>NC_069657.1:241102387-242348101 GCF_027244095.1 Hemicordylus capensis | reverse complement strand
TGGAGAAGGTGTGTGGGGTCAATGTTATTGGAACCAAAGACATAGAAGGTTATGTAGACTCCTGCTCATTATCTTCAGTCTGTTTTGATATTGAGGTGGATTGATGCATTTCTACCAATGACTGCATTGCAGGTTCTCAGAAAGTGAAAGCCAAGAGGCTGAGGTATTGGGAGCCAACAGAGCCCTTTCGCACAAGATGGCTCACAACCCACTTTCTCTGAGCTTGCTTGGTGAAACAGAAGTAATATTGCTAAGATTCCACTTTACAATATTCACATAAGCAGAGACGACATTTTCAATGACCATCCAAACGTAGGAACTTTGTCCCTGTAGGCAACACACTTAGAAAGCAACTTTCCCTGCCATAGGCCACAGTCAAGGTAGGAAAAGGAAGTGGGGGATGAAGGGGAGAGTGAAAAAAAGGGAAATGCAAAACAAATAGGAGGAATACAGTGAAAAAAGATAGGATTAAAACAACTAAAAATGGTGACAACCACTATACAGTGGTCCCTCTACTTACGAAATTAATCCGTTCCGAACGCACATTTGTAAGTCGAAAAGTTCGTAAGTCGAAAAGCGGTTTCCCATAGGAATGCATTGGGAACGGATTAATGCGTTCCGGAGCCTAGAAAAAAGACCCAGACCCCCAGTAAGGCTTGCAAACTGCACAGGAACATTTCTTTTCAAGAATAAACAGGCAGTAAACAGGCAGGCAAGTCAAGGAAACCGCATGTAAAATTCGTAAGTCGAGGAAACCCCATCTAAAAATTTGTAAGTCGAAAAAACCGCATCTAAAACCGGATCTAAAACTGCTGTTTGTAACTCGAAAAATACTTATGTCTAGTAGTTCGTAAGTCGAGGGACCACTGTATATGTTATATTCTTATCTTTAGATAAAGCAACAAGAGAATACTAAAGCAATGAAGGCTCTGATGAAATGGATATTACCATAATGCTCACCGATATTGGTGATACCAAAGGGAGAGGTTTGCACCACAAGTCCTAAGGTAAAGCTCTAGAAGGTTCTGGTTTGTGGCTCTGCACAGGCACAAATCCATCAGTGTAAAATGCATGGAGCCCGCAAAGAAGAATATTGTCCTTATAGTCAGATCACATCTACCAAAGCCAATTATCTCAAGAGTTTAGGTGTATAACTCTGCACAGATCATGCTACAAGACTTCTATTGCCCCCTTTTAAAAACTTAAGGTAAACAAGATTAATACAAAAGCCTACAAAGATATAAATATTGCTAAAACCTCTTGCCAGCTTACAATCTACCAAGGTAATTTGAGTAAGTGAGGTTGCACTGTTCATGCAACCAGCAAATTAAAAAAAAAACTTCTTCAAGTGAAACTACATCAATTTTGTTTTGATTTATAACTATTATGACTATTAAGCAACAACACTCTTGACTACCAGAGTTGTCCACAATACAGCTTAGGAATCAACTTTCTTAGGGGGTAACGGTGCAATCTGTTGCAAAAAAACACAAAGTTTAGCAGCACATTTAAAGCACATTTACTTTAGCATAAACTTTCATGGTCAGTCTGCTATACCCGACCCTCTGTGATCAATCAAAGTCTGGTTTAATAAAGGGTCTGGTTGTTGCAATTAATCTTCAGTGTTAAAGGGTGGCTGATCAGGGCCATCGCTGGAATCTCCCTGTGCCCAGTGCAAGTGTGCTGCTGAGGCTACTGGTTGCTCTGCCAACAGTAGTGGTGTGGAGATTTCCCACTGCTGCCAGCCCAGAGCACAGCTCCTGCCTGCCACACAGGGATTGCTCTCCACCTTGGCTAGGCCCCACAGCGCGCTCTGTTTGGCAAACACTGAAGGACTAGCTGAGACACAGGACGGCTGCTGTGGTGTGGATATTTCCTACTATCACTAGCCTGGAGTGCAGCTCCTGCTTGTGGCTAGGGATATGCACGGAACCGGCTCCCTTCGAGCCGATGGTGGGGCAGGGGTGGCTTTAAGGATGTGGGAGGGTGCACTTGCCACACCATGCTTCACCCTCCAGCGCTCTGTGGATAGTCTGGCAGGGCAGCAGCGTACCTCCTTGCTGCCCTGTTGTTTTACTGACCGAAGGTGAGGTGTGCTCATTGCAGGTGCGCACACGGACAATGTGCACATGCCTGCAATGTGCGCACCACACTTCTGGTCATTTCTGGTCAGTAAAATAATGGGGCAACAAGGAGGTACGATGCCGCCCCACCCAACTATTTATCCTCAGAGTGCCGGAGGGGGAAGCACACCCACGCCCATCCTTAAAGCCACCCCCACCCCATGTTGAGATCAACGGCATGTCTTGGATGAATGGTCCTGATATGGACTGACCTAGAGACATTTGTACCAAAATTACATAGTCTCTCAGGTGACATGGAAAGGGTCTGCAGGTTCTTCAACAGCCTGCTGAGGCCCTGTGTCCCCACACCTGAGTTTGGAACCTCTCTACATGGAAGATGAGCTCTTTTCCTTAGAATGCTTCTCCTGTTTCTTTCCCCTTTCTTCCTGGTCATCTTTTGATACAGGATCTATGTTTAGCTTTCTTGGAAGTCTCCAACCAAGCTTTAGACAGAGAATCTTTCAATAGCTTAAACGGTGGAACCAGGGGTGGAGTCGAATTAGATAGACTCATTGACAACACTGATAAAGGATTTAAAAGTGATTTGTATAAAGAAGCACAGAGCCTTAGTTCTCGGTTTTATCTACAGGTGAAACTCGGAAAATTAGAATACCGTGCAAAAGTCCATTAATTTCAGTAATGCAAATTAAAAGGTGAAACTGATATATGAGACAGACGCATTACATGCAAAGCGAGATAAGTCAAGCCTTAATTTGTTATAATTGTGATGATCATGGCATACAGCTCATGAAAACCCCAAATCCACAATCTCAGAACATTAGAATATTACATGGAACCAAGAAGACAAGGATTGAAGAAAAGAACAATATCGGACCTCTGAAAAGTATACAGTATACTGTGCCTGATTGGCCAGCAAACTCGCCTGACCTGACCCCATAGAGAATCTATGGGGCATTGCCAAGAGAAGGATGAGAGACATGAGACCAAACAATGCAGAATTGCTGAAGGCCGCTAATGAAGCATCCTGGTCTTCCATAATACCTCATCAGTGCCACAGGCTGATAGCATCCATGCCACGCCGCATTGAGGCAGTAATTGCTGCAAAAGGGGCCCAAACCAAGTACTGAATACATATGCATGCTTATACTTTTCAGAGGTCCGATATTGTTCTTTTCTTCAATCCTTTTCTTCTTGGTTCCATGTAATATTCTAATTTTCTGAGATTGTGGATTTGGGGTTTTCATGAGCTGTACGCCATGATCATCACAATTATAACAAATTAAGGCTTGACTTATCTCGCTTTGCATGTAATGCGTCTGTCTCATACATCAGTTTCACCTTTTAATTTGCATTACTGAAATTAATGGACTTTTGCGCGATATTCTAATTTTCCGAGTTTCACCTGTAGTCTTTTTTGAAAAGTCAGACACAAATTCTGCATGAATACATACAACGATCATCTACTAAACAAAATAAAAAGCTGTGCTTTTCTGCAGATGGCAGCTTGCCACCACAGGCAGAGCAAATGTTTGGAAGTTCTTAGCATCCATGACCCTTAATATATTGAGTTATCTTCACTCTTTCAAAATAAATGAGAAAAATGGGGTGGATGGAGATTAAAGTCACTCAATAATCCCTCTTACTATCTTTTTATTCCAGGAACTGTAAGGAAGCAAGACCCTGATGCATCTTCAGCAGTGGTCACACATGAATTGAAGGGAGAGGAGAGCTGGTCTTGTGGTAGCAAGCATGACTTGTTCCCTTAGCTAAGCAGGGTCTGCCCTGGTTGCATATGAATGGGAGACTAGAAGTGTTTGTACTGTAAGATAGTCCCCTCAGGGAATGGAGCCGCTCTGGGAAGAGCAGAAGGTTCCAAGTTCCCTCCTTGGCTTCTCCAAGATAGGGCTCAGAGAGATTCCTGCCTGCAACATTGGAGAAGCCGTTGCCAGTCTGTGAAGACAGTACTGAGCTAGATGGACCAATGGTCTGACTCAGTATATGGCAGTTTCCTATGTTCCTAAGGGAGACGTGGTCACACCCACTGCTTGAGGACAAGAGTCTCAAGAAACTATTTGAGATTCCTGGATGTTGACCCATGCAGGCACAGTTCCTATCTTTGTGGATGCACAAAGAACTATCTTCTCATTCCTTTTGCTATATAAACCACTTTTGATATTTTTCGTTGAAAAATGAAATACCACTACCACCATATCCAATGGGACTTGGAACTTGATTTTCTTGACAGTCCTGTATGCCACATGGAAAGCCATTTTTGAAACTAAGGGAGGTTGTGAGATATAATACATGCAATTTCAAAGTTAAACCGCCTGATTTTGTGCCTAAATTATCTCTTTGGATCCCAGGATTAAAACCAGTCCAAATAATAAGAACAGAAGTAACAAGAGACTCTGGATGTCACTAGTTTGGTTTCATTTCTCACCTACAGAAAGCACATGAGTACAAGCCCTAAATGGAAACAATTCTTCAAAGCAAATTGCCCAACTCAACAACAAATTCTGCCATTAGGATACCTTGGGAGGACTCATCTTTCTCCCCTCCATCTGAGACACACATCATAACCATTCAGCTTTGAAGTAGCAGATTATATTTAAAGTTTATAATGTTCACAGTGGTCAATTATGACAATGGCTAACTTTTAACTTTGCTGTCTTGAAGGCTAAACTAGGCTGAAAGATTGATAAGTTTTAAAAATAAACTACCTTGCAATTTTGAGGGGGGAAGGTTATAAGATGCCATTATGAACAAATTAACTAAAAAATATTGTCCAGCATTTGGGCAACATCAGGGAGTTCAAATAATAAAAACTGAGGTTCAGAACTGGTTCAGGTTGATCAATAACTTTCAACTTCCCAGCTCAGATACCAACTTTAAAAAGTGGTTCAGTAACCAGTTTAGATATAATTCCTATACAATAATTCTTTTGCTTGCAATGCAATTCTATAAAATGAATACTGAATAAAACAAATTATAAAATGAATACAGAATAAAATGATTTAACTGAAAAAATGTTTTCTATTTTAAGCTGCTCAGATTTCTTTTTTCTTCTAATTTTTTTTACAAACAAGATAGATGCAACAGGATAAGAACTACCGAAATAAAATATTAATGATACAAATAAAATCTGAGTGCCTGAATAGTGAACCACTTATTTTGATGTGCTTACCACTTTTTGTATTTAGAGGTTTGGTTCCAGTTCCAAACAACTGAGATGTTTCAAGGTTTGGGTATGCTAAAAAACCCTTTCTGAACTGGTTTTTGGGTTCTGGTCTGATCTGACTCCCTATGTCATATACACCTTTAAGCAGAGTCCTCTTCAGATGTTATAAAAAAGGAACTCTGTACCTGTGTACAGTATGCTGAGAACACACTGGCAAGCCCCACCCCAGCACGGACGTGCTCAGAAGCCTTACCCCCACGATGAACACGCTGATAGAGTTTGTCCACAAACACAAAGGTTTGTCTGTGAAGAGATTCTTTCCATGATCAGGATACTGGGATGCTTCAGGCTTCAAATTACAGAAAGCATCTCTTCATGTTTACAATATTTGTTTCTGCAGACAAATGCTGCAAAAGTGTTCAGCACAGGATAAGGCTTCTGGGTGGGTTAGAGCTGCAGTGGGCTTGATGGCACACACCCCGGACACTATACACAGGTACAGCATCTCCCCTCCCCCAGCCCCCTTTTAAAATATAACATCTGAAGAAGGCTCACATGGATTTAATCTTTGAATTACTTCCTTTCTCTGTATGCGACAACATAAGCTGATGGGGTTTGGGTAATATGTAATTTTGGAGAAGAGGAGGAGGAGGAAGAGAAGGAGGAGGAGGAGGAGGAGGAGGAGGAGGAGAAGGAGAATAACAACAACAACAACAACAACAACACTTACCTGTACTTTAACCTCCTGATGGCTCAGAAGAGGAACTAAAAAAGGTACTACACCCGAATCTATCACCATCTGTATTTGTTCATTGCCACCATCTGTTAGATAGGACAAAGCCCAAACAGTGTCCACAAGAATCTACAGAAGAAAGATATTTCGCTTGTCAACACAGAAAAAAAAACAGCAGACATCTGAATAGGATTATTTATTTATTAAACTTCTATACTGCCCAAACTTTCGTATCTGAGCAGTTAGTATCTACATGAGAGTTTGAAACATATAACATGCTACAAAAGTATGTGCTTTAATAAAAATTGATAAGCTGGAGATGCAATACGCATATTTAAGGTGACTCCCAAGTACTCCTTTAAGTCCTTCAAATTTATTACGTAAAAACATAATACCTTGTAAAAAAATTGTTTAAAATGTTGTGAAAAGTATGTTAAAAACAAATGTACGTTTTGGCGTCCAATACCAGCCCCAGTGTTCAGTGTCAAACACCAGCTTCAGATTACAAAAACTGCCACCCCAGTTGTCCTATCTATCTATCTATCTATCTATCTATCTATCTATCTATCTATCTATCTATCTGTCTAAGCCTTCTTAGAGGATTAGACGCCAAAATGTACATTTGTTTTTAACATACTTTTCACAACATTTTAAACAATTTTTAGACTTTAGGAGAAAAATTAGATCCACAGATTTAAATTATGCTATGGGTAAAAAGCCACTGAAATTGGTATCTGATCTGTTAATTGCAGAAAAAATATATTGATTATGTACCCACGGTATTTAAGTCCCCTAAAGATATACATGTAATGACACAAACCCATTTGTTGGAGAGATTCTGCATATAAGAGAACTTTGTAGGAATGCCGATCAGTAATTGCATTTTGGGAAGTCACATTCACAGCAACATCTAGACCAGGAGTTAACTTTTTTTGCACCTATACAGCCCCATATTCTCATGTACTCATGTTTCATGGAAGCATGACTGGACCTACAGCCATGGGCCACCTGGACCTACCCCCCATGGCCCATCAGGGGGTCCATGGATCCCAGTTTTTGAACCTGGATTTAAAGTTGGCTTTATTATTATTTGATTATTCATTCAGAGACAATTTGCATAAAGAGTTGCTAAGTTTTCCTATTAGTAGCCACAAGACAAAGTCTTGGAAATCTACTTTGTTGAATTTATTAAATGAATTGCATTAAATGAACAGCTTGTCTATTTTGCTGAGTAAGCTTTTCATCTATTGCAGCTGACCAGATTCTGCTGTACCAGGAATTCAAATAATGGATCAAAGTAGAGAACACTATTTTTGTTTCCATTTATTTATTTATTTATTTATTTGTTCAATTTATAGACCGCCCTTACAAAATAGCTCAGGGCAGTTCGGAAACATCAAAGACTCTTTAAAACAATTTAAGAACACTGGAAGGCCAGGCCAAACAGGTAGGTGTTTAGGGCTCTCCTAAATTCCAATTGGTTTTGGAGTGCTATCTCTGGATGACCTGATCCTGTTTAACATATCTTTATATTGTCTCCTGTATTTTGTTCTCATTATTGTACTTTCTTCTCTCATGTTGTACAACACACTCTTTCCTTCTGACTTGACAGAAATAAAGTGTGATTTAGGTCCTTTTGCATTTTGCATTCTTTTTACTTTATTGTTATATTAAGAGATATATATGTATTAAACTTTTTTTTTTTAAAGAATAAACTGGGATTTGCTGGATTCAGATATCATAGAAAATCCTGGTTTGTTCAAAACCAGGACCAGAAGTGTATAACATCCTCTATTTGCCCATGAGGTGGGGGATGGACATGTGCATCTGAGGCTCATGAAGAGAACCAGGACTAAACTATTATTTTGTAAGATGCCTGAACTGTGCCAATGTGGGGTTGTTGGTTTTTTGTGGGGGGGGGTTTTAACATTAAAAACATATCAATAGAATGATATTGATATTAAAACACCTAACAAGCTTTGAATGTCATTCCATGAGACTGCACTGAGACCACAAAGAAAAACTAGGTTTCCAAATAAATTGAAGAAGAATACCACCTCGGGATGAGTTTTTTGTTAGTAGAGAAAGGAAAAGAGGACTGTTCTCTCTAGTATAGATCCTAATAATGAATTTAAATATAGAGAAAAGACCTGTTTGTATTCTTAGTGGGAAAGGATTTAGGAATCTAATTTGTCAATAAGAGATGGATGAAGATCAATAACTCAGTCAAAAGAGTCTCAGTTTGTTTGTCTTTAAATGAGGCCCCAAATAAATAATTTGCTGTGCCATTGTTATTTAACTGCAGAGTAGTTAAAAAATGCTAACTGATTTAAATGCTAGAAATGCTTTCCACACAGAGCAGACTTTTGCTCACTGGATAACTACATTTCATTCCAGCTCTAGCCCATACTTATCTGTTTGGAATTTGGCAATTTGTTTTGTTTTGTTCCAAGTAAACTTCTACTGTTTCATTCTACTTTTGACTCTATCTATTTTCCCCACCCCGTGCCTAGTTCCTTACCACATTACTTTTGTGTAGGTTTAGGGACAGAGAATGCATAGATTAATTGGCAAAGCCAATCAGAACTAGAAAGAATAATGAGGCTGGGCCTCCACAGCAATTTCAACAGAAAAAACAAACACCAAACATTCAGCATTTACTTACATTGATATCTGTATGATATATGAGCACACACAAGGCTGGCAAAATCTGGTGGGGAAAAGTTTGTTAGAGTGGTCCATTAATATTAAGGAAAGCAAAAATACACGGTGGAAAATGGAAAGATTGAAGAGAAAGACTCATTTACCTATTGCACTTAGACATTTCTTAACCAACCGACACCCACTCTGCACACAGTTTTACTATTTAGCTCCAATTACGTAGAGACAGAAAATAAACCCATAGCAATTTTATCTTACAAAACAGTAAAAAGAGGAAGGGCGCACACACTTACATCTAAAGAAATATGATGATAAATAAAATAAACAAACATAAAATTTTAAACTCTCTGATCCCAAATGTCCACATTTATCAACCAGCCAAACACGATGGTAACCCACAACTATTACTAACCAGCTATTTCCATTTACATCTGGTGCTGCCTGGCAGCATACCTCCTGAGGGAGGGCTTTTCTCTTTGAGTTTATAAGCCCTTAAGGCCAGCAAAAGGAACATCAGAGAGTTGCGTAGACTCAGAGGCTTCAACACCATGCCTCCCAATCTCAGCATCTTTCTCATTGCCCCAACATCTCTTTTAGTATCCGCCAACAATTTTGTACCAACTTGAATAATATTTGCATTAGCTGCTCTGAATATGTCTCATAGAAAAGGAGCATATCAACAGATCAGAACTGCAGCCCACCAGGAAAGGTTTAATCACGTGTGCACCTGTATTGCTGCTTTGCATAAATTCATAGTTTCCTGCTGTTTTATTTCAGGTTTCTTTTTTAATTTCTACATCACATCTAGTTAAGCCCTCAGTGAAAAGATTAATTACTTTAGCTTAATGGCTCAATGAACTCATATGCACAGGTTTGTTCAGGCTTTTAAACCTACGTTTGCAGTAAATTTTTGTTCAAATTAATTTGTGTTCATATTTTTATTCAAATTAAACCATCTACAAATTAATAGGTAGACAGTATCTCTACTACATGCATGTTAGACTATACTGTCTTAGCTGACAGAATTCAATTTTGATTTCACAGTCAGATAAGGTAGAGAGACCTCTCAGGTTCTGCAACAATTAATAACTAGTAACTAAAATCAGGCACAAATAAATATGCATTAAGAAAGCACACAATACATATGCTATTATGGGAAAACTGACTTGCAGTGAAGCTGAGGTATAACGGTACTTAATGCTTTATTTACCTCCTGAACTGTCTCCATAGGCGGTGGGGGATCTTTATTCCTGCAGAGATTTACAATGACCCATGTGACGTTCCGGAGGAAGGTGATGGGAATGGAGGGGTTGATGAAGGATAGAAGAGGTTTGACAACTCCCAGTGATATGACATAATCTCTACACTGAGGACCATCACCTACAGAAGCGAAAATTTAAAAAAAAAATTACATTCATGATGGAGAAACTTTGAAATGTATGCAATGGCTTAGGTTGGGACACTGATGTTCTATGTTTCCCCATTAGTAATCTATGATCATTACATAAAGTTACTGTTCAATAAAAGTTTGAGAAACGCAATTTGTCTTATTTTTATAATGTTAAACTAACTTCTCCAAAATAATTTTCTTATTTAAATTTATAAAGAGAAGAAATCTAAGAAGAGAGCTTAGAGGAAACATAGTCTCAGGGCTTATGCCAGTGTTTGAGATTAGACTGTCAACGTGCCTGTAAATTTTTATTTATTTAGAAATATTAGTTGACACTTACCAATAATATTCCCAAGAGCCCAAACAGCTTGTTCACAAACATTCTGATGCGGTGAATGGAGCAGCCTTAAGAAAAGAGGTACTGCATCTATAACAGGAGAATTCCAGACTCACTAAAGTGAATAGTGACATTCATAAATCTTGCATTTTATTCATTAAAAATGAGATAAATGTTAGCTGAGATTTCAGTCATTTCAAAATTATTAAATCAGAAATGTATCTTTGCAAAATTATGTGAATAGGTTCACCCTTCTAACCTTGTAAAGTTTTCCTTTTTCAAGAGGAAGCAAGAGGGGGAAACAGATTGCTTACCTGTAACTAATCATCTTTGAGTGGTCAATGTGCATTCACACTAATGGGTGCTGCGCCTGCTCAGCTGACACTTGGGGAAACTTCTCAAGCTCCTTGAGGTGCTCCGAATTCACCCTCACTTATCCATCTTGACTAAGGATCAAAAGGGCCATTGCAGTATCTCACTTCCTAGACAACCACTGTCCACATTCTGATAATCCAGGTTCCGAGGACCTGCAAAGGTGAGAACTAACCTGCAATGGGGTAGGTTGATGGGTCATATGACTGTACAAGAACCACTCAAAGATCATCAGTTACACATGAGCAATCTGTTCTCTTTTTTGTGGTCCTCTGTGCATTCACACTCCTGGGAGATCAGCAAGCTTACCCAATGGTGGAGGCCAGGGGCAAGTGATCACAGCAATACTTGCTTCAAAGCCCCTCTCCTGAAAGAAGCTACTGCTGCAGATCTAACAGCCAAAACATAATGCTTGATGAACTCTGATGACCAAGTTGCTGCATGGCAGATGTCTTGAATAGGAACTCCTGACATTTTAACAGCCAAAGATCCCACTGCTCTTGTGGAGTGAGCTTTAATATTCATTGGAAGTTGAAGAGTTTGATAGGTATGTTAATTGTACTGACAATCCAGTGTGAAAGCCTTTGACTAGAGATCATCTTTACAGAATATGAGACGGAAACTAGTTGTCAGTTCTAAGCTTCCCAGTCCTAACTAGATAAAAGGCTAAAGATCTTCGCGCATCCAACTGAATGGAGACATTCTTCCAGCCCAGACTCTGGATGTGGAAAAAAGATTGGTAAAATAATATCCTAAATTATGAAGAAAGAAGATTGTTTTTTGGCCTAAATGCAGTATCTGGCCTCAGTACAATCTTGTCCTTGTGTAACGTAGGAAGGGCAGCTTCACTCTAAGTACTACCAGTTCACAAATTCTCTCTGCTGTTGTTTTGGCTACTATAGAGATTTTAAACGATAAGTATTTAGGAGCCATTGAGCCATTGGTTCAAATGGGTTGGCAAGGAGGATAAACAGTACTAACTAGCTGACCCTGCAAAAAGCATCTGTGAGGCCGTGCTCTGAGCCTGTGGCATCCCCCCCACAACACTCTTGCCCCCCCCAACTCTCTCACCGCACCCCACAATTCTCACCACCCCCCACAATGCTCTGTCCCCACAACTCTCTCTCGCCACCCCCCAACGCTCTCGCACGCCCCCGCCACCCCCACAACGCTCTTGCCTGATCCCGCCGCTCTCGCCTGCCCCGCAACGCTCTTGCCCACTCCCGTTGCCCCCGCAACGCTCTTGCCCACCCCGCAACACTCTCGCCCGCCCCCACCACCCCCGCAATGCTCTTGCCCACCCCCGCTGCCCCGCAACGCTCTCACCCGCTCCCACAATGATCTCGCCTGCTGCCGCCGCCCCGCAATACTCTTGCCCGCCTCCGCCACCCCACAACGCTATCGCCCGCCCCCGCAATGCTCTCGCCCGCCCCCGCAATGCTCTCACCCGGTTCCGCCGCCCCCGCAATGCTCTTGCCCGCTCCCACCCCCGCAACGCTCTCGCCCGCTCCCGCCGCCCCGCAACGCTCCTGCCCGCTTCCGCCGCCCCGCAACGCTCTCACCCGCCCCCGCCACGCTCTCGCCACCCCCGCCATGCTCTCACCCGTTCCCACCACACTCTCATCCACTCCCGCCACGCTCTCGCCGCCCCCGCCATGCTCTTTCCCTCTCCCACCACCCCGGCAACACTCTTGCCCGCTCCCACCACTCTCGCAATGTTCTCGCTCGCTCCCGCCGCCCCTGCAATGCTCTCGCTCGCTCCCACTGTCCCCGCTTGCTCTCGCCACCCCCACAACGCTCTCACGCCCGCTCTCCCCCCACGCAACCCTCACGCCTGCTCTCTCCCCCACGCAACCCTCACGCCCGCTCTCTCCCCCACGCAACCCTCACGCCCGCTCTCTCCCCCACGCAACTCTTTCGCCCGCTCTCTTTCCCACGCAACTCTCGCCCGCTTTCTCCCCCCGCAACTCTCCCCCGCAACTCTCTTCCGCTCTCCCCCCTCACAACTCTCTTGCTCGCTCTCACCCCCTCGCAACTCTCACTCTCTCTCACCCCCACAACTCTCTCTCGCTCGCTCTCCCCCCACAACTTTATCGCTCACTCTCCCCACAGCCCCCTCTCTCTATCCTCCATCTTTCTATCTCTGTCTTGCAGTCCTTTCTTCCCCCTGACACTGCCAGGGACTGTCACCCACTCGCCTGACAGCCTCCGAGCTCCCTGCTGCTTCACAGCGCAGCTCAGCCAACCGTCTGCTGCCCACAGCCAACTGTCCAGCTCCCAAAGCCGCCCTTGGCCTCTGAGCTCCCTGCCGCTTCACAGCACCCCCGAGCCAACTGTCAAACTGCTTTCCAGCCGCCCTGCAAAACTCCCTGCTGCTCCGGAACTCTCTCCCCCTCTGTCAGCCAATCACCTCCTTTCTGCCACATCCCCACACATGGCCAGTCTTGGAGAATTAATAATATAGATGACAAACTGCATGCTGGCACTGGATTTTGTACCAGTGGAAAAACATTACTCAAAAACATCCTTTTAGAAACATTTTAGTTAACAGATATAAAAACACTGAGTGAGAGTCAACAGTTCAGTGAGGTGTGGAGATGGCTTTGAGGTGTACTTTAACTGACATGTTAAATCTGATGCTTTCAAGATTTACGTGCAGAAGCCATGATAGGGATGCCGGGGATGCATCCCATCGCCATGACATCGCATGGCATTTTAGAGGAGCAAGTCGAACAAGTCTTTCCCTAACAACAATAGTGTTGCGGTGGGCCAGCAGGGGCTTGGAGGACGGGCAGTTAGGACCTGCCCACCTCCTCTTAAGGGAACCCCACCATCGCCCTTGGATGTGCACCGAAGCAATTCAGTGCACACCGCTACTTACAATAGTAAGAACCCAATTATCTGAAGTGATGTCTTGCCAAGCTTTGGGGGGGCGAATCAACATTAGTGAATGGGTTGGAAGAGTGGATGTAGTCATAAAATCTGAATGATTTGCACAGATTGAACAGTCAAAGAGTAATTTGCTATCTGGCAAATGTAGGATGGCTAGAACCCTGAGACAGTTTTTGCATGTAGGGCTGTTTATCTTCTTTCGGACCCATGTTTGAATCCTTGCCTAGAACGAAAAGGATATACAGAACAATATTAATCAGGATTATACGACTGCTGTTATTGAGCTGAATGTTTTTGCTGTAAACAGGTTTTTCTAAAGATTCATCAGTCTGTGAATCTACGAAAGATTCATCAGTCAGGGTCTTACCCTCAAAGAGCAAATTCTCAGTTCTCTGTCTTGCATCTTGACCATAGTTAGGCATGATGTCTTTAAAGCCATAGCTGCAGCTAAATTCTTAGATTCAAAGTCTGCTATGTGCTTTGCTGTACCAATTTGCAGACTTGTCTGTAGACATTGTAACTAGAGAATTTTCTTTTAAAAACTTCAGCAAAGTGTGGAATATTTTGCTGTAATTGTTCCCACAGGTGGTGATTATACCTGTGGGCCATATAACTGGCCATGCAAACTGTTAATGATGCTGCTGGATTTTTTTAAAAAAGCAATCTGTTGTTCTTTTTATGCCCTTCCTTGTTGACTGATGCATTATGTCAACAATGGGATTTTTTTAGATGATACATCTAAATTAGCCAGTGCTGCTTTTGCAGCACGGCCAGAGTGACTCTCCCTGCCTTTTAAATGTGGCCCTGTTTCAGAGTTAGTTTTATATGTTAAAATAAAATGTATGTTCCACAATTATGGAGTTGGGAAACAGATGTTTAAACAAACTGACAACCATCATCTCGCACTCATGCTTTCTAGCTTCCTGGATGTTGATGGAACTAAATCAGTACAGGGAGCATGAGCCATGCAGCCGATCACAAAGATGATGATGATGCATGTCCTCCACTGGGGGAGAAGGTCCCTTGACTGGCAAACCCAATATTTTTGCCATCTCCAATGTGAGTAAATTGTAATTATTTGTCTCTTTTGCAGGAGATGTTGATATTTTGAGACAATACTACTTCATCTCTGCAGAAGGTTCTGATGGGTTATCTGTGACAGTAGAATCACGTGGAGAGGAGAGCTGGTCCGTGGAGAGGAGAGCTGGTCTTGTGGTAGCAAGCATGACTTGTCCCCTTAGCTAAGCAGGGTCCGCCCTGGTTGCATATGAATGGGAGACTTGATGTGTGAGCACTGTAAGATATTCCCCTCAGGGGATGGAGCCGCTCTGGGAAGAGCATCTAGGGTCCAAGTTCCCTCCCCAGCATCTCCAAGATAGGGCTGAGAGATTCCTGCCTGCAAGCCTGCCAGTCTGTGTAGACAATACTGAGCGAGATGGACCTATGGTCTGACTCAGTATATGGCAGCTTCCTATGTTCCTAATCTTCTTCAGATACGTAAGAACCATGCGACTGGTTGACAATTGTGGAGCTGGACTTTCATCTACAGGGTTGGATGCCTGAGAAACGACTGTTGATGTCAATATCAAAATAGACACCAATCAAGTAGACTCCGAGATTGCCATAATGGGAATTGATATAACTGTTGTTGATGATACTGCATTCTATGCAGATAGACCTTGGAAGTTAATAGATACAGTACAGGTGAACCTTGTTACACGCAGTCCTGACACTCAAAGTTTCGCATATCCGCGATCAGGCAACGGAGACCTAACCTCAGTATATGTGGTAAAACAAAGGGTTAAGTTCCGTATATCCATGGTTCCATATTTTTTTAATCCCATGATTTTTCATGAAAAATTAGTCAAATTGGGTTTTGGGGAAGCATTTGTGGACAGCTGGAGACCTGGAAGGTATAGTACACTGCCTTTTTGCTCCTATTTCTGCCTTTTTATTGGCCTCCAGAAACCCAATCCCCTAATTCCCATTCACTCAATGATTCGTTATCTGCAGTTGTAGGGCAGAATGGAACCCCCACGGTTAACAAGATCTACCTGTATTCTCCCTATTTTCTGGTGATGAATCTTTGATATCGTCATCTCAATATGGAGGCTTCAAGATGGCTGTAGGTTAACTTTTAGTCCCCTATTTTCTTATGTGCATTGATCTAAGAGGCAATCTCTCTCCATATCAACAGCCTATACTGAAGCCGATATAGTAAGTAAGGAAAATGACGAGCATAATCGATACTCCCTGGTAGACACAAAGGTGAGCAAAGATCTGGGTAACTAGTCTCACAGACATGCTGCTGAAACCTGCAATCAGAAGCACTGGACACAGTCTCCTACTGTGTGAGGGAACAAAGCTTCCCCTACAATATCAGTATCTATCACAATAAGGCATGACTGGGGAATGATAAAGATGGAAAGAGTGTCTCAAACTCTGAAAACAAGGCAGAAACGTATCTTTCCCATGAAAAGGGGGTTCAAGAGATAATCTATCCATCAATGATGGTCTTGTTATGGTGGGATAAATCGGGGACATCAAGGAAGTTCTTGTTATTGTACACTCCACATCTAGTTGTATGACCAGAAGTGATTGTCAATACTCTAGATGAGATCAACGTTGGTATCAATGTTGAAGAAGTAGTTGATTTGGAATTCTAACTATAACTGAAGATGTCTGTGCTGAGACTGAAGTCCATGTCCATATGCCTCTCCGACTCTGCTCCGTGATGAACACAGACTCCAAAAGACAAACAAAATAGGAAAAGAATAAAATGTTCTCACTTTGCAATCCAACATTAAACTTCAAAGGAGCAAAGATCCCCCTTGCTGCTTGCACAGAGGTGGGACAGGAACTGAGGATCAAACACTCCAACGGCCCTTCCCTAACAGACACAATGGACAACACAAGGGCAATCAGAGCATATAAAAAAAACTTGATAAATTTCCTTAAGCACCAGCTGCACAGGCACAGCTCCCATTAGTGTGAATGCATAGAGGACCACGAAAAGATGAGATGTTGAGCTCTGAAATGAAAATGTAAAGTAAGATGTTAGCTTAATGCATTCTCTAGGACAGAGGTCAGCAAGCTGTGGCACATGAAATGATTCTGAATGGCATTCACACTGCTAGGAAGACCAGTCCCTATGATGCGCCTGCCTGCCTCCAGCTGGCATGTCACTGCTTGCTGTAGGAGGCAGAGTTATCCTGGCTTGGCCGCTGAAGTCTCTCTGGCTGGCTGGCTGGCTGGGCGGGCTCTCTCAAACATGCACACTCTGAAGAAATCAATGAGCACATGTGAGAGACTGCCACCGCCAATCCTAGATGTCTGCTGCCTGCTACAGCAAGCACTGACATGTCAGCCAAAGGCGGGCAGTGGACACTGTAACAGCCGATCTTACTCACGTGCACTCCCTCCCCACTACAACTACTAAGGATGTGCACAGATCGATTTTTTCAATTTGATTTGTGCCCAAATAGAATCACCCCTGATTTGTTTTGTGTCATAATCTGTCCCCCCTGAATCATCCCAGATTTGATTTGGATTTGATTCAATTTGGACTGATTTGGACTACTTATAAAGGTCCTAGGGGCACCTAATTTGGGTGGTGGGTAGGTCCCCATGGGTACCACCTACTACCACCTATATTTCAAGGCAGTGGGACACTTGGTTGACTTTTAATGATTTTATTTAGTTTTTACTGATTTTGTATATTTCCACCACAGGAAATAATGGGGATTCGAAGTCGCCCTATCCTAACCCTAATATGGATCCCCAGCTTTCATTTTTTAAAAAAAATGCTTAGCCCTCGTAGAAGTGGCGCTTTGGAGCAAAATGTGCAGTCACTATTTTTCAAGTGTTTGGATTCTTTGCTGTATAATAACTTCTCATAATGAATCGCTGTGAGGATTCATTGCACACCTTTATTTCTTCTGTTCATTTTGACTGTTATTGGACAGTGCCAGCTGTCAACTGCCATGTGCCAACTACACCCCCCCCCACCTGCAAGGCCGTGGGGTACTCAGTTTATTTTTTAGGAATTTTTGAAGGGTTTAGATTCTTTGGTGTCTTCATTACCCACCTTCATTTCTTTTTCTTTTCTTTTCTTTAACCTTTTATATCCCGCTCTTTCTCCAAGGAGCCCAGAGCGGTGTACTACATACTTAGGTTTCTCCTCACAACAACCTTGTGAAGTAGGTTAAGCTGAGAGAAGTGACTAGCCCAGAGTCACCCAGTTAGTATCATGGCTGAATGGGGATTTGAACTCGGGTCTCCCCAGTCCTAGTCCAGCACTTTAACCACTACACCATGCTGGCTCATTTCTTCTGTTCATTTTGACCCCACTGCTTTGCACGTGGAGATGGGGAATTAGTGGCATTGGGTACTCAGTTTATATTTTAGGACTTTTTGAGGTGTTTGGACTCTTTGGTATGTAATGAATCCTCATAGGATTCATTAGGAGGAAAGGCTATTAGACACCAAAGAGTCTAAACATCTGAAAAAAATCCTAGAACATAAACTGAGTAGTACCCCACTGTCTTGCCGGTGGGAGGGAGGTGTAGTAGGCACATGGCAGTTGGCACTGTCCAAAGACCGTCAAAATGAATACAAGAAATGAAGGTGTGTGATGAATCCTCATAGGGATTCATTTAGGGAAAGTTATTATACACCAAAGAATCCAAACACTTGAAAAATAATGACCACACATTTTGCTCCATAACTTCACTTCTACAAGGGCTAGAGCTTAGCTTTTTTAAGAAATGGAAGCTGGGAATCTTGGAAAATTAATAGGAGGAATCTGAATCTCGATTTGCTTTGGATTTAAATCTAGCCAATGGACCACAGAGGTGATTTGTTCTATCTTCCAAATCACCCGAATCAGCTAGATTCAGCAACAAATCCATTTGTACCCGAATCGATTCGCACATCCCTACCAACAAGTAACTTTTGTGCTTTGTCTACTCCCATAATGGAGACGACAAAGCACAAACGTTTGCTGAATGATAGAGAAGCAGACCAGCTGGAAATGTTTAATACCAACTGGAAAACAGTGCTGAACACCACAAGGAAGACGAGAGGTGGCAATCAGCACAGGGCTTCCAGACTGGTGGAGAGGCTAGCAGCTGGAGATGTGGCCAGTGACGTGGAGGGTGCGGGAGCATTATAGCCCAGCTGATGCAGAGTTTGGGGCCAGGTTAGTGAGGCGGGGAAGCCAGCTTTGCTTTGAGCAGAACCCCGCCTTGAGCCGCCCCCAAAGAACTGGCGCACCACTTCTGAAATGTTCTAGGAAGTTAAGTGTCCTCATGCAGTTCTAAGACCTTGACAAACTAAAAGAGCATACTTTCCCCAAACCTATAATAATCAGTTCTCAAAATGCTGTGCTTCAGATGTTCTGACCATGACACAAAATGCAGGTAACTGGATTGGGGAGGGGAGGGGAGAGGAGGGAAAAGCAATGCCTTGCAATGCAAATGTCTGCTATCTCTCCTACAACAAAGAACCTGACATTGAGAGTGGGAGTGAAAGGAATGCACTCAGCTTCAGATGCTTGATATCAGTTTCCCTAAGCCAGCCAGTTGGGGAGGACAATATAAAGTGTTGAAAACATATATATCCCCCAACTAGCAGGAACTTGCTTCAGGTGCATTGCTTCCCTCCTCCAGCTGTCAGCTCCAGGTTGCGTGAGCAATGCATTTTCTGTGCTTATCCTCATCCTGTCAACCAAGAAGCTGAATTTAATAGAATAGGGGACAGTAAATTCCTCTCTCTCTCTTATGTCCCAAGTCCAGCTACTTATTATTCCTTTTTTTAAAAAAAAACATTTTATATCCCGCTCTTCCTCCAAGGAGCCCAGAGCAGTATACTACATACTTAGGTTTCTCCTCACAACAACCCTGTGAAGTAGGTTAGGCTGAGAGAGAAGTGACTGGCCCAGAGTCACCCAGCAAGTACCATGGCTGGATGGGGATTTGAACTCAGGTCTCCCCTGTCCTAGTCCAGCACTTTAACCACTACACCACAGGGGGTCTTCAGAGAAGGAACAGGACTTTGCTTACTTACTAGGGCAACAGCTACTATGAAGGATCTCCAGCGTGAGCTGCCTTTTCTAGGGACCAAACTATGTTACATTAGGCATGGTACTGCCCCCTATATTTCCACCCCTAAAACAGTACCTGTGTGGCAGGGGGGCGGGGGGGGGGAGATTCGAGTCAGGACCGCAGCATGGGCAAAGGGAAATCTGGTTATTTGCCCCTGGCACTGTCCCAATCCACACCCCTTCTCGCCACAGCCATTGTTGGAGGGGAACAAACATTTGAGGGCCAATTATATAATTAATGTGTTTTCTAGTCCCCATTTTTAGTAGACTGGCAACAACTCACTTCTTCCAGTTGCCAAAACAGGCAGAGAGCTCATCCTCCCAATGTGGGAATATGTGGAATTGAGCTCTCTGCCTGTTTTGTGAAAAAAGCTCTCAACATTGCTTATCTTGAATAAATAGCATGCTTACAGAATAGACATCCTATACATGGCTAAAGAATCTTCTCTTTTGAAAAATAACATCACTTGAAGAAGAAGCTGTGTGAAGCTTCAACAGCAAATATATACCCATCCCCAAAGTTCAACACTTAGAACACTTACTAGACTGTACAACAGCTTGAGTCTGTGCAGAAGTGCCTGATGCTATGTTAGTCAGGGCCCATGCAGCTTCAAACTGTAAGGAAGGACTGTTAAAAAAACAAACATACAATTACAGTATTTGCACCTTGCAGCAAATGCCAGCAGGGAGGACATATGCTCTGAAAAACCACTGGAACATTTATTTTATCTTTACAGTCAAATCTCACCATGTTTTTCTACCCCTTAGGCCTGTAACTAAGAAGTATGTACAAAGCATAATCCAACATTTAATTATTGCTTCTGAATAACTGTGAGAGATGTACTAATAGAGGGTTCCACAAACTTCTACACGCTTTAAGTACAAGATATGCCATTGTTGCAGAACAGGCATTAAAGAAAGAACTTCTGTTAAAAAAAAATCTTTTTGCCCCTTCTCTAGGTTTTCCTAACACAGAATAATAAAATGGTACAATGAGCTGGTACAGTTCACATGTTCAGCTAACTATGGTTATAGATCCTACATAGGATCAATAATGCAACCTGAACTCCTGGAAGCCTAAAAGCCCATGTGCTCCCTCATACCCCTAAATCCTCTGCTTGCACAAATGGAAATGCTGGGTTTCTTTAAATAATTCTTCCATGCCTCATAAAAAACTGAGAAACTGTGGTTTAACTGCAGTTCACGAACCAGGATGCAAAACCAGAGTTTGTTGTTGGCATAACATTCTGGTTTGCAAGTCTGAGTCAAATTACAGTTTCCCAGCTTCACGCAAACTATTGTTAGGGGGGGGGAGAGGGATAGAATGTAAATGTCACAGCTCAGTACTGAAGGCAAGGAGATAGAGGGAAGAGAAAGTACATGAGTTTGTGGATTTAAGGTTGCATTCTTAAGCCTAACTAACCATAGTTAGCTTACTGTATGAACTAACCTTGTGTGTTCATATGACGACTTATTTGGCTCCATCCAACTAGGGAGGGAAAAGTGGTGAATCCTGAAAAATCAACCAGGGCAATCCAGGGCAAAATCTAGTGAGCTGTGGAAACAAGTTCCACAAAAGGTCACATTAGAAGCCAGTGAGGTCCCTGTTGCCAGAAGGCTGGAATCTAGCTCAGCCATATGGTCTCAATAATTGTAAACAGCAGCTTTGGCTTCAGTTATAGTGACCTACCCAACAAATGTGTCCTAAGACCAAAAGATAATGAAATATTTGGCAAAACTATAAAGGGCTCAACATTAACATATGGGTGGAAAATAAGTGACAATACCTAGACCACAATGCAAAGGTCATATTATGGTACTTGCATATTAACAGCATGGGAAAATACACCTTCAGTATTGAACTGTATGTTTCGCATCTGTTCATATGTTCACTTTATCTACAACAGTAGGTGTCTGTGAAGATGAACATTTCTTCACTGGTAAATGATTAATATTTTTAAGTATTCAAATATTACAGTAGGTTTTGCTTCCCTTACAATGACCTACCAACCTGTCCAATGATACTGTCTGTCTATTTAAATACACAAGTGAGGCTTCTTGGCTCTTGCGGTTACCCACAGAACAGGAAAGATGGAAGAGGCAAGACCAATAAGGTGCTATGCAATGGTGAATGCTGAACACATTTTAACTGCAAGGGAAATCTACAGAATATACATCAAGTCATTTTAAAATTCAAATAATGACATGTTTTGTATTAATATCTAATGATTTAAATTCTGAATGACAGGGTTAACAGTGTATCTACATGCAAACATACACATCCTGCAGATTCCCCTTATTTTTTATTTTTAGTTACATTTATATCCCACTTTTCCTCCAAGCTCAGAGTACATGGTTATTTTTATCCTCACAACAACCCTGTGAGGTGGGTTAGGCTGAGAGATACATGGCTGGCCCAGAGTCACCCAGTGAGTTTCATAGTTGAACGGGGATTTGAACTCAGGTCTTCCTGGTCCTAGTCCAACACTCTAACCATTACGCTATGCTGGAAACAGTTCAAATGTATTAGGAATTTACCCGTTAAATACCAGCAGTACTTCATTGGCATATTTCCTGTTATTGGTTCAGACTTTCTCTCCCCTTTGTTGGCTCTTTAAACAAGCCTGCACAAACTGTGATCATCAAATGAGACACAGTCTAGCAACCATAGATGTCTGCCTGAGATAATGAAATAGTCTTACTATAACCTCCTATTCTTCAAAATTTTATTTTATTTTATTTACATTTTATATCCTGCTCTTCCTCCAAGGAGCCCAGGGTGGTGTACATACTTGCGTTTCTCCTCACAACAACCCTGTGAAGTAGGTTAGGCTGAGAGAGAAGTGACTGGCCCAGAGTCACCCAGCAAGTCTCATGGCTGAATGGGGATTTGAACTCGGGCCTCCCCGGTCCTAGTCTAGCACTCTAACCACTATACCACGCTGGCTCTCAAATGTAGTTGGCAAGAAGAACACAACTACAGAAAACACACAAATGCCTGCAGCGCCATGAAAAGTAGAGTAGGGCAGGGTTTCTTAACCTTGGGCCCCCAGACAGGGGCGTAACTACCATTAGGCAAGGGGAGGCGGCTGCCTGGGGGCCCCCATGCCTCAAGGGGCCCCCCAGAGGCAAGTCACGAGGCAAGTCACATGACTATATATTGTGAAGTGTGTGTGTGCATCAGCAAGGGGCCCATTTTAAAATTTTGTCTCTGGGCCCACTCCAGCCTTGTTACTGCCCCCAGATGTTGTTGGACTACAACTCCCATCATCCTCAGCCACAAAGGCCATGTCTGGGGATGATGAGAGTTGTAGTCCAACAACATTTGGGGGCCCAAGGTTAAGAAACCCTGGAGTAGGGCATCCCAGTAAGGCCTACCAACCTCCCACACATACTTAAGAGTGTGATCCAAGTCAAATCAAATTAATTTTTATTATGGTCATAGACCAGCAGAATGCCTGGGTGATGCAGGCTGCATGATATCCATGGTGTTCCCAATCCCAGTTGTGAGGCAGGGAGCAGGATCATGCTACAGTCAGAAGCACTTGGGTATCTTTGTCTCTTTCCCCTTCAGCTCCCAGCCAGAGGAAGAAGTGAGGTTCCATGGCTCTTAAGTTTCATGGTTGTCTGTGAGAATCTGCAACCAGATCAGACTGCCTTGGCCCAAGGCAAAAGGTAGCTGGTCCTATTGCTCTGTTCCCTATGTCTCCCCTGCAACATCATGCACACAAACACTTACTCCCTGACTAGGGAAGTGTGTAGAGAAGAAAGAAGTGGTGGCCTGTAAAAAAACCATTTTCCCCCTTCTCTCTGTCCTTAAACTCAAAGGCAGGAGTTCAAGGGGCTCCTGAAAACACTTGCTCACTGCCCAAACAGTAGAGTAAGTGTGGCAGCCCTTCCCCAGCAGACAGACCCATCTTTCAAAGTGGAGACTGCCCTCTGGACAGGAGAGAAGACAATGCAAAGACAGGCCACAATATAGACTGTGTATCTGGCTTAGTGGTCAGAACATGTGCAGGTTCTTCTAGAATTATGATGTATAACATCAGGCAACCTGGGTACTTGGTGTAACCTTCATTAGAGCTCCTAAACAACATCATTGGCACAATCTTGAGTAGTGTTTAAACATAATGAAAGGCCCCAAACAAGGAAGCAAACAAATAGAAATACAAATCTCATTATTTTCAAATCCCATTATTTCTGAACTCCCTATATATCTTTAAAGGAGCCATCTCATGTTTTTAAAACAAGTAAGCAATAGAAGAATAGTGGCTTCATTTAAAACAATGTTCATCAAGGTTGCCATAATGTAAGCAACCAATTGCCAAAAGTGAGGTCTTATGCAAGATATAGAATTAGAAATACATAATTCTGATGCCAGAATAGTAGTACATCTTCTCATGAAGTTAAGGTACAATATTCATCTCAATGGTGTAAACTAAACACAAATTATGTTAGTTACAAGTATATTTAAAAATGAAAGTTATTTGTAGACCTTCAGCTGCCCAAAGATATAACAAGTTTATACAAAATACTGAGAATGGGAACAATTACTTACTTATCATCCCTTTCTAGACATTTAACCAAGATTGGTAAAATTCCAGATTTTATTAAGTCATCAATAGGAGGATTTCTGTCACTTGATAATAGCTTTCTGTAAAATTAAAATGAAACTGATGAATAAAAGTTAATAAAGCAATGTACAAAAAGCAGTAATTGCATCTTAGACTTGCAAATAAAATTTAAATAAAGATCTACCTTGCAGCTTGGACAGCACTTAGTTGGATAACCGGGTTATCACTTGTAGCATTCTGCAGAAACACAAGTTCCAAAAAGTTAAGAAGTCAAATATTACACAAACTCAATGGAAGGAAATAGACAAGTTAACAACTTACCTGCAATATAGCTTCTAGTGTTACATTTTGCTTGAAACAAAAGAGAAATTGTTTAATTACAATTATCATTACAAATCAAATTTTCTTTGCAAAATCCAGAACAGTCCATCTATTTTAAAACAATGATGCTAACAGAGTTCACTTTTTGCTTTTTCCACAAATTACAAATAATTTAGAATCAATTAAGATTCAAACAGCAAAGTTTAGAACTACAAATTTGTTTCTTTATTAAGCAACTTACTGCTTTAAAGTCAGCATCAACATCTGAATCTTCCAAACTTTCTTCCTGGGGCACATTTCTTTTTTTCAAAAGATGCTCATCTCTTTTGTTCTGAAAAACAGAGAATGAAGTGGTGTCCCATAATACTTATCAGTGGTGGCTAATCCTTAAAAGCAGATGTTTAACACATTATACACAAATTATTATTATTCACATGGAGAAACTTGCAACTGCTAAATTTAGTTATAAAAAATTAAACGCTTCTCCTCAGCCTAAATTGCATTTAAGTTAAGTGAGTTTAATGGAGTTTAGTGGGAGTAACTCCCACGTTTAAGTGTGCATAGGACTGCAGTCTTAAAAGAACATGGTGAGAAGTCAGACTAGTAAAACACAGATAGAAGTTTAAAAATATTGCAACTTGAATACAGATTTCCCTCCATCCTTTTTAACAGAGACCTTTATCCATTTAAAAAGAAAATTTCTGGGGTCATTCTGAGCCCTAAACATCTTCACTGAGGACCTTGGATGCCAAAAAATTTGGTTTCACTGTGACTCTTGATTGAAAAGTGAACCTCAAAGTAACTTTTTCAAACCCTGTCCACAGAGTTGTGACAGTGTTTTTTAGTATTGGTTGTTAAATTTATTTACTGTGTTGTGTATATGTATTTTTAAACCTATGCTTATAGAAATGTCTAAGTATGCGCAGGAGATTGATGGGCAGCAGTGCAAGTGAGACGCCTGCAGGAAGGACAAGGAAACCTGCTTAGACTGCAGGAGGGGGCAGGCAGGGAGAGAGAGGCGACAGTTTAAAACCAGTTGGATGACACAGTCGGTTGGGTAGATGACAGTTAGTCAGACAGTGAAGAGGGGAGAAGGTGATCCAGAAGCTTGGAGGGAAATGGGTTCTGAACAGGAAAAGTTGCCTGGTGGAGGTAGGGGTGAAAAAGCCAGTACCTGTTCAGGGAAAGCCCCAAAAGCCCTCAGGAGGGAACTGTAACCAAGCAAGTTTAACTAGACTGGTTTAAGATCATTAACCATCTCTGTAAGTATTTTTGTACTTCTATACTTATGTACCTCCATAACTTCCCATCATGCTTAAGGAACTTTTGTTAAAATTTTTCATTTTACCAAGTGTGTTTTGTTACCTCTCCCACCGCACCTGAAGAGAGACCCTACCCCAACGCCACTACATAAACAAGAGGGGAGAGAAGTGAGAGGTTGTCTCCGATCCTGCCTAATCGGATCTGAGTGGTAGCAGAAAAAGCACCCTGAAGTTGAATGGACCCTCACAGACTGATTCTTGGATATAGACTAGGGATGTGCACGGAACCGGCTCTGTGCACTCACGGGACGGTGGGGAGATTGCTTTAAGGCGCGGGGCAGGTGTCCTTACCTCCCCTGCCATGTTTCCCTCACTGTCAAAATTTCACCATGTCAAAATTTCACTGTCAAAAATGTTTCCCCTGCTGGCAGAATTACTGGTGCGGGGCAGCCACTTCCAGTATTACACTGACTGGGAAGCGTGTGGTATTACGCTGACCAGGGCAGCAAAAGCGTATACAGTCGCCCCACGTAAGTGATTTCGACAGCAGCGCCAGCGGGGGGAATGCAGCAGGGGAGGTAAGGACACCCGCCATGCCTTAAAGCAACCCCCTCCCCACCGACAAACCGGCTCGAAAACTGGCCTTTCGAACCAGTTCGGCAGTCTGTGAATAGACCACCAAACCCGTTTGTGCACATCCCTACCCTAATATAGACTAGGGATGTGCAGAACGTTCTAAGGTCGAGAATTTCTGACTCAGAACGGACTGTTCCAAGCTCGGAACAGCATGCCCTTCGAAAAGGGGCCCTGTTCCAAGCTCAGAACAAAACAACCTCGTTCCAGCTGCCATTTTGGAATTGAAAATGGCATCCAGAACAGTCCATCAGAATGGGAGTTGTTCCGTCGCCGCAACCGGCTCCCCCGGTTGAGTTGCTCCAATGGAATGTTTCAAGCATTTTGCATTTGTTCCAAGTCCATTCCAGACTCTTAACAGAATGCAAAACGTGTTCCATAAACACCCCTAATATAGACTTTAGCCTATGAAAAGTTAAGCCACAAAAAAGGATTCCTGCTTTTCAGGGGGGAAATTGTCATTTTTTATTTACTTCTGCAAAAACATATCTCCGATAAATTAAAATAAGCATCCTACTGGCCAAAACCCATATTTTCTTCACATTTGATGTTTTATACATAGACAATATAAAATGTTACATAGTAATTTAAACTTTTTATAAAAATCATATTTACAGAGCAGAAGGAAATATCAATCTTAAAATTTGAGAGGAAAGTTTATTAACTTTGACCTGCCTCCTTCTGGTCCTACATATTTAAGGTTTGAACACCTATCCCAAAGTGAAGTCACTAGCACAGTAAGACTGTGACAACATATTATATTGTTGTGGATTCATAGTAAGAATGGATTTCACACCTGATTAGTAGCAAATAATGGCAGCTAACCACCACAATTTCTAGACTCCTGTGGATGTTTTCTCTAGAGAAAACATACCAAAATTTAATGATTGATCATTAGAGCATTAGCAGCGGCTTCTTTCTGACACAATGCTTGGCTATATACTTTTGTTTTGTAACTACTTAGTGAAAGTATTAACAACAGTGGAAGAAATGTAAAAAGGAATTTATTCTTTATTTCCACACAATTGAGATACATTACATTTGACTTTTTATGTTTTAACATTTTATAAAGGAATATTTTTTAACTATTACCCAGGGAACATAGGGCAAGATCCAGACTAGTTTAGTCATGACTAAGTAACCCTGAAATAAATGAGACAAGCTAGTCATGATCTACTTAAGTCCAATTAATTTCAACAGGACTTAGTTCTGACTAACTGACTCTGGACGTTGCCCTTACTTTTTAGGATCTTATCCAAAGAACACACTTTGTTATAAAAATTATTGCTACTCAAATATGGAAAACAACATTTTTTCCTATCACAATTACGACAGTCTTTGCTTTAAAAAACTTTAATTGCAAATTTAAGAAGCAGGCCTTGTAAGATATGGAATCAGAAGTTGTTTTCAAAATACAAACTCTGAGAGCTGAATAAAGCCATAAGCATTTTGAATTAGGAAAAAATAAAGAGCACTTCTTTCTCTTTGCAATATGTCTTACATATGTCACTGAGTAGGGCTGTGCACAGACTGCGGTTCATGCACTGGTCTGAATTCGGACAGGTCCATGGTCCAGTGGATCAGTTTAGTCAAACCTCAAACCGGTCCAGTGGTTCGAAGTGGCACTACGGGGGGCAAGAGGCACCTTTAAAAGTAAGCACGGAGGGCCTTACTAGTGGGACCCACTCTAGGCAGCTCCCAGCAGCCAGTGCAGGCCAGCGGGGCTCATTCACTCACCTTGCCTCCATACGTGCCGCAAGCCACACACCCTTCACCTGACATCAGGTGCAAGGGGCGGGGCCAGTGCCAAGGACGGGCCCGTCAGCACCGGCAGAGCATCCCGTCTGTGATTCGTGGACTTTCCCTGCCTTCACAAGTAGGAAGGAAAAGCAGCTCCCAGTCAGCAATTCCACTAACCACTGACTGGGGGAAGGGAAGCTCTGCTGGTGCTGACAGGTCCTGTCCTCCGCACTGGCCCCACCCTCTTGCACCTGACGTCAGACACAGGCAGCAGGGCCAATGCCTGGGAGAGGGTCTGCTCGGACCCTCTCCCATCCCTCCCCGATAGGCATTTCATTGAAACGCTGGCTCCTTGGGCTTTGTCCCCCAGCACAGCCAGTGTTTCAGTGAAACACTGGCTGGGGAGGAGAGGGGCATACCTTGTGCTCCCTACAGGCAATAGCTGGCTCAGTGCAGGAGGGGGCAGGGGGCAGTGCCTCGGCGGCTCCCCACTGCCGGGGGACAATTGCCCCCCCTTGCTCCATGGCCCCTATGTCCCTGAAAACGGTCCTTCATTTCCCAGGCTGTGACAGTCAGCCCAGCTGCAAGCGGTAATGTATGCAGCTGTCCTCTAAAGGTCTGTCTCAGAATCTCTACTCACTGCACAGCAGTTCATAAGTTTTAGGAGTTTGAGCACAAAGATTATAACAGAAATAATAATTAAGGGGACGCACCAAAGGGACAGGAAGCAAAAAAAGGAGGCAAAGACTCAGAATTATGCTAGAAATAGAGAGTGCATAGTGAAGCTCTTGTGAGCCCTTAAGGCTCACTTTGTTACCTTGGCCTTCAAGAGAAAGTATTAATGCCGGTTTTATATCCTTCTTTTTCTTGCCTGGTTGGTTCTCCTTGCAATGCTAAGTTTGAGGCTGGAGCTGCGGTGTCAAACTCAATCAGGTGATGTTCCAGATTTGATTCAAATGCATCTCCAGAGAGCCACACACAAAATATAAAGTGATACAAGTCTCCTCTTCCTCCTCTGCAGGTGCTCCCTTCTTGCCGCCTTCTGTCACCTCACACCCGCCTCCTGCCTTCCTCCTCCTCGCTCCCTCTTACCCCTAGTGCTTCGCAGGCTGAAAAGCCCACCACTAGGATGCAATGGGGAGGAACGTGGCAGCAGTGGGTGGAAAGAAGCAAGCAAGCCAGAGGAAATGAGGGAAATGGCACACCAGGGTAGTGAGAGAGTTAAAGACTGGTGGCAGGAAGAAGAAAGGAAGAAAGCAAGCAAGCTGAAACAGGTGGGAAGAAATGCTGCCACTTCAGCAGCGGGGAGAGAAACGCAATAGCAGCTCAGCTTGCTGGCCCCTGCTCACGGTTGGACAATTTATTTTTATTGACTTATTCATTCATTCATTCTATTTATATACCACACTTCCTAAAGTGGCTCAGGGCAGTTTACATTAAAATCAAAAACACATAATAAAACAATTAAAATCAAAGAACATTTAAACCAGATTGAAATTAAATCTAGGTATTAAAAGCCAGGCTAAAAAGATGGGTCTTTAAGGCTCTCTTGAAGGCCTCCAAAGAAAATAAATCCTTTTATATCCACATGGAGTGTGTTCCACAAACCAGGGGTGGCAACTGAGAAGGCCCAGTTCCAGGCTGCCCCCCAATAAACCGGTGGCACCCAAAGATGGACCCCTCCTGATGATTTTCATGAGTGATGGGAATCTTGTAGAGAAAGGCACTCTCTCTGGTAACTATACAGGGCTTTAAAATTGCCCTCCAAGGGCCAACAATTGAGCTCTAAGGGCCAGATCCAGCCCGCAGGCCCAACATTTGACACCCCTGGTCTAAAGAGTATCTCCATGGTGCTATGCTGGCCTCAAGTGCCTCAGAGTTCAGGGAGGAGTTACAATCATCCTCTTCCTTCTACTGGGGACTGGCACAGTCATGACTGGGACCCACACCAGGACCCCCCAGGTTCTCCCTTGTCCTCTCTCATCCTTGGTGTCAAGCTGCCTAAATATAGTTCTGCATTCCCACATCCACAACACATTCTGATCCTCCACCCTTGTCCATGGCTTCCTCCTCAACCCAATGGGCAGCATCCTCTGAGCCCGGATGTATCACCTTCTCTCTTCCAGCATAAACCAACATTGCTGCTTGGAACAAGCAACCACCAGAGAAATCTCACGCTGGAACACTGAAACCCAGGCAGCCTGGTGGTGCAGGGTCCCAGCAGTAAGAAAAAGAGAACCGACAACATACCCCAGGATAAAACCCGCTTTAACACTTTCAGTTAAAAGCCAGCCAACACAAGTGAGTCTTAAAAGACTTTAAAAAAACCATTTTAAATGTTTTATATTTTATATTACATTTTAATTCTGTATGCCACCTAGAGATTTCTATATTAGGTGGTATATAAATTCAATCAATCAATCAATAAAAATAAAAGCCTTGTTCTGTTTATGTCCTACATTAATGAAAACCACTTTGGGGAAATGTATTTTTTTTAAAAGCAGCACAAGAAAATTTTAATAAATGTATTTACAAAACAACAACCCACAAACATGCTTGGTCAGATGCAGGAACCTGGACACAACTGTGCATACACATCATGAGGCACTAGGCTGGACTTCACTTCCTGTCCTGTTAGGCACAAAGAGTAATTCCACAAGTCTCCCCCTGAACTCTGTAGGAGGAAGTCCTCATAATCACAAACAAATAAATATACTCACCTTTCTAAGTTCAATTGTCACTTCATTTCTATGTCTTCGCATAGTCTGCAAAGGGGGAAAAAAGTTAGATATATTGTTAGGAGTGATCGCTCATTTTAACATACCCCAGTTTTATCTGCTTCCCTGCCAAAGGGAAGACTCCAGTTGTATAACAGCAACCCAGAAACCAGAAAAATAGCTTTTGAAGGAAATGCTAGTGGAAACATGCACACACACACAAACTCACACAGCACCACCCTCTTTTGCTGCTAGAAAAGGGTTAAAGGTTTTTGTCATGCATGCACAGGACACAAGACTTATGATTCACTCTGATCAGAAGTTCCACCTATGATTCACTCTGATCAGAAGTTCCAAGGAAGCTACCTCAGCATGCATAATAATGTAAAGGAAAAACTACCTCCTTTAGGTATTTCTAAAATTCCAGTCAAGGATACTGCTCCAAGTCAGGATGTTCTCATCATTAGGTAAATATTAAACAAACAAGAGATTCAAAACCCCTCAAGCCTAGTTAAAGACCATGGATATAGACAGTGAAAACTGGTTTTCCCACTGTCCCTTGAATAACCTAATCAAAGGTCCCAGCAGCCCCCCTTCAAGGGGGGAAATAGGAACTCAAGATATTAGCAGCAAATAAGAACACACACCCAAACACCTTTTATATAAATAAAAAATTCCAAAACAAAGCAAGTATCCCTGCCAAAAGAGACTGACCCTAATAACTGAACTCTGGAAAGGAATGGAGAAAGCAAATACACCTTCTTTCAACCTTTCCATCTCAGAAGATCTATTTTTGCAGGACAATCAGTGTTTTAGAAATCTCTTTGTCCAGTTCAGGGTAGTTAGAGCTCAACCACTCCTGACACCCAGTGAGAAACAATGGTGGTCTCCCATTCCCTGTCCTTTTGCCTTGGCTCTGCTCCCTTACTAGGACCTCTTCACAGACAAAGGAAAGGTAACCTTCCCATTGGGATCCACACATTGTGGCTCCAGCCATATTTCCTGCTCCGCTGCTGCCAGGCCTTCTCCTTATATATAAGAACACAAGAACAGCCCTGATGGATCAGGCACAAGGCCCATCTAGTCCAGCATCCTGTTTCACACAGTGGCCCACCAGATGCCTCTGGGGAGCACACAGGCAAGACATATGTGCATGCCCTCTCTCTTGATGTTATTCCCCTGCAACTGGTATTGAGAGGCATTGTGCCTCTGAGGCTGGAGATGGCCCACAACCATCAGACTAGTAGCCATTGATAGATCTGTGCTCCATGAATCTGCCTAAGCACCTTTTAAAGCCATCCAAGCTGGTGGCCATCACCACATCCCATGGCAAAGAATTCCAAAGGTCAATTATGCGCTGTGTCGGTCCTAAATCTCTTCCTCTTGTCGGTCCTAAATCTCCCGACCTTTCTACTATTGTGAGAGAGGGAGAAAAATTTCTCCCTGTCCACCCTCTCCACTCCATGCATAATTTTATACACCTCGATCTTATCTTCCCTTAGTTGCCTCTTTTCCAAGGTAAAGAGCCCAGATGCTGTAGCCCAGCCTCATAAGGAAGGTGCTCCAGGCCCCTCATCATTTTGGTTGCCCTCTTCTGCACCTTTTCCAATTCTACAACATCTTTCTTAAGATATGGTGACCAAAGCTGTACACAGCACTCCAGATGTGGCTGCACCATAGATTTGTAGGGGGGCATTGTAATATTAGCATTTTTATTTTCAACCCCCTTCCTAATAATTCCTAGTATGGAATTAGCCTTTTTCACAGCTGACGCACACTGAGTCAACACTTTCAACGAGCTGCCCACCAGGACCCCATAATCTCTATCCTGATCAGTCACTGATAGCCGAGATCCCATCAGCGTATTTGTGAAGTTGGGGTTTTTTGCCCCAATGTGCATCACTTAATACTTGCTTTCACTGAATCGCATTTGCCATTTTGTCGCCCACTCCCCCACCTCTCTCTCACTGCATTCATGCAATCTCTTGCCATACCAAAGCCAAACCTCAGCACCAGCCTGCTGCCCTAGTATAATAAAGATAACACAGGCTGTGTTGAGTCCTTTCTCCCCACCTTGTCCTCTCTCTGTGTCAGTCTTTCCCTCAAGCCAGGAGTTTGCTATGTCTCTCTCCCTCCTTCCTAATCTTAACAACCTACCCTAACTTGCCACTGTAATCCTTTCCCCCCTCTCAACATACAGCCTTTCAAGTCCCTTCTTTTGTCTGTTCCCTCTCACCTGGGTGGTTTCCAGACAGCGAGCTTTACACCGCAAAAAGTGGTGGAAACAGCGATGTTTTGTGGTGCCAATTTAAAACTGCAGTTGAAATCCATTACCTCCTACAACAGGCAAATAAAGCTTTTCTCTCTTTTTTTTTGGCAACGCAGATGCAACGTTATAGGAGTGTAATGCAGCAATCAAACATGAAAGGAGGCATCGGAAATGTGAATCGCACCTTGCTTACAATGCAGGGACTGTGCTGTCAAGACACAGGCAGTATGCAAGGACACTTAAGGGATACGTTGTGACCCTGTGGTAGCGTGCAATCTGGAAAGTGCCCTGTCTAGTCCCAATCGCCAATTTGCAGCTAGTGGACTCTCTTCTGTGGACCTGCCCAAACATTCAAGCTATCTACTCTAGGATTTTCCTGGCTCTATGGCTTTTCACTTCCCCAATAGTATTAACTGCACTTTCATCCAGGTCCAGGAATTTCAGCCTCAAGAACTCTATGGTTAAAATGTATTATAGTCTCTCCATTTTTCTTTACATTTAATTAACAATTGATGTAAATACTTTATTAACAATTCACTTTTATTTTCTGTGAACCAATTAGAATATTATTTAATAAAATACATCATTAAGTCTCACCCATTTCATCCTCCTTTGCAGTATCACTCCCATGCATAGGAATGCATGGTTCCTTTTGGTTAAAACACATTCTAACTGAGTCAAAAGACAATTTTCAAAGTCGTGATTTTCCTTATATTTCGCTAGGGGAAAACAAGTGGCAGTGGCGGCTGGTAACTCCTGGGGCTGAGTGGGCACCAAGCAGGGCAAGTGGAGGGCAGAGCCAAAGTGGGCAGCATCAACACTGGTAGGTGGAACTGCGAGTGGGGCTTTGCTAAAACCCTTCCTCCCTAAAAAAGAAAAGAAAAGCACACACTGCCTTGATAGTGCTGCCCAGAACAGAACTCATCCTGCACACAGATTTTATTTTATTTTTTAATGGGGACATAAGAACAGCCCTGCTGGATCAGGCCCAAGGCCTCTCTAGTTCAGCATCCTGTTTTACACAGTGGCCCACCAGACGCCTCTGAAGTTTACAGGCAGGAGAGAGGGCATGCCCTTACAACTTGGAATAAATCACCATGTGGACATATCCTGCTCAGGAGAAAATTGAAGTGCATGGGAAACTGTCCCTGAGAGTGAATCAGACTAGTGGTCCATCAGGGTCAGGATTGTCAACTTCAGCTAAAAGTGGCTTTCCAAACTGAGGTTGTTCGGACTTTGGTTACCTGGGATCCTGTAACCATAGATACTGGGCATTGAACCTGGGAACCTTCTGCCTGCAAAATGTGAACTATGAACCCTCCCCACGGCCTTAGGGATAGGCCTTTCCCATCTTTTAACTGGATATTTTAAACATGCAAAGCTGCTGTCTGCGGAGTCCAGTAGTCCATACATTTCAGTACTGCCAATTCTGACTGGCAGCAGCGCTCTCAGGTCTTAGGAAGTGCAGGATCTTAGGCAGCACCTTTTAAGCAACGGAAGATTCTCATCACTGTCCCAGTTAGACAGACCTAATGATGATTTTAAGCAATTAACAGGACCTTATAGCAGGGGCGTAGCAAGATTGGATTGGGCCCTGAGACGAGAATTTAAAATGCCCCCCTCCTCAAAGTCCAGGGCCTCCGCAAACCCCAGGCCCCCAAGGATTTAAGTCTGATATTTCAAAATAAGTATGCTCCCTGGAAATACATTTCACTGAATACACACATGCAAACTTCACAATATATAGTTATACTAGCTGACCCTGCACAGAACATCTGTGCAGTCGTGCACTGAGCCTATGGGATCCCCCCGCCCCCGCAACGCTCTCGCTGCCCCCGCGCCGCCCCCGCAACACTCTCGCCGCCCCCACAATGCACTCACCGCCCCTGCGCCACGCTCGCTCCCACTTGCTCTCGCCCCCCGCAACGCTCCCGCTCGCTCTCGCCCCCCGCAACGCTCCCGCTCGCTCTCGCCCCCCGCAACGCTCCCGCTCGCTCTCGCCCCCCGCAACGCTCCCGCTCGCTCTCGCCCCCCGCAACGCTCCCGCTCGCTCTCGCCCCCCGCAACTCTCTCACCCGCTCACCAGAGAGCCTTCGAGCTCCCTTCTCCTTGCCATTTCACAGTGCTGCTCAGCCAACCATCTGCTGAGCCAACTGTCAAACTGCTTTCCAGCTGCTCCGCAAGACTCCCTGCTGCTCTGGAACTCTCTCCCCCTCTGTCAGCCAATCGCCTCCTTTCTGCCACGTCCCCATGCATGGCCATCTTGGAGAATTAATAATATAGATACATTGAATACTTTATATTTGTGCTACTTTTAATGCCTAGAACACACTAGAAACACTAATTATTAAAATAGGCCCCTCACTGCAGATTAGAAAAGAAGACTTTCAACCATGCAGTGTGAAACTATGTTTGTTTTCTCAGAATTCTGAACAAATTCAGTAAAGTTTGATTCCAGGAGGTTTTTCACATGGTGGGGGGGGGGGGCTTTTAAAACCCTTTAACACACATCTCTTCTGGAATGAAGGTGCTGCATTCACATGTTGGCCAGATTTACCCTGAAGTCCCTGCGAGTTATTGGGGAGCAGTTAACACGCAATTCAGGTCTTTCACTGCTCGTTAGAGTGTAGCCTGATTTATATCCAGAGTAAAAAAAAAAAATCCACTATTTTGCATTGGTTCTTTGGGACAACTTCAATTTTGCAGTAAAGCCTGCTGTATGTAAAAGTCCCAGGTAAGTGTGTGGAGAACTGCCGCCTCAGACAGCAAATCTAACCACATCTAGCTGGAAGTACATTTCATTGAAACCTAAAGGACTTCCTAGCAAGGAAAGCATGTCTACTTAAAAATAAACTCCATTGCATCCAACTGTCTGTGATCCTTCCGTGGTAAGCGCATATAGGATTGCACATGCTCAGGGATGTAAACCAAACCAAACCAAACTAATTTGCACTCCCAGCATATTTTGCTTCCTATAGGAGACCAGTAAGTCCCACTGAAGCAAAGAAGACAGGTGGGGGAGAAACAGAGAAAAGAGCAAGAATTAGCACCATTCCTCAGGAGAAAAAGGGGTGTGTGTGAGAGAGAATGAGGAATCTGCCTCTTCTTGGTAAAAATTTAAGATAGATGAGACATGCCAGGGCTTAAGGAGCTGCTGAAGTTATGCCCTCTGTCCTAAAAGTCATTCTCCCTGCTCCCCAATGTGGAACTAGGGCTGGTTGTGGTCTCTCACTGCTCTGAGATAAAAACCACTCTCTGCAGGTGCTCAGAAGCAGGGTCATCCCTAGTGGGGTGTGGGGCTGGGGGGGGGCAAATCAGCATGTGCAGGGCCTCCTTAACATTTCATATCATTACAGAATCATACTGACTGATGACATACAGTGTAAATAGTGTGCGTGAGGTTTTTGGACATGGCCAACCAGCTTGGCATTTCTAAAGAAAAATAAAATAAAAGCACAACACATGCTTCACAGTTCTCACTCAGACCTTCTGGGTTGCAAAACAACTTGAATGTAAGTGCATTTATGAATGAATGAATGAAGATAATATTGTTTGTTCCAGAAGTTTTTGTAATTTTCTGCCATGAAACAAGCCACTTATAGGACTTTTTAGATAGTTTTTTTTTTAAGCCAGCAAATTTTCCAATTTGTTTCAAATTAAATTCTCAGAGACTTCTCAGTCTCTCCCCCCACCATATCAAAGCCCTACAGCAAGCAAGCAGATCCCTATATATGGCGGGGGGGGGGGTAACCACAAAAAGGAATTCACATTCTACCTCCATTCCTGGCAAAGGTTGGGCTGGCTGGCCTGGGCAGAGGGTCTTCAGAGAACTGTGGTGGGTAAGGGCAGCCAGTGCTGGCCACTCTGCCTGCCTGCCTCCTTCCTTCCTTGCTGCCTGCAGGCACTCGAGTTCAGGTTTCAGGGAGGCCCTCACGGAGGCCTCTCTGGAAGCCAATCTGCTGAGAGGCAGGGAAAGAAGGAGCTCTAGCAGCTTGCAGGCTATTAGACTGCGGGCCAGGAGGGCAAGCAGGAGAGAGGGCAAATAGGGCAAGGGGGACTGGCTGAGCGAGGGGCCTTGGGGCTGGGTGGGTAGGCAATGGGGAGTCATGTGACATGTCTCGGGGGGAGGCCTCAAAGCAGTGGGGCCCCCAGACAACTGTCTCCCCTTGCCTGATCGTAGTTCCGCCCATGCCTTATAGATATATTATGATATGACTGTCTGCATTTGATTTCCGATTAAGCCCAATAAGCATGATTTTTAGATCAGTTGTATTTGCTTCTCATTTCCTGAGCCTTGAGAAACTGTTTGGTACATATTACTAAAGTAGTATCATAGGTTAAATCCATTTGGGTGGGGGGGACACTAGAGGAACAAACAACAACTGACTCACCACCACCACTGGAGAAATATGTAATTTATTTATTATTTATTTAACATATTTTATGCTGCCCAAAACTTGTGTCTCTGGGCAGTTTACAATTAAAATAATTTAAAACATTAAATGATCCATTAATTCTAATGAAAAAGTTCAATTTTTGTTTTCTATTTATTTTACTAGCAGACTAGTAACTAGACACAGTGCCAGATGGAGCTGTTGCTCCAAGCACTGCTAATCAAAAAGGCGATTTCTTCTCTGTTTGCTTTGCTCAAACAGAATAGATCCACCTTGGCTCTCACTCTGGCTTCTCTGATTGGCTGCTAGAGCTGTCAATCAAAATGAAGGCTTCACATTGGTAGGCAGGCCATTCTGAGCCCCACCCAACTTCTGAAAACAAAACTAAGCCTTTCTTTTGGCTGCTGCCTCATTGATATGTTAATTATGATTGACACATGCTCACAATGCTGCCTAGTACTGCAGGGAAGGGCAGAAAGGGCAGTACAACTCAGGCAGTGAGTTAACAAGAAGGTGGGAGCTGGGGGGGGGGCACTGCCCACTCTGCGCTTAGTGAGGAGCCTCCCCTGTGCTGGGGCCTATTCAGCCCCAACACTGTCCCTCCAGTGGTTGCTGCTGGTGTCTACCTTGCCTGATTTTATTTACTCTGGTAACAGGGAACCATCATCTTATTTTTTTTCTATTTAAACTGCTTTGAGAACATATCATTGAAAAACAGTATAATAATAGTATGCAATACGCACTCTAAATTGAGGTTCAGAAGACAACAGTGCTTCAGTTTAAGTGACAAGTTACCCACAACTAAAGACCAGAGAAGATGTTACAGTGTCACATCATATTACAAAGCAAGTCATGCTGATTTTCCATCAAGTGTAATGGGAAGACCACTTAAAGTGCAACAAGAGCACATAGTGCCGTTGGACATTTTGCTACTGTGCACTTCTCCAAGTTTGCTGAAGCTGTTTTTCTCTTGGTGGGCCTCAGGAACCAGGCCTTAGCACCCCCTCCTGTCAACCCCAGACTGTGTCCTGCAAATAACCACTTCCCACCCCATTATAGAAAATCTGCATAGTAACATACCATTACGACATTGTCACTTCTACTATGGCCCTATCAACTACACAACTATGATGAATGGAACAAAAGTATCCAAAGAATTCTACAGGAGAAAAACTGCAGAGTAATTGAAGGCAAACTGGCTGAATGGCTATTTTTCTGGAGTACATCTGAAGAAATACAGCCTAGTTCCCACAAAATCAGATAAGGCAGTAATCCTCCAATTCAGACTGCAGGTTGCTAGTGGGACTGCATTAAAAAATCACTGCACATTGAGAACCTCCTCCTATAATGGAGGTAGGTTCCACAGACACCTGCATAACATGCTAGTATTCTATATTCAAATGATTTTTTAAATCAGAAGTGTTCAGTCATGTGATCTTCCACATGCAATTCAAAATGACTTATGTGACCTAGGCCTGTGCCAGAGAGAAAGCTAAGGCTGAATTTCTGGAACTGAAAAATTAAAACAGTTAACAAGCAATCAAACCAGAACGGCATTCACACAAAGATTGTTTGAGAGCTCAATGATCATTCAACAAAAATGTCTGTGACATCAGAAAAATTACACTCCCTTCTGGAGAACTGAACACCAACATTTAAAAATGGATTCAGGAGATATCTAGAAGAAGTTAGCCCTGTCAGCTAACTTCTGGCACAAGCCAATTGGCAGCATGCATTATTAAAACTATAAGTATCAACAAGCCATACAAAGTAAGAATCAGCATTGCTTCCACAAAGAGAAGCCATGCTTCACATGGCTTACAGAATTTGGGGGGGAATGCCAATACACACATAGAAAGAAACAATCTGAAACATATGTACCTGGATGTATAGAAAGATTTTAAGTTTAAAGTTTTGACAGGTCTTCACCAAAAGCTCTGAAGAAAACTTAGCAGTTTTGGAAAGCCTGAAATTTATCAAATTTTATCAATTTTTAAAAAATGGTAATTGGTTAAGAAATAGCTAGCTGAAAAGCTGAGGTGGGGAATGTATTCACACTAGGGAAACATATTCCTCCAGTATTCACACTGGAGGAAAGTCAGCAATGGGGTGTTCCCACTCATCTGTCATAAGACAGTCCTATTTAACTTATGTAAAAATATCTGGAGTCAGGCAAGTTTTCAGAGTACCAAATTACTCAGGATGGTCACATGTGTACACATGCACCTAGAAGCTGAAGTTTCATTACAGTACTTCACTGCCAAAATATCATTGCCACAGATGCTGCTCACCCATGCCCCTATTTTCCTTCTGGGTTTGGCAACATGACACCATCCAGAGAGCCAGATTTGGCTCATGGACTACAAGGCTGAAGCTCAAAATGAACCAAGGCTTGCAAGGGATACTAAGAACAAAAATGGCTTCCCCAAATATATCTGAAACAAAAGCAAGGTTAAAGAAGCCAAGAGAGATTCCTGATTGTAATCTTGGAGATGCCACTGACAGTCTGTGTAGACAATACTAAGCTAGATGGCCAAAGGTCTGACTTGGTATAGGGCAGCCTCCCATGTTCCTACATTCCTGTAGTGGAATAGCAACAGAGAGAAGGCAAAGTGGCTTATATCTGTCTTCTCCCTGAGGAGAAACACAACCCGACCTATCAACAATTACACTAAAAGCAAGGAGAGATCATGGCTCAAGAGATGGTAAAAGACTACCTAGACACTTGTTTCCAGCACCAGATGAATTATATCCCAAGGTACTAAAGGAACTTGCAGATGTGATCTCAGCACCACTGTCTGTCATTGTCGAGTACCCATGGAGAACAGGCAAGGTGCCAGAAGACCAGAGACAAAAATGCTGTCCCCATCTTTGAAAAGGGGGGGGGGAGAGGATCTGGGAGGCTTCAGACTGGTCACCTTGATACTGGGCAGGCTCAAATACTGGGACAAAACTCAAAAAATTCAACAGACATAAACACAGAGTACTGCATTCAGCCAAGAAAAATCAGAAGTATTTGGATGGGAGACCTGGCTTGGCAGCAGTACATGTGAAAAAGACTTGGGGGTCCTAGTGGACAACTACTGGAATAGGGACCCAGCAGTGTGATGCAGCTGCTTAGAAAACACTAATAAAATATTTGATGGCATTAACAGAAGTATAGTGTGCTGATCATGATAAGTAACCATTCCACTCTATTCCGCACTGGGCGGACATCACTTGGGATACCATGACCAACTCTGGGCCCTGCATTTTAAGGAGGACATTGCTAAGCTGCAACAGTTCAGAGGAAGGCAACAGAGGAAGCCAAGTCCTATGAGGAACAGTTGAAGGAGCTGGGTATGTTTAGCCTGGAGAAGAAAAGACTAAGGGGAGATTATGAGGGTCTTCAAATATCTGAAGGGCTGTCACACAGGGGAAGAAAAGTTGCTCTTGATGGTAGGACCAATGGGTTGAAATTAAAAGGAAGCAGACTCAGGCTAGGAGGAATTCCCTAACTGTAAGGAGCTGTTTGACAAGGGAACAGCTCATATAACGGCCAAAGTCAGTTCTCCTTTGCTAAAGTTTTCAAACAGAGGCTCAATGATTATCTGTCAGGGATGTTGTTGCAGTTTTCCTAATCTGAGCAAAGAGTTTGTCTAGAAGATTTAAAAGGTTCCTTCCAACTCTAAAGTTCTATGGTTCGGTTAACACAGTGGGAGCTGCTTCTGAACAAGCATTCATATGACTGCAGATATATTTTAACACCACTATCTATAAATTAATAATTAAAATAAATCAATCTAAAGCTCTTCTACCCTATAAGAACATAACAAACAATAGGAATACAAGCAAAAGAGCATGTATTATCCTAGACTTGGCCTGCTTTGATTGGAAAGCGTAATTGTACTAAAACAGCACATTTAATATGCCATACATACAAAAGGTAGTACACTTCCTGTTTGTACCATACATTTGAGGGCTTGTACCCAAGTTGACTTTCAAAATGATGCAGGTACAGTCACAAACAAAAATGCATAAGACTATACAGAGATGTGCACAAATAAATAACAATATCTGAATTGGGCTATTGTCTGGTTTCAATTCTGCATACTGGAAACTAGACTCCTACAGAAATACCTGTCCACGGCTGTTCATTCTCACATATTGTAGTTAGGCATTGGCCACCTCCAGGCACTAATGGCTATTCACCCATACAGTTGCTTGGTTTTTATTGTTTTTTTTAAAGATCCAGTAATATCTGCAGAGGAAACCTCTATGGGGTAACTCAGGGCTGCACAATTTTGGCCCTCCAGCTGGTTTTGGACTACAACCCCCATCATCCCCAGCAACAGTGGCCCACAGTCAGGGTAGATGGGAGTTGTAGTCCAACATCTACAGGCGGGCCAAAGTTGTGCAGCCCCCGAGTTAACCTATATTTCCGTTACAGAAAAGGAAAGTGTATCAGGGAGGGAACTGGCAAACAAAACAAAGCCGTGTACATTGATTTACAGTTTAAGAACAGAGGGGGGTGGCGGGGGAACGGACAGGCGTAAGGCGAGTTCCGTGGAGATTAAAACTGGCTGTCAGGAAGCAGCAGCGCTATAGAGACAAAGGTAAAAGCAGAGAGCGAGAGACATTACAGCCCTGCTTGCAAAATCGCACCATTAAAAGAACATAGAGACGGTGGGAGTCGGTTCAACACCAGGCACCAATAATAGAGGACAAAGAGGATTATGATGATCTCCCGAGCTCCACATTTCACTTCACGGCCTGCCTCCCAGAATATTATTGGGGTTGCCATTGTGTGTTCTCAATGGCACTGCGCGAAGCGAGCTCCACCACCAGCCGGAGAATGGATGCCTCCACCGGAGAAAGGGGCAGAAGCACAAAGAGCTCAGAATCGCCCCACTGCCCGCCCGCCCGCCCGCCCAGGGAGGGGCTCAGGGCGCCAGCCCGGACGGGGTGCCGGAGAAAGAGGGAGAGGGTGAGGGTCAGGCCCCGGCCCCGGCAGCAGCAACCAGCAGCATATGGAAGGGAGGCCCCGAGCGCGCGCGCGCGTCTGAGGGCGGCCGGGGAAGGAGAATCCCGGCGGGGCGGCCACTCCCCCTGGGGGAGAAGAGAAGCCCCGCCCCCAAGCCCATCCCCGGCCGGCACCGACCTCCACGTCGCGGCCCTTATTTTTAAAGCTCTTGAAGCGGTGATTCTCCAGGCCGGCGGCGGCGGCGGCGGCGGCAGCGGCGTTGTCAGCCATGGCAGCGGCTCCGGGCTGGGGCTGCGACAGCGTGCGCGCGAAGGGGGGAGGAGGAGAGGGACGCTCAGTGACGACATGCGCGAGGGAAGGGCTGACAAAGGCGCCTGCGCGCCCTTCCCTCGTGACAGGGAAATGAACATGTTAGGGGCCTAGATACAGAGCTGAGCGAGGATACACTCCCTTCCCGCCCTGTGGAAGAGAGAAACAACGGCGTCAAATGAACCCGGAAATCTCGTCTCCAGACGATCGTCACTCTAACCTTTTCCTTCTCTGTAGCTATGCCCCTAACAACCAGTTCATTTCCTTGTCATGAGGGACGGGCGCGCAGGCGCCATTCTCAGCCCTTCCCTCGCGCATGTTGTCGTCCCTGAGCGCCCCTCTGCTCCTCCCCGCCCCCTCGCGCACACGCCGCCCCCAGCCCGGAGCCGCTGCCGTGGCTGACAACGCCGTTGCCACCACCGGCCTGGAGAATCACCGCTTCGAGAGCTTTAAAAATAAGGGCCGCGACGTGGAGGTCGGTGCCGGCCGGGGACTGGCTTGCGGGGCGGGGCCTCTCCTCTCCCCCAGGGGGAGTGGCCGCCCCGCGGGATTCTCCTTCCCCGGCCGCCCTCGGACGCGCGCATGGGCGCGCGGCCTCACTTCCATCTGGAACCAGACAATAGCCCCATTCAGACATTGTTATATATGTGTACAGATATCTGTATACTCTTACACGTTTTTGTTTGAGTGACTTTACCTGCATTCATTTTGAAAGTGAACTTGGGTAAAGTTAAAGTTGTGCCATCGAGTTGGGGCCCACAGAGCCCTGTGTGGTGGTTCTTGGTGGGATACAGGAGGGGTTTACCATTGCCTCCTCCCATGCAGTATGAGATGATGCCTTTCAGCATCTTCCTATATCGCTGCTGCACAATATAGGTGTTTCCCATTGCCTGAGACACATAGCAGCGGGGATTCGAACCAGCAACCTCTTGCTAATCGAGTCATTTCCCCACTATGCCATTAGGTGGCTGTACGAGCCCTCAAATGTAGGGTACAGACAGGAAGTGCTGCTGTATCTGCATTCCATGTGTGAATAACCTTTATATATGGCAGGCTGCCCCAGTCACTGGCTTACATCCAAACCAAGTTACTTATTGCAGTTTTATTGAAATTAATGGGTCAAGTTTACTTGTCTGAACTATAGTGGAAGTACTCATGAGTACCTTATGCTGGATGTAAACCCGTGACTATATTAGCCCATCTCATAACCATAACACTGTCTCGTGTGTATGTATGTGTGTGTAGATACACACAGAAAATTTATGTGGAGTACCTGAGCTGAAGGTTTGTGACAGAAGGGATACTCTCATTTCAAATATTGGGAAACCTTGAATTAAACAAGTAAACAGAGGGGAGTTGATTAGAATTGGAAACATGAGTTCAAATCCTGCCCCACACAGCTATGAAGTCTCTCAGAGTTATAGAATTTGGAAGTGTCGTATCATAAGAGAAGATTTGAAGTTCCTTATGAAGAGGATTTATTTCATATCTTCAAGGGTTTTTTCCAACAAGGCTTTGGAGTTACTATGAAGATTTGGTTGATATTCATGGGAGATAGTATGAACTCAAACATGGTTACTTAAAGTATTGTAGTCTGAAACAGCTTTTCACCAGGTCACTGTTATTTCAGTATCTATGATGGACTACATAGTCTTCTTTTTTAATTAGTTGTTTAAAAATTTATTATGGACTACATAATTCTTTTTGATTAGTTGTTTACTAATGTTAGTATGTTTTTTAGCATTTTCACCTCACATAATCCATCACTTTTACTATTTCTTTAAGACTTTATAATATATCCTCTATAATAAACCCCTTGGTGTCCATCCGTGGACGGACACCAAGTGTGTGCCCGTGCCTCCCTGGCCTGATCTGGGCATGCGCGGAGCGCATGCCCAGAACAGAGCAAGGGAGACACGACCACCGGCACCCGGTGGCCATCTTGGGCGGCCAGAAGCGGCCGCCCTGAAGAAGCCGGGTGAGTGGCGGCGGGGGACACTGGCTGCCACCGCCTTGGCCAGAGGACATGCTGTGGCGACAAGGCAGAGGGCCCGGGCAGCGGTGGGCCCGGCCGGAGCCGCGGGCGGCGGTGGGTGGCGGGCCCGGCCGGAGCCGCGGGCGGTGGCGGTAGGTGGCGGGCCCGCGCGGAGCTGTGGGTGGCCGGCCCGGCCGGAGCCGCGGTGGGTGGCAGGAGGGGGAATGGCGGCGGGGGTCCAGACCGGCCCAGGGAGACGGAGGCCAGGACCGGGGGCCGAGCGGAGGCCGAAGAAAACTTAAAGTGAAAATGCTGCCGCCGCCGTTGCCGCCAAAGTCCCACCCTCCCTCCCTCCCAACTTCCGAGACCACCTTACCCCGGCCCGTGTCAGTTGAGCAAAGAAAGACCTCAATTGAAGAGGGAGAGAGATGCTCGCAAGCAGTGCTCCTCCCTCTGCAAAGCCTCTTCCCGAACTGGCGCTTTGGGCGGAAAGGACGCCTCTTGCGTCCTTTCCGCCTAAAGCGCCAGTTCGGGCAGAGCCTTTGCTCAGAGAGGAACACTGCTTACGAGCTCCTCTCTCCCTCTTCAATTAAGGACTTACTTTGCTCAACTGACACGGGCCGGGGTAAGGTGGTCTCGGAAGTTGGGAGGGAGGGAGGGTGGGACTTCGGCAGCAACGGCGGCGGCAGTATTTTTTTTAAAAAAAACCAATAAAGGGGAGAGGAAAAGGCTAGCGCCCATTATCATAACGGGCTTCAAAATACTAGTCTATATATAAAAAGCTAAGGACCTACATGGCAAGCCCTGCCCACACAGAGGTAACAGAGCAGGAGCACCATGGTGATTGGGCAGTTGGGATTCCATATGCAGATAGGGAGGAAGGGCCTGTGTGGTTAAGGTCAGTTGGAATGCAACAGTTTTTGTTTGGAAGATGTGCTTGATTGTAGAGGAGAGAACTATATATATACCAGCTGACCCCGCACAGAGCATCTATAAGCCTATTCCCCCTTCCTCCCACTTTCTACCCCATTCTCTCGTGTCCTCCCTCCAACCTTCTGCCCACGTCTGCTCCACTAACACACTTTCCTTCCCCGCAGGCTGGGCGCAGTGCGGCTCCGGTGCCCACCCGGGCTCCTCTCAGGCGCCCGGGCTCCTCTGCTACCCGCCTCCTCTCACCCCCACCGGGCCTCCACTGCCCTCCGCCTCTTCCTGGCAGCCCAGCCACCACCTCACCATGGCCGGCCTGTACCTGCTGCTGCCACTTCCTCACCGCGGCCAGTTGGGCTCCTCTTGGGTGCAGCTCTGCTGCCTGCCTCCTCTCTCCCCTGCCAGGCCTCCGCCGCCCTCCTCCTCTTCCTGGCGGCCCAGCCACCACCTCACCACAGCCGGCCCGGACACCCCGCCACCACCACTTCCTCACTGCAGCCGGCCAGGCTCCTCTCAGGCGTGGCTGCACTGCCCGCCTCCTCTTAGGCATGGCTCCGCTGCCCGCCTCCTTTCACCCCCGCCAGGCCTCCGCCGCCTCTTCCTGGCAGCCCAGCCACTGCCTCACCACGGCCAGCCTGGACCTGCCACCGCTGCTTCCTCTGCCCAGCCACCTCTCCTCACCACCACTGCCGCCGCCTCCCCCTCCTCACCACCGCCTCCCCGCCACCCGTTCTCCCCGCTCCCCCACTTCCTTTCCCCCAGTCCCAGCAACCAGGCCTGGGCCTGCCTCCGCCACCGGATTTCCACCTGCCAAACATCCTCACGTGTCCCCACATCCCCACACATTTCTGGTCGGCTTAGTGAAATAATTATATAGAAGATATATAGAGGGAGAGGGAGGGGATAGTGGGCAGGGGTCTGCGAAGAGAGGGGTCGTGAGGGAAGAAAGAGCCTCTTCAGGTGAAGGAGGCTGCCGTTGTTTGAATTAGATGAGGAAACAAGATATGTTAACTCAGGAAGGGAGAGAGAGACAGAAGGGAGGAGGAGAAAGACAGAGGGGAGGAAGGAGAGGAAAAAGAAGGGAGAGGAAGAGAGAAGGAAGGGCGAGGGATAGACCCGGGCCTGTCAGCAGCCTGAGGGGAACAAGTGGCCATGGCGGTGGCAGCAAGGAAGGGCCCAGTCAACCGCTACTTCTTCTTGAAGCTACCCAGGCCATTGGCAGAGGCAGGCAGGCGGGCGAGGGATGGGCCCAGGGCTGTCAGTGGCCTGAGGGGAACAAGCGGCCATGGCAGCAAGGAAGGGCTCAATCAACCGCTGCTGCTCCTACGGGGAGGAGCAGGAGCAGTGCTCAGGTGAAGATGGGGGGCCCTCTGGGGTTAGGGGGTGTGGCTTGGACAATCAATTGGTACCAACAACATGGAGGAGGAGGAGCAGGACCGTGGCTCAGGTGAGGGTGGAGAAATCGCTAAGGTGAAGTGGCTATGGCAGCGGGTGAGGGGAGCAATCAAGTACTAGCCCACAGTACGGGTTAAGCTAGTCTATAATATAGCTTAAATATATATTTATTTGTTATGTCTTTTGTCCTCAATTATTGTATTATTGGATCTGGATTGTGATTTGAATAGATAGAAAGTCAGCCAGCCAAAATATGTTTTCCGAGGAAATATAGATACAATATACTAGCCACAAAGACATCAAGCCACATCCTTAAGGCTATTATGAACATAAATGAGTTTAACTCTGTTAGATTGTGGTCACTTTTAATGGATATGAATTGAATGAACATTTTTAATAAAATGCTTTAAAATCTAAGGTTCCCTCTGCATGCAACATTAACGATAACTGTTTGAGCGGAATCCAGACAGAACATAGCACTTTCAAATCTCACTGGTTTCAACAAGACACATGCTTAAATCTCTCACACCGAGATCTCTGGGATTTAAAAAGTGCTTATGGTTCCTTTTTAGCAACAAAAGGAGAGGGTTCCCAACTAACAAAAAGCTGTTTGTGTTTTAACTGTGCAAATTGAATTCCGTATACTCAGTCACTGATTAAGGCTAACCAAATGACATCACTTTGTCTTATTTTAAATTATTAATAGCTTTTGCATGTAGAATTCTGACTTTTCCACATTCAGTCAAGGAAAACCATGCAAGCTCTTGAATGAAAATTTTGGACTTGAGCTAAGAAAGATTCACTCTACGTTGACTGGGCTTTCTGCTTTTTTGTTCAGTCAAAGGAATAAATCCTGCTGGAAACTTTTCATGCACATCCCCAAGGATAAAGTGTTCAGGTCACTGCTAATTTCAGTTATTTTGTATTTGCTACTCCTTGAAAACAGATGTCTGAGTGCCTAGGCTTCATATGCTAGTTTTGTTGCAGGTCCTGGCACCTTGTCTTAACCCATATTCAGGACTCCATCCAGCACAGGAAGAAACTGCTGCACTAAATACAGGGTGCAAGCTTTATAACATGCACAATGTTAAAAAAAGAGCCTGCTTCTAGGAAAACCTGTCTTCAGAGGCTAAGGTTGCTTCCACACTACCATTTTCTCTGAAATCAATATCATTTGTTCACTCAGTTGTTATGAAAAGCCTTGATGACATCACTGCCAATCTGTAACATTCCAGTATTTTCAGTGTTTTTTTCTAAACTTATTGAAGACCTGGTTTGCCATTTCCCCCACTATTAACGCAGTTTAAGCACCAGCCTGGCCACTGGGAATGGGCAAAGTGCTGTTGATGCAACTGGCAACAAGAGTGGTCCATAGGGCCACTTCATGGTTGGTGATTTCCCACCTTTCGGCATTGTATTGCTTGCCCTGCCGTGACCATATCCTGCTATGTGTTTCCTTACCCCAACGCAGAAGTTCTGCCTTTTTCTTTTTTAATGAGCAAAAGTGGGATTGCTGCAGTTTTAGAGAGCAATGAGTAATCAGAGTGCCTGTCTAAACAATGCTGGTGACTATGAGAGGGAAAGAGTTGAGAAACTTGTAATAAAAGGACTAATTGCAATAAATTATTATTTTTTTAAAAAGAAATTAATTAAAGACATAAGAACATAAAAAGGGCCCTGCTGGATCAGATCAACAGCCCATTTAATCCAGCATCCTATTTTTAACAGAGGCCAGCCAGATACTTTTAAAAAAATGTTTTAAAGCATTGTTTTTTTTTAAATTTTAAATTATTGTGTTTTACATTTCTTGTTTTTGTTTTTAACTAATGTTTTAATGCTGTTTTTATTCGTTGTGAACCACCCAGAGACATATGTTTTGGGCGGTATAGAAATGTGTAAAATAAAATAAAATAAAATACTTCCAGGAAACCCACATGCAGAGGAACAACCCTGCTGCTTGTCTCCAAGCAACTGATCTTCAGATGTATGAACTGGAGGTCCCATTCAGATATCATGGTTAGTAGCCACCAATAGAGTTATTCTCCGTGAATTTGTCTAATCACTTTTTAAAGCTATTTAAGTCATCACATCATGTCACAGTGAACTTCATACATTGTGTGAAAAATATTCTCTTTTGTGTGTCCTGAACGTATTGCCAATTTCATTCAATGACCCAACTGAAGCCAGGATCCTGCCATGTTTGTGCATACTGCAAGGATCAGGTATCCTGATATTCTTCATCTGGTTGAGCACCTAAATCAAATATGCCCCTGTTGATGGGGCAAAGAGGCACCTTATAAAACTAGTAGTGCTTTTGTATTTAGCAGTGAGATGGCAACTGCCCCTATTCAGCCCAGCATAAATATCCTTCCCTGTGGCTGTTGATTCCCTGTGTCTCCAATTGCATTTCCTTTGAATCACTTTGGGATAGGGAACCATCTCCTCAAAGCAGTATGTAAGCATACGTAATTTAAAAAAAATATTACTACTGTATTATTTATATTATTATTGTGCTCAGAGAGCATGTTTGCACCCACAATTAGAGTTGTTTGGGTGTGCCCCCTTACTGTATATTCTGGAATGCAAGTAGGAATGCATGCTGTTGCTGGCAGCTATAAAAATAGTGGGGAGAGTGGATGATCCAAACCCACCCACCCCCATTGAAACTGGCCTGCCACCATTACTACCACTGCCATTAGAGATGACAGTTTCTCTCTTGTCTGGAGGAATATATTAAAATTATTCAACTTGAAACCCCTTGCATTCCATACACATGCATGCATGGAGGCCAGGTGAGCTCCGGAGACGTGGTTGTGCGGGATGCCAGCCGGAGCACCACGGCAGCTTGCAGTGATGGCGGTACCGCTGGTAAGAGTTTGGATGAATTTGATGTTAAAGGTACCTCTCACCACACCAAAGTGCTATTTTTAAAAATTGTTTTTTTAAAAGCCAGAACACTCAGAACGTTCCAGATGGAACAGGCTTGGTCCATCAAAACACCAGGTTGCCCCAGTGTTTCGGTCGGAACATTCAGGCTGTTTTGCATTCCATTCTAAGCTCAGAATGGAACACAAAACCCGTTCCATGCACACTTCTACAGGAGACTGCTAGAATTTGGAATTCCTCTAGGGTGCTGTTAGGAAACTAACAGCAGCAACCTCCTGATGAAAGATAGTGAAGGCTTTATCTTTCACCGAGGATTGGGTGGAAGTTACTTACTGGTAAGTCCCAGCATGGCAAGGGACTTATACTGGAGCATGGTGAGATGATCTGCTGCAATATTATTATTTATTTACACAGTCAGACAGGTGTTATTGACTGGTTTGTTTTATCCAGACATCGAGTCCTTCCCAAGGACCTGAGGTGGCTGAATTTTATTGTCAATGTTGTTGCTGTTATTGTTATAGATATCGTCGCAGAATATAGGCTGTTCCCAGTAAAGTTGCTTTTTGTAATTGGCTGATGGTGATTTCTGTGGCCCCTATGGTGTTGAAGTGCTCTTCAAGGTCTTTTGGAACTGCACCCAGGGCGCCAATTACCACTGGGATTATTTTGGTCTTTTTCTGCCACAGCCTTTCAATTTCAATTTGTAGATCTTTGTATTTCGTGATTTTTTCTATTTCTTTTTCTTCTATTCTGCTATCCCCTGCTATTGCTATGTCGATTATTTTAACTTGTTTTTCTTTCTTCTCGTCTACAGTTATATCTGGTGTATTGTGTGGCAGATGTTTGTCTGTTTGTAGTTGGAAGTCCCATAATATTTTTACATCTTCATTTTCTTCAACATTTTCAATTTTATGGTCCCACTAATTTTTGGCTACAGGTAGCTTGTATTTTTTGCAGATGTTCCAGTGTATAATCCCTGCTATCTTGTCATGCCTTGTTTGCAGTCAGTCTGTGCGATCTTTTTACAACAGCTGATGAGGTGGTCCACGGTTTCATCTGCTTCTTTACAAAGGAGGCACTTGCTGTTTGTTGTGGATTTTTCGACTTTTGCTCTTATTTCATTTGTTCTTAGTGCCTGTTCTTGTGCAGCCAGTATTAAACCCTCAGTTTCTTTCTTCAAATTGCCATTCTTAAGCCATTGCCAGGTCTTGGTGATGTCTGATTTTCCACTTATATTGTGCAAATATTGACCATGCAGTGGCATTATTATTATTATTACATTTATATCCCGCTCTTCCTCCAAGGAGCCCAGAGCGGTGTATTTGAGTTTCTCTTTCACAAGAATCCTGTGAAGTAGGTTAGGCCAAGAGAGAAGTGACTGGCCCAGAGTCACCCAGCTAGTTTCATGGCTGAATGGGGATTTGAACTCGGGACTCCCCGGTCCTAGTCCAGCACTCTAACCACTACACCACACTGGATGGGAGAAACAAGCTATTTTAAACCACACCAGATGGGGAGATGTTTTCTGACTGTAAGCTGCAATTCTAGCCACACTTTCTAGAAGATGCTAGATCTTGTCCATGGGAATGGGCACTGCTGGAAATGTTACCAGAATATAACTGTGTGTTAACTATAATATAGAACAGAACTACATTTTTATTCTACTTCTAGCTGATTGTAATGCCTCAGGCCTTAGTGTGTTAGTTATTTCTAACAAATCTTTAGCCTGAAATTGTAAGCCTGACAATTCCTAATGTCTAGCCTGAATCTGCTTCCATGTTTTAGCTCATTGGTTCCAGTCTTGCCCTCCGGAGCAATAGAGAATATTTCTTCTATGCACAAACTGCTCCAATACTTGAAGACTGCTGTCATATCTCACTTTAGTCTTCTCTTCTCCAAACTAAATATACTCAGCTCCTTCAACTGTTCCTCATAGGACTTGGTTTCCAGACTCCTCATAATGATTATTGTCCTGTTCTAGACTCATACTCATTTATAAACGTCCTTAAACCTTGAGTCACAGAACTGATCACAAGAGTTCTGCCCAGCACAGAATAGAGTGGAATGATTACTACTTCTTAAAAATTGCTGAGAGATAGTCCATCAGGCTGGTGCATTGACTTAGGGATATATCAACCATGTGACCATTGGTGAGAGGTACAGCACAAAATACAAAGTTTTCCTTATAAATGTGAAAGTCATAACCATAGCAGGAATCAGATAAGGTTTCCTGAATTGCACCATGACCTCCAGGTGCAGACATAAGATCCTTGTAAAAGACGTTCTACATGCCGCACCTAGAAGGGAGTCTACTCTCAATGAAGCTTCTAATCAGCAATGGTTATTTGGTCATTGAGTGTAAATAAATGAGTTCAGAGTTCAGCAATGGCCTCTCTGAGCACTTCCACAGAAAGGTGTGCATGATTCAGAAGCAAGCAGAAGTCCTAGCCAAGGGAGCTGCAAATGACAACCTGCACATGTTTCCCAGTAGAGGTGATAAACTTTATTTGCTAGCTGCCCCATAACAAATTGTTCTCTGTTGTGTTAATGTTCAACACAACATTAAAATAGGTGCAGAAGCTAAAGCAGCAACTCAGTCCCCTTGCTAGAAGTATGTCCACATATGGCACCAGTATGTAGGGCACAGACACTCAGAGGCATTAAAAGCTCTTGGGAACAAGGACCTGACAGTGGTCTTAGCACTATAAATCTGCCATGCTAATGAAATGCAGGGCATTGAGCACCAGACCACTGTACCTTGCACACACACCCCAAAACAACAACAACAACAAACAAAGTGAAGTAGTGAACTGTACCCTTTTGGGATTGGCAAGTAGTATACTAATGGACACCAAACTTCCTTTAAAAAATTCTGGGAAGAAACCGCAACAACAGCTACTACCTATAGAATTTTCTTCTGAAGGCAATATAAGCTACCCCATAAGAGATGGAATGGCATGGATAAGTCTTAGTTACCTAATTGTATTTTATTGTAAAGCCTACGTGCACATTCAAAATGAAATATGTTTCAAACTGCAGCACCAACCCAGGAGTGTCAAACTGCTAGGCTCTTAGCTCTGCCTACCATTATCTCCACTTATTGCTCCCCTGGCTCCAACTATGCCTCCCAGCCCCATTGACCACCAGCCTCCACTTCACAGAGGTGGTGACTTTCTGTTTCTGGAACAAAATGCACAAAACTAGCACAAAACCTCTGGAAGAGGTTTTGAGGGGAAACCCATCTATACAGTTCTGAACAGCAATACAGACCAGCAGTGGCCCCCAGAGGCGTAACTAGGGAAAATAGCGCCTAGGGCAAGCACTGAAATTGTGCCCCTGTCCAAACAGGAATGATGGGACTTGCAGTCAACAATATCTGGAAATCCTTGTTAAAAGAAACACTGTACCATCTAGGCATGGTTGTTGATCAAAACCTGAAAACATGAGCCATTTATGTAAAAGACTTAGAACAACAGTCAGGAGTTATGCGAGGATTCCAAGTGTCATTTTCTCTGTCTTGTCTCATTCTTTTTAAAAAACATGACTTTGTCCTAGGCTAGAGGATCACCTGCCCAAATAGCCACTAGCAAAATAGGGGCAGAAGAAGGTGTGTGTGTGGTGGGGTGGTGGTGTCTATAAACCAGTGAATGATTCCTGCCAGCCTTTGTCTTATGATGACTGTTAGTTCATGATGGGGTATATGTGCATTCACCACACCAGTGCTTACTTTGACACCAAGAGGGAGGAGGATACATTAGTTTGCCACACTAGACAGAGGCATTTGCAACAGGAGCAGACAGCCAAGTTCTGCCAGGGCCAAAACCAGCCCCTGCCAGACTAAGAAATCATTGTAATTTGCCCCTTCCTGTCACAAGCAGTGTGCTGTTCTTTTATTATTGACTCTAACTCTCAAATATCCCAGTCATGGATGGAAAATTCAGGGTCAATTTACAAGAGACACATTTTCTACATGGAAGTTTCTTCTGTGCAGGTGTTGTGCAGAAACCCATGTGTAGTAGGGGTGTGCACGGAACCGCCACATTGCGGTCCGGCACTGGGGGGGGTAGCTTTAAGAGCGGCGGGAGGGTTTACTTACCCCTCCCGTCGCTTTCCCGCTCTGGCGCCGTAATCTTCAAAGTAATTGGGGTGGCAGGATACCTCCTCCTGCCGCCCCAATTACTTTGAAGATTACGGCGCCAGAGCGGGAAAGTGGCGGGAGGGGTAAGTAAACCCTCCTGCCACTCTTAAAGCTACCTCCACACCCGAACCGAACCACCAAGGTCCGGACCGGTCCGGGCCCATCCCTAATGTGTAGTGACCGCCAGGGGCATAGCAAGGTTGGAATGGGCCAAGATGAGATTTCAAAATGGGCCCCCAGCCCCTCAAAGTCCAGGACCTCCACACATCCCAGGCCCCCAAGGATTTAAGTCTGATATTTCAAAATAAGTATGCTGCCTGGAAATACATTTCACTGAATACACACATGCACACTTCACAGTATATAGTGATATACATTGAGTACTATATATTTGTGCTACTTTTAATGCCTAGAACACACTAGCAACGCTAATTATTAAAATGGCCTCCTCGCTGCAGATTAGCAAAGGAGACTTTCAACCATGCAGGGTGAGCCTATGTTTGTTTTCTCAGAATTCTGAACAAATTCAGTAAAGTTTGATTCCAGGAGGTTTTTCACATGAGGCTTTTAAAGCGCTTTAACACACATCTCCTCTGGAATGGAGGTGCTGCATTCACATGTTGGCCAGATTTACCCTGAAGTCCCTGCAAGTTATTGGAGAGCAGTTCACACACAAGAAAAATAAAAGCACAACACATGCTTCACAGTTCTCACTCAGACCTTCTGGGTTGCAAAACAACTTGAACATAAGTGCATTTATAAATGAATGAAAGAAAGAATGAATGAATGAATAAATATTTGTTCCAGAAGTCTTTGTAATTTTCTGACATGAAACAAGCCACTTATAGGCCTTAGATAGTTTTTGTTTTTAAAGCCAGCACATTTTTCAGTCTGTTTTAAATTAAATATTCAGAGACTTCTCAGTCTCGCCCCACCACTCATATCAAAGCCCTATGGCAAGCAGATCCCTATATACGGGGGTAACCACAAAAAGGAATTCACAGCCTACCTTGCAAAAGCTGTGCTGGATGGTCTGGTCTGCTGCAGGGAGGGTCTGCTGCAGGGAGCTCTGCCAGCCTCCTTCCTGGCTTGCTGGGGCCTGCCGAGTTCAGGCTTCAGGGAGGCCTACTGGGAGGCCTCTCTGGAAGCCCCGCCCACCCGCCGATCAGCTGAGAGGCAGGGAGAGAAGAGCTCTGCAGTTTGCAGGCTGCACCGATCCTAGGCCGGAGCTAAAGGCAAGTGGCTGAGGGGCCCTGGGGCTGGGCAGGTGGGCAATGGGGTGGGGGTGGCAGGTACTGTCATGGCGCCCCCCCTCAGTGACGCCTAGGGCACGTGCCCTGCCTGCCCCCCCCAGTTCCGCCTATGGTGGCCCCTCTAATTGTTTTCATCTCTGTGCGGAAAACATTTTGTTCTGGGCAGCAGTATGAAGGCAGTGTGTGTGTGTGCAGCCAAGCATTCGGAATGCGGCCTTCCTGAGTCAACCTGAGCGGGATCTAAATTGAACTGAGCGGACATCCAAAAACTTGTGAGTGTGCGCACACCTTAGAGGGCACAGTGCAGACCAGTAATCAATTAAACAGACCTCTCTAGAAATTAAAAAACCAAAAAAAGGAAAACTATGGTATTCCAGCAGAAAAATAGAATTCACTTCAAGAATATAAAAATGTAAAATAGTAAAAAAAAACAACCCATAAATGTTGCTTACACAGTGCCCTTTGGCAGAAATAATCATTTTAGTGTTGTTTTTTTACTGTTCCTTCCTCTTGTGGTTTATAATGCAGAAAGTGAAGCATCTTCTCTGGAGATATTAGCATTGCAGCAGCAGGAGGATATGCTTCATAGGTTACAATATTTAGAAAATACCTTGGACTGACCACTCAAATGGCCATCATACATCTGTGGAGGCCAATTGAGCCGTGCCAGTGTTCACTGTTTGAAGGTATTTCCCTACCACCATCACCATCACTGCCCCCCTTGGAACTGACATCACTGGCTGCCACTGTCTTATCTGTCCGACTCGAGTCCATGCTTTCCAATGGAAATGCAGTCTTTTCACTATTACACATTTATCAGTGCCTTCACAGCAAGAAATAGTAGCCCAGAATGGCCTCAAATGTCAAACTGGATGGGGAAAAAAAAATCACTTGTTTTGTTGAAGACACTTGAGAGCAAGGATTTTGAACTGAAAGCTGCCCAGTATTATAGTTTTATCAACCTCAAGTTGAACCGGAAGCAACCAGAGCAGTTTGGAATAGCCTAGCTTAAATTTTTAAAAAGTGTTTTTAAAATATCAGAGTATGTACTCATTTTTTATTTATACCTTTCTCATTAAAGTATATGGCAATTCACACAGTAATAGAATGAAGAAACACAGGTCATTCTCATTTGGTATGGCTGAGGCACATACCAAACAATGAAGCTCCCTTATACTGAATCAGACCATCTCAGACTGGCAATAGCAAAGTCTTTGCTAGACCTGCTACATGAGCTCCTTTTAGCTGGAGGTGCCAAATCATCTGCATGTCTGTCATGTGCTCTGTTAATGAGCTGTAGTCTCTACCATGAACTCAACCATGACCTGAAGAATCCCCAACTGGGCCTTTGTCTATTCTTAAGCATCTGCCAGTGTTTTGTGCATACAGCTGGGTTTTGAGGGTATGGCCCAGTCCGGGTTAAAACAGGGCTCCATTAAATATAATTTAGGATTTCCTCTATTATTTATTTATTTATGTATTTATTAAGAAAACCAAGAGAAATCTGTGAGGGAGGAGGAATTGGATCAGGACTCTGGCAATGAAGGAAGGATTTTAATCTTCCACTACAAAATTCCTGTTTATAATCGCATCCTTAAAGATGCTATAAATCCTTTGAGGAAAAAGCTACAGGTACCCGATTGATTGATTGATTGATTGAAGTGCTGTCAACCTTTAGGGACCAGATTTTCTCCATGATGATCTGTCTTCGACTTGGCCTTTTAGGTCTCTCAGTGGTGCATTCATTGCTGTCCGAGTCCATCCACCTTGCTGCTGGTCGTCCTCTTCTCTTTCCTTCAAGCATTATGGACTTCTCAAGGAAGCTGGGTTTTCACATAATGTTTCCGAAGTGTGATAGTTTGAGCCTGGTCATTTGTGCCTCAAGTGAAAATTCTGGATTGATTTGTTCTAGGATCCATTTGTTTGTCTTCCTGGCTGTCCATGGTATCCTCAAAAGTCTTCTCCAGCACCAAAGCTCAAAAGCGTCAATACATTTTCTATCTTGCTTCTTCAAAGTCCAGTTTTCGCATCCATAGAGTGTCATCAGGGAAAACGATTGTCTGAACAATTATCATCTTTGTAGGTGTAGACCATTATTTTAGTCTTCTAAACAAAAGATACTTAGGTATCTTTAAGTTTCCCTCTGCAGGACAAGTAGCAGTGCAGAGGCTTACTGCTTTGCGCAGCTGAACTCCGGCAGCATTCAAAATTGGGTTGGCATCACACTTGTGGAGAGCAGAGGCATTTTTAGAGGAGCTGGTTAGGGTTAGGCAACTGCTGGCTTGGCCTAAATATATTATTTATATTTAATATATTTCTATACCACCCAAAACTTGAGTCTCTGGTCTGACCTCTCAAGTGGAGGCAGCCCCTCCAAGAGCAGAAGTAGTGTCTTTCTCCGGGCTGCACAAACACACCCTTTATTGGGGTGCTCAGGCCAAGCTAGCAGTTGCCTCTAAGCGAGGGTGGGCGTGTCGCTATTTACCTTCACCTCCCTCTGCGCAAGTCTGTTGGTTCAAGATATTTGTGCTGACACAAGGGCAGTCTCCTATGTCACCCATTCATTGTGTTGCTTCTGTCTCTAGCTTTTTTGCGTCGCTTGTGCTCCTCTAAAAACACCGCTGCCACAAGCATGATGCCAGCCTGATTTTGAAAGCTGCCAGAGGCCTTTGATGAAAGGATGGCTTGCTGAAAATGATTCGTATGGCTTTGCTGGAATAGTGCTTGTTCTAATTCCCAGCAGATATCATGGGAAGGAATCTGCTTTTTTCAGACACTTTGGCAACACTACTCTTCAGGATGGGCAAAGAAGCATACTATTTCACACAACACATAGAATTAAGCCACAGGGTGTGATGGGGCTGATTTAGATAGATTTAAAAATAAATTAGATAAATTCATGAGGCATAGAGCTATCAGCAGCTATTGATGGTTGTAAAAGGTCTTCATTTTGAAATGCAGTATGCCTCTGAATAGCACTTGCTAGAGATGGACAACAGTGGAGGGCGCTCTATGCCTTGCTTGTGGGTTTCTCTGTGGCATCTGATTTGCCACCATTGAAAGAGATATTGGACGAGATGGAGCCTCAGTCTAATCCAGCAGGACTCCTGTTTTTTGTTTTAGTTGTGTGTGGTTCCGTGAATAACAATGTTTTAACTTGGATCAATGGAAATGATCCTGTTCATTTGACATGTAACTCAGCTGCCCTCTAGTGGCCCTTAGGAATTTTAAGTTTCCTGGAAGAGAACTGGGTACTCATCTGCCCTGAAATCATTGGTTCCCAGGATAGAATGGAACATGGCATTGACGACAAGTTATACAACCAAGAAAGGAGAAAAGACTAAGGGTTGGGAGACACATTTTTCTGCTAAAGTGGTGTGCTGGGGCTCTCTCCTTCAAAGAGCAGCTTCTTCATCTTAAATTTATCCTGACACCCATTCAAACAAACAAAAAGCAGACTCATTTATAATGGAGAAAGCCAGGATCTTAACGCTGGTTCAGATAAAGGTGACTACACGGAGGAAATATTGCTACAGTATTGGTTGAAAGTGTGTTCTACTCAGAAAGAGTAGCTGATTAGCATTTCCAACACCAGCATGGGAAAACTCTCAAATCTGCATTTCAAAATGGCAGTAGTATGCTCAGTAGCAGTTGTGCAAATGAACAGAACATGGCTGATATCACAGAATTCACCACTGGGTAATTTCCAAAAAGCTGTAAATTTTCCAGTCCTCAGAATTCACGGTGTGTCTCAGTCTAGGATGCTGTGCAGAAACAGGACATAACTTTATGTACCATCACCAAAACACTTGGAAAAGAAAATGGCCAAGTTATCAGAAGGGGCTGGGCCCATGTAGGTGGCCACAGATTTTTGTCCCCATGAGGAAAAAATGGTGACTGGCCAGCTCTTAAGGGAATAGCTCCTGCACTGATCCTGCCACTATTGTCCACAGAAATGTAGTGTAAAACAAAATCTGACATCAACCAAATCTCACATCACCCAGCAGTAAGCCCACCCTGTCCCATGACATTTATTTCATGCCCACTCCCCAAAAGTCACCCTGGTTTTGACCTCTTCCCCCACTACCCTGAATTTGAACCAAAAATTATAAAAGAATTTTCATCTTGGCTGTAGATATAACATGCTTATTATGAACAAATGCAGTACCATGCCTCTAGGTTTGCAGTGGTTCTTACACCTTTACACATAAGTACTAATTACTGAAACATTACCAAGAACATGCTAATTAAAACAATCCACATTTTAATTTTCATCTCAAGGGACACTTGGAATAAGACACTTTGGAAGTTGAAGTAAATATATCCTCTCAAAACTGCTGGCAGTGATCTAACAACAATAGAATTACTACTTATGTCTGGTGATCAAGATATAAGGGGGTGGGGTTGGACAAATATTGAATCCCATCAGATAAATGACCGGCACTAGCAGTCCAGTTGATCCTACTGTAGTCATTCTGGTATATCTAGAACACACAGGACAGGTGCAAGAACTTGAGTTAATTTATTGTCTGCTTATGGTGGCTAGGAATACCGATTGCTCACAACGGGAAGAATATATAAACTCCATCTGCAGTGCAATGGGAAATAAAGTGTTGGATTCTATTAACAAGCTTTAAGATCACATATGATGTATAGTAAAGATAGCAGAAACACACAGTCCATGTTAGGATAATTAATAAATTCCTTTAGTACTGGAGTAGATGCAGCCATTATGGAATGACTGGATAATGAACAGCTAATACTGAATTATTGAAAAATTGTGTAGAATTGGTTTTTGTAATTATATTTATATTGATTGCATTTGTAGTATTTAGATCTAATTACAAGACATTGCATCAACAGACTTTGTATTTTGATAATGATTCTTAGTTTTTTATGTAACAGCTACTCTTTATCCTCCAAGACAAGTTTCATTTCTCGTTATTGACATGAGAGTGATGTGGCACATATACATCCGTTGAGTTTCCCGTTTTGAATAAGTTAGTGAAACCGAAAGGTACTCCACAAACCAAACAATTAATAACAAAACCCAACAACTACCCCTGAGACAATATATATATATTTTCTGGAGCTTCAAAAGCAGCTGAAAGAGGAATGGTGAGGAACAGAAGATCATCATAGAAGTCTGACTGCACCAAAAAAAGTAACATCTCCATCCAAGGCTATGCTGGCTCCTCTCCGTGGTATGGTGAGCTGAAGCTCATCCCCTTCTTCTAATTTTGCAATGCCTGGAAAAAATGTGAATACCTTTAATCAAAATGCACCCACGTAACTCTTATTCTAAACACACACAAAAAGTATCACTTATAATTTGGTCCAGGCCAGTAATATACATAGCCACCACTTTGATTTGCATTATAATTTATATTTGTATGTATAAACATACACATATATAAATATTATATACATATATAAATGGGGTGAAGATCCCAAGGGTGTGCAGCACACCTGCAAGATTGCAAAAGAGCACCATTTTGGAAGTAGTCCTATAAACGTTTCATACATATGCCTGATCTCAGCACTTAACTAGGTGACCAAGACTTCATGTCATGAAAGAGCAGGTACAGCCCTCTACCCATAGTAGAGAATGTCGCGTGTGGCACTCCACACAGTCATTCAGTTGTCAGATCTGAGCATTTTCCCAATTTGACGGGTGTGTAAAACTGCATATGCACACACATTATGTTCCATCTGTTCAACTGTTGGGTGAGGAGAAGCTCTTCTTCACTGCCTCTCTAGAGACATCCCATTTTACACTGCCTGAGCACTGCTGGACTATTGTACCACACAACGCCTGCTCACCAACTACAGACCTCCAGGAGGTGGCAGCAGCAAGAACTCCAAGAGGGCTGTGGAGACAACCTTTACCATCATCGTCATCCCAGCACCTCTATTACTGTCACTAGAACCAGGAGCCACTGCTGCCATTCAACTACCTGGGGCAGTGTGACTGAAAAAGGGAGATGGGGATAGACTGGCCTAGTTCTGCTCATCAACAGCTGCCTTGAGTCTGTGCCTCACCCATCACTAGCTTGCAGAGCTCTATCTATGGCTGCCTACAGGAGCCCATCTGAAAGCATTAAAACAGCAGCAAATGAAGCTCGCATGAGCATCTTAGAAGGCATACAAGTGGACCTCACTATACGCAGTACTGCTATTCGCGGTTCCGTGTATCCGCAGATGTCTGACACCTGACCTCATTATCTGTGGATACAAAAGGGTTAAAACCCACGTATCTGCGGTTCCTAGATGGCTGGAAATAACCTCAGAGGTCATTTCCAGCCATCATTTTATGGCTCATTTGTAAAAAACAACAACAAAGCACATTTCCATCTGTGATTCTTTGCAGAAAAATGGGGAATCTGGGATTGCAGGGGAGGGGACATTCCTGGAGAGGGCCAATTTTCCAGCTGCCTAACCCTCTCAATCCCATTCACTTCAATGCATTCTCCGCAGGGGAACCCCCAGAGATAATGGTGTTCACCTGTATATGAAAAGAGTATTAAAGAAGACTGAGGAGCTTCGAAAGTTCATGTACATCAGAACCATTTTATTTGCATTTTATTGGAAATTGCTTTGAGCCTCTATGAGAGAAGTGAGGCAAACATGTTCTAAATACATAATAAATAAAATTGCAAGCACACATATACATGTTTTTCCCACACTACCTCAACCTAGAAACTTCTGTGACTCTATCCTGCTGCACTTCACACTATAATCTCATCAAGGTTTGTGCAGAAGTAATGGGATTGTAAAGGGATTGTAGGTGCGGGGGGATAGACCCAGTGAAGTTTCTAGGCTGGGTCAGTGTCTATGTGCACTTGCAATTCAAGAAGCTTTTGAAACCATTATCTAAATGAATGCCCTTAATACTACATATGAACACAAATGTCACATCAAAGTTACAAATACCTGTCAAACACTGTATAGATAATAGGCCTTTATAGCCAATTACCACAAAGCAAGATGACGACAGTGAATTTCAGGAATCTTTGTAAGAAACTCCATGATTTCAGTGAGTAGCTGCTAGAAATATGATGCACAAAATCTAGTACTGCAAATTTTAAAAAATTAAGTGTTCTTCTCCACTGTGTGATTTTATCAGTACAGAACTGATCTTTATTTAGGATAAGCAGTATATTTACCAGCAGTATAACAAGAGTTGTTAGGATTAGCAGGAGGCATGTTTTGGATGCAACGAAATAGTGTCACCAAACTGAGATCATCACCAACAACATGGGCTTTTTTCCTCTGGATTAAATGTCCCATAACAAACAGTCCATCTGTATATAAAACCTGAAGACAAATAATTTTTATTATGAATACTTTAAGCAATATAGAAGAAACTGCAGTAGTTTATTGAAAAATCTTTTTACCTGGCCATATATGAAAAAGTAGCCTGTTTCTCTGACCAATATTTTATTCCCTTGCTCTTCCAGAGCTGTTCCTCTTTTAAAGCTAAGCAGCCATGGAACTATACTTGAACCATCTAAAAATGAAAGATTGGTTTTTTGTAAGAAATGAACCAATGAATACATATTTCCTCCTAGTAGCCAATTAGCTTTTCAAAGAGAAAAATATAGCATTCATGCCAGCTTCCTTGTGATCAGTTGTTTTTACATGCAAGAGGAGATGATGCAAGGAGCTGTGAGTGGAACTTCTTTATGCAAACCAGATTTTTTTGCAGGTCTCCTGCTCTTCCCATCTTCTGTGGAAAGGTAATAGACTTAAAGAATGGCCTCCAACGTAGCACGATGGGCACAAATAGAAGGAAATCAAGTGGAAAACCGTGGTGTGCATACAGAATTGTAGAATGTGAACCACAAAGCAAGCACAATACACAAGACAGAACACGTTACAGCCACTGCCACAACAGTGTACAGGATTTGGAGAAAGGATAATCCTAACTCCCTACTGCTGGAGCAAAGCTGCACCGACAAATTCCTGTTGAACAGAAAATGAGAGAGCTGGTTTCTTGCCACATACTCAATACAGGATGGCATATAAGCATTTGTTCGTATTTTATCAACTGAAATGGATCCACATGATTGGGCTGCCCTTTTGTTTACAAAAGACTGGTGACTAGAATAAAATAAAGAGATAGAATGCTGCATTACCATGCTGCTGAATGTCACTTGTGCTGTCAGCCATTAATTGCAGACATGATTGCAATACTAAGAAAGAGAGAGATTTTAAGTTAGAAGAAAAAATTATAAAGGAAGCAACTACAATATTTGGCCCAACTGGCCCAATAAACCACAGTTCCTCTGTGGCAACAGGCACAGCAGACATTCTTGTTAGCATCCCCACTCCAAGTGGAACCCTTACCCAAATTGGTCTTCCATAAGCATAAGCTTCTAAGCATTTTATGTTCAAAAGTATCCAGTGAAGACAAGATTGCTCTTAGAAAATAATGAGAATTTATTTGTAATTTATAATAATCATAAGTATTGATAGTTATTGTTAGAATTTTATGGCAATCTTTTTTATATTTTGGAAGATATATTTTAGAAAAACTGGCACTGAAATCCTAAAGAGCCACAATTAACTTGCACCATTGATTTCAGCATGACTAATTTTCATTGGATCAGAACAGGTGAGTTTTTGCTTTATTGGCAGATAATAAAAAGAGTGTGGGGGTCAATTGGCTTCTTAAAAACTGTTGTTGCTTTCCTATATTATGTTTTTCAACAAAAAAGTTGTTGAAATTGCAAAAGGAATGAGAAAATGGTTATTTGCCCCCAAATGGCTCTCCACATAAGATTCTATGGCTTTTGAAATCTTTGCTCTTTGCTTACTACAGCACATATTTTCCATACCTTTTTGTCTGTTTTTATATAATCCTGCAGGGACTTTTGACACACAGCAGGCTTTACCACAAGTTTACTGGGAGGCTTTACCGCGAACTCAAAGTTGTCCCCCAAAACCGACACAAACAATGGATTTTTTTACTCCGGATATAAATTGGGCTATACTCTAACACGCAGTGAAAAACCCGAATTGTGTCTGAACTGCTCCCCAATAACTCGCAGGGACTTTGGGGTCAATCTGGCCGATATGTGAACTCACCCCCTCCATTCTGGAGGAGAGGCGAGTTAAAGGGCTTTAAAAAGCCTCGTGTGAAAAACTTCCTGTGGAATAAAATATCCACTTTATTTCACTCTTTGCCAAGGGTTAAAGATTACAGAACTGAGAATTAAGCAGTACCCCTCCCCAACCAACCATAAATTATTTGAACATTATTAAGAAACTGTAATTTCATGTATGGTTTTAATCAGATTGGTATGCATCAGATTGGCAGATACGCATTTGCCTATATTGTTTGCAATTTCTAGCAAGAAAAGGGTGGGGGGGACTCAATAGACCTTTTGGCCAGGTAATCCTTATGGTCTTTATGAGGAACATGTATTTGCCCACTGGTTCTTCAAATTCTCTCTCAGAGTTCTTGACAACGGGTATTCATACCAACTCTGGAGAATTCACTTTATAGCCATCATGACTAACAGCTAGTGACAGACTTTTCTTCCTCTATGAATTCCTCCCTCTTTTAAAACATTTAACCCAAGGTCCTCTTCCAGATGTTAAACTAGAACTCCCATCTTCCCTAATAGCCACTGTGGCTGAGGATGATGGGGGTTTTAGTCCAACAGCAGCTAGAGGGCCAACGTTGTGCAGTCCTGATTTAACTGGAGTAAAAAGTTGGGGTGTGTGTACTTTTTGGATGGACCTGTAAGCAAGGAAATTGTGTTTGAGGACGGTGTTTTGTTGGGAGAGTACGGAACACAGGCAGCTGCCTTCTACCGAGTAAGACCATTGGTCTAGCCAGCTCAGTATTATCCTGGTTGGGATGCTGTAGGACAGGGAAAAGTGAAGAGAGTGCTATTCGCTGCTTACTATTTGATCTCTTCTCCTTCACAGATGGACTGCTTTTCTTTCAAAATAAAAGTGGCAGTGTTCTGCAACCTTTTTAAAATTAGTGTTTAACATAAGTTCTGTCCTGTCCCTACCTTTCAGACAGTTTGCATTGGAGGTGAGTGCTCTAGCCCATGGCCTCCCTCTTGCAGAGTGCCGCAGGACTCATTCCTCGCTCCCATGCTTTTTAACATCTATATGAAGCTGTTGGGTGAAGTAATCCATCGGTTTGGGGTGAGGTATCATCAGTATGCTGATGATACTCAATTGTACATTGCCACCCTGGGCCGATCCGGGGATGCCGTGAATGTGTTGTCTCAGTGTCTGGAGACTGTAAGGGTTTGGATGGGCCAAAACAAGCTCAGGCTTAATCCCTCCAAGACAGAGTTGCTCTTGTTTAGTTCTCGATCTGGCCAGGTTCCAATTTTGAGTGTTTCCCTTGATGGGGTTGCACTCCCCTTGAAAGAGCAGGCTCGCAATTTGAGGGTCATCCTGGCTCCTGCTGGGACAGCAGGTAGAAGCCGTGGCCACGAGAGCCTTTGCCCAGCTTTGTCTGGTGCGCCAACTGTGGCCGTACCTCAACCAGCAGGCCCTGGCAACTGTAACTCATGCCCTCCTCAGCTCTCAGTTGGACTACTGCAATGAGCTCTACCTGGGGTTGTATTTGAAGATGACTCTGAAGCTTCAGCTGGCTCAAAATGCCGTGGCCAGGCTGCTTATTGGCAGCAGAAAATATGATCATGTTTCATCTTTGTTGAGGTCACTACATTGGGTGCCAGTTCACATCTGGGTCCAATTCAAAATGCTAGTTATCACCTATAAAACACTTCAGGGTCTGGCCTTCAGGACCGTCTGAAGGACCTTCAGGACCGTCTCTCCTGTCCAACTTCAACCCACCCTGAGAGGTCGTCTCAGGTGGGCCTTCTCAGAGTTCCAGGCCCAGGGGAGGTATGTGGGGCCCAGGCTCATGGGAGGGCCTTCTCTGTTGCAGCCCCCTCATTATGGAACACTCTGCCTCCTAAGATTCGTAATGCCCCCTCCCTTCTGTCCTTTAAAAGGCTTTTAAAAACTCAACTATTTTGCCAGGTTTTTAGTTTTTAGTGTGGGGGAGTTCTTTTTCCTCCTTGTCTTCATTGTTTTAATTTATGTAAACTGCCTTGAGTCTAAGACTTGGTGGTCAATAAATTTGCTAAATAAAAATAGTTCAAAAACATAAGGTGTGGTTAGGCCCTGCAGCTCCGAATGGCGTGCTACTCACTTCCCTTAAACCCTAAATTTGTTGGGCTGTACCTCATATTAGTTCTGTTTAGAGTAGACCCATTGAAACAGCAGCACATGAATTAAAGTGCAATCCTATCCCCCCACCCAGAAAAAGCCTTGTGGATGCCTATTATCTGAATACACCTACTAGCTGAATACACTGAATTCATTTTTATTTTGTAAAGCATATGCATGCTAGCCAAAATTTGATGTTAGCTAAATATTGTTGGATTCTTAAGGCAATATATTCTAGTATACATGATCTAATGTTGTCATTTAAATTTTGTTTAAGACAGAAAAAAAATGCAGTCACCTTGTACAGCTGCCTCTTTTTCATGCTGGTCTCCTTGTCATCAGCATGGTGTAGTAGAAAGGATTAGGACTAGAACTGGGAACTGTGTACTGGTCTACAAAACTACTAATCTCAGATCTAGTTTGCACAAATATGAAAGGAAGCTCATCCTGCCCCCCCCCAACAGAGCAGCCTCAAAATAATCAAGACATTAGACAAAATGTTAGATTACATATTAAAACCCAGAGATCTATTTTCATGACATCAAGGTAAGTGACTTGTAATCCTGTCCTGAACTTGAATTAATTCAGCTAATGGTACCAAGGAAAGCAAACTTTGACCTCAATTCCTCTACCAAAGACTGCTTTTGGAAAACTCTGTTTTTAATGAAATGACTGAATCAGAAGCTCAGACCTCCCAGTTATTCCCTTTGAAATAAACAGATAATTGGGAAGCAAAAGGGAGTTATGGCAGAGAAACATATAAGAGATATCAAATGAACAAAAAAAGAATGGGACCTAACAGATGAAATCTTCGTCTGCTGTCAATAGAAGCTTCTGGTAGTAACATCAGCTTTTGGATGTACAGGTGGACCTCGCTATATGCAGTACACTATTTGTGGTTCTACATATCCATGGGTGTCTAATTGACCTCATATTGACCCCCGGCTTCATTATGCACAAATACAAAAGGGTTAAACCCCATGTATCCATGGGACTTAGATGGCCGGAAATGACCTCAGGGGTTATTTCTGGCCACCATTTGTCAATAGGAGCCATTGTATGGCTCATTTGTAAAAATAAAAGCGGGGCGGGGGGGCAATTTTTCTGTGAAAAAAATTGCTGGAAATTTGGGACTTGAGCAGGGTGTGGAGAATTCCTGGACAGTTGGACACCTGCGGAGAACTATTTTTGCCATTTTAGGGCCAATTTTCCAGCCTCCAAGAACCTAACCCCCCAATCCCATTGACTTCAATAAGTTATCCATGGTTCCCCCACAGAATGGAGCCCCCACAGATAATGGGATTCACCTGTATTGACCTATTTTGCTCTTTATTTGAACATTAGCATATTGTGCTATATAATAGGGATGTGCATGGACTGTTCACAGCAGTTCGGTCCAAATTTGGACTGAAACACTGCTCCATGAACTGATTTGGTCAGACCAACTGGCTGCTCAAACCAGTTCACAATCAAACCATTTGAACTGGCCCAGTTCACACTGGATTGATTTGACCGTGAACCGGTCCGTGCACGGCCCTACAATATTATCAGTCTATAGCATCTATATTATCTAAATTATAAAATTGTAACATCTTTAGCAGGTGTTTGGACATGTATGGTTTTAGTGTCTGTCCAAATTTGGTTTTTTTAAATATATAGCTGAACAGTCTGTTCACTTTTTACAAATAAAATTGTCATGGTGGCTACAGTCTGAAGTGTTTCACATTCCTGAAACAAAGTAAAGCAGCTGTGCCTCCTTCCATAAGGCCTACAAATGCATATCCAGAATATGAATGCATATACAAATCCATTTTAACCACTAGACCAGGCATTTGAGCCTAGATTTATAGGCTCCATTGTGCTATCTCAACACAGCAAGTTCATAAAGTATATAACAGGTCTGTTCCTTTCATAGTTCCTGGTCCCCTCAAGTCTTTTAGGGTCCTGTCCCAACTCTTGGACTCTATCCAAGTCTTTACTTACCTGCTTCACCCGTGTGCAGGGGAGATCTTTTCCTCCTGTGTTTGCCTCCATTCCAGATTACCTCTTGGCCATTTCGATGCGGTCCAGAAGTGATTCCCTGGCAACAAAACATGGACACTATCACAATTCTGGTTGTGGAGCTAGCTTTTCAAAAATCCCAGCAAATAAAACCATCTCTTAGAGGGTCCTGGAACTCACCTGAGCAGAAGCAGTTTCTGATATCTTCAAGTGGGGAATAGAGGGATTGGCCTCTTTGCTCCTTTCCAGAGATCCCAAGGACAGAGGAAATGAGGTCTTTGCCTGGACCCTGCAGTTCAGCTTGCTGGTCAGAATTGCGAGTTCTGCTTTTAATGCAACAACATGGTAAAGAGAGGCTGCTGCCAGGCAAGATGACACAAACATTGCAAGTCCCAGAAAGATGAATAAGAGATGAATTCTCCCCACCCTCTTATGATCCAAACCATTCAGAGGAGTGGGAGAGGAGGAGGAAGTATAGCTCTTTCCTTGCATGTAGCTCATAGTTTTCATGATTCCTTTAATGAAGCCAGATGGAAACTTCAACTGCTTCTCATTCTGGGGAATAAATACATTTTACCAGTTGCATCCAAGATATGTGGGCAAAATGCCCACAGCACAAGCTTCCTGTCATGTGTGCCCGTTGATGCAAACATTAAATGTCACGTGTTTCTGCTGTAGCTGTATAATTCATACAGTTTCTGTGGTTCCTCAACCTGCCTTCCTCATTTCAGTTTCGGCTCCATTTTATGGCAAGTTGGCCCTGCTCCTGCCTGTGATCTTCACCATTCAGACACCATGACCTAGACTGCTTGCCTTGGGACAGACAACCTTTATTGCGGTCAATGCCTAGTCATGGTTGCCTTGAACTGTTTTGCACGCTGATTCATCTCAGGCACAGACGGATCAGAGTGGGAAGCCCATGGCAAGGTGTAGAGAATACAATGCAATATACCAAAGAGATATCTTTAATCATTTCTGTTGCTTTTTTAATCCAGCAAAGGAGAGATTTAAAATTTAATAGGACTGCTTTGGTGATAGCAACCTTCAGAGTTTAATAGGCTACGTTTCATTTCAGCAATCATTAACAAATAATTGTTGTATTACAGCTCTCAGACTATTGTGTTTCTTATTAACATTCGAAATGAATGGGTACAAATGAGAGATCTTTTTTTTAAAAGTAGATCCACAGGATTTTCTTTTGCATGGCTTAACATTACATTTTAAATCTGCGATGGATTAAGCCTTTCCTCTATTAAATACAGAGCAACTATACAAGTGACAAAAACACAATGTTCTTCTTATTAGGCTTTATCTAATTTCACATGCTAGAACTATCAGAGAAAACTCCAGATATGCATATGAACATAGGAAGCTGCCATATATAGAGTCAGACCATTGGTCCATCTAGCTCAGTATTGTCTACACAGACTGGCAGTGGCTTCTCCAAGGTTACAGGCAGGAGTTTCCCTGAGCCCTATCTTGGAGATGCCAGGGAGGGAGCTTGGAACCTACTGCATGCAGATGCTATTCCCAGAGCGGTCCCATCCCCTAAGGGAAATATCTTACAGTGCTCACACGTTGTCTCCCATTCAGATGCAGCCAGGGCAGATCCTGCTTAGCAAAGAGTACATGTCATGCTTGCTATCACAAAACCATTTTAATTATGGCATACAGCAAACTCTAAAAGACTGCTTTCTCCACTCTGCTTCATTATCTGGGCCTCACTTACCCTTGGGGATGCTTCACATCTCTATATATTTCTATACTACATTTTGACCAGTGGTTCTCAAGAGGGTTAGCAATAGTTGAAACAGAGCATCAGAATAATTAAACAGCACTATTCATTCATAAAATCATCAACAATATCTCTACCAGGAGACAACACAGAACTAAAAGAATGCAAATAGCTTGATGGATTGGTTTGTTTGTTTAAGTGTCCTTTAAATTTATTTTTTTTAAGCCAATGACATAGATTTGGTTGATTTCCCTCAGGAAGGAATTCACATAATAGGAGTCACTAGCACAGAGAAGGCACTATTTCTAACAAAGGACCTTGCCTTTGATGACACTGGCACATGTAAGTGTGTCAACTTGATCTTAATTCTTGGAGGGGAGGGATTCACATGGTAGGCAGGCACAAATAGGTAGCAGGTGAGTTCCCTCCTTTTAGCTGCAGATGGGGAAAAAAGCTCTTCCAAAGCATGCAAAAGAAAGGCAAGGTCAAAATTTGCTGTTAGGAGAACAGAAGATTTCGTGTAACCACTGCTTAGTGGAAGTTACCAGCATATTCCCGTCACCCAGATATCCGATTTCTTGAAAAAACTTGCCCTTTAAAAACCGCTTCCTATCTAGTTAACAGTAAAAGAACAGATTTTATTTACAGTATGGACAGCAAACAGCAAATGGAACAATAGCGTCAGCATCTTTGCCCTTTCCTTTCCTTTTATAGCTGGGTGGCTTTTGTAAGAGTGCACAGGAAAACCAAGACTGAAATCGACATGCCACCAAATAAGCCACAAGAGGTTCCTCCATTCCTGAGAAATAAAGAAGTTCCTCCAGTTAGAGACTTCAATATGCTTCAGATAATGAGAATGAGAGCACATGATACTGTCCCCCCACCACCACTCACCAATGGTGCAGAGAAAAACCATCCAACCCACATGGCACACCAGTGCACACAAACGTCTCATGAAGTTCCCATGAAGGAAACCATTTCAGCAGCCTCCATAGGCTCACTGAATGATGTGCACCAACCCCAATTAATGCACGCCAACTGCAACAGCCCAAGACTAAGTACTAGAAATGTATCATGTGATTGGGGGGGGGGAATTCCCCCCTCCCCACAAAAAGAGCAGTAAGAAAATTCACATGGGGCTTCTTACATCCTGCTCATCGCTGTGTACTGTATAGGCATACAACAGAAAAAGTACTGAAGGCCTAACAGATTTAGGTCCACACTTAACACTTATAAGGACTCCTATGGATGCTACTCTATTTGTTCCATACTCTGAAAATAATTAAAGGATATGCAGAGTAAACTGTGTCACTGCCTGGAATATATTCTAGTATTTCAGACAGTTAAAATGAGAGAAAGAGAGCAAGAAACTCCCAGTGGGCCTTAAAACTAAGGATTTCACACTGATTCAAAGACAAACTCACCATTAATAGCCATATTATTAAGACAACATATTTAACTCACTTATCACAAGAAGCAAAGTAAGAGCAAATGAATACAATCCTAGCTCATAAGCTTCAGCTCAGTATTCACAAGCCCTTAATGTCTTTTTACAGATTTATTTAATATTGCATACAGCAAAGGTTTTGTGTGGATGGGTTCTTGTGGTGCAATATAGAGTTTCTATTGGACTCACCTAGGTCCTTCTTCTTTTTGTTGCCATTCTTTCACCTGAAACATGTCCCAGAATGTTGGGGGGCAATATGCTAAATCATTGTAAACCGCTTATAGAGCTTCCAGCTATAGAGCGGTATATAAATGTAAGTGCTATTGCTATTGCTATTGCTTTATTTTTATTTATTTTTTGTGGGGGGGACTCTTTAAAAAGTTGAAAAACTTCTGTGGAGAGGGGTGGGAAAGTTAGCCTCATGACTGTAAACTATGAGAGCAGGTCCGCCCTTCCCCATGCCAGGGATGCACCTAGCCAATTGGGGTGCCTCCAGCAGCCACCCTGTGCCCGCCACGCCTCTGTTTTTTTGTTTTTTTTGTCTTTGCGTAATTCAAGCCACCATGGCATGTGTGTGGCTGAGGGGTGGGCTGGGGGGGTGAGCTGAGCTGGACTTGCCTCCCACCCACCGGTGGTGGTGACCGGGGTGACCACTCGGCCTGTCCATTTGGCCCAGATGCTCTTGTTTACTGTGAGGTGCTACAGCCGCACCGGTGCAGTTAAAATAGATTGCCACAAGCCCATGATGCCACGCGCTGGAGCGCCTCGCAGTTATCAAGAGCCACTGGGCTGAATAGACAAGCCCAGCGGTCACTTCGGACAACACCAGGGGAGCAGGTAGGCAAGTCTTGCTAAGCTCACTCCCCAGCTGCCACTCCTTGCTTAAGTTATACAAAACAAAAACACCGGACGTACGGTGTGGCGAGGCGGGCACAGGTGGTTGCAGGAGGGCCCCCCCCCGACCATTTGGAGTCTGCCCCTGGAGGCCATGGACCAGGGCCCCAATTTTCCGGGGGTAAGAGCGCCTCTGCCCCCCTCCACCCTACCAACCAGTCAATCCTCAAGGAAAAACATTCTGAGCAAAAAACACTCTGAGCAAAGTGACTTTCAACAGCAACTGAGTGCTTCCGTATTTCTATGTGACACCTTTTTGCTTCCTGATAAAATAATATACCGGAGAGTAATTGCAGTGCTGTTGGTGCCGGCAGCAGCCAGAGGGGCAGGAAGTGAGGGATACATACCAGCTGACAGAATGTCAACAAAACATTAAGCAAAAGCACTTCCAACAACAACATATGGTTTAACTATAGTGGCAGAAATAATCGCTGTAAGGAGGCAATCGCTAGAATGCCTAAAAATGTAAGAGTAGCATCTTTAGCGGGATTCATCCATCCCCTGTGGGGCCATGAGTTACCGTGGTGGGTCTTTTGAAAGGACAGAGAGGAGGTCCCTTTGTCCAATGTTCATTTTAATGTGCAGTACATCAAACTATATGCAGCAGAAACGAAGATTTTGTACAGTTGGGCCTATTGAGTTTAATAAGGATGTGGGTAGTTTCCTAAGAAGAAACAGAGGGGGCGGGGATAATTGTTTGCTTTCCATTGCCATAACCTTATACAAAAAGTACATTACAGCCTTCTGTTGCGCCCTCTCATTCTTTGTGGGCCATCTTCATTTTTTGTGCTTCTCCTCTTTCTTTGTCCTTCTTATTTCCCCTCCCTCCCTCTCGATTCATTCGCCTTTTTCCTTCTGTAAGCAAATTCTGAAGGAAGGGGATGCTTGTGGGTAGGGGTGGGCTGCAGCCGCTGCTTGTGCAATTGGACACAAAGTTTATAATAAACCTGCATGCTTCCTCTGTAACATGTAAGAATGCAAAGGCAACAGCCGCACCCACTGCATGTCCCCAGCATCTAGGATTCAGCCTGTGCACCTGGAGGTTCTCTATAGCCATCATGACTAATAGCCACAGAGGGATCTCTCCTCCTCCGTGAATGTTTCTAACCCCCTTTCAAGCCCATCTAAGCCAGTGGTCATCACCGCATCTAGAGGTGGTGAGTTCCACAAGTTAATTGGCTTTCTTTTTGTGTATTCTGAACAGAGACGGGCCTCAGTGCTGAATGTGATTTAGAGGAATTTCCTAGCTAAAGGACTTCAGCAAGTGATTAGGTGGAAATCTAATCTAAGTGATTAGGTGGGAAATTAGCTGGGGACATGCAATGGATGTGGCTGTTGCCTTTGCCCTCTTACATGTTACAGAGGACTCATGCAAGGCTTATTATAAACTTTGTGTCCAACTGTACAAGCAGCAGTTGCAGCCCACCCCTATCCACAAGCATCCCCTTCCTTCAGAATTTGTTAACAGAAGGGGAAAGTCAAATGAATAGAAAGTGACATGTGGGGAGCAGGGAGGGCAGGACTGGGATGACTCGCCCCTGGTGCTCTGACACTTTGAGCTGCACCCCCAAGACAGTGTTTGGATTCAAACCAGAGCCAACATGACCAGTAACAGTAACTTGTGACTTCACAGTCAGCCACAGAATTCTGCCATCATGGTTCTCCTTGGAAACCTGCGAAGATTCTGCAGCAGGCTCACTTGGCAGCGTTTTAGATTAGCTGAAGCATCTTCGATAAATTGGCTGTCTTCGGCTGTCAGTTTATTAGCAGCTTATCAGTTTAGTTGTCAAGATGGGTGGCTGTTGGTCATCTGTGGCCTGCAGGTAAGTCTCTGGCATGGTGGGTGAAGCAAAGTCTAATGGCGGTGTGGACTTGGTTTTTAAAGATGCCCTTCCGTTGTTTTAGCCTGTCTGGGCAGAGAACTGAAGCCCAGCCTGCTGTGTTCACATGTGTTTGTGCTCCCTGTGGGAACTTCAGTGGTCACAACTTCACCACCACTATTCACACCACACAGCTTCTCCTTGAAATGCAGGCGGCCCTCGAAGGTCACCTGCTTGGCTGATTTCCACTGTGTTTCTTAAGCTTGGAGGTCCTAGACCGGTGAAGCTGTATCACTCAGGAGCTACTGGCTGGCTCCTGTGGGCCCACTTGGGGGGTTGTGGGGAAATCCTGCCCACCAGTTGTAAATGCTGCCCCACCCCCAGCACCCCCATGTTATTTCCAAGAACATGCCTAACCTTTTCTTCTTTCATGTTCCCATAGGTCTCACCCAGAGGCAGAACCAAAGTGAGTTGCTCTCTTCTCTACCCTTGACTCCTCTTAATGCTTTTGGCTCTGGTGTGGCCAGCTGAAGGGATGGGGGGGAGTGATGAGGGGGAGGTGTTCAGACATAGCCCAAACCCAGGTGTGGCATATATTGCCTCATCAAGGTGAGCTCATCTCCTTTCCATGTTCAGAATGCCAGTAATTGGCTGCTGAATCGAATGCCAATTTCATCAACTGTCCCCTTGATACCTTTGGCAGGGTGCCTCCCTCCTATTTAAAACACAAAACAGCATGTATGTGTCCCTTTGGGGGGGACTTTTTAAAAAGTGGGGAAACTACACTGGAGAGGGGTGGGAAAGCTGGCCTCATGACTGTGAACTACAAGAACAGGCCCACCCCCTGCCCCGCCACAACCAGTCAATCCTCAATGAAAAATACTCTGAGCAAAATGCAGTGAGTGATATTCAATGGCAATTACATTCACTGCTCCCAACTATGGAATCATCCAAAATTAGCAGGGCCAGCTGGAAGGATTAGGGGAGAGGACATACTTGGCTGCATGTGAATTAAAATTAGAGGGAGGGCACATACTAGTAATACCCCTAGTAATACTAGTAATACCCCTAGTATTACTGGGGGAGGAGACCCTCTCTTTCCTGTGATTTGCTACTAAGAATATTTCTCCTTATCTCTGCAGGGATGAAGATGAAGAGGGGGCACTGACAAGTAAGTGGATGATGAGAGTGCCTGCTTCTCCTCAGGGCTCCCCAGCCCCCCAGGGAAAGCCTCCTTGGAGAACTTTTTCTCTTAGACAACGGAGAGAGATGGGCAGACATCCATCTGATGGATGGATAGCAGGAGGGCAGGTTCAGCTACCTCTATCGTTTGCTGTTGATGCAGCCGAAAGTGTTAGAGGAGACGGGGGGGGGGCTCTGTGAGTCACATCTAGCTATCCTTCATTCGAGGAGGAGATGAGGAAAGGGCTGTGGCAGCAGGCAGGTAGGTTTGGTCATTCTCCTTTAGAGGTTGTGCACTTTTGAAAAAGTCCTGCGAGAACCCTTTGCCCACACCCAGCCCCAAAATATCCTCTGGGTCTTTTTCTCCCTGCCTTCAAGAAGAGGAAGCTAATTATTTCCAAAGTATCTCATTTTTTGACAATTACATGGGTCAAGATGGAATTGGAGGATCACCTGAAAACAAGGGCAACATTTCCTGGCCAATGTGCTCTGAGCTTGGTCCAAAGAGACTCTTTCTTTCTCCGACCACAGTTTTCTACCTCTAGGAGCCAGGCCCGCATCCCTGAGATCACAGCTATGCTTCCTGCTTATGGCATCCAGGCAGATTTTCATGACCCCCCACCCCACCAGGCCAAGAGGCTGTAACTGGGGGTGGTTCGTGAACCAGTGATAGTCCATGTCAACCATCAGCTCCCATTCTGCTCAAAAGAGAAGCTTCTTTCCTCACACAGAAGGGAGAGCCCATAGCCCAGTAGTGGAACAATTGCTTTGCATGCACAAGGTCTCCGGTTTAGACTTCATCATCTTCTGTTAAAGGATCTTAGCTAGCTAGGAAAAGGCCTCTGCCCAAGAGTGGCTGCCAGCCAGAGTAGGGCAAAGAGAGCCAAGAGTCTGACTTGATACAAGGCAGCTGCACTTGTATGTACAGCAGACAGAGCCTGGCCATTGCACTCCTTCTGAAGTGTACTTGGTGAGGACTGTCTTGCCAGTCAGTGCTATGCAATGTACTCCTCTTCATTCCTTGCTTGTTTCCTTGGGTAGCCCACCTCACCCACAATCCCAGGCTACTTCCCAGCTGGCTAACCTAGGCAGAAAAGGGAGGCCATTTCTATCAGGCCTACAAGCCACAATCATTTCCTGATTCCTGCTTTATTTCCTCTCTTTCAGGTCAAACTAGAAACCCAACCTATGTTGCACCATTTTCTGGGGGACTCCCCAATGGTTGGGGGGACACTCTGGGGAAAGACCTCATTGAGGAACCCTCCATGACAGAACTCCTTCCAGCACCTCACATCACCAACAACATCCTGGGGGAACAGCTCACTGAGGAACCTTCTGTGACAGAAACACTTCCAGCACCGTGCATGACCAATGACATCCTGGGGGAAGCGCTCATTGAGGAACCTTCCATGCCAGAACAACTTCCAGCACCTCACATGACCAATGACATCTTGGGGGAAGCGCACATTGAGGAACCTTCCATGCCAGAACAACTTCCAGCACCTCACATGACCAATGACATCTTGGGGGAAGCGCACATTGAGGAACCCTCCATGCCAGAACCACTTCCAGCACCTCGCATGACCAATGACATCCCGGGGGAAGAGCTCACTGAGGAACCCTCCATGCCTGTACCCTTCGAGCACCTTGTATCACCAAAAACATCCTGGGGGAAGAGCCCACTGAGGAACCCTCCGTGCCAGAATCCCTTCCAGCACGTCGCTTCACCAATGACATCCTGGGGGAAGAGCTCATTGAGGAACCCTCCATGCCAGAACCACTTCCAGCACCTCGCATGACCAATGACATCCTGGGGGAAGAGCTCACTGAGGAACCCTCCATGCCAAAACCACTTCCAGCACTCACATAACCAACAACATCCTGGGGGAAGCGCTCATTGAGGAACCATCCATGACAGAACCACTTACAGCACCTCGCATCACCAATGACATCCTGGGAGAAGAGCTCACTGAGGAACCCTCTGTGCCAGAACCTCTACCAGCACCTCGCATGACCAATGACATACTGGGGGAAGCGCTCATTGAGGAACCCTCCATGCCAGAACCACTTCGAGAAACTTCATCACCAACGACATCCTGGGGAAAAAGCTGATTGAGGAACCCTCCATGCCAGAACCCCTTCCAGCAACTCACATCACCCATGACATCTTGGGGGAAGCGCTCATTGAGGAAACTTCAATTCAAGAACCCCTTCCAGCAACTCACATCACCAATGACATCCTGGGGGAAGCACTCATTGAGGAACCCTCCATGCCAGAACACTTTCCAGCACCTCCCATCACCAACAAGATCCTGTGGGAAGAGGTCACTGAGGAACCCTCCGTGCCAGAACCTCTTCCACCACCTCGCATCACCAATGACATCCTGGGGGAAGCGCTCATTGAGGAACCCTCCATGCCAGAACCTCTTCCAGCAACTCACATCACCAATGACATCCTGGAGGAAGAGCTCTCTGAGGAAACCTCCATGCAAGAACCTCTTCCAGCAACTTACATCACCAATGACATCCTGGCGGAAGCGCTCCTTGAGGAACCCTCCATGCCAGAACACCTTCCAGCACCTCGCATGACCAATGACATAATGGGGGAAGACCTTACTGAGGAACCCTCCGTGCCAAAACCACTTCCAGCACTCACATCACCAACAACATCCTGGGGGAAGCGCTCATTGAAGAACCCTCCATGACAGAACCACTTCCAGCACCTCGCATCACCAATGACATCCTGGGAGAAGAGCTCACTGAGGAACCCTCTGTGCCAGAACCTCTACCAGCACCTCGCATGACCAATGACATCCTGGGGGAAGAGCTCACTGAGGAACCCTCTGTGCCAGAAACTCTTCCAGCACCTCGCATGACCAATGACATACTGGGGGAAGCGCTCATTGAGGAACCCTCCATGCCAGAACCACTTCGAGAAACTTCATCACCAACGACATCCTGGGGAAAAAGCTGATTGAGGAACCCTCCATGCCAGAACCCCTTCCAGCAACTCACATCACCAATGACATCCTGGGGGAAGCACTCATTGAGGAACCCTCCATGCCAGAACACTTTCCAGCACCTCCCATCACCAACAAGATCCTGTGGGAAGAGGTCACTGAGGAACCCTCCGTGCCAGAACCTCTTCCACCACCTCGCATCACCAATGACATCCTGGGGGAAGCGCTCATTGAGGAACCCTCCATGCCAGAACCTCTTCCAGCAACTCACATCACCAATGACATCCTGGAGGAAGAGCTCTCTGAGGAAACCTCCATGCAAGAACCTCTTCCAGCAACTTACATCACCAATGACATCCTGGCGGAAGCGCTCCTTGAGGAACCCTCCATGCCAGAACACCTTCCAGCACCTCGCATGACCAATGACATAATGGGGGAAGACCTTACTGAGGAACCCTCCGTGCCAAAACCACTTCCAGCACTCACATCACCAACAACATCCTGGGGGAAGCGCTCATTGAAGAACCCTCCATGACAGAACCACTTCCAGCACCTCGCATCACCAATGACATCCTGGGAGAAGAGCTCACTGAGGAACCCTCTGTGCCAGAACCTCTACCAGCACCTCGCATGACCAATGACATCCTGGGGGAAGAGCTCACTGAGGAACCCTCTGTGCCAGAAACTCTTCCAGCACCTCGCATGACCAACGACATCCTGGGGAAAGAGCTCACTGAGGAACCCTCCGTGCCAGAACCTCTTCCAGCAACTCACATCACAAATGACATCCTGGGAGAAGCACTCATTGAGGAACCCTCCATTCTAGAACCACTTCCAGAAACTCACATCACCAATGACATCCTGGGGGAAGCGCTCATTGAGGAACCCTCCATGCCAGAACCACTTCGAGAAACTTCATCACCAACGACATCCTGGGGAAAAAGCTCACTGAGGAACCCTCTGTACCAGAACCCCTTCCAGCAACTCACATCAACCATGACATCTTGGGCGAAGCGCTCATTGAGCAAACTTCGATTCAAGAACCCCTTCCAGCAATTCACATCACCAATGACATCCTGGGGGAAGCACTCATTGAGGAACCCTCCATGCCAGAACACTTTCCAGCACCTCCCATCACCAACAAGATCCTGTGGGAAGAGGTCACTGAGGAACCCTCCATGCCAGAACCCCTTCCACCACCTCTGATCACCAGTGACATCCTGGGGGAAGCGCTCACTGAGGAACCCTCCATGCCAGAACCTCTTCCAGCAACTCACAACACCAATGACATCCTGGAGGAAGAGCTCTCTGAGGAAACCTCCGTGCCAGAACCTCTTCCAGCAACTTACATCACCAATGACATCCTGGCGGAAGCGCTCCTTGAGGAACCCTCCATGCCAGAACACCTTCCAGCACCTCGCATGACCAATGACATAATGGGGGAAGACCTAACTGAGGAACCATCCATGCCAGAACCCATTCCAGCACCTCGTATCACCAACAACATCCTGGGGGAAGAGCTCACTGAGGAACCCTCCATGCCAGAACCCCTTCCAGCACCTCGCATGACCAACGACATCCTGGGGGAAGAGCTCACTGAGGAATCCTCCATGACATAACCCCTTCCAGCAGCTCGCATCACCAATGACATCCTGGGGGAAGAGCTCACTGAGGAACCCTCCATGCCAGAAGCTCTTCCATCACCTCGCATGACCAATGACATCCTGGGGGAAGAGCTCATTGAGGAACCCTCCATGCCAGAACCACTTCCAGCACCTCGCATGACCAATAACATCCTGGGGGAAGAGCTCACTGAGGAACCCTCCATGTCAGAACCCCTTCCAGCAATTCACATAACCAATGACATCTTGGGGGAAGGGCTCAATGAGGAACCCTCCATGCCAGAACCACTTCCAGCAACTCGCATCACCAACAAGATCCTGGGGGAAGAGTTCACTGAGGAACCCTCCATGCCAGAACCACTTCCAGCACCTCGCATCACCAATGACATCCTGGGGGAAGTGCTCACTGAGGAACCCTCCATGCTAGAACCACTTCCATCACCTCTCATGACGAATGACATCCTGGGGGAAGAGCTCATTGAGGAACCCGCCATGCCAGAACCACTTCCAGCACCTCGCATGACCAATGACATCCTGGGGAAAGAGCTCACTGAGGAACCCTCCATGCCAGAACCACTTCCAGCAACTCGCATCACCAACAAGATCCTGGGGGAAGAGCTCACTGAGGAACCCTCCATGCCAGAACCACTTCCACCTCCTCGCATCACTAATGACATCCTGGGGGAAGAGTTCACTCAGGAACCCTCCATGCCAGAACCTCTTCCATCACCTCGCATGACCAATGACATCCTGGGGGAAGAGCTCATTGAGGAATCCTCCATGCCAGAACCACTTCCAGCACCTCGCATGACCAATGACATCCTGGGGGAAGAGCCTACTGAGGAACCCTCCATTTCAGAACCTCTTCCTGCAACTCACATCACCAAAGACATCCTGGAGGAAGAGCTCATTGAGGAACCCTCCATGCCAGGACCACTTCCAGCACCTCGCATCACCAATGACATCCTGGGGGAAGAGTTCACTGAGGAACCCTCCGTGCCATAACCTCTTCCAGCACCTCGCATCACCAATGATATCCTGGGGGAAGAGCTCACTGAGGAACCCTCCATGCCAGAACCCCTTCCAGCCACTCGCATCACCAACAAGATCCTGGGGAAGAGCTCACTGCGGAACCCTCCGTGCCAGAACCTCTTCCAGCACCTCCTATCACCAAAAACATCCTGGGGGAAGAGCTCACTGAGGAATCCTCCATGCCAGAACCCCTTCCAGCACCTCGCATGACCAATGACATTCTGGGGGAAGAGCTCACTGAGGAATCCTCCATGCCAGAACCCCTTCCAGCACCTCGCATGACCAATGACATTCTGGGGGAAGAGCTCACTGAGGAACCCTCCATGCCAGAACCCCTTCCAGCACCTAACATCACCAACGACATCCTGGAGGAAGAGCTCACTGCGGATCCCTCCATGCCAGAATATCTTCCAGCACCTCGTATCACCAATGACATACTGAGGAAAGTGCTCATTGAGGATACCTCAGTGTCAGGTCCTTCCATCCTCACAAACACTCCAAAGGAAGCAGCTTCTGTGTCAGAGCCCTTACTAGAGCCTTCCATGGCTTATAATTATCTTCAGCAAGAAGCAGAACTCCTCAAAGCGTTACAGCATAACTATGTCCAGCAGCGTAAGTATTGTGACACCTTAGAAACCTTTTGCATTTACACCCAGCACAAAGATCAGCCGCAGTTTTGATACCCAGCCCAGATGATGGACTAAGCCCTAACACTGCCTTTTTTGCAAGTCAATAGTACTCAGCCTGGTCAGCACGTACAACATTTGTTCCTTTTTGTTCTCTTTGTTGCAGAACTGAGGGTTCGCCGCATTTCCCAACAGTTCCCTCATTCTCTTCGGGCCATCAACCTGCAAATTGGACTCTTGCGGACAAGGCTCATCTGCAGTGAAGTTCAGCTGCAGTGGTGGGAAAGGGAAGGTATGTTCACAGCATGCCCCTGAAATTGCTGCTGGGCTAAGAACGGCTCTTTTTTTAATTTCATGTTGAAATGCTTGATCTGAGTCTGCATCTAAGGTTTTGGGGGGAGGCCTGTGAGTGGGTTGTCAGTGCTTGCTGAAGTGTTCCTTCGTTTTCTGTCTTTCATGTGTCCAACCTCCAGTGCCTGTAATCCAAGCAGCTTCTCGGGGTGAGCAGTGAGGGCAAGTGATGGTGGGTGTGGTAGGATGTCAGCCTTTGCAGCTGACCTCCTTCTTCTTCTTCTCTCTTGCAGATGTTCCTGCAGGCCCTGCTGCACTTCTCCAGGCCTCTGGGTCTGATTCATCATTGTCCTCTGCCTCCCTTGAGGTTGCCTCCATCCCACGCTCCACCTCCACCTCTTCCCTCCTCCTGCATCCCTCTCCACCTCCTCCTCCTTCCCCACCTCCTCTGGAACCGGACCTCAGCAATGTGAAAGAAACTCTGCAGAGTTTGGTAGAGATGCAGCTCCATCAGCTGCGTGACTGTAAGTCTCACAGAGGCAGCACTCCATAACCTCTACCTTTTCCATCCTCATTGTGATTTTACAATCTAAAAAACTTATAGTCTAAAAACAGAGGCAGGGATACAATAGAAGAAGTAGAGGGAAGCTGAGGTGGGGGCAAGTGGGGGAAAGATGTGTATGTATTTCAGCTGCACCTCCTTAGGACCAGGGAGACCCAGGTTTGAATTCTCATCCAGTCATGAAACTCTATGGGTGACTTTGGGCCAGTCACTTGTCCTACAGCCTAACTTACCTCTTAGGGTTATTGTGAGGAAAAAATAACCATGTATAAACCTCCCTGAGCTGCTTGAGGAAGAGCAGAATATGAATGCTAAAAGGAAAACAAATATCAGCCCTTTTGAGTTTAAGCTGAGATGAAACAGGAAACCAAGGAGGATGATATACAATTGTGCATATTGCAAATCCTCCTTATAGTGTCATCAATGTACATGGGCAAAAGTTCCCTGCCACCAGGAGCATACAGTCTAAAGTTTGGCTTTGGAGAGAGAAGTGAGGAAGAGGAGGAATGGGAGAGGAAAGCATAAGGGGCATTCAATTCAAGCCGATGGAGCTGCCTCTACTGAGGCATTACGCCAAAGGCTGCGCAGTGGAGGTGGGTTTTCAGGTATCATTGGAGGGATAGGAGAGAGACGAGGGGCCACATCTGAGTGGCAGTTCCAGACCCAAGGGTCAGTGAGAGGGAAGAGAAAGAGTTGTTTTAGAGAGCAGGAGACCTTCAGGTGGTTCCTGAAGACAGAGAAGATGGAAGAGCAAAAATCAACCTGACGAGGTGCAAGTTCACCGGGGGGGTACATAGCCATGGAGGGTTTTGAAGACAGAGAGGAGGAGTCTGTGCTGGGCATGGAAGGGGACTAGAAGTCCATGCAGGGACTGACATGGTGGAGGACAGGCCCCTTCACCCTGTTTGTTTTCTCTCCTTCAAGGCCAAAGAGACCTCCGCAGCTGCCAGGAATGCTTACAAAGCTTCAAGGCACTGAGGGGACAATTGAGGCGGCTAAGGAGCAGACTGGCCAGGGTGGAAGCCACTATGGGGATCGTGGTTCCTCCAAGGGAGCTGGACGTTGCTGAGGAAGGGGAAGGCAAATTAAAAGAGACAACTGTGCTACTATTTACATAAGCAGCAATAACATGCGGTGTATATATTCTTTAAAACATTAAATATTTGTTTTAATAGAATGTAGAGATAGAACAGCAATAAAACTTGCATATTTATTGTTTAAAACAATAAAATGTTTTATTTTAAAGAAAATACATTTGTCTTGCTTTGTATATTCTTTGGGTAGAGTTGGGTAAAAAGGTCTTTGGGTCAAACTCAGCTACAGAAAAGACTCTCTTGGCCAGTCCACTCAGGGCCAAGAGATGTTTGAGAGGTTCAAGATAGACAATTCCTTGCCAGGAGGCTCATACAGAGCTTGTCTGCCCCAACATGTATGGCTAGGAGGCTGGATTTTGGCCCTGAAGAGGGATCTGCCCCGTGTGGAAGAGGATGGAATGGTGATGAGGAAGAGGAAGCTTGATTTAGGGCAGGGCTGCACAACTCCAGCCCTCCAGCTGCTGTTTGGCTACAGTTCCCATCAACCCTGACTATTGGCTACTGCGACTACTGGGGACTATGGGAGCTGTAATCAAACAACAGCTGGAAGGCCCAAGTTCGAGGCCAAATGTTATTCTCCAGCCCTCTTATTTTCCACCAAGAGCCAAAGCAGCAGCTGGAGGCTTAGATCCAGGCGGAGTCAAACTGAGTGACTGATTTGGCCCTGGGGGAACAGCTAGGAGGTGGCACCTCCATTTCCTTTGCAGGAAGAAAAGCCGTGGGGGTGGCTCTCTGTAGAGCATGACAGGAAAGAACCAAAAAAGCAGCCTCCATATCAGGCCACCTCCCAGGACCTTCCAGCCTTGCTTGTACTCTGGCAGAAGAACCCAAGGAGACCACCTTTATATCATGAGAGCTCTGTATCAGACCTCCACCCAGGGCAATCCATCCCTGCTGATACTTCAGGGAAAGAGAATGAAGAGGCCCCCTACATAGCAGGCCTCCTCCCAAATGCAGGATCAGCAGTGAGATTAGACCTTTAGCCTCCAGGCTGTTTTTCTGCCGGAGAAGAGAGAAGGAGGAAAGCCTGAAAGAGAGCACTTGTCACTGCAGATGTTAGATTTGATATGACAATGAAATAAGACAGCAATGCAGGGACCACTGCATTAGCTACACAACTCAGTGGTCAAATGCCTGTCCTTGACCATCTCTAACAGCCCTTAAAGATGGTCAAGTGTAAGGACAAGAATACGTTTGTTCTTGAGTCTCATTGTGCATGCACTGAGAAGAATAATTGGAATCAACAGAAGATGCCTTCTTAATGGGATACATTGGGCTGAGTGTTTGCACCTAGAACAACACATCACCATGGGAGTGCTGTGCCCATGAATGCAGTAATGCAAAGAGGTGATGTTTCAGACAAATGGTGCACCTGATTCAAACAGCTCTAGGCAACGTTTGATACTCTGGCAATGATTCAGGAATATCATCCAATCTTCAATGTCAGTTTCCTTTTAAAAGTGAAGAGAGAGTTTCTGTAATCCTGACACCATTATTACATTTTATTAACATTATGCTAACTGGATGGTCATACATTGATTTTCTTTAAAGGATTCAATTTCCTGGCCAGAGTCACCAACATTTAGTCTACTAATTGTTTTAACTTAAGAGAAATAAACAGCTCCAGGAGATATGACTGTTTTGGATGCCCCTTAATAAAAATGGAACTACTTTGATAGAATTTCCTTATTTTGCCAAGACCAGATGGCTGAACTTTGAAAGCACAATTAGCAAATAGTTTTTATCTCTCTCTCTTTTCTTCTGATAGAGAATAGTTCATATCTGTATCAATATATGCCAGCCCAGGGCCAACTCCAAAAGTAAATGGGATATTTGGCCCAGGGGTCGGGGAGCCAACAAAACAGCTGCTGAAAGTCCCTTGCTGTTGCCTAGCAACTAATACACATCCCTTTGCCTTGGCTCAGCAAAATTGCCAAATCAGATCTCAACATGGATATCACAAGCCACTGCACACCTAACCATGACAGTGCCTGCAAGGAGGCAAGAAAGGATGCATCTTGCCAAGAGAAAGGCACACCACCTGCATTCAAGGGTGGAACCTGGGGGAGGGGCGGCCAGGGCACGTGCCCTAGGCGCCACTGAGGAGGGGGCGCCACACCAGTTCCTGCCACCCCCACCCCATTGCCCACCGGCCCTGCCCCAGGGCCCCTCAGCCACTTGCCATCCTGCTTGCCTTGCCCTCCGGCTCTGGCCTAGGATCCCAGCGGCCTGCAAACTGCAGAGAGCTCTTCTTCTCCTCTCCCTGCCTCTCAGCTGATCGGCGGGTGGGCGGGGCTTCCATAGAGGCCTCCCTGAAGCCTGAACTTGGCATTCCCCAGCAAGCCAGGAAGGAGGCAGTCAGAGTTCTCTGCAGCAGACTCTCTGCCCAGACCATCCAGCACAGCTTTTGCAAGGAAGACTGTGAATTCCTTTTTGTGGTTACCCCCCATCCACCCCTGGTATATAGGGATCTGCTTGCCAAATTGGTGTAGGCCTGAACCAGACCTCTCTTTGTTGGGGTACAACAATCTTGGTGCCGTCACGACTCGGATTGGGGCCACGTTCCCCACAGGGAAGAGGGCACCACTGGCTCCCACTGGGCGGAAGGATCCCCGGCGAATCCGGACCGAATCGACGCAAGCCGGCTATACCTGCATTTTGCGGGACGTCGCATCGTGTCCGGACTGCCTGAGCTCCTCCACAAGCAGTGTGCCAGACAAAAGAGAAGGAAGGCATTGGTGAGGAAGAAGCGCGCAAGGGTTAGAGTCCCAAGGAACGGGTGAGTGTTGTGCAAGCCTGAACACTATAGACAACGCAGAGTTAGGGTCCTAATATAGTCCAGGTGCACAGGGTGGGTCAAAGTCCCACTTGGTTTGAGTCCCACTCATTGGGTTCGTCCCACCCGCTGGGTTAATAGTCCCAAGCCCCACATAGTGATGGGGAGAGCTCAGAGCAAATCGGGAGGGGAGTCATGTACCCCGCTGGAATGTGTTTTAAAGAACTGGCAGGTTCTTACGGGCGGCGACCCGTTGAGGAAGAAGAAAATGATTAATTTTTGTCAAAACTCCTGGCCATATGAGTTAGAAAATGGGATCCAGAAGGATCCAAGGACTACCAAAATATTTTGCAGCTGCTTTTGTTTTGTAGTTATGGTCTCGAGACCAGCTGATGAAGGGGGTGGGTTCTGGAAGACCACATTGGTCGCCGTAGGCAAGGTACCTGCCGGCCCACTAAAAAAAAATCCCCCACCGTATGTTTTACTATCAGATTATTCAGTTCTACCTGGGAAGTTTGTTTAATATTATATGTTCAAAGGTTTATGGAATGGAATTGAAAGAGGAAGGGATGGTTGTAATTTGCTAAAATCATGGCGTCTGTGTCCTGTTTCCAAACTCAAACAGCTTCTGGTTGCTTCAGCTGAGAAAAGGGGGGGAGCAAGGGTGAAACTGCATGCCCCTCCTCCAGTTTGTTGCTGCTGTTGCTTGATTAGCTATTTTTGAGCACTATGAAAACTCAGTTCTTTCTTCGCTTATCCTGCTGTAATTGTTACCAAGCACTGCCTGGAGAGATAAAAAGTAGGGAGGGAGGAAGGAAGGAGAGAACTTAGGAGAGAAAAGTAATTCTGGACGGAATGTATTGCAATGTGGTTTGAAATCTGAAGGACGAAAGGGAAGTTTTTAATGGAATGAAAAGTATGTAGTGTGGGTTGTGAGGTAGAAGGAAAGCTGATTTAAAGGTTGGAACTGGCATGTTGGAAACGGAATAGTGGGTTGAGTTGTGAGATTTATAGCAGAGTCAAGAGGAAAGGTCCTGTTTTGGATGGTATAAGGAATATGGTTTGAGATAGGTTGGGAAAAAATGTTGATTTATAGACCATTTTGCTAATGACTGTGTTTTCTTGGGGTTTTTTGTGTTCCGCTTGTCTGGATAACTTGCTCATGGGTTAAGCCCTAAACATGCTTAAATGTTATATCACAGTTTTATTTTGTTTAAATGCAGTTTAAAATATGTAGCTGTTCATTTGTTGTGGTTTTAAAATGGTATTTAAAATGTGAACTCCCCTGCTTCCCATCAAAATGTTTGTTTAAATGCTAACTGTGCCTGATGCTAATTTCAGGGGAGCTCTGTGTGTGTGTGTTTCTCCGTTCCTGAAAACCTTATTTCTGTTAAGTTCTGTGTGGGATTCCACATTCTGTTAAATTACAGAGAGTATTCTGCCACTCATCTTGGTACAGGTGGGACCTTTGTTGTATTTGTGAGAGTGTTTTAGTGACTTGCTACAAATGTATATGCAGAAGAAAGGGCAAGTTCTGTCCACTCCATTCTCCCGATGTCAGGTTGTATGTGTCCTCCTTGTCATTCGGATGCAATTGTTTTTGCCAAATGTGATTTTACACTGTAGTGCTGGCCTTTGGTGATTTCTTTATTACAAACCTGTAATACTTTCTTGAGCTAAAGGGAGGCTGGAGAAAAGCTTTGTATAAATGTATGCTTTTAATTTTCTTTACGTTTTCTGTATGGCCTATGGCTGTAATGAAATTGCTTGAGTGCAAGTGTATAAGTACACCAAGCAGGTATATCTCCTTGAAAGGGGGCTCGTAGGTTCTTTGTTTAAGTTGTTTTTGTATAGACTGTACATGGAAAAGTGTCTCCAACATGGAGTCGGTCGAATTCGGTAGACTATGACTGGAGTGTAGTCTCCCCACTCCAACTATTGAGTGAGAAGGAAGATCTCTGAACAGCAACTTGTTATTGTGGGTGAGAAGGAAAAGAGATTTTAAGTCAAATAGTTGAATGCAGTTATTGTTTTAAATTTTTGTAATGTGTATGAAATATTTCTGCTAATTGATTTTGATGTAAACTAAGAGTATTATCAATGGGTCTGAGGCTTCAAAATTCATAAATTTGTCCTACCGCCAGCCCTGCTTTGCTTTCACAGGGAACTTTAGGATTCCAGATTAGTTATACCAAGTAGCAGAGAGTTCCAAAGGACCGGTTTACATTTTACCTGGAAAACCTCCCAGTTTAAAAGGGATCAAGTTTTTGTGTGTTATCATAAAACCCATACCCTGTTTTTACAGCTCCTGATTAGAGATTTGATAATAAATTGTGTTTATCACAGGCTTCGCTCCTCTGCAAGACATTTTTAATTAAAGAAGCCTGTTTGTTTCATGAGACTTTAGACCTCGCAAAAGAGATTTTAAAGGTATAGTATTTTTGTTTGGGGCAAGGACTGTTTCTTTTATATAGGTTTTTATGAGGATATTGTTGCCCTACCAAGCTTGCTAGTGATGAGGCTGAAGACGGAGAGCTGGAACACTATCTACACGTGGCTTAGCTGGGGACAGTGAAAATCCCAAAGGCCAGATGTCACTGACGAATCATGAAGTCAGATACACTGGATGGAGATTGATTGCCCTGACAGAAGTCTGTAAGTATGTAGGCAGCCAGCGTGGTGGTTAGAGTGCTGGGCTAGGACCGGGGAGACCTGAGTCTGAATCCTCATTCGACCATGGCACCTGTGACACTGGGCCACTTAACGGCCTGGCCTGCTTCGAAGGATTGTTGTGAAAAGAAAAAACTTATGTAGTACACGCTCTGGACTTTTTGGAAGAACAGCTGGATATAAAAGAGACTCTATGAGGCTACAGGGGAACGGGACTATTAGTAGTTCCACCCAAAAGTCCTTTGTGAAATTCAAGAGCTGGAGTTTATGTTGTGGCCTCTTGAGTGATGACTATGTTTGACCTGTCAGATTTTAATGCCTTTTCAGTCACAAACCCGCACGGGGGTATGAATGTGAACATTATTATTATTCTCCCTTTTGATATTATTGTTTTTGCCTCCTGCTCAGGATTGCTCATCAGGTGAAGACTTTTCTCCAGTTGTCACAAGCCCCAAATGAGGACCTTATCCCCTGTTTTGGACTTCGGGGGGAAAAAGAGGGCAAGCAGGAAAACAAAAACATAAATTGGAAAGAAAATGCCAAAAGATCAAATTGAAAATAGCCTCAGGTTTATTTATTGTATTGGGCTACTCAGGAACTCAGTTTCAGCATGTTGTCCCTACCCAGGGGAGGGAAACTGGTAATTCATGCATCTGTCTTTTATTTCTAACATAAGCAGGATTGCCTTGAACTGTCTCTCCCGAGAGGGATGTCTTTCTGTTACAGACCAAAGCAGTGGTCAAGTGAGAGAGAGAGGAGCTTTCAGAAGGACTAGCAGTGTGACAGACCGGGCTAACCATCATCAGCAACAGCTGCTGCTTGAGGGGGGTTCCCCATCTGCATTCCCAGTCCAGGCCAATGATGACGGAACACCCATCGGCTGCCCTGTCTTGTGTTCGAGGAAAAGGCCGTGATGCAGGTTTCTTGTTCCTGATCCTCCTGCATCCCAGAGTGCTGTAGTTAAAGATTTGATGCCAAATATCTGAGGAAGGCCTGAAGGCTAACAGGCCAGCCAGATATTGAACTGCTAAAGTATCTGTTTTGTTGTTTGTTTTTCTATGAAGATATAAGACATTATTTCAAATTGCCCATGGGGGGGGGGGAGCCAAGGCTCTCAAGCACATGGACATCCGAGCTTGTCTATGAACACTAGCCAAACAAGCCAAAGCCATACAAGTGGATCAGAGGATATCCAGGATAGCCAAAATCCTGTGACACTGAACAAGACCAAAGACTCTTGGTTTTAAAATTCTAGGGCTTTCCATGGTTTCCTTTGGCCATGACAAACCCTAAAGGACACAAAAGGGGGGTGAGAGTTGATTTGATCCACTTTTTCATAGCAACTATGTACTATTTAGTCCTTAAATCGTGACTGATGTAGTCAGAATCAGTCTCAGCATGTGTTAAAGACTGTGGCTGGTAAGTTCAAGTTTAGTAAACAAAACAAAGTTAAGGACATGAATGCTAACCTAAAGATTTAGGTTGGTTTAAACAAGAGGGGGGATTGACATATAGCCTGAACCACAGTAACACCATTTGCTTTTAGGATCACGCATGTAGCACACAAAGACTGGGGCAAGGCTGTGGAATATTATTTTATTAGGTGCTGCTATCTTTCTTTGCTGTAATGGCCATGCAAGCAGAGAACAAGCATAATAAGGCTTGGGCATGCACTAAAGATGGTTAGTGGAGGAGTACGGACTGTGAAGAAGGGGGCTGAGGTGGATATGGAAGCTATTTCTTGTCCTGTTGGAAAAGTGAAACCTATTTCTTCTGTTTTATCTACACTGTTGGGAGAATGAAGTCATCTTTTTGAGAAACGGAACTTATTTCTTATCTTCGCTGTATAAACACGCTGCCACACTGGAGTTGGAGAGCGTCAGCAGACCAGAACCTTTGTTTACCATGCAGCAGAACCCCTGTAATATATTGGATTTGGGGACAAGGGGCGAGAAGCAGTTATCACCCCTCTGGAATGGGATCTGTATTTTTATTAACCAAACATGTTGTTATTATTTCAATCAGAGCAGAATGATCAAACTGGATGGACAAAAACTCAGAGACATAGCTAGTGAAATACATATGAAATCAGACCCAGATTGGAACTTGTGGGATTGGTTAACAGGATGGTTACCCAGCTTTTCCTGAATAAAAGGGTTGTTTATTTCTTTTGTTTTAGGGATAGGAATTTGTGTAATAATGTGTTGCTGCTTACAATGTTTTCCTGTAATAACCACATGTGCTAGGGATGTGTGCCACGCTACTAGAGTGGGAAACTCCACAGGCCGAGGACCAGTTATACAAGCCCTCTATATGCAAAACCTATATTAAAGAATTAATATGTACAAAGAAAGAGGAGGGAATTGGTGTAGGCCTGAACCAGACCGAAGCCATGTTACCTTACATATATTCTGTCTGTGTAAGGGGGGCCTGGGGGATTCCTTATAAGGAGTTGCTTTTCTGTACCAAGGAGGGCCAGGAGAGACTAGATAAGAAGGTGATGAGGTATTCACTTTAAAGTACATGCGCAGAAGTTAGCTGGAAATTTACTGAAAGTCCAGACAAAGGAAAGGGGCAGTATCTCCTAGGTTATAAATATGTCATGCTTGTAAATGAACGGCATCTTGGACTTGAGCGAGAGCTATCCAAGACCTTTGCTACTATAGAGCAAAATAAAGCCTTTTACATCCTTCTCGGCTGGTGATGTGTTTTGGCTACTGACCCAGAAAAGAACCTCTCTTTGTTGGGGTACAACAATCTGGCTTTGATATGGGGCGGGGAGGGGAGACTAATTTAAAACAGATTGAAAAATTTCTAGCTTTAAATTTCTGGCTTTTTACTATCTAAAAAGGCCTGTTGCTTGTTTCATGGCAGAAAATTACAAAAACTTCTGGAACAAACCATATTATATTCATTCATTCATGTATAAGTTGTTTTGCAACCCAGAAGGTCTGAGTGAGAACTGTGAAGCATGTGTTGTGCTTTTATTTTATTTTATTTTTCTTATGTGTGAACTGCTCCCCAATAACTCACAGGGACTTCAGGGTACATCTGGCCAACATGTGAATGCAGAACCTCCATTCCAGAGATGTGTGTTAAAGGGCTTTAAAAGCCTCATGTGAAAAACCTCCTGGAATCAAACTTTACTGAATTTGTTCAGAATTCAGAGAAAACAAACATAGGCTCACCCTGCATGGTTGAAAATCTCCTTTGCTAATCTGCAGCGAGGAGGCCATTTTAATAATTCGTGTTTCTGGTGTGTTCTAGGCATTAAAAGTAGCACAAATATACTCAATGTATATCACTATATATTGTGAAGTGTGCATGTGTGTATTCAGTGAAATGTATTTCCAGGCAGCATACTTATTTTGAAATATCAGACTTAAATCCTTGGGGGCCTGGGATGTGTGGAGGCCCTGGACATTGAGGGGCTGGGGGCCCATTTTAAAATCTCATCTTGGCCCATTCCAACCTTGCTATGCCCCTGGCAGTCACTACACATGGGTTTCTGCACAACACCTGCACAGAATAGAAAATGTGTCTCTTGTAAACTGACCTTGAATTTTCCATCCATGACTGGGATATCTGAGATTTAGAATCAATAATAAAAGAACAGCACACTGCTTGTGATGGGAAGGGGCAAATTACAATGATTTCTTAGTCGGGCAGGGGCTTGTTTTGGCCCTGGCAGAACTTGGCTGTCTGCTCCTGTTGAAAATTCCTCTATCTAGTGTGGCAAACTAATGTATCCTCCTCCCTCCTGGTGTCAAAGTAAGCACTGGTGTGGTGAATGCACATATACCCCATCATGAGCCAACAGTCATCATAAGACAAAGGCTGGCAGGAATCATTCACTGGTTTATAGACAGACAGACAGACACACACACACACCCCACCACCACCACCTTCTTCTTCCCCTATTTTGCTAGTGGCTATTTGGGCAGGTGATCCTCTAGTCTAGGACAAAGTCATGTTTTTTAAAAAGCATGATATGAGACAGAGAAAATGACACTTGGAATCCTCACATAACTCCTGACTGTTGTTCTAAGTCTTTTACAGAGATGGCTCATGTATTCAGGTTTTGATCAACAACCATGCCTAGATGGTACAGTGTTCCTTTTAACAGGGATTTCCAGATATTGTTGACTATAATTCCCATCATTCCTGTTTGGACAAGGGCGCAATTTCAGTGCTTGCCTTATGTGCTATTTTCCCTAGATACGCCTCTGACTACACCACACTGGCCCTCTTGAATTATTGTAAATAATTAGAATTATTTACAACTTTCCCCTCATACAAGAGTTTAGTGAACAGTTTATTTTCATGAACTCAATACACATAAAGAGCGTAGAATTAATGTTTCTGTTCACATCACAATTAGCTCTTTTATCCTCTCTCAAGGTACTCACAGGGACTAATACAGGAAGGTAGGGAATGCCCCAGTTCCACAAGAGTTTGTTATTTAGTAGTTATACTTCACTGCAGTCTGGATGGCCAAATTCAGTGACAACCAAACATACTTCACAACACCACAGAATTGTGTCCATTAAATACCATCTGCACTGCAGCATCCAAAGAAGCAGCTGGCTCTCTTCTTGCATCTATGGAAGTGTCCAATTCCATGCATTGAACATTCCACATTAGAGCAACTGGCCAATAAAATATTTTATCTATAAGTGTTATTCACGGCTGCCAGTCAAGATGGCTTAATTTGCAGCGTGGCAATTTAACAACAAAAGTGTCATGCATTCAGAATTGTAGTTATACTGAAAGCAAACCACACAGGAAGTAAATAGCAATTTTAGATGTATCAATTTATTGCATATGTCAGTACATAAAAATAGAAGTTTTGCAAAAGGAAAATCAATATACTGTAGAAACTAGATTAGAATGAAAATGTAAGTGCTTCTTTTATTCGCACTTATACAATAACATTAATGCTTAGGTTAAAAAACCACACACAATGACAAGCAGAGCTTCTCGCTTTTTTCATCTGTAGGAGGAAAAAACCACACCCACTGAAACATTTGAGAACCAAGTCTGATCCTAAACATGTTTACTTACAAGTCTGACTAAATTCAGCGCTACTTACTTTTCTAGCAAGTCTGGGTAGGACTGGAGCCCAATCTGTATCTTAAATACATTGTTCTAACTGGAACTCCTTTGCATGAAGGAGGTATAGATGTAGCTTTTGGCAAGGGTTCTCCTATAAACTTGCATGCTATTTTTCAGAATAGTTTAAAAAAAACAAAAAACCAACAACCCTACACTTTATTTCCTGTATTTCTTTAACTGAACTTTATGGATTTAAATGGGGGAGGGGGGCAAAAGACACAATAAGCAAACAAATAGGGGCTCATAAATAAACAGGGGCACTAAAATGCACTTCTCCCCTAAATGCATTTATTTGTATTTTAAAGAAACTTATTTCCAAGACAGAGCTTAGATTTGCAACCTCGTATAGAACAGATCTTCAGCTGGTGCCTATTACCGATTAAGGGATTGTTAGTGAAGTAGAATATCATACGTATGAATAAGTTCTAGTCAATATATCTACCATTACAATTGGCCCCAATAAACTTGTGCTATTTTTGTTAACTTTACTTGAGTATAGTCTTGCAATAAACTGTTTTGGGGAGCAAATGATTTAAATGGAAGGGTTAATGTATAGAACTTTGGCAGGGTACTACTTGGAGTCCAAGGCTTCTTGCACAGTTTCTAAACAATGCTCATTGCAGAACACAAACATGAACGGCATATGAGCATCAGACTCTAGTCTTTCACACATACTTACTTTACTTACTAAAGCATGAGCTTCTGTTGCCCATTTAGGCTGATGATATATCTGGAAAAAGACATGCCCTTTTGCATTCCAAACTAGATAACCTTTCTGGAAGTGACCATTAATTTCAAAACTAAGTTTGAGGTATCAGACTCAGCTGCTTTAGGACATGGACTATTCAAGAAGCCACCCCGCCCTCTTTTTTTTTTTTTTTTAACAAGCTTAAAGCATAGAAGTGCATAACACTCAAATGCACATGAAAAACATGACATTCACAAGTGTCTTATCAATAAGCTACACCACTGCTACAAACATCTCTTCCAAAATAATCATCATCCCAACTGCATCCCAATCCTAAATATCTGGGGTTCTATTAACATATTACTGCTTAACCTCATGCTCTGTGCCACTGCATTAGCATAGCTGATGACATGATAATACACCTCATGGTGCATAAATGTTTGGGATCAGGATGGTGAGCAGATGCATTTATTCTTCATAAGATTCTAGAAGAATGTTTCCAAATCAGAGAAATGGCACGAAAGAGAAGGCAAATGTTTCTAGGATATCATCTGCAATATTTCCATAACGTAAAAAGTTGAAAGGATACATTAGTGAAAGGAGAAGCTGGAAGTCAGGAAACTATTATATCAGATGAAATGACGGGCGGGCGGGGGGGGATCTCCAAGTAGATAATAAAATTATTTCTAATCATTTTTCTGCTTCCTGTAAATACATGCATGTGCAGAATAGCTTAATTTCTACTGCTGACAGCACCATTTGAGGAAGAACTGTTTTAAAGTTAAATGTATCTTGAATCTGGTCCAAAAGATTAGTAGCAGAAAGCTCTTTTGGAAAAAAGATTCAAGAAGTAGCCTAAATAGGTAGAATGTTTTTTCCCTGAAGAAGAAAAACAGTTTTTATATTATATGCAGTTTGTAAATAAACACAACTTTATATCTCCTTGTAGAGCAAGTAATTTGATTGCGGTCAAGTATAGCCAAGATCAAGCTCCAATATTACTTAATACTCTTGTCATTACATCATCCTCATTTACTTTGGCACTCTTATAGCATATACTAAGCTGTATTAGTATGTGCGTATATTAAGCATATTTACTCGAAAATAAGTCCCACTGAGTCTGATGGGACTTCCTTCCTGATAAGCATGCTTAGGATTTTGGTCTTCAGTGACAAGAACACTTCATATTCGTGTTACACTCTTAAGTCTTGTAGCACAATATGGACAATCATATGATTAAGCAAAACAAAGAACAAAACTAGCTTTACACAAAACTTCTGCAGAGAGAAAAAATGCTTGCGCACCATATATTGATTACTCTCCTCAAAGAAAGCCTTTACAAATGTTTTCAATAAATAGTTTTGCATGGGAAAAGCAGAGATAAATGTAGACTTATAGTTTTACTTTCTCCCATTTGTCTGGATCAACCAGATCCATGTTTTATTATTAACATTTCAATACAGAATAAAAGTTCAGTTGGACTGTTCGATAGCTCTATTTTCCACATGTGGACTTTTGTGGAATGCCCATAAGAGGCACAACCCATAAGTGTTCAAAAAAGGAGGAGTTATTCTTCTAGTATAAGGAGAGCAAACACAGCAACCTGCACTCTAACAATATGTCTGTTTTTGTGACTAGATGGCATTAATTTTTAAATGCACCTTTCTTCACTTGTCCTTAATTTGGCTGCAAGCCATCCCATACCGAATGATATGTATTTCCCTTAGTGCTATTTACAGTCTTAAGCACACCACACAATTGCAGTCATGCATAACATAACCATTCGGGGGTTAATCATGCACATCAAAGCACTGGCTACAGAATATGGTTTTGCTAACCATGTTTAGTTATAGAGCCAAAGCATACACTATATATCGTAGCTTTGCTCCTTCCTTAAACCAGTGTAACACAGTTGCTTAGCAACAAGTTTATTAATGTGTCTTGATCTAAGAAATGGAAATTCAGACTAGCTTTATCAAAAGCATGTAGAAGTGTTCATTCATGTACAGTGCTGTGTAAAAACTATATGGATCATAAGTTATTAGACCTTTCTATGTTTAATTTCATTCTTCAGATAAATATGGACAGAATACACATTTTTTTAAATTAAAAATGGACATTCTTTACCACTTTTCACAAATCCAGGTACAGTAGTTGTATGAAAGAGACTGGAGTTACAGTTATATTATTGTTACATTAGATGACATTTTTGCCATTTCTTCAGGGGAGTGACTTTTTATCACTTCTTTGATGAACTGTTCAAGTGCAGTAAAGTAGCCTTGGCACTGCCAAGTATCATTATGAGTTCCATCTGGAAATATTGCCAATCTTTTAGTCCGAGCAGGAGAAAGTTCATAAAGCTGCTTCATCATAACGGGAGGAATCAACTGGTCAGAGAGCCCAGAGATGAAGAGTGAAGGCATTCTGCAATGAGATATTTTTCTGTAGGACAGAAACTTGTTTTTATAGCACCACAAAGGAAGGTACCTCATTGGGAGGAAAGAAAACAGAGTGCTGGCCATATGTGGGATGCTAAGGAATGTGTTCTCCACCATGATGGCAGAAATCCTATGGGAATTCTCAGATGCTAGGTGAATAGCGACTGCTCCCCCCAAGGAACGGCCAAACAGAAAGATTTTTGTTTTATCAAGATCAGATCTAGTCATTATGTAGTCTAGCACAGCCTCAGAATCTAAATAGATACCTTCTTCACTTGCTTCTCCTTCACTTTTTCCATAGCCTCTATAGTCAACCAGCAATAAGTTTACTTTCAAGTTCACCAGCATCAATAAAGCATTTGGAAGTCTGTGACCAATGTTTCCTGCATTTCCATGGAAATAAATGATAGTAGGCGAATATGAGGAATTGTCTCCTGTGAATCTGAGAAGAATTAGATTGAGCAACACGCCATCTTTGGTTTTGATGAAGATATTTTCATGTGGGATACCAGTAGGCATGGGAACATAAAGCCGCGATGAAGAGGGCTGCTCTGGGAAATAAAGCAGCACATCCTGGAATTTATACAGAATACCTGCTATAGATACAAATATTAACAGAGGTAATATCATGCCTCCATACAAATGAAAGGTTACTATCAAAGGTAACAGAGAAATACGGCAAAGACCCCAGGACCACGACACCAAGGTAAGTAGCCACTTCTCAATGAAAGTCCAAAGCAGCCATGATTTTTCCATTATAGTCGTTACTGAACCTTTAGTCCATATGAATCCTGAAAAGAAAACAGACAAGCACACTTAAAGTCCCATTAAAGTAGGTTAAACTGACATTAAGCGAACTCAGAAGTGCAGCATTTTTATTCATAAATATAATGACACACACTTCAAAGTATAAAAAATAATTACAGAGGCACCGCATAATCGTCTCCACTTAGAAAGGAGGTTGATTTCTATTTGGCTCTATGTGTACATAAAAGGATACCAAGGCAAGATCATTTACTTGAAGACTACTACAAACTTCTGTGCACTTATTTGCAAAAAAGTAAGTCTGACTGGCCAAAGTGGAACTTTTTTCCAAGTAAACATGCACAGGAGTGGGGTGTAAACATGCATAGGAACAAGCATCAATAATTTTTCAGGAGGACAGCATCTGCTGAGTAAAATTTAAACATAATGCCCATACTGTTTGATAACAGAACTATAAATATGCTTAGTCTGAGAAATGAATATGCAGGTGAATTTTTGTTCAGGGCATAAAATTATACCAGTATGGTAGTACCAGTAAAGATGAAGGGTTGTTCTACCTTTCTACCATTATAATCCCTGAATACTGAATTGATTATAAAATCAAAACCGTATGTCAAATCTGCCTGTTTGCTGACATCAGCTAGGTGACAAGAGGCACTACCCATCTCAATTTGGTGCAGATCTGCTGAAAAATGGCTGAGATGCAGCAGTTTAAAAATCAACTCCTAAAAAGAGAAGGTTCAAGTGTTAGCTACCCTTTTTGTCATCAGATAACATCTCAGTTTTTAAAAGTGTCCTTTTAAATGTTTTAAATTCAGGTATGTGCTGCAGCATAGTCTTTGTTTCGAGGGGGGGAAATGATCCAGTATTTTTCTAGTGCAAGACAGCCCACCATTATGCATGGCAGGTTGTTTCATTGTCAAACAGCTCTTACAGTTAAGAAATTCTTCCTAATGCCTAGCCTTAATCTGCTTCCTTGTAACTGGTTCTAGCCTTGCCCTAAGGAATAGCAGAGAACTGATCCATCTTCTATGTGACAGGCCTTTGGATATCTGAAGATGGCTATTGTATCTCTCCATAGTCTGCTCTTCTTTAGAAGTACCTAGCTCCTTCAACCATTTCTCACGGAACCTAGTTTCCAAATTCCACATCATCTTTGTTGTCGTTCTTTGGATCTGTTTCCGTTAATTAATGTTCTCCTTAAATTGCAGGGCCCTGAATGTGATGATGTACAAAATGCATTGATGTAATGGCAAGGGTAAAGGTAAAGTGTGCCGTCAAGTCAATTTCAACTCCTGGTGCCCACAGAGCCCTGTGGTTTTTTCTTTGCTAGAATACAGGAGGGGTTTACCATTGCCATCTCCTGTACAGTATGAGATGATGCCTTTTAGCATCTTCCTATATTGCTACTGCCCGATAGAGGTGTTTCCCATAGTCTGGGAAACATACTAGTGGGGATTCAAACTGGCAACCTTCTGTTTGTTAGTCAAGCATTTCCCTGCTGTGCCACTCAAGGGTACCCAGGATTTTCTAGCTCTTCAAAGAAAAAATACATTTGGGGGGATTGATAGATCTCAATATATGTGAAACATGAAAATGGATTACAAGGACAGGAGAGATCCATCCCAAGAGGGACATTTGTGATGCTCCAATTCTCATAATTTCTGCCCTCATATTTTCATAGAGGATACATTCAAATAGGGACAATTGCCACTCATCCAATTAGTTCAACTTTCAACTACAGAAAAGAGCCAGCGTGGTGTAGTGGTTAGAGTGCTGGACTAGGAAGACCCGAGTTCAAATCTCCATTCAGCCATGATACTAGCTGGGTGACTCTGGGCCAGTCACTTCTCTCTCAGCCTAGTCTACTTCACAGGGTTGTTGTGAAAGAGAAACTTAAGTATGTAGTACACCGCTCTGAGCTCCTTGGAGGAAGAGCGGGATATAAATGTATAATAATAATAATGATAATAATTTTAAAAATGCAAGTTGCACATACATGACATTTGGATAAAATCTAGCAGATGTTTTCCAACTTGTCCTGTTTCTAGTAAGCAGCGGGTTCCAGCATTCAAACTGCTTACAAGTAGCACAAACAGAAATGTTAATATCCTTGGGAAAAGGAATTCTGAAATATGCGAGTACAGCCATTGTGATTACTATGTCTTCAGAGCGTGACACTACCATCTACTGGCAAGATGGCCAAATATATCCACAATCTCCAACATAAGCTTAATAGTAAAAGTAGATGAATTTTGAAACTCTTTATTAAGCAGCTGTACAAATACATACCAGTGATTAAACGCCAGTTAGACTAGCACCTATAACAGAGAATGCTATCATTTTGAAACTCCATTTACATCGAGTTAAAAAACTATTGCATTCCTGATAGGTGTTAATCAAATTATAATTTCATCATTGGTATGCATTTGTACAAGCAGATAATGGATTGGATCCAGAAAAGTTGAGCTTCTCTTATACAATGGAGATTTTGCATCTTTCACCTACAGCTGTATCCCCTTATACTCCTCAAAAAGCTGCTCCTGAAGGCAGGAGGATCCTCTAGAACAAGATGGGATGTTGAATAGGAGATTGCAGCAAGAGGAGGGAGTCAACAGGAATTTGGAAGGGGCTTGAATGAGCATAAGCACCTAGAGCATCCAGAAAAATAATCCAATATTCAAGTGCTCCAAACTCAGGTCATATAGAAGCATAGCTGGGTGAAAATATCACTGGCCATTCAGGAATGTAGAAATCTGATGCAGACATCCTGGAACTTCAAATATTTGTTTGGCAGCACAAGGCTGACGCCAAAAAAATGTGATGTTGGTTTTTAACAGTCCTGCTTAGGATACTATGACTCAGTCGGGCTGCTTCAAATAGAGACATTAAGTCCTCGGTAAGTGTCCTAGTTCAGGGCTACACAACTTTGACTTTCCAGCTGTTGTTGGAGACTATAACTCCTCTCCTGGCCACAGTGGCCAATAGTCAGCAGTTGTGGTCATGTAGTCTTCATGTAGTCCAACTCTAGGTTATGTGAGTTGGTACTCTAACAAGCAGGCTTTCTCTGTAGCTGCCTCAGGGCTCTGGAAGATACCCCCTGTTGAAATAAGAGCATCTCTTTCTCTGTTTGTTTTTAGGAAGACCCTCAAGACTCATCCCCAGGCTTTTAACTGAATTTTAACACTTTTAATGTCTTTTATCTTCTGAGATTGTTTTGTGAATTTTAACTGGTTTTATATTCGCTCTGTGGTGGGGTTTTTTTAATTGTGTACACTACCTAGAGATGCATGTATCAGGTGGCACAGAACCATGACAGATAATTAAACTCTGCAGCAGGGCCAAGGTTGTGCAGGTGTGTCCTAGTTACTACTTTTTGCTATGGAATTGCTAGATGGAACCAAGTGCCATTTTCCATGCTAACCTCTGCTAACTTGGCAAAGAGGCACCTTTTAACATGGTGATTTTCTATATTTAGCAGGGGGAGAGTAACTAGCCCTATCCACCCCCAGCACAGTACCTCCAGTAACTGTTGCTTGTGTCTATCTTATGTTTCTTTTTTGTGTAAACTCTCTGAGCCATTTTTTGAAGGGCGGTATAGAAATCCAATCCAATCCAATCCAATAAATAAATAAATAAAATAAAATTTTCATCTGTCATTAAAACCTGCCAAATGTTATCAAGTCTGCCAAAAAAGCAAGCAAGCAAGTAAATCACCCAGCATCTGGGAACTGGAAGTTTTTCAGTCCTGCAAATCTTTATTAAAAGCTTCTCATAAAAAAGCAGTTGCAGAAAACGCAAGTCCTAAACTATAATTTATCCTTTTAAAAATCTGTCCTATATAACTAACAGCATTTAACAGTATGTAGGCAGCCAGCGTGGTGGTTAGAGTGCTGGGCTAGGACCGGGAGACCTGAGTCTGAATCCTCATTCGACCATGGCACCTGTGACACTAATTTTTTTAAGCTAAAAAGTTCACTGTGTATTCACATTCTTATGTTGTATATCATATGCCCCTGCAGTAAAAAGTATGTTGGAAAAACAATTAGACAAAGTATGTACATTTATGCAATACTAGTGGATGAGATCCATCACTGATCAGGCAAAGTCATTTTGTATAGGAAATTTTTTAAGGAAAGTTCAATAAATTAAATATATTAATATAATCTTTTATTACTGTGGTTGCAGAAGAGAAATAAAAGAACAGTTTTATATTTGTAGGATAGGATAGGATTTCAACTTCAAACGTTTACCATAAACATATTTGAATCTGAGCAAGATCTGCTTCTCTGGGGCATGAAGTAATTTTGGAATTATTCATCTGATTATCAAGTGAAATCTACTGAGAACAGCAGCAGTTAAAATAGGATGCTTAAAGACTCCCCTTTAGTGGATTATTTCATGGAGAAAAAACTATACTTCAGAAATATCATTTTGGGCCCTAGAACAAAGGGGTGTGGAGCAAAAGACTCTTTTGGTGAAGGATGCTAAATGGAATGACATACTTTAGCACACCAGGGTCTTAATGAAGATTTGCAATTGCTCCAATGTTGTAGAGACCTTGTGTTAGGGACCTTTACAGTATATTCAAGAAAAGAAAATTTCTGGGTCTAGGAAGTATTAGTAAGTGTGTGCAGGATGGACCTTGCAGTGAAGTGTGAAGGGTTTTTCCAAGGTTCTTCCCTTCTGTTTTAGAATGAGCTCCTTGTTTTTTTATTTACCATATTTATATACCACCCAATATGTATTCCTAGATAGTGTACTTAATTAAAACACAAGAAATGTAAAAACAAAATAAAAACAATTAAGCAGTATTAATTTTGACTAAAACCTGGAGAAAACAGGTGTTATCTTGAGGATCTTTTTAAAAAGCAGCCAGAGATGGAGAAGCTTTTATTTTGACAGGGAGCATCTTCAAAAGTCCCAGGGCAGCCACAGAGAAAGGCCAGTCCCAAGTTGCCACCAAATAAGCAGTGGCAACTGTAATTATGGTCTCATGGTATACAAGTCCCAGTCGTGTTAGTCAACTTTTCAAAAGCAGCAGAGTTGCAATGAGAGGTTGTTTGGCTTTAGTTTTCATTTCAAACTGTTTTACGTTTAAGCCCTGAAAGGTGGGCTTGAGTTCCTGTTATAATTTTTTCACGTGTGATTTATTTCAGACTCTGACAGCAGTCTTCACTGATGATTTCCACTGGTGCCACCCCCTGCCCGTGGCCTATGCTTGGTCCAGTGGTCCTCTCAGCAGTACGCACCCTGGCAGTGGGAGGGGAGGGTGCACACTGAAGGTGCTGCCGGGCACCTGTAGGTCTTCCCCACCGCTGCCATTCAAAAGACACGGCAACAGGAGCAGGGGAGGGTGCTCACCCAATAAGCAAGAAAGGGAGGGGAGGGGGAGAGGAGGGAAGAGACAAGTCAGAGGCAGACAGTGGGGTCTCCATGGGCCACCAGTGGGATCCCTGCGGGCCGTGCAATGAACACTGGTGTGTGCTCTTAATAAGGGGTCTTTTTATGGCTAATTCTTGTTATAAGCATGTTTTATTTACAATTGCATGAATTTTTATCAAGAATAAAAGTACTGTTAGTAGCAGGCTACATAAGCAGCTTGATAATATCTAAGAGCTTGGAATGGTGTAGCATGGTTATGTGATTGTTTTTATAATGCACGGGATTTGTTAATTTTTTTTAATTGTTGTCCTCCATAGCTTAGTTATGTGCCCTTCATATCTTTGCAATGAAATGAAAAAGAATATTTACCCAAAACGCATTGGGCTCAATTAAGAATTCTGTGAGGCACCTGAGGACCTCTTCTCTTTCGTGCTCTTCTATCTACCCTCCTTTTTTCTTCTAAGGATATACATGCACCAGGTAGGACTACAGAAAACACACGACACAGCACATGCAATCATACCCAGGTATCAACTTCCTGAAGGAAAAGTCTGTTTCACAGGCCATCTCTTTTCAACTTTAGACCACAAACTGTTTTTACATGGAAGAACTCCCACAGAATTAAACAGCAGAGCTAGAAGAGAAAACAGTTCAAACAGTAAATATCCCCAAGTGCTAAGTTAAATTAAAACAACAAAAATCAATATTGAGACAAGTAGTACTCTGGCATATTAAACGTTTTGACAAAAAAAAATCAGTTAAGTTCTTTAAGAAGTTGAACACATGCACAATGAGCTCATGAAACTATCGCTTGCGATTGGTTGGTCAAAGCCAAACTAGTTATGACAGTCTGTGATTGGATCTGCCAAGATATTTACCGGTAGGCCTCTTCAGACAGATTTAAGAAGGGGAGCATCCAAAGTTGGTCCAGAAGTCCCACCCCCCAGCAGTGTTCTCTATTTTCCCCCCATTCGTCTGTGGAATGAGTTTTGTTCTGGGCAGCAGTATCAAGGCACTGTGTGTGCACATACATTCAGAGTGGGACCTTCCCGATTCAAAGCGGGATCTAAAATTAACTGAGCAGACATTTTTTAAAAAAACCTTGTGAGCATGCACACGCCTTAGAGGGAACACTGTCCCCCAGTGCTTCGCTCACTCCCCCTCCTGTGCAGCTCAGGGTTATGGTGCTTGTCTGAGGTCTGCTGATCATGGAAGTGCCCACCATCATGCTTATGGCATCTGCCTCTTCAGAGAAGTGCTGTAACCATGGGCAGTGCGGAAGTGAGTGATGTGCTGGGGAGCGGAACTTCCGGACCAGCACTGTACGGCATACAGAGTACATTGTCCTTTTAAAAGGGCTGTTTTCTTTGGTGAGGAACAACCACAGGGAACAATTTGTAAGGCTTGCACCCTTCTACTTGCACAACTTCCGCAACTTAGATTGCTTCACTGAAACTATTACTATATGGGTATCTGCCTTTTTCATCGTTGGTAGCTGAGAAGAGGGATGAAAGCTGGGGAAACAGAATGGAGGAAGTGTTCGATTTCCCAAATTTCAGCTGCTTCCAACCACAGAAAAAGAAGTTAGGTGATCTGGTCATGAATCTATCACATCACAACTATCTTGCTCTAAGACCAAGAGCAAAATTAACAGATAGCTATGCATCTAGTTATTAAGCCGAAAGGTTGGCATTTCTTACACATGCTTTACAAAAACCAAGATATACTTCAGTCTGATTGGGAGTTTCTCAGACTTAAAAATAGATTATGCATCTCTTAGGGACGGAAACATTGGCATTTGGGGGGAGGGGGATGATGACACTGGAAGCTGCAGTGTGCTCATGTGACAGAACAGAACATACAAATTAATAATAATTCAAGTTCATTGGTGCCAGCATAAAGAATACTTACATAAAACAAATATCTCTAAAAGTGAAAACAGACACAATGGCTACAAACTTTTCTACATTCCCTAGGGAGTTATTTCCCACTGGACAGCATCTACAGTGATGCATTGTGCAACAATTATTATCATTATTATCATCATCATCAATTCGATTTCCACCCTTCCAAAAATGGCTCAGGGTGGTTTACACAGATAAATAATAAATAAATAAGATGGAACCCTGTCCCCAAAGGCCTCACAATCTAAAACAAACATAAGATAGACACCAGCAACAATCATGGGGGTACTGTGCTGGGGATGGATTAGCTAGAGCACAGAGTCCACTACATTTTCCACTACTGCAAGAACTAACTGCCCAATCTTTCATCTCTGACGCACTCCAAATATCGCTGGGCATTTTCTAGGGCTCGCTTCAATGCCCCTCCTTCAGCATTACTGGAAGGTAGATTTCAGTGTATATCTGTTTCACAGCAGCAATACCCTTGTGAGATTGAAACAATAGCTCATGTTCTTTTGCACTACTACTTTCAAGATTTGAGATTTGATTTGATCTTATTATTAGTGAAATTCCCAGGACATATGGATGATTATTAGTGAAATTCCCAGGACATATGGATGATTGTCATGTTAAGTTTCTTTTAGAGGATAGAGATTCCTATGTCACCTACAAAGTAGCTAAATTTTGTTTTTTAGCATCTAGGACATGTCATATGCTTGTCTAGTCAATATGAATAACAATGATGGTCAGTGATGTATGCATGATTTGTATAAACGCCTTTACTGTATAGTCTTGCTGATCACTTTACAAAGATTGACTTGAACTAATCTGGAAGAGCAGTTTTCTTTGCACAGTAACTTTGTGCAGTATTCACCAGCACAACACAAGACTGGTCTGCATGCCACCCACTGAAATATGCTGGACTTGCTTCCAAGTAAATAAGCATATGATTGCATTATAAAACCAGGAGAACAGTATTAGCTTGATAAAAAGAATTTTGTCTCAGTCTCTTTCGTTTATGAGCATATATTGCAATTATTACGCAAAAGTACTGTGAACAACAGAGTACTGTGAACACTTAACTACTTTTAGCCCAGTTTTTCAAAAGGGCACCATTCAGAAAATTGGTGCCATACTCATGCTGCTAAGGACTTTAAGTACAGTTAAGCTCCAAGAGATTTTTCAGTCCTTAATTTTCAAAGTGATGAAACAAAAGGTTATGTCTGCAGTAACAACAAATATTTTATGCCGCTTTTCAACAGGAGTTTCCAAAGCAGTTTACATAGAAAATAAATAAATAAGCTGGCCCCTTGTCCACAAAGGGCTCACAATCTAAAAAGAAACATAAGACAGACACCAGCAAGTCACTGGAGGGGTACTGTGCTGGGGCAGAGGAGAATAGGGCCATTTGCTTTCCCCCTGCTAAATAAAGAGAATCACATTGTTAATAAGGTGCCTCTTTGCCCAGCCAGGAAGGGTTTCCCTGCTAAGACCAACAATCACAATTTTTAATGCTTTCTTGGATAATTCTTTCTTGGATAATTCAGATCTCATAGTCAGGTAAAGACACAGGGTCTTCTAAGAATACGCCCCATTTGGCCAGTGGGACAGAGAATCGTTTTTGAACCTTGTAGATATAAGAACCCTCAAAAGTTAAAGTTTGGGAGTAACAAGCATTTACTACCAAGCTATGACTTAAGGATGGCATGCTTATACCTGCAAGATTCAAGAAGAGTTGTTCTTCCCCAGAGTGGATATAAATCAATTTACTTTAAAAAGGAGTTTTTAACATTTAAATTGGATTTCAAAAAATGTAAATAAAATTCTAAATTTCCATTTTTTGACAATATTAAAATGTATCATGGTTAAAATTAAATCTCATCATAAAATATGCTACACCAACACTTAACAGTTTCCTGAAAATGAACTAATGACTACCTCATATACTGAGTTACCTACCCAACATAGGCTTTCATTTCAGTTGCATTTTATGAAAATGGCTCTAGTCTGCCCAGTAGCACCATGTAGCTCCCAGTTCTTGCATGTGGAAATGTCTAGACTTCCCATTTCTGTTTCCAAGCCTGTTTTTTATGTGCAAGCACACAGGTTGGATCCTGTGTGCATATTGTGTGGTGGTGCTGGCCCAAGGCAGAGGAGTTAAGACAGAGACACAATATAGGAAAGGAGATGCAATTAAAAAATAGTGGTGGGCAGGGGGAAATGAAGGCATTGTTCAGTACAGAGCTTCCTGTTGCTTCTAAAAAGCTGTCATAGCTTCTGGGCTATTCCACCCTATGTGGGAATATTTTGAAGAAATACCTTCTCTCAGTAAAAACGAATGTGTGTAAAGTGTAAGCAGTGCAACAAGGAGATACAGGGCAACTTGACACAGATAATGAGTAAAGATAAAGATACTAATTATATTTTTAAAAACAGGTATTATATCATTTCTTAAATTAGTAAAAATCAAATTATCTGAAACATTACACGAAGTATACTCTTCTAGATGTTGTAAATTTAGCATGTTTTAGTGATCAAGATTTGCACCATTGTTTAAGAGAAATATGCGAAGAAGTATCAGCAGAAAACTTGATTTAAATCAATGATTTAAATTGATTTTGGTGATTTAAACCAATCCACCCTGCTCCAGTTACCAGGGTATTCTTAGAAGAAAGCTATGCCCATAGGCCACAATGCTGCCAGCTGCCAGGCTTTGCCATGACTGTCTCTGTCAGGCCACTGTGCTTCAGCAGTGATAAGCTGGTTCAACATAGGACCTTCCTTAATTACACTGAAGTGTAGCAGCAGCACATTTGGCACCACTGAAGTCTGGGGGTTGTGCTACAAGAGTTCCTGAAAATGTCCACCCAGTGTTCCGCAGCAGTTCAATATCAAATCCAATGTCAGGAATTAGAAAGAAAGAAGTTGAAGGTAAGCAGAGAGTATCATGATGCCATAATACAAATAAGGTGCTGCCACATTTGAAATACTGTGTAGTTCTGGGCACCCCATCTCTTAAAGGAACCACAAGCATGGAGAGGAAAAGGTGGGGTTTGGGGTTTTTTTAAAAAGGAAAACCAGACTAATGATTAACTTGAAGCACCTTCTCTACAATGAAAGGCTAATTAGGTGGTTTTTAGTTCAGAGAAAAGCTGACTGAAGGGGAGGAGAAAGAAGGGCATAACAGAGGTTTTAAAAATTATTACTGATAAGGGGAGATGAATGTTTTCCTCCTCCCGCCATTGCACAAGAAGTCAGGTTTATAACAAAAAATCCTCTTGACAGGAGGTTCAGGACTTGACAAAAGGAAATACTTCACACAAAGCAGAATTCACACAAAGCTTCACATAAAGCTGAAGATGTAGTGAAAGCCACTTGTTTAGATAGCTTTTTAAGAAGGATTAGACAAATTCAAAGAACATTCTAAAACTGAAAAGCTATCCTACATCAATATGAAGAGCTACCGGTAAAAACTGACTGTAATAACTAAATAGAATGTCCATGTACAGAGCAGTATACCTGTGAGAACTAGGTGCTTCATGAGCTACCCATGGCTCCTGGTAACTGCTGCTGGAAAGAGAAAGCTGGACTAGATAAATTTAAGCACTGCATTACTTGATCATTAGGTTCTTAAGTCCAGAAACTGGACTTAACAGTACTCAAAGAAGGGGCAGGATGGTAGAAGTGGCACACACAAAGTATGCAATCAAGCACAGTCGATGAACTACATAAAAGAGGCCTAGAACAGTCCATTTATTTGATACAATGGTTTTTATGGGCTTCATAAAAGCTTTAATGGCACAATCACAAGTTGCTTCTGTTTCAAGCTTTTATGAAATAATCTGTCATCTTCCCTATTTTTCCACTGTGGGTTCTCAATCAAAGTTGAGACATTTATGCTTCTAAAATCCAAACCATAGCAAGTCCCTATCCAACTCAGGACAGCATCCTACCAGTGGTGGTGGTTGGTGTCCACCTTGTGTTTCTTTTTAGACAGAGAGACCTTTGGGGACAGTGAGCCATCTCTATTATAAACTTTACTTATTTATTGTAGTAACTTGTTTCCAAGTAAATAATCATAGATTCAGACTATAATTCTTACTTGGAGATAAATCCCACTGAAATAAATATAGCTTATTGAAATTAAACTTGGTTAAACCGGACTGCAGTGATTCTCTGTGCAATTACTTGACATATAGCTCCATCACTGAACTCAGAGAACTTATTTCCATAGTGGTCAGACATGTTTTGCAAGCAGAAGAGCCCAGGTTCGACCCCCAGCAACTCTAGATCCTAGGGCCAGAGAAAGTCTCCTCAGCCCTGGGGAGCTGCCACCACTAAAAAAGAGACAATGCTGGGCTAGACTGAGCAGCGACCTACCACAGGGCTTTCCTAAGCTGTTACATTTCAGAAAATCAAGATGGGAGAAGGGGAACCAGCTACCTGAAATGCAGTGGCGCAATTCTTCTTTTCGCCGAGCCCCAGAAGCAGGGGCATAACTATAATAGGGCAAGGAGAGACAGTTGTCTGGGGGCCCACTGCCGGGGGGGGCAGAGGCAAGTCACATGAACGACTTCCCCAGCCACACACCTGCCCGGGCTTCCTTCAGTTGTGTTCATCCTTCGAAATTGATGTGAGTGTTAAGACCTGGAGCTACCAGAACAGCCTGTCTTTCTCTCGTACCATTAAATGACTTGCATCGTCCACAATTTATAAAACCTTAAAAAAATAATTTAGAATGATGTTCTATTGTGGCACATAGCAGTTACACACACACACACACACACACACACACACACACATATATACACACACATACATATCTCACTATGCTTTTTGTTACCACTATTCAGCCTCATTTAAGATTTCTTTACTTCCTGAGCTGAGCTTCAGTGGAGGGGGGGGGCGGCATTATAAAATCTTGTCTCTGGGCCCACCCCAACCTTACTACACCCCTGCCCAGAAGCCTCTGGAGACTAACTGAGGAGACTGGAGAGAGGTCCAGGGAGAAGGAGAAGGAGGAGGCCCTGCTGCCCACCCCCTGCCGGTTCAATATAAGCACACATTGTTCTTCATGGGCAGCTAGTCATGGTGGCTCCACAATCTTCTAGCCTCAGAGGCAGTCCGTAAGGAAGCAGCAGCAGCAGCGACAGGAGGGCATGGCCCCGCCCCTCGCTTGCGGGCTTCTTCCCAGGCTGCCTGGGAAACAGGTGCTGGCCTAGAGAGGCCTTGGCCGCCTGATCCATACAGGAAGACAAGCCGCTCCCCAATACCCAGCCACTGCTGTGCGGCAGGTGGGCTCCCTGAGCAGCTCCAAGGGGAGGGGCTGCAGAGAGAGGAGGCCCAGCGACGGGCGGAAGAGCCGCTTCCTACTTCTCACGATCCCTTACCTGAGCCTCAGCGCTCCGCTGGAGCCCCCGCTGCCCCCGCACCCCGACCGCATCGCTCCCCGCCGAGCCACCTTGCCTCCCCTGGGCGGGGGCTTCCACATCACATCCTTCTTCTTCTTCTTCTTCCTGTGGATGGTAATGGCGTACCAGGACCGTATTATCCCACTAACGCCACCTACTGGAAGACCGATAAAAGAGCTCTAGTGGTTGAATCAATAAAGAATTATAAACGTTCAGATAAACGCGACGACTTGAGAAAATTCCATAAAAGCGAGACTGCCTGTTTCCAACCTCGTCGATCCAAAAACAACTCTCGGATAGACCTACCGCTAAAACCAGCAGAATGAAGAGAGTGAAGAAAACCAACACGATCGTCACTAAAACGGATACAATCCCATAAAAGATGGTCCACAGTTTCAGAAACCCCACAAAACTGGCACAGATCATCCCCTGATTTTCCAAGAAGGAACAACCTATCCCCAGTCGAGCAGTGACCCGACAGCACCCTGAACAAAGAGACTTGCCGGGACCTACCCAAGACACCAAACAAGCTAAAATCATCCAACTTCGGGCAGAAAGCATAAACCCTTCGACCCGTGGAGTCCACATCCCAATCCGCCTCCCAGACCTTCCGCAATTCTGACCGTACCCAAGACCTAACCTCCATGCCATTAAATGGGATTCTGCAATCCACATCCGGGCGGTCTAAAGACTCCTTTGCCACCGCATCCGCAAGTTCATTACCAAAGATCCCAACATGGGACCGTACCCAACGAAACCGGATGAAAAAAACCCCCAAATGGAGTAAGTTACTCAGGATCCAGATCTCAGATACAACGGGGGATTTATTCAAAAAAGCACCCCCTTGAATAGCCTGCAAACCGGACATAGAGTCTGAGAAAATCATATACCTCCCAGGGGGCATTCCCTGGATCCATTCCAGAGCTAAGAGGATTGCGGTGAGTTCTGCCGTCATAATACTGACACCCCCAGTCAACCTATATCCCCTCCTCACGTCCAAACTGGGAACAACAAATGCCGCAGACACCCTATCTCCCTGGATGGCCCTGGAACCGTCTGTATAGATCCTGCAAAACCCAGAATCCGCTGATAACCGTTCTAACGCCAGAGATTTTAACACAGCGTCGGACTCCCAAAAAGCCCCCCCCCCCGAACCATCCAGCAAAACCTCAGGGGGACTATACAACCAGATTGGATAGACCAAAGGCACATTTCGCATCTGCCGTAGCCCCTCAGTGAGATCCGACTTAAGCCATCTGAACAATCTCACTGCATGAGGGCAACGACCTCTATCAAACTTCCCAGGATCACTAAACTCCCAGCATTGGTCATACACGGAGCCCCAATTCCCAAATGAAAAATCCCGGAGCCGGTTCCATAGCACAATATCCAGGTATTCCCGACGCAATGCCCCAGGCATCTCACCAGTCACCCCCTGGAGAACACTACAAAGAGTAGTAGGGAAAGCCCCACAAACAGTCCGGAGAGCCGTAGACTGTATAACATCCAACTTGTGCAAAGTAGATTTAGAAGCTGATGAGAAGGCCTGACATCCATAGTCCATTACCGAGCGAACCATGGCACGATACACCAACAGAAGAGACCCCCGGTCCGCACCCCAAGAATTACCAGAAATACCTCACAGTAAATTGAGACGTGGCCTACAATGATCTTCAAGAGAACGAACATGGGGGATCCACGTCAGCTTGGAGTCAAAAACTACTCCCAAAAAACGGAATTCAGCAATGAGTTCAATATGAGAGCCGTACAAAAACAAGCTGGGAGCCACCGATACTGAACGACGTGTAAAAATCATCCCCTTCGACTTCGAAGGTGAAAACTTGAAGCCCCACTCGTTCCTCCAAGCCTCCAAAGCAAGGAGAGCCTTATTCATTTTTTCCACAACGCTACCCAAATTTTTACTCCTATACCAGATCGCACAATCATCTGCATATATACTGCAGGCCACGCCTTGTGGCAAAACTAGAGGAAGGTCATTCACCATCACGTTGAACAAAGTAGGGCTCAAAACGCTGCCCTGGGGGATCCCATTTTGAATTTCACGGGGCTCAGAAACCGAGTCCCGGACTCGGACTTTAATACGCCTGCCCTCAAAAAAGGACAACAGCCACTGAAAGAGTCTTCCTTTTATACCACAACAATGCATTTTGTACAGCAAGCCCTCCCTCCAAACCATATCATATGCTTTCTCAAGGTCCAGAAATGCCACAACCAAAAACCCCTTCAATTGGAAGGTCTTATGTATATCAGTTTCCAATCGGATCACCTGGTCCAAAGTGCCACGACCCTTCCGAAGGCCGCTCTGAAAGTCTGTAAGCAACTTATTCTTCAAGATACGACATCAGGCGATCATTAATCATCCGTTCCATGAATTTACAGAAACAAGAAAGTAAAGCTATGGGGCGATAGGACGTTGGTTCCGACAAATTCTTGCCCGGTTTGCTCACAGGAACCACGATGGCATCTTTCCAGGATAGTGGAACAACACCCGCCTCCCAAATCAGGTTATATAATCATAACAAAAGCTGAACTGAGTCCTCAGGTAAGTGTCGAAGAATTTCATAACTGATGCCATCCTCACCGGGGGCCGACCGCCTCCCTAGACATATAGCCCTACGAAGCTCCCAATGAGAAAAAAATGCATCAAGCTCACATTCCAAATAAGGAGCAGACACGTCAAAAACTGTCCTGTTACTTTCCAAGAAGGCCGCCTGACGTTGCACAAAGGAAGCCGGCCTATTTTCCGAGCTACCAACTTGTTGAAATAAATCAGCAAGCGTTTCAGCCTTTTCCACATCCGAAACAGAAACAGAGCCATCTGCCAACACCAAAGCAGGAACACCTCTCATCTTTGGATAAACCCCATTCATCTTCCGAATCTGCCTAAAGACGTTCCCAACAGGAACGTCTACTGACAACCTGTCACAATAGGACCTCCAGCTCTTCCTCTTCGCCAACCGAACAACCAACTTCACTTTAGCCCTCAAACGCTTGTATACAAGCAGATCAGCCCCAGACATAGTACGTTTAGCTTTCCTAAAAGCACGATTCCGTGCTTGGACAGCCAGTTTACAATCCTCTGACCACCAGGGGACCAAACGACGGGATGTACCCCGAGCTCCAGATCTGGGAACAGCAAGAGAGGCTGCCCTAAAGACACCAGACGAAACAATGTCAGCGAGCTCCTCTACTGGAGCTGAGGCTGGGGCCAACGCCAACTCCCGTGTACAGGAGGTCTGGAACAGATTCCAGTCAGCCTTCGTATAATTCCAACGAAGGCCCAAGGAGAGCTGCTCAAAAAGCCCCTGCTCTCCAAACTGCAATAAGGTAGGAAGATGGTCGCTTCCCATATGAAGATCAGATAGAACTTCCCAAGAACATTTCCCAGCTATTGAGCTAGAAACTATTCCCAAATCCAAAAAAGACATCCGTCCAGAACTAGAATCAAACCTGGTCGGAATGTCATCATTAAGAATCACAAAACTATGGTCAGCACAGAACGCCTCCAAAACCTTTCCATTAGAATCAAGTCTAGAACTGCCCCACAGAGGATTATGACTACAGTGAGGGAAATACGTATTTGATCCCCTGCTGATTTTGTCCGTTTGCCCTCTGACACAGAAATGACCAGGCTATAATTGGAATGGTAGGTTTATTGTAGCTGTGAGAGACGGAATAACAACAAACAAACCCTCAAAAGCCCAGTGCCCAAAAGTCAGCGATGGATTTGCATTGTAGTGAGGGAAATAAGTATTCGATCCCCTATCAACCAGTAAGATTTCAGGCTCCCAGGTGTCTTTTCACTATATGCAGGTAACAAGCTGAGATGAGGAACACCCTCTGTAAGGGAGTGCTCCTAATCCCAGCTTGTTACAGTACCTGTATAAAAGACACCTGTCCATAGAAGCAAGCAATCACTCAGCTTCCAAACTCACCACCATGCCCAAGACCAAAGAGCTGTCGAAGGATGTCAGGGACAAGGTTGTAGACCTGCACAAGGCTGGACTGGGCTACAAGACTATCGCCAAGCAGCTTGGTGAGAAGGTGACTACAGTTGGCACGATAACTCACAAATGGAAGAAACACAAAACAACTGTCAATCTCCCTCGGTCTGGGGCTCCATGCAAGATCTCACCTCGTGGAGTTGCAATGATCATGAGAACGGTGACAAAGCATACTAGATCTACACGGGGGGAACTTGTCAATGATCTCAGGGCAGCTGGAACCATAGTCACCAAGAAAACAATTGGTAACACACTACACCGTGAAGGACTGAAATCTTGCAGTGCCCGCAAGGTCCCCCTGCTCAAGGCAGCACATGTACAGGCCCGTCTGCAGTTTGCCAATGCACATCTGAATAATCCAGAGGAGAACTGGGCGAAAGTGTTGTGGTCAGATGAGACCAAAATCGAGCTCTTTGGCATCAACTCAACTCGCCATGTGTGGAGGAGGAGGAATGCTGCCTATGAGCCCAAGAACACCATCCCCACCGTCAAACATGGAGGTGGACACATTATGCTTTGGGGGTGTTTTTCTGCTAAGGGGACAGGACACCTTCACCGCATCGAAGGGACGATGGACGGGACCATGTACCGTCAGATCTTGGGTGAGCACCTCCTTCCCTCAGCCAGGGCATTGAGAATGGGTCGTGGATGGGTATTCCAGCATGACAATGACCCAAAACACACAGCCAAGGCAACAAAGGAGTGGCTCAAGAAGAAGCACATGAAGGTCCTGGAGTGGCCCAGCCAGTCTCCAGACCTTAATCCCATAGAAAATCTGTGGAGGGAGCTGAAGGTTCGGGTTGCCAAACATCAGCCTCGAAACCTTTCTGACTTGGAGAGGATCTGCAAAGAGGAGTGGGACAACATCCCTCCTGGGTTGGGTGCAAAGCTGGTGGCCAACTACAAGAAATGTCTGACCTCTGTGATTGCCAACAAGGGTTTTGCCACCAAGTACTAAGACATCTTTTGTGAAGGGATCGAATACTTATTTCCCTCACTACAATGCAAATGCATCGCTGACTTTTGGGCACTGGGCTTTTGAGGGTTTGTTTGTTGTTATTCTGTCTCTCACAGCTACAATAAACCTACCATTCCAATTATAGCCTGGTCATTTCCGTGTCAGAGGGCAAACAGAGGGGATCAAATACTTATTTCCCTCAGTGTATTAAAATCCCCACAAAAAATAACCGGACCCCGAACACCATCAAGCAGTGTCTCCAATAATTCCCTAGAAATAAGCCGGCACGGGTTATATATATTTACTATCCTAACTGGCACTGACAATCCTACCAGCGGAATTTCGATAGCCAAAACCTCAATCACCTCGGTCCTAACATCAACTTCCAAATAGTTCAAACCTTCTAAAATACCCAAAGCTACACCACCTCCTCGTCCCTCAGTCCGGTCTTTGCGTAAAAAAACGTAGCCAGGCAATCGGAAGGCCAAGGAAGGGGCCAACCAAGTTTCCTGAATGCAAACAACCAAAGGAGGAAATGAACTAGTCGATAAAACATACTTCAATTCTTGGCCGTGAGCGCAAAGGCTGTGAGCGTTCCAACTGAAAATAGACAGAGACCGCAACCTAGGATACAGAGTGACCCAGCTCTACACATATCTGGCCAGCTGTCACAGAACCCATACTAAATACTTTTCAGCTGCCTTCAATATTATTGCTAACTTCTCAGAACGCCGTTCAGTCTGGGCAGTGCAATTTATTACTTCTACCATAAATGCCAAAAATTTCTCTTTGGAGGGGAAACGGCAAGCTGCCCCTCCATCCAGCACCACAGAGTGGGAAGGAAAAGAGGAAGAAGGTGGCGGAGGACCCCCAACTCCCTTCAGCACCTCACCAGCCTCCCTATGTCGCTTAACAGCAGCTGAATAAGAGATGCCATGCTCTATCCTAAGCGCCTGGACCTCCCAGGCCTGCTTAGAAACCACACAGCCTCGATATCCCGGGGTGTGGGCACCGCCACAATTACAACACTTCGCAGGCAGAAGACTCTCGCATTGTTTTATAGAATGTGCGTCGCCGCACTTCCCACAACGCACCTGGCTGTGACAAACCGCGGCAACATGACCAAATCGTTGGCAATTATAACAACGCAAGGGGGAGGGAACAAAGGGGCGAACCCTGAAGATCTGGTATCCTATAACCACCTCTTTAGGTAACTCCAAACCTCCAAACTGGGCAAGAACCGTAAAGGAAGGGAGGGCATTACCCTCCCGCCTAGCTGACAGGCGCTTCACTCCAGAAACAACGCCTTCCCCTAAGTACTTCTGAATGTCCTCATCCGAGATACTAAGAGGAACGCCCAGTATCACCCCCTTCTTAAAGGCCTGATGCAATGGAGCCTGACAAGAAACCTTTATCTTACCCAAGGATGACAAGCGCAGAAGCTTATCAAACTGTTCTTTATGAACACATTCTACCAGCAAATCGCCAGATTGAAGGCGTCTAGCCCTGGAAACGTCGCCCAAAGCTTTCCGTAACCATTCAGCCAGTTTAATAGGATTAGTATCTCCAATCCTTACTTCCTTATTAACCGCCTTCACCACAGCTGATAGCGGTCTCACAGTATCCTCCCTCCTTCCTGAGGCCCCGGGTATTCCACAGAGCCGCTGCGCTTCTTTTTGGCACGAGCCTCCTCCGGGGGAGGGCCGCCCTCCATATCCCCACCCAAACGACGACCCTTCCCTTTTCCTTGTGTCATCCCCTCCATCTCCATCCATCGGCGCAGTCAAGCAAACTCCGCCTCCTCACTGCAAACAGCGACCGACTGGGGAGCCCCCTCCGACAGAGGCAGAGCCAACGCAATACCCCCACCCCACCTATTACCAAACCGCTGTACCCAAAAGAAGCAAAAAGGGAGAAATACCCCACGTTCACCAACACTCACAGCCAACCAAACAGTCAAACACTCCCAACCGACAAGGGGCCCACCACCATCGCGCGCCAGGGAATAAAGCCGCCCCACGCCAGCTCGCCCGAGGAGGCCGCTCTCCACGTCCAAAAGCGTTCCACACGTCACATCCGCTCCTCCGCCTCTCTTCTCAGGCCCGGAACTACTCACCCAACTGTCACTTCCGGGCATTGCCACTGCCCCCGGAGGAAAAATGCTTCCGGGGTCAAGCGAAAGGACCAGGCGCCCGCTCTAGGGCGTCAAGCCGCCTTTTCGCGAGCCACGCTCGTCCACAGGCTGAGGTGCCTGATGTTCCCCTTAGGAACGTCTTGGCTCCGCTCTACAGTCCCGGTGAGGGGTCCGAATACCGGCAGGAATGCTTCCTGTCGCGAACTCCCTCCCACGGGGAATGGCTATAGGTTCTCTATGGAACAAAGTGGTGCCGCTCTATCTCTTGGCGCCACCTCTGTGGTGAAAGTCCTCCTGTTTTAACCCCGCAGTGCTGATCAGGAGGACTGTGTTGGGACTGGCACCCTGCGTTCTGAAGGAGGTACGCAGAACTACCGGCTTTGCACCTATCTCTGAACTAGGCTTCCCAGACACTCACAAAAGAAGGTAAAGACTTCCCTGTCTTCCGCAGGTTGGAGGCAATCAAGGAAGCAAACTTTGCTGTTGCACAATCGCTTTTTGCAAAGGTACTTCCTGGGTTGCCTCTCTGAGTTTGTGTCCACGCCTAGTAGATCCCTTGAAAGCATTCCACATCTTAGGACATATGAAGCTCAGTGAGCGCCTCTCCTTATAAGGAGACCTTCGCAGTTATTAAGATCTTCCGGAAACTAAAAATCCAGAAGAAACGAGAGTACTGCCTTTAACAGCAGTTTCCCTGAAGCTCTAGCATGAATCTGGCTTCTTGATCCCTCATGCTTTTAGTTGTTAATACGAGTTGCTGTGATTTTTATATAGCCGCCCCACTCCACCCCTTTTGGTTTTTTGCTGCACTGTCGTTCGGTTCGCATTTATTTTATATATGGATGTTATATTGCTGTGCGAGTCACCTGTTATTTAGAGACTTTGAGATGGGACAGAAATAGGAAATGCCTATATGGGGTAACAGCGATATAGGAAGATGCTGAAAGGCATCATCTCACACTGTGTGGGAGGAGGCAATGGTAAACCCCTCCTGTATTCTACCAAAGAAAACCACAGGGCTCTGGGGGCACCAGGAGTCGACACTGACTCGACTGCACAACTTTACCTTTTATGTAACTGAGAGCTAAGGCTGCATTCCTACATATGCTGACTTGGGTGTATCTCCCATTGAACTCAGTGGTGTTTACTTCCTAGAGAACATGCAGGGTGTTGGGCTGCAGATTCCTTACTGCAGCAGAGTAGGGCCTGAATAGTAAGGTTGAGCTTCTATCTGCTGCTATGGCAGAATAATTTAAAAAAAACACATTTGAATTCATTGTAATAGTGGGGGCATGTAACTAATCCAAGGAAAAATACTCAAAAGCAGTGGCGGAGTTCAAATTAGAAGTGCAGGAGCTCTCCATGACAGCCACACCCATCCCACCAGCCATGCCCTATAACCACACCTACCTGACAACCATGCCACCATGGCCACACCCCCAAAATAGGAACTTGTGTAGTGTCGAGTCCTAGATCCAGAGACTTCATGTAAAGTACTCCAAAATGGTTTACCATCCACTGGTTCTGTGTTCAAAATTACTAATATGGATTGGAAGTTGGAACTCCCCGCACAGCCATGCAGTGAAGGAATGGGTAAGACGGCAATGATAACAGAGTGGTTAATTAATAACAAATCTCAAATAGGAACTGCAAGATTATACTCTACAGTTTTAACAAGCTATAATGGAGTATGAAGAGTGAGACCAGTAGCAGGAAGGGAAGCAGGGACAAGGTGGCTCTCTTGCTAGAAAGCAAGTCCCATTGAACAGGGCCGGTGCTAGGGTTTTCTGCGCCCTAGGCGAGATCACCTTCTGGCGCCCCCCCCCCCAGCCAATCATATTTCAAACACAGATGTATTATAGGAAGAATGAAGAGCACAGAATTTGAAATCCCCCCCCCCGCCAGCGCTCATCGGGGCAGCAGCGTTGCCCCCTTTACCGGATATAACTGGAAGTACTCGACACGCCTGTGTGCGTTGCACACGCACCCAACGCGCACAGATATGTTGAGTACCTCCAGTTCCATCTGGTAAAGGGGGCAACAGGGCGGCACGATGCCAGCCCAACGGACTTTTAGGAAATCGAGCGCGGGGAGGGGAGAGAAGTGCACCCTCCCCTGCCCTTAAAGTTACCCCAGGCCAGTTCCATGCACCTCCCTAATGTAGGGCCCATGGAGCAGACTTGCAGGAGCTAGGCAGCCAGGGGAGCCAATGGGATGAGAGGCAGTAGGGATGGGGGGGGACCCTTCTGGGCAGTCTCTCCCCGCAGTGAGCCAGCTGGCTGGGTCCGGGGGGGGGGGGCTGGGGGGAGGTGGTGGTGTCTTGCCATGGAGCTGGTGGCCCTTTGGCTACTGCTGGCCACCAGGCACTGCCAGGCTCTCCCGGGACTGTGGCTGCTGGTTTCTGCAGCCCTCTTGCCTGATGTCTCTGTGCCACCCACAACCCTAACCCTACCCCCCCCCACCAGAGAGGGAGCAGCGGCAGCCCGCTGAGTGTGCGGGGGGGGGCACAGCCTTCTTGCAGGCGGCGGCAGCAGCGGCCTCAGCCTCCTCCTTGCAGGCCTCTCCTCCGCGGCCGACCAAGCAGGCGCTGCTTTCCGCCCTCCTGCCGCTTGTGCTGGCGGCGTTGACGTGCGCCCCGCGAGCTCCTCAGCGGGCAACTGCCAGGCTGCTGCTGGGCGGGCGCCACCACCGAGGCCCTCGACTCAGCCGCGGCGGGCTTCCCGTGCTAAGAGTCACTCAGCAGAGCCGGCCCGCTGCTGACGGCGGCTCCGGGGCGCCCAGTGGCCCCCGGCCTCGTCCCAGCGGGTAGACCGGGCCTCCGCCGGAACTCCCCAGATGTCCCTTGCGGCGCGCGCGGCGCGCAAAGGCTCAGTCGCATCTGTGATTTTGCTGAGAGAGGAGTTCTGTTCGTGAGCTCCTCTCTATTTTAAACTCAACTTCTGGTGAGGACTCGGGCTGGGCAGCTGGGAGGGAGGGAGGGCGGGCTGCTGGGAGGGCAGACGGGCGGGCGACGGGGGCAGCAGCAGCCTTGGCCCAGGGCCATAATTCGCTTGCGGGGGGGGGGCGGCTGGTTTCCAGCGCTCCAATTACTTGGTCATATACGGGCGCTGGAGGGGGCAAAGAGGCGGGAGGGGTAAGCAAGCCCTCCCCGCCCTAAAAGAAAGGCCCCCCTTCGGTGCCGGTCCGGACTGCTCCAGACCATGCACGTCCCTACCCCTTCTCATTCACACACTTCCTCATTTTCACACTCAGACAGGGCATAGCCACCCTTTTGCTTAAGGAGGGAAGGAGACCTATGAAGGTATGAGAGAGGTCAATACCACCCACCCCACTTGGGAAGGGAAAAAACTTACCAAGTAAAGAAAAGGAGAGAAAGGACAGGTGCTATCGCCCCACCAGTCTTGATTTGCTTCCCCTCCCCTGTTTATCATCTTCACTCTACTCACAGAGGAAAATAACAGGTGCAAAATTTAAAGATAAAACTTACCATGTGAAGGAGTTTAAAATGTGCCCTCAGTCTTGTCAGTAAGTTGCAGCAGATTTCCTATACCTGTTCTACCATTTCAGCAAAATCTAAGTCAGGAATGGTGAGTGGGGAAAGAGAAGGAAGAGATGTAGGAATAAGGTACCTAGTTTTGTTTTATCCCTCTCTCAGTTCCTCCCTCCCTCAAGTACACTTGCTTTTACATTGCATCTGGGAACTCCTTCCCTTGCTCTCTCTCCCTTGTTCTCAGAGTCTGAATCCCATGAAACTGATTGCCAAGAAATTTAGGACCGACACAAGAAAGTACTTTTTATACAACACGTAATTAATTATCTGCCACAAGATGTGGTGACAGCCAACAGCCTAGATGGCTTTAAGAGGGGCTTGGATAAATTCATAGAGGACATGTCTATCAATGGCCACTAGTCTGAGGGCTATAGACCATTTCCAGTCTCACAGGCAAGATGTCTCTAAATACCAGTTGCAAGGAGCAACAGCAGGAGAGAGGGCATGCACATACCTCTTCCCTGTGTGGGCTTCTTGGAGGCATCTGGTGAGCCACTGTGTGAAACAGGATGCTGGACTGGATGGGCCTTGGGCCTGATCCAGCAGGGCTGTTCTTATGTTCTTATGACAAACTGCTGCCTGGCACAACCTGCTCCCTCACACATCAGTTTATTAGAATATATACTAATGAATGATTAATTTAAATTTTCAGGACATTGATGCAGCATGCATGTGTAGGAGTGAAAGGGGCAGAGCAGATTTGGAGGATGAGCAGCAGAAGGCTGGGTAGTACTGGAGGATGCAGGAGCAGGGAATAAGCAAATGTGCTCCTCAGTTTTCTCTGCCTTCAGAGAAGCTGCTGCAGAAGAAGTGGGCAGCCCCATCAGACTCGGGAAAAGTTAGTAGCCAGTTGACTTCAGGCTGGCCCAGAACAGGAGATTTGAATTGCAGAAATGTAGAGTTGGAAGGGACCTTGGAGGACTTCTTGTCCAACCCCTGACCAGTGGAAAAATCTGCTACAACATCCCTGATAGATGGCTGGCCAGCCTCTGTTTGAAAACCTCTGAAATTTAGTAAGGCCTGAAGTTCTGATATTGCCTGCTTGACTCTGTCCCATGAGAGCCAAGGCACAAGCTAAGGGGATCTTGAATTCCAGTTACTACCCCTACCATGTAAACCAGGGGTGGGCAAACCTGGCCCTCCAGCTGTTGTTGAACTGCAACCCCCATCTTCCCCAGTCAATAAACAGAAGCTGTGGCAGAGCACTCTCTTCTTCTGCACCCCAGCTGGTCAATTAACAGCTAATTAATTAATTGGCCTTGGTGGATCAGAGCAAAATGTCACTCTAATCCAGCATCTTCTTTCCATCTATGGACAGAGATGCCTCCGTGGGAACCCACAAGCAAAGAGAGAAAACAACAGCCTCTCCTCAGCAGGGGAGCAACCGCAAGAGAGAGGGCATGCCCTCCCCTCTTGCCTATGGGCTCCCCAGAAGCATCTGGTGGGCCACTGTGTGAAACAGGTTGCTGGGCTAGATGGGCCTTGGGCCTGACCCTGCAGGGCTGTTCTTATGAAGTCTCTCTCTCTCCAGGTGAGAGAATGAAGTTTGAGGCACATTTAGCCAAGAGCATCAAGGGGAATAACACGAACTTCTTTAAATACATCAGAAGCTGGATGCCGTGCCCCCACTCAAGGACACTGGAGAGGAGTGGGGGGCAGGGGACTTACTGGAAAGTGGGGAGGCACCTGAGGAGGAACAGGCTGGTGATTTGAATGGGGAAGTAGTTGAGACAGGCCAGGGCAAGTGTTTGTTGCTGGAGGGGCCAGCAAGACTGGGTGATCTTGGGGGAGAAGGATCAGGATCTGAGCCAGAGATGGAGCAGCCACTCTCTCCTTGAGGATGCAGGCAGGATAAACGTCAACAGCAAGTGAGGGAATTATAGAGAAGTAGTTGACTGACAAGAAGGCAACAGGAGCCAGATTGAATCTATGGCAGCTGGCGGGGGTAGGGTGTTTATTAAGTGCATGTGGCTGCAGACTATAAATTTGGCAGCCTGTGCCTTGAGCAAACTGCTGGAAACAACATGTCTAATCTGCTTTGAGCTTTTGTTGGAGAGTTTGTGACTCTGGAGTGGGTGTCTGAAGTTTTACTGGGAAGACTGGGTTATCAGATATGTACTGGGTTTATGGAGCTGTCACTCCTCGTTTCTATATTCATGGCGAGACTGTTAAAACTTATCATTTATCAGTAAAGCTGAAACTTGAGCTACAATTCCAGCTGGCTTTTGTGTCATAAATCTCTGGTCAGCTTCTTCAGTAGAGTGAGCTCGTGACACTGGAGGGCAATTGGTCCATTAGATGATGAGGGAGTAAAAGGGATTATTAAGGAGTAGGGATGTGCACAAAGTATTTTGTGCACATTTGGGGGGGCAGTGAGCGGGTGCTTTAAACGGAGGAAAGCAGGTATTACCTGCCTCTTCATCACTCAGTGCATGTGCAGGTACTTGGCAAAGAGGCACCTTTTTAATGTGGTGATTCTCTTTATTTAGCAGGGGAAGAGTAACTGGCCCTATCCACCCCCAGCACAGCACCTCCAGTGACTATTGCTGGTGTCTATCTTATGGTTTTTTTTAGATTGTGAGCCCTTTGGGGACAGGGATCCATCTTATGTATATATTATTTCTCTGTGTAAACCGCCCTGAGCCATTTTTGGAAGGGCAGTATAGAAATTGAATTAATAATAATAAATTAATAATAATAATAATAATAATAATAATAATAATAATAATAATAATGTGTGTGACATGGACACACATGTGCTGCTGGGAACAGGGAACCTCCTGTTCCCAAGCAGGAAGCAGCCGCACAGGCTTTTCAGAACAGACAGTGCGGCTGTATATTACTGACAGCACTGCAGGGATGGAGGCAGAGGAGCAACGGAGTAGGGATGTGCATGGAACCCCAGAGCTGTGGTCTGGCACTGGTGTGGGGGGCTCTTTAAGGGCGGGGGAGGGTGGGCACTTTAAAAAGGACGAAGGTGGGTCTTACCTGCTCCTCCGTTGTAGGGATGAGCCCGGACCGGTCCGGAGGCCATTCTGAAGGCCTCTGAACTGGTCCGGACATGAGGGCGGTCCAGCGGTCCAGCACTGTTGTGGGGGGCTCTTTAAGGGCGGGGGAGGGTGTACTTAACCCCCCCACCGCGTTTCCCCCACCGGCGCGTTCGTTTTGTAAAGCTTTTGGGGCGTCAGGATACCTCCCTGCCGCCCCTTCCCCCAGTCGTCGGCAAAAGGCTTCAAAAAGCCTTTTGCGCATGCGCACGTTGACGTGACATGCGCACGCGATGTGTGCACATGCAAAAGGCTTTTTGAAGCCTTTTGCTGACGACTGGGGGAAGGGGCGACAGGGAGGTATCCTGCCGCCCCAAAAGCTTTACAAAACGAACGTGCCGGTGGGGGAAACGCGGTGGGGGGGTTAAGTACACCCTCCCCCGCCCTTAAAGAGCCCCCCACAACAGTGCTGGACTGCCGGACCGCCCTCATGTCCGGACCAGTTCAGAGGCCTTCAGAATGGCCTCTGGACCGGTCCGGGCTCATCCCTACAACGGAGGAGCAGGTAAGACCCACCTTCGTCCTTTTTAAAGTGCCCACTTGTTGCCCGCTGAAAAGATTCAGCTGAGACAGCTTGAAGTGTTTCAGTGCCTTGAATTAGAGGTACCGAAACACTTTGTGCACATCCCTATTAAGGAGGATATGGAGACTACAGAGAAGCTAAACAAGTTCTTTGCATCTCTCTTCATGGTAGAGGACACTGATACTAGGGGTGTGCACGGAACTGGCTAGCCCAGTTTGGTTTGAGTCCAAACTGGACCCAGACTGGGCCAGTTCGGTCCGGCACTCCCTCGAACCCCCGCCCCCGGTCTGGTGCGGGGGGGGGTGTTCAACATCGAATATGTGATGTGCAAACAGGTTCGACATCGAACGTGTTCGGTTCAACTGTTTGGGGTCAAATCGAAACACCCCGTTTGGTCCAACCCTGGGCTGAAACCACCACCCCTGGCCGTTCGTGGGGGGGGGGGCAGGCGGGGGTTGAAATTTTTTATATTTTTAGATGGTGGTGATTAGATCTAAGGTGGTGGGAGGGTGGGTCCATAGGGGTTCCCCCTCCCCCTGCCGGCTTCCTTGCCTCCCAAACCAGCCCGTTTGGCTGGCTCTTCAGCCCATTCAGACCTTCCCTCTCTGGTTTGGTGGCCATTTTGGAGGCTACTGTGCCTGCGCAGTCAGCCTCTGCGTGGCCTACAAGAGCTGGCTGAATGGGCCAGTTTGGGAAGCAAGGAGGCCCAGCGGGGGAGGGGAACCCCCACGGACCACCACCCCGCCACCTAGAGCAAGTCCCCCAGAGGGGGTAAAAATATAAAAAAATTAAAAATCGCAACCCCCCCCCCCCCCGAATGGCCAGGGGTGGTGGTTTCAATCCAGAGTTGGACCGAACAGGGTGTTTCGGTTCGACCCCAAACCGGCAAACCGAACATGTTCAATGTCGAACCTGTTTGCACATCACTAAGTGTGCCTGAACCGAGCTTCTCTGTTTGAAAACTAAAGGTTGGCATGCATTTTTAATCACTTTTAACATTTTGTTTTTGCAGTGCCAAAAGGAATCAAGATGTCTTCCCATTCTCCTTCTCTAACTGTGGCATCACAAGTTCCTTTTGCAGACCTCTGCTCAACATTAGAACGAATACAGAAATGCAGATCACGTCCAGAGAAAACAAAAATTTTCAAGGATTTTTTAGATTCCTGGAGGAAATTTCATGATGCCCTTCATAAAAATGAGAAGATTGTGACAGATTCTTTTTATCCAGCAATGAGACTTATTCTTCCACAGCTGGAAAGAGAGAGGATGGCTTATGGAATTAAAGAAGTTATGCTTGCTAAGCTCTATATTGAATTGCTAAATTTACCCAAAGATGGAAAAGATGCTTTAAAACTTCTAAATTATCGAACACCTACTGGCTCACGAGGGGATGCTGGAGACTTTGCTATGATTGCATATTTTGTGTTGAAACCAAGATGTCTCAAGCAAGGTCAACTTACCATACAACAAGTGAATGATCTTTTAGATTCTGTTGCTAGTAATAATGCTGCCAAAAGGAAAGATCTAGTCAAGAAGAGTCTTCTTCAGTTAATAACTCAGAGCTCAGCACTTGAACAGAAATGGTTGATTAGGATGATCATAAAGGATCTGAAACTTGGTGTCAGCCAGCAAACTTTGTTTTCCACCTTCCATGCTGATGCTGCAGAGTTGCACAATGTAACAACTGACTTGGAGAAGGTTTGTAGACAGTTGCACGATCCCTGCGTATCTCTTAGTGATGTTTCTATTACATTGTTTTCTGCCTTTAAACCAATGCTTGCTGCTATTGCTGATGTACAACAAATAGAGAAACAAATGAACAACCAGAGTTTCTACATAGAGACCAAACTAGATGGTGAGAGAATGCAGATGCACAAAGATGGAGATGTTTACAAGTATTTTTCCCGAAATGGGTATGATTATACTCAGCAGTTTGGCTCTTCTCCCCTTGAAGGTTCATTGACTCCATTCATTCATAATGCTTTTAAAAACAATATTCAGAACTGTATTTTGGATGGTGAAATGATGGCCTACAATCCAACCACACAGACGTTTATGCAGAAGGGAAGCAAATTTGACATCAAAAGAATGGTATACGATTCTGAGTTACAGACATGCTTCTGTGTATTTGATGTTCTAATGATTAATGATGAAAAGTTGGGTCATCAAGTGTTGAGCAAAAGATATGACATTCTAAATGAGACTTTTACACCAATAGTAGGTCGAATGCAGGTGGTTTTGAAAAGTCAAGCTAGCACCCGGAAAGAAGTAGTAGATGCTCTAAATGAAGCAATAGATAACAGGGAAGAAGGAATTGTGGTAAAAGACCCCATGTCGATTTACAAACCAGACAAACGTGGGGAAGGATGGCTCAAAATCAAACCAGAGTATGTCAGTGGACTGATGGATGAGCTAGATCTTTTAATTGTTGGAGGCTACTGGGGAAAAGGTCTTCGTGGTGGCATGATGTCACACTTCTTATGTGCAGTTGCAGAGACTCCTTTACCTGGTGAAAATCCATCTGTATTCCAGTCAATCTGTCGTGTTGGCTCTGGTTACACTATGAAAGAGCTGTATGATCTTGGCTTAAAGCTAGCCAAACATTGGAAGCCATATCGTAAAAAGGATCCTCCTTGTAATATCTTGTGTGGGACTGAGAAGCCTGAAGTCTACATTGAACCTCAGAATTCGGTCATTGTTCAAATCAAAGCAGCTGAGATTGTCAGTAGTGATATGTACAAAACTGATTGTACATTGCGTTTCCCACGTATTGAGAGGATAAGAGAAGATAAAGAATGGCATGAATGTATGACTCTTGACCTTCTAGAACAACTCAGAGGTAAAGCTTTTGGGAAGTTAGCAACTAAGCACCTTGATATAGATGATGATGAGCCTCAAGAAAAGAAGCGTAAAACTCTGCAGAAGGTTAAGAAAAAAATTGGTGTAATGGATCATTTTAAAGCCCCTGATCTTTCTAATGTAAACAAAATTCTCAGTATATTTGAAGATGTTGAATTTTGTGTTATGTCTGGGACAGGTGACTATTCAAAATATGAGCTGGAAAGTAAAATAGCACAATATGGTGGTTCCATCGTACAAAACCCAGGTCTGGACACCTATTGCGTTGTTGCAGGAACTGAGAATGTCAGAGTGAAAAATATTATTTCTTCCAACAAACATGATGTTGTGAGAGTGGAATGGCTTTTACAATGCTTTCAAACCCAAATGTTTGTGCCTTGGCAGCCTGCTTTCATGATCCACATGTCTCCAGAAACAAAACAACACTTTGCCTGTGAATATGACCGCTATGGTGACAGTTATATGGTTGATACTGATAAGGCCCAGTTGAAGGAGGTCTTCTCAAGAATGAGTAAATTTGAGGAAAAGATCTCTTGGGATGTGATTGCTGACATAGAAGCACGTTATTCCTGGGAGAACTTTCCGCTCAGCATGTTCAGGCAGCACACCATTTATTTGGCCCCTCCGGACAAAGTGAGCAATTCAGGTGCTGAGATTAATCAAACAGTTCTGCGAACTGACATTTTGATGCTTCGTTTTCATGGAGCAAAAGTGCTCACACAGCTTGAGGAGGGTGTGTCCCATGTAATCGTTGGAAGAGATCATGCTCAAGTGAAAGAACTAAAGACCGTTAGAAGAACATTTAATAGGAAATTCAAAATTCTGTCTGAACAATGGATAAAGGATTCCATAAAGACTGGAAAGTTACAGAATGAAAATGTTTACTTAATATAAGTCACATCTGGTTAACTTCATATCTATTTCAAAGAATTTTGCTAACCCCTTCTATTTCTATCTGAAGTTCGTACGTTAGAGAAAGTGTAGGAAAGAAACAAAAGCCTCCAAATGCAGTGATGAAGGACAAGATGAGCAGTTGTTTTTACTTCATTTTAGCTAGCTATTTTGCTAAAATATTTATTAAGATTTCTGGCTACTTATAATCCAGTATGCATATATATTAACCTGGAATATATGGACCGGAAGCAATTTAATCCAGCTAAAGCCTAATGGGACTACTTAGGGTTCAGTCCCTGATTAACTGAATTGTAGAACAGGCCATTTAGCATTCAAAAACATTGTCTGTTTAAAGGGAACTTGTTCAACTTTTAATACTTACGTGACAAGTTTTAACTTAATAATGGATAGTAAATCAATAAAGTAGGAAATAGATGTCCATTATAAGAAAATATTAAGTATATACTCTCTGGCAGTCAACAAATCTAATGTGGCCTACAAGGCCTGCTGTCATTTAAATAACTTAAGGCAAATGCCATTTTAATGCATATGTATGCATTTAAAATTGAGCCATTCAAAAATATTTAGTTATATTCTTTACTATTTTTCCATTGTATGTAATTAATTTAATTAAACTATATACGTCTTCAAAGAACTGGTTTTAAATAGCTGCACAGTTGTTTCGGAGAAGATTTCCACACAGTGTCCAAGATTTTATTTCCAAATCCATCTGTAATTTTAAGAGACATTCTGTACAGAATTCTGCAAATAAAACTTTAAAACCAATTATTCCGTTTAAAATTGGTGGGGAGGACCTGCAGAGATTTTATTTTTGGATGTTTTTGAAACATTGGCAGTACTGTTGTTGACATCACAAGGCTCTTACCTTTTTCTAAATATTTCCTCATAATGGGTAATACAATTGCTGACTGATTTCAGGCCAAATGAAAAGATAACAGTGGTCTGAAAGCATTGCTTTGTGACTTCTTCAGTGTTCTGCTGTGCTCTTTACCTTATTAGGGTTTTTAATGATTTTTTAAAAACTGCTGGTTTAAGAGCAGGGTTAGGGCAATCTCATTTTGGCTCAAGCTCCACAAAGCTGGGAAATTGTATCCTAATGCCTTAATGGACATGATCAGTCATGATGTTGTGCCATGTCACCCAGTGGTGCTCGCTTACAGCTTGCCATCCGTGCACCCAAAGATTTCCTTGGTCTTTCAGGCCCAAATCCATGAAGTGCATAACATTTTTTAAAATAATAATGATAATTAATGTTAGTAAATCACAGGGTTATTGAGATAGTTGCATAATACAAAGAAAGAGAGTTCCCCAAGGACATCAGACATGACGCTCAAGGTCATTGCCAGATGAAGGTTTCAAATAAGAGGATTAATGAACAAAGTGTTAAACTTTAGTCCATAAAAGGGAGGGGTGAGGGAATGGTTCTTTAACTATACTGGTGCCACAGTCCTCCATAGGCTGTTTCCAGACAGTGATATGTCATTTTATTTACCATTTCTCATGGTAGTTGCTGGTCATCCACACAGCTCCTCACACATTCCCCCCCACCCCCCGCGCGCTATTCCCCAAAGTGCCAGTGATCAGCCTTTGATCACCACTTTTTTGCTGACGGCGTTGGAAGGGAAAATGTTGCAGGAGGAAGAGGCAACAGTTTAGGCCAGGGGTTTCCACTAGGGGGTACGATCATCTCTAGGGTACAGGTGGTATCCCTAGGGGTACTTGAAACAGTCCCAGGAAGTACCCTCCTGCATCCCATGCTACAACTGTGATATTTACTCCCCCACACCTTGAAGCCAATGCATCCTCAGCAATGTATCTGCTGCAGAAGGGGAGGGAGGAGGGTAAAGATCCTTCTCATCTACTCCTGATTGGCTGGCTATGTGCTCAGAATATCCCTCCCCTCAACCTGACTGACAGGCTTCAAAGAAAATTAGCAATGAGTATTCCCATTGAAATTAATAGGACAAGTAAACTTGTCCCATTAATTTCAATAGGACACTGCTTATTCACTTAATGTGAATGTGAGTAAGTGACTGTAGTAGCCTGTCTCCCTATCTGTAACACTCAAATTAGTATTTTTACACAAATTTAAATGGTACAGTTATGAGAGGAGCTGAGCTCCCTCCTGGTCAGACTCCAACTGAAGATGTCAGATTGGTAAGCCCCACACCAGAGAGTTTGGTTTTAGGTTTTGTACTTTTTGTTTGGTTTTAGGTTTCAAGTGTTGTCTTAGGTTAGAGTACTTTCTTTTAAATAGGGCCTAGTTTGGGGAAAGGGATGCCCATGAAGGTGTAGGGCAGAGCTAGGAGCAGGATCAGAGGGAGGGTGATGCTGGTGGGGGGTGAGGGCAGCAAGCTGGGTCCTACACCCCAAGTCGCCACTGTCCTCTTAGAGGCCGTTGCGTGCAGGCTCACCTATCCAGTGCTGCCTGTAGCCGCTTGTGGTGCCTGAGGTAGAAGTGGAGGGAGGCCCTGTCAGGGAAGAAGCTTTTTCCATGGAAGCGGAGAAGGAGAAGGTGTTGACAGCTGCTAGCCCAGCCAGATCCCTCTCTCCATCCTCCTCCCCACTACTCCCCCTTTTCAGTGCAACCTCTGCCTGGTCTTTCTTTCCCTTCCGTAGGGGGAAGTCATTCCTGTTGCACCTGGACCTTCTCAGCCTCGGATGGAGGGCAGTGGGCGGGGGTGGCTCCCAGAAGTCCCGGTAGTACTGCTACCACCAAAATGGTCCAGGACCACCACCAGCAGCACCGTGTGGGGCCACATTGAGCACTGCCAAGGTGAGCCACATGTGCTGACTACACCCACAGCAGGGCACAGATCAGAAGGGGCAAAGACGGCAAGCATCTTGGGATGTCGTCGATGTGGAGGCACCTTGAACAGCATCATCTAGCCATCCTTGCTCCTGATGGCAGCACTAGGCCACACACGGCTCTGTGTTGCTCATGTAGACCACACAGTGACTTGCCTGCCTGGTGCGAAGGTTGCGGATATTACGCAGAGTCTAGGTAGGCTTTTAGGCAGTCCTGGGGAGGAGCCAGCTGTCGTGGTGCATGTTGGCACCAACAATGTTGGGAACTGTAATCAGGAGGTTCTGGAAGCCAAATTTATGCGGATAGGTAGCATATTGAAGTCCAGGACCCCCAAGGTAGCATTCTCAGAAATGCTACCTGTTCCGCGCACAGGGTCAGTGAGACAGGCAGAGCTGAGGAGTCTCAATACATAGGTGAGATGGTGCCGGGAGGAGGAGTTTAGATTTTTTAGGCACTAGGATATGTTTTGGGACAAGCAAAGTCCCTACAAAAGGGACAGGCTGTACTTGAACCAAAAGGGAACCAGACTGATGGCACTTAAAATTTAAAAGGCCACAGAGCAGCTTTTAAAATGATGCCTGGGGAACAGGAGCTGGGCAGTATGTGGTTCAGCAAATGCCATACCTTAAGGTGAGAGGGTGTAAAAGATTCAGATAAAACAGAAGGAGACAGAGTAGAACCACATAAAAAGGAGACAGAAGGCTGTGCTAGCTGGTCAAAGAGGTCAAAGAGCCAAAAGAAAGATAGCACTCACCAGGTAAGAGATTCAGCATATAGGTGCTTATATGCCAATGCCAGAAGCCTCTGGGCCAAGATGGGTGAGCTGGAGTGCTTGGTTACTAACACAGAAATAGATATAGTGGGCATAACAGAAACATGATGGAACAGTGAGAACCAGTGGGACACTTATCTCTGGATATAAACTCTATAGAAAGGACAGGGAGTGGTGCCTTGGAGGTGGAGAAGCACTGTATGTTAAAGAAGGGATAGAATCTAACAAGCTAGAAAACCTAGGTGGACTGGAGTCCTCCACAGAAACCCTGTGGGTGACAATACAAGGCCTGAAAAGAAATGTGCTACTGGGGACGTGCTATCGCCCTCCGGATCAAAACGCTGACAGTGTCTGGGAGTTGCAGAAGGAAATCAGGGAGTCATCAAGGAGAAACAGGGCAGTAATAATAGGTGACTTTAATTACTCACACATAGACTGGGTAAAATTCACAGTCAGGTCATGACAAAGAGGTCAAATTTCTAGATATGCTGAATGATTGTGCCCTAGAACAGTTAGTCATGGAATAGTTGGTCATGGAACCAACCAGAGAGAAGGTGACCTTGGGCTTAATCCTGAGGAAGAGGTCAAATTTTATCCTGACAAAGAGGTCGAACCAGGACCTGGTGTGTGATGTCAGTGTCATGGAGCCTTTAGGGAACAGAGACCACAGCGTCGTTCCAGCCGTTGTCTGAGTTGCTTCATCGCCCTAAGCTCCGAGGAAAACCAAGGAGCAGAACGGGCTCCACCAAGCTGGAGAGGGCGAGAAATACCCAAATACTATGTGGAGGTGTACTTGGAAAACTAAACAGAAGTGCCTAATTCCCTACTATGCATTGTATCATCACTATTACATAAGTTTTTAAAATAAATGGAGAATTTGGCTTTTCCCAGATACTCTGAAAATAATTAAAGGATATCAGGGGTGTAGCAAGGTTGGAGTGAGCCTAGAAATGAGATTTTAAAATGGGCCCTCACTGCTCCACGGGGTCTCATACTAATTGAGGAGTCAGGCTCCATGTCTCTCCTCACAAACACACCCAAAGCCCCAATCAAGGCTGCTGCATGACCGTAAAATGCCTCTGTTCCCAGTTAGTTCTCCCCCACCCCTCAAAAAAGAGCCTGCAGCCTATTATTAATTTCTGGGCCAACAGAAGAGTTTGAGACACTAGCACAGTGTCATCGATGGAACATTGTACTAATACTGCAGTAATATCATGTTGATATCACAGAAAAAGTTAGTGCAAAAGATTAGGCTAGCAGGGAACAGTTAATCTTCCTCAGCATCTGTTCAGTTTAAAATATTGTTACAGCAAAAGCAGCAGCTACTACTCATTGATGAGAGGGGATATGCAGGGATCTAATGATTGGAGATTTACTTTCAGGTTATTTTCTCTCTTTCTACAGAGGTGAGTGACTTATTCATTATTGAACTGCCCTCATAGATATTGAAATCAAAAAGCAAAGCAATACAACTCTGACCTTGCAACTGGTTGGGTATAGCCCACACACTGAAGTTCAACAGAGGTACTATTTCCTAGTAGATAGTTTACTATCTAAAGTCAATATTTAGCTTTGGTACTATAAAGACTACTAAGTTTCTCTTGAAACTTGCCTTGCAAGAGAGCTATGTGTTCCCATTAGTGCTGTAGACAGATCTAGATAACTGCTAGATTTTGTGTTTTTAAAAAAGGAGGGGAGAATACCCATTTTTGTTTAACTTTTTGATATTGGAATTGAGCCTAAAATCCTGAAGGTAAGCCCTACTGAACTCTGGGATTTGCATATGCACAGGGGCTGCAGCCAGCCTGCAGATGTGAAATGGAGATTGACCTTGGAAAGCAAGGTCTGAAAGGCGGCAGTCCTCTATAGACTCACCTGAAAACTCTGTACCGATAAAGCTGTGTGATTTCCATGCAAGCTCTGGAGTCAGGTGCCTATTGCCTTCTTTCCTCTCTGTTTATTAGGGTTGTGTTTCTGGCATGTTTCCTTTCTGGATAAGCTCAGACTGTCTCAAACAAATGTGTTTCCCCCTATGTAAACAGGCTGCCCTACCAGAGAGCAACAGCAAAGTGGTATCCAGCCTCACCTTCCTCACCCCAACTGCTGTTTGCTCAACAGAATTTTCATTATCTTGACCCCACCCCCCATCACTCACACAGGCTCCAAAAGCTGTCGGATCAGCGTGTGGTAGATAAGAATTATCAAGATACCAGGAGGCTTGGTTGTAACTGCATAACATGAAGCTCTTGTCACCACATTTCAAAAAGGGTATCGTAAGAGTACAGAAGGAGGCTTCCCAGGCTCGGGGCTTTACTGCGAGAGGAAGTAAGCCCCATTGAAATCAGTCGGAGACTTCCTTGAACAAACGTGCATGAGACCGGGGTGCTGCACGGCTGCGAAGTGCACCTTGCCCTACTGTCTCCTGACAATTCCCAGTGAAAAGCAGCCAATAAGAGCCTTTGACTGGCACTTGCCCAAAGCTTCCCAAGCGAGGAATCAGTTTAAATCATTGAGGATCAGGGGCGTAGCAAGGTTGGAGGGGGCCCAGAGACAAGATTTTAAAATGGGCCCCTCGCTGATATACACACACAAACACACTTCACAATATATCCTGCACTCACACTCACATCCCCATTATGAATACGGTGAAAATCTAGTTCACATTGAATCTAGTTTTTTTACTCTCTGCTCCTGCCGATCTCCAAGAGACTCAACATAATTCATAGGGGGTGCAACATGGGCGGGTGGGGAGTCATGTGATGTGTCCCCCAGAGGGCCCCTCAAGGCAGTGGGGCCCCAAGACGACTGCCTCCCCTTGCCTAATGGTAGTTACGCCCCTGTTGAGGATGCTCCCCTTCCCCGCCCGGTCCCTGCTCAATCGCTTTCCTTTTCCCTCTGAAACCAACCTCTCTTGCCGTGAGAGCTCAGCTCATAGAGGTGCCCAAAGAGCACACGAGAGGAGCCCTCCCCTTTCTTTCTCAAAGGAAAGGCAACTAGGATGAGACTGCTGCTGCTACTACTTCTGCGGGGGAACGAGGCCGGGGAGGAGGAGAGAAATGTTATGTCTCCTTTTCTCCTTGTTTCCTTTGAACCGCGAAGGAGGGGGTGTCATTGCATAACCCTCCCTCCGCTGAGGAAGCCTGGGAGAATGCCAGCCAGGCTTGATTCTCCAGCGGGAGATTAACAGGAGCGCTGGCCTGCTGCTGTTGTTTCTGCTTTCTCCGGTATAGTGGAAAGGCTCTCCTCCCACCCCATCTTTCTTCAGGGCACTCACAGCCTCCAAGACACGCTTCCCCACAAATGCCAAAGCCTCTCCATCGGCAGCTCACTCGCCCAAAGCCACCACCGCTGCCTCTCGGTTGCCCACAATCGCCCAAAGCCGCCTTCTCCTGCCGCTCGCCCAAGCCTCCAAGCCTCCTCTGACGCAGTTGTGATGCATTGCCCGCCACGCGCGGGAAACTTTTAAGTGCTTGAAAGAAATGCTCTCTCACACACCCCCAACACCAATGCCTTTAAGCTGGGGACTCACCAGGTTCTTGGCCACCACAGCATCGCCCAGCGCACACAGGAGAGGGATGCACCTGGAAATTTTAAGGGGGGGGGGCAACAGGGGGAAACTATTGCTGCACTTGGCATGCAAAGAGAGAGAAGGTGGCGAGGCGGCTCCTCAGAGAAATGGGGCTTTCGGAGGTTGCATTGGAGGCAGCGCAGCAGCAGGCGTTCCGCGCCCCTACCTCTACCTTGGACAGAATGACTGCCTTTGTCCCGGGGTAGCCTCTTACCTTGATCCTCGCCACCTGCCTTTCTTTGGCTCTCTCTCCAGCAGCGTGCCAGACTGAGGCAGGACAGAATTTAACAACAAAACAAAGGAAAAAGTTCTGGCGGCTGTGCTCGGGGGCAGCTGGCAAGCAGGCGAGAAGTTGCCTGGGGAAGGGGAGGGCGTGCCTGTGCCCCATGGGAAAGTTCAGCAACGGAAGGGGTGGGGGAAGAGCCTACCAGCCGCTGCAACTGCCCGGAGCACACAAGCAGGCACAGACTCTTTGGAGCAGCCAATGGGAGAGCATCTGCCCCCCCGCCGGCGCCTGAAGCTTCCGTCTGCACAAGTGGGGTGGGGGGCAGGCCAGCCAGGGTGGCGGCAGCGGCAGCAACTGTGAGCAGCAGCGGGGGGCAGATAATTAAAAAAAATAATTAATTGTGGCTTTTGTGGGCGGGGCATGGCAGCAACTTTGTGCCCTCCTGCAATGGCGCCTAGGGCACGTGCCCTGCCTGCCCTACCGTCGTTATGCCCCTGGTTGACATCATAATGAAAGCTTGAAATATATCTGATAACATTTTGGTACCTTTTGAGCAATAAAAATTGTAACAGAGGTTCTGTGTGGAAACAGCTTTAATTGTCCGCCCTGGTTTGAATTTGAATGGGAGAACATAGAAAGCTGCCTTATACCAAGCCGGACAATTGGTCCATCTAGCTCAGTATTGTCTACACAGACTGGCAGTGGCTTCTCCAAGGTTGCAGGCAGGAGTCTTTCCCAGCCATATCTTTGGAACCTCCTGTATGCAAGCATGCTGGTGCTCTTCCCAGAGCAGTCCCATCCCCTGATATATATATATTGTATGTATGTATGTATGTATGTATCATATTTTTATACCACCTGGTATATATATCTCTAGACGGTAAACAAAATTTTAAAAACAATATAAAAACCACAGATTAAAATCCACAAAACACAATAAAACAGCATAAAAGTTATTAAAACAGATTATTAAATTTAATTCTAAATAAAAGCCTGCAAAAACAGGTGTGTCTTGAGGGTCTTCCTGAAAACAAAAAGAGAAGAAGATGCTCTTATTTCAGCAGGGAGCATATTCCAAATCCCCGAGGCAGCCACAGAAAAAAACCGATCCTAGGCTGCCACCAGACAAGCTGGCGGCAGCCATAACCTAACCTCTCCAGAGGATCGTAACAGGTGGCAGGGTTCATGACAAAGAAGTCGCTCTCTTAAAAACCCTGGGCCCAAGCTGTTAAGGGCTTTATAAGTGATAACCAACACTTTGTATTTCACTCTGAAACACAGCAGCAGCAAGTGTAGTTATTTTAAAAGTGGTGTTATGTGGTCCCTTCATGTTGCCCCGAAGACCAATCTGGCTGCCACATTCTGTACCAATTGTAGTTTCTGGACGACATACAAAGGCAGCCCTACGTAGAGTGCATTACGGTAGTCAAGCCTGGCGGTTACCAGCATATGTATCACTGCATACATATATATCATTTGTATATGTATCATTTACCTCCAGAAATGAACATAGCTGACATACCAGCCAAAGCTGATTAAAAGAAAGAAAGAAATCTGCATTGGATTCCTTGGAGTTAGCTAATTACAGACCTGTTTCTAATCTTCCATAGTTGGGCAAGGTGACTAAGCGGGTGGTGGTCTCTTAGCTCCAGGCAGTTTTGGATGACATAGATTATCTAGACCCATTTCAAACTGGTTTTTGTGTGGGCTGTGAGGTTGAGATTGCCTTGGTCAGCCTGATGGCTGATCGCCAACTGGCTAGCAACAGAGGGAGTATGACTCTGCTGATCCTTTTGGATCTCTCTGCGGCTTTCGATACAATCGACAATGGTATCCTTCTGGACTGCCTGAGGGAGGTGGGATTGAGTGGCACTGTTTGACAGTGGTTCCATTCCTACCTCTCCGATAGATTCCAGATGGTGTCACTTGGAGACTCTTATTCTGCAAAGAGAGAACTAAAGTCTGGAGTTCCACAAGGCTGCATACTGGCTCCAATGATCTTTAACATCTACATGAAACCTCCGGGAGAGGTCATCAGGAGGTTTGGTGTAGGTGTTATCAATATGTTGATGACACCCAGATGTACTTCTCCATGTCGACATCATCAGGAAATGGTATATCTTCCCTTAATGCCTGCCTAGAGGTGGTAATGGGCTGAATGAAGGATAACAAACTGAGCAAAGGGGACAATTCATGCTTGTGTACCTCTGATCTTGTTTCTCCTTATTTTCATCTAGCTTCCAGTGGAGCATGTCATTTGGCTGCCAACTGCCATCTACAGCACCAATTCCTTTGCAAGAAGGACCTTGTCTGTCATCTCTGTCTGTTGTTGTCCACAGAATGAGGCCTCCACCTGGTGTTTGTTTCCTATTAATTAACTTTTATCTCACTTGGACAGTCTATGGAGCTGACTCCCACAAGATTCCTCAGGACATCTGTGCAGCTGTCTTCCTTAAAGGTACATGCATGTCAATTACTTTAAAGATATTTATTACACAGGGGAGTGAGTACTACTGGGAAGATGGGCATTGTTGATTGCTTTGAAGACTGGTACATGACTTTGGGGCTCTGAAGGCTCTGGAATGGTGTAGCATCTCCCCACTTCTGTTGTGAGTGCTGCTTATTGCCTTGAGTGAACAGATGTCAGAGCGAGGCAGACATTTAAGGGGTTGGGGTTGTGACCCTCTCACTGAGCTGGAGCTGTTTGTGTTTGTGCAGCAAAGCAGTATGGGGTGCCTATGAAAGAGAGATCAGAGGCATGAGTAAGGAGCAGGTATTGTACTTGCAATTCTGCTTGGCAGCTGCATGGCACCAATATCCAACCCAGAGACCTTTACTAGAGATCCTATCCCTAGCCGTCCCTGTCATTGTCTCCTCCTCCAAGCCCTCTCTACCACTCTCTCTCCCTGAGCTAACCGTTAAGCAGTTTAACTGTCACCCTCTGCTCCATTCTAAAGCCCCCTCCCTCAGGAATCCCACCTGGAGGGCAGTTCTTTGAGCTTCAAAATACGATTGACAGCTCTGGTGCTGCTGCCAACTATCACACTGCCTTATGCATCTCTCTTTCTAAGCTGCCACAAGACTGGTTCTTTTTGTAGCAGACTATTATAGCCCGCTGGAAGCTGAATATAAATAATAGAACAAGACTTAACAAGATGACAAAAAGCAGCCCCTGTATTTTTATGTGATTTGATTCATGTCTCTCCTTGCCAGATTATAAGTGGGGTGTATAACAATCATAACTGGATTAAGACTGTGCATAAAATCATCCACATATAAACTATGCTTTATAAATATCATGCAAGCACAGAAGCATTAATTTTAGCTGAATTGTGATCATACTGTTTAACTTCTTAGGATATCTACCAGAAGATGGCACTGCAGGATAGCAAACATAATTTTAACGGAGCTGCTTGTGAAGCTTGAACTGCTATAATTATATTGGCTCTGTAGTGCCAGTAGAGTTAAGATGCCGAATTGTTTCAGCGTTCTGTGATAATGACTTTGATACAGCAGTTTGATATCAGCTCCTAATTAGGGCAGCGGCGGGGATTCATATGTTGGCTACCTTCTCTGCTGCCTGGAGCCAAGGACATCTGTGACTGGGTTATCCTCCCCACATGTACCAAGGCAGGACTTATTTTAATTAGTTAGAAGCCTGGGTAGCATGACCCTGCCCAGTTCTTTTAGTCCTGCTGTGCTCCTAGGCAGACCCCTCCACCTCCTTCAGAGCTTGGCTATCCTATTTCTCCTTGATCTCATTATTATTTTTTATTCTCTCCTTGCGAAATGTTATCTACTTTTCAGTCTTGTTTTTTAAAATTCCTCCTCTTTCTCTTTTCCCTTCACCTGGCCTCTGCCTGCCTCTTACCTGCCTATGAAGTGCAGGCAGTCCCTAAGGAACATTTTGCTTCCTTGGGGAGTCAACAGAGCCAGCTTTCCTTAAGCTTCCTGAGCCCCAGCATCACCTCCGCCCATGCTGCCACATCATCGTCGCGAGACCCACAGCATGGCCGAAAAGAAAGACACTGCTGGGCAGCGTGGGCCAGGCTTCGGCCTTGCTCCCACCTGCTTTGGCCCTGCCATGGCAGAACGAGCAGCAGCAACAGCCACAACTAGAGGAACCAAGTGCCTCCACCTCAGCGGTGTGCAAGGCTAGAGCCTTGAGAACATCAGGAGCCAACGATGACCCATTTGCGTGCCTTCTGCCACGGACCACCAGGGAACGTAAATATGAGGAGGAATGTAGCCACCTGAACCACACCAGATGACACCAGCTGCACCAATGCCAGTGAGACCTGACCAGGGCGTGTTTTCCCTGGGTACCACCCCAGTGGGCCCCTGCCAGTCCTCTGTGCCCCAGTTTCCCACAGAAATGCCACCTGAGTGGCAATCTTAGTGTTTGGATATGCTTTTGGGGACATTAAAGGCCCAGAAAGCAAAAGTGAAACAGGAGGGATCAATCCTCATCACCCTACTCCTCCCCCTCACAAAAAAAATCTAAAAAGAAAAGTAGACATACAAAAAGATCAAAATGTGCTGTCTCCTGCATGCAAAATAGACCAACACATTCCTCTAATGACTCAGGCAGGGACTCCTCTAATCTCATGCCTAGGGGTGGGATTCAACTGCTCCCAACAGGGGCAACAAAAAGCATATTCCACCAGTGTCAAGAGACCCTGACTTGGAGGTTATACCCATAGAAAACCTGCCTGGGGATCCAGGCCTGGACCCCTTGGAGGAGGAGGAGGAATGGTCAGATGGCCAAAACAATTTCACCTCAAACTTACCTCAGCACCTCTTTCAACAAAAGGACTTTGCCCCCTTCGTAAACAGGGCTTTTCACACCTTGGGGCTTCAACCACCCACATCTACAGAAACAGCTCTGCCCACGAAAGGGGCATTCGTATTTCCCAAACCTAAGAGTAAGGGTATCTCCCTACCACTGCTTGAACTCTTCTCTGATACCATTAAGGAGGAATGGCAACTTGCAGCATCTAACAGAAAATCATCGGCGGTAGCCAATAAATATTACTCCTTTCAATCTGAGGTGGCCGGCATATTTAAAATCCCACCCACCAACGCAGCAGTCACGGCCTTATCATTGGGGTCACTGGTCCCCAGAGATGGGGAATCGGTGCTAAAGGACCCAAATGACAAGCACATAGAAGCACTTTTTAGACAGGAACATGAAACTTTCTCCTTGGCAGTTTGGGCATTGGCCACATCATCCATGTTTTTATTAGAAACATTTAATATGCCACCCACTCCAAAGACTCCAGGCGGTGTACAAGGAGGTGTAGGGTCCTCGCATCCTTAGTTTGGCTGGACAATTTAATCCGGGATCCTCCAACTGATGCATACAGCCTTAGACATCAACGGATGAAAATTCAGAAGGCGCAAGCCTTTATTTCAGATGCCACACTGGACTCTATATGTTTCACCTCCTGTGCTGCTACCTCAACAGTAGTGGGAAGGCACAACCTGTGGCTCGAACACTGGCCAGTAGACACCGCGTTTAGAGCCAACCTAGCTGCAGTGCCCTATGACGGAACCAAACGTTTTGGCAAGGAAGCCCTAAAGGAGATCTTAGTGGAGTCAAAGGAAAAACATAAAGCCATGCCTTCTGCCCCACACCATCAAGAATGTGCCCCACCCAAGAGACAATTTCAGCCCTTTGGGCCTTTTTGACGCTCCTTTTGTGGGAAGGATAGAAACTAGGGATGTGCACAAAACCGGTTTGCCCGGTTTGGTTCGAATTCGAACCAGGTTCGAACCAGGAGGGGGTGGTTCAGTTTTGGTTTTGCTCGAACCTCCCCCTGGTTCGGTTTGAACCGATTCGAACTGGGTTGAACCAGTTTGGATACCCCAAAATTGGTAGGATGGTAGCTGGCACCCAGGGGTACCTGCCACCCAAACCCCAAAGTAATCGGACACTCATACGATTTTTTTAATGAATTTATGAAAATTATTTATATTTTTTCCCCTCATAGGATATAATGGAACTCCAACAAGCCCATTATTCCTTATTGTGGAGCACCCATGGGTGCCAACAACCATGCAAACCTCAAAGCAATCAGACACCCCTATGATTTTTTATGAATATTTGAAATATTTTTAATGATTTTTCTCATAGAGCATAATAGGACCCAAACCAGCCCATATCCCCTATTTTGGAGCACCTGGGGGCACAAAAGTGGGGTAGGTGGTAGACAGACAGGGGTGCCTACCACCCACAAAGTTCCAAGGCAATCAGACACTCCTCTGATTATTGGTGAATTTTAAAATTATTTTGGAATTCCTCATAGAGAATAATGAGGATTGCAGCAAATGTATAGCTTCACGTCAGGGAGAAAGGGGTGCCCTAGAGTGGAGTGTGGTGGGTGGTAGTTCCCAAGGTGGGCAAGGAAGCTATCAGAATTATTTGAAAGGAACTGGGCAAAAGGCTGACTTTTAAGTGATTTTTGAAGTTTATGTGTCTTTAAGGTTAGCAATGAGAGTGGATTCATAGTTTGTCGTTGAAAATCTTATATGCTACCAAAGAATCTACACTCAGAACACTTCAGAAACAACAAAACCCAGTACCCCATGGGTTAGCAACCCATGGAGGTGGTTGGCACCCTCGCTCTGGGCCACCCCAGCACCCCCCAAGTGCAGTTATGGGGCTGCTGAAACCTCCATTCTTCCCTATGGAGAAAAACCTTAAAGCCACTTGTGGGGTGCTGGGGTGGCCCAGAGTGAGTGGTGGTCAAGTGCAAAGAGGGTGCCAACCATCCCCATGGGTTGCTAACCCATGGGGTACTGGGTTTTGTTGTTTCTGAAGTGTTCTGAGTGTAGATTCTTTGGTAGCATATAAGATTTTCAATGACAAACTATGAATCCACTCTCATTGCTAACCTTAAAGACACATAAACTTCAAAAATCACTTAATGACGCCCAGGAGACAGAACGCCAGGTGCAATGGCAGGCAGCAAAGGCAGAGACAGAGGTGGAGGAGGGGGTGGGAGGGAGAAGCAACTGGAGCCAGGCAAGGACCGGACTCCAGAGTCTGAGGCAATGGGGGAAAGGAGGCATGGGGAGAACAGCAGCCGCTGAGGAAGCAGCACTTTCTTGAGGGTCAGGGCAAGTGAATGGCTCTGAAAGATCACTGCACGGGGGGCTTGGGGAGTGTGTGCACATGCAGCCACATACCTTAGAGGGAATGGTGCCACCATCCTAGCACACCACATCCAGGGCAACCTCAATTCAATTGGGGATTGGATGAGTCATGAGGAGCTACTGCTGGGGGTTCCATCATTTTCCAATGGTCCCTCAGCCAGAGAGTATTCCATCAAATCACAAAACATTGCAATCAGCACACAGCTACCCAGGTTATTCTCTCAGTTCTTGAGTCCACAAGCAGAAACCATGGATATATTGTCAAAACACTGGCCCCAGGGCCCTCTATATACGTTTCCTCTGCTCACCAGGTTCCTTTGCAAGGTATGCCTGTTCAGGGCCCAGGTCCTCTTCGTTCCCCCATACTGGCCCAGGAGACCTTGGTTCTTGGAGCTCTTCCACATGGCCATGGAGGAACCCTGGTTCCTGCCAGTAACAGAAGATCTTCTACATCTGGGGCCAATATGCCATCAAGAGCCAGGCTGGTTACAGCTAGCTGCCTGGAGACTGAACAGGGAATACTGAAGTAGCATGGGTATGCAAATAAGGTTTTAGACACTGTGTTAGCATCTACTAGGGATTCAGCAAACAGCATCTACCAGTACACCTTGCAGGTGTTCCTTCAGTGGTCAGCATGACACTCGGTGTTGTTTGGACAAAGGCCAACACCCTGAAGCGCCAGGTGGCATTCTTTGCAGGACTCATATCAGGGATGTCAAGAAAGAATATGCAGTCTCATCTAGGGCTGTGCATGGAACAGGCAGAGGCTGGTTCGGGGGCGGGTGGGTGCAGCTTTAAGCGTGGGGGAGGATGCACTTATCCCCCCCCCAGCACATTTCCCCCACTGGCACTCGGTTCCTTAACTATCCCCCAGAGCGGCAGCATACCTCCCTGCCGCCCCCTTCGCTACATTTATTGGAAGTACCCGAAAGTAGCAGATGCACCTGTGCACTACATGTTTAAGGAACTGAGTGCCAGTGAGGGGAACATGGCAGGGGGGATGCGGCAGGAGGGAGTGCATCCTCCCCCGCCCTTTATGCTGCACCCCCTACCATCAAACCGGCTGAACCGGCCGCTGTTCGAACCAGTTTGGAGGCCCATAAAGGGCCTCCGAACTGGTTCCGTGCACATCCCTAGTCTCATCCTCACCTCACATCCCTAGTCTCATCCTCACCTGCAGCTCTCCTCTCGCCTCCAATAGTCCATCGTTTTCCATCTTGGAGCTTCTATGTTGTACTGAAGGCCCTACAAGTCCCTCTGTTTGAGCCCATACACTCCATTCCATTGTGGGCCCTTTCCATAAAGGTTGCCTTCCTGGTAGCAGTTACTTCTGTACACAGAATATCAGAACTGCAAGCCTTATCCACTCACAGGAATCTAAGCATTTTCACTAAGGACTCAGTACACCTTATACTTGACCCCTTCTTCCGTCCACAGGTGACCTCATATTTCCATATCACAGGATATAGTTCTACCATCCTTCTGCCCTAAGCCAGTTCACCCAACCGAACAGGCATGGCATAAGCTAAATGTGCACAGGTGTCTCAAGACAGACATATGGAGAAATTTAGAAACACGGGTCTCTGTTTGTTAGTTTTTTACCGGTTTCTATGGGCAACCAAGTCTCTGCAGCCACCATTGAAAGGTGGATCCAGGCATGCATCTCATTGGTGTATGAGTTCCAACACCTATGCTCGCCCACACACATCCTGGCACATACTACCAGAGCGGCAGCTACCTCAGCAGCTTTTTCCATGCATGTATCAGTCCAGGAGATTTGCAGCTCCATGGAAGACTCCATCTACCTTCATGAGGCACTATAAAACTAATTCCTATGCATCTTCACAGGCAGCCTTTGGGTGCAGAGTACTCCAGCATTGGCTTTCTCCAGAGTAGGAATGGGCACTTCCTCCAAGAGAGTGTTATGGCCAGAGCTGTGGTACATCCCACCCACAGATGGCTCCAGGCAGCAGACAACGGAGCATTGGTCACTTACCGTGAAGGTTTCTTCTTGCTGCTGGAGCCAAGGACATCCCGGCCCTCCCAGGTGGTGCCCTGGCCTACTTGGAAAATACAATCATAATGCTACCTTGTCAAACTGGGTGTTGTGTGTACTCCTGGGGTGCACTTTTTCCCTGTATGGTGTTTTTTTGCCTGGCTTAACATGTTGACTGTCCCTCGTTTTCATTATTTCCGTTGACCTGTCAAGAGAGAGAGAGAGAGAGAAATCTCTCTCTCTCTCTCTCTCTCTCTCAGGAAGAGATGCCCTGGTCTCATATAAAGTTGTGTTTTTTTGATAGCACCCATTCAATATTCCCACAGAACTACAGACCAATAATTTCACCTTTTGTTTCCTAAAGAGCACATCTATTTTGATTAATTCATGCAAGCATGAACTTCGTTGTTACACAAGGGTTTCACCTCCTGCAACCAGAGAGCACAACTTTTTCATCCCAGGGCATGTTTTGCGGTACAAGTACCCAGGGCCCAAACACATGTTGGGGGAAAACTCAGATCACTCTATACACGGAGAGCAGTGAGAGCCACTTGAACATCAGGAGCTCTTCAACATCTCAGAAGATCCAGGATATTTTGAGTACTCTAACCCTCTTCTTCTGATCCCTTCATGGTACTGAGCAACCCCCGGTTCCCGTACTTGCAAGAGGCTACCTGGCACTGCTTACCCCTCTTCTTTCCTGCTTCCTGCTTGGCCCATGCAGAGAGAGACCTCAACGCATCCCACCCTGCGTGACCCACACACCACCAGATATTGTATTAGATATTATTAATTGCCTATCTTTCTAACTCTCCCTTCCTCCTTCCCTCTTCCCAATTCCTTTAAGTCTAAAGCTGCTCTCAAGACCCTTTCTTTAGCCAGCCCTGAGTTGATTCAGTAACAATTTGAACCTTTGCTAAAACGCCTCTTTGTGAGATTCCAAATTAGCACTATTAGTTAAATAAATCTGATTCTACCATATTTCTGCATTCTTCTTCACTTCCAGACCAGAACTTTGCACAAATTGATACTGTTCCCTATAGTCTCTCTAATTACTCACATAAGCCCAAAAGTAGCCTCAGCGCGTTCCACAGCTGCTCCAGAACACTTAGTTAAATAAATCTGATTCTACCATATTCCTGCATTCTTCCTCGTTTCCAGACCAGAACTTTGCACAAATTGATACTATAACAGACTGTTCCCTATAGTCTCTCTAATTACTCTGTTAACAACATAGGGGCTTGATAAGGAGACTCTAGGAGCACACTGGCATTTGGAGTAGTTAAAACAAGTGTTCCTTTCCCACCCTCCTTTCCCTGGATGGGCTTTTTTCTCTCTTCATTGAGGTGGCAGTGAGGTGACACTTAGCCAGCATAGGTAAGAGCCCCTATTAAACTTCTCTTTCCCATTGTGTCCAATCAGATTTTCCTTTTCAGTAAGCCAAAAACTTTTGGCTTAAGATTACAATAAATATGCTTTCAATTTTAACTCATGCATGCTCTAAAAAGCATGGACATTTCAAGTTAAGATGCCTATCAACTTCTGTGCCCTATCTGCTCTAAAGACTTTGCACAGTCTCATAGGAACATAGGAAGCTGCCATATACCAAGTCAGACCGTGGGTCCATCTAGCTCAGTACTGTCTGCACAGACTGGCAGCGGCTTCTCCAAGGTTGCAGGCAGGGATCTCTTTCAGCCCTATCTTGGAGATGCCAAGGGAACTTGGAACCTTCTGCATGCAGATGCTCTTCCCCGAGTGGCCCCATCCCTAAGGGGAATATCTTATAATGCTCACATATAATCCCCCATTCAAATGCAAACCAGGGTAGATCCTGCTTAGCAAAGGGAATAATTCATGCTTGTTACCACAAGACCAGCTCGCCTCCCTCATATTGTGCTGCTTTAGAAACAAGACTCCATGCAACCACACTTTGCATTGATCTTTCAGCTTAAGCATGGGCTAGGGAAGGGTGCCTACAAGCAGAAATTAAAGAGGTGCAACTTCCCTATTACTTGATATAGATGCACTTGGTGAATTTTTGCCTGATGCATCTCTGATGCATCACCGATGCACGGTGCTTCCCCAAAAGGCTACCTACCTGTATAATAAATATCCAGCCAGAAATTCAAGTGGTCCCCCATCCAGCCACAGTACCTTTGTACAGCTACACCTCATGTATTTCTGTCTGCATCTCTACAAGGCACAGTTCTCTACCCAAATTCATACTATAGCTGAGCTCGGAATCTTTACTCATGAGAAAACCTTGCATCATCCTCTGCCACAAGCTGTGGTGACAGCCAACAGCCTGGATGGCTTGAAGAAGGATTTAGATAAATTCATGGAGGACATGTCTATCAATGGAGGGCTATAGGCCACCTCCAGCCAAAGAGGCAAAGTGTTCTAAATACCAGTTGTAGGGGAGTAGCAGTATGAGAGAGGGCATGCTCTCAGCTCTTGCCTGTGGGCTTCCCAGAGGCACCTGGTGGGCCACTGTGTGAAATGGGATGTTGGACTAGATAGGCCTTGGGCCCAGGGGTGTACCAAGGTCAGAGTAGGCCCTGGGACAAGAAGTAAAGTGTCCCCTCACCCCCTTCCTCTCCTGCCCCCACCCCCGCCCCCCGTGTCTTTAATATGCAGCAACCAAGAATTGTGAAACCAACATTAGTAAAGCTTGGCAACCTGGGTGGCAAGAAAAGACACACCCAGGTAATTTGTCCTGCAGTCCGGCAAAAACAAAACCCAACTGTAGCCTGTGGCTTCTTGCTGCTCTTTGGATCTTGGTGGCCAAGCCTCCACTGCACACCCCTGGCCTGGCCCCCTCCCTCAATCCCTCCTCTCCTTGTGTGGCTGGTTATGTGCTCAGGCTCAGCACCCCCGCCCCGTTCCATCAACCTGGAACAGCCTCAGCAGCCAGGAAAAGGCCATTTCTTTAGCTGCTGGCCCTGTCTGTCAGGCTGAAGGAGGGGGTGGGCTGAATCTGAGCACCAAGCCAGCCACAAGAGGAGGAGGTGGGAGGGACACTGTCTGGCACTCCTCTCCTCTCCCTGGAGAGGACCAATTGTCTTGGTGTGCAAGCTGAGACTTCTGATTGAGAGCCAACAGCACACACACAAGCCAGGTGTGGAGGCAGAAGAGGGAGACTGAAGACCAGCCCCTCTCCACTGGTAACACCCTCGGACGCAATGGCAAAAGAGGGAAGAGGGAGTGGGTATTGGGATATATCAATATATATCCCCCTCCCCTCCCTCTTTTCTTGCCAGCTGTGCCATGCCTCCTCCTCCTCTCTCTCTCTCTCTCTCTCTCTCTCTCTCTCTCTCTCTCTCTCTCTCACCAGACTATGCCATGCCCTGTTCTACGGCCCATACCCTGTTCTCTCTCTTTCGCCAAGCTATGCCATGCCACCTTCTCTCTCTCTTGGCAAGCTATGTCATACTCCCGTCTCCCTCTTGCCAAGCCTTGCCATGTCCCTTTCTCTTTCTCTCTCTCTCACCAAGCTTTGCCATACGCCCTTCTCTCTCTCTCCTTCCATGCTATGCCACACTCCCTTCTCTCTCTCTCTCTCTCTTTCTCTCTCTCTCTCATATCAAGCCCCCTTCCCTCTCTCACTACCATCCATCCATCTTTCTTTCCTTACCATCCATCCCCTTCCCCCCTTTCTCTCATTCTCTCTCACCCTTTCCCTCCCCGCAAACCAATACAAGCAAAAAGTGAAATCTAACTAAATGTCCAGTATCATACATCTTGTACCCCCATTTCATGAACAGCATGGGCTATCAAATTTCCTCACTCTTTGAAGTTCAGGTGGAGCACACATAACTATCCCTGTAAACCCTATTTGCTTTGATTGAATAAAGTAGGACTGAATACAGCACAAAGCAAGTCTGTAATAGCTGTTGCAGCAAACTTGATAAAATGTTACAGGAGACTGATGCATCAGCAACAAGCAAAACTTGACAACATGGTTCAACTCTTATTACGACACCTGATTTCAAAATGGTTGCTACTCTTGGTTTCAGTTCTCTGCTCCTGTTCCGCAGAATTACATCATTCTACATGTATCCATTCACAGAGCACCTTGGTGCCTACTGTCATTGCAAAGACTTTAGAGAATATTATTGTAGGTTCTTGTTTTGGGGGAAAATATTTTATTTGGCATTTAACATTTTTCTGAAGTATTTGCACAGCACAAAGACAACACTGTGCATGCAATCCAAAGGCATAGAAATGTACACGATTTGACCTAGAAAGTTGGCCTTCTTTGTAAAAGGATGATGAACATAATACAGAAAGAAAACTAATCGCAATAATGAAAATGTGGCCAACACCAACTCACAACATTCTGAAGTGTTGTTCCTTCTTCTTTCCTTAAAGCACGTCAGAGGCAGGAGTAATGCAGAAAATTACTGAAGGGTCATTCTTTGCTGTGATGGGAAGCTCCTAAGCTCATCTGGAACACACAACTAATAAAGCCACGTTAAGGAGCTTTAACTAGTTGTGTGACACACACTTGTATCTTGATATTAAAAGAAAGCCTATCTTCACCCATTTTTGTTCCAGGTAGTTCATATATCATGGAAGTACTTCATATATCATGGAATTATGGAAGGATTCAAGTTGAGGAAAGCAATGTCAGATCCTATGAAAGAATTGATTTTGCAAATGCCACTGTGTATTGATACTGTATCTTTGTTTAAAAAAAATCACTGAGGCAGGCAGGCAGGCAGCAAGGGGGTGTACGTACCCCACCCAAAGTTTCTCCCCCCCACTGCAATCCCCCCCAGGCAAGTGACTCCCAATATAACCTGCCCCCCTGACTTTTGTGACCCCCCCAAGACTTTGAGGCTAGCTACGGGCCTAGAGGCTATGGATGTTCATGGATTGATATTTTCAATTCAATTTGTGCCCAAATCAAATCACCCCTGATTTGTTTTGTGTCAGAATCTGTGCCCCCGAATCACCCCAGATTTTATTTTATTTGGATTTGGATTGATTCAGACCACTTATAAAGGTCCTAGGGGCACCCAATTTGAGTGGTGGGTAGCTCCCCATGGGTGCCACCTACTACCCAAATTTCAAGGCAGTGGGGCACTTGGTTGATTTTTTAAAATGATTTTTTTTAACTGATTTTGAATATTTGCACCATAGGAAATAATGGGGATTCGAAGTTGCTCCAGCTTTAATTTAAAAAAAACCTAAGCTCTAGCCCTTGTAGAAGTGAAGTTATGGAGCAAAATGTGCGGTCACAAAATGTGCGGTCACAAAATGTGCGGAAGTGTTTAGATTCTTTGGTGTCTTCATTACAGACTTTCATTTCTTCTGTTCATTGCTTTGCAGGTGGGGAATTAGTGGCATCCCATGTGCCATCTACCCCCAACCCGCAAGCCACTGGGTACTCAGTTTATATTTTAGGAATTTTTGAGGTGTTTAGAGTCTTTGGTGTGTAATGAATCCTCATAGGGATTCATTATGAAGAAAGGTTATTAGACACCAAAAAGTCTAAACATTTGAAAAAAATCCTAGAACAAAAATTATATCCCACTGCCTTGCGGGTGGGAGAGGGTGTGTATTTGGCACATGACAGTTGCCACTGTCCAAAGACAGTCAAAATGAACGTGTGTAATGAATCCTCATAGGGATTAATTGAGGAAAAGTTATACAGCAAAGAATCCAAACACTTGAAAAATAGTGACCAAACATTTTGCTCTATAACTCCACTTCTACAAGGGCTAGAGCTTAGCTTTTTAAAAAAAGATGAAAGCTGGGAATCTGGGGAAATTAATAGGAGGAATCCGAATCTTGAATCAATTTGAATCAAATCTGGTGTGATTCGATTTGATCCCAGATCTAGCCAATGGACCACAGGGGTGATTTGTTCTGTCTCCAAATCACCCAAATCAACTAGATTCACACATCCCTACTGGAATTATTTGATTCACACATCCCTACTGGAAGCAGGTAACTCTCCTCTGCCTTATTCAGCAGCAGGAACAGCAGCTTTGGCCAGCACTGGTGAGATGCAGGTACATATAGTTGCAACACAGCTGCTCACCTGAGAGGTGATTGCTACTCATTTCAGGCAAGCAGCTCAATGCCGATTATATGGCTTTATTACATGGGCAGCACTTTGACCTCAGAAATCAGACAGGATTTTATCCTCATGTTCATGTATATTTCTTCCTCTCTCTAGTTCTACTGAACACAGGTAAATTTAGAGTTGAGAATAAAACATGAGTCTGAGTAGAAATGAGTACTGGCTGCAGTAACAAAGGAACGCTTCTATTCTATTTGCTTTTCAAGATAATCAACAATAAGGTGAGTGACAGAAAAGCAGTTAAGATTTCTGAATGGTAACTAAGAGAAGGAAACAGGACTGAATTACTTCAGTGACTTTCAAAATTCAGAAGTTCAAAACTGAGCTAGCAAAAATTCCACATAGCTTCATCTGTACAAGCTATTGCTTCCTATTATTTATAGAAGTCAAATGTATTTTTAAATGTATCATGTTAAGGGATTGGATCCAGAGGAACAACTGGAAGGGGAATTTCCCATCCTCCACTGCCCCACTGTAGCAGAGGCGTAACTAGGGAAAACGGCGCCCGGGGCAAACACTGAAATGGTGCCCCCCCCACTGTGCACCCCCGCCACCCCCCCCCCAACATACTACATTATACTTAGGTTTTTCCTCACAAGCACCTGCCGCTGCCGCAAAGCCAGGCCACTGACTGGCCGCCAGGCACCAGCAAAGCAATGGGGGGGGGCGCAGGTGGCGCGGAAGGGACCGCTCGTGGGGAAGGGGGCACCGACGCGCTCCCTTGACTGCTGCAGCGCTGCTGCACTGAGCAGGAAACATTTGTATTAACAAAACATTTTAAATAAATTTTAAAAATTTGGTCATGGCGGCGCCCCCCACGTGACCAGAAAAGATGGCGCCCGGGGCACGTGCCCCCCCTGCCCCCCCTATAGTTACGCCTCTGCACTGTAGCCCCAAAAAGTTGCTTCTAGGGGCTGGAACAGGATAACTTTAGGGGTGCTTTCCAGATTAAACCCTACAACTTTGTCACTATGGATCTCCTAAGTGTGCTTCCATTAGGGATGTGCATGCACAGATTTGGAAGCCCTTTTATGGACCTCTGAACTGGTTCGAAAGCCCAGTGGTTTGGCTGGTTTGAAGGTGGGGGCCGGGGGGGGATAGCTTGAATAACAAGGGAGGGTGCTTCCCCTGCCAGCTGTGTTTTTCCTGCTGGTGCTGTGGTTTAAAACAGTCCCATGGGGCGGCAGTGTACCTCCTTGCTGCCCTGGTGCGCATCAGACTGGAAGTACACAGAAGTGCCTGGTGCACGTGCGGACGTTGCAACATGCACATGGTCCTTAAAGCCATCCTCCCCCTTTAAACTGGCAGTCGCCGGTTCCATGCATATCCCTAGCTTCCGTACTTCCTGTGTTGTGACACCACAGTCCCTGTGCTGGCAGTAAGGTGCCGTTCACATTTCCAGTGCCTTATTTCAGATTTTCTGTTTGTGGTATAGTGCTACAACGTTGCAAGTCCATTGCAGAAAAATAGCTGTATTTTCCTCTTGTAGGAATTTGAGATTCTGGGGATCGTTTTCAATACGATCCTGCCAAGTTGAAGCATTTTACCCCTGTTTAGCATGCGATCTGGAAAGTGCTGGGGAAAGGGACAAATCCACTGAAGTTAGCTGGAGGTATTGTGTGCGAGCAGATCAAGGGTTCTGACATCTCCCTGCAGCCCCTGGGCCAAATGCGATCTTGTTTCCAATGTCCTCTGACCCCCAGATGTTTTTGGGAGATGCAGCTAATTGAAAAGGGAGCCCTGATCTAATCATGCCAGACCCCAATATTACACTCAAGCAAATCCAATTCCTGATTATATAAACATATTGGGATAAATATAATTGTGTTTGGAATAGGTGTTGTGTTGTGCAGCTATGTGCTACTCTGAAGCACAGCCCCATCAGTGGTGATGACCTGAGCATGGCGTGCAGGTGGCACTCTAGTTGTCCGTGCTCCTCCTTGTGCAGTTTGTCAGCTGTTGCATTTTTCCCTTTACTTGGAAAAAACAAACACGCATACAAGCACATATTTTAAAGTATTTTCACATATTTCCTATCCAGATAGCTGATGTGACATTAAATATTAAATATGTAACTTCAATATATAGATTCTTTGCATTGCCTGCATGTGTCTTTCCCACACAAATGCAGGGAATGCAAAGAATCCATTTTTTAAAAATGCCATACAATCTGTTGTGAAGTGGTACAGAGTCATGCATTCCATCGCAAATATCTGCAAAAGAAAAACAAACAAACATCCTTGGATCCAGCCAGCCTAGTCTAAACCTTTCCCCAGGATTGGTTGAAAAGATGCTTTGGATGGAGGTACCAAAAACCTTGCATGTAGACTTCATGAATGATAAAGATCTTAGGCAAATATCTTTACATTTAAAAAACTGCCAATGGTTTGTATCACCGTCCACCACAGTTTATTTTGAGAAATATATTATTCAACATTTAAAAAATAAATCTTGTTCTGAAGCTGAAGTCTTGTATGAAAGAGCATGCACATCTCAGCATTTAAACTCAGGTTTTAATTAACAGAAGATGACCGATTTCCAATTTGCCTGATGGTTCACTTAGGGGGTTGTTATTCCTAAGCTAGCAACTCATAGGTAATAATGTCTCAGGAATGTCCCGTGGTTGCCATGGTAGCTGTGAACAGGCTCACAGAGTCACAAACCTTTTCATTCACTTGACTGGTGGTGCTCTTTAAGATTCCTTCTAAATGATGTATTCCAATTTTCATTATAGGCTATCTTTGGCTATCAGTTTGGACTCCTTTTGTAAACACTTCATTTGTGCTAACTGAAGTTGGCTTGAGTTGTATGCTATAGCAGGGATAGTATTCACTAAAATCAATTGCAAGGGTTTCTTTTCCTCTTTGTAGCGACAATGGATATAACGTGAGAAAGCAGATCGGTAGGTTTTATTGAAGAGAGTGTATACTAGTGGGTTGACAGCTGAAGAAAGGTATCCGATCCAGACAAAAATGTTAAGTAGCCCTCCAATTACATCTTCATTGCACGACTTCTTGCAAATGACTGCCATCACATTGGTGATGAAAAATGGGCACCACATCACAACAAACAGAAAGAAGACAATCCCAAGTACTTTGGATGCTTTCTGCTCATTACTGATTGATTGCATTGTCCTCCTTCCAGAGGTCCCTAGTTCTTTGGTCAGAGAGCGCTGGAAGAATTTATCTGAAGAAAGTGAACTCTGAGGGAAGAAACTGAATGAAGCAAACTTGGTCTTTGAATTAAGATCATTAATGCACAATGTAGCTTCTTTCTGAAGGGATCTTATTGTTAAAAAATAAGTGATCAGCATGATAGTGAGTGGAACAAAAAATGCCACAAAGGATCCTATTAAGACAAAATTATCATCCACAAGTAAACAGCTTTCATTCTTGAACACTTTGGAATCATCTTGTAGTCCAAACACAGGAACAGGCATTGAAATACCTAGAGGTTTAATTAGAAAGAGAGAGAGGAAAGTTTGGTAAAGTCATCATTTTTTTTTCAAACATGGCCTTCTGCATGTCACAAAATGAAGGGAAGAGTTGTTTAGCATGATATGTACTTAGTTTTTGTAAAAACTGGATTAGAAAACCACAGCCCACAGCTAATTAAACCCTTACTGAAAACCACAGTGGGTGCACAGCTGTACACTGATAACCTTCCTGGAAATGGAGCTTAGGGCATCATTGCAGAGCATGAAGACTACTGCCTTGGTGTGTGCAGCTTTTCTAGGACACACTTTCATTTGGAGTGATCCAAAGTCCCATCATACATCTGTTTCCATCCTTACAGCAGTCAAGACACAGGATAGGACAGGAAATGCTGACATCCAAATTCAGCATATTGTCTAGTTGGCCTAACACAATTCTGTGGACTCTAAAATTTCAGGCTAATGCTGGTATGCTGATGAACAGGGGCTGTGGTGGTGCTCAAGCAACACATGAGCTGTTTTACTAGCATAACCCAATTTGGAGAATCAGCCTGTATTTATACCCAACAAATTTTACTTTTGCTAGGTGGCATTTGCCTTAATAATATTCTTCTTGACAGCAAATTAGGCCCTGTCCACAACACGAGCCGAGCAGTGGTGGCAAGTTCAAGCCACATCTCATCCTCTTACCCAATGGAAAATAAGATCAAACTAATAAGATGGCCATTTTGAATAAATGTTTATGATTGTTGAATAATAAATGCCATTATAATAGGCATTTTGAATAATAAATATAGCTCCAAATATGATCCCATGTGATCCTAATTTGCAGACGTGTGCTGCTGTTATCTGTGGAACACAGCTGGAAGAGTTCCTTTTAATGTCAATGCTCTTGTCTCTGTTGCACTAATTCCCATAGTTGAGCATTCAAACAAAAGACAAATTAACCACAAGAGAATATCTATTAATGAAGAAGCTGACAGCTAGTGGGCCAAATGTAACTTACACTCCATGCCACACCACCAGAATCAACTTCTCCAGTCTCCCCCTCCTTCCCTCTGGCATTGCCACTGGTATGCTTCAGTTCCTTTGAGCACAGTGTATGTGTGTTTGTGTGTGGGGGGGTCTATTTCAAAATGTGGTTGTTCTCAGCTTCTCCCCACTCACAGGAGAAAAAACAGCAGCTTGAATAAATATGGATTTGCCATTATTTTACAACAGGTTCCCGTTAGCTGCAATGTGGATATTCAGTCCTCCAATCAATGCGAAACTGGCCACTTTAAAAAACAAAACAAAAACCTATCCTGCCTACTTTTCCTAGAACAGTAGAGGTAGCTTACAATAAGATCACAAAAACATACAATAAAGCAGAATACTACCACTACTACTACTAGCCTGCTTTTCAATAAAAAAGTTTTCCAAGTGGCTTACACAGAAAACGTATTTACAAACTGTTTATTTCTAAAAGTACAGATTAATACAGCCCTCCCCCCCCAACCCCAACACCCTACAAAAGCAAATTCTAGCAGGCCTATAAAAGAAAAATAACTTCAACTGCCATTTGAAGACAGGCAGAGGGGATGAGCCAAAGATCAAGGAGGAAGGAATTCCTGGAGAGGTGAGCTGTTCTTGTGGTAGCAAGCATGACTTGTCCCCTTAGCTAAGAAGGGTCCACCCTGGTTGCATATGAATGGGAGACTAGAAGTGTGAGCACTGTAAGATATTCCCCTCAGGGGATAGAGCCACTCTGGGAAGAGCATTTAGGTTCCACGTTCCCTCCCTGGCATCTCCAAGATAGGGCTGAGAGAGATTCCTGCCTGCAACCTTAGAGAAGCCGCTGCCAGTCTGTGAAGACAATACTGAGCTAGATAGACCAATGGTCTGACTCAGTATATGGCAGCTTCCTATGTTCCAATGTTCCAGAGGGCAAGGGCTACCATAGAGAAAGCCTGTCTGCATTTCACCACTGGCCAAAAGTCATATATATGGCTGTGAGATAAGAAGAGCTTCTCTTAAGTAACTTATGGGTCAGGCTGATTAATGAAAGAGTAGGCAGTCCTTTATACATCTACACCATACATCCAAAAGGATGTATGACTTTACTTAATTGCCCCTGTAAACGAGTGTGAAGGGCTTTTGGAAGGAGGGGAAGAAATGGGAAAATCACCCCTCCTCTCCCTCACTGTATCCACTACCCAGTGCACAGCAGGAAAAAACTGTCAGCGCAGGGATGCTGAAAGTTTCTTGTGGACCTTCTGTAGCCCTCTTTCTATAGCTGGTCATAAGCCCCCAAAGGTGAGGCCAACGAGAGAGAAGAGGGGTGTCATCTGGGCTGGTGAGGTGGAGCACTGGAAAAGGAGATGGGGCAGGGTGGCGTATTGCCATTTTCTTCATGTCGCAAACGGCAATGCTGGTCTTCCCATATTGGCACAGTTGTTTGATCTTTCAGAGCAATTTGTTCTCATGGCACCAAGCTCCATTCATGGAAAATGCAGATCATCAGTGCCACAGTTAAAACTCTGTGCTGGGCAGTAATTATATATCGGTTTTGTTTGCTACAGGCAGTAATTTAGCTTTGTTATGGGAGTTGTAGTTCAACAACAGATGGAGAGCGAAGGTTGCCTACCCCCGTTTGTGGTATTTAACAACGTATCACCACAGATAGGAAGCACAACCTTTCTCCCATTTTTGCAGCACAGATGTGCAGGGGCAGATTAATGCATAGGCAAAGCAGGCACTTACCTATGGTGGCAGCTTTTGAGGAGTGGCAGCTTTCTGCATGCAGTGCAAGCAGGATTACTGTCCATGAACAGCTTACTGTGGGGAAAGACAAACTTTAAAATGTGTGACTATGTTTAATCTCACAATGCATAGTTGCCACTCCAAATATATTCAGCTTCAGCAACACTATAGGTGCCCTGTGATGAGCTACAGAAGTGGATGGGGCAGCAACATGGCGGAGGTTGCTGGCTGGGAAGGCTCACTCACTCAGGCACGTCCAGCTCCCGCAGCTGAGTCTCCGCCTCCTTGCACTGCATCGACTCCACCTCCTGGTGACTGGCCTACTCCAGTCTAGCTCTGCGGAGGCGCTTCATATGCAGGAACTGCAGCGCCGCCACCCAGGTGCCCCAGCAGGTACCCGCATTTTTTAAAAAACTACCCGGTTATGTGTAGTTAGCTGATGGCAATGTTGGCGCTGGAACGGTTCGTGCACAAGTCCCTGGGTGGCGGCATCTACTGGATCTAGGAGCGCTTCTATGAGTCTGGAAACGGGCAAAAGGCTTGGGCATAGCAATACCATTCTCCCTGCAATAGATGTCCCTGTCTTGCTCCGCTCTAGCTCCTGCCACAGGAGCAGCAGCTACCGTAGTAGAATGAGGACCATAGTAGAATGAGGACAGGTGGGTGGAGGGAATGGGAAGATTTGCAAATGCAAGGCAGCTGTTGAGGATGCAACAGCAGCTGCTGCCCAGAACAGAAGCCCTGGCAGCCTGGCAACTGGGCAGGAGGAGGTACCTGAGTTGTGTGTGTGAGAGTGTTGTGATTTTGATTGCAAGTAGGGGATAGGCAACAGCACACTACGCAAGTCTCTGTTGGGACAGAGGGGAGGCAAATCTTTGATTGCCGATGGGCAGCAAAAAGCTTAATCCGCCCCTGCAGGTGTGTTCTTTACTGGGTCTAGCCTCTACGGCTTTATTGACGATCTTTTTTATTGCTGTCAATACAATAAAAATCCCTCACAATCACAGCAATCAAAAGCTTAACCCTGGCATTTATTGATAGTGTCTAATCCACAGCCTACTCTGTGAAGAGCAGATGCAGCTTGAGGAGGTGAGCAAGCTTTTCTAAACAGAACGACATCTAGCCCTTTCCCCCCATCACACTAACAGGAGGAGGGGAGATTTTTAGAGGCTTATTTCTCTTTAAGGGATAAGTCCGTGTGTGTGTGTGTGTGTGTGTGTGTGTGTGTGTGTGTGTGTGTGAGAGAGAGAGAGAGAGAGAGAGAGAGAGAGAGAGAGAGAGAGAGAGAGAGAGAGAGAGAGATTTGCCAGGGCTAGCATTTGCCAGGGCTAGCAAACTCCAGTGTTTTTGTTTGTCCCTGCCTGGAGGGGGTGGAGTCAGCTAGGGCTGGGGGAGGTCCCACATTCCTCGACATTCCTTTGACCCAAATCCTGTGTCTCAGTTGGAAGCCTACTCTCTACATAAGAAGTAAAGGCCCGAGAGCATAGAGAACAGGGATAGCAAACAGGATGTTGGAGTTTAGCAGGAGTTTAGCGGGAAGAGTTTGGGGGAGCCTGGAACAAGTCCCTGTGATCACAAGGAGCTTGGTGGAGCAGAGAATGTAAGTACAAATCCCTCCCTCATATTCTTGAGAAAGGCTGTTTGGACAGTTAATTAGCTGACCATTACAGCTGAGACCTATCCTTCTAATAAACTATCTCTAAATACTGTAAACAGCCAACAAAAACAGTATGAAGATAGAAAGTCAGCAGGGGAGGGGGCACTTCCCAGTATATTGCATAGAGTGCCACATATATGACTATTTACCCCATGGGCAGAAGTCATGAGTGTGTGCTTGATGCAAGGAGCTCCTGGCTCTCAGGGAACAAATCCATGCCCTCGAGACCAAGGTGGCGGATCTGGAGAAGCTCAGAGAGACAGAGAGGCATGCGGATGAGACCTTCAGGGATGTGGTAGAGGCATCCCACTCCAGGGCCGATAGCTCTGCTGCTCTCAGGGAGAATGAAGGTCTTGGGCAAGGAGGACATCAGTCTGACGAAGAGGGAAATGCTCCTTTAGGAGGGACCCCTTCAGTGGAAGATGAGCCCATATCCTCTCGCACAGGGGATACTCCTCCGGGGGGTGGGGGCCTCCTTGTGGTGGGTGATTTGATCATTAGACGTATAGAGAGATGGGTTTGTGATCCGTGTGTTGACCGCATGATGACTTGCCTGCCTGGTGCGAAGGTTGCGGACATCACGCAGCGTTTAGATAGGCTGTTAGGCAGTGCTGGGGTGGAGACAGCTGTCATGGTGCATGTCAGCACCAATGATGTGGGGAAATCTAGTTGGGAGGTCCTGGAACCCAAATTTAGGCTGATAGGTAGCATTTTGAAGTCCAGGACCCCCAAGGCAGCATTCTCAGAAATGCTACCTGTTCCATGCACAGGTACAATGAGACAGGCAGAGCTGAGGGGTTTCAATGCGTGGATGAGATGTTGATGCTGGGAGAAGGGGTTTAGAATTCTTAGGCACTGGGATACATTTTGGGGCAAGCAAGGACTGTGCAAAAGGGATGGGCTGCACTTGAACCAAGATGGAACCAGACTGTTGGCACTTAAAATAAAAAAGGTGGCAGAGCAGCTTTTAAAATGATGCCTGGGGAATAGCCGACAGGAGCTGGGCAGTATCTGGATGCCATCCTTTAACATGCGAGGGGGGCAAAGGATTCAGATAAAGCAGAAGAGGACAGAACAAAACCACATAAAAAGCAGACAGGAGCCTGTGCCAGCTGGTCAGAGTCAAAAGAAAGATAGCAGACACCAGGTGAGAGATTCAGCATATAGGTGCTTATATGCCAATGTCAGAAGCCTCCAAGCCAAGATGGGCGAGCTGGAGTGCTTGGTTACTAACAAAGAAATAGATATAGTGGACATAACAGAAACATGGTGGAACAGTGAGAACCAGTGGGACACTGTTATCCCTGGATATAAACTCTACAGAAAGGACAGAGAAGGGCACCTTGGAGGGGGAGTAGCACTGTATGTTAAAGAAGGGATAGAATCTAACAAGCTAGAAAACCTGGGTGGACCTGAGTCCTCCACAGCAGGGGCATATCTAGGGGTAGGGCAGGCAGGGCACGTGCCCCGGGCGCCACTTGAAGGGGGCGCCACTTTGTAAAAAAAAATTTTTTTTAAATGGCTGCCAAAAACAAAATGGCCACCGTGCATGCTCAAATGGAAAAAACGGCCACTGGACATGCTCATATGGTCCCTGCGAGGCCCTAGAGGCCAGCGGGGTGAGGGGGAATATTTGCAAAAAAACCCACCAGCCTTTAGGAAGCCCCCCAAAGGGGCTACGGGTAAAAAATAATAATAATAATAATAATAATAATAATAATATAATATAAGACACTGTACACATATTCAGATTGGCACTATGTACAGAGAATCAGGGCTTGTGAATACTGAGCTGACACTTAAGAGCTAGGATTGTATTCATTTGTTCTTACTTTGCTTCTTGTGATAAGTGAGTTAAATGTGATGTCTTGCTAATATGGCTATTAATGGTGAGTTTGTCTTTGAATCAGTGTGAAATCCTTAATATTAAGGCCCACTGGGAGTTTCTTGCTCTCTTTCTCTCATTTTAACTGTCTTTCTGAAAGACTAGAATATATTCCAAGCAGTGACACAGTTTACTCTGCATATCCTTTAATTATTCACAGAGTATCTGGGAAAAGTCAAATTCTCCATTGATTTTTAAAACTTATGTAATGGTGATGCTACAATGCATAGTAGAGAATTAGACAGGCACTTCTGTTTAGTTTTCCAAGTACATCTCCACACAGAATTTGGGTATTTCATGAGCCCCCACATACTGAAATTTGTAGTTTTCCAGCATGTTTTGGTCTGGCTAAGTCCACTGCTAAATAGTTTTTGAAATATTAAAAGATTAACAAGCTTGACATATTTTTCAGCTGATATTATGATAAAGTTATCTGAAAGATGGGTGTCAGATGCTTGGACAGGGGGTGCAATTTCAGTGTTTGCCGTAGGCACTATTTTCCCTAGATATGCCTCTGCTCCACAGAAACCCTGTGGGTGACAATACCAGGCCTGAAAGAGAACGTGCTACTGGGGACGTGCTATCACCCTCTGGATCAAAACACTGACAGTGACTGGGAGTTGCAGCAGGAAATCAGGGAGGCGTCAAGGAGAGGCAGGGCTGTAATAATGGATGACTTCAATTACCCACACATAGACTGGGTAAATTCACACTCAGGTCATGACAGAGAGGCCAAATTTCTAGATACGCTGAATGATTGTGCCCTATAATAGTTGGTCTTGGAACCAACCAGAGAGAAGGCGACCTTGGACTTAATCCTGAGTGGCACCCAGGACCTGGTGTGGGGTGTCAGTGTCATCGACCCTTTAGGGAACAGTGACCATAGTGTGATCAAATCCAGCATACATGTGGGGAGAGAATCACCAAGGAAGTTTAAGACAGATATTTTGAATTTCAGAAGAGGAAACTTTTCCAAAATGAGGAGTATGGTGAAAAGAAAGCTGAAAGGGAAAATCAGGAGAGTCACTTCGCTCCAGAATGCATGGAGTTTACTCAAAACCACAATACTAGAAGCCCAGTTAGATTGTACTGTAATTCATTATTTTTCTATGTAAACCACTTTGAGAACTTCTGTTGAAAAACAGTATATAAATATTTGTAGTAGTAGTAAAAAAATTATAACACACCTACAGGAAAGCAATAGAACAAAGCACAGGGCAGTTAAAGAGACATAGGGCAGTCCTAACACCTTGGCAGCCAGGCAAAAATATCTACATAGTCTAGTGCAGTGTCTGCTGCACAGCAAGGCTGTCAAGTTGAGTCTGAAAAATAGTTCAGTTCAGTTCAATTTTATTACAGTCATTGACCAGAAAAGAGAACATTACAAATGCAAATATCAATATCAATATAACAAATATATAATAAAATAAAACAAAATAAAGGAATAAGATTATAATCATAAGATTATAATAATAATAAATAATAATAATAAGATTGGTAATTTCCACGTCTTCCACAGTCTGGCTACGTTCTGTGACTCAATACAATGAGTTGAACTGAGGTTTTGGTTTCCCTAGGAATGAGAACAGTCTGTAATTCTCTGCTATTTATTATGTATTAATTAAAATTTGGAAAATACTTTTCCAAAGTGCAAAGTGTTGTACAAAAGACAGCAAACACCGCAATATAAATAGGGAACAGAACAATCCAGGAACACACACACTTCAGTCAAAGACCTGATAAAACAACTTTTGATTGTTTTAGACCTAATCTTACAACTTCTTTGGAAAGACAATAAAGAGGAAACATTCCTAACATGTTTGGGAAGGAGGTTCCAGAAGCAATTATCAAAATGTTTTGGCCCCTAACTACCACTATCTTCATCCGATGCATTTGTTGGCATAATCAGCAAAGGTGACTGACTAGACCTGAACTGGCAAAGACACTGAAAAGAGGAGAGATGGTCCCTGGAAGTTACATAAACAAGGATCAATGTGTAAAGAGCTGACATATAAGAAAGGAAAAGGCCTCCTCATCAGCCACAGATTTTAAAAAGCACCCTCCTGGCCTTAATTCAACCTACTTCTCTATGAGCAAAGACCAGAAACATTCAGGATCTTCACTTGGTCAGATATAAACACATAACCTATGGCCGCCTTCATACATAGTGTGAAATTGCGGGGTGCTGAACTCTAGGTTCTTCTGGAATCGTCCCACAGACAGTCTTCCAACCTGGGTCGGGCAACCTCCAGTTTCAAGGCAGAGGAGCCCCTCCCTCTACCTGGTCCACTGAGGCCACATCCCAGCAAGCTCTGTAGCACTTAAGTCACCAGATGAGGGCAAGGCATCAGCAAGGCAGCAGCCATTGGCCACAATCTTCAAGGAGCAGTGCCCGTGCCTATTCAGCATGGACCACAAACAGCAGGAAGAGGGTATTTAAACCATTTTAAATGGCATTTTAAACTCTTTCCCTCACACTACTTGCACTGCCACCCTCATAACAGCCCCACAACAAAACCATCTTGCACAAGCACAATTAGTAGTAGCAGTGGGGTGGAGAGGAGCATTCTTTTTTTGTTACTCCAGGAAGGGATCATGACAGCTTCCTAGGAGGGAATATGTATATGAGGGTGGGCAAAGGCTCCTAGGGGTCTGGTCCTCTGTGACAAAGGATGCTCTTGTGATGGCAGACCCAGTCAAAGCTGTCCAGGAACCCCTAACACACTGCTCCCCTTATGTTGGCTTGCCAGCCGGGGATTGGCCCTTTTATGAGAGGGTCAGTCTACTGAGGAGGACTAGAGGCTTCATGAACTTCGAGTCTCCATTGGACTGTGCTTTCATGCATTAGGATGTCCAGTTGGACATCCAGCTGGGTAGGGGGCCCTGCTGGGACCTCATGCTCCTCACTTTTCCCTCCACACTCAACCCCTACAGGCTCCCAAGGAGTCTGGGCTGCTCCATGCCATTTCCCTCTGGGCTCGGTCTTGCTAGACTGGAGATGGCTCCTAATACACCTTCAAAATTCCCGGGCCAGGACCAGTGTACACAGATCAGCCGCCATGGGAAATTGCAGGTAAGGGGAGCCCCTATTTTCAGCAATCCCTGGCAAGCCGAGTATAGCTGTACTGGGCAAAAACATGTATATTTGCCAAGGGACAACCAGACTTCCAGAATGAGCTGTTTCACTCCTGCTGTCTGCTAGTAAGATTTTTGACTGGAGCCAGTATTTTTGCATAGCTGATGCTATGTGGTACAACAGCTATTCCTTCCTGGCCCCTGCAAGATTATAACGGTGTTGGAATGGTACCCTTCCACAGGATTGTAACGGTGTTGGAATGGTAGCCTTCCACAGGGCTTGCATGGATCTAACAATGGGGCTGGGTGGTGAAAGCCCTCCAGGCTGCATGTGTGTGTGTATGGCCTGCCACTCTCATGAGAGAGCGGTTCTTGGGAGAAGGGGCTTTGTCACACATTAATAACTATTCAGCCTGTGAAACACCACCCCAATGTACCCCAAAATGGTTCTTCTCATGAGTAATGCCAGATACTGCATGCTTGCACCCAAGGGGAAGTGGCTGGACCCCCTTCCCCTATCAATTTGTACAAAAAATAGAGCAGAGCCACTCAAGAATTCCAAGTGCCGCCTTTCAACCTAGACCTTGGGTATTGTTCTCTTGGCATGTGTTATCTGTGTTGGGAAACAACCAGGTTGCCCAGTTCATGGTGCCACCAGGATGCCATGTGCTTGTGCAAATACTACTTCTTCACTTGATTTGTGAAGACCTCTCTACAAGGTGTGCATCTTGGTCATCCCAACCCCTTTTTATGCAGATTGCCAAAGGTGGTGGTGGGGAACATGAGACACAGTGGAAAGCAGGCATCCCCCAGTGCAGCATTTCCCCTTTACATGCTTTGAAGCTTGGGATGAGGCAATGGCTAGAGGAGTGCAGAGACAGTGAGGGGGGGCAGGGCAAGTGCTTGGAGAGGCGGCCAGCGAGAAGTGCGGCAGGCATAGAGCTGGCGCACCTCTGGGCTGGTCTGAAGCCTCCCTCTCTATGGTTTTGGCAGTAGCCACAGCATAAAACCCAGGTTATGGTGGTGGTAAAATTCAGTCATGCTGCCATTCTCCAAACCTCAGGCTGCAGCAGTGAAACTCACTACAAACCGAAGGATCAGATTACAGTTTCAGCTTGAAAAGCTCAGGCCGCGTTTGTGTCGAAGCTGCTGTTCCACGCATTCAAATGACCATGAAATGGAACCTCTGCCCCCTTCATCTCCGGCTTGGCGTTATGTGCAAAGGTGGCCTATCAGTCACAGGCAAACGGATCCCCTCTAAACCATGCCACTTCCTACCAGCATTCACTCCATAGCCTCTTCACACTCACCCCAGCGGCACTCACACTTACAGTGCTGAAAGCAGGTAGAAAGTCCCATCCCAGTGAGCTGTCACTTACCCCCTCCCAGACCTTGGTCAGTGTGGCATTTGTGTGAATGCCAGGAGTGGCAGCCATTAGGGTTACAGCACGTGCCTTTTCACACAAATACTGTTGTAACTGTGAGCAGCGAGGTCCAGGCAGCGAACAGCTCTATAATTTAGCCTAGAAGGAAATAATTTGAATAAACAGAGGATACTTGGCCAGGTAGGTTCTGGGGCAGTAGCGGCAGATTGCACTACCAGACTCCCACAACAACAAAGATCTCTCCCCCAAACCTTCACACATGTGTCTAGGGGACAGGGCCTTTTATAAGGTTCTGTCCTCTGCAAAGTGTCAAACATGAGAAAACATTAGGTTTCAAAGTGATCAAAGGGACTGGATTTGAAGAAGGTATCGGTGCAGTGGTGGCTGAGCTTGCTTGAATAGGGAATACCCTGGAACATCCGTGGATAGTGGATTAAGGGTAGTCATTTGATGGGAGAAAACCTTTTTGACTGGAGCCAGTATTTTTGCATAGCTGATGCTATGTGGTACAACAGCTATTCCTTCCTGGCCCCTGCAAGATTATAACGGTGTTCTCACGACACAAGCTGCCAGGGTTACCCCAGGCAGCTAGTGTTGTCTGGAGCAGAGATTCTCAACATTGAGTCTCCAGACATTGTTGGACTTCAGCTCCCATAATCCCCCACCCCAGTGACCTTTGGTTGGGGAAGTCCAATAACATCTGGGGACCCAACGTTGAGAATCCCTCATCTGAAGCACTAGGAGCCCTGCGGTCGTGGCTGCTCCAGTCCTGGGTAGCCTGACTTTGATACCCAGCTATTTACCAGGTATTTTACAGAGAAAGCTGATTGTGTGTGAGACTACCACCGGGTAGCTGGGCTTCTCCCCAGCCCGACACCATTTTAGAAGATGTGGCTGCACAGAGAGGAGTGGCTACTCTACTGAGAGCAGCGCACAGTGCACACTGGAATGTGGGAGGACGTCTTCCTCCCAATCCCAGCTTGCGACTCCACCATGGCACCACTCATGTGGGTGCACGGTGTAGTGGAGCCCAGGATGGCCACCGTTCATGGGGGAGGGGAGGCAGGCAACCCCTGCCTTCCCCCCAGTCCTGCAGCAAAAGTCATGAGAATGACTTTTATGCATCTTTGAAATCATGCTTGTTCCAAGTACTGGATCTTTTAATTTAAATTACAAATTTAAAATTGTACTTCTCTTGTCTGAGGCGTGAAGGGGAAGATAGAAACTAGCATACATCCTGTTGCTCAAACACTTTCTGGCTGCCTTTAACTTGAGTTTGAAGATGGAGTCTAACTAACTAATGGCTTAACTAGCTAATTAGTCTTAACTAACTAATGGCTTTAGCAGACAATTTAATTTCAGATGAAATTATCAAAAGAGTATAAAAGCTAAGGTATAAAGAACTAAGGTGGTAAGGGTTTCTTAAGTTGTTTTCTTCCACAGACAAAAACAGATGAGCAGATCTATTTTTGTTGTATTTACTTGCATCCAAACCTAGTTTCCCCCCAGGTTGTCTTAAATTCAGAGTGCTGTTCCTTTTGGGTAAATACAGGTACTTAACCTCTGTTTTTTTGAGGGGATTGTCTTAAATTCAGGGTCTACTATGTAGGTAAATACAGTAATTTTTTAAAAAACAAGTTAGTATGTAAGAGGGTGTGTGTGTATCCACTTATGCACCCCTTGAAAAAGAAAAAAAGGACAATACACGTTTCTCACTGGAGTGAAGCTAAAACCTATTAGAAGAGAAAATGTTAATTTCAACCATTTTATTAACAAGCATGGGATAAGGGGAAGGGGCTGCCAGGGACGTATCTAGGGGTAGGGCAGGCAGGGCATGTGCCCCGGGCGCCACTTGAAGGGGGGCACCATTTTGTAAAATTATTATTATTATTATTATTATTTTAAAAGGCTGCCAAAAACAAAATGGCCACCGTGCATGCTCAAATGGCCTCTGTGAGGCTCTAGGTCATGCCAGGCTTTGCAGAGGCCATTTGAGCATGCGCGGTGGCCATTTTGTTTTCAGTGGCCTTTAAAAAAAAAAAGATTATTTTTAAAAACGGCCACTGCACATGCTCAAATGGTCTCTGCGAGGCCCTAGAGGCCAGCGGGGTGAGGGGGAATCTTTGCAAACCTCCCCAGCCTTTAGGAAGCCCCCCAAAAGGGCTACGGGTAAAAATAATAATAATAAAAATATAATATAAGACACTGTACACATATTCAGATTGGCACTATGTACAGAGAATCAGGGCTTGTGAATACTGAGCTGATGCTTATGAGCTAGGATTGTATTCATTTGCTCTTACTTTGCTTCTTGTGATAAGTGAGTTAAATGTGATGTCTTGCTAATATGGCTATTAATGGTGAGTTTGTCTTTGAATCAGTGTGAAACCCTTAATATTAAGGCCCACTGGGAGTTTCTTGCTCTCTTTCTCTCATTTTAACTGACTTTCTGAAATACTAGAATATATTCCAAGCAGTGACACAGTTTACTCTGCATATCCTTTAATTATTTCCAGAGTATCTGGGCAAAGTCCAATTCTCAATTTATTTTTAAAACTTATGTAATGGTGATGCTACAATGCATAGTAGAGAATTAGACAGGCACTTCTGTTTAGTTTTCCAAGTACATCTCCACATAGTATTTGGGTATTTCATGAGCCCCCACATACTGAAATTTGTAGTTTTCCAGCATTTTGGGGGGTGGCTACGTCCACTGCTAAATAGTTTTTGAAATATTAAAAGATTAACGAGCTTGACTTGTATTTTTCAGCTGATATTATGGTAAAGTTATCTGAAAGCTGGGTGTCAGATGCTTGGACAGGGGCCGCAATTTCAGTGTCTGCCCTAGGCGCTATTTTCCCTAGATACGCCTCTGGGGGCTGCAATTGCAAGTTAGAAAAGAAGAGCAAACAAGCTTTGCTCCCCTCAAACTTCATCAAGGCTTCTTCTCTTCAAGTATATTTACAATTGTCCTCCCAGGATGACACACACAGAGGTCCTCTCACTCCATTTATTCTCACAATAACCTTGTGAAGTTAAACAGAGTGGGCCCGATAGCACCTAGGCGCTTTCCAGATTAACCCCTACCACAGTAGCACTACAGATCTCCTAAGTGTGCTTCCATTCTTCCTGTGTTGTCACACCGCAGTCCCTGCCCTGACAGCAAGGTGCCAGTCACATTTCCAATGCCTTATTTTGGACTTTATCTTTGTGTTCTAGTGCTACAACGTTGCAAGTCCGTTGCAGAAAAACAGCTGTATTTTCCCTGTTGAAGGTGTTTGAGATTCTGGGGATCATTTTCAATACGATCCTGCCAAGTCGAAGCATTTTACCCCTGTTAAGCATTTATCAGGAAAGCACCCTAGAGAGTTTCATGGTTATGGGGGTGAGGTGAGGGGACTGGTTCTCTACAGCCCTAGTCCAACCAACTGCATCACATCTTACACAGTTAACAAGCTGGGGCAGAGGTACTGCAACAAGACTGGTAAAAGGGAAGTTGCAGAAATAATTGTCTATGTACTTTAATAATTCAATTTATGTTTCAACTGGTGATTTTTCTCCCCCAGTTTCAGGAAGACTTGGGCTTCATTCTCAGCATTCTTTTTGTACAGATACCATACATACACGTTTTGCAATAAACTAATCCATCCATTCTTTAATATTAAAGTCTTAGCAAAGGTTGATAGCTATCACTGGAATATTACTCTAAAACCAATATTATAGAACAGCTGGTCATCAGACTGCACCACTAGCCCTCATTTCCATGGGCGGAACTGGGGGGGCAGGTAGGGCACATGCCCTAGGCGCCACTGAGTGGGGGGCGCCACACCAGTGCTTGTCACCTCCACCCCATTGCCCACCTGCCCAGCCCCAGGGCCCCCCAGCCACTTGCCATCCTGCTTACTTTGCCCTCCAGCTCCAGCCTAGGATCCCAGCGGCCTGCAAACTGCAGAGAGCTCTTCTTCTCTCCCCACCTCTCAGCTGATTGGCGGGTGGGCGGGGCTTCCAGAGAGGCCTCCGTGTAGGCCTCCCTGAAGCCTGAACTTGGCATTCCCCAGCAAGCCAGGAAGGAGGCAGTCAGAGTTCTCTGCAGCAGACTCTCTGCCCAGACCATCCAGCACAGCTTTTGCAAGGTAGACTGTGAATTCCTTTTTGTGGTTACCCCCTCACCCTGGGTATATAGGGATCTGCTATATAGGGGGGGAGACTGAGAAGTCTCTGAATATTTAATTTAAAACAGATTGAAAAATTTGCTGGCTTTAAAAACAAAAACTATCTAAAAAGGCCTATAAGTGGCTTGTTTCATGGCAGAAAATTACAAACACTTCTGGAACAAACAATATTTTATTTATTTATTTATTCGTTCATTCATTCATTCATAAATGCACTTATGTTCAAGTTGTTTTGCAACCCAGAAGGTCTGAGTGAGAACTGTGAAGCATGTGTTGTGCTTTTATTTTATTTTATTTTTCTTGTGTGTGAACTGCTCTCCAATAACTCGCAGGGACTTCAGGGTAAATCTGGTCAACATGTGAATGCAGCTCCTCCATTCCAGAGGAGATGTGTGTTAAAAGGCTTTAAAAGCCTCATGTGAAAAACCTCCTGGAATCAAACTTTACTGAATTTGTTCAGAATTCAGAGAAAACAAACATAGGCTCACCCTGCATGGTTGAAAGTCTCCTTTGCTAATCTGCAGCGAGGGGGACATTTTAATAATTAGTGTTTCTAGTGTGTTTTAGGCATTAAAAGTAGCACAAATATATCACTATATATTGTGAAGTGTGTGTGTGTGTATTCAGTGAAATGTATTTCCAGGCAGCATACTTATTTTGAAATATCAGACTTAAATCCTTGGGGACCTGGGATGTGTGGAGGCCCTGGACTTTGAGGGGCTGGGGGCCCATTTTAAAATCTCATCTTGGCCCATTCCAACCTTGCTATGCCCCTGGCAGTCATTACACATGGGTTTCTGCACAACGCCGGCACAGAAGAAACTTCCATGTAGAAAATGTGTCTCTTGTAAATTGACCCTGAATTTTCCATCCATGACTGGGATATCTGAGAGTTAGAGTCAATAATAAAAGAACAGCACACTGCTTGTGACAGGAAGGGGCAAATTACAATGATTTCTTAGTCTGGCAGGGGCTAGTTTTGGCCCTGGCAGAACTTGGCTGTCTGCTCCTGTTGCAAATTCCTCTGTCTAGTGTGGCAAACTAACGTATTCTCCTCCCTCCTGGTGCCAAAGTAAGCACTAGTGTGGTGAATGCACATACACCCCATCATGAGCCAACAGTCATTACAAGACAAAGGCTGGCAGGAATCATTCACTGGTTTATAGACTCCCTCCGCCCTGCCACCTTCTTCTTCCCCAATTTTGCTAGTGGCTATTTGGGCAGGTGATCCTCTAGGACAAAGTCATGTTTTTTAAAAAGAATGAGATGAGACAGAGAAAATGACACTTGGAATCCTCGCATAACTCCTGACTGTTGTTCTAAGTCTTTTACAGAGATGGCTCACGTTTTCGGGTTTTGATCAACAACCATGTCTAGATGGTACAGTGTTCCTTTTAACAGGGATTTCCAGATATTGTTGACTACAAGTCCCATCATCACTGTTTGGATGCAATTTCAGTGCTTGCCCTAGGCGCTATTTTCCCTAGATACGCCTCTGCTCATCTCAGGAACATTTTCCCAGGCACTGGATTTCCTTAAAACTGAAATGCTGTAGGGACAGCTAAAGCAGAAGGGACACCTAAAGCAGTGGAAAAGGACAATGCTATAACAATTTATATCACTGGATACAAAAGGCAGAACTTCACGAATGGGGACTTAAACTACTATTACTAATGAGGCTGCTGAATTCTACATACTTTGAAATAAGCATACTTGTGCCAGTACAACATTTTGTGTTGATTGGTTGGTTATGTTGTTATTGTTTGGCACAAACATCTTCATTTCAATTCAGCATGAAGGACATGTTGAATTAAAATAAAAGGTGGCTGTCTGGACTGTGGGAGGAGGAATGACATGCCAGATTCAGTGTATGAAAAAATCTTTGTTAGCTATTGTGTTTTGCCTCTTCAGCATGGGCAGGTGTGATCCTGCTTTCCTAGCCCTCCTTTCACAGTGTCAGCTGCCAAGCTTGAGTGTGACTCACCAGGTGACAGGCCTGGAGATGGAGTCAGGGTAGTGGAGGCAGATGTCCCATTGAAGCAGAAGCTTGAAGGCTGGTTGGGGGCTAGAGTTCAGGTCAGGAAGAAGTAGGAGCTGCAGGCTTGGCAAGAGACCCAAAAGTGTGCTGGAGAGGCTTGAGGAACAAAGCGGAGCCCAAGCATTCTAGTTCTGTATTGGCAAAGGGGCTCAGGAGACAAGAGCCTGTCCAAGTAGTTGTTGCCAGCACCTGGTCTTCAAGTGGAAGTATCTTAAATACTCTAGGAAAGAGCCACACCCATTCCCTGGAGATCTGATCCAAACAAACCCTACCAGGAGTGGAGGGATGCCAGTGGCGGCCCGGGTTCTGCTGCGGTGGCCCCCCCTAGCCCCACCCCCTGCATCTGACATCAGATGCAGGGAGTGTTTAGCCACACCCCCACATCTGACGTCAGATGTGGGGGGCATGGTTTTGCTCTCAAACGAGGCCGTGTGTCCCCGTTTGAGAGTTAAATCAGCCAGCGCTGCATTCGCAGCATGGCCAGAGAGACTCTCCTTGCCAGGGAGCAGCGCTAGCTGATCTAATTCCATGCGGCCCCGTTTGGGAGCTGAATCGGCCAGTGCTGCATTTGCAGTGCTGCCAGGAGCGGTCTCTCTGGCCGTGCTACGAATGCAGCACTGGCTGATTTAATTCCCAAACGGGGCCGTGCCAAATTCCCAAATGAGGCCATGCGGAGCTAAATCACGCCCCGCCCCACGTCTAACATCAGATGCGGGGGTCATTTCGGGACCGCAGGGTGCAGTCGCGAAGGGTGGCAGCCCAGATTCTTTGAACCCATCTGCTCAATGGAGGTTCTGCCCCTGAACCCTACTCATGAGGAGTCCAGCTGCTGTTTTTCCTCTTGAGAAGATCCCGGAGCCTCCTGGCAGCGAGGCATGCACTTCTGAAGCACTGGATTAGGGACTTATGGGCCTGGATACACCAGTGTGTTGGGGAGCCAGTCGAGGGGTCTCAATGAGCCCTAAGGGTTGTAGCTGAACCCCGGGTTCTGGTTGGACCTGGGGAAGCCAGATATTTCTGGCTGCCAGTCCAAACCTATCATTTCCTGTAGTCGTCCAAGAAACATTTCTAATTAGCTTGTTCAAAGTCAATACATCCCTTCCCATGAAACAGTCCATTCCTATATTTGGATCCAGTCTCCCCGAAGGACATTTCTCTTGTGAAAATTGTGTATACTGCTGTTACACTCCAAACTTCTGCTTGGAGCGGTATGGCCTACCACCTGTTCGCTTGACCCTTGTCCAAAATGGCTAATATTATTTGGCAGAGAGGCTATTGTAGATGGCCTGGCATAGATTATAAATGCTTCTCTGAGGGAGGGCAGAATGCCTCCTTGTCTTAAGGATGCAATCATTAGACTTCTTCTGAAGAAGCCTGCCTTGGATCTCTCAGAGCTAAGCAACTACAGGCTTCTCTCCAACCTTCCATGGCTGGGCAAGGTGACTGAGAAGGTGGTGGCCTCCCAGCTCCAGGTGGTCTTGGAGGAAACCGATTATCTAGACCCATTTCAAACTGGCTTTCAGGGGTGGGGTGGGGAGAATTCCTTGGTCGGCCTGATTGATGATCTCCAATTGGGAATTGACAGAGAGAGTGTGACTCTGTTGGTCCTTTTGGATCTCTTGGTGGCTTTCCTACTATTGACCATAGTATCCTTCTGGAGCATCTAAGAGGGTTGAGGGGTGGGAGGCATCACTTTATGGTGGTTCTGCTGAAACTACTATGCATATTTACAATCTGTATTGAAACCATACACTTGAAGAACAACTGAATAACCCTGTTAAATAAAACAAGTTATTTCAGCATTAGAAAGATGCAATATTGTATTGCTTCTCCCATGTCACCAGAAGGGATACACCATGCTACAAAAGCAACAAATCAGAGGGAAACATGTTATTCTGGTCTCAGATCTTTCTAAAAGAAGGTTTCAGTGGTGGTGGCAGCAGAGATACCATGAGGTAGGGTCTCCCTCGCACTCCCTAGCACCCCCTGCCATGGTCCTGATCTGGATCAAAACATGTAGGCCCTAACATGTACTCTGTGTATCATCTAGTTTGGTCCTCATTTCTATGTACATCTCAGCATCTGGATCACCTGAGAGGGTTGAATGCATTGTTTTACAGTGGTTCCGCTCTTATCTCTCAGGCAGATTCCAGATGTTGTCACTTGGAGACTGTTGCCCTTCAAAACAGGAGCTCTGTATGGAGTCTTGCAGGGCTCCATTTAATCTCCAATGCCCATTCAGCCATGATACTTGCTGGGTGACTCTGGGCCAGTCACTTCTCTCTCAGCCTAACATAATTCACAGGGTTGTTGTGAGGAGAAACTTAAGTATGTAGTACACCACTCTGGTCTCCTTGGAGGAAGAGTGGGATATACAATGTAATAATAATAATAATAATTTTTAGTAGCTACATGAAACCAGTGGGAGAGCTCATCAAGGGATTTGGTGCAGGGTGCTATCAGTACACGGATAACAGCCAAATCTATTTCTCCATGTCAGCCTGTTGGAAGGTAGTAATGGGTTGGATGAGGGATAAAAAATTGAATCTAGATAAGATGGAGCTGCTCCTTGTAGGGAGCTGTAATTCAGGAGATGGAATAGATCTGCCTATTCTGGATTAGGTTATACTTCAGGTTACCTGACCTCCTCTAGAAGAAATAAGTATGCAGTTTGGGAGTGCTTAAAATCTCATGAAAACCCCAATAAAAGTCAATTGAAATGCCATTAAAACCCCATTGTCATTAAAACCCCATTAAAAGTAAATTAAAATCCTTAAACACATTTAAAATCCCATTAAAGGTCCATTAAGCCAATTAAACCTCATTCGAATCCAACTAAAGCTCCATTAAATGCCGATTGAAAACGGAAAGTCAAACCCCACTGAAAGTCAATTAAAGCCCTATTAAGCCCCATTAAAAGTCTGTTAGCACCAGTGTTTCCTCCAAGGTGTGCACATATGCACACGCACACACAGTTTTTGATATCCACTCAGTTAATTTTAGTTCCCACTCAGATTGAATCAGGAAGGCCCTATTCTGAATGCACATGCAGAAACACTGCTTTGATACTGCCACCCAGAACAAAACTGATTCTGTGCACAGATGAAAAAAATTAGAGGGAACACTGGTTAGCACCCTATTAAAAGTCAATTAAAACTCACCTTGTTCTTAAGCAACCATCTCAAATGCAAGAACATCACCAACACCAGGCCCTAGTTGCCTGGTAGAAATCTATTTCACACCAAGAATAATTTCACCCCCACAGTGAAGATGGGGCCAGTTTACACAGCTGTTGTCTCTGGAGTGGCCACATGAAATTTCTGCCTGTTTGTGTATTGCTACCATTACACCACTAGCTACAACTTTCAGCAGGACTATGCTTTTTGCATGCAAGAGTCACACTCAAATGACATTGGCTGTAGCATTGGGGGCGGGGGTGATCCTTAAATGTGTGAGGCAGCATTAGATTTGCATGATTAGTTGAGTTCTGTCTAGGAGCTGACTCATGCAGATATGTCAGGTCATTTTCAGAAGCCCAGTGGTCATGCAGATTTGTGTTATGACTCTTTACAACATGGCCCATACAGAGGGGTCTGTAATCTCCTTCAAAAGATTTGGTATGTATACAAATATTCCACAACTTGGATAATTATGGGTTTCATGCTCCCCCACCCACGGAGGTTTGCCAGACTGGACGCTTTCCACATTACACCCTAGTCAGCAGTAGTTTACTTCGGCTTGGCAGGATTGTTTACTTCGGCTTGAAACCGTAAATTAAGGGGTGTTGTGCAAAGCCACCAGCAGGGGGAGCAGTTTTTCCTAGCTTGCGCAAACCTCCTACAACGGGGAAAATACAGGTGTTTTCCTCCCACCAACGTTGTAGTACCGTAACGCAAAGATAAAACCTGAAAGAAGGCATCAGAAATGTGAACGGCACCTTGCTGACAGCGCAGGGACTACAATGTTGAAACACAGGCAGTATGGAGGCACACTTAACAGACACATAGTGATACAGATTACAATCCAGCATGTAATCTGGAAAAGGCCTGGAGGTTTTACTTCAAGAAGAAGTGGTGGAAGTAAGGACAAAAAGATATAAAGTGCTTATAAACATAAGTTGGGGTAAATCAGGGTAATTGACATTGCTGCTACGTATCCATTCCATTTTTCTTACTTTGGTTTGTTCACTCAGCAGGCTTCCCCTTATCCATCCCACCCATGTCTAGGTTGTAGGCGAGGCTGGAGCGCCCTGCTTCCAATTAGCTCATTAACCTGTGCCCAGGTGGAAAAGAAGGCGGGAGTGTGTGTGTACACACACAGATGGTACCCCTGAAACCCCCATGTCATTTTCTGTCTTTTAAAAATATTTATTTTCCCAATGCTTGTGCAACAGCAATTCCATGATGCTCTCTGGTGCACCGTGTAATGGTGTTCTAGTGTACTTGTGGAAGAGCAGCATGAAGATTTTTTTTTTAAAATCCAAATTTTAAAATCCAAAGTGCCTTCTATTAGCTTCGGCTGATATGCCAGCTGCGTCCGTTTCTTGAGATGAATGACCTCAAAACAGTGATACATCTGCTGGTAACCTCCAGACTGGACTACTGTAATGCGCTCTATGTGGGGCTGCCCTTGTACGTAGTCCGGAAACTACAGCTGGTCCGGAATGTGGCAGCCAGGCTGCTCTCTGAGTCATCTCGGAGAGACCATATAACTCCTGTATTGAAGGAGCTACACTGATTGCCGATATGTTTCCGGGCAAAATACAAAGTGCTGGTTAAAACCTATAAAGCCCTAAACAGTTTGGGCCATGGGTATTTAAGGGAACGCCTTCTTCTGCGTGAACCCCACCACCCACTGAGATCTGCTGGAGAGGTCCGTCTGCAGCTGCCACCGACTCGTCTGGTGGCCACTCAGGGACAGGCCTTCTCCGCTGCTGCCCCGAGGCTTTGGAATGAGCTCCCTAGTGAAATAAGAGCCTCCCCATCTCTGACAGCTTTTAAAAAGTCTTTAAAAACACATTTCTTCACCCAGGCTTTTAATTAATGTTGTTTTAATGGTTATAATGCTGTTTTAAAATATTATTTAAAATTTTAAGTTGTAATGTGTGTGTGCCCCCCCCCGCCACCCTATTTTTCGCTTAACGAATGTTTTACTTTGTTTTTATTCTGTTGTAAACTGCCCAGAGACATAGGTTTTGGGCGGTATAAAATTGTTTTAAACAAACAAACAAACAAACAAACAAACAAACAAACGAAAAGGAAAAGGGGCTTCCCCCCACCCAATACAAAGAACTATTCTTACTTCCTTATGAAAGGAACTGGACATTGCTCTCTTATAGTGGTGTATCGGTGTACCAGTATTGTGTGCCTATGCAAGAACAACCCAAAATGTGTATACAGTACATATATACTCTGGACTGGAAATAGATTTCAGGAGGCAGGGAGTAAGTGTGCCCAGGAGTGGGATTGAGAAGGGTGGCAGGTGCAGCTGAAAATCCCCAAAGCCACTCTCAGACTGGTAGCCACACCTCCACCTCATGTATTAATATTAATAATAATAATATTAATAAAATAATAATAATAATTATTATTATTATTATAACAAACAAACAAACATCTGCCACACAATACACCAGATATAACTGTAGTCGAGAAGAAAGAAAAACAAGTTAAAATAATCGACATAGCAATACCAGGGGATAGCAGAATAGAAGAAAAAGAAATAGAAAAAAATCACAAAATACAAAGATCTACAAATTGAAATTGAAAGGCTGTGGCAGAAAAAGACCAAAATCATCCCAGTGGTAATTGGCGCCCTGGGTGCAGTCCCAAAAGACCTTGAAGAGCATCTCAACACCATAGGGGCCACAGAAATCACCATCAGCCAATTATAAAAAGCAACTTTACTGGGAACAGCCTATATTCTGCGATGATATCTATAACAACAACAACAACGATATTGATAATAAAATTCAGCCATCTCAGGTCCTTGGGAAGGACTTGATGTCTGGATAAAACAAACCAGTCAATAACACCTGTCTGACTGTGTAAAGTTAACAAACACATAATAATACGATTTCTATACCACCCTTCCAAAAATGGCTCAGGGTGGCTTACACAGAGAAATAATAAATAAATAAGATGGATCCCTGTCCCCAAAGGGCTCACAATTATTGCATGGGACCATACAGTTCTACAAAAATGTTGAAGTATTCCCTTCAACCTTTTTCAACAGTACCCCAAACTGCAACTTTTTAAGGACACTTATACTAGGCATCAAAGGTAGAGAGGTGAAGAGGCCTGGAGGGGGAAAGGGGGAAACCTGGATTTTTTCCATTCTCCCAGGAAAAAAAAAAAAAAAGTGGTTTTGTTGTGTATGTTATTTAACCCAAGTTTTCTGTTGGGCTTCACATTTCTAACAAAGGTCAAAAGGTAAGGGGGAAATCTGAATAATGGCACTGGCTATATGAACAGCAAGATATTGAAGTAGCTGTAAATACCTACCTCAGCTGAACTTTCCCCAACCCTAATAGTAGTCAAGGAGGAGTAAATTGCCATTTGGAAACCCTCCTGGAGCTTTCCTAGACAGCAGGCTTTACCACAAATTTACTGAGAGGCTTTACTGCAAGTTCAAAATTGCCCCCACAAACAACCAACGCAAAAAGTGGATTTTTTTTTAACCTCGGATATTAATCAGGCTACACTCTTAACGTGCGGTGAAAAACCCAAATTATCATTATTATTATTTTTTATTATTTTACATTTTATATCCTGCTCTTCCTCCAAGGAGCCCAGAGCAGTGCACTACATACTTAGGTTTCTCCTCACAACAACCCTGTAAAGTAGGTTAGGCTGAGAGCGAAGTGACTGGCCTAGAGTCACCCAGCAAGTCTCATGGCTGAATGGGGATTTGAACTTGGGTCTCCCTGGTCCTAGTCCAGCACTCTAACCACTACACCACACTGGCTCCATTGTGTGTGAAGTGTTCCCTGATAGCTCACAGGGACTTAGGGGCACATTTGGCCGATATGTGAACACACACCCTCAATTCTGGATGAGATGCAAATGAAAAGCCAGGTGTGAAAAACTTCCTTGTGGCAAGTTAATGTAAATAATCAATACTTGAAACAAGCTCACCACTGGCATACAGATGTTGGGTTTAGTGCTTTTTCTTGAAAATTGTTCTTCAGTTTTTCTTCATTTGCCACCATTGATTTCTGTCATACAATTCCTGTCATACAATATTGCGGACTGCTATAATATTTATATAGCTGTAATGTATGTCATCTCTCAAAAACCAGAATGATCATTGTGTGGTACATAAGGAAACATTGCTCTACTCACCGACAGATATAGTCCAAACAGCAATTATTTTTGCAAAAGCCTTTGTTTTTGAATTAAATCGGCTGTGATGGATGGGATTTCGTATAGCAATATAGCGATCCATAGAGATGGCACAAAGATGCATGATTGAAGCAGTGGAGAAAAGCACATCTAAATAGATCCATACAGCACAGAGGTTTCTAGGCAGAGGCCATGCATACCCTGTAATCAAGGAAAGTTGTTGTTAACTGCACAATCTGTACTGTATATCAAAATGTATCAATACTTCATTGATCATTAACACACACTCAAGGGCATAGGAAGGTTGGAGTGGGCCTGGGGACAAGATTTTAAAATGGGCCCCTCACTGCTGATTAACAAAGGAGATTTTCAACCATGCAGTGCGATCCTATGTATGTTTTCTCATAAATCCTAACAAATTCAGTACAGTTTGCTTCCAGGTATGTGTGTGGAGAATTGCAGCCACAGGCAGCAAATCTAACCACATTTAGCTGCAAGTACATTTCACGGAAACCTAAAGGACTTTGTAATTTTCTGTCATGAAACAAGCAGCTTATAGAACTTTTTTGATTGGTTTTTTTAATTTTAAAAATATAAAAAACCAACAATTTATCCAATCCACTTCAATTTAAATATACATATTCCTCCCACATCTTTCTGCTCAAAACCAAAGCCCAGTCATTCCAGGTGATCTAAAGGCTCTAAAGGCTGGGGCAGAAAGGGGGTTGTTTTTTCATGAAGGCAAAGGGCAGATTCTTCCATATGCAGGTGAAATGATGGTCTAAAAGGGGGCTTCAGTTCCAGACAATTTTGGAATGTTCTGCAATGAAACAAGCCATTTATAGGACTTTAAAATAATAATTTAAAAATATTAAAAACCAGCAAATTCTTCACTCTGAATTAAATATTCAGAGTCTTCCCAATCTGCCCTACACCCCCCCCCCCCATATTAAAACTCTATGGCAAGCCAATGCCTAAATATCCAAAGGGGGGGGGGATAACCACAAAAAGGAAATCACATCATACCTCCATTACTTAGCCTGAGGAGTCAAAAGCTGGGTAGAGCTGTGGTGGGCAAGGGCAGCCAGCACTGGCCACCCTGCCTTCTTCCTTCTTTCCTTGCTGCCTGCCAGCTGGCACTAGAGTTCAGGCTTCAGGGAGGCCTGCACAGAGGCCTCTCTAGAAGCCCCATCCACCTGCCCAACAGCTGAGAGGCGGAGACAGAAAGGGCTGTAGCAGCTTGCAGGCTGCTTTGCTCCCCTGGCCAGAGCAGGAGGGCTAGCAGGCCAGCAGGCAAGGGGGACTGCCTGAGGGGTCTTGGGGGCCCCTCCAGGCTAGGGATGGGTCCGGACCGGTCCAGACCTGGGCAGTCCGGTTCGGGTGGGGGGTCCCTTTAAGAGCGGCGGGAGGGTTTACTTACCCCTCCCTCCACTTTCCTGCTATGGCGCCCATAATCCTTAGAGTAATTGGGGTGGCAGGACACCTCCCTGCTGCCCCTACCCCGACGTTGCTTGAAAAAATTCCCAGGAGTCTTTTGCGCGGGAAAGCGGTGGGAAGGGTAAGTAAACCCTCCCGCCGCTCTTAAAGGGACCCCCCCACCCTAGTGCCGGACTGCAGTTGGCAGTTCCGTGCACACCCCTACTCCAGGCCCTGTGGGCCTAGGGACAATTGTCCCCCCTTGTCCATTGAACCCTATGCCCCTGCACACACTATAGCTCTATTCAGTTATTCTAAACCAGGTCAAGGAGGAATGGGGCCATGCCAGCTAGTCTTGTTCCCACACCAGTATGCTCTTAGCCACATCCCTTGTCCCTGTCAGGATCAGCACTTGACCAGGGAGGGACACAGAACTTAGGGACACTTCATCAGTGTAATCTAGAACTCAGCCTCTAAATAGTGTGGGAAAGGATCCCTAGGTTTAAAACCGCCCTCCTCAAACGAGTGCTGAATCCAAGGAGAGCAGGGGTTATCATGTAGGAGTATACTGGAGTGGGGACAGCTAGCTGAACTCCTGTTCCTCCTCTACTTGGTTACATCATATTCAGCTTTAGAATGACTGAATAGGGCTCCTGACAATGTGATTCACCATTGTTCCCTCCTAGGAGAGGGAACAAACCTAAATGTGTGTGGGTTTTTGTTTTTGGTGGGTTTCTTTTGGTGTGTGTTTTTTTAAAGGACATTCCAGAGGGCTCATATTTAGATGCCACCTGAGTCTATAGAGTTCTAGAATAACTTCATAGAATAAGTGTTCTAGAATAAGAGCCAGCCACCATCTTCTGTGGAAATGAAATAAGACGTATCTAATATGAAAGAATCTTATTATCTTATAACAACCCATTATCTTAGTATATGTTTCTTATCCTTTAGATCCCCTCTGCTTACAAATGTTGAGATTTCCCCTGCATTCTTGAAAATTCACATTTTGAAAAGAAATTCACATTTTTTTTTGGGGGGGGGTATCAAGAATCTTGCCAGCAAGTCAAAATAGAAGGCATAGTTGGAAGAGAGAGCAGCAGCAGCAACAGGTCGAGATATGACACCTTTACCATTTAGATGTATCACATCCAAGGGTCTAATGGGGACATACAAGGACAGAGCGCTGATACTTTTCGGCCTCTCTGGCTGTTGGGGTGGGCATGGCCATGGGGGCTGTCGTGGAGATCACATTTAGGCCTCATCTTGTTTCCATTTTCTAGTTAGCTCGTCCACTACAGTCCAGTCTATTTTTAACTTGCCTTTTCTCTCCTCACTTAACACCCCATAATCTGTTCAAATACAACATAATTGGTAGAACTAAATCCATGCCTTGAAGCACTCACTTACGACAAACACTTCAGATTGCTAGGTCTATCTCATTTTGCCCTTAATTATCCCACTTAATGTCCTCATTTAATGTCTTACAACACAACATTGCCAATGCTTTAGCTACTAAACTAGATCATAATTTGTAATCAAAAAGGGTAAGAAGCTAAAATATATTATCTTATAAGCAATCTGCAAAAACACAGGGCCTTTGATGGGATGGTCCAAGGGGACAATTGCCCCTGGCAGGGAGGGAAATCTGCCCGGAAATGATCAGATCAAACCTTTCCATTCAAGGCAGTAAAACTAATCAGTTAAAAAATAGCCCCAGGATCAGGAATTATTTCAGTATGTTGTTTCCCCATACCCTCCAATTATAGGGCTATTGACTTTAATGAATAATGGTGGTCCCATTGTTTGACCTGCAAATGTAATCAATATAAGCCTTCTTCTAGTTTGGCTGATAGCCTGGCTGGAAGGTATGGCAATTGAATCAACTTCCATCCTCTAATAGCAAGGAATACTTATGGGCTCAGCTAAAGTTCTTAGGGAGTATTGCCAACTTTTTCCCCCTTTCAAAATCTCACAACCTGATGTTCAAAAACTATTTAACAATGAGGAAAATCACCCCCCGCCGCAAAAAAAACCCTCCTCTCCCTCTGCTATGGAGTAGTAATGCTATTATGCCATGAACAAACTAATTTAAAAATGTGTTACAAAGACAAATTGTGCATTACCAATTAGACTCCATGCTTTGGAACTGCAGTCAACTATTACCATAGTTGAGCAACAAAAATCATAACAGTCCCCCTCTCCACCCCAAACTAAATGGAGTCAACTATCCTAGTAACTTAGCAACAAGAACAGTTGGTCTTTCCACTGCATCCCACCCTTTTGCCGTGAAGTGTAAAAAAGCCAGGCTAGAGAATCTCTGCAATCAACTCTGGCTCCAATTACTTCTGACAGACTATTCCAGCTGAAGTGGGGTTTTAGTTCATGAAAGCTTCAGCTACATTAAATCTATTAGTCTTTAAGGTGCCATAAAACTCTTTGCTGTGTTTACTGCAACACAGCTAGCCTTCTGGAAGATCCTACACGACATCTTCTTGACCAGAAATGTATCTGCCTGTGTTATATTCAGTGATGTAGTTGCAAATTCACAAGTGTAGGTGCTCAACAACCAGAGAAGCTGGGACATGCCCACACTCCATCCCTGGGACATGCCCACACTCCAGACCCCTCCACTACACCCCTAGTATTGGGTAACAGGAAGAACAGGCAAGGATCAAGCAGGCCTCTCAAGAACAACAAACCGTTCACACAAGTGTCCTACCCAGCTTTGAGAGCTGACCTGATTTTCAATCATCTGTGAGCAAACAACTAGGTAGGAAGGGGCAGGGGGGGAGTAATCATGTGTGAGAGAGAAGCTGGGTAGGATGGCTTTTCCTCCTACCTTGTTAAAATGCGGGTTACAAGAGCTGGATAGGAAGGCACCATCTTTACCCAGCTCCTCTCTCTATCACTCCTTCCTCCTCCTCCCTGGTTGTTCACACATGATGGAAAACTGGAAATGTGCACAGCTCCCTAAACTGGGTAGGATGCTTGTACTACCCAGTTTTCAATTGTGTGAACTCACTTAGTCTCCATGCTGACTTAGTCTTTGGGGGATCTGTTGGGCTCCTGTACTTGTCTCTCTGTTGTGGCTGATGAGTGGAGTATATAGGAACATAGGAAGCTGCCTTATACTAAGTCAGACCATTGGTCCATCTAGCTGACTGGCAGTGGTTTTCCAAGGTTTTGGGCAGGAGTCTCTCCCAGCCCTACCTGGATATGCCAGGGAGTGAACCTGGGACCTTCTGAAGCTCTACCAATGAGCTATGGCCCCAACCCCAACCTCAGAGCTGTGGCCCCAACCCCAACTCCTAAAGCAGGGGTGTCAGATTCAATTGGATGGTGGGCTGAATTTGATTCCGATGCACATCCATGGAGTCACACATAGCCTCATGCTGCCTTCCATCACCTTGTACCCACCCCACGCCATCTTCCCTCCCTCTCACTCTCTTCCTTGCTCCCTTGCCTTATGCTGGTTAAAAGCCGAAAGAAAGACTATGCTATGCTTGCTCCTTTGCCCCGCCAATTTTTACATCAGAATATGCTCAAGGAAAACTTTTATTTTTTATTTTTAGAAGAAATGCTGAACATAACCATCTCATATTAACTGTTATTGTTTTCAACAGATTATCACTCAATAATCAGATCAATTATTCCAAAGCAACATCATACCCTAAGAAAAGCAGAAGTCCTTTCGCCCTGCCCTGCCCTCCACTCACCCTTCTTCCTCTTCTTCCTCCCTCTTCTTTATCTCACTCTCTTCCTTTCCTCATTTCTCCTTCCCTCCCTCACCAGAGAAAAAGCATTTCACACGGTCTGGTCCATCTGATTTTGTTTTCTCCTCCTCCTGACCCTCTTCATTTCCCTTCTTCCTCTTCTGCCCACCACAAAGGAGGAGGAGGAGAGTGGCAGTGGCAGAGGAAGGAAGCAACTTACGGCTTCCACTGAGGTGCACAGAGTGGGGGGGAGAGAGAATTGCTGGCAGCACTTTCAGGGGACAGAAGGAAGGTCGGCAGAAAATAAGCAAATGTGCTGCCTTTTCAGCAGCAGCATGGAGAAGAAAAGCGGCAGAGGCTTATCCCAGCTTCATGTGGGCTGATCATCCGAGCTCCACGGGTTTGATTTGGCTCATGGGCCAGCACGCAGTTTGACACCCCGGCCCTAAAGGGAATATCTAACAGCACTCACATAGAGTCACCTGTTGAGCCTCACCTGATTGGAGGGATTTATTGCCCGCTGCCTCCATTTCCCCTTAAGCTGCAGCTTGCACAGGGGAGGGGGCTTTGTCACCCTTCTACAGCCCTGTTGCTGTGTCTGCTGCTGAGCCTCTCCCCAGAGGACCTCATGTCATGTTGTTCTCCAGACCAATCCATCTCATCACTGGCCTATCCATGCCCTAAATAGCTCTGTGCAGGTCCACAAGTCCCCGCCCCCTTCAGTGCGACCTTTCCTGTTTCTTCCTGTTTCCCAGCTGCCGGCACCTCCCCGATTCCCAGAGTTCTGGCCATCTGCTGGGCTGCTGCCCCACTCTGCAATGAGGCACAGGCCAGCTGCACCTCATGCCGCTGCCACAGGAGCTGCCACACATCATCAGGCGGTGCTGGGTCCCAACATCACCCACCCAAATACAAACCAAGATGGGCCCTGCTTTGCAAAGGGCAATTCATGACCACTACTTGATTAGCAAGCCAGAGGTTGCCGGTTCAAATCCCCGCTGGTAAAACACCGATATCAGGTAGCAGCGATATAGGAAGATTCTAAAAGGCATCATCTCATACTGCACAGGAGGAGGCAATGGTCAACCCCTCCTGTATTCTACCAAAGACAACCACAGGGCTCTGTGGTGGCCAGGAGTCGACACCGACTCAGCGGCACACTTTACTTTACCACAAGACCAGCTCTCCTTCCATAAACACCACTCATCAGCCACTGGAGCAAGATAACTAAAGGAGCCCTACAGCTGCAAGAAGGGCTAATTAGCACCAGCATTTACTGTGTTACAACACTCCACAAGTGGAGCAACTAAAAGAAAGGCATAGAGATGTCAAGGAGAATCTTGAAACACCCAAAATGTACACATGTGTTTTTCAATGCTAGTCCCAGAATGCATACCAATAGACCCTTTACCTGCTAAAAAGTCACAAAACATTATGCAAGCTTTCAAGTTCTGCAGAACTCTTCTTCAGGCAGCACATTAATAAGAGAGACGTGGGAGGATGACAGAATCTAGGTTTGATGTAAAATCATGACTGACTATATCTAGCATATGGTAAACCAGTAAATAATGCATTGTCATTATGTCTAAACTTTGTATTTGTTTATATTACTTCATGAAACATCGAAAAAAGACCCAGTGTGTGGGAGCCCAGTACTATGCAAGTGAAACCAATAGTATATCTTTGTCTTTCAATAATAAAACCTCAATATATTGCAGTGTTTATTCTGATATCTAGTATGTTTTTTATCCGTACTGAGAAAAAGGTTACGACACAGGGAGCAGTGAAAATAAAGTGTGTCGGGGGTGTGTGTGTGTGTGTGTGTGTACATGTACGCATTCTAATGAATCTTCTGCCCCTATGCCTCAAAGAGCCTTACAAAGGCTCTGCCTGTGAGGGGCAGACAGGGGCGTATCTAGGGTAGGGCAGGCAGGGCACGTGCCCCGGGAGCCACTTGAAGGGGGGCGCCATTTTTAAAAATTAAAAAAATGGCTGCTAAAAACAAAATGGCCACTGCGCATGCTCAAATGGCCTCTGTGAGGCCCTAGGTCATGCCAGGCCTTGCAGAGGCCATTTGAGCATGCACGGCAGCCATTTTGTTTTCAGCAGCCATTTTTAAAATATATATATTTTTAAAAATGGCCACCGCACATGCTCAAATGGTCCCTGAGAGGCCCTAGAGGCCAGCGGGGGGAGGGGGAACCTTTGCAGACCCCCCCCCCCACGGCCTTTAGGAAGCCCCCAGAAGGGTCTACAGGTATTTTTTTTAAAAATTAATATAATATAAGTCACTGTACACATATTCAGTTTGGCACTATGTACAGAGAATCAGGGCTTGTGAATACTGAGCTGAAGCTTATGAGCTAGAATGGTATTCATTTGCTCTTACTTTGCTTCTTGTGATAAGTGAGTTAAATGTGATGTCTTAATAATATGGCTATTAATGGTGAGTTTGTCTTTGAATCAGTGTGAAATCCTTAGTATTAAGGCCAACTGGGAGTTTCTTGCTCTCTTTCTCTCATTTTAACTGTCTTTCTGAAAGACTAGAATATATTCCAAGCAGTGACACAGTTTACTCTGCATATCCTTTAATTATTTTCAGAGTATCTGGGAAAAGTCAAATTCTCCATTGATTTTTAAAACTTATGTAATGGTGATGCTACAACGCATAGTAGAGAATTAGACAGGCACTTTTGTTTAGTTTTCCAAGTACACCTCCACATAGTATTTGGGTACTTCATGAGCCCCAGCATACTGAAATTTGTAGTTTTCCGGCATTTTTTGGTCTGGCTACGTCCACTGCTAAATAGTTTTTGAAATATTAAAAGATTAACAAGCTTGACTTGTATTTTTCAGCTGATATTATGGTAAAGTTATCTGAAAGCTGGGTGTCAGATGTTTGGACAGGGGGCGCAATTTCATTGCTTGCCCTAGGCGCTATTTTCCCTAGATACGCCTCTGGGGGCAAAACATCCAAACTGTCTCTAACGGCACAGTTAACATACCACTTTAAATAGATATATAAAGCATATTATACTTTGTATGACTATCTTAAAGCAGTATTTTAACCCTGCAATTAGGGGCTGTTCGTATGTTCTGCCCCCAGAGAGGGAGAAGGTGGAGAGAGGGAGCTATGAGCACACATGCTCCTCCTCATGTGATGGGTGAGCTGGTCAGACAGTAGCAGCTAAACCAGTCTTTAAATTTTCCAAAGTACAGATTGTAATTTGTACCATGACTAGCACCTTGCAATATCTATTATTTGCATCAAAACTTGTTTTTAATATGAATTTCCATGGATATAGCAAACTGTCTCTGTGCAGTGCACAATAGTAAATATCAGAACCTTGGCAATTGTTCACATTTACTGGTAATTTATTTTGTATGTCACCTTGGGCAGTTTCTATCAGAAAGGCAACTAATATTAGCTATCAATCTAACTGATTGATAGATTCTAAAGATTTTAGAAGTCCAGTGTAAAATATCAGAAAATTCTGACATTTACTATAAATCTGAAGGGCAACTGAGTGCCTGCAGTGAAATAACCAAATTCCATCCTCTCACAAGTAAAAATGGCATTTACCATGCCTAGTTTGTAAATGTCATTCCTCAACCTCAGGTAACATTAATCTAGCAACTGCCACATGTGCACAACAGTTTTTGTCCCAACATCTTCACTGCTTTTCCTCACAGTACTATTTTTGTGTTCTTTCCCTTGCCACCCAGTGCTGCCTTTTAGCAGGAAAACCAGGATACATAAATTTAATATTAAATACACAGATTGATTTACTGGCTGGCATCCAAAGTAACGTGGTAGCTTCTGGGGTGGGGAGGGGAGGAAGGGAAGGGAAGTCAACCCATCACCATATGTGCAATGGTGAAGGGTTGACTTCCACCAATCTCCCCTTCCTCCTTCAACTGCTTGTGTCTCCCAGTAATATGCCCCTAAGCAGAGGCGTAACTATAGGGGGGGCAGGGGGGGCACGTGCCCCGGGCGCCATCTTTTCTGGTCACGTGGGGGGCGCCGCCATGACCAATTTTTTTAATTTTTTTTTTAATTTTTTGTTAATACAAATGTTTCCTGCTCAGTGCAGCAGCGCTGCAGCAGTCAAGGGAGCACGTCGGTGCCCCCTTCCCCACGAGTGGTCCCTTCCGTGCTGCCTGCGCCCGCCCCCCCATTGCTTTGCTGGCGCCTGGCGGCCAGTCAGTGGCCTGGCTTGGCAGCGGCGGCAGGCGCTTGTGAGGAAAAACCTAAGTATAATGTAGTATGTTGGGGGGGCGGCGGGGGGGCACCAGTTCAGTGCTTGCCCCGGGCGCCGTTTTCCCTAGTTACGCCTCTGCCCCTAAGGGTCATACAACCCCCAGGACATATTCATAAAATACACAATAGGATGCAGATGGAAGGAGAGATCAGTGAAAATTGTCCCTCTCCTGTTGCACATGGAGAATATTTTTCTGTACACACACAACTTTAATCTAGATATCAGCTACTTTTACCCCCCTCCATTTTCATATTGTGATCTATGAAGAGGAAAACTATCTGTGGCCATATGATGCAGGGCAAGGGGGAATAACTAGGGACTAATTAAAAAAGGCCAGGATTAAAGAAAAAAAGAGACCAGTGTCACCTCATCTTCAAACTATTTCAACTTGGATTACCATATGTTGAAGTAACAGAGAACTATTTTAAAACGAAATATTAAATGAAAGAACAACATGCAGAATTTCTGAAAATATATATGTGCAGTCTTCTGGCCATTTCTTAGCCTATCCAAGTAAATGTCAACATTTAATAATAAATGGCAAAACTGGGGGTAATGTTTGGCCTTATACTCAGGGCACTCAGTTGGCTTTGAGGGGGTGGGGGAAAGGCAATGAAAACATTTAGGACCCATGCAGTGTCCCCTCTAACCGGGATCCCCAAATGTTGTTGACTACAACTCCCAGAATCCCCAGCTGCAATGGCTTTTGCTTGGGGATTATGGGAGCTGTAGTCAACAACATCTGGGAATCCCTGTTAAGAGGGAACACTGGACCCATGCAATGCGGTGAAGAAAGAGATTTTCCCATGATGGTCACCCATGGCAGCAGTACCAAGACTGGAGAAGCTCAGTGCATTATATGAACAGATGAAACTGGCTTCTATGAAAAGAGATCACTGATCCAACCTGGTCAGTATTAGGTATGCTGACTGGCAGTGGCTCCTCAAGGGATCTTTCCTAGTCATACTCTGATATATCAGCAACTGAGCCTGGGACCTTCTACATGCAAAATGTGCTCTATGATGAGCTACAACCCAGCCGCCTTTTCAGCCATGATCTCACTACTGATCTGTGGACAAAGAGATGCTCACTAGCTGCAGAGCTTACATTGTTCTTCTCCATGGTGCCTGGGAGGAGAGGGATTGTCCCATTTCAAGGATTGTAAAGAGCCAGTCAAAACTGAATCCACACCTAATCCAGGAGACCCAATCCCAGACATACAGGATCTCCCTCAAGGGCAATTAATTAATTAATTAATTGATTGAATGAATGAATGCTTCCCCCATCTGTTTCCTTCCCCATGGAATATTACTCAGAAGCCTGTTTCACTTCTGAAGAATAACACTGTCTTAAGACATTGCAGGGTTTTGTTTTTTTAATACTGGAATACGTTTTCTCCCCCATCCCCCCCCCCCAATTTAATGCTCTCTGCACATTTTCCACATAGCATATCAATATAAAGACATCTATTAAGATAATCCTCATCTCCCAGCACAGGGTGTCTCTTGACCTCAAATATGTTAATCTGTTATATATGTTGAAGAATATTTTGGTTGGTTGTGCAAACTAAAGTCATATTTCCCGCTGATCTATGGAGATCATTTAAATTAGCTGAATGCATTATTTCCTACACTGGAATATGTTCAGTGGGGAGAAAATCAAAATATTTGAGAAGTATTTATTTATTCATTCATACATACATACATACATACATACATACATACATATACCACCCAAAATGCAAGTTCTCTGGGTGGTTTACAGGACAATTTCAAATATCACATTTCCCGGTTACCTACAGATACCTAATTTTGCATGAACAATCCTGCCACTGAAATTAGCTGAATACACTACTTTTTATGCTGCGGGTGTGGGTGTTGTTTTTTAATTACTATTAGAAGAAATTCTGAATACAGTCATTGTTTTTTATCTGTTGTTCTCAACAGATTTAACACTCAACAATCAGATCAATAATTGCAAAATAACATAATGTCCAAGAAAAGCAGACCTTTCTTAGATTTGAATTTATATGTCTCAAATTTACCATAGATAGGTACATTGGTCACTCACCATGAAGGCTTTTTTTCTGGCTGCTGGACATCTCACGTGAGTTATCCTCCCTGCATGCCTTAGAGGGCAGGACAATCAATTAAACAAAGTCTTTAAGAGGAGGGAGAAGATAGCCCCTCCCAGTTCTGTTTAGTCAAGCCAAGCTTCTAGAATGGCAAGTAAAGAAAGCATACAAGAATACAGAAAAAAACAAACAGTAGGACAGGAAAACACAACAAAGGGACACTTAACAGTAGCCGTGGATCCCCAAAGGGTGGGTTGAGATGTCAATACCATCAGCCAGAAGAAGCCTTCACGGTGAGTGAGCAATGCTCCTTTTTCAGCTGCTGGATGAGGACATCTCATGTGGGACATGCCACAACTAGGAGACTCTCAGATACTGGGGTGGGAGAACTTGTTGTAGGACACGTCTGCCAAATGGCCTAAGCGGACTTGAGAAGATCCAGTTTGTAGCATCTAGTAAACATGGACAGTGAGGACTACGTAGCCACTCTGTGGGTTTCGTCTAGTGGTGCATTCGTGGAGAAAGCCACTGAAGTGGCGGCTGAGCGTGTTGAGTGAGCTGTTTGCTTAAGTGGAGTAGAAAGGTGTTGGACCTTGTACACTAGGGAGATGAAAGCCTTTATCCATCTAGCTAGTATTGTGGATGACACTTGCTGGCCCATACATGCAGGCAGGAAGGAGGAGGAGAGCACCTCCATTGACCCGAATGAGGCCGTTCTTCAGGCAGCGGTGTACATCGATCTTGTGCCTCTGTTTTTCCTTGGTGGCAGTAGGGTTAGGGCAAAATGATGGAAGTACTACATCCTGAAATCTATGGAAGGCTGAAATGACCTTAGGTTGGATGGATGGGTCTGGAATAAGTTGGAACGAGTTGAGAGAAAATGCAAAATTGGGGACTGGAGGAGAGTGACTTTAGCTCAGATATCCTCCTTGCTCACATAATTGTGATGAGGAAGGCCAACTTCATGTATGCACAGAGGGATAGACTTTATGGGTTCTAAGTGGGGCACATGAAGCACCTGGAGCACCTTGTGTAGATCCCAGGAGGAGAACCTGTACATGACAGGTGGAAAAGTCAGGGTTGCACCGCTCTGCTTGAGATGAGGATGAGATTGTATACTTCTTCCTTTGGAGGGCACTAGAAGGTTAGCTAAGGCGGCAGCATGGCGCTTGAAGGTGTTTGACTTAAGGTCTTTATCCAGACCGTCTTGTAATTCCACAGGATTCAGGGATAACCTTCGCTGGCAACACCAATGCAGGAAAACTCTCCATGTAGTCTGGTATATTCTGTTGATTGATGCCTGCCTGGACCCGAGGATAGTGTCCATGACCTTTTGTAGCATACCTGTGGCATTTCAGGAGGTTGTGTTTAGTCGCCAAATGGCAAGTTTGACCCACGTGGGGTCATAGTGCAGGACCGGTCCCTGGTTGAAGAGACTTGGAGATACTGGTAGGAACCATGGGTCTTCTATGGTGAGATGGAGAATTTCTAGGAACTAGGGGCATCAAGGCCAAAAAGGTGCACCAGGATTATCTGTGCTTTCAGGAGGTGTACCCATCGTAGAAGTTGGTGGAGTAGAGTACCGGGGGGTGGGAATACATACAGGAGTTTCTTGGGCCACGGTTCAGACAGGGAGTCTACTGCTTCTGCCTGGATGCATGGGAAGCACAAGAAGAACCTGGGCAGCTGTGTGTTGGTTCATGATGCAAACACATTCACCCTGGGCTGACCCAGGGCATCTGTAATCATCTGGAAGACCTGAGGTTTGAGTCTCCACTCTGCTGGGTATAGGTCTTGCCTGCTCAGCCAGTCCATTGAGTGTTCACTGAGTGTTCTGACATGGTGTTCTAGAATGAGGCAATGTGTTTCTCTGCCCATGATAGTAGTAAGACAGATTTGTCGTGAAGGGAACTGGAACGTGTCCCCACCTTGGTGGCTGACATGCACTTTGGCTGTGGTGTTGTCTGTTTGAATAAGGATATGGTGGTGTCATATCTTGTCCTGGAAGGCCAATAGTGCCAGGTGGATGGTTCTCAATTCCAGCCAGTTGATGCTATGCCTGGCCTCCTGTGCAGTCCACACTCCCTGTGTCGAGAGGTTGAGGCATTGTGCTCTTCAGCCTGACAGACTGGCATCCATCGTGATGATGGTCCATGGCAGATCCAGGAATGGGCATCCCTGGGAGATATGAGAAGGTTGAGGCCAAAAGTGCAATGAAGTTCTAAATAATGGTGTAAGTTGTAGCTTGATGTGGCATCGTTGAGCTATGCAGGTCTGATGTGGGAGGAGGAACCACTGTAGTTGGCATAGGTGGATCCGCACCCATGGTACTGCTTCTAGGGAGGAGATCATGAGGCCCAGGAGCAGGGCCGGATTAAGCTAGTGTGGGGCCTGTAGCATATGTTATGATGGGGCCCCAAATTTAAAAAATGCACATAAATATTGAAACATAAATTATTTACTTGCATAGTAAAGTAATTCAATTTTTTCATTTGCCTAGTGCCCCCGCCAACAACCACCCCATGCCTCCACTCAGCTGAGCCAGCCAGTCAACAAACTTTGCAAAACACACACACACACACACTTTTGTGACTCCTGACCATGGGTTTTCCTTTGGGGTTATTTTCACAAAGAGAAAGGGGGTGGGGAACCAAACTCTGAATGTTTAAATTAAAAGGTTCTCAGGAATTCTGTACTTTGAGAAATCTGAACCTATAACGGTAGCAATTTTGGCACACAACAGTGGATGTTTGATTCCAATGTGTGCAGAACATATTGGATCCCAGCAGCCATCACATTAAAAGGGCCATTTGACAATATTAAGAATATATGTTTAACCTCTTGTGCAAGCCTGACAGGAAAGCAGATGTATATTTAAAATAGTTGATGCATTGCAAATGAATGTGATTATGATGAGGTGCATTAGCAACTTCCATGAAAACAGAAGTATCCAAAAGACAATCTTTTGGCAGGAGGCACAGCCTCTTTCAATCTAAATTACACTAACATGCTTAATATTAAAAGGAGGAAATGCACAAATCATTCAGTGCAACCCTAAGCATGTTTACTCAGAAGTAATTCCCACTGAACTCAATGAGCCTTACTCTCTAGTAAGTGTGTTTAGGTTTGCAGCCTCCGTTTATCTTTGGACAGTTTCAACAGGCATCCCAATGTAAAGCTAATGAAGTTGGCAACGCAGCAGTAGTTATTTCAGTTCTAGAGGAGAGGAAAGGAGCTCACCTTAAATTTGGCAGTTCCTTGAAAAGCAATGATCACAAATTCCCTCCCAACAGCACTAGATACTAAACGAGGATATAAGTGACCTTACCCAACAAGACCATAATATAATCTCCCTCCAAGCTCCCCTCAATTGATCCACTAAACTTTGAGACTCCTCTTGCCGTGCATCTGAGTTACTTCCGGCTTTCTTTTTCCTCTTAAAGGTACACGTTTTCCAGTGTATGGGGAGGGCATCCGTAACGTAATGGGTTGTTCAGCTCTGCATGCTCCAAGACAGGGCCAATGAGAATTCAGCAGGCAGTATACTCTCTCTGATCCGCCGCTTCTTGCCCAGAGAGCACCAAATAGAGAGCAAAAGAAGGGGCAGACGTTCAAGCCAGGCGTGCGGGGCCCTAGAAAACGCGGGGTCGTAGCAAATGCTACATTTGCTACTATGTTAATCCGGCCCTGCCCAGGAGTTGTGCCAAGGTAAGAAGGGGTACTGACCTGGGTGCCAGAACTTGCCAGATTGGGGCATGTATCTTGTGAGGCAGGAAGAGATGGTTGTTGAGGATATCTATGAGTACTCCCGGATGTTGAATCCTGGTGGATGGTATAAGGTTGTTCTTTGCCATGTTCACCATGAATCTGTTTGTCTTCAAAATAGTCAGGGTGTTGTTGAGATCCCTGTTTGCTGAATATATTGATGGTGTTTGAATGAGCAGATTGTCCAGATACACAAATACCCAGATGTTTTGCAGTCTCCTGTGTGCCACCACTAGGGCCAGATCTTTGTGAATATCCTTGGTGCTGAGGATAGGCCGAAGGGTAGGGCTACAGCTTCTACCCTTCAGATACATCAGGAGCACCACTGCCGACTCCGGTTCACATACAACAGCCTCCATTACCAGCAAACTGGTAATGGAGGCCATTGTATGTAAACCAGAGTAGGCGGTGGTACACCTGATGTATCGGGACATGGAGGTAGGATTCTGTGGGATCCATGGATGTCAGATGGTCCCCATGATGGAATGCCTCCAAGAAAATACTGAGTGTTTCCATACAAAACTTCTGTGTCCCACCGGTTTGCTGAGATATTTTAAGTCGAGTACGGCCCTTGAGGACCCGTCTTTTTGGAGCATGATAAATAAGATGGAGTAAATGCCCCGCCATTCCTGCTGTGGTGGGACTCCTTCTATAGCCAAGATATTGAGGAGGCATTGTATTGCTCCTAGTAGTGCCTCATGCTTCTGGGGTGATTTGGATCGAGGGGTGAGCAGGAACCTGTCCCTTAGGCAAGCCATTAGCTCTATCTAGCAACCATGTAGAATGGTGTCGACTACCCATTTATCCAAAATGGAGGCTCCCAGGCAAGAAAGAAGCGAGACAGGAGCCCTCTCCCCATGCCCAGTGACAATGAGTCAGGAGGTTTGTGATGGTTTGGGTTGCTGACCAAATTGCTGTTTGGGAGCATTGTTTCTTGAATTAAATCATGGCAGATTCCAGTGAGATCATGGCTGTTTGGTGTCTCTGTCTGAAGTTGAGCAAAAGGGGGGGGAAAGGCTGAAAACATCTGTGTGTGGTCTGTCATTCATCCCTGCAGGTGGAAGATTAGAGTGCCTTCTTTTTATCCTTGGCCTCGACTAGGACTTCTTGAAGGGCCTCATCTCAAACAGTTTTGATGCAGTGAAGGGTACTGTGACTAGCTTGGCTCAAGATCTGGGGTCAACCTGCCAGTTTTAGCTGCAGGGTTCATATGGTCACCACCTTGGTCACAGTAGCACATGCTGCAAAGCGGATGGAGTCAAGAGTGGCATCTGCGATGAAAGCATGGGCCTTTTGAATCTTGAGGAGGATTTGGCTAGGTCTGGAGGTGGATATTGTAGAAACTCATCCGTCCAAAGTAGTGCTGCTCTTGAGATGATGGATACCTTGGTGGAAGCCATAATGCAGATTGAGATTGCATCGTTATGCTTTTTTAGTTGGAACTCCAGTTTCTTTTCAGTGGGATTCTTGAGGGCAGACTCACCATCTCTGCTCAATATTGCGCCTGGGGTCAGACAATATTGTGCCATGGGGGTGTTGACCAGAGGTGCCTGAAATAAAGCTGCAGCTGAGTGAACAAAACTATAATGTTTACTCACAAGTGAGGCTGTCTTTTTTTGTGTCTGCCACTCCTGCTTTACCACCTCTGAGAAGGTTTCAGGAAAAGAAAACATAGGATCGTGAGAGGTAGATGTGGGTAAGACTAGTGATTCCCTCGAGGGAACAGTAGTGTCCTTCAGGAGGTCATGTTGCAATCCTAATGTATGCAATGCCTTGAGCAATAATTGGGAGAAGTAATCAGATGGGAATAGTCTGCACGAGTGCATAGATGGCTCAACCTGTTGGCTTTCGGATCATTCCCCCTTTATTTCAATCAGGATCATTTCCCACATTGACTGGGATACCCCATGGATTGCCCCTTGGACTAGAGGGCTCTAGGGGTCTGAGTGAGTCTGCTGGCTTCCTCAGGTGTGGGTCTGGAGGAGTCATAATCAGAAATATCAGAGGGATGAGGAGAGACTCTTAGGCTTACATTTTTGCTTTTTAAAAATTTCTTTGCATTTTTATATCTTAAAGATTTCTTATGTTTGTGGCTGGCTTTTTAGGAGAACTCACATAGGAGTCATCAGAGGAGGAAGGAGAATCTGAATCTGAGGAAGCAGAAGGGGAATCTAACACGGGCCTTTTGTGCCTTTTGGAGGTTTTTTTAGGCTTTTGGTTTTCCAGGGATGTATGAATGGGCTCAAGAGAGCCAGCATGGTGTAGTGGTTAGAGTGCTGGACTCAGACCGGGGAGACCTGAGTTCAAATCCCCATTCAGCCATGAGACTTGCTGGGTGACTCTGGGCCAGTCACTTCTCTCTCAGCCTAATCTACTTCACAGGGTTGTTGTGAGGAGAAACTTAAGTATGTAATACACTGCTCTGGGCTTCTGGGAGGAAGAGCGGGATATAAATGTAAACAAACAAACAAACAAACCAAGCCTGCCAGGCCACTGGCACTTTTACCCTGGGAACAGTGTTCTCTCTAATTTTTTCATCTCTGTGTGGCATGCGTTTTGATCTGGGCGGCAGTATCAAGGCAGTGTGTGCACACATATATTTGTTGGAGATGAACTTCCAGTGCATCGACCTTTTGCACCAACTGTCCTAATGACCACTAGGGGCATTGGGAGTAGAGACAGTGAGTCAGGGTCTCCCTAGCTGTCCCTACTCTATGACCCCTGAACTGACTCTGCAGCACTTCCTGTGCTGAGTCACAATCTTTCCTTTCCTCCTAGAGAGCAGATGGAAACATCTCTCTCTCTCTCCCTCTCCCCTACATCTACTGTGTAGTCCTTTAGATTAGAGATAGGTCTTTCCTATCTAAGTGTATTTAACCAATAAATGTTTAGTGTTTAGTCATACAAGGATCTCCATGTGTTTTCTCTAAACAGCTGCAATATCCAAACCATCCTCTGCTACCTACTCTGTAACTGGAGTGTGTGCTCATTCCTTAGTGCTCTGCTGTTTTACCTATTGTGGGTAAAAATAAACAACCTCTAACAATATTCAGAGTGGGACTTTCCAGACTCAACCTGAGCGGGATCTAAAATTAACTGAGCAGACATCAAAAAACTTATGTGCACGCCTTAGAGGGAACACTGCCTGGGAAGGATAGTGTAGCAGCATTCTGGGGTAGAGAGGATGAGTTTTTGGGGAGGCTGGGTTGGTCTTTGTTAACTGGGCCAGAGGGCTCTAGACTCACCGGTCCTCGCAGCTGTGGAATCACTGGGCACAGCAGGCCTCCATTCCTAGTGTCGTCAGTTCAGCGGGATGGAGGAGTGATTGGCATTTTGGGGTCCCAATTGCTCCCGTTTCTTCTCGGCTGCTCCTGCTCCACCAGAGTGAAAAGCGGAGGCAGTGCTAGCATCTCTGCTGGGGTTGGCGGGTCTGCGGGACCAGTGAGCATGGCTTTCTCCTCCTCCCCCTCCATCAGCAGGAGGCACTGCTCGGTGGGAATCAACACAGTCCCTGCCGGTTCCTGGTCTTCCTGCTCTTTCGGCCCACTCAGGCGGTCTTGTGGAGGCTCATTGGGCATCAGGTGGTGTGTCTGGGCCTCTGAGGGAGCCACAGTGTCGTCCTCCAACACAATGAGATCGGGGCTCTCCTCCCTTCTAAGTGGGGATGCAGGGTGGAAGCGCTTGTTAGTGTGGTTGACCAATGTTGGAGAGGCCTCCCATGGCCCTTCTACAGTGTTGGAGCCCCTCTGTCCTCTGTGGCTCCGATAAGGACTGCATGGGCCACGGTGGGCCACTGGTAGTGGTGTCCACCATCACTGAGTGGTGATGGGGCTTACTGAAGAGGTGCAGAGCGGTCTGCTTCTTGCCCTTCAGCATGAGAATATTCAGGATTCTGGTTCTGTGAAACCACTGAGAAAGAGGGAGGCAGAGGAAAGGGGAGAACAGAAGAGGGGGCGGAAATTAAGAGACAAAAACAAAGGGCAGAAAAGGGAGGTGTGGAAAAGGAGTTCTTTTCACAAGGAATAAGGCTAGATATTTGGAAGGTGAGCAAAAATTAGTGGTAAAATGAAGGGCAAGCTAGAACCAAGGCAAGGGTGACCTTCTCCACATGGTGGAGCTGTAGCAGGACAAACTGAACTGGGAGGGGCGATCCTCTCCCACCTCTTAAAGGCTTTGCTTAATTGATTGTCCTTAATTCTGGAGTGTGCAGAGAGAATGACGCACTTGAGATGTCCTCAGGCCCCCTTTCACTCCTGCCCACTTCTCTCGGGAACTGACCTCCCTGCCCCCCCCCCGCTTCACTTTCCTCCCCTGCACCATGAGGAACCAGATCTGTGCCTTCCCCTGCTAGTAATACTCTTCTTCATAGAGTTTCTGTGGCAGTTAATAACTGGATACTTAGGGTGGGGGGGTTCTGTTTTGGTAACCCTTTTTAGAGATCTTTGACTTCCAGTTTCTGGGATTTGGCATGCTTTGGACCTTGCTGTTTCTTCTTCTCCTCCTTTTGCCAATGTTGTTGTTTAATAGATTAATAAATGTCTCATTCTCCAAAACTATCTGAGGCAGCTTACAAAATATTAACCAAAAACCCAACAGAAGAACAAACAATTTAAAACCATACAAAGACAAAGAACTGCTTTGGTCACAGTACTTAAATATGTAAACATGTAAGACTGACTGACCTCCTCCTCTTGTGTAACGACACTGGGATGGAGAAGAGTGAAAGAAGTAAAGCAAGAGGAGTCACAGCACAGAAGTTGAGGGTTGATTTCTGGTTTTGGGTATTCTTAAGGGTTTGTTTGTTTGAATGGCTTTATTCATTAGCTTTTATAGTTCATTGCTACAGAAAAGCAAAGCAAACATCTACTTGGCTTCCTCTCTTCCCAAAGAGTTCCATCTTCTTGAGGCTGCTGCTAAGGGAGAATTTGGGTTTGGGGTCTCTTGCTTTTATACTGCTACTACAGTGGTAATTGGTTTCCAACTTTGGGCTGACAGTGTGAGCTCACTATACCTTTTGATGAAGGCTCTCCAGTGGTGGAGGGCAGGAAGTTCATTGTATGTTTTGTGCAGTTGTCTTTTTTTTAAGTGTGAAAATGCAGGAAAATAGGGGCCATATTCCCTGCAGCAATCTCCTGTTTGTATTAACAGTTCCTACAAGTTCTAGCCTTATTTACACCCTTTTCCTTGTGGATCAGAAAAGTATTATGGTTACCTGGCTGTATATCCACCTCACAACCCGCACATGCAAAGCTTAGCTGTCTGCATCCTGTGACTCTGGCTGGTTTTGCTCCCAGCAGGGGATGTAATAAGGGGATGGCCTGTGGGGTTGTGAAAGAGCGTTTTCTAAAAGAAAAAGACTGTATTCCAGTTTATCTAATGAAAACCTCAAGGCCTTTTTTCTAATGCAATGTGAGTGAGAAATTTTGTTATGACTGTGTAACCAATAAACTGTGTGGAAGAAGTTCTGAGATGAGAGGTCTTTTATCAGTGTAGTCACTTAATGGCATAGAGGGGAAATGACTTGACTAGCAAGCCAGAGGTTGCCGGTTTAAATCCCCACTGGTATGTTTCCCAGACTATGGAAACACCTATATGGGGCAGCAGCTATACAGGAAGATGCTGAAAGGCATCATCTCATACTGTCCCGGAGATGGCAATGGTAAACCCCTCCTGTATTCTACCAAAGACAACCACAGGGCTCTGTGATCGCCAGGAGTCGACATCGACTCAATGGCACACTTTACCTTTACCACTTCATTTTATTTTTATATTTTATGCTGTTTTAATGTGTGTAATTTTAAAGCTTGTATTTACAATTATCAATCAATCAATTAAAAACAGTATCAAAGCATTTTATTAATTTCCTAACACACATATCCAAATTATTTTATTAGTATAGAATTGTGCTTTCTTGATAGTTCTACTTCATTTGAAATATTTACAGTAACTTATAAGTAACGGAAAACATAGATGTCAGCTGTGAAACGTTAACAGAAAAAATAACAATTCTTAAGTGAAACCGAAAAATACTCTCACCCACTCTGCTCAAAATCTGGCGCCCTCCCCACATACATTCCACTGCCCTCTCAGTGTCCCCAGTCCGGCCCTGGATGTCCCCACCCACCAGCCGAGAAGGTAATTATTCAATAAAATGAATAATGTTTGCAGTTAAAATCCTACAAATTTCTTTTACTTTCCTTTTACAAGCATATGAATATTTTAAAAATTCAATGACATCTACAGGTGGCCTTTGAATAGCAGTTACACCCATTTGCTGTCCCCGTCTCTTTATACTAATGTAGCTATTGTGGAGGGTAGTTGTGGTTATTTGTGATTTTCTACCCCCTAACAGAGGTGCACCTAGGTATTTTTGGAGCCTGGAACTAAAGGCCTTTGGAGGCCCCCCTCCCTTGGAAATTAAGCATCATCATGCTCTGCCTGGCAACCACACCACCCAGGACAGACTAAAGAGGATTTGGGGGAGGCCCAGAGGCTTTGGAGGCCTTGGATTTCAGCCCCAAAGTCCAGGAGTAAGATCGCCTCTGCCCCCTAAACTGGTGTATAGTTTATACAGCCATTCTTCCAGCTCCTCAGCCTGCATGTGGAGAGCCTTAAATAAGCTGCACGAGGGGCACAGGCCACTCCATCCACTTTAGCCTCTTCTTTAAACCTCCCAGCACGTCAGCTGAGAAATGGGGAGAGTGGCTATTAAGACTTTGCACCACCTCCCGCTTCTTCTCAGCTGATGCATGAGGAGGTTTAAAGCATAAATAACCACTCTCCCCGTGCAGGCTGCTCCCTCCGCTCTCATCACAAGCATAGATTGTTCACCTAAGGAACCTAAGCTCATCTTGGGAGGCTAAATCAAGGACTCCTATATTGTGGTTACTGCGAATGTTAGTCCCATGATATTAGAGGACCTCCTGGATTTCATTTCTTAAACTTTCCTAGCAACATAATCTACACAAAAATGCCTTTGCCTGGTCAATGATGGGCCTCTCACTGAGAAGTATGATATTCAGAATTTCTTCTTTAATACACAAAAAAGTATAAATATTCATAAAGCATATTCCAATGTAAAAAGTATTGCATCCAGTGAATTTAAGTGGCAGAATTGTTCATGCAAAATTGGCTATCTGTAGTCAGTGTGACGAGACAAGCCTGGGATCTGTGCTTTCCTGGGATCATTAGAGAGATTGCTCTGATCCCAATTTAGGAGCATGCCGCTCCTTCGAGGTGGGCTGCCACCAGCTGAAGAAAGCCACTGACCAGGCGTCAGACATGGCTTCAACAGCATAGAACTGTCTGGCTTGGGACTTACAGGCATTGTACAGTCAGAATCCACACAACCTAGCTCTAGACAAACAGTATATTATTCTAAAACAAACCAACACTAGCGCATGATCTTACAAGGCACATAGGGAAGAGTTTTGCAAGAAACCCTTCAGAACCTTTTAAACCAGACTGAAGCCACTTTTAAGTATATGCAATTGATTAATAAATAAGGCTTGCACAGAGAATGTGCAAAATACAGAATGTGCATTGGGGGAAAGAGAGGAAATTGAGAGTAAAGAAAGATACACAGGAATTCAAAAGAAAATACCAAAACATTAAATAACTAGCACTGAATTTTACCTTAGTCTAGCAGTAGACAGACAGGACCTTTGCTGATAGAGAATTCATCTCTACAGCTTCTCCCTTGGAACACCTGTTCATAGACAGAAAAGGGTGAACCCCGGCCAGACCCTTGCCCTCTCTTTTTATAACCGTTATGGAGGGGGAGTCACCTTAAATGGCGCAGCAGGGAAATGCTTGACTAAATGCTTGACTAAATGCTTGACTAAATGGCGCAGCAGGGAAATGCTTGACTAACAAGCAGAAGGTTGATGGTTTGAATCCCCGCTGGTACTATATCAGGCAGTAGTGATATAGGAAGATGCTGAAAGGCAGAGCTCTGTGGGTTCCAGGAGTCGAAATTGACTTGACGGCACACTTTCCTTTATGGAGGGGAAAGACTGTCCTCCTCTTCCCAAGATAGACAGCTCCTGGAGCCAATGAGAAGGCCTGGCGCATCTCTGATGTTTGTTTTGAGCCAGTTGGGATTTGAGATTTTCCCTCCAAACTGGAGTTTCCTTCTCCTTAATGGGCCTAAACATAAATATCTAAAGGTGGGTCTAGTTTGAGCAGGTAACCTTTTGTGGAAAAGCGTTTAGGCTTCTACCTTGATTACTATCTCTTCAGTGACAAAAAGCAAGAGACTGTCCAGTAACAAAAGGGAGAAATGTTCTCCATTCAGAGCACTCAGGATGGCATGTAAGTTCTTGAGCTAAGATGGAGAACTGCGTTTCAGCACAGCAGGAACCAACCAACCCAACCAATGCTTCAAAATATATATAAGATTTGTTTCTCTGTAATTACTTCTCCTGTGTCATACCAGCAACACAACACACACACACACACACACACACACACCCCTCTTGGTTTTTAACTCCCAACATTATTTACTTTTCTAAAGGCCACTACAGGAAGAAGATTTTTTTTAAAAGGCATAGCTTTTCCCCACCCCAATTATTTGTCAGAACAGAGTCATCACAGTATCCTTCTTCTAACCTTTTCCAGTTTCATTGCATACCATGCAGCTGCCTTCTCCGAGCAAAGAACATACAGTCACAAAAGCAAAGGTATTTCTTTTAAAATAATGGCAGGTCCATCATTTCTGATAGATTTTACTGAGCACAGTCAGGTAGCTGCCGGCCAGCAGGAGTTTCTCTTGCTCATCTCTGAAGAACCATTTGTACAATTGTAATCTTTCGCCAGGCAGTTTTGTGCTTTTGCAACTTGTTTTGAGCAATTCTCCACTCCCTTTTCTTTCAAATAGTGACTAGCATGTCCACATTAACAGAAATCATATGGTACAGCCCTCCTAAGGTTGTACAACTTCAGAATGCAGGTGAGGGTATAGCATGATCAAATGCTTTCCCATGTACAAAAACAAGCACCACACCTCCCTTCCATTGAAAGGCTAGGATGTCATGGAGACGGGATCTTGCCTTCGCTTTGGATTGCTAGCTTTCCACATACATTCTGAAATATGTTCAAGGACGCCTGTACCATGTGATTCTTCTGTGTGCGCAATTTAGCATTAAAGGAAAATATGGCATATTTACATATGATACTATAAACGCCTTACATGCACTCATCTGCATAATCAGAAGAGAGATGGTTTTGAACAATATACATTCAATCTAGATAATATAGGTTTTGCTGTCAAATTGTAGCTGTAACAAACGTAAAATGTGTGTCATGGTGAAAACCTGCTTAGGTTTAGCCCCTGGTCAATATTTAGTTTGGCAATAATAATAAATTTATAGAAACAGAAAGGAAAATAATTATAGAAAGGGGCCCGTGAATTAATGTTTAAAAGTGTCCTTTCTTCACATTATTAGCCGGATCTACTAGCCAGTTAAGTTGGATAACAGAAAGATTTGATTTGATTTTATTGCTGGGGAAAATGCTAAATTTTGGATTTAACTTCATTTATTAGTGAAGTTAAAGCCAAATGCCTTAATTTAAGAAATTTGTGAATTGGAGTATAAATTTCCATAGATTTTTAATCTAGGAGTCTTATACTGTGGCTCACATTTTCCGCTATATTAGAAGGGCAAAACAGAAGTTGTTTTCTTGCAAGAGGCTGCTTTAGAGCTCAGCCAGAGTATTGCCAAGGAATTGAACGGGTGCAGGGAGCAATTTTTGCTGCTGCTCCTTCTAAAAAGTGAGGTCATGCAGCCCTCAGGGACATATTCCTGGCAGCCAAATTGCTCTTTTAGAGGGAGGAGAGATCAGCAAAAAAAAATGCTCCCCTTCCATGCACATTCAGCCTAATGGCAACACTCTGGCTGAGCTCTGGAACAGCCTCTTGCTAAGATGCAGCTCCTCTTCTGCCCTTCTAATACTGCAGAACATCACTTTATACAGATGAGTCAATCTCTTTATACAGATCATCCCATTGTTCCATCTTACTATCTCGCCATTCTCCTTTTACTGTCGCTATTTAAGCTATAGAAAGACAACAGGCAAATCTCTTCTTTTAATCATGAAGTGTCTGCTTTATGATCATGGTATTATCACCATCGTCTTCACTGAAAGGTGAAGCCACCAGGGGTAGGCCAAGACATTTTGCTGCCTGAGGCAAAAGACAACATGACACACACCATCTGCAGATGGGTGTTCAGCATTCTCAGGCCATGCTGCTCAAGCTGTAGCCGCAGCAGCAAACACACTCAGAGTCTGCCACCAAGCCAGGCAGTGGCAGAAAAAACATTCCTAGCTTGTGGAAGAGAGGAAAGAAGAGGCATGCCCCAGCAGGGCAAGGAGGAGAAAATGAACAGCACGAGAAAAGGCAATGGCAGTGGGCTGGGCTGTGGGCTGGCACCCACCGTGAGGAGTGTTGGCATTTGCCACCCCCTGCGCCCTTTCTTGCACTCATGCCTGAGGTCACTGCCACCACCGCCTCATGCTAGGGATGCAACTTACCCTGTAATCTACTCATCTGTAAACAGGATCACAGTGAAAATTAAACCACAAATGAAAGTTTTGTTTTGTTAGAGCCATTGAAAATACAGTTACATTCATTTATTTAAATCCATAAAGGTGTGGGCCCTCTCTCCTACACTTGCTCATCACATCTCTAAATACAAGCCATCCGTCAGCTGGAGTTTGGGATGTGGGCCCTGGAGATGTAAGTTTTATTCCCTGTCCACTCAAAAACCCATTGGGTGCTCATTCTTACGTAGCTATTCCTACATAGCTATAGTTCTTCTGATGTAAAATCTGAATTGTAATGAATCTAATTCACCTAATACTTTGAAAATAATACAAGCTGCATATATTTTATCCATAGGATATAATCTCATACAAATGTTTAACAATATAATAGATAATGCATTGCAATTTTATAGAATTAATGGAAGCTCCATGCCACAGATAATAATAATAATATTAGACTTTATTCAAAATGAGTTCCTGTAAACATATCCACAACTATAAGTTAATAAACAGGCACAGTAAAAGCATATATCTCCTAGTGTGCAATGCCTTGATTTGCAATTCTCAGCTTCCCCAGGGCATAGGAACTTTTGTTTTAACTTTAGCCTGAATTTGTATTAGTTTGTGTTAATATTAAGTGCATGGAAATTTTTAAAAACACTGCTGGTGATACTCACCGTACAGTATGGTCAGCATTGACACAGGCATGACAAGGAAACCCAAGAGCATATCAGCTATTGCAAGTGACATCAGGAAATAGTTCACAGCATTCTGTAGCTTTTTCTCCAGTGATACAGCCATGATGACAAGAATGTTCCCGGCAATGGTTACAATAATCACAATGACCGTTAGCAAGGCCGGCCAGTTTTTCTCATGAAGATGAAAAAACGATGTGTTGTACAATGGAGCGGAGCTCCCCTCGCAAGAGCAATTCATTACACCTTCAAAGGCTGAAGTCAGATTACACACATGAGACCTGTTAATCTCTCCAAATGCAAACACATTTCTGCAGAGTTTTCTGTCTTGGTTTAATTGTAGTAAGGAATTTGCTGTTGGGTTCACAGAGTTCTCCTCTTCATAAAGCATTTCCATTTCTAAGAATTCTGAAACCAGTGGGGATATACCATAAAAATATTGCATCTGTTTTATTACAATCAATTTATATCGTGCATATTAAATGGAAAAAAGGATTGGGGGCTTGCCCTTTTCATTCTTAATACCATGCATGGGACCTGACATTGTCATTCACAATACTGATATTCTCCATGTATGATCCAATGTCAGAGTATACTAAGAATCCAGGTGAAAGAAAAAACTCCATTGCAAGATGACAAATGTTGACTCAAGACTTCAGAAAGCAAAAAAATAGTGGACAAGCATTGCACCCCCTCCCAACTCATTCAGCCTTAAGACCCTCTTTCTCTACTACATCTTATTTCAATTAGCATTGCAACTTTAAGTAGTATGTTTAATATAGCAATATTAAATTGGCTTGCTCCACAAAGAAATACACATTTTCTTGTTCTAAATTAAGAAAGTTTATTTTAAAAAGGTACCCACCACAATAATCACATTTGCTCCTATTTAGAATGGACTTCAAGATTAATGTCGATTGTCAGACTTCTGTCATTTTCCAGCATTAGTTCCAAAGTATCATGCCAGGGACAGCAAGTAATGCTACACATAAATTATAATAATGATCTAGAATGAGTCTTTTGGGCCACAATGGAAATGAAATTAACTGCTACTATTTTAAAAAATGCGACTGAAGGGAGACTTACATTGTACTTAAGATCCCACATTCTGGAGTCATGTTGTGCCTTGATTTATTTTGTCCTTCATCCTATTCACCAGCATGATGTCTTTTCTTTCCAGTCCGCACAGAATGATGCATTTTGCTGACAGCTTTGTTGACTTCTGAACTACTCATTACAGCAAAGCTACTTCCTCGTCTGTAAGTCTTGTTCTTTGCTCCTGACAGATAGGTTGTTCTGCTGACACTTCCCGTATGTCTGCTTTCCCCGCTTAAGGCAAGCAGTGTTAGAATAATAATCTCTGAGCCCTGTTCAAAGGGACACCATAAATTTACAGAAACTAAAGAGTTTCCACACAAGGGTTTAAAGATATTCTGCAAGACCGGAATTTCTCTCTCAGGGATTTGATCATGTTGTCAGACCTCCCACTACTGATATGGCACACACTGCAAAGGTAGCACAAGTCAGGAGAGCAGACCAAATAGGGCTGGATTTGTTTCTTACATACTGAAGCTTTACATGCTTCAGCATCTGGAGCTCACAGTTTAAAAAATTAATATTTCCCATCGGTAAAGATATCCTGCAGAGCAGCTCTTGGTAACTGCAGTATTTTCCTTTGTGAAAATGAGAGAGCTAGAAAACCAGGCAAGGAATGGTATGTGCTGGGCAAACTGTAAACATGCAGATTAAACCACCTTGGTAACTGCTCACACCATAGCCGCAAACTGAACTGCTAATATTTCGACCCTGTTAGTGTTACTCTGGGAACAAGACTCGATGCCATAGGGGAAAAAATGTGTTGAAGGAAGAATCCTTGCATGATTTTGCAAGTGAGGAAAAGGTTAAATTACAGTCTCTGACTGGCCAATCATTGCATTTCTGCATAGGAATACAGCATGAAGTAACATAAATCCAAACCAGATGTAAAGACCATTGGCTGACATGAGGAGGAAAATTACTCAAAGTAGTCCCACTGAAATTAAAAATGTTGGTTTTTTACTTTCAATGGATTTCTTGGGTAATTTTCCTCATCATGCCATAGCATCATGCCAATAGTCTCCAAGTGACACCAACTGGATTCTACCTGAAGGGTAGGAGTAGAACCACTGCAAAGCGGTGCTTCCTACTCCCAAACAGTTTTCCCTCTAATTTTTTTCATCTGTGTGCAGAATGAATTTTGTTCTGGGCAGCAGTATCAAGGCAGTGTGTGTGCACGTGTGCATTCAGAGTGGGTCCTTCCTGACTCAACCTGAGTGGGATCCAAAATTAACTGAGCAGACATCAAAAAACTTGTGAGAGGACACACACACACACACACACACACCTACCTACCTTAGAGGGAGTATTGCTCCCAACTCCTTCAGACAGTACAGAAGGATACCATGGTTGATGTTATCAAAAGCTACTGAAAGAAACAAGAGGATGAACAGAGTCACGTTCCCCCTGTGGATTCCTAATCGGAGATAATCCAACAAGCCAACCAAGGCAGTCTCTATCCCTGCCTGAAAGCCAGCCTGCCTGGAAGCCAGTTTGAAATGGGTTCAGATAATCTGGATGAGATTGAGGATGCGAACCCTGCAAGAATGGCTCTTGTCCATATTCCAACCATCAAAGGACCACATCCATACACTCCTTTGTGTGCCACATGAAAGTCCACCATTCTGTCTTCTAGCCAGTCACTGCAGAGCCAAATCTATGCAGTTGGGTGGGCCTCGACACCACTTGACTCCCCTGGAAAAAGACCAGGGGAATATTGTCATCAGCAGAATCCGTGTCTATATTCTTCGTAGCATAAATAAAGAAATGCTTCCACTTTGGTTGATTCCACTTCTGGCATTGAAAATTATTTCCTAGAATAGTTAATCACTGATTCAGGGCAAATGTGCCAGGCTGTCATGTTCTAGGCAGGGGTGTTGCTATACCCCCAAAGGAGCAGGGGCTGGGCCCAGATTGTTGCAGCACCTATAACACTGTGATCTTTAAAAAAAAACTTTTTGAGGTTCCTCTGGGGCGGGGGGCAGTTTTTCATTGCTGCCGCTGCTTGCTACTGTTGCTGCTGCTGCTGCCACCATTGCTACCGCCATCTCGATGGCAGCAGCGGAACTAAACAGTGTGCCACTACCCAGTGTGCAAAAATCCAGCATGCACACCCGCCACTTCCCTGCTTGCTTTTCACATGCCAGCAGCATGCTGTTTAGCTCCTCTGCAGCCCTTCTTGTGGTGGTGGCGACAAAGTGAGGTGAGGTAAGGGAGGTTCAGGGCACTCACCAAAATGTTGGGCGCCTCCCAACAATGCCATTGGTTCTAGGTGTCTATGTTGTGATGCAGAATCCTGTCCCTGTTTTGGGACAATAGGTCTGAAACTCTGCTGACTGGCAGTGGCTCTCCAGGGTGTGAGACAGAGGCTTTTCCCAGCCCCACCTGGAGATGATGATGATGGATTGAACCTGGGATCTTTTCCATGCAAAGCAGGTGCTTTACCACTGACCTAGAACCCCATCCCTTCCAACTGGGGTGTAAGTTCCACGCTCCTCAGCCTATCCAGGTGAGGGTTTTTCTGGGGCGCTGGCCTTGGTGTGCCAGAGTACACTGACTCTTAACCACGGTACATGCTCATGTTGGCAGTGGTGTCCCTCCTTATCTGAAGAAGGGGCTGTTAATGCTCTGGGCACAGGTTGAGTCTGGAGAGTGGAGAGTCTGTGGAGAGTCTGGTCCCCAAGTGGGAATGAAAGTAATCAATTAACAGTTTAGTTCTGAAAACTTTGAGAAACATGCAGGCTGCCCTCATCCTAATTGTCCAGTAAGAATAAGACCTTCCAATGCTTTGGGCAATGAGTACAGGAGAACTAGGATGACTCAACCTCAAAAGGGCATTCTCCACTCAGAGTCCTGGACTTCTCAGGCAGTCAAAACACAAGCTAAATCTTGTGGAAGCCTGCTACGAAGGAACTTTTGAGAGCTACTAATGACTTTAAGGGCTACTAAGGGACTCCCAGGGACTTTTGTTGCTGGAAATGACTGAGGTAGTATACAAGTGCACATTCAGAGCTAGCGATGTATCATGTTTTTGATTCCCACAATCCAGTGTTGCCACTACAGGTACTTGTGCATGACTGGGAATTGGTGCTCCACAGATTGCTGAAAGCTCACATAGAGCTTACCATCTTGGGTGCTATGTCTGCACCCCACCACTAGGGATGTGCACGGAACCACAGCGGGGCAGTTCAAAGGCAGTGGGGGTCTCCCTTTAAGAGCAGGAGGAGGGTGCACTTACCCCTCCCGCTGCTTCTCCCTTGCCAGCATCCGTGTTTATTAATGCCCGTGGGAGCAGCAGCAAACCTCCCTGCCACCCCGTTGTCCTCGTCTTCCGGATATGACTGGACGTTGCTGATGTGCAATATCCAGAAGATGAGGGCAATGGGGCGGCAGGGAGGTTTGCTGCTGCCCCAATGGGCATTCACAAACACAGATGCTGGCAGGGGGAAAGTGGCAGGAGGGGTAAGTGCACCATCCCCCTGCTCTTAAAGGGAGATACCCGCCGCCTTCGAATTGGTGGAACCGCTGGTTCCATGCACATCTCTATCCATCACTTCTCCTTGCCCTCAGCCGTGAAGACCTAAAGAGGGTTCTCCATCCCCTTCTAATAGGTGGGGAGCACTCCTTGGCATTGCACATGAAATCAACAGACTAAGGACAGCTACACCTTTGTTGGACAATAGTCCTGTAAGGAAACAGCAGGCGTATCACCAGGCAATAGATCTTGGAAGTATGAGCTAATCCTACAAAAAGTTAAAAAGAAAGTCCTCTCCAACAGCTAGCAGGAACAGATTGTAAAGAAGCAGCTCCTTGTTTTAGCTTTTTCTGAAAGTGAGAGACAGGGACAGAGAGAGAAAGAGAAGGATTTTATCAGCAGTTAATCATTACTCTTTATTCAATTGCCTTGTTAAATCAAACAAACTTCTATAGGTTTGTTTGATTTGATAGATATAGATATATGGTGATTTGGTGATGGGAGAGCCAGTGTGGTGTAGTGGTTAGAGTGCTGGACTAGGACTGGGGAGACCCAAGTTCAAATCCCCATTCAGCCATGATACTTGCTGAGTGACTCTGGGCCAGTCACTTCTCTCTCGCAGCCTAACCTACTTCACAGGGTTGCTGTGAGGAGAAACCTAATTATGTAGTACACCGCTCTGGGCTCCTTGGAGGAAGAGCGGGATATAAAATGTAAAATAATAATAATTTTTCTTGATGATATAGAGCCAGAAAGTTCTATGATAACTCAGTGATTGTTGATACTGTCTGCAGTTGTCTCTCTTGGCAATGGTAGTGACTTTATGGGCATTGGATCTGTTGATGTTGATTCTGATGCTGAGTCCACAATGTGTATTTGCAAAGTAAGAGTTACAGGCTTTGGTTTCAGTATCAGGGGATACTTATGACTATTGAGGATGACAACTTAACCTACTCTGATAAAACTTCAGAGCCATCAGCAAGAGACAGGAGCAGGGGCGTAACAAGGTTGGAGGGGGCCCAGAGACAAGATTTTAAAATGGGCCCCCCCACCTGCCATCACCGCCTACCACAAAGTGGGGACTGGGCGGACAGGCGACACAAAGCGGGGACTGGGCGGGCGGCACAAAGCGGGGACTGGGCGGGCGGGCGGCACAAAGCGGGGAGCGGGCGGACAGGCGGCACAAAGCGGGGACTGGGTGGGCGGGTGGCACAAAGCAGGGACCAGGCGGACAGGCGGGCGGCACAAAGCGGGGACCAGGCGGGCGGGCAAAGCACGGGCCAGGAGGAGGAAAGCCGGCCCGGCCAGGAACCGCGGCTGTGGAGAGGCAGCCATGCGGACGGGCGTGCGGGGAGAAGCGAGGACTCGGGGACCATGCGGGCGGGGGAGGAAAGCAAGGACCATGTGGGTGGCCAGGGAGGGGAAAGGAGAATGGGGAACCATGCGGGCAGGGAGGAGGAAGGAGAGTGGGCAACCTCCACTTCCAGCGGCGACCTCCTCTTCCTTCCTCGGCAGCACGCGCTAGGCAGAAGCAGCAGCTGAGCATGTGCGTTTCTCTGCACCAGCAGCAGCCAATGGGTGGGGAAAGAGGAGGATCCCCGTCGGCCACAGAAGTAGGCAAAAGGGTGGAGGGTGGGCGGAGGCAGCAGCAGGCAGGAAATACGGCGCTCCGGAACAAAGGTGGAATTTAAAAAAAACATTTTTTTTAAATACACTTAATCGAGGAAGCTGGGGCCAGCGCTGGGTGGGGGAGGCACGTGACATGTCTCTCGGGTGCCCCCTAAGCTGTGGGGCCCCCAGACAACTGTCTCCCCTTGCCCGATCATCATTACGCGCCTGGACAGGAGCATTTCTTGAGTAGCACATGCCTTTGCCATTGCCTTTCTCAAGAGCTATCTGCTATACATATAGGGCTATATGACTGACTCCAGCCAGAAATACTGAGTTCAAAATTTGCCAGAAAATTCTAGAGAGAAATAGGTGGAGCCAAAAGAAAGGTTTGTAGATTCAGTTTTTTCCCCAAAGGAAGCATTTACTTCATTTTTACTTACTTGCTGCTGTTCATTAACTTATGAACTATAGCTTTCACAAGCTAGTTCCCCTTCAATAATATGAAGGTAATAATATCAGGTAATATGAAGCTGGAGTCTTCAGAAAGTACCCTGAAGCACTAGAAGGATGAAGGCAGAATTTCCTAGAGATGGGATCATTTGGGGCATTCCTCTCTCACCCACAGAGCATTGGGGTGCAAGCAAGCCTCCCTCAACACTATGAAGATGTGATAAAATGCATGTGATTACGATAACTGCTCCTGGATCCAGAGTGGAGCTTGTTGGAAATCCATCTCCAGGTGGCCTTTTGCACCAGCAACTCTAATGATCCCTCTATTGATGGAATGTCCTCAGGAGCTTCCTGGGAGTGGCTTCCGCTGCCGCCGCCGCCTCCTCCTCCTCCCCCTCCCCCCCCCCGAATGCTTCTGTACATCTATCTCTGATCAGCATGTAGCCAGAAGTTAGATATATTTATTTATTTATTTATTTATTTATGCATTTTTATACCACCTTTCATTAAAAAATAACCCCAAGGCGGTTTACAAAAGTTAAAAACATACAATAAAAACATCATGCTAAAAATATAAAAACATTTAAAAACAGGCATAAAACAATACAACAGATAAAAACACCCATAGGTCTTTTCCTAGCATCATGTATTTCTGAATAAAGTAGATTAGTTTAACCTGAGAACCCGTTAACTTCTGCTGCAATGGGAGTGAGTTAGCTCCAGAAATATTCTGCTATATAAATAATTAGCCCCAACAGAGCTCACTTGGATGTGGGTTAAGGCAAATGGTCACTTGGCTTTTGCTGCCTCAACCCAGGAAGTGGTACCTAAAAGGGGAGTAGAATATAGTTCACTGAAGATCTCTGTTTAAGTGGTTAATAAAGTGATAGCTTTTGTTTAATCCAAATTTGCATCCCACCTCGTCATTCTGAAGTGTGGATGCAACTGCCATTACATTGACTTGTAACTTTCTAAGGGCCATGAACTTGACTTCTGGTGGTGTCTTAAATTTAAAGTGGCAGAAATGAGCAATGACTTACTTTTCCAGATTGACAGGAATGTACACCTGTGAGTGCCTCTTCCACTTGAGTGGCCCCTACAGCTTTGTGTGTCCCCCAAAGGATAGCAATGATTATCTGCCAGATGAACAATCTTGCACAAAACAAGAACCAGTTCAGTGAAAAAAAATAGCTACCAGCACTGGGAAATTTCAGTTCTCCTGGACATAACTGGAACAAGACAAGAGGCCTCAAATCAAATGAAAAGCTTATGAGCACTGCAAGAAAGCACATTTCTGCCTTGTTGTCACTTCCATCTATTGCTCCTGTATTGGTCCTGTAAGCATAGAGGACCAAACAATGAATGCAGTCCTAGTGTTGGCTGGCATGCTCTCTCTCAGAGGTGCACCTAGGTAATTTTGGAGCCTGGACCTAAAGGCTTTTGGAGCACACACACACCCCCCCGCTTAGCTGGGTGACCACACTATCCAGGACAGACTAAAGAGGATTTGGGGGGCCCCAGGGGCTTTGGAGACCCTGGACTTTGGCCACAAAGTCCAGTCTCTCTCTCTCTCTCTCTCTCTCTCTCTCTCTCACACACACACACACACACACTCCTCATTAATGTTGAATGCATTATAACTAGTGCAGCATAAAGTCTAAGAGTGGGGGAAATGAGCCTGCAAATCCCTGGTTCAAATTTTCAGTCACAACTCTTATTTTAAATTTCAATGTTTTTATCTATTGTGATTTTATCTGTTTTTATGATAACTAAATGTGTTATATTTTATATTATGTTTTAATCTGTACACCACCTAGAGATTTCTATGTTAGGCGGTATAGAAATTCAATAAATAAATAAATGATAACCTAATCAGGTGGCTTTAGATAAGCCACTCAACTCCCCCCTGCCCTGACCTACGATTCTAATTTCAAACAAACAAACAAAAACAACAACCCCACCCTTCTGTTTAAGAGAAAAAGGCACTTGCAAATTCACTCATGTGCCAAAAAGCACAGTAACCAAAAGTTGTCCTTGGCAAAAGATGATACAGGACATTGGGAACAGGGCATGTCCAGCGAGGGGAAGGGATGCTGGCTATGCCAGAGGAGCTAGAGCCTTCACCAAAGAGACTCCAGGAGCAATCTCAGCAGTCCACTCTGTCTGAAGCTCATGCTAGTACTACCACTACTTTTTATGTACCAATTTCCAGCGAAATAAGTTACCAAATTGGTTTACATAGAAAAATAATGATGAGAAGATGGTTCCCTGTCTCCTAAAGGTCTCATGATCTAAAAAGAAACACAGGGTAGAGACACCACCAAAAGCCACTGGAGGGATGCTGTGCTGGGCTTGAATACTGCAAAGGTTATACTTCTTAAAGAGACCAAAAATGCCATATAAAAAGACAGAAAAATACATTTTATCTTTTAAACCTGAAAGGAACATACTTTTGGTAATAAACATTCTTTTTATTTCCTTCTGGGATAGTGTATTCTGCATATTTATTCTATAATATATATATATTATGTACAGCTGTACACAGGTCCTTATCCTACAGCTTTTACACCTTCCCCTAATTTCCTCTCTTCTTCCCCAATATGGGACCTTAATAGTTCTCCCTAATATGATCCTAACTCTTGTGCCATTTTCCCCCAACAGTATTTTCCCATATTGATTTTGCAGTATCTGTTAGAGGCTGTGATCCATTGTTGATTTGTTGTGCTGCTGTTGACATTAAGTGGTTGACAAACTGCACAAGAGTAAATAAGCCTAATAATGTCATGTTTGCAGAATTTGTGTCAATAGGACAAGTGGCACAAATGCAAAATTTGCACAAATTGGGTTATACAAGAGTAACCTGCACAACTCTACCTGATGAATGGCCAGCCTGTATCATTAACACCAGGGCAGGGTGGGATGGGAGAAACAGTCGCAATTGGGGTGCTGGGAACCAGAGGCAGCTGTGCCTCATTTCATACCCTGCCCCACCGCTCTGACTCATTAGGATGAGCCCTGACAGGGTGCTAGCTTACTTTCTTGAACTCAGCTTTTTGACACTAATTACTCTGGACACATCGAGGCAATTCTTTCTTGCTTTTAAAGTTTAACTGCTAACTGAGCAAAGAGGCATCTTTTAAGAGTGGTGATTCTCTTCAGAGAGCAACTGCCCCTGTCCATCTCCAGCACAGCATCCCTGCTGTGGCTGTTGCTGGTGTCTATTGTATGTTTCTTTTTTAGATTGTGAACCCTTTGGGGACAGGGTGCCTCAGGGGTGGAGACACCATTGGGCCAATGGGTTCAAAGAATATCTGCAAACACATCTGTTAAATATCTGCAAACACATCAAATGTAATACATATATCCATGTGGATTGACTTATATAAGCCAAACCACTTGTCCAATACAAGTGAGGATTCAAGAATACACACTGGAGTACATTTTAAAATGCCACAAGAGATACTGTCTTAATCAATCACTTTGTTAAATATCATCATAGGGATTTCAAAGTTATGATTGTGAATAAAGTTACATTTTACTTGATTGTCTAATTTTAATTTGTTGTTCTACTTCACATTGTAGCTATTATGTTATTTTAACTATTTTATACTTTTAGATGCCCTACATTTAAAAATAGTTGTATACCTACCCTTGTTGTAGCTCTACTGTATTAATCTCCCCACAACTTCTAGGATTAAACCATAATAATAATAATAATAATAATAATAATAATAATAATAATAATAATAATAATGTGGCCCATAGGGGCCACAGAAATCACCATCAGCCAATTACAAAAAGCAGCTTTACTGGGAACAGCCTATATTCTGCGACGATATCTATAACAACAGCAACAACATTGACAATAAAATTCTGGCATCCCAGGTCCTTGGGAAGGACTCGATGTCTGGATAAAACAAACCAGTCAATAACACCTGTCTGACTGTGTAAAATAATAATAATAATAATTTTACCCTTATTTTATTAGTTACCCCACAATTTTTAGAGTTGTATTTTAATCATAACCGTATAGTCTGATTATAAATTTGCAGCAAATTAGTTGTATAATAATTTCAGTGAACTTTTATTTCTTTGTATTTGTACTACTGAATATCCTGTGCTGGTCTTTGACCATAATAAAGATGATTGAATGATTGATTGAATAAAGGATCATATTAGGATCATATTAGGGAGAACTATTAAGGTCCCATATTGGGGAAGGAAAGTTAAGGAAGGTGTAAAAGCTGTAGGATGAGGACCTGTGTAGACTTCAGCTTTCCAGAGTGCTTCACAATCAAGGATCGTCTTATTTATCCAGTAACATTTCTGTATGTATTTCTCTGCAGCAGCGCATAGCTTCACTATTGCTGTCTAAAATCACAGGATAGAAGGAGGACAAGTCAGTTACAGCACATTACACAGAACATTAAGACAGGATTTGGTATATATGCAAATATGAGATCAGCTAAAAATAGCCAACAAAGAGACAATCTGTATAGTTGATAATATATTTGCTAGCCTTTGTTTCCGGTATTAGCAGTAATCTGTGCTAAAACCTGTAAGATGTGTTTTACATTCAAGGCTGAAACGCTATGTGCTGGTTTTGCCAGTGCAATTCATAATTTTGAATTGCTGAGTGGCTACATATTTTTCATAATGCAAATGTAATCCAAGGAAAGATACTTAGCCTCTGGGCATGCTTTAAAGTGCAGTGCTTCACTTTACTCCAAACCTTATGAAAAGTCACTAAGGGAAAGTACTACAAAAATCATTTGACGTTTGCTGAGACATGAGAGGAAATCACGGTTTACTCTGCTGAATACTAAATGCTCGCAGAAAAACACCCAAGGCAGAGTGCTTGTTGCTGCTCACAGGAGGACCAGGCTCTCACTCTAGCCAGAGCTGGGAGGGTGGGGCTTTTAGGAATCCAGCTCACCTGCAAGAGAACTCTCAGGCTGCCTATAAAACCCAACAGGCCACAGGATTTGTCTTGCTAGAGGTAGAGTGTTTGTTGCTCCTTCCAGGACCAGAGGTGTTGCATTTTATGCAGTACTGAGTGAAATAATGGACAAAACTATGAGGTATAGACAAAGGTGGTTCCTGTGTAGGGCAAAGTGGGTACAGCCCCCTAAAGCTGTAGCTGCGCTGTGCCCTTTTGTCTTCCTGAGTGCTGGCAACTATTTCCATCTGTGAGCACTAATTTTCATCTGCCCCATCTTGGAGTCACCTGTCAGGGAGGCAACTCTGAGTTTTCTTTGGGGGAGCTTATAAAGACGGAGGGAGCGCCAATGGTACAGCTGGTTACTGAGAACTTGGCTGAAGTTAATTTGTAATGTTTCTGGGTTTGTCTGGAGATGGGGAGACAGGGGGTGCCTTCGTTGACTATGGAGCAGCTATAGTGGTGGAGAATAGAAGAAGTAATGCTGGCAGGTCAGCAGGCCATTCCAGGGGAAGGGTAGTCAGAAATTTAATAGCTGTCTCTCCTTCCGGCTGTCCTGCCAGCTCTTTGACCTCGGGGAGCATTGCCAACAACCCACATAGCCTCACCTTGCTCCTCTGCAATGCCAGGTCGGTCCAAAATAAGCCAGAGCTCATCCAAGGTTTGATCATGGATGAAGGGACCGACCTGGTATGTATTACTGAGACTTGGCTAGGCGAAGCTAGTGGTCCAGTTTGGTCCCAGCTTCTTCCTCCAGGATATTCTGTAGAGGAGCAGATGAGGGGACGTGGGCAGGGAGGTGGAGTGGCTGTGGTCTATAAGGATGACATTTCTCTTACCAGGGTCCCTGTTGGGGTATTGGACCATATTGAATGTGTGTACTGAAGTTTGGGGACCAAGGATAGATTGGGACTTCTGTTGGTGTACTGATCGCCCCGCTGCCCAACAGAGTCCCTTACTGAGCTCACGGACTTGGTCGCAGGACTTGCGTTGGAGTCTCACAGACATTTGGTGGAGTTGAGAATGCATTGATTGCTTCCCATCAGGGAGAGAAGAAGTGGGAGAAGGTGGTTGTGGGGAGAGGCAAAGAGATCCACCTGCAGGTTCTTGAATCAGTGTACAATCTGCTGAAAGACTGATGGATGGAGGGACCACTCCGCTGGATCAATGGTCTGCCAACTGAGCCAGTCAGCTTGGTGGTTGGCTGTGCCCTGAAGATGTTCCGCAGAGAGAGAGAGATGCCAGATGGAATTCTGCCCAGCAAAACAGTAGGTAAGATTCCGCCATGAGAAAGCGAGACCTGGTGCTGCCCTGGCGATTGATGTGAGACTTGGTGGTAATGTTTTCCATGCAGATGAGTATGTGAGAGTCCCGAAAGATGTGTAGGAAGTGAATCAGGCCTAGATGGACTGCACGCAGCTCCAACCAGTTGATGTTGTGTAGTCCATGTGCCTTGTACACATTGACCAATGCAGTGGGTCCCCCAGCCCGAGGAGTTTGCATCATTTGTGACTACTATCTGATCTGGCATTGTTAGAGGCAGGCTGCAGAGCATGGCTAAGGACAGCCACCAATGGAAGGAGAGGCAAACTTCTGGGGGGAGGGCAATCTGTCTGTGCACACATGCCATTATGTCATCCTGGGACAGAAGTAGTAACCACTGGAGGAAGGAAGGCATGCCAGTGGATCCAAGGAGTGCATTCTAGACTGGTGATCATGGTCCCCAGGAGTTGCTCTAATAGCATCAGATCTGCTGAGGGCTTTTTAAAGAGAGGTTGGATGGGAGGATCAGCTTCTCCCACCGTTTGGGGGCAAGGAGACAATTGCTTGAGTGCTGTTGAAAACTGCCCCCAGATGTTGTAGAGATTGAGACAGGGAGAGGTGACTCTTCAGGTAGTTGACCAGAAAAACATGGTCCCTGGGGGCAAAGAGAGTGCACTGGGCCTGAGGAAGGGATGGGACTTGGATCAATAGATTGTCCAGGTACAGGTGGATATAAATCTCATTCATTCGCAGATGTGCAATTAGTGATCTTTGTGAAGACCTTCGGGGCTGATGATAGCCCAAAGGGGAGAGCCTTGTATTAGTAGCAGCAGTTGTTGTAGCTGAATCTGAGGAACCTGAGGTGTTCTGGGAGAATCGGGATGTGGAGGTAAGCCTCAGACATGTCTATGGAGGCCAGGAAGTCGCATTAGGAGATCGCCTCCTTGATGGCACATAGGGATTCCATGCAAAGCTTCTGTTTCCAAACAAAGCGGTTGAGGCACTTCAGATCAAGGACTGCCCTCTACGATCCATCTTTCTTTGGGACCAGGAATAAAATGGAAGATATGTTGTACCATAATCTGTCAATGGCACGGGTTCTACTGCCTTGATCTGAATCAGGTGAAGAATGGCCTGTTTCATCTGCAGATGTTTGGTTGGATCTTTGGACCTCAGGGAGACAATGATATGATTCGAATGAGTAGACATGAAGTCTAGAGTGTAGCCTTCAGAGATGGTTGCAAGTACCTTGTGATCTTGTTGCTTCTCACTGTGGATAAAAGTAGAGAAGCCTGCCTCTGACCAGAGGGTAGTTTTTGTTTGCAGGGGGTTGGGAGGAGGGGGGAAACTGGCATGAGATGTGAGCTCTGGAAGCACCTCCTCCACATTGGTGTCACTGAGGATGCCAAGCAGGCTTGTAGGTGGTGTTATGGAAATCTCTGGATGGAAGAATGAACTGGAGAAGTTCCTGGAGGAACGAAAAGGCTGAGTCCTGGAGGCAGGGCCTTCTTTTTATCCTTGGACTCCACAAGGATGGGAGTGAGAGCTTCGCCAAACAGTTGAGCACCTGAGAAGGGAGTGGCAGCTAGATTTAGCCTGGACCTAGAGTCCACATTCCAATGCTTCAGCCATAAGGATCTGTGAACCGCCTCATCCACTGCTATAGCCTTGGTTGCCTGTTGAATGCAGTCCAGGCTGGAATATGCTATAAGAGCCACTGCCTTAACTAATGTGTTAAGGCCCTGTTGCAGTCTGGTGTTTTCAGGAGGGACATGCTGAGCTAACTCCTTGACCTAAAGGATGGATGCGTGGGTGAAAATAGAATTGGTGGAGGTGGCTCTAATTACTGTGGCAGAAATGGAGTAGGCTTTGTGAAGTATGAGGTCGCATTTCCTGTCCCCAAGAGATGTTAGTTGTTCGTCCCCTTCCTTAAACAGGACGGCACCTGAGACTAAATGGGCCATGGGCTGGACCACCGAGGGAACTGCAATAATAGAGGGAACCTCTTGAGGCAAAGTGTAGTGCTTTTTAGGCAGAGGTGTATCTAGGGAAAATAGCGCCTAGGGCAAACACTGAAATTGCGCCCCCCTGTCCAAGCATCTGACACCCATCTTTCAGATAACTTTACCATAATATCAGCTGAAAAATACAAGTCAGGCTCGTTAATCTTTTAATATTTCAAAAACTATTTAGCAGTGGACTTAGCCAGACCAAAAAATGCTGGAAAACTACAAATTTCAGTACGCTGGGGCTCATGAAATACCCAAATACTATGTGGAGGTGTACTTGGAAAACTAAACAGAAGTGCCTGTCTAATTCCCTACTATGAATTGTAGCATCACTATTTCATAAGTTTTATAATTTGACTTTTCCCAGATACTCTGAAAATAATTAAAGGATATGCAGAGTAAACTGTGTCACTGCTTGGAATATATTCTAGTATTTCAGAAAGACAGTTAAAATGAGAGAAAGAGGGCAAGAAACTCCCAGTGGGCCTTAATATTAAGGATTTCACACTGATTCAAAGACAAACTCACCATTAGTAGCCATATTATTAAGACATCACATTTAACTCACTTATCACAAGAAGCAAATTAAGAGCAAATGAATACAATCCTAGCTCATAAGCGTCAGCTCAGTATTCACAAGCCCTGATTCTCTGTACATAGTGCCAATCTGAATATGTGTACAGTGTCTTATGTTATTTTTTATTTTATTTTTACCTGTAGCCCCTTTGGGGGGGCTTCCTAAAGGCTAGGGTTTTGTGTTGTTGTTTTTAGCAATGGTTCCCCCTGACCCAGCTGGCCTCTAGGGCCTTGCAGGTACCATTTGAGCATGTGCAGTGGCCATTTTAAAAAATAATCTTTTTTTTTTGAAATGGCCACTGAAAATAAAATGGCCTTGCATGGCCGCGCATGCTCAAATGGCCTCTGCAAGGCCTGGCATGACCTAGGACCTCACAGAGGCCATCTGAGCATGCACGGTGGCCATTTTGTTTTCGGCAGCTTTTTTTAATTTTATAAAATGGCGCCCCCCCTTCAAGTGGCGCCCGGGGCACGTGCCCTGGATACGCCCCTGTTTTTAGGAGTGGACCCCACAGGTTTGATTGAGGCAGGTGCTGCCCACACAGCCATCATTATATTACAAAATAAGGTAGGGAAGGGGACAGTGTTCCCTCTGACAGGGATTCACAGATGTTGTTCACTACAACTCGCATAATCCTCAAGCAAAAGCCATTGCAGCTGGGGATTCTGGGTTGTAGTCAACAACATCTGGGAATCCCTGTTAGAAGGAATACTGGAAGGGGACAGTATGCACTGTAGAAGATGGGGAAACATTTTTGATCAAGTGAGGGCGAATCCTGTGGCAGATCTATGGGAGCAACATTATTAATGGTATGCTTGGTCCTGGACAGTAGAATTTCAAAGTCAGAAGACCAAAAAAAGGCAAGAAGAGGCAGGGATAGGAATGGCTGTTGCCTCATCTGAGAGTTCCACTTCCTCTTTGCCCGAGGGATCATAATTGTCACTCACGTTAGTTCCCTGGCCTGAAGGGCACCATCAGAGTTAGAAACCTCTAAGTGGGGCAGAGGGAGAGCAGGAGTGGGAATTGTAGGATGCAAAGGAGATGAAGGACCAGGAATAGGAACAAAAACACTGGGGGCAGGGAGTGAGAGGACAGACTGGGTATCTGGGGTTAGGGGCTTCCTCAGAGGAAGAAGAGGTGGGCAATTTGGGTCTTTTCCTGAATTGAGAGCCCCTGGATGTGGTTGAAATTGTCCCCTTTCATTCGTAGGAATGGCCTGCCTGCTAGGGCTGGAGGTGGGAGAGGAGGACCCATTGGCACTGGTAGGAGCCCTGGGAAGAAGGGGCAGAGGGGGGAGGAGGGGGGGCTGGCCCAGCACCACTGGGGCAGGTGGCTGAAGCTTGATTAATGAACTGCATTGGTGGAGGATAAAGTCCTGTAGCCATGCAGAATCAGCAGGAGGGAAAGGGTCCTTGATTGGCAAGGGACCTTACTCATGACCTTTGTTGGAATTAGGGGAGGGAAACTACGTGTCCATTTTTTTGTTTAACCACAGTTGCCAGGGTTTGTACTTTCAGGTTTGGGATCCGGAGGTGAAGAGAACCCCAGTTTCCCATTACGTATGAATCAGGTCATTGTGTTAGAAACCTGAGATTTGGTAGAAACGTTGGAATGTGTTTATGGTTTTAGAAAGCAAACTTAGGCAAACCAAAAATTCCTAGCACATTTACACACACACACACCCAAGCTCTGATTGTAAAGGTGATGCATGAGAGCCACTTCCAGTAACTTCAGAATGCAAAGCAAAGAGGGTTTCTGAACTCCCCAGTACTTTCACCAATATCAGACCAGCTTACTTTCCAAACAATATGGATATGATGGATATTTATATACTGCTTTTCAGCAAAAGTTCCCAAAGTGGTTTCCATAAATATAAATAAATAAAATGGCTCCCTGTCCCCAAAGGGCTCACAATCTTAAAAAGAAACATAAGATAGACACCAGCAACAGCCACTGGAGGGATGCTGTGCTGTAATGGCGAGGGATAGAGACAGTTAGAGGAGTACATCAGCTCCTCCTAAAGTGGCATCTTCCTGTCCTGTAGTGTGACCTGCCCCATCACTCTTCAGGGACATCCTACCCATGGAGCCAGAATGGCTAGAGAAGATAAGCCTTGTGGAACAGGTGGACAGTGTTGCCTGCATCAACTAGTCAGCCCACCAAGCAGCACATAGAAGTAAAAAGTTTGAAATGGACATCATATCATTATTTCCTCTGTAACATAAGCAGGCCATTGCAGTAGCTACCATAAAACATATTTTGAACAAGATACAGGAGACCCAGGCCAAACTCCCATCATGGCTGTTGACCAACCACTCTTTGCTAGTGCCAAACAAATCCAGTGGCTGTGGCCAGAATCATATGGAGAGGATAAGTTTGTCATAGTGTTCGTAGGGTTACATATTGAAATGGTTGCATTAAGATCAATTGAAAATTTGCTGCAAGACAGTGGTTGGGTTGCAGCCCTTGTTGAAGCAGGCATAGCATCACCTGATACTGCAGATTCGTTTTTGATGGCCTCCAACATAGCAAAAACACAACATGTGCATCAGATCACAGCATGCAGTTTGTATAAACTGTTAACCAGAGTATACAGTCAATATTGTACTGAAGGAACAGACCTTGCTAAAGGCTGTGTCATGGCCTTTGAAACATGGTGTGAGGAGGGTAAATATAATGTCCTTGGAAACAGGGCTGTCCATAGAGAGCCCTGGAGGGGTGCGGGGCCCAGGGCAAATAAGCCAGTGTGGGCCGCCCTTCCAGTTAATTCTAATGGGGTTAAAAGAGTGGGGCCTGGTTGCCCTGTTTGCCATGCCCAAAGGACAGCCCTGCTTGAAAAGCCTACACCCACAGGCAGCTGAACAATTTCACAAAGGCAACTTTGTGGTTCACAAATCGTAGAGAGAATACTCAGCTCTGCCACTTGATCAAACACACAAGCAGACAAATAAAGTTATTAAAGGTGATGGAGGAGCAATTGGGATTACTGAGCATCCATTGGCAATGAGGTGGCGGATGGTTGCTGGACCTGAGGTGAGCCATATAGAGAACGAATGCAAGACTGTTTCAGGTATCAAAGATTTAAGGAAAAGCAGTAGTCACCAACAGTTCAACAAGTATTCTTTGACAGAGTATGCAAACTCACCGACTGATACTGGAAGGGGGCAGCCTTTTACAGAATCATCAACAGACCTACTCCACACCAGAGAGATTGCAGACTGCAGTTGTGCTGACATGATTTTCACACGCTATGATGGACTTAAAGAACAGTTCAAGTCATTCATGGTAGGTCTAGCCAATGAGGATGGAAACAGCTTCTATAGTCCTATTAAGAAAAACAAATTGTATTTTTTCAAACAGCAAGTTGTTGTTCCACAGGCTGCAATGAAGGAAGATCACAACCTTTTCTCACAACTCTTTATCTCCTGTCAGGAACAGACAGTTGAATTTGTAAGAATTTTTTCAGTATGAAAACCAATCATTTCCAACTGCACTCAATGACAATGACAGTGGAAAAGCTTCACACCTGTGAGAAATCTCAATTGATCGAAATGCTTGAAGCAGATATAACAGTGTGATGTGTAATTGCAGGAGAGCCTGAAAGCAGAGATAAGGTGTGCCTGAGGCAAAGGTCTCAGGGGAACGGTAGCAGGAAGCAACATAGCACTGAAGCACTGGAGAAGCTTCTAGCAACAAGAATGAGCTTTCCCACTTTTTAGCAGACAAGATAGCAGGACTCTGCACAGACAAAACAATTATTGTAACAAAAGGCGAAAACCTCTTAAGCAACCAATACCTGCCAAGATAATTTGGCTCTGAGTCCTTGCTCACATGAAGAGGCTGGCACTTGCATATTTGTCCATGCCAAAAATGCAGTAACATGGGGATGCAAGGATGTTTTAATCAAAGCAGATGACACATTCATCATTGCCATTGCCATCTCAGTTCTGCCCTCACTGAAGGAGCTTGGCCTTCAGACAGTGTGGGTTTCTATTGGGAGGGAGGGACGCAAAGTACCAGTGGATTCCTGTCCACAAAATCATGTACTCACTAGGACCTGAAAAAATTAGTGGACTACCCTACCATACATTCACTGGGTGTGATACAATATCATTTCATGGCAAAGGCAAGAAATCTGTGGCGTGCATGGAATGTATTTGATGTGTCCAGTGTGTTTACAAAACTGAGTCAGTGCCCGGAAGTGATTGAAGACCAAGATCTCCACATCTTGCAGAGGTTTGTGGTGATCATGTAGCACAGCCATGCATGCGAATGACACAAGACTTTAACTTTTAAAATCCTATGTTAATATTCTGCCAACTAAGGATGTCCTCTTACTGCACTCAGAGTTGGCTGTGTATCAGTCAGGAAGAATAGTATGGGGCCGAACAACTGTGTACAAACCAAACATAGCAAGTCCTGCTGAATGGGGATGAACAAAACAGTAAGATACATAGAAAATCCTTTGGACAACACTTCTGCCGGTTGCAAGGAACTTAATGTTGACTGCAAAGGGAGGTGTAAATGTTTCAAAAGTGTCTTAACTGCACTGGATGGTGCAGCTGCACATGCTTAGATTAGAAAGCTATCCAATTTCTTTCCTTTATTTCATGAAGCCATTAAGGTTTTTTGCACTATTTCTGTACTTTGTCATATATTATAGTCATGCTTATAAGAACCAGTTAAGAAGATGAACCGTATAGTAATATAATCACTATAAAATGTAATATTACAATAGTATAAATAAGAGCCTCCTCATCTCTGGCAACTTTTAAAAAGGCATTGAGGACACATTTATTCACCCAGGCTTTTAATTAAATTTATGGTTTAAATGTTTAATGCTGGTTTTAAATTATTTTAATGTTAATATTTTTAATATTTAAATGATTTTAATGGTTTAATTGATTTAGTTTTTATTTTAACTGTTAATTGATTTTAATTGTTTTTGTTTGTTGTAAACCTCCCTGAGCTATTTTTGGAGGGGTGATATATATATCAAATAAATAAATAGATGATAATAAAGAAATAAATAATTGCAATTCAGATATTTTAGTTTCATTTCACACAAAAAAATATTCTGTTGCAAATGATGCTTAATTCCATAAAATAAAATATATTCCATACAATTTGAATACAACTTGTCTGTGATTAATATTATAATTATAATGCAATTTTATATAGGTAATCTATTAATAGGTGCTATTTTTATTTTTTAAAAATTAATGTCATGAATGTCATTGGCATAAATGTTGATTTAGTCAACATTAATGCCAATTTTCAATGTTGTAGGGAAAGTAGACAATATCACCCATTATCTGCTCCACTACAGGGCCAGCTGACACAATCCTGCTCCTGGAGGCTTTACAGACAGGGCTTCTAACCCAAATCTTCTTCATCTCCGATTTGTGTGTGGAGTGGTTCACAATCCAGCCAAACTTACCCCAAAGTCCCTTTGAGATCCTTGGACCCACTCCACACACAAATCGGGCTTTGTCTTGTGAATTCGAGGTTATCTCGATGTACTTCCGGGTTTTTAAAATGCTGGTTTTAAGCTACTTTTTCTGAAAATGCTGGAGCAAATAGGGAGAGGCACTGATGTAGAATCATTAGCATGATAAGAGGGATACTCTCTTTAGAAATGCAGATATAGCTCTTTAGTAATATCTTCCCGCCCCCATTGGCTAGAAGGAAAACACAGAGGCATGCCATGTGAACTTGTATCAAAACAGAACCCGAGAGCAGAGGGGAGGGTCTGCTTCCCTCAGTGCTGTGAGTGTGATTCGAAGTGGCTTTGCTCAACATTTATCCCGCCGCATGAAGCCATGTGCAAATAACTCCCGGCTCTATATATAGAGCAAACAGCTGAAGCATAAATACATAGTTAAAATGTGAGCTGGGAAGTTCTTGGTTCACATTTCTCTTGGCCACTAACTTCATAGATAGTCGTAGGAACCCACCATTAGCATCAATCCAGTATTGGATTGCTAATACTGATCTACCCTATAGGGCTGATGTAAGCAACGGGCAGTTGTAAACTACAAATGTAGGCAGAAACAGTCTCATACTTAAACACAAAAGTCACTGTAGAAGGATATTAGCAAACAATACACCCAAACGTGAGTGTGTGGTTTTGGCAGAAAGAAAGGGGGGAAAGGGGGGCAGGGAGAGTTAGAAAAGGTTACGAAGTGTTTTCTGGGAACTGAATGTTTTGATTCATGTAATAGTCTGTCTCAGTTATTTAATAACTGTATGCTAGGTTCCTGTAATACAGATTTCAGTGGATTTACATCCCAGTAACTAACAGTGGTTTGGCCTGGAACATCTAAACAAGGGCACAATTTATGGGCTTCGTTTTGCCTTCTGTTGCCTAAGCAGGGACCAACAAATGTCCTGTAGATGATCTATGGTTCTTTATATTTAGGCACAGCAGGTATTGTGTGGCATGCCTGGTAGGGATGTTGTTAATTTACTGGCAGTCATGAAAATTATTACTGGCAACAAAACATTTTTCTATCAGATGTTTTAGTGGCCCTATGAATCCCACAGAATACAAAATGCAGAGGACATTAAACAATACCTTTATTGGACTAGCCAGGGGCATTGCTAGGTAATCAGTGGCCTTAACTCACAGTCCCTCGTCCAACTCCAGTCCCCTCCCATTTTTACAGTCAAATGCAATCATGCATATAAAAATTATATGCATAATTTGCAAAAATATTATGTTTCTATTCAAAAATAAATGTTTATTATGCATTTTGGAATTACCAAGTAAGGAGCAATAATATTTGACAATTTTATTTTATCTTTACGCTCATTCTTCCTCAAAGGACATAATAATCATTATATTATTAAAATATAATAATTTATGCAATAATATTATTACACAATAATAATACATTTGATGCTTCAAGTTTCTTTGTACCTTACAGATCACCCTGGGCAATCTGCTCTGCTTTTCCCCTTTCTTGCTGTGATCCCCCCCCCCCCCCCCGCCCCCGTGTGTGTGTGTGTTACAAATTGCCTGATATCCATTACCTTGGAGAAGAAAAATGTTTTTATTTTACTTTATCGGCAAATTTCTGGGCAAAAAAACCCCATGTGAAGTACACACCCAGGAAGGCAAAATACTAACTTTTTGCAATAAACTTGAGCTGCTAAATGGATGTATTAGAAAATTGACTTTGTAGTAGTACAGTTATCATGGAGTTGTAATAACTAGTTACAATAGAGCTTTCTGTAGAATTTTTTTTTATGATTTCTCCATGCAAATCAAATTGAATAGCACAGGGGAAATCATAAAAATAGGTAATTCTACAGAAAATAGAATGAGAACCATAGTTTGCCTAATTTGGGGCAAATAAGTATTTTACCATTTTAGTTTTTTAAACACTTTGGATATTTACTCTGCAGTTAAAAGGTGAGTTTTAAAAAGACATTTTCATAGCTTAACTCCAATCCCCTCCCCGGCCCCACCCCAGACACACAGACTCACCCTAATCATCAATAAAGTACTGAATGATGTACATACACAGTATTAAAAAAACACTGTAAGACAGCTTCAGTCAATACTCAGTGGTTGGGATGACATAGACGCAAAGCAAGTCATAAACAGAAGAGGCACATCAGCAATGGGGAGTTTATAAGACATTTTCAAAAAAGCATGCAAAGTGTGCAAATCCCTAAACAATAAAACATTGGACAATTAAATATTGTATAAGTCAAGACAATAGATAAACCACAGGTGGAGGAGGAGGGAAACGGCACGTTTATAAAATCTGCTTGAACAAATGGAGATATGAACTACTGAAGCTGCTTTATATGGAGACTGAGCATCAGTCCATCAAGCACAGAATGGGCTGGCAGTAGTTCTCAGGCATGGAGAGGCCTTTCCCACTGTGGCTCCATGACTTCCTTTTAAATGAACTCACTGGAGTCCACAGAAATAACAAATTCAGGTCAACACACATGATTGTTCAATTAAAGAATGAGAGAACCTCTCTTCAAGGACACAAAAAACAACTTGCTACCACTATAAAGGTTATCTCTATATCTAATTTTCTAAGGCGTACACGTGGCTAATCCCGTGCATGGCAGCTCTCGCGAGATTTCTTGGCAGGGCAGAGCACAGCAGGGGGAGCCTCTCTGAGCCAGCCTGCCAATGAGGGGGGGAGGTTGAGGAAGAGGAGGAGGCGCCACTGCAACCTGGTGGGAGAGTACACATCGGCTCCAACTGCCCGCCTCCTCGCGAGGACAGCTGAGCAGGTGGCAGCACAGGCGGCGAAACCAGGGCTGAAGGGATGGGGGCGAGAACAAACTGGTTGAAAGGATGTGTCGGGGAGAACAAACTGGCTGAAGGGATGGGGACGAAATGAAGATGGGGCAGGGAGCCGGATCGGTTGCGGGTGGAGGGAGAGACAGGGAGAACTAGGGGTGCAGATGCTCTGCGCCGGATCAGCTAGTGGAAATTATATTGTCATGTATCTCAAGCAAACTACATAGATGAAAACTATGATATTAGATATCAAATGATGATATTAGATTTCAAATTATACCTAGCAAAATATTCTATATATTATCTATGCTCTGTGATCTAGGTGGCAACATAATTCTTGAGACAAACCCCCAAACAACCTTGTAAGATACCTCTGGGCAAAGAAGCCAAAGCATTCATTGGACAGTGCTGCCTAATGGAAATAAGAGACACTAACAAAACACAACTAAACAAAAATCTGTTGGATGCTGCAATGACACACACACAACCCCATGAATACAACGCAGCTGAAGCTTGAAGGCACATGGATCTATAATGCTGAAGGGACTTTCTTTTTACATTTATATTCCAATTATATTTCTTTTTACATTTATATTCCTATCTTCCTTCAAGGAGCCCAGAGCAGTATCCTCTGGGCTCCTATGTTTACCTCACAACAACCCTGTAGGTTAGATAGTGAGAGAAGTGACTGACCCAGAGTCACCCAGTACTAGGTTGGATGAGAATTTGAACTCTGTCTGCCCGGGTCTAGTCCAATGCTCTAGAAATTCTCAAAAGAGGAGGATGTAGGATGTGGTGGGCGGGGCAGAGTCAGGGGCATGACTATCATAGGGCAAGGGAGACAGTTGTCTAGGGGCCCACTGCCTTGGGGGGCCTCCCAGAGGCAAGTCACATCACTGACTCCCCCAGCCACGCACCCGCCCAGGCTTCCTTCAGTTGTATTCATCCTCCGAAACTGATGTGAGTGTTAAGACCTGGAGCTACCAGAACAGCCTGTCTTTCTCTCGTACCATTAAATGACTTGCATCATCCACAATTTACAAAACCTTTTAAAAAAATAATTTAGTATGATGTTCGGTTTTGGCACATAGATTATATTTTACTCTGCTTTTTGTTACCACTATTCAGCCTCATTTAAGATTTCTTTACTTCAGGAGCTGAGCTTCGGGGGGGGGGGCATTTTAAAATATTGTCTCTGGGCCCACTCCAACCTTGCTACGCCCCTGGGCAGAGTATATCTAAATGGTGAAATAATGAGGGAGGGAAGCATAGTAAAATGCTCATTCACTTACAATTTCTGCTGCTTTGCTGTGTGTGTGGTCCTCTGTGAGGCTGTGTCTGTGTCTGCCTTCCAAACTGCCCCCAGCCCAAAGGATTACATTATAGTTCATCTGGTGAAGTAAATATCATGCCATCTTTGACTACTAGAATATGTAAACCTCTGCTTCACACCTGATCGTTTCTTGGGGTCATCACCAAATGATGTTAAGACAAGCTTCTTGCTATTTACATTTGGCAATGGAAACAATGAATTAGCACCATCTCATATGAATGAAGTGGAAATGACAACAAACTTTTGTTGCCTTTTCAAAGGGAACTGCTGCAGTTATAGACTGAGAAGCTCCATTGCCTCAAGCAATTGGTCTGTTGGTTGAGCAACGAGAACAGACGCTGATGAGACCAGCTAATGTTTAAAACACTGAAGCTGTCTTTCAAGATACATAGCTCTTCTTCTGGCATAACCATGAAGAGGAAAACAATCTGGTTTTGTTGCAATGCCTTGAACAGATCCAGCCAGCTGTATCAGGAGACAGGATTTAGTTGTTTAGACTGACAATCAGTTGTTCTCTCCGATTCCTTTTCTCATGGGCCAGACAGTATCCTATAACTGAGGTACATGGGCAAGCATTTTTAAATAACTTTTTAAAGGAAATGGTTTATTTATTTTTAAAGTGAAAGTAGATGTTTTCCAGAAGGCAACTTACAGCTGTTTCATTATGGCTACCACAGTAGCAGGGTGTTCAGATGGTGAGCTGCCTTCCTGGTGTGTCCCCCCACCCCCACCCCCACCCCACCGGCTTTTCACACACGGCTTTTATTGCGAATCTCCTCCTGACTGTAGTGTGCCAGTCCACCTATTTGCTGGATTTACCCCGACCTCCCTGTAGGCTATCAGGGACCAGGACAGACAGGACTTTGATTTTCCCTGAATGGAGGCTGCAAATTCTGGCTCAGCCCAAAGTATGTCCAGTTTTTTGTTTCAGAGGCTTTTGAAAAATAACCCAGGGCTTGTGTTATGCCCCACAGTTTTCTCTGTTATGTTTGGGGTGGTCATACCAGTAAATGGTTTTTTTGTTTTTTTTAACAAAACTCAATGAAGGGGAGTTTGACAGCTGTTTGGGGTATAGTCTGCTCTAAGTGATTTGCAATTGCAAGCGCTGGTTGTGGGGCGGTGTTGTTGTAGATTGGTGATACTTTGTTGAGGGATGGGGGGGAGAAATTCCTGAGTTAAACACAAACACACACTGCAAAATATGTGTCTTGCTATGTTTTACATAGGCTTTAGATATGCAAAATGGATGTAACAATTTTGTGGGCTTTACTTATGCATTCTACCATTCTCTATCTAATGGACTTTATTATTTCTTCCATGTTATACAACTGTTTCTCCAATATCATTTCTCATGGCTTTGTCATGTTATAGATTCATACATTTCTCACAAGAGATTTATTGGACTAAGTTATGTTTGTGCAGTTTGGTCAAGTCAAGAAGACTTGACTTCTGTAATGCATTCTACGTGGCGCTGCCTTTGTACATAGTCCGGAAACTTCAGCTGGTTCAGAATGCGGCTGCCAGGTTGGTCTGTGGGTCATCTCGGAGAGACCATGTAACTCCTTTACTGATGGAGCTACACTGGCTGCCAATAGGTTTCTGGACAAAATACAAAGTGCTAGTTATAACTTATGAAGTCCTAAACAGCTTAGGCCCTGGGTATCTAAGAGAGCGTCTTCTTCATTATGAGCCCCACCACCCATTGAGGTCATGTGAGGAGGTCCGTCCTCAGTTACTGCCAACTCGTTTGGTGGCTACACAGAGATGGGCCTTCCCCGGTCGCTGCCCTGAGATTATGGAATGCGCTCCCTCCTGAGATACGATCCTCCCCATCTCTGGCAATTTTCAAAAAACACTTGAAAACCCATCTTTTCACCCAAGCTTTCTCAGCTTCCTAAATTTTTAGGTTTTAATTTCTGGTTTATTTTTAAATTGTTAAATTGTTGTTAGTTTTTGTATATGTTTTTAACTTGTTTTATGCTATTGTTAACAGCCCAGAGATGAAAGTTTGGGGTCGTGTACACATTTGAGAAATAAATATATAATATAATATAATATAATATAATATAATATAATATAATATAATATAATATTTGTGATGGGGATGTTTTTTAAGGGGGTGGATTTGGGGTTTCCTGGATTCTTGCTCTGGATTCTTCCCTCAGTGCATATGCCTTTTATTCTCCCTTTAAAAAAATCTCTATACTATTTGCACAAATGCATATTGTACAAGCTGGCACACATCCTTTGGTCTATCTAGTCTTTGTATAATAAATGATTTCCAGCTGTAGTCTTCACAACTTCCCTCAAGACAGCATTTTTGCTACACCGTTATTGGATTCCCTTAGATGGCTGATGAAAGGAACTTGCTGGGGGTGAATAACCTCTTCCTTCTAGAGCAGCTGCCACTGGCTTGGGGAGAAGCAAAGCTCACTGGTCCAACAAGGCCTGTCTGTGAAAAAGTGCTGAGCATTCAGTGTCCTTATTGTCCTTGTTTCAAGGGTGAAGCAGCTGGCATCACTGGACTGCTGCTAACCCTGCTGTCACTGAGACTATGCAGTTACTGTTTTCTTGCGAGGTAAGTAGGACATGGAAGATCTTATTCTGTTCATTGTAGCAAGTCAACAAAAACCAAAAAAGATCCACCCACCAAACTGCACACACATAGCTTAGTCCAATAAATCTATTGTGAGAAATATATGAATCTATAACAAGACAGCCATGAGAAATGATATTGGAGAAATAAAGAGAATCACCACGTTAAAAGGTGCCTCTTTGCCAAATTACAGGGATTAGGTAGAGAATGATAGAATGCATAAGTAAAGTTCACAAAATGGTGACCCTGTGACCTCTGTTTTGAAATATCTTTTTCAATTGGAAAAAGTGAAATGTCCTGGTGAAATGACACTGGTTGACATACTTCAGTGTCCAAAGTTTTATCGCTTACAAACCCTTCTAGAATGTTCTCTCACTCAAGCAAATTCTCATCATCTGAGATTGTCATTTCAGCAGGACAAACTTCCACTTGAAAAAGATATTTCAAAACGGGGGTCACTGTTGTGTTGTTATGCATTCTACCATTTTCCATATCATGGACTTTATTATTTCTCCCATGTTTTACTATTGTTCCTCCAGTATCATTTCTCATGGCTCTGTCTTGTTATAGATTGCATATATTTTTCAAAATCGATTTATTGGACTAAGTTGTATGGGCTTTGTGCTTTAACACAGCACTTACACAACACACACCCTGCCTGCCCGCCCCAATTAAATTATGAAAGCACAGAGAGGAAGAAAAGGAGGGGTTGTTGTCAGGACACCCACTCCAGGGGAGTCCCTCCACGAGGAAAGAGGCAGAGAGTTCAGGGGATGAGACAGGGTGGGATCAATTTAGGATCCAGATCCCTTACCACTGGGACCTCCCACACTGGGAAAACCAGAGGAAATCAAACCAGCAGCCTTACCTTGAACCAAGGACACAGCCCTGCCTGTGTCCTCCAATTCAGAGGAGTTCCCTGCCAGCTGCAGCAGAGCCAGCACTTGAGAAACTGGGCTAAGTCCTTTAAGGAACAGTGCTTTTCCAAGGAAGGGAGCAGGGCCAATTCACCCTGCCTAGGGAGCAACAATAAAACCCTGCAGTCAGCTGCCAGATTTTATGGGAGCTACATTGTCCTATGCTGCATTATCCTGGCCCATTGCACTTGAGGAGACCCTGGTTCAGGCTCAGAGATGTAGTGTTGAAAAAATTCCAAAATAAAACAGTTTCTGGGAAATTTCACCATAATTAATTTTTCTATGGAAATTTTTCTTTTTCTAAAAATTAATTGGCTGACATCCAGATTAGCACTGTGCACGTGCAGTCACACAATGCAGGTAAATATTTTGGTGATGCACAGTGGACTTCAGAGGAAAGGGGAATTAACAAAAATTGCTACAAAAGCAGTATGGTGCACACCACTGCGCATGCACAATGCTTGTCTGGATATCGGTCATTGTTTCAATTCATTATGAATGGATGCCAGTGCAATATTAGGCAAGCCTGGCAATTTCAAAGTTGTTAATATTTTTCAAACGGTTATCCCTAGGAATTGTGTGAGGACATACATTTTATTGAGTTATAGAGTATTCTAATTAAAATTACTATATTTACCTGAATAGAGGATGACTCTGAATTTAAAATGATTCCCTTAAAACATCTATATAATTAATTCTCTTAACCAGTGCGTGTCCAGGATTTGGCGGCGGAACTCTTGTGACACACTGCGAGAGTTCCAGCAGAGTGAGGAGGAGAGGGGCAAGAAAGTGCCGTTGGTGACCAGCCAGCCAGCTGGTGGGTGGAGGAAGGGGGGGAGAGAAAAGCGGCGGCAGGAAGAGAAAAGCGGCAGCAGGCGGCGGGGGGGGAGAGAAAGGCGGCGGTGGCGGGCGGACAGATGAGAGAAAAGCAGCGGCAGGTGGGGGGAGTGGGGGGAGAGAAAAGCCATGGCAGGCAGACAGGAGGGAGAAAATAACGGCGGCAGCAGGGCCCTTCTTGGCCGCCCACCGAGGCTCTGTGTGGGGGGAGGAACAGGAGGGGAGGAGGGCTGGAGAGCACGGGGCCAGAGGGAAGGGGAAGAGAGGAGAGACCGGGCAGGATGAAGGTGGGGGGAACAGCCGGCCCCAAAGCGCCACACAGATGCTCTGTGCGTGGTGGGCTAGTACAGATATAATCAGTATTTAACCTGTATTTGCCTGAAAAGAGAACAACTCTGAATTTTACTCCCCAATTTCTAACATGAAAGTACTCAGAAAATACTTAGTCATAGATTCAGGTAAATATAGTATTTATTTGCACGTAAAGCTCTGAATTTGTTTCAGTATAACTTTTAAACCGCATCAAGTGTCTTTATTGATTTTACCCCCACTCCTCATCAAATATTTCAGTTCAGCTGTGTGAAAAACTTTGATACACAATGTGGAAAATTAATATGGTGAGCATTCTAAAAACAAAATATAGGTCAAACAATACAGGAGAACCTCATTACGCACAGGGGTTCTGTTCCTCGCCTATCACCATGAGTAACGAAACAGTGAGTAACGAGGCATTATTCCAATGGGAAAGAGGGGTTAGATTCTAGATGGCAGAACAAAGTTGATAAAATGCAAAATAAGCAGCCAAAAAAGGCAAAAAAAACCCAACAACAGCCCACGTTACTGTAGTGTGCTCTGCGGGGTTTCCTTGTGCCCAGCAAGGCAACCCAAGATTGCAAACTGTTCCCCGCCAAATAAACCCCACTTGAAAATGCTCATTTTATTAAGAAAAAAGCCAAAAGATGGCAGAAAAAATGGCAAAAAAAGAGAAAAGCTTGGAAAAAAGCATTCTTGTTCCATGAGGTCTCCTTGTGCCCTTCTTGTTCTGTTCTTGCTTATAATCATGGGAACGGACCCCACGAATAAAGGAACCTTACCCCTATGGGAATCTAGGGGTTAGGTTCCTACACACAAAAATAGCCAAAAAAGTGGGGAGGGGGGAAACAAGAGTAGAAATGAACAGTAACTTGCTCTTCCAGGCTCCAAAAATGTCCCCCCAAACCCCCAAATCAAGGGAAGAGGGAAGAGGAGGGAGGGGGGCCAAGAACAAGGGAGAACTAGAGGCACTGATGTTCTGTGCCCGGGCCAGCTAGTATAGATATAATGGATGCAGGCACCACTATTATCAACAATAATACATTAAACTTTTAAGACAAGACCAGAATAACCATCTATTTCCATTTATGTAAGATGCAATACAAAAGTGAGTACAAAGGGCCTAAGACACAAGCTTTTGTCTCTTTAGAAAATTCAGGCATAATTCTTACATAGACATCTTGCGGAGCTCTTGAAAAAGCTCATGTTATAGAAGAAAATACAGAAACACAGAATCAGCACTGGGGGGGGAGGGGGGGGAATACTCTGCTCCCCACCAATATTTCCAAGAAATATCCTCTTCACTGTTTTGAGCCTTAATTATACATCAATTATAATACTTAAGAGCCAAGAAATATTACAAATTCAGGATTTTTCTTTGTGCAATTTCAGTTCTCTGGACAGATTAGGATATAAAATGAATACAATCACCTAGAGCTCTGATATTATTGAAGTGTCTGTCACACTTCAAATATATCAAGTTTGTTCTATGTAAATCTAATGGAATCTACTTTCTGCTTCTTTTAGCACGTTGATGCTTGGGTGTGTGGCTTTGCAGCATGCTCTCGTTCCCTCTGTAGCTGGGTACAGAATATTCATCAGGAGAATGCCTGAATAGGGCTATAACGATAGTCCTGATGCTCACTCAAAATTTTGAATTAAAAAATAAGACTGGGATACCTACAATTTTCATCCAGCTTTTAAAAGGTTGTTACTGTATTCTAAAACACAGCATCTATCTATATCTATATCTATATCTATATCTATATCTATATCTATATCTATATCTATATCTATATCTATATCTATCTATCTATTTCTCTAAGGCGTACCCGTCGCTAATCCCATGCGTGGCAGCTCTTACAAGATTTTGGGAGCAAGAGGAGGGGAAGAGGAAAGCGAGCGGCCAGTGAGAGGAAGCAGTGGACAGGCCGGCTGGCTGCCAGGTGGCAAGAGGAAGCGGTGGCCAGGCTGGCCGGCTGGCAGCGAAACAAAGCAGTGGCTAGGCCACCCAGCCGCTGGGCGTGGAGAGGAAGCGGCAGCCAGGTTGTCTATCGGGGGAGAACGAACTGGGGCTGAAGGGAGTTGCGGGAGAATGAACTTGGAATGAAGGGAGAGGGGGGAAATGAACTGGGGCTGAAGGGAGAGGGGAGAACAGCTGAAGGGATGGGGGAACAGGGAGAATTAAGGGCGCAGATGCTCTGCGCTAGGTCAGCTAGTTTTTAGTCTTTCTATAGGGAAGAAGGCATATGACATCACCATGTCTGTATGTCTTTCTCGAATAACTTTTGTGTTATGGTCCAAAATAAACCAAATCCATATCAAATCCGAGGTCCTAGAGGAACCCAACAGAGGGGTTGGGGGTTTTGTGTGTGTGTGTGTGTGTGTGTGTGTGTGTGTGGTGTGTGTGTGTGTGTGTGTGTGTGTGATCTGTCATGTAGGTTTAAGATGGTAGTCAAAGTATAGACAACATCCCTTTGTAAATCCTGTACTGACAATTGGATACAAACCCAAATTTACAGCACATTAGACGGGATCCTAGTCTCATCTGCTGGGGTTGTATAGGGACAGTTGCTCTCCCACTGCTAAATATAAGAGAATCACCACTTTAAAAAGTGGTTTTTTGCTCAGTTAGCAGTGCTATGGACTTTTTCAAATTGTGTTATCACCAGTAGAGTGCTGGAGTGTCAAATAGTTTTCAAAGGGATTCTGATAGTAGTATAACAGACCACAGCAAAAACCATCCCAAATGATAAAGTGAAAGGTTTGTTTTTACATGGAAACTGAACTTGCAGGTGGAATACATTCTGTTCCACTAAATCTTCTATTATATTAATCCTCGTAGACATGCCCGTGGGGATGCGTCCCGGCAACCCAGCAGATTGTCTGGGCGGCAGAGGCTCGCAGGAGGCCGTTGGCTGCTGCCGGGGGAAGCACGATGAGGAGGAGGTGGCGGCGGGCCCGGCCACTCCCAAGGAATCAGGTGGCGGTGGCAGGAGGGAACGCGCAGGGAGGCAGCAACAGGGAGGCAGCACGCTCAGCTCAGGTGGCGAGGCGGCAGCGGTTTCAGGCCCGGCCAGGGTGGCAAGGCGGGGGGCAAACTGGGCAGCGGTGGGGGCATGGCTTCTGGGCCAGCCAGAAAGCCGGGCATGCCGGCGTGTGGAGGGGGGGCAACCCAAATAGCGCACAGATGATCTGTGCGGGGTCGGCCAGTATTCTATATTCCACTACATGTTCCCTATGAGAGCAACATAATGCCCTTTAGAATTGTTGCCACTCCCATCTTTTGTTTCTCTTTCCCCCAAGGGCATATCTAGGGTGGGGCAGGCAGGGCACGTGCCCCAGGCGCCACTTGAAGGGGGGCGCCATTTCTTAAATTTTTTTAAAAAAAATTATTAAGGCTACCAAAAACAAAATGACCACCTTGCATGCTCAAATGGCCTCTGTGAGGCCCTAGGCCATACCAGGCCTCACAGAGGCCATTTGAGCATGTGTGGTGGCCATTTTGTTTTCAGCTGCCATTTAAAAAAATTTCTTTTAAAAAATGGCCACCGCACATCCTCAAATGGTCCCTGTGAGGCCCTAGAAGCCAGCAGGGAGGAGGGGGAACCTTTGCAGATCCCCCCATGGCCTTTATGAAGCCCCCCAAAGGGGCGACAGGTAATTTTTTTTAAAAAAATTGAGTAGAGTAGAGAGGTGGATAGAGATACAGAAAGTTGTAGCACAGTGGAGGCCTGATGCTGAAGAGGGAGGCAGCAAGGTGACCTGGTTCTTATGCACAAAGCTTCTAAAGGCAACTATACTAGATGGTGATCGCAGTGCAGGAATCCTCAGCATAAATTGTCCCAAACAACAGTGGGGGCTTGACAGAAAGATAAGGAAAAAGCCTCATCTTTACATGGGAAATGAACTTGCAGGCAGAGCATATTCCACTCCACTAAACAGGTATACCTTCCGGAATGGGGCTCATTTTGCCCATACACATTTCTCAGATCCTCCATTGGAGCAATCTGCTAGTCAGGGTACAAAATGAAGGCAGATCATCTGGCTTCTTCACTCCTTTTCATGCATCAAGCAGTACCCCACATCTTTCTGAACATGGCAAATGTCAGATGTCACATAACATGATCACTAGTCACTTAAAATTCTCTATAGTGATATGGAAATTCATCACCTTCAAAGGGTGGCAGTGTACTTTTGTAATCATCTTCCAACTTATATTAAAAATGACTATATACCACCTCTCATTCCTGCTGGAAACATACTCATGTGCTTAAAATAAATAGTGACAGGATTGCCCTACTTTGTCTGTTCATCACTGCATGTATTATCACTTTCCAGAGCTTACAGTTTCTGTAAATCATCTTCAAGGTGCAAACTACTTCAAACATTAAAATGGATACAAATAAATCTGCTATGGACAGAGCCTCAAATCCTTTTTCTTTCCCAAGATGGAAAACATTCTTCTAACATGGCTTTCCGAGACCTGGCAATGTTGTTAGTGACAACCATAACTGGACCTGGCCTCTGAAAGCTTTAATATATACATACGTGAAGGTTGAGAATTCCCCAGCTTCTATATTATCCTGGCTAGGGAACATTCCACATGATGATAGGATGTGTGTGTAATAATGTAATAATAATAATAACAACAACAATAATGTGCAATATGAACTTCCTCTTGTGTACTCTACAATTCAGGTTGGGATACAAATCCCTCCACTGCCTTGCCCAATTGTGATTAATTTTGCTCATTCACCCTAATATGTCCTCGTTGACTGGGTTCTAATCCCAGGCCCTGGAGAGATAGGAAGCTGCTGAAGATGCTGTCAGAGAAGATGGTGAGTGTCCTAGAAACCAGGTCTTATGAGGAACAGTTGAAGCTATTGGGTATGTTTGGCCTACAGAAGAGAAACTGAGGGTGGGAGTATCTATCTTCTGAGTTTGCTGAGTTCTGCATAGTACTGTTCTTCCCTTTGGCCTTATATTTAAACTAGCTGAACCCACGCAGAGCTTCTGTGCACTAGTACTTGATTGTTCCCCTCGGCCCCCGCCACAGCCCCCTCACCCCAGACCTCCTCACCCTCGCGTGAGCCCCACTCCTGCTCTTCCTCCATTCTGTTGCTTCCAACATGCCATTCCCACAACTCTAGCGTGCATGTGTCATTCAGCCCCACGCTCCTACTCCAGCAGCCTCCAACTTTCCCTTCCGCCTCCTTTTTTAGATTTTCATTCTCCCCATTTGCTCTCTTGTCCCCTTCGTTTTTTCTGTCATTTATTCTCTCTCTCCGCTTTCATCCTCTCCCTTCTTTCTTGCTCTTTGCTTGTCCCTTCTTTCTCTCTTTCTCCTCCCCTTTCTCTTCCCATCTTTCTTTTCCCTCCTCCCTTCTTTCTTTCTTTCTTTCTTTCTTTCTTTCTCTGTTTCTTTTTCTCTCTCTCTTCCTCTTTTCCTTCTTTTGTCTATCTCTCTCGTTCCTTCCCTTGTGGGTTGCCTCGCAAGCCCCTGCGCACAGGCACTGGCTGCTCTCCTTAGCCCCCTAGGAAGGGTGCTGCTTGGAAGCGCTGCAATGGCGCTTGAAGAGCCCCTGGTGGCGCAGTGGTAAAACTGCCGCCCTGTAACCAGAAGGTTACAAGTTCGATCCTGACCAGGGGCTCAAGGTTGACTCATCCTTCTGAGGTCAGTAAAATGAGTACCCAGAATGTTGGGGGGCAATATGCTAAATCATTGTAAACCGCTTAGAGAGCTTCCAGCTATAAAGCGGTATATAAATGTAAGTGCTAGTGCTATTGCTATGGCAGAGGCCCCCTCTGAGTGCACAGGGGCTTGTGTCGGTGTAAGTGCTGAGAGAGAGAGAGAGAGATACAGAGGCGGTTGGTGCAGTGGCATTCTCGTGCTCCGCTGCTCTCCTCAAGCCCCAGTAATCCCCCCTCCCTTGAGTGTGAGGGAAGGGCCACGTGCCCCACTGCCATCACTGTTCAGTCTGAAGGAGAGTCAGCACAGATGCATTCCACCACTTTTCGCCCACATGGCTCTCACTTCCTCGAGTTTGACTTTCGTTTGGATTTTTCTTTTTTCTTTTTTAATGTTCCTTGCTGTTTTGACGCTTTTTAAAATGTTCCTTTCTACTGCCACCGGCCACCAGTCTCTTCCTGTCTTCTTGCTCAGCTCCTTCTCCCACTCTCCGAAGACTACTTACAGATTAGCCCACTGGCTTCAGTAGATCCGCCCCCACATGCCTCAATTGGTTAAGCACTGCATGGGCAGGGCTTGCCACGTATTATTATTATTATTATTATTATTATTATTATTATTATTATTACATTTATATCCCGCTCTTCCTCCAAGGAGCCCAGAGTACTACATACTTGAGTTTCTCTTTCACAACAACCCTGTGAAGTAGGTTAGGCTGAGAGAGAAGCCCAGAGTCACCCAGCTAGTTTCATGGCTGAATGGGGATTTGAACTCGGGTCTCCCCGGTCCTAGTCCAGCACTCTAACCACTACACCTCGCTGGCTCTCACCACGTAAGGCTTCTCTATATAGAGATGCATACTAGAAAGAGAAGAGTTATGCCACTCTCACAGCCTAACTCAGGCCATGGCTATTGCTACAACACAGATATTTAGTTTAGTTTAATTTTTAAAGCTATCTGGCCACACACAGAGCCCCACTAGTTTCTATTCTTCTCACACATATGCACTCAAAAATTAAGCCATATAAAGCACAGATTTGTCCAAAGAATGTACACTGAGGACCTCCCCTTTCAAGTCTGCTTTGCCATCCTAAAAGCATCCTGGGAATTCAGATGACTGGGCTGGCCTTGCTTGCAGGCTATTGATCAGAATAGGCGACTGTAAGCTATAATGACTTCTGTTTGGTTGGAGGTAGGACTAGGCCCCGCCCACCCCTAGTGAAAAGAAAGAGAGGCACATCCTGATCAGAGCTGAGGCACTAAATATGCAATCTTCATTCGTCAGCAAAAGAGCCCAGGGAACACTTTAAGAGTGAGGAAATGGCTTTACAAAGAGATTTAGAAAAAAGATAAAGAGCCAACACCATCTGCAGGAAAGCAGTGAGAATTAAAGAGCAACTGGAGAGAGGGGGGGTATGTTTGGTTAGAGAATGGGGGGCTGGCAAGGAGGAGGGCAATGGTCCCTCTCCCCAAAAGAGGAGCCTCCTCTGTAGAAATTAGCTCATCGCTCAAGGAAATAGAGAGGAAACTCATAGCTCTCTGTTTGTTAAGATCTCGCAAATAAGGGACAAACCATACATGAATGCAAACATGTGCTTTAGAGGCTTGTTTCCAACCAAAAGAATTCCTCTTTTTTTTTTTTTGGTCAAACATACACTGAGGGAAATAAGTATTTGATCCCCTGCTGATTTTGTCCGTTTACCCTCTGACACAGAAATGACCAGGCTATAATTGGAATGGTAGGTTTATTGTAGCTGTGAGAGACAGAATAACAACAAACAAACCCTCAAAAGCCCAGTGCCCAAAAGTCAGCGATGGATTTGCATTGTAGTGAGGGAATTAAGTATTCGATCCCTTCACAAAAGATGTCTTAGTACTTGGTGGCAAAACCCTTGCTGGCAATCACAGAGGTCAGACGTTTCTTGTAGTTGGCCACCAGGTTTGCACACAACCCAGGAGGGATGTTGTCCCACTCCTCTTTGCAGATCCTCTCCAAGTCAGAAAGGTTTCGAGGCTGATGTTTGGCAACCCGAACCTTCAGCTCCCTCCACAGATTTTCTATGGGATTAAGGTCTGGAGACTGGCTGGGCCACTCCAGGACCTTCATGTGCTTCTTCTTGAGCCACTCCTTTGTTGCCTTGGCTGTGTGTTTTGGGTCATTGTCATGCTGGAATACCCATCCACGACCCATTCTCAATGCCCTGGCTGAGGGAAGGAGGTGCTCACCCAAGATCTGACGGTACATGGTCCCGTCCATCGTCCCTTCGATGCAGTGAAGGTGTCCTGTCCCCTTAGCAGAAAAACACCCCCAAAGCATAATGTGTCCACCTCCATGTTTGACAGTGGGGATGGTGTTCTTGGGCTCATAGGCAGCATTCCTCCTCCTCCACACACGGCGAGTTGAGTTGATACCAAAGAGCTCGATTTTAGTCTCATCTGACCACAACACTTTCGCCCAGTTCTCCTCTGGATTATTCAGATGTGCATTGGCAAACTGCAGACGGGCCTGTACATGTGCTGCCTTGAGCAGGGGGACCTTGCGGGCACTGCAAGATTTCAGTCCTTCATGGCGTAGTGTGTTACCAATTGTTTTCTTGGTGACTATGGTTCCAGCTGCCATGAGATCACTGACAAGTTCCCCCCGTGTAGTTCTGGGCTGCTTTGTCACCATTCTCATGATCATTGCAACTCCACGAGGTGAGATCTTTCATGGAGCCCAAGACCGAGGGAGATTGACAGTTGTTTTGTGTTTCTTCCATTTGCGAGTTATCGTGCCAACTGTAGTCACCTTCTCACCAAGCTGCTTGGCGATAGTCTTGTAGCCCAGTCCAGCCTTGTGCAGTTCTACAACCTTGTCCCTGACATCCTTCGACAGCTTTTTGGTCTTGGGCATGGTGGTGAGTTTGGAAGCTGAATGATTGCTTGCTTCTATGGACAGGTGTCTTTTATACAGGTACTGTAACAAGCTGGGATTAGGAGCACTCCCTTACAGAGGGTGTTCCTCATCTCAGCTTGTTACCTGCATATAGTGAAAAGACACCTGGGAGCCTGAAATCTTACTGGTTGATAGGGGATCGAATACTTATTTCCCTCACTACAATGCAAATCCATCGCTGACTTTTGGGCACTGGGCTTTTGAGGGTTTGTTTGTTGTTATTCTGTCTCTCACAGCTACAATAAACCTACCATTCCAATTATAGCCTGGTCATTTCTGTGTCAGAGGGCAAACGGACAAAATCAGCAGGGGATCAAATACTTATTTCCCTCACTGTAGCTACAATGGGGGGGTGAACCTGGTTGGCACCAGAATGGGTGGCAAGGGGGAGGTTCGCGCTTTCAGCACATTTAAGCAAGAGCTGTGATTTGATAAAAGACAATGTTTTTGTTAACTGATATAGATTTTGTCATATTAAAGGTCAAAATGTTCATAAAGATTAATTAACATGTTCATAAAAAATAATGAGTTAATTAAGTTAATGAGTTTTAAAAGTTCATAAAGATTAATTAAAAATATATTGGTTCTGCATGGCTCAATTTTCCTTACATGTACATAAACATATCATAGTGATAATTAATACTAACGTAGATTTAAATCAAATAAATTACCTATTTGATTTACCCTTGCAAAACCAACCTGGGCTGTACAAAGAAATCTTTAGCCTTTTAAAAATAGCAGCGAAAATTATCATCCGCTTCCACTGGAATAAGAAAGGACATAAATTAATTAGAAAAATGTTTTAATAAATTATGCTGTCCAATAGTAGTGGACAAGGTTTCTTCATTGTTAAAATATAATGCCTAATTTCTTCATTGTTAAATTATAATGGCTAAAGACAAAATGGGAACCACTTTGGAAATGTATAGAATAAGGGAAGTGTCCAGTATATGACTCTGCTTCATTAAATTATATTTACTCATGGTAAGAGAGATTTAACGCGTATGAAAATTGACTAGTACACCAAGATTTAGAAAAGGCTGGTAATCCAACTCCTAGAGCTTTTTCACACCCAGATTTTAGTTTGCATATCCTCCAGAATGGGGGAGGTGCTGTGTGTGTTTACCTGAAGTGGGTAGAATTCTGTGCTGCTTCTATGTCCAGCCTACCAACCAGTCAGGCCAGGGGTTTGTTTGTGCTGCTAAGTGTTGGACTTCAACTGTGGGGTGGGGAAACATTTACGCATGACTGGAGGAGCCACTGCTGGAGCACCTGGAGAGTGGGAGAGCTGATGTGGCTAAGGTACAGTACTGTGCTCCATCCTTATTTTTTCCTTGTTTTTTAACTGTTTTTATTGGTGATTTTTCAGTCATTTTCTGGGCTCTGGAACCTAACCCCCAATTCCCATAGATTCAAGGTCTCGTTATTTGCAGTTTCATCATCCGCAGTTGTAGACTAGGACAGAACCCTTGCAAATGAGGGCCACCTGTAATTCAAATTCTCAATATTATAAAAATCATTTTCATATAATTAAGCTAGTAGTTTAACTAATTGCTGCCTCTCCAACATTACCTGTTAACTGTGTATTTTGCTTTCTCACTCAGCAGCTAGATTTGTAATGTCAAATTACTTTTGAATCCAAAATTAATGCTGCTGAACCACATAGACAAGGCAGATATGGTCCACACAAAGCAGAACATCTCTTAAATCGACTCATAGCTGCTAAGATTTGCATTACAATACTTCAGAAATGGTAAAAACATCCTTCCCAAATGCTTTGGTTCAATAAAATATGGGACATCCTGGTGATAGTAATGCAACAAAAGTTGACGTATGGATATTGTGAAGCAAAGCTATAGCAGGGAAACAATCATTTCCTTGCAGACTGACTACCCCATGCTAATAAAACCACTCGACAAGAAACTGCTTATCCTATAAATACAAACTTTCATCATTATTGTCATGCCAGTAGAGTCTTGCCACAATTTTAGGGTTGTCAACTCTCTTTGAAGCTATTCATTTAGATTTCCCCCCTCAATATTTTTTACAATATCAAGATTATTGTCTTCAATAAAACCTGGAGACTGATGTCAATTCCTGAAAGGCTGACAGCCCTAACTCATTTCCTGCTATCTGTCATGCCTTTTATATATACTTTGTCTCCCATTTTTGGTCTTACCAGGGCGCTTTCCAGATTACATGCTGTTCAGTAGTTTATTTTATTTCACTGTTCAGCAGTTTATTTTGGCTTGGCAGAATCGTCTTCAAACTGTAAAGAAAGGGTGTTGTGCAAAGCCACCAGCAGGGGAAGCAGTCTTTTCTAGCTTGCACGAATGTCCTACAATGGGAAAATACAGCTTCTTCTTTTTTTTACAACGTTGTAGCACTGTATTGTAAAGATAAAACCCGAAAGAAGGCATTGGAAATGTGAACAGCACCTTGCTGACAGCGCAGGGACTGCAATGTCGAAACACAGGCAATATGGAGGCACACTTAATGGACACGTAGTGAAACTGTTGTAGGGTGGAATCTGGAAAGCGCCCAGGTGTTATTTGGGTGTAGGAACACTTACTCATATGGCTTGACCTGTTATTGTCCCACTTGGGTGTGAAATTCATTAGATTGCTAATATGACTTTACAACAATCAATGTTTGTTAAAGATGTTCATGTTCTCTTGGGCTATATCCCCAATGTATGGCGTTTCTTTCTATATCAAGAATTATGGATCTTTTTAGCGTGGGGCATTGTCAAGATAATTATTATAGAGCATTGGAAGAACAAATTTACTCCTGATTTACAGTTGTGGATAACTGATATGTGTTCCTGTACAATATTTGAACCGATTCTTTTTTGATGGAACGGTAAAGATAATTTCTTAGCAATTTGGACCAACTTTAACAAATGGTTTATATTATGAGGAAGTATGGAATAGCCTTAGGGTTTTTTGTTGTTGTTTTTTAAATACATTATTTCATATATAATATAAATGTTTGTCTTTTTGTTATTTTTGATTTTATTATCTTCTGTTGAAATACTTTATTTGAAAATAAAAGAAAAAAATTGGTCTTGTCAGGCTGATTTTTGTATATTAATTTGTATCTACATTTTATAATAGATCATGGGGCTGGTCTACCAAGAAGCCTTTATTCCCTATTAGTTAAGTTAGAGTGCTAGCCCTGGAAGGAGAACAAACCCAAGTTCTTCCAGCTCTTTTCCAGATGTGGAAACTCTCTAAAGACTAAGCTGTGTAGCTAAGCCACTAATCTAGAATTACAGTACCAGTAGTTAGCGGAAACAATTTTTTTTTATTTTCTTCTTCCATGCATGCACTTCTTCTCTCAGAAATTAATCCCATGTTTCTGCTGATCCAATTTTTAAGCAGCAGTGAGCTCTGGGTAATTCAGCTCTCAGAGGAGTTCTCTCTCTCCTATAGGCCTGCCACTCAGGCATACTATCCTCTAGGCACTCAGGGATGGGGATGACTCGAGGAGGCCGATTCCCAAAATGATGCCAAGTCCTTCTAATTGTGCTCTGGTAAAGGGGAGAATTCAGGAAGGTAGCGGCAGCAGACCAAGTTAAGGGGAGTGAATGGGAAAAGAGGGTGTAGTAGTCCAGTTTCCCACAGTATGGAGACAGGTGGTGTTTAACCCTTTACAACCACATCATGTCCCTTCCAAAATCCCCCACTGTGAATCTGCATATCCACAAAGGTGTCATTTTCCTCCATAGTACCTCAGTGGCATCTTTGATGACCCATGGCAGCTTCAGGGCATTTTCATTAGCAAAACAAAAGGGTTAAACACCCTCGATCTCCATGCTAGCTTCTAATCAGGATCCCCTGTGTGACTACTATTTAAAAGAGAAAATAACCTGCCAAACTAGACAATGACATATTTAATGTAACATCTCATTTGTTACATAGAGCTTGTTCTTGTCAGGTTATCTGATGGAATTATAAATAATGGCTACTGTCAAAGAAGGTGATTAGACAAAAAAGCAGAAAAAATGGGTGAAAGCCTGATTTTCCCCCCTTAGTTATTTGGTTTTCAGTGATGATTGCTTTTTGTTGATTATGCTCTTCTGTGTGGATCTGAAATTGTTACCTGCACCTGTTTATTCACAGTCTGAAATTAAATTGCTTCCTTGAATCAGAATGTTCTTGGTGATTTGATTTGTATATGCTATTTGCATCTAGATGAGCTACAACTGGGATTTTGTTTTAAGGACTTTAATTTCTGATCTGTTCTTTCCATTCTTCCTTTTAGATTAATTGTATTTTTTTTAACCAAATAGTAAAATTATGCATTTTGACGAGCAAGAGTAGAAGCCTTCGGTCCATAGAAGTAGCCGCCAATTTAGACCAAAGACAGCCTCTAGAAACTGTGTCAAAAGCCATCTTAAGGTCTATAAAAGTGGCAAACAAAGGTTGCTTATTCCTTTTGACCTGTTTCTCCACAAGATGTTGTAATATTAAGCAGTGGTCTAATCCAGATCTGTTAGCTCTAAATCCTGCCTGCTCATCCTCAATAATGCACTCCTGCTCCATCCAAGCACATAATTTGGCACATAAGTGCTTGGCATAGAGTTTACTTATAATGTTTAAAAGGCTTATTGGTCTATAATTAAAGGGGTCGTCCCTTCTGCCTTTCTTATGGATGGGAACCACAATCGCCGTTCCCCAATCCTGAGGGAATTGTGCAGTTTGATCAATATGTATGAAGAGAGCAGCCAGCACAGGAGCCCACCAATCTTTGTAGAGCTTCAGAGGTTCCGGCGGGATACAATCGTTTCCAGGTGCTTTCCCGCATTTCAATTGCATAATTAACTGCTCTATCTCATATGTGGAGACCAGAGACCAATGTGGTAATGAACCTATTTGAAGGGCGCCTTGGGGAGAGATATCGTTGTAAAGTGCCCAAAAATGAGTTTCCCATGATTCTGGGGTTATTGGGCAGATCTGAGAGGAATGTATCTTATTATTTGATATTGAAATTAGTCTCCAAAAGCTCATCGAGTCGTTGTTCTTCACTGCACTTATTAGAAGTGACCACTTCTTTTGTGTATCAGCCCTTTTTTTGATCTAAGAAGGGCTTTATATTCCTTTTTCTTTTTCGATATTTCTATAACCAGGTCTGCAGAGGGATTAGAACTAGCGTACTTTGAAAGAGTAACAAGATGTTTTTTAGCCCTAATACACTCATAATCGAACCATTTTTTAGGGCGGTAAGATTTTAGTTCTGAACTGGCGTGATCTGAATTGGTTATTAAAGCTTTAATTGAGCAAATAAAGATCTCATAGTTCTCAATAACACAATGGTATCTATCCTGGTCGATTAAAACACCAAGTAGATTCCTCCTAGCCACTTCGCCAGTCTCTGAGTTGATCCAAAGAGAAAAAAGTTGATCCAGTTTATGATTCCACCTAACTCTGCCACCCCACAATTCCTTAGATTGAGTTAAACATACATTCTTACAGGTCTTAGGTTGTCCGTCATATATATAGGTTAAAGTTAAGGGATTATGGTCACTTTCAGGTCTAACACTGATTTTAAAGTTGTCTATTGAGTCAAATACATCTCTCGTGACAAGCACATAGTCAATTGTAGATAAACTTTCCCCTCGATGAAAAGTGTATTGGCCCGGGCAGTCACCTGGAGCAACTCCATTTAGCAGGAATAAATCCAAGTTATTAGCCATACAGGCTAGACACAGTCCTGCGAAATTGCTCGTGGTATCTAAAAAGACACGATTTGAAGGGCTAAGCTCCGTGTCATTCAATGGGGGCCACTGGGAAAATTTGCCATAAAGAGAAACATCATCATACCCCAATCTTGCATTACAGTCACCGGCTATAATTACCAGAACATTGGGGTATTCATCAATTAATCTTGAGATGTACGACTCAATCTCTTCCCATAATTACAATACAGTAAAATTATGGATTTTATATTTTTCAGTAGGATAAACATCTTGGGCAAAACAAATGTCATTTACTTCAGTGCTGCCAACCTCCAAATTATAAAAATACTTATCTTTGATCTTGTAAAAATTGTAACTTTTTTAAAAAGGCAAAGCCAGGTAGCTTTGTTTGCTTATTCATGTTTTTCTTTTTCTTTAGTTCTTGATTTTTTTGTACAGCTGTGATCCTTAAACTGCCCTTTCCCCCTCTCCCTTTCTGCAGAGCCCTTCATTTAGTGGGGCGGGGGAAGGCGCCTTAAGTAGTCTATTCAGGTGCGTGTGTGTAACCTTGCACTAAACTCTTGAAGCAATGTTACCATGGTCACCTTCCAAAATCAGTTCCTATTGCAAGTACGGATTTCAGTGCTGTGCAACACTTGCTCACACTTCTGTTTGTTAACAAAACAGATTCCTTGTAGGAAGAGCAGAATTTACTTTTTATGGAAGGATCTGAACCATTCTTCTGCTCTAAACTCTGTTTGCTGGCCCCTGGAATCTAAACAGCTTCAAAGGGGAAGGATTGCTCTGCATTGTCCTCAGTCATAAGATTGAGACAAATGGCAAAGCCAAAGACTGATTCTTGAGATAAGCACAGGTGATCTCTGAGATGTAATGAATGGGTTTACCCACAATAGGTAAAACAGCAGAGCACTAAGGAATGAGCACACACTCCAGTTACAGAGTAGGTAGCAGAGGATGGTTTGGATATTGCAGCTATTTAGAGAAAACACATGGAGATCCTTGTATGACTAAACACTAAATTTTTATTGGTTAAATACACTTAGATAGGAAAGACCTATATCTAATCTAAAGGACTACAAAATGGATAGGTAAGGAGAGAGAGAGAGATGTTTCCATCTGCTCTCTAGGAGGAAAGGAAGGATTGTGACTCAGCACAGGAAGTGCTGCAGAGTCACTTCAGGGGTCACAGAGTAGGGACAGATAGGGAGACCCTGACTCACTGTCTCTACTCCCAATGCCCCTAGTGGTCATTAGGACAGTTGGTGCAAAAGGTCCATGCACTGGAACTTCATCTCCAACACCTACAGCACAGGTTCCGTTGAGCAACAGGGAGGTCTAACCTGGATAGATAATATATGTTTCTTGCGGGCAAAGCCCCCCATTCGAAAGAGTCTTATCTCAACAGGAGCTCAGGTTCAATTTGGGGCTTATCAATGAAAACTCCGTTAGTGGGGCAAAACATCTTGATGAGGAACAATTATTTGATGTAGTGAACGATACCATCCAAGGTAATCTGGAAATTACAGCTAGTTGCCAATTTGCTAAAATGAAAGGATGGTTGTGGTTCCTGTAAGATACTAACCTGCACAAAATTGCCAGGATGGCCATCACAAACCATTATTGGCCTAAGTTTTGGGTGGTATAGAAATTTGTTAAATAAAATAAAATAATAAATAAAAATCAATCCAGTCTGGCAATCACAGAAGCACCTGCCATCATGGGTAGGGCTCTGCCTTCTTCAAACCAGCCCCATGAGCAGTGGGGCATGGAGGTAACTGTCGCGGCAGGGGCGGGACTTCCTCCCCCTTCACCCTGCTATACATGGCTACAGAGGGTCTTTTCATAACATTTGAACAAGGCTAAAGAAAATAGCTAAAGAACAGTAGTGTGGTAAAATGTACGCAAAACTGTCAGGGTGTTGGTGGGTTAATCTCAAAGAACCGTCTGATTCCTAATATGTTTGGGAAACAGAAACTGCTGGGGTACTGAGAGGCGGCTTCTTTATTATAATGGTCAGAGTTTTCTGGCCTGGCTGCATATTTGTAACAAAGTATGCCCTTGTTTATCTTAGCTGGCAGAGTCTTTTCCTGACAAGATGGAAGACATTTCTAGAAACACATAACACAGAGAAGCATTATATTTAGACCTGGAACCTTTCAACAGGAAGACAGCACCAACCCTTGATTCACCATATTTGGATTGACAAAAGAGAGAGCCAGGACACAAATAGAATGAAAGTGGTTTGGAAACCAGAGCATAGAAAAATCAGATGCAGTAAGTACTAACAGGAAATACACATTTCCCTCACAATGCTGTTACAAGCAGAATATTTTCAGAGCTTGTGGCCCTTTCTTCTCATTTTCTCTCTATCAACCAATACTGCTTTTCTTTCTTTCTGGGCGAAAAAAATATTTGACACTGTGGAAATACAAACTGTAGAGATTCAGATGAGGAACCAACTAATTTGCAGTAATGGGATAGTCCTAGGATGATCAGGTCCAAAGAGACCTGGACACTTGCAGCTTTTGAGGCCCCTAGCCTTAATAAAAATTATGTCCAAAAATTTCAAAAGCATGTCCTCACAAAACTCACTCCAAATACATTTTCACCTTGAATCTGGGCCTCTAGTCCACAAAAACTTATGATGATGGCCAAGCTACCAAGCTAGGGCTCAACCAACAAATAGTAATTTCCACACATAAATAATTCCTTTGACATATAGACTTAAAACTGTAAACTAGACCTTCTAGACCCCAAAATGTACAATTCTCTACCTTTCAACATGTACTTGATCCACCAGCAGCCACTAGTAGGGGCTTCTTTATAAAATCAGCTGATCTGAGAGGTCACATTCATCATGGTCTAATCTTGTGTCCAGAACCTCCCTCTATATTCTCTTACTGAGTATTTTCTGAGAAGTACAACAATAACCAATGACAATGTAATCATAACATATACACGTAGTAATATTTCAACCAACTATAATTTTACATCCCACTCCCCAGGAGCTTTCCCAGACAGCGGGCTTCACCACGGGTTTATTGCAAGGCCTGGAGTACTGCGTACAATTCTGGTAACCACATCTAAAAAAGGACATTGTAGAACTGGAAAAGGTGCAGAAGAGGGCAACCAAGATGATCAGGGGCCTAGAGCACCTTCCTTATGAGGAAAGGCTACAACACCTGGGGCTATTTAGTTTAGAAAAAAGACGACTGCGGGGAGACATGATAGAGGTCTATAAAATCATGCATGGGGTAGAGAATGTGGATAGAGAGAAATTCTTTTCCCTCTCACACAACACTAGAACCAGGGGTCGTCCCATGAAATTGATTGCCAGGAGGTCTAGGACCAACAAACGAAAGTACTTTTTCACACAATGTGTGATCCACTTGTGGAACTCTCTGCTACAGGATGTGGTGACAGCCAACAACTTGGGTGGCTTTAAGAGGAGTTTGGATAACTTCATGGAGGAGAGGTCTGTCATCGGCTACTAGTCGGAGGGCTGTGGGCCACCTCCAGCCTCAAAGGCAGGAGGCCTCTGAGTACCAGTTGCAGGAGAGAGGGCATGCCTTCAACTCCTGCCGGTGGCTTCCAGTAGCATCTGGTGGGCCACTGTGTGAAACAGGATCCTGGACTAGATGGGCCTTGGGCCTGATCCAGCAAGGCTGTTCTTATGTTCTTAAGGCTTGTGAATTCAAACTGTGAGTTCGAAGTTGTCCTCAAAAACCGACACAAAAAGTGGATTTTTTAATACCAGATATAAATCGGGCTACACACTAACATGCAATGAAAAGCCCGAACTGTGTGTGAAGTGTTCCCCAATAGCTCACAGGGACTTTGGGGTAAATTTGGCCGATACATTAATGTACGGGGAGTTGCTTCATTCCACCGCTGGAGTTAGCAGCACTCCATCTTTCTCTCCAGTCTCTGGCCGGCAGCAGCAAGAATCAAGTTTAAAAAGCAGTGGAGTTCCTTCACTCCACTGCTGGAGTTTGCGGCACTCCATCCCTAGTCTTCTGCTTGGAGCAAAGATCAGGCAGCAGAAGCAGGCCCTGCAGAGGCAGACTTGAAGCCGTGAAAAGAGCAGGTTTTGTTTCCAGTGGTGACCAACCCCACAGCTTTGGTGGTGGGTGTATCTACCTTTCCAAAATAGCTGGTGATGGTCCTTTGCTTCTCCTTGCTTTTCAGAACCCAATAGATGCCCTTATAGGGTTTCAAATCAGCCTTCAGATGCCTTTTGAACTTGATGCTGCGCTCAGTTGGGGGATCAGGTTCAAAGACTTTGTCTACCCAGGCAGTCCCCAGCTGCAGAATCTCAGACAGTCCCTTTGGGGTGAGGGATTTGAGAAGCATCTCTTCCTCGTTCTCCTCTTAAGAACATAAGGACAGCCCTGCTGGACCAGGCCCAAGACCCAGGGGCGTAGCAAGGTTGTAGTGGGCCTAGAGACAAGATTTTAAACCCCCCCCCGAAGCACAGCTCCTGAAGTAAAGAAATCTTAAATGAGGCTGAATAGTAGTAACAAAAAGCATAGTAATATAACACACCTATGTGCCACAAAAGAGCATCATCCTAAATTATTTTTTTAAGGTTTTGTAAATTGTGGACGATGCAAGTCATCTAATGGTACTAGGGAAAGACATGATGTTCTGGTAGCTCCAGGTCTTAACACTCACATCAGTTTTGGAGGATGACTACAACTGAAGGAAGCCCGGGGGCAGGGGGTGCACGGCTGGGGGAGTCAGTCATGTGACTTGCCTCTGCGGGGGCCCCCAAGGTAGTGGACCCCCATACAATTGTCTCCCCTTGCCCTATTATAGTTATGCTCCTGCCAACACCTATCTAGTTCCAATTTCTGTTTCACACAGTGGCCCACCAGATGCTTCTGAGAAGGCCCAAAGACAAGAGGTGAGGGCATGCCCTCTCTCCTGCTGTTGCTCCCCTGCAACTGGCATTTAGAGGCATCTTGAACATAGGAACAGCCCTGCTGGATCAGGTCCAAGGCCCATCTAGTCCAGCATCCTGTTTCACACAGTGGCCCACCAGGTGATGTGCATTCTATTTTTTTCTCCTCCTAGACCCCCATCACTCTCCCATGCTTGAGTTCTTATGTATAGATAGATAGGATGAGACTGCTTGGAAGATGGTGAGATTACTTAGGATCTTCCCCTTTGATTTTTTGTGGTATTGCTCTATTTTTTGTACAAGTTGGTAGGGGAAGCAGGGGGGCAGCCCCTTTCCCTGGTGTAAGCATGCTTGGTCATGAGAAGAACCATCCATATAGAGCAGGATTAAATCACATAAGAGATTCCTCTTATGTAATGAAGACGGATCCTGCTCCAGAGCAGGCCACTCTCTCATCAGAACATAGGAAGCTGCCTTAAACTGAGTCAGACCATTGGTTTATCTAGCTCATTATTGTCTACACAGACTGGCAGTGGCTTCTCCAAGGTGGCAGGCAGGAGTCTTTCTATCTGGGAGGGGACTTGGAACTTCTTGCTCTTCCCAGAGTGACCCTACCGCCTAAGGGGAATATCTTGCAGTGCTCAGATGTAGTCTCCCATTCAAGTGCAAGCCAGGGTGGACCTTGCTTAGCAAAGAGGGCAATTCATGTTTGCTATCAAAGACCAGCTGTTGTGAAAGTGCCTGGCAATAAAGACATACATGAGGCCTGGAGGGCTTTTACCTCCTGGCCTGGTTGACAGTTCCACCAAAGCCCTGGGAAGGGTCCCTTGGCAATTTCCCTCCTGGTCCCAGAGACTGCCGTGAACCAAGAATATATAAACACCCATTAAAAGGGTCTTGTCTCCCCACAACATATTTCCATGCACAGTTTTGCTGCACATGGCCACCTAGCTGGCCAGGGGTGTTCAAATCCACAGCTGTCTCATCCAAGAGTGCCCTGTGGTGGCTGGTTTGCATTCGCCACAGCACAGGGCCCAGCTGGTACAGATTAGCCTAGGGTGCAGGATTCATCCCTGGTCTCTCCTCATCTGCCCACTCCACCCAGAACCACTCGAAAACGCAAAGCAACCCAGACTGCTTCTAAGTTTGGAAGGGTTGGATGGAACAGGAAGAGGTTCATCTGCGGTTGCCGCCAACTTGTCTTGCGGCTACTTGGGTATGGGCCTTCTCCGTTGCAGCCCCTGGCATGTGTGTCAATTCTCCTTCTTTTATTGAAAGTGTGTTTTCCCTAATGCCGTTCTATCCCTTTAAATGCAGGAACTGCAGGGATGCAGCATACTTGTTGCCAAGCAGCAGCAGGAGGAGCAAGGAGACAGCTGAGGGGTGGGGCATCAGCTCTGAGAGACACCAACAAGAAACGTGGCCACTCTAGAACTGATGCATTTTGTGGTTGCTCTGAGCTGCCCTCTCTATGGTGGTGGGAGGAACTTGCGCACGAGTATAACCAAACTCCTGTAAATCGGCTGTTTTGCTTTTGCAAAACAAGAGCATAGAAGATACAATGTTGTATTACCTGTTGTATTGTTCTTATGCCTGTTTTTATATGTTTTTTATATTTTTTAGCTTGAAGTTTTTATTGCCTTTTTATTGTATGTTTTAACTTTTGTAAACCGCCTTGGGGTTGTCTTTTAACGAAAGGTGGTATATAAATGCAAAAATAAATAAATAAATAAATAAATATCTTCTATGTCCTTTATTATCTTGCTTATGGAGAACAGAGGGAAAGATTTCTGAGATCGCTGAGATCTGCTTCTGGACATGGTCAAACTTTGTTTTTTGCTAAGTGATAACCCTCATATTACAATGTGTACAGCAAATTTCATCCTTGCTGCTAGGAAAATTAGAGGAAAACTACAGAGGCAATTGTCGATGCGATTAATTGTATTTCTTGTCATGACAAATTGTTTCCTGTTGATATTGTTAAGGCTAATGGCTGTAAAATAGTTTGATCTGATCTACTGGCTAAAGGAAAACTAAACCTGTCAGGGCTAATCATGCTTTAAATGTCATTTCTTTGGCCCTAAGAGTTCTGAGAAAACATGTGTTAGCAATATGCTTTCCCTCTTTTTGTGGAGCCTAGGCTGTTCCAAGTGCTGCCCTTTTGTGCCAAATGCCCTTTTACCACAGGGCATTCTGGTTGCCAACATTCAAACTACTGTCCTCTAAAATTGCAGAACCTGAGACCAGAAAGTGATATAGCCCTCTGCCATGCATGCTATAATGTTTGTTATGGTTTTCCTGACCAACATATGCTGCTGTCAGTTGCAGAGTATGTCGAAATGCTATAAATTATTATGGCTCTGTAGGTAAAATGGGAAGATGTTGAAGAGGAGCAGTTTTTATTATTTTTGTTTACACAGTCAGACAAGTGTTATTGACTGGTTTGTTTTATCCAGACATCGAGTCCTTCCCAAGGACCTGGAATGCCTGAAATTTATTATCAATGTTGTTGCTGTTATTATTATAGATATTGTCGCAGAATATAGGCTGTTCCCAGTAAATCTGCTTTTTGTAATTGGCTGATGGTTATTTCTGTGGCCCCTATGGTGTTGAGGTACTCTTCAAGGTCTTTTGGAACTGCACCCAGGGCGCCAATTACTTTTGCTCTTATTGCATTTGTTCTCAGTGCCTGTTCTTGTGCAGCCAGTATTAAACCCTCAGTTTCTTTCTTCAAGTTGCAATTCTTAAGCCATTGCCAGGTCTTGGTGATGTTTGATTTTCCACTTATATTGTGCAAATATTGACCATCCAGTGGCTTATTTTTCCATTTTTCTGCTCAGTTCTTGACTTGTTCTTTCTTGTAGGACTGCTTTGTTTCATTGGTGTTGAATAGTTTCGCGTTATTGACCATTTTAAGTGCATCTTCTTCACTGTCCTTTATATATTCTTCAAGGCCTCTTTTCTCCTCCTCTACTGTTTGATGGACTTGCAGCATTCCTCTTCCACCTGAGCTGCGAGGGAGGTAGAGCCTATCTACATCATCATCATCATCATCATCATCATCATTATTAATTGCATTTCTATACTGCCTAGTATAGATATCTCTAGGCGGTGTACAAATTAAAACATAATATAAAACAAAACATTTAAAATTAATAAAAACAGATAAAAATCAAATAGATAAAAACACATTAAAATTTAAAATTTAAATTTCAGTTGAAAGCCATTTTAAAGCTATTTTTGCCTATCCATTGACTTGAGTGGAAATGTTTTAACTTTCACAACTTCATTTTCAGCATAATATTATACCATAATCAGGGGCAAGACGAATGTCTGAGAAAGTTTAGGGCACCTATTAAGTCCTGTACCTCCTCTTCTGACATGTCCGGACAATGTCCATCTTCAGCCCCTGTGCCGGCAGCATTGCATTCATAGGTATCAGGGGCAGGGGGTGGGGGGAGAGAAGAGGCAGTCATCCCCACCCCCCCAGATTGAGCCAGTCCCAGTGAATTAAATGGAGCATTCTCCAAGATAAGTGTATATCGGATTGCAGCCTTTATTCCGTTGTCACTGCACCAGCAGCCTTGCTATGATGCTGTCATCCTGCTGTTGAGCCAGCATATTCCTGACATCACTGTGAAATTGCTGGTACAGGGGATTTACTTATGTGTTTATAAAAGTGTGTGTTTTGCCTCTCTTCAAAAGTACTGTAGAATCCAAACTGGAATAATTTTAAACAGTAAAATACAACACCAGTATAATGACAGGGAAGTATCTTAAGGTTCTCCAAGCTCCATAATTGGACCATAGGTTTGTACCATCATTCTTATTCGGAAATGTTAAAAGAGATAGAAATCATAGTTATTAATGCATACCCCTGCCAACTGAGCAAAGATATACCTTTTTAAAGTGGTGATTCTCTTACATTTACCAGGGAGAGAAAATCTGGCCCTCTCCAACCCTGGCCCAGCATCCCTCCAGTGGCTGTTGCTGGTTTCTGCCTTATGTTCCTTTTAAGATTGTGAGCCCTTTGGGGACAGGGGACTATTTTACTTATATATTATTTATTTTTCTATGTAAACCACTTTGAGAACTTTGACTGAAGAGCAGTATATAAATATCTATAGTAGTAGTAGTAGCAGCAGCAGAAGAAGAAGAAGATATAAGGACGAAATCTTTCCTATTTCTTTCTATATATTCACATCACTTTCCAAATAGTAAAAGTTGGGGGGCATGTTAATTAATTGAGGGGGTGGGAATTGGACACAAAAAAAAACCCACATGACTAAATCCCCTTTAAGTGGTGAAGGGGCAGTTTCCCTCTTTGTCAAAAGAGCAGAGGATGAGTGCCACAAAGATGTGTGCCATATATTTGAGATCATTGCTCTCTCAAACCTTTAAGCAGCAAAGGAGCAGTTCCTCTCACCACCAAGGCACTTCCCAGACTAGCTGCTCAACAGCAGCAAAATGCCTCCGTTCAGGCAAGTCGCATTGAAAACGTAAACAGCAGGGGGAGCAGTCTCGCAGAAACTAACAATCCGAAAAACAGCAACTTCCTTACACCGGATATACGACGTCCTAGCAAATTTAAGTGATTAAATTTGAGACAAGGCATTGGCAATGTGAATGGCACCCTGCTGTCGGCGTGGGGACTGCGGTGTCACAACGCAGGAAGTGTAGAAGCACACTTCCGAGATCCGACGTGACCCCGTTGCAGGGTCTAATCTGGAATGCGCCCAAGAGGCTCCTTTGCAGGGAGAAAATGTGGCCACAGGGTGTCTGTTCTCTGAGGCCAACTCCTTCCCCAACCCCAGTTCAAGGCGGAAGGGAAGACAGCGAGTGGCAGACGGTATCCCCCCGCCCCGCCTCTAGCTATCTGAATTCCTCAGCCAGCCAGAGGAGGACTCTCACCTCCGCTCTGCTCCCTGTTGCTGCAGCTAGTGCACATATGCGCTCCCGAGCCACCATCAGGGTTTGCAGTTTGAAGGAAGGCAGGGAATCATTCTGACCTCCCTTTTCTGCAAGAATAGAGCGTGTCCACATGGATGAACTACTTTACAAAGATAGGAAGTGATTACCGGTAGGTAGTCATTGGGGTTATTCAAGTTTATTGCTGCTATAGGCTTTTACATGCAGTAGCTGAAGTGGAAAGATGCAAATCCCTATATAACTCCACTGCATGTGCTGATGCACTATGCATCATATCTCCATAATTTGGAACATAATGTGATGGAGTGGAAGAGGAAAATTTAAAAATGCCTTTTAGATTTGTTACACGTTGAATCTCACAATAACTGTTAAGACAATTATATTTTTACATCCAAATGTCAAGGACAGGGCCAAGCATACGATGTGGCAAGCTGAAGTACATCACCTCAGGAATCTCTCAGGGTTCATGAGGGCACTCTCCCGCCCCCACCCCCACCCCGCCGCCAGTCAAGAGGGAGGTCTCAGATTGCAGGGGAGGGTATTAATTCACTCACTACCTCCTGCTGTGGACTAGACTCCTTGTGGTCTCTCACCAGACCCCATCTCAGCACCATCCACTTCATCACTGACCTCCAAGTCCCTAAACACCTTTATTGCACTCTCACATCCCTTCAAAGGCCTCCCACTTCTTCCTCTGTTTCCTGTCTCCACCTCCATCCTTCCCCAATGCTTCAGCATCTTCTGAGGCTAGCTCTTCATATCCCTGGGCCATCTCATGCACCTGAAGCCCTGCCTTCCTACTGTTGTTCATGCCAGCTGCTGCGCTGGCATCTTATGGCCCCTCCTGTCACCTGCCTTCCTCTCATCGCAACGCTTGGCCAGCACTGCTCACTCTGGCCAGGCCTTACCTTGCTCTAGGCTGGACCTGTACCTGTTCCAGGGCCCTGCACCACCCCAACGTCTCCTGGCATCTGATGTCTGCTCCTTTCTCTGTGAATCAGGCACAGAATGTGAGGCATTCCGAATGTGAGGCATTGACACTGTCTTGGACTGTTTCACACACTGCCCCTGCATCTTCATTTATGATGTCTGCATTGGACAAGTGATGGACTGGTTGTGCTGTTGTAGATTACCTTCTGTCATTCCTACCTGTCATGTAAGGCAGGAATGGTATCTCAGTATCTTCACTGGTAGGTGAGTGCAGCTCAACAGGCTGTTCAGTGCCACGCATCCCATCTCTACATCTTCTTGCGCTCTCCACCTGGAGCCACCCTCCAGCTCCCTTTTGGTGGGCTATATCCCATCAGCTATACCATTAAGGGCATTCGTGTCCTTAACCCTGGCTAAAGGGGGAGTCTGGGTGGGAGCGTGGGATTGGGAGTGATCCTGGTGCAGCACATGAGCCGCATAGCCCAGGCTGGGCTGCCCTAGGCTGGCCAAGGCTGCTCGTGTGAATGGCTTTAAGGCTGACATTCTGGCATGGCTGTTTTCATCTGCACAAACTCAGGAGCACAGAACTATGCAGTACCTCAGACTATTGGCCAGACACTATAACCTTTCAAGGTCAACTGAGCTTGTAAAGGAAAACAAAACGTAAGTTTCTGAAGAGAAACAGGTCATTCTTTTTATCTCAATTGACCTTACATGGGGAACTACCCCAGTGGAGAAAGTCCGTGCATTTCTGGGGTGGGACAGAAATTTCCCCACCATAAGGAGTCCATGTATTCCTGGGGTGGTTTTTCTCCCAATTGACTTACAATGGGAATGGAACAGAAACTACCATAGGGAGTCCACTCACATCTGGGGTTATTTTTTACTCTTTGTCATTTTTTAAATTAATAACGTAAATGTCATCCATGATGAGGAGCCATACTTTTGGATATATTGTATACCAAAGTGCACATAAGAATATGACAACAAGGGTATAGCTAGGAGTGCAGTAGTTTGCATGTGCATTTATGCAGCTGGGGGTAGGAATTCACTCATAAAATAGGATGAGGGCATTAAAAGGATGGAGATAAAAAGTTGAATGTAAAAAGATAAAAGGTTTGTAATGTTTAAGGAAACCATAAGCTCTATTTAAGAGCTTGCTGAATACAGTCAAATGTCTGAATCAAACCTGCTCCACTCTTTCACACTCCATGTGTCTCCTGGGCGCTTTCCAGACTAGTTGCTCAACGGCAGCAAAATGCTTCCGTTCAGGCAAGTTGCATTGAAAACATAAAAAGCTGGGGGAGCAGTCTTGAAGCAACTAACAACCTGAAAAAACCATCAACTTCCTTACACTGGATATATGACATCCTAGCTCTATATTGCAGCAATTAAATTCGAGACAAGGCATTGGCAATGCGAATGGCACCCTGCTGTCCACGTGGGGACTTGCAGTGTCACAACACAGGAAGTGTGGAAGCACACTTCCGAGATCTGCCGTGACCAGAGGCGTAACTAGGGAAAACGGCACCTAGGGCAAGCACTGAAATTGCGCCCCCCCCAACATCTGCCACGGGTGGGTGGGTGAGCAGCCCAGGGATCTTCCTTCCACCCCGGTGGTGGCGGTGGCAGCATGCTATGGGGCGGGCAGCCACGGGTGGGGTGGGTGAGCAGCCCAGGGGTCCTCCTTCCACCCCGGCAGTGGTGGTGGCGGCGGCCAGCCTGGCGGATGTACTGGAGCGAGGCCGAGGCCTGCCGTCCGGCCTGGCATCGCTTCTCAACTGCGCCGCGCGCCTGCGCAGTTTAATCTATTAACTGAGCAGGCACGCAGCACAGTTGAGAAGCAATGCTGGGCCGGAGGGCAGGCCTCGGCGTCGTTCCAGTACATCCACCGGGCCGGCCGCCGCCGCCGCCGCCGGGGTGGAAGGAGGACCCCTGGGCTGCTCACCCACACCGCCCGCGGCTGCCCGCCCCATAGCATGCCGCCGCCGCTGCTGGGGTGGAAGGAGGACCCCTGGGCTGCTCACCCACCCCACCCGTGGCTGCCCACCCCATAGCGTGCCATTCACACAGAAGAAAGCAACGCCAGGGTCAGACATGGCAGGCCTCGGCGTTGCTCTGGGATCCGCCGCCGACGGGATTTTGAGGACCCGACCAGCGAAGGGTAGCACTAGCAGGACTCAGGAGAAGGGGGGACGGGGCTGGGGCGGGGGGAGGTCGCCCACCCCGCACCTGCGCGCTACCCACCCTCCAGCTGCCCAGCCGCTGCCACCCACCACCAGCCCGAGACACCCCCGGGCTCTGGCGGCCCCCAGCAAATAACAAGCCAGCCAGACCAGCTCTCGAGCCAAAGCAAGCCCACAGGTCATGCGGTATTTTAAATAATTAAATATACATTCATTCATTGATTCTTGTAATAATATTAATTAAAACATTTAAAAAAACACACAGACACCTGATCCTCCTGTCCTGTGTGAAAACTTTATTGGTGGTGGTGGTGGTGATGTTGTGCTGGCCAGTGGCCACCCAAGCAGATCCTCTTCCTTCCTTTCCACGGTGTCGGAGGGACTCGGAGCAACAGGCAACACTCTCCGTCCTCGCTCACTTCTCAATACAGCATGTGCGTGCTACTAGGACGATCAAGCATGTGTGTGAGTGGTGGGTGGGGACGGAGGACTCAGGAGATCATCTCGTCATCATGCCCTGCAATGCCGCAGGCAGGCAGAGAGAGGAACGCCCAGCCCAGCCGCGGCCGGAGCCAGGTGGGGTGGGGTGGGGGGCGCCGCGCTGGCGCCGCACTGGCGCGGCTGCCTGCCTGGTTAATTGAAATCAAATAGAAAATATATTGGGTGGGGTGGGCCAGCCAGAGAGACAGAGTCAAGAGCTCGTGGGGGAGGGGGCGCCACCACATCGGCACGGCTGCAGCTGCCTGATTGAAAAAAAAACACCATTGAGTTGGGTGGGGGCGGGGGGGTCATGGCGCCTTGGTGCGCCCCTTCCCAAAGTGGCGCCCAGGGCATGTGCCCTGCCTGCCCTACCCCTGGTTATGCCCCTGGCCGTGACCCTGTTGCAGGGTCTAATCTGGAAAGTGCCCTGGAGTTGATCTTCTTACGAACTGTTACTTAGGTTACTGACAGTGTGTCTCTGGAGATTACAATGTTTATTGACTGATAACCTACTTTTTCTGTTCTTAATTTCAAACTTATGACTGTTCAGTCTTTGTCTCAAAGACGGACTAGTTTGTCCCATATAAATTGCAAAATATTAAGTACGCCACATTAGTGGAGAAACAGGTATAGGAGCCATGTATTCGATGTGCCATTGGGTTCACTCTTTCTGTGAATCCAGCAAGAAGGTTTGTCGTTGGTAATGAGTTTCAACTGTGTCAGTGACCTAAGAGCAATTGTTCTTAAGATCAGCTCCAGGGGACACTTGGAGTATGAAACAGTGGAGCAGGAACATAAATTTGACTGTGTTGACCAAGGTCACTGCTTCTCCCAGTTCTGTCTTAGTATCTGATGAAGAGGGTAATTGCCCACAAAATTTAAGAGTTGTTTGTAACAATGTTAAAAAAAAACCCTACACTTAGTCTCAAAGTGCCACCCATTTTTTCAACTGGACCAATAAAAGACTAAAATTAACACAGCCATCTACATACACATGCTACTTTTCCTAAAAAGTTTAATTCTGTTTAAAATGTTTAATGTTTAAACTACACTCTATTGCCTCCATTCTCCTACATGGTTGCCCCCAGAGAGTGGTTCTGTCATCACCTTATGAAGGCGAATGGCACAGAGGTGGTCTCAGGGATCAGTGATGGGTCTTTGGCAGCTGCCCAGCAATGCTGATCCCTGTGACGCTGGCCTAGAATTAGGTACTCCTGCACTGGCCATTCATATGCTATGTTTTAAACGTATTTCCCCACAAGGAGGTCATTCTCACGACTGCTGGGGCTGAGGGAAGGCAGGATACTACCTACCTTCCTCGTGTGAGCTGGAGCCTGACCAGGGCTCCGCCACTCACACGCCCACACGAGCGACAGGGCAGTGAGCGGCACAGCAAAAGAGAAGTGAGGGAGCGACGCCCAGCCCCCAGATACCCCACCATGCACTGTGTGAGCCGCATGGTGCACTGAGATATCCCTGGCTGCTGGGATGCTCATTCCCCCAGCCTCTATGGTAAGCATGGCTGCCGGCAGCCCAAAAGGAACGGCCGGCAGCCTGCTCTGCTCGCCCACACGACTGTGAGTGAGTGAGTTAGGAATGCCAAAATCTACCTCACTTTTAGCACAAGAGTGCTGGGACTGGGAGGCATCCTGGCAGTTCTCACGACCAGCCTACCCAGGCTAGCACTGTCCTACCCAGGTAGGGCTGGTCATGGGGATGACCTCAATGAGTATTTATGCCAGTTTGTTTCTAAAATTGGTAGCACACATGAAATAGTATTCTATGATAAAGCCTTGGTCAGTGATTTAAAAATGCACGCACAATGTAGAGACAGACCCATCTGCTGCACATGGGGGAAGAATTTTCAATTTAGGTTTTCTTCCACAGTTCTTCAGCCTACCCCCATATTTTAAAAATTCATTTTGATTAGGTAAGGAGAATGAGGCAGCACGTGAGCATGTTACTGCGTGTGTTTTTTAAAACTCCAAATTACTGCAGCATACAAATGTCCTCTCTTTCTTCCTAATCCTTGCCCTCTTATAGGTGATGGTGAGCAAACCGAATTGGTGGCAGGCATTTTATTGAGTGGCATCAGTTCCACACTGATGCAAGAATGATTCCAAAGGAGCGTGTGTTCAATGGCTTCCCTCATCTCTCCTGTCAACCCTCCTGTCTGTCATCCAGTGACCTCTAAGGATGAAATCAAACTGAGCCCATTTGCCCTGCTGGCTCGTCTGCTTCAGTTGCTGCAATACCTAAAGTAAGTAGGCGTGAGTAGTAGTGACTGATATTTGTTGACTCAAAGGGCTTTTATTTATAGCACTTACTATGAGAGGAAAAAGACTCAGAGGAAAATGCATCCCCCCAGAATGTTCATTATCTGTGCTTTATGTTTCAATAGAAGTTGCATTAAAGTGTTGTTAGCTGTATTCTTTTATTTTTATTTCTTAAAGAGGTCATGCATAGTGTGGCCGGTTTAATTAAAACACCTGTAAAGGGTACTGAGGTTTGTAATTATTCCAACACGCAGAGAGCTTGGAATCTACATAGTGGCAATTCCAGGAACAATGGAATCTGCTCTCAAGGCCAAACAATGCTGATAGAATCCTTGATAGACAGACTTAACCAGGAAGTGAACTGTAAGTGGTCCTTTTATCTCTCTCTATAATTCTCTAAGGCGTACCATGGCTAATCCCACCCGTTTGTGGCAACTCTTGTGAGATTTCCTGGCAGGGCAGAACAGAGCAGAGCACAGCAGGGGGAGCCTCTCTCCAAGCCAGCGTGCCAAGGAGGGAGGGAGGTCGAGGAGGAGGAGGCACCCCTGTGAGCTGGCAGGAGACTGCACGTCGGCTCCAACCGCCCGCTTCCTCATGAGGAGGATGGCTGAGCAGGTGGCGGCACAGGCGGGGGAGAATGAACTGGCCAAAGGGATGTGGGGAGGGGGAGAGCGAATGGGCCGAAGGGTTGGGTGGGGAGAACGAACTGGTTGAAGGGATGGAGACAAAGAAATGAAGATGGGATCTGTTGCAGGAGTGGGGGGTAGACAGGGAGAACTAGGGGTGCAGATGCTCTGTGCCAGGTCAGCTAGTATCAAAATATCAGATATGCAGGTTGGCAATTGGGCCTGTGATTATGGCACATGTCAAGGGGAAATTTAACACTTTGCCTTTGCACTGTTCCTGCATTGAAACCTGCCCTAAGGCAGCGGTTTGCAGAAAAAAGCCACTTGGGGACACTTCTGGAACAAAAATGGGATGGAAGAAGTGTGCCCTCTTTGCCACATGCCGGAATCCTGGGCCTCTCCCAGAGGAGGGCAGTGCTGGGGCAGGGGGAGAGAGGCACCTTTAAAAGACATTACCATTCACACCACTGGCACCTGGAAGCTGCTGAGAGCAGCAGTGCCCCACCTGGCATCCCTTGCGGTGGCTGCCCCACCTATGGCACTCATCTGGCTGCCATGCATGCACAGAGGCCAGATGAGTGCCATAGGTGGGGCAGCTATGAGTGCCACCATATGGGATGCCAGGCAGGGCGCCACTGTTCCCGGCACCTTCAGGGTGCCAACAGTATGAACAGTAATGTATTTTGAAGGTACCTCTTGCTGCACTGGCGCCGCCCTCGCCAATCACCTCTGGCCTCCCCCTTGGCTAATGTTTTGATAACTGATATAAAAGGGTTATCTCTGGCCCACTTCCTGAAGAGAGCTGGTCTTGTGGTAGCAAGCATGACTTGTCCCCTTAAGCTAAGCAGGGTCCGCCCTGGTTGCATACGAAAGGGAGACTAGAAGTGTGAGCACTAGAAGATATCCCCCTCAGGGGATGGAGCCGCTCTGGGAAGAGCAGAAGGTTCCAAGTTCCCTCCCTGGCAGCATCTCCAAGATAGGGCTGAGAGGGAATCCTGCCTGCAACCTTGAAGAAGCCGCTGCCAGTCTGTGTAGACAATACTGAGCGAGATGGACCTATGGTCTGACTCAGTATATGACAGCTTCCTATGTTCCTATGACTGTCAATGGCAGATCTAACACCATGTAGCATTTGGCCTTCAGAATATGGAATATGATACTGGAAATGAGCCATGCAAGGAGAGAACCTGCTTAAAGCAGCTGAGAGCTGTCATGTGAGGCAAGAGAGGGGGGTCTATTTCACTCTCACACACACACCTTTTGGTATTAGCAAACAAATGGAGCAAGCACATTCAACCATATATATTTTTAGCGCTTAGTAGATGCAGCCCTGTTGTCTCCAGGGCGCTTTCCAGATTCCATACTGTTCAGCAGTAAAAACCCTGCAAACTGGGCAAAGAGGCACCTTTTACCGTGGTGATTCTCTTTATTTAGCAGGGGGAGAGTAACTGGCCCTATCCACCCCCAGCACAGTACTTCCAGTGACTATTGCTGGTGTCTGTCTTATGTTTCTTTTTAGATTGTGAGCCCTTTGGGGACAGGGAGCCATCTTATTTGCTTGTTATCTCTCTTTGTAAACCACCCTGAGCCATTTTTGGAAGGGCGCTATAGAAATCGAATTAATAATAATAATAATAATAATAATAATAATAATAATAATAATAATGGGCCACAGAAATCACCATCAGCCAATTACAAAAAGCAGCTTTACTGGGAACAGCCTGTATTCTGCGACGATATCTATAACCATTGACAATAAAATTCAGGCATCCCAGGTCCTTGGGAAGGACTCGATGTCTGGATAAAACAAACCAGTCAATAACACCTGTCTGACTGTGTAAACAAGAAATAATAATAATAATAATTAAAATGCTTCGGCTTGGCAGGATCGTTTAGAAAACATAAAAAGCCTGTGCAACCCTCCTACAATGGGAAAATGCAACTGTTTATTTGCGATGCACATGCAACGTTGAAGGACTAAAACGCAAGGATAAAATCTGAAAGAAGGCATCGGAAAAATGAACGGCACCTTGCTGACAGCCCAGGGACTGCGATGTCGAAACACAGGTAGTACAGAAACACACTTAGTGGACAGTAGTGACACAGTTTTCAGTGTGTAATCTGGAAAGCACCCAGAATAGTTTGTTACTGTTATGTATGCTAGGGCACTGTGTTCTTTAGTTGTGCTTTTTGCACCTCTGCAGCTCATGTAGTTTTTGGGAGCTGTGGCTGTTGGGTGGCACAGTGGGGAAATGACAAGCAAGCCAGAGGTTGCTGGTTCAAATCCCCGCTGGTATTTTCCCAGACTATGGGAAACACATATATCAGGCAGCAGCAATATAGGAAGAAGCTGAAAGGCATCAACTCATACTGCGCAGGAGGAGGCAATGGTAAACCCATCCTGTATTCTTCCAAAGACAAGCACAGGGCTCTGTGGGTGCCAGGAGTCGACACCAACTCGACGGCACACTTTACTTTTACCTAGCTGTTGGGTGGAGCTTCTGCAGATCCTGATTGTGTTCAAAGAGTAGTTGTGTTTTTGTCCTGTGTGTTCCCTACATTTTTCCTGCTACCAAATTGGCAGTTACATTTTAAAATTTCTTGCTTGTTTTTTTACATTCATTCTCAGTTGATGACTTTAGCTGGACTCCCGCCAGCTATGTGCACAAACAAGGGAGAATCATGTGATTGTCCAGAAGTATTTTTGAAGTTCCTACTACAGCCATTTGTATGGCTGTTTATTTGTTTGTTTTAGGCAAGCCAGTTTTCCATTTACAATCGGCTTGCCTGCTCAGCCATGTTAACAGATGTAATAGAAACCTCTGTAGAAACTCGGAAATACCTCCAGCTACACACAGTGAGTTGGATCCCAACCAGGGGCGTAGCAAGGTTGGAGGGGGCCCAGAGACAAGATTTTAAAATGGGCCCCTCGCTGATATATACACACAAACACACTTCACAATATATTGTGCACTCACACTCACATCCCCATTATGAATACGGTGAATATCTAGTTCACATTGAATTGAGTTTCTTTTACTCTCTGCTCCTGCCGATCTCCAAGAGACTCAACATAATCCATAGGGGGTGCAACATGGGTGGGTGGGGAGTCATGTGATGTGCCTCTTGGGGGGCCCTCGAGGCAGTGGGGCCCAAGACGACTGCCTCCCCTTGCCTAATGGTAGTTACACCCCTGATCCCAACTACTGTTACTGCTTGAGTAGAACAGAATTTCTGCTCACTGTCTGTGTTTCAGAGTGAGGTAGGTCCAGGCAAGATAGCAAAGGTGGGGTAGAAACTGGCTAAATCAAAGGCTGGGGGGAAAGGCAGGAGAGGCAGACAAAGTTAAGGACAGGAAAAGCGAGAAACTTGAACCAAAGCCAAAGCAGAGACTGGAGCAGGCAGCTTGCTGGAGTGAGCTCTTGGTCTTGGGAGCAAACTTTAGAAGTTCCTAATGTGGAGTTGTGCTAGCAAAGTTCTGGCTGCAAGTCAAGTGTTTATAGAGGAGCCAGAAGCCTTCCAGGTTAAGCTGTTCCTGGAGATTAACCAGGCTCTGTCCCAGGCAAGTGTCTGAGCTAATTTGCTTGTGCCTCTTCCCAATTGGAATGGAATCCTAGGCAGCAAGGTGGGCACTTTGCCATCTATACTAGAGCCTAGCTCTGGCTCAGCATTACTACCACACCCAAGATCCTGGGGATCCTGAGAATGGAACAGGTTCCAGATCGGGGCACTAAATGGCAACCTTAGTCACATCACGGCTAGATTACTGTAACACACTTTACGTGGGGCTGCCCTTGAAGAATATTCGGAAACTGCAACTAGTGCAAAATGTGGCAGCTAGGATGTTATCCGGAGCTGCCCACTGGGACCATATTACCCCAATTTTGAAAGAGCTACATTGACTGTTTCCGGGTCCAATTCAAGGTGCTGGTTTAGACCTTTAAAGCCCTAAATGGTTTGGGCCCTGGATACCTGAGGGAGCACCTGCTCCCAAGGGTTTCTGCCTGCTCGACAAGGTCATGAGCGGGGGGAAGTGGCTTGCTCCATGTGCCGAGAATGAGGGAGGCTTGGCTGTTGTGCACGTGGAAAAGGGCCTTCTCAGTCATTGCCCCCAGATTTTAGAATGCTCTCCCGGTGGGCATCTGCTCCCTGTCTCCATCACAGTTTTTAGAAAGCAAATAAAATCTTGACTTTTTACCCAGGCTTTTAAATGAGTGTTTTGTTTGCTGCTGCTTTGTATCTTATGCTTATATTGGAGGAAGAGCGGGATATAAAATGTAAAAAATAAGATTGTACATCTTTTTAAAACTTTTAGATGTGTATTTTTATATTCTATTTTAATTCTTATTGTGTAGTTTTAAAGATTTTATATTGTTTTAAATATTTTGTAAACAACCTTGAGATTGTTTTCATGAAAGGCAGTATAATAATTTAACAATAAATAAATCCTCTGTGTTTATTGATTCCTCCAAGTGGGCTTTTGCAGGAGCAGTGAGCTTCAACTGCTCGGGGGCTGAGATTCCCATAGAACTCCCATTAGTGCTGGGAAGCCTGGATAGGGTCTGTTTCTCCTCCACCTCAAAGGAGACCTCATCAGGGCCTGGGTGCAGATGGGTCTTGACACTCATGCAGGTGGGGGTGGGATTATTGCTGATTCCTCCCTCTATTGGCAGGACCCTATAACATATCCCACTGTTCCTGGGTATACCTGGATTGCAGGATGAAAGAGGGCGGCAAAAGTGTATTCTGTAAGTGGTGTGCCATTCACAGTTCTCTAGATCCAAGCCATGTTCTTCCCCATGCTTTGTAGAACTGCAACCTTTGTATGTTTATTTTATTTTAAAAACATTGCCTTAGATGAAATTATTCCCGTGTTGTCCTATCTATCCAGTAGTCCTAAAACACTTGGCTCTTTTCTCCTTATAAGAAAGCAGTTCTCTAGAATTAAGGATGTTTTTTAATATACTGTATATTTTAAATATCAGGTCATAAGGAGAAGCACCAGTAATCAGAAGTAAAAAGTGAGGCAGCCAGTAAATGAAATAAGATGCCAGCTTTGAAAGATAGGATTTGCACTAAAAATATTTTCCAAAAAATGGCATGATGCTACTGTACTCTGGGATTTATTTATTTTTTAAATACACATTGGCTATAAAAGGAAACAGCCAAAACTTGCTGATATTTCATTTTCACACCACCTACAAAAATCAGATTCTGCCTAATAGAATCAAGAGAAAGCATAAATACAATCTAGTGAGCAGCAAGCAACTCTCCCGCAGGACTAATAGTACAGATGGGTGTGGAGACAAACCTGCTTTCTTATAAGGAGGGCTGGACCTAAGACGAGCTTATTATGCCAGATGTGATTGTGTCTTCATTGACATCTGGATTGTAACTCTGTATTTTACTGGTGTGTGTAAATGAAAGAACAGGTTGGTACATATGGAAATTTTTATGTTGATTGTAATGTGAATACTGTTGCCAGCTGGCTTTTTGTAAACTTAATTTTATTTTTGTTGCATACATTAAATTAATTTGCATACGTGGGAAATGACAAGTGTGCTGCCTCTTTGTTTAATGCAAGTTTATGATTTCACACAGCATAAGCTGATGTATTAAGTTTGTTGTGGGGGTATAAGAAATCTTTGCTGAATGCTGAAGTTTATTGTTAAAAATATTTATATGCCACAGAGATGTTGGCAGGGGTGCCACTGGGCCTGGACCTTGGGGCCCAAGTCCGAGGCCCTGGTCTCCTGCCAGCACCCACCCGTGCTGGCAACTTCCTCCCCATGCCAGCCTCCTGGCACTGGCCATCAGTAGATTCTCCCTGCATGCGGGGGCGGGGGGGGGAGGCTGCGGCTACTCTCCCACCTGACAATCAGCTGTTTGGCGGATGGGCGGGGCTTGCGGAGGCCTCTGCCTGCCTCTGTGAAAAGTTCTCCAACACAGGCTGGCAGGCTGCCTGCAGCAGCAGAGCTTATAGGAGGCAGAGGGGCTGGCACAGTCTGCCCAGACTTGTGCACATCCTCTGCATTGCTGCCCCCTCCGCTGCCTCCTTGGTGTGCTGTGCCTGCCTCAACCTCAGAGCTGTCCAGAAGCCCTGAAGAAGGTGTGTTTGGGGGGCTATGGGGCTTGTGTTGGTTAGTCTCTCTTTGTTTATTTCTGGCTTGGCTTGGCATGGGGCTTTTTTAATTGGGTGCAGATACAGGGCATGGTGGGAAGACTCTGTATTTAATTTGAAATTGATTGGTCAATCTGTTGGATTTTAATACCTTTTAAAAAAAAAATTAAATGTCAAAAAAGTCCTATAAGTGGCTTGTTTCATGGCAGAAAATGAAAAAACTTCTGGAACTGAAGCACACACAAACACAAACACGGCCATAATTCCACCCCACCATGTGAAAGAATCTGCCCTTTGCCTTCTTTTTTTTTTTTTTTAAGAGCAGCATGCTCCCCCCTTTTGCCCAACCTTTTATGTTTCCAGAATGTCTGGGCTTAGAATTCTAAAATTGGGCAATTGGATGGCAGGACTCTAGATTTTTATTTCAAGGAAATTGGTCAATCCTGTGATTTTTAATGATTTCCCCCCTACTGCAGTAAAACTGCCAGAACGTTACCTCTATCCATCGAATACACCACACCTATTGAAATTGGAACTAACTGTTAAAAAGCAAACAAGCAAATCAATAAATCAACAAGCAAACAAGGGGGAAAGGAGGAGGTAAGTTTGTTAGGGCTAGTCTTTTCTAGGGTTTGATTTCTAGCTGGCTAGGGGTTTGTTTTTGACAGGGCAGTTTCATTTTGTGCCTAGAGGGACAGAGGTTGGGGATTAGCTGCAGGTGAGAGCAGCTTGTGAGAGGGGCCACATTCTTGTGGACAACAAACTTTATTTTGGTCACCGAACAGAGGGGAAACAACAAAAAACCAGCAACCATACATATAAATAATACATAGTACATAATATATAAAGTAACAGATCTTCAAAAAGGGATCCGGCGGGATCCGGGGAACTACATGCCTAATGTCTGTTAACCACAGCTTAATATCTGTGACTGGTAAATTGATGGAAAGAATCCTTAAGGACAAAATTAAAAGAAGAACAGGCCTTGTTGAAGGAGAACCAGAATAGCTTCCACAACGGCAAGTCTTGCCTCACTTTGAGAGTGCCAACAGGCATGTAGATAAAGGTGATCTGGTTGATTTCCAAAAAGCTTTTGACAAAGTACCCCATCAAAAGTGCTTGAGTAAACTTAGCAGTCATGCAATAAGAGGACAGATACAATTGTGGTAATTGGTTGAAGGAAAGGAAACAGAAGGTAGAAATACATTGACAGTTTTCACCACACAGGGAGTTAGTAGAAGTGGGGTCCCACAGGGATCTGTACTGGGACCAGTGCTCTTTCCCTCGTTCATAAATGATCTAGAAGTTGGGGTAAGCAGTGAAGTGGCCAAATTTGCAGACGACACTAAACTATTTAGAGTAGTGTAATTCAAAACAGATTGTGAGGAGTTCCAAAAGGATCTCTCCAAACTGGGTGAGTGGGCAACAAAATAGCAAATGTGGTTCAATGTAAGCAAGTGTAAAGCGATGCATATTGAGTAAAGCGATGCATATTGAGGCAACCCCGCTTCCCATTTCACATATACAGTGATGGGGTCTGAACTGCAAGTGGTGGACCAGAAGAGAGATTTTGGAGTCGTGGTGGACAGCTCATTGAAAGAGTTGACTCAGTGTGCAGCTGCTGTGAAAACGGCAAATTCCATGCTCGGGATCATTAGGAAGGGGATTGAAAATAAAAATGCTAATACTGGTATACAAATCTACATATACTGGTATAAATCTAATACTGGTATACAAATCTACATATACTGGTATAAATCTAATACTGGTATACAAATCTACATATACTGGTACAAATCTACAAATACTGGTATACCAATCTAAGGTGCGGCCACATTTGGAGTACTGTGTTCAGTTCTGGTTACCATATCTTAAGAAGGACATTGCAGAACTGGAAAAGGTGCAGAAGAGGGCAACCAAGATTATTGGGGGGCTGGAGCACCTTCCTTAAGAGGCAAAGCTGCAGCATTTGGGGCTTTTTAGTTTGGAAAAGAGGTGACTACGGGAAGTCATGGTAGAGGTTTATAAAATTATGCCCAGAGTTGAGAGAGTGGACATAGAGAATTTTTTCTCCTTCTCCCACAACTAGAACCAGGGGTCATCCCATGAAACTGATGGCCAGGAAATTTAAGACCAACCAAAAGAAGTACTTTTTCACACAGCACATAATTAATCTATGGAATTCTCGGCCATAGGATGTGATGATGGTCACCAACATGGATGGCTTTAAAAAGGTTTTAGACAAATTCATGGAGGAGAGGTCTATCAATGGCTACTAGTCTGATAGTTGTAGTCCATCTCCAGCCTCAGAAGCAAGATGCCTCTAAATACCAGTTGCTGGAGAGCAACAGCATGAGAGAGGGCGTGCTCTCATCTCTTGCCTGTGGGCTTTTCACTGGCATCTTGTGGACCACTGTTTGAAAAAGGATGCTGGACTAAATAGGCCTTGGGCCTGATCCAGCAGGGCTGTTCTTACGTTAATCCAATATACAAACAGCTCTGTGTGTGTGTGTGTGTGTGTGTGTGTGTGTGTTTTCCAGAAGGTTTTCATGATAACTGTGAAGCAAGGGGCATGTATTGTGGTTTTAACCCACCCCCCCTTAGAAATACATAAATACATTAATACATCATACAGTATTTCTAAGCTGGTTTGTGATTCAGGTGTGTGTTTGAACTGTGGAGCAAGGGACAGATGTTGTGTCCCAGTTGGTTTGTGTATGGTCAAGAAGCTGTGTGAATCCATTGGGGGCTGTTGTCTTTTTGTTTGCAGATGCACTCCATCCCAGATCTGTGGTTTCTGGTAAATGATCAAGAAGGTGTGTGAAACCTTCAGCTGTTCAGTGAGTGGGAGAGGCTGGCTGAAGCTGAGAGCCCTGTGCTCTCAGTCTGTGCTTGCCTTCCTGTTCCTGCATGCCCATGCCAATGGGAAGCTTTCTCTCCCACGAACACAGATACATTAATATATTCCAGTGGGTTTTGTATGCTCAAGAACGCTATGTGAAACCATGGGGTGGTGGGTAGAGAATGCTTATTTTTCAAGGAGGCCCCCTGTAAGCCCAGTAGGTCCAGGGTCCAAAATTACCTAGCTGCACCCTTGGTGTCCACATCAACGTGATTCCACATCAGTGGAACTGAAATTGTTGGCAGGGTGCATTTAACAGCAAGGAGACAGGAGATTTGCTTTCCAACACAACTTCTTTTTATTGGGGTATAACGAAGGCTTGAGTCTCTCTACCTGCTATCAGGGGAGAAGGAAAATGCAGGCAAATTGCCCATATCTTCAGAAGAGATTCTCCTGCTCCACGCCTTGACAGGATGTTCCACCGCTCCCTGTTTTCTTCATTATCTCCCACATTCCAAGGGGCCATCAGGGAGAGGGGTGAACACAGGGCCCCCTCTCCCCTAGCTACACCCCTGTTCACACCTGTTGCATTGGTGCTTCCTTCTCCTGCAGTCAGATCTGTCTGTTCACTTCCTAAGGATTTCCTTCTACCTGTCAGTTGACCTCCTTTTATGGTGCATCAGGAAAGGAGCTATCTTTTTCTGGAGCTTGAAATACTGCTCTCCCTCCTCAAAGAATGAGCCACTTAGCTGCCCACCCCACCCGTCCACCAGGCCAATGCTTTCTCTTCTTAAAGGCAGCACTGCTTCCCTATTGGCTGATTAGCCTGCTGGGCTCCAGCAGGCTACTCCCTGCTCCAGGTGCATCCCTGTAGGGCGTGTCAGCTGCCGCTGGTTCGACTGTTATGCCCCTCACTGGCATTAATGAGCCTCATGTTCTCTTGGTATTTCTTGTCTCTTCATAGTCCAGCCCCCTCTGGACATTTCTTGTCCCACACTGCCACAACCACTTTTCAACTAAAAAAAAAATCTCAATGCAGTTTTCATAGCAAAAAAAAGAAAAGATGTGTTCCTGTCCCCAAAGGGCTCATAATCTAAAAAACAAAACACAAAAGAGACACCAGTACTGGAAGGATGCTGTGCTGGGGTTGAATAGGGACAGTTTATGGCTTTTAGGAACCCTGCCATCTATCTACAATTTTAATATTCCATGAAGTTCTGGCTTTAGAAACGTTTATAGTCCAAGGAAGAAATAAGAAATAAGAACTTAATTGATTAAACAACATTTGAAAGCTCTATCAAAACATTTTTTCTTTTGGTATGTGAAATATTTATTCCCCTCCGGATGATGCAAATTTTGTCAGCACCACTTTTACTCATTCAGTGGTTCTTATAGCACATTTGATTCACTTAGAATGTGCAAGCAGACATAACTATACTGTCTCATGAAAAGTAACATGTACAAAATGAGTTATGTTATTTTCACTCAGATGCTGCTTCCATCCTGTTGTTGCACACCATAATACCATAATTGCTCTTCAAATTAGAGAGCTCAACATGCCACAGAGCTGAAAGCTACCTACTAGAAAATCCATGGATACTATATTTTTCTCACTGTGTTAGGGATAAAAATATCTCTTTAATCCTTTTCATGGGGAAAAGAATCCAGAGAACTGTATATAGCACCTTAAATTGTTTCTCTAGAGGAAGCAGTCACTTTCTCAAGTACCTGTTAATAATGCTCATCATGAGAGAACATTGCACAATATCAAAGTGGTATACTTTGTTATACAATTCCAAAAGGTCAGTTACATAAGCAAATCACCAAATAAAGCAGAGACAGATTTTGTTTTCCTTGTTAATTAACTCTGGGGGTGGGGTGGAGTTTGATTGTTCTATGTTATGGTTAATTAACTTTAATAATATGCAACCTTCAGCATCCAGACCTAATTATAGCAGGCCAAATGCTTAATTTTATAGATCAGTTTAAATCTCAATAGGCTTGATATATAAAAAAAGAACTACTGCAAGTGGTATTTTTCTTCCTAATGGGGATTTTGTCCTAACTCTGAGGCTTAAGAGACTTTCAGTATCTGCAATCATAATCCCCATAACCCTAATTCATACTCAAGACGAGGTAGAGAAACATGAATCTAGCTTCTTTTCCTTCTACAGGGAGGCAACAACGTCCAGAGAACTCCAGAAGTGGGTGGAAAGTTCCAAGGGAGCTTGTTCCAGGTGATCCCACCCCTTTTGTAATTGGGACCAATGGCTGAGAAGTGGGTGATGGAATGAGGTCTTGCCAGGGCACTTTCCAGATTAGCCTCTCAACAGCGGCAAAATGCTTCCATTCAGGCAAATCGCATTCAAAACATAAATAGCAAAGCTCCCAGCAGGGGGAGAAGCCTTGCAAAAACTAACAACACCCCCAAACAGCGACCTTTTTACAACGGACATACGTTTTATCAATAAATTTCAGCGATTAAATCTGAAACAAGGCATCAGAAATGTGAACGGCACCCTGCTGTCAGCATAGGGACTGCGGTGTCACAACACAGGAAGTGTGGAAGCACACTTCAGAGATACGCTGTGACCCCGTTGCAGGGTCTAATCTGGAAAGCAACCAGGAGCGTTCAGAGTAAGCAGTTGCATACAGGCTCTTGCTATGGTGGGCATCCAGGGAACAACGGAGTCTAGGATTGATAAGGGGAAAGTACCTTCAGGGATTGTGCAGGGCAGGAAGCTAGAGAAACAATCAGCAGCAGTAACAGCAGAAAGCCATGCAGGCCCAGTAATGCAATGAAACGAAGTTGCAGGAACATTCACAAGCTTTGCAGGCTCACACTCTTAGCTGGTTCAAAATCTCATTGGCAATTGTTATAGCTGCTTCCCTCACAAACACAAAGTCATCTTGTATAGATTTAACTAAGAGTTTATTCAGCGACAACTCCATTTTCTTCTCCTTCTTTCCCTTTCTGACTCCACCTGACACACAGGCGCGGGGGGTAATACCAATACCAATTGGGTGTACCAATCAGAAGGCAGAGCAAAGAGATGCCAGAAATGGGGGCGGGAGACAAAGAGTGAGACCCCTGCTTACTATCTGTATTCCTAATGTTGCTAGTGGGAACTAGGACAAAAGGTGCAAACAGACGATGCAACTGGAGCTGCAACTCCAACAAAAGCAGCTGTGACTAGCCCTCTTCAGACTTTATGAATCATAACTGAGCACTGCTCATGAGTGGGGAAGCAGGGAGGATGTTCTGCGCCCTGCTGTCACTCATCCTCCCTGCACGCAACAACCATGCTTACAGCGCCATTTGTCTGGAGGGGGACAGTGCCATAAACATCATGACTGGTGATCATCATGCTTACCTGTGGCACCTGTTGGAAGTGAAGGACTTTGCGCTGTCTCTTGTCTCAGTGACACACGAGGGCAGTCTAGTGAGTCAGAGGGCTAGAGGGTCAAGACATTGGTCATCCCTTCTCTACTGCTCTGACACTATCCCACTGGAATGTAGATTGCTCCTCTTAGGGACTTCCTTCCTTCCTTCCTGCTTTGCACTTCCTCTTCCTCCCTCTTCCTGTTCGTTCTGCCTTGCAACATGCAAGCTCCTCTCCCCTGCACCATGTGTGCAGAGATGCAGAATCCATCTGCATCCAGCTAGCTAGATAGATTAGAGATCCTAACTCCTCACTTTCCTATCTAGAATTGAGTTCTTTAATAAATGCCATATATTTTGATTTGTAACGATGAACTGGCTCCAAGTTACTTTACTCTCAGCATACACGCATGCCTAACCAAATTCCGCTGTGTTGTGCCTCTGTGCACTCTGCTATAATGAAAAAGGGATTCTCTTACCAGAGAGAATTCCCAACAGCACCCAAGTTGCCAGCAGCCTCCTCTTCTTTCCTCGGGCATATTGCAAGCTTTTCAAGGAATGTGAGGACAGTTACTTCTTGCAAAAGATCACAAGGGTCAGATTGGACCCAAACAGCCGCTCAGATGAGGAGAAAGCCGCAGCTGGTGAGCTTTCTCCTTAGCCAGTGGGCTTTCTCCTGCATATTTCTCCTGTGCATTTGCTTAAAATAATGTATTCAGGTTGAAGGTTTTTGGATTTTTATACACACACACACACACACACACACACACACACACACTTGATAAGTTTCTTAACAGGGGCTGACATCCTGACTAGCACTGTGCTCATGCAGCAGTGCCAGGATTAACTCTTTGCCTAGTTAACCCCTGCTAACTAGGCAAAGAGGCACTTTTTAAACATGGTGATTCTCTTTATTTAGCAGGGGGAGAGCAACTGACCCTATCGACCCACAGCACAGTGCCCCTCCAGTGACTGTTGCTGGTGTCTATCTTATGTTTCATTTAGATTGTGAGCCCTTTGGGGACAGGGATCCATCTTGTTTGTTTGTTTGTTTGTTTGTTTGTTTGTTTGTTATTTCTCTATGTAAACCACTTTGAACACTTTTGTTTAAAAATGGTATATAAATCTTTGTTGAAATTTGAAGATCCAGAGTACCACTGTGTCATTTTGTGCATGGGGGAAGCAGCAGTATTTGACACTCACACCTACCTTATGAAGCCCCTTGTGCATCAGAAAAATATGTTCCAAAGGGCTGTGAAACCCTCAGGGACATCTTTTTGGAACACACAGTGGGCTTCAGAGGGAAGGGGAAGTCAAAATGTTCATTTTGACTGTCATTGGACAGTCTCCCATGAGTGCAATGGAGCAGCAGCAGTCTGGATGCTGACATGGATTCACATGTGCCTTGTCAGCATTGGTATCAACCAGTGTCTTTATGCCACCTTTATGCATTATATATTTTGTAAACATTCCTATGGCAAAATACATGTGTTGCTACATTGTATTCATGACAGAATCATGCCATCTTCTCCATAACTGGCCATTGATAGCCCCTGATATAGTTTGATTGATTGGTCGGTCAATAAAAGAGATTACAAAAACAGCAAAAAATGCTAGTGCTGTTTCCTTTTAAGGAAATTGAAGTGTGCTCCTTGGACTGCCATGTAAGCATACTTGGAATCAGTGTCCTTGAAAGCATATTTTGTGTACAAATAAGCCCTATTCACAAGTTACGTTCAATGCACAAACAATGGTACACTTCATATCTGTAGCCTGTGTTTGAGGGGCCTGTACTCAGGTCCACCTTTTAAATGAATCCATGTACAAGCATTCACAGAAAAATGTGTACATGTGTAGCATCTGTAACATCTGAACATAATCTAACATCTGAATAGGGCTATAGATATAAATAAACTCAGAATTTATCTGATGGCATTTTCAGCTCAGTACAGATTTTGTACAGTTGGGCCTATTGAGTTTAATAAGGATGTGGGTTGTTTCCTAAGAAGAAACACAGGGGTCGGGGATAATTGTTTGCTTTCCATTGCCATAACCTTATACAAAAAGTACATTACAGCCTTCTGTTGCGCCCTCTCATTCTTTGTGGGCCATCTTCATTTTTTTGTGCTTCCCCTCTTTCTTTGTCCTTCTTATTTCCCCTCCCTCCCTCTCGGTCACTTTCGATTCATTTGCCTTTTTCCTTCTGTAAGCAAATTCTGAAGGAAGGGGATGCTTGTGGGTAGGGGTGGGCTGCAGCCGCTGCTTGTGCAGTTGGACACAAAGTTTATAATAAACCTGCACGCTTCCTCTGTAACATGTAAGAATGCAAAGGCAACAGCCGCACCCACTGCATGTCCCCAGCACCTGGGATTCTGCCTGTGCACCTGGAGGTTCTCTATAGCCATCATGACTAATAGCCACAGAGGGATCTCTCCTCCTCCGTGAATGTTTCTAACCCCCTTTCAAGCCCATCTAAGCCAGTGGTCATCACCGCATCTAGAGGTGGTGAGTTCCACAAGTTAATTGGCTTTCTTTTTGTGTATTCTGAACAGAGACAGGCCTCAGTGCTGAATGTGATTTAGAGGAATTTCCTAGCTAAAGGACTTCAGCAAGTGATTAGGTGGAAATCTAATCTTAAGTGATTAGGTGGGAAATTAGCTGGGGACATGCAATGGATGTGGCTGTTGCCTTTGCCCTCTTACATGTTACAGAGGACTCATGCAAGGCTTATTATAAACTTTGTGTCCAACTGTGCAAGCAGCAGCTGCAGCCCACCCCTATCCACAAGCATCCCCTTCCTTCAGAATTTGTTAACAGAAGGGGAAAGTCAAATGAATAGAAAGTGACATGTGGGGAGCAGGGAGGGCAGGACTGGGATGACTCCCCCCTGGTGCTCTGACACTTTGAGTTGCACCCCCAAGACAGTGTTTGGATTCAAACCAGAGCCAGCATGACCAGTAACAGTAACTTGTGACTTCACAGTCAGCCACAGAATTCTGCCATCATGGTTCCCCTTGGAAACCTGTGAAGATTCTGCAGCAGGCTCACTTGGCAGCATTTTAGATTAGCTGAAGCATCTTCGATAAATTGGCTGTCTTCGGCTGTCAGTTTATTAGCAGCTTATCAGTTTAGTTGTCAAGATGGGTGGCTGTTGGTCATGTGTGGCCTGCAGGTAAGTCTCTGGCATGGTGGGTGAAGCAAAATCTAATGGCGGTGTGGATTTGGTTTTTAAAGATGCCCTTCTGTTGTTTTAGGCTGTCTGGGCAGAGAACTGAAGCCCAGCCTGCTGTGTTCACACGTGTTTGTGCTCCCTGTGGGAACTTCAGTGGTCACAAGTTCACCACCACTATTCACATCACACAGCTTCTCCTTGAAATTCAGGCGGCCCTTGAAGGTCACCTGCTTGGCTGATTTCCACTGTGTTTCTTAAGCTTGGAGGTCCTAGACCGGTGAAGCTGTATCACTCAGGAGCTGCTGGCTGGCACTGACAGGTAAGTGGATGATGAGAGTGCCTGCTTCTCCTCAGGGCTCCCCAGCCCCCCAGGGAAAGCCGCCTTGGAGAACTGTTTCTCTTATACAATGGAGAGAGATGGGCAGACATCCATCTGATGGATGGATAGCAGGAGGGCAGGTTCATCCATCTCTATCCTTTGCTGTTGATGCAGCCGAAGGTGTTAGAGGAGACTGGCGGGGGCGCGGGCGCTCTGTGAGTCACATCTAGCTATCCTCCATTCGAGGAGGAGATGGGGAAAGGGCTGTGGCAGCAGGCAGGTAGGTTTCGTCATTCTCCTTTAGAGGTTGTGCACTTTTGAAAAAGTCCTGCGAGAACCCTTTGCCCACACCCAGCCCCAAAACATCCTCTGGGTCTTTTTCTCCCTGCCTTCAAGAAAAGGAAGCTAATTATTTCCAAAGTATCTCATTTTTTGACAATTACATGGGTCAAGATGGAATTGGAGGATCACCTGAAAACAAAGGCAACATTTCCTGGCCAATGTGCTCTGAGCTTGGTCCAAAGAGACTCTTTCTTTCTCCGACCACAGTTTTCTACCTCTAGGAGCCAGGCCCGCATCCCTGAGATCACAGCTATGCTTCCTGCTTATGGCATCCAGGCAGATTTTCATGACCCCCCACCCCACCAGGCCAAGAGGCTGTAACTGGGGGTGGTTCGTGAACCAGAGATAGTCCATGTCAACCATCAGCTCCCATTCTGCTCAAAGGAGAAGCTTCTTTCCTCACACAGAAGGGAGAGCCCATAGCCCAGTAGTGGAACAATTGCTTTGCATGCACAAGGTCTGTTGAGACTTCATCATCTTCTGTTAAAGGATCTTAGCTAGATAGGAAAAGGCCTCTGCCCAAGAGTGGCTGCCAGCCAGAGTAGGGCAAAGAGAGCCAAGAGTCTGACTTGGTAGAAGGCAGCTGCACTTGTATGTACAGCAGACAGAGCCTGGCCATTGCACTCCCTTCTGAAGTGTACTTGGTGAGAGCTGTCTTGCCAGTCAGTGCTATGCAATGTACACCTCTTCATTCCTTGCTTGTTTCCTTGGGTGGCCCACCTCACCCACAATCCCAGGCTACTTCCCAGCTGGCTAACCTAGGCAGAAAAGGGAGGCCATTTCTATCAGGCCTACAAGCCATGATCATTTCCTGATTCCTGCTTTATTTCCTCTCTTTCAGGTCATCCCAGAAACCCAACCCATGTTGAAGAATTTTCTGGGGGACTCCCCAATGTTTTGGGGAACACTCTGGGGAAAGAGCTCATTGAGGAACCCTCCATGCCAGAACCCATTCCAGCATCTCGCATCACCAACAACACCCTGGGGGAAGAGCTCACTGAGGAACACTCCGTGCCAGAACCCCTTCCAGCACCTTGCCTCACCAATGACATCCTGGGGGAAGAGCTCACTGAGAAACCCTCCGTGCCAGAACCCCTTCCAGCACCTCATATCACCAAAAACATCCTGGGGGAAGAGCTCACTGAGGAACCCTCCATGCCAGAACCACTTCCAGCACCTCGCATGACCAATGACATTCTGGGGGAAGAGCTCACTGAGGAACCCTCCATGCCAGAACCCCTTCCAGCACCTCGTATCACCAAAAACATCCTGGGGGAAGAGCTCACTGAGGAACCCTCCATGCCAGAACCACTTCCAGCACCTCGCATGACCAATGACATTCTGGGGGAAGAGCTCACTGAGGAACCCTCCATGCCAGAACCCCTTCCAGCACCTCGTATCACCAAAAACATCCTGGGGGAAGAGCTCACTGAGGAACCCTCCATGCCAGAACCCCTTCCAGCAACTCACATCACTAACAACATCTTGGGGGAAGAGCTCACTGAGGAACCCTCCATGCCAGAACCCCTTCTAGCAACTCACATCACCAACAAGATCCTGGGGGAAGCGCTCACTGAGGAAGCCTCCATGCCAGAACCCCTTCCAGCAACTCACATCACCAATGACATTCTGGGGGAAGCACTCATTGAGGTAAACTCCATGCCAGAACACTTTCCAGCAACTCACATCACCAATGACATCCTGGGGGAAGAGCTCACTGAGGAACCCTCCATGCCAGAACCCCTTCCAGCAACTCAAATCACCAACGACATCCTGGGGGAAGCGCTCACTGAGGAACCCTCCATGCCAGAACACCTTTCAGCAACTCACATCACTAAAAACATCTTGGGGGAAGACCTCACTGAGGAACCCTCCATGCCAGAACCCCTTCTAGCAACTCACATCACCAACAAGATCCTGGGGGAAGCGCTCACTGAGGAACCCTCCGTGCAAGAACCCCTACCAACACCTCACATGACCATTGACATCCTGGGGGAAGAGCTCACTGAGGAACCCTCCGTGCCAGAACCCCTTCCAGCAACTCACATCACCAACGACATCCTGGGGGAAGCACTCATTGAGGAACCCTCCTTGCCAGAACCCCTTCCAGCAACTCACATCACCAACAACATCCTGGGGGAAGCGCTCATTGAGGAACCCTCCATGACAGAACCCCTTCCAGCAATTCACATCACCAACAACATCCTGGGGGAAGAGCTCATTGAGGAACCCTCCATGCCAGAACCCCTTCCAGCAACTCACATCACCAACAACATCCTGGGGGAAGAGCTCATTGAGGAACCCTCCATGCCAGAACCCCTTCCAGCAACTCACATCACCAACAACATCCTGGGGGAAGAGCTCACTGAGGAACCCTCCATGCCAGAACCCCTTACAGAAACTCACATCACCAACAACATCCTGGGGGAAGCACTCATTGAGGAACCCTCCGTGCCAGAACCCCTTACAGCAACTCACATCACCAACAACATCCTGGGGGAAGCACTCATTGAGGAACCCTCCATGCCAGAACCCCTTCCAGCAACTCACATCACCAACAACATCCTGGGGGAAGCACTCATTGAGGAACCCTCCTTGCCAGAACCCCTTCCAGCAACTCACATCACCAATGACATCCTGGGGGAAGCGCTCATTGAGGAACCCTCCATGCCAGAACTCCTTCCAGCAACTCACATCACCAACAACATCCTGGGGGAAGAGCTCATTGAGGAACCCTCCATGCCAGAACCCCTTACAGAAACTCACATCACCAACAACATCCTGGGGGAAGCACTCATTGAGGAACCCTCCGTGCCAGAACCCCTTACAGCAACTCACATCACCAACAACATCCTGGGGGAAGTGCTCACTGAGGAACCCTCCATGACACAACCACTTCCAGGACCTCGTATCACCAAAAACATCCTGGGGTAAAAGCTCACTGAGGAACCCTCCGTGCCAGAACCCCTTCCAGGACCTTGCATCACCAATGACATCCTGGAGGAAGAGCTCACTGAGGAAACCTCAATGCCAGAACCCCTTCCAACACCTTGCATCACCAATGACATCCTGGGGGAAGAGCTCACTGAGGAACCCTCCGTGCCAGAACCCCTTCCAGGACCTTGCATGACCAATGACATCCTGGGGGAAGCGCTCATTGAGGAACCCTCCATGCCAGAACCCTTTCCAGCAACTCACATCACCAAAAAAATCCTGGGGGAAGAGCTTACTGAGGAACCCTCCATGCCATATCCCCTTCCAACACCTCGCATGACCATTGACATCCTGGGGGAAGAGCTCACTGAGGAACCCTCCATGCCAGAACCTCTTCCAGCACCTCGCCTCACCAATGACATCCTGGGGGAAGAGCTCACTGAGGAACCCTCCGTGCCACAACCACTTCCAGCACCTCGTATCACCAAAAACATCCTGGGGTAAAAGCTCACTGAGGAACCCTCCGTGCCAGAACCCCTTCCAGGACCTTGCATCACCAATGACATCCTGGAGGAAGAGCTCACTGAGGAAACCTCAATGCCAGAACCCCTTCCAACACCTTGCATCACCAATGACATCCTGGGGGAAGAGCTCACTGAGGAACCCTCCGTGCCAGAACCCCTTCCAGCACCTCGCATGACCAACGACATCCTGGGGTAAGAGCTCACTGAGGAACCCTCCATGCCAGAACCCCTTCCAACACCTAGCATGACCATTGACATCCTGAGGGAAAAGCTCAGTGAGGAACCCTCCGTGCCAGAACCTCTTCCAGCACTTCGCCTCACCAATTACATCCTGGGGGAAGAGCTCACTGAGGAACCATCTGTGCCAGAACCCCTTCCAGCACCTCGTATCACCAAAAACATCCTGGGGGAAGAGCTCACTGAGGAACCCTCCATGCCAGAACCCCTTACAGCAACTCACATCACCAATGACATCCTGGGGGAAGCGCTCATTGAGGAACCCTCCATGCCAGAACCCCTTCCAGCAACTCACATCACCAACAACATCCTGGAGGAAGCGCTCATTGAGGAACCCTCCATGCCAGAACCCCTTCCAGCAACTCACATCACCAACAACATCCTGGGGGAAGCGCTCACTGAGGAACCCGCCATGCCAGAACCCCTTCCAGCAACTCACATCACCAACAACATCCTGGGGAAGCGCTCACTGAGGAACCCTCCATGCCAGAACCCCTTCCAACACCTTGCAGCACCAATGACATCCTGGGGAAGCGCTCACTGAGGAACCCGCCATGCCAGAACCCCTTCCAGCAACTCACATCACCAACAACATCCTGGGGAAGCGCTCACTGAGGAACCCTCCGTGCCAGAACCCCTTCCAGCACCTTGCATCACCAATGACATCCTGGAGGAAGAGCTCACTGAGGAAACCTCAATGCCAGAACCCCTTCCAACACCTTGCATCACCAATGACCTACTGGGGGAAAAGCTCACTGAGGAACCCTCCGTGCCAGAACCCCTTCCAGTACCTTGCATCACCAATGACATCCTGGAGGAAGAGCTCATTGTGGAAACCTCAATGCCAGAACCCCTTCCAGCATCTCGCATGACCAATGATATCCTGGGGGAAGAGCTCACTGAGGAACCCTCCATGCCATAACCCTTTCCAGCAACTCAGATCACCAATGACATCCTGGGAGAAGAGCTCACTGAGGAACCCTCCATGCCAGAACCCCTTCCAGCCACTCTCATGACCAACAAGATCCTGGGGAAGAGCTCACTGAGGAACCCTCCATGCCAGAACCCCTTCCAGCACCTCATATCACCAATTACATTCTGGGGGAATAGCTCACTGAGGAACCCTCCATGCCAGAACCTCTTCCAGCACCTCGCATCACCAACAACATCCTGGGGGAAGCGCTCACTGAGGAACCCTCCATGCCAGAACCCCTTCCAGCACCTCGCATCACCAACGACATCCTGGAGGAAGAGCTCATTGAGGAAACCTCAATGCCAGAACCCCTTCCAACACCTTGCATCACCAATGACCTACTGGGGAAAGTGCTCATTGAGGATACCTCAGTGCCAGGTCCTTCCATTCTCACAGACACTCCAAAGGAAGCAGCTTCTGTGTCAGAGCCCTTACTAGAGCCTTCCATTGCTGATAATTATCTTCAGCAAGAAGTAGAACTCCTCAAAGGCTTACAGCATGACTATGTCCAGCAGCGTAAGTATTGCGACACCTCAGAAACCTTTTGCATAAACACCCAGCACAAAGATCAGCTGCAGTTTTGATACCCAGCCCAGATGATGGACTAAGCCCTAACACTGCCCTTTTTGCAAGTCACCAGTACTCAGCCTGGTCAGCACGTACAACATTTGTTCCTTTGTGTTCTCTTTGTTGCAGAACTGAGGGTTCGCCTCATTTCCCAACAGTTCCCTCTTTCTCTCTGGGCCATCAACCTGCAAATTGGACACATGCGGACAAGGCTCATCCGCAGTGAAGTTCGGCTGCAGTGGTGGGAAAGGGAAGGTATGTTCCCAGCATGCCCCTGAAATTGCTGCTTGGCTAAGAACGGCTCTTTTGTTTATTTCATGTTGAAATGCTTGATTTGAGTCTGCATCTAAGGTTTCAGAGGGGAGGTCTGTGAGTGGGTTGTCAGTGCTTGCTGAAGTGTTCCTTCGTTTTCTGTCTTTCATGTGTCCAAGCTCCAGTGCCTGTAATCCAAGCAGCTTCTCAGGGTGAGCAGTGAGGGCAAGTGATGGTGGGTGTGGTAGGATGTCAGCCTTTGCAGCTGACCTCCTGCTTCTTCTTCTCTCTTGCAGATGTTCCTGCAGGCCCTGCTGCACTTCTCCAGCCCTCTAGGTCTGATTCATCATTGTCCTCTGCCTCCCTTGAGGTTGCCTCCATCCCACCCTCCACCTCCACCTCTTCCCTCCTCCTGCATCCCTCTCCACCTCCTCCTCCTTCCCCACCTCCTCTGGAGCCGGACCTCAGCAATGTGAAAGAAACTCTGCAGAGTTTGGTAGAGATGCAGCTCCATCAGCTGCGTGACCGTAAGTCTTACAGAGGCAGCATTCCATAACCTCTACCTTTTCCATCCTCATTGTGATTTTACAATCTAAAAAACTTATAGTCTAAAAACAGAGGCAGGGATACAATAGAAGAAGTAGAGGGAAGCTGAGGTGGGGGCAAGTGGGGGAAAGATGTGTATGTATTTCAGCTGCACCTCCTTAGGACCAGGGAGACCCAGGTTTGAATTCTCATCCAGTCATGAAACTCTCTGGGTGACTTTGGGCCAGTCACTTGTCCCACAGCCTAACTTACCTCTTAGGGTTATTGTGAGGGGAAAATAACCATGTATAAACCTCCCTGAGCTGCTTGAGGAAGAGCAGAATATGAATGCTAAAAGGAAAACAAATATCAGCCCTTTTGAGTTTAAGCTGAGATGAAACAGGAAACCAAGGAGGATGATATACAATTGTGCATATTGCAAATCCTCCTTATAGTGTCATCAATGTACATGGGCAAAAGTTCCCTGCCACCAGGAGCATACAGTCTAAAGTTTGGCTTTGGAGAGAGAAGTGAGGAAGAGGAGGAATGGGAGAGGAAAGCATAAGGGGCATTCAATTCAAGCCGATGGAGCTGCCTCTACTGAGGCATTACGCCAAAGGCTGCGCAGTGGAGGTGGGTTTTCAGGTATCATTGGAGGGATAGGAGAGAGACAAGGGGCCACATCTGAGTGGCAGTTCCAGACCCAAGGGTCAGCGAGAGGGAAGAGAAAGAGTTGTTTTAGAGAGCAGGAGACCTTCAGGTGGCTCCTGAAGACAGAGAAGCTGGAAGAGCAAAAATCAACCTGACGAGGTGCAAGTTCACCAGGGGGGGGTACATAGCCATGGAGGGTTTTCAAGACAGAGAGGAGGAGTCTGTGCTGGGCATGGAAGGGGACTAGAAGTCCGTGCAGGGACTGACATGGTGGAGGACAGGCCCCTTCACCCTGTTTGTTTTCTCTCCTTCAAGGCCAAAGAGACCTCCGCAGCTGCCAGGAATGCTTACAAAGCTTCAAGGCACTGAGGGGACAATTGAGGCGGCTAAGGAGCAGACTGGCCAGGGTGGAAGCCACTATGGGGATCGTGGTTCCTCCAAGGAAGCTGGACGTTGCTGAGGAAGAAGGGGAAGGCAAATTAAAAGAGACAACTGTGCTACTATTTACATAAGTAGCAATAAAATGCTGTGTATATATTTTTAAAAAATTAAATATTTGTTTTAATAGGATGTAGAAATAGAACAGCAATAAAACTTGCATATTTATTGTTTAAAAAAAATAAAATATTTTATTTTAAAGAAAATACATTTGTCTTGCTTTGAATATTCTTTGGGTAGAGTTGGGTAAAAAGGTCTTTGGGTCAAACTCAGCTACAGAAAAGACTCTCTTGGCCAGTCCACTCAGGGCCAAGAGATGTTTGAGATGTAGCTCAAGATAGACAATTCCTTGCCAGGAGGCTTATACAGAGCTTGTCTGTCCCAACATGTATGGCTAGGAGGCTGGATTTTGGCCCTGAAGAGGGATCTGCCCTGTGTGGAAGAGGATGGAATGGTGTTGCGCAAGAGGAAGCTTGATTTAGGGCAGGGCTGCACAACTCCAGCCCTCCAGCTGCTGTTTGGCTACAGTTCCCATCAACCCTGACTATTGGCTACTGCGACTACCGGGGACTATGGGAGCTGTAATCAAACAACAGCTGGCGGCCAAATGTTATTCAACAGCCTTCTTATTTTCCACCAAGAGCCAAATCAGCAGCTGGAGGCTTAGATCTAGACGGAGTCAAACTGAGTGACTGATTTGGCCCTGGGGGGAAAGCTAGGAGGTGGCACCTCCATTTCTTTTGCAGGAAGAAAAGCCGTGGGGGTGGCTCTCTGTAGAGCATGACAGGAAAGAACCAAGAAAGGCAGCCTCCATATCAGGCCACCTCCCAGGACCTTCCAGCCTTGCTTGTACTCTGGCAGAAGAACCCAAGGAGACCACCTTTATATCATGAGAGCTCTGTATCAGACCTCCACCCAGGGCAATCCATCCCTGCTGATACTTCAGGGAAAGAGAATGAAGAGGCCCCCTACATAGCAGGCCTCCTCCCAAATGCAGGATCAGCAATGAGATTAGACCTTTAGCCTCCAGGCTGTTTTTCTGCCGGAGAAGAGAGAAGGAGGAAAGCCTGAAAGAGAGCACTTGTCACTGCAGATGTTAGATTTGATATGACAATGAAATAAGACAGCAATGCAGGGACCACTGCATTAGCTACACAACTCAGTGGTCGAATGCCTGTCCTTGACCATCTCTAACAGCCCTTAAAGATGGTCAAGTGTAATGACAAGAATATGTTTGCTCTTGAGGCTCATTGTGCATGCATTGAGAAGAATCATTCGAATCAACAGAAGATGCCTTCTTAATGGGATACATTGGGCTGAGTGTTTGCACCTAGAACAACATATCACCATGGGAGTGCTGTGTCCATGAATGCAGTAATGCAAAGAGGTGATGTTTCAGACAAATGGTGCGCCTGATTCAGACAGCTCTAGGCAACAAGCTTGATACTCTGGCAATGATTCAGGAATATCATCCAATCTTCAAGGTCAGTTTCCTTTTAAAAGTGAAGAGAGAGTTTCTGTAATCCTGACACCATTATTACATTTTATTAACATTATGCTAACTGGATGGTCATACATTGATTTTCTTAAAAGGATTCAATTTCCTGGCCAGAGTGACCAACATTTAGTCTACTAATTGTTTTAACTTAAGAGAAATAAACAGCTCCAGGAGATATGACTGTTTTGGATGCCCCTTAATAAAAATGGAACTACTTTGATAGAATTTCCTTATTTTGCCAAGACCAGATGGCTGAATTTTGAAAGCACATTTAGCAAATAGTTTCTCTCTCTCTCTCTCTTTTCTTCTGATAGAGAATAGTTCATATCTGTATCAATATATGCCAGCCCAGGGCCAACTCCAAAAGTAAATGGGATATTTGGCCCAGGGGTCGGGGAGCCAACAAAACAGCAGCCGAAAGTCCCTTGCTGTTGCCTAGCAACTAATACACATCCCTTTGCCTTGGCTCAGCAAAATTGCCAAATCAGATCTCAACATGGATATCACAAGCCACTGCACACCTAACCATGACAGTGCCTGCAAGGAGGCAAGAAAGGATGCATCTTGCCAAGAGAAAGGCACACCACCTGCATTCAAGGGTGGAACTTGGGGGGGGGGCAGGGCACGTGCCCTAGGCGCCACTGAGGAGGGGGCACCACACCAGTTCCTGCCACCCCCACCCCATTGCCCACCGGCCCGGCCCCAGGGCCCCTCAGCCACTTGCCATCCTGCTTGCCTTGCCCTCCGGCTCTGGCCTAGGATCCCAGCGACCTGCAAACTGCAGAGAGCTCTTCTTCTCTCCCCGCCTCTCAGCTGATTGGCAGGTGGGCGGGGCTTCCAGAGAGGCCTCCCTGAAGCCTGAACTTGGCATTCTCCTGCAAGCCAGGAGGGAGACAGGATGGAAGAGTTCTCTGCAGCAGACTAGGGGTGTGCACGGAACCGGTCCGACACTGGGGTGGGGGGGTTCCAATTTTTAAAGGGGGAGCTTTACTCACCCCTTCCAGTAAAGTAACGTATTTCATGTAGTAATTGGGCGGCAGGGTGCCGCCCGCTTCAATCTCCGACTCCGGCCGCTGTGCGGGCTCCTTGGTAGACATAATCGGGTGGCAGGATCGCTCCAAGTCCCTGCCACCCGCCCTCTTCAAACTAAGCAAGCCCCCCTCGGCTGGCGGCCGCCCCCTGTAGCTATCAAGGGGTTCCCCCCTCCCCTCCGCCCCCTTCTTGTCAGATGGTCCCCCATTACAGGAGGACGGCAGGAGAACTCCCTGCCGTCCCCCTTCTCCTTTGCCGGCTGGGGTGCAAATGGCTCCTAGGAAGCCTTTCGCGCACGTGCGCAAAAGGCTTCCTAGAAGCCATTTGCAGCCCAGCCGGAAAAGCAAGCGGACAGCAGGGAGTTCTCCCGCCGCACGCTCGCTAAAGTTAACTTCTTTAACGTTAACTTTAGCAAGCGGGCGGCGGGAGAACTCCCTGCCGTCTGCTTGCTTTGCCGGCTGGGCTGCAAATGGCTTCTAGGAAGCCTTTTGCGCACGTGCGCGAAAGGCTTCCTAGGAGCCATTTGCACCCCAGCCGGCAAAGGAGAAGGGGGACAGCAGGGTGGCAGTTTAAAACCCTGATCATGTACCTAGGTCTCGGTCAAGTAACCATCTCTGGTAGCAAACTCCCATTACCATACCCAACTGTTGTCAGTTTGGTTTACAGTTGTTTTTCTGGCCCTGAATCCTCTGTAAGAATTGTCAAGGATAATGAGAAATATTGACCTGCTGCTATGTATCTTAATCCTCCACTCCTAAGTATGGGTTCCAACATGCCTCTGGCACCAGCAGCATAAGTTCTCCACAGCACAAGGTCTCCACACAGTGTGAGATGGTGTTTTGTCTTATTTCGGCAGTGGACCTGCTGGTATTTCCCATCCCAGCCACCTTTGTGTTGTTGTAATCCTCTGTAATAAAAGCCTTCAGCATGATCCCGTGTCATTTCTTGGCCCGTGTCTTTCTCGGCCGATGCTGCAGCAGTCTCTCAGTACCAACCTCTGTGACTTACCCACCAGAGCAGTGATGGAACCGGAGGGGTGGGGTGGGGGGATGGAGCTCATGTTCACACCCTCTCCTGGTGGCTCTACTGGGCACAAGCAGAATGCATACCAGTGATGCCCCTTGCACATGGTGTCACACGCAAGAGGCATGGCCAGAGGGCCTCCAGAAGGCCTGCACAAGCCACCCGAATCTCATTCCCAGCCGACGCTCATTCCCCCGAGAAAGGGAAACACATCCACCCAGCCAGGACACAGGGGTGTAGCTATTATTGAACAAAAGGGTTCAAAGAGCCCCTAGCTCCACCCCTCCCTATTTTCTTCATTATCTCCCTCACTCTGAGGGGCCACCAGAGAGAGGGGTGAACACGATCCCCCTCTCCCCTAGCTACTCCCCTGCCAGGACATGCTGACAGGGAATGAGCACTGGAGGGTTCACACAAGCCATTTCCAGGCTCTGGCCATGCCCCCTTGTGTCTGAGATCATGTGTAAGGGGGCATGGTCAGAGCCCTGGAAGGGTTGCACAAGCCATCAGGAGCTCATTCCCAGCTGGTGTTTTCAGGCCAGGTTATGTTTTGGTCATTTTCTCCACTGCAAAGAGAATGAATACGATGAATATTTATATACTGCTTGTAAGGAACCAGTCCCAGCCAGTTGACCCATGAGGGAGATTTTTGCTGAGTCACCCCTCCCACTGAGCTATGAAGCTGACTGGGTTTTTAATCTTTAACTTTTAAGGCAAGAAGTTCAAGAAAGAAAGAGGAAAACTCTGGTAGTTTAATGAAAAGATGAATCTCTGGTAGATTAAATCGTTGCCACCAAATCACTTTAAAAGTTTTTCCTAACGGGGCTTGAGTGACTGAAAAGCCCTGTTTCACTTTGGTTCCCCTTGCTGACAGGAAAGTAAATAAAAACCCACTGCTTCCCTGTGTGTTTGCTTGCACGTGGTGCTAATGATAGCTGGCTAAGCTCTTTTGATGATGCGTCTGCACTGGAGGAATTCCCTCCTTTCACCCACCCCCTTCCTTCTCCTGAGTTAATAACCAACTCTCGGAGGCTTGTAAAAAGAAAAGAACGAGAAAAATATTTTATTCAATTGTTACAGACTGGTTCATCTGAGGTTTCGGCTTTTTAGATACACTAAAAAACACTTAACTTGGATTACAAGAATGTTTCAGAATGCCCAGATCTTTTGCAGGTGGCACACATTGATATCTTAGTTTCTCAGTTACAAAGAACAGATATTTAGGAATTGCAAAGCAAACTCAGAAAGCAAAATAATTCCTAATGCAAAGTCTGACTAAGCATACTTTTCCCTACGCTAGTTTTCTGAAGCCTCAAAAACCTTGGGTTCTTTCCCCCTTGAAAAGTCACCAAAAATCCTGGCAAGATCAAGTCCCTGCAAATCTCTCACCCTGAGAGATTGTCCTGCAGAATTCACCATGTGGGAGCTGCCTCCATGCTGGTTGCTGCCCCTCCACACTCTCCTCTTCCTCCTCCTTCCTCCCAACATTCCCCCCAGCAGCAATCATGTCCCACCCACCTGGTGGATTGATGGGTCAAGACCTGTGGTCACCAGCCTGTCAGTCAGGGCCAGGGGTTCACTTCCTGTTAACCCTATTAGAGCTGGGAGGCTGATCACTACACTGCTTTTCAACAAAAGTTCTCAAAGCGTTTTAAAAGTAAAGTGTGCCATCGAGTCAGTGTTGACTCCTGGCGACCACAGAGCCCCATGGTTGTCTTTGGTATAATACAGGAGGGGTTTACCATTACTACCTCCCGTGCAGTATGAGATGATGCCTTTCAGCATCTTCCTATATTGCTGCTGCCCAGTATAGGTCTGGGAAACATACCAGCGGGGATTTAACCCGGCAACGTCTGGCTTGCTAGTCAAGTCATTTCCCCGCTGCGCCATTATGTGACTTAAAGGTATAGTGTGCCATAGAGATGGTGTCAGCTCCTGGCGACCACAGATCCCTGTGGTTCTCTTTGGTAGAATACAGGAGGGGTTTACCATTGCCTCCTCCTGTGCAGTATGATGCCTTTCAGCATCTTCCTATATCTCTGCTGCCCAATATAGGTGTTTCCCATAGTCTGGGAAACATACCAGTGGGGATTCGAACTGGCAACCTTCTCTTAGTCAAGCATTTCCCCACTGTGCCACTTAAGGTGACTTATTATGTGGCTTACATAGATATAAATAAACGAAATGACTCCCGATCCCCAAAGGGCTCACAATTTTAAAAAGAAACATAAGTTAGACACCAGCAATGGAGGGATGTTGTGCTGTGGATGGATAGGGCCAGTTGATCTCCTGCTGCTAAATAAAGAGAATCACCACTTTTAAAAGGTGCCTCTTTGCTTAGTTAGGGAACAAAGAATGAACAAAATTTGAACCCAGCCAGCAAACATCGACTAGGAATGAGTTCTGGAGGGATTGTGTGGCCCTTCCAAGGCTCTGGCCACAGGGAGGGCCAAGTCGGGTAGCTCCCAGGAACTTGGCCGTCTGTGTTCTCTGAACCCATCCGCCCTATTCTATCTCTGCCCCTGCACCACAAAGGATCAAAGCCACCTCAAAATGGTCCTCCTCACAGCTATCCCAGCTAAGCAGCCCAGAAGGATACTAGGACTGATGGTACTGAATACCACTAAGTGGTCCAGGAGAATCAGCAGGGTCATGCTCCATTTCTTGTCACAATTCAACCACCCGTATGAGCATGGCAGTCTGGCAGGTCAAATCACAGGCTGGAAACCAGATTAGAAGGGATCCAAATGCCAGTTTCATCCCAGTTTCTGGAGCTGAAGAATTGATGAGAAATTAACTTTTGTTTTACAGCCAAATAAATCATACTTAGGAACATGTAGGCAACCTCAGTCTCCCGTTGATCTTATTTGTATGCCAGAATTTCATCAGCGAGTCTTATTTTATATCATAGGAGAATAATCAGCTCAACCTCATTAATTACTGCTGTGCTGACCAAAACAGTAGGTTCCCCACCCACAATGTCCTCTTTCACTGCTTTGTTTGTCCAGGATTCCTCCTGCAGTGTTTGTGGCAAGTGCATTGTTTGCTTTATTTACTATGACTATAATGGGAGAAAAACTTTAAAAGCAAGAACCATTTAAAAACAAGAAAGAATTGCCCTGATGTGTCGTATAAGTAATGTCAAAAAGCTGAGTTGAAGAAAGTAAGCTGAGAAAGGTAGCACCTAGTAACAGCTCAACCTAATGGGTGGGTGAGGGGCATCAATAATAAGCTATCTCTAAATACTGTAAACAACCAACAAAAGCAGTATGAAGCTAGAAAACCAGCAGGAGAGGGGGCACTTCCCAGTGTATTGCACAGGGTGTCACATGTATGGCTATTTGCTCCATGGGCAGAAGTCATGGGTGTGTGCTCAGTGCAAGGAGCTCCTGGCTCTCAGGGAACAAATTCGTTACCTTGAGACCAAGGTGGCGGATCTGAAGAAGCTCAGAGAGACAAAGAGGCATGTGGACAAGACCTTAAGGGACGTGATAGAGGCGTCCCACTCAAGGGCTGGTAGTTCCTCTGCTGTCAGGGAGAATGAAGGTTTTGGGCAAAGAGGACATCAGTCTGAGGAAGTGGGAAGTGGGGACCCCTTCCGTGGATGATGAGCCCATATTCTCTTGCACAGGAGTACTCCTCCAGGGGGGTGGGGGCCTCCTTGTAGTGGGTGATCCCATCATTAGAGGTCTAGAAAGATGGGTTTGTGACCCACCTGTTGACCAAACGATGACTTGCCTGCCTGATGCGAAAGTTGCGGACATCATGCAGCGTCTAGATAGGCTGTTAGGCAGTGCTGGGGAGGAGACAGCTGTTGCGGTGCACATCGGCACCAACGATGTGGGGAAATGTAGTCAGGAGGTCCCAGAAGCCAAATTTAGGCTGATAGGTAGCGTATTGAATGCTACCTGTTCCACGCGCAGGTACAGTGAGGCAAGCAAAGCTGAGGGGTTTCAATGTGTGGATGAAACGTTGGTGCCGGGAAGAGGGGTTTAGATTTGTTAGGCAGTGGAATGCATTTTGGGGCAAGCAAGGCCTGTACAAAAGGGACGGGCTGCACTTGAACCAAGATAGAACCAGACTGATGGCGCATAAAATCAAAAAGGTGGCAGAGCAGCTTTTAAAATGACGCCTGGGGAATAGCTGACAGGAGCTGGACAGTATCCAGTTCAGCAAATGCCTTCCTTTAAAGTGCGAGGGTGCAGAGGATTCAGATAAAACAGAAGGGGACAGAGCAGAGCCACATAAAAAGCAGAGAGGAGCCTGTACCAGCTGGTCAAAGAGTCAAAAGAAAGATAGAAGACACCTATGAAACGTGCACCTAAATGTACACAGAAGACACATTACACAGAACATTAGGACAGGATTTGGTATACTGTATATGCAAATATGAGATCAGCTAAAAATAGCCCACAAAGAGACAATCTGTATTGTTGATAATATATTTGCTAGCCTTTGTTTCTGGTATTAGAAGTCATCTGTGCTAAAATCTGTAAGAAGTGTTTTAAATTCAAGGCTGAAACACTATGTGCTGGTTTTGCGGGTGCAATTCATAATTTTGAAGAAGTGCTGAGTGGTTACATATTTTTCATAATGCAGATGTAATCCAAGGAAAGATACTTAGCCTCTGGGCATGCTTTAAAGTGCAGTGCTTCACTTTACTCCAAACCTTAGGAAAAGTCACTAAGGGAAAGTACTACAAAGATCATTTGTCATTTGCTGAGACATGAGAGGAAATCACAGTTTACTCTGCTGAATACTAAATGCTTGCAGAAAGACAGAAGCGGGCTGGAGGCAGAGTGCTTGTTGCTCCTCACAGGAGGATCAGGCTCTCACACTAGCCAGAGCTGGGAGGATGGGGCTTTTAGGAATCTAGTTCACCTGGAGGCTTTACAGACAGGGCTTCTGCCCCGAACTTCAGAAATGCAGATCTTTCTCTGCAGGGAACTCTCCACCACCCCACCCCCGGCCCATTGGCTAGGAAGGAAAACACTGACGCCTGTCATGTGTACTTGCAAAAACAAAAGCCCGAGAGCAGAGGGGAGGGGCTGCTTCCCTCAATGCCATGAGTGTACTTCGAAGTGGCTTCACTTAACATTTACCCCAAAGCCTGAAGCCAAGTGTGAATAACCTCCTGGGAGTTCTTCACACAGCAGGCTTTACTGTGGTTTTACTGCCAGGCTCTACTGTGAACTCGAAGTCGTCCCAAAAAATTGACGCCAAAAGTGATTTTATTTAACCCTCTTATAAATCAGGGTATGCTCTTAATGCACAGTGAAAAACCTGAATTCTGTGTGAAATGCTCCCTGCTTGCAGGGACTCTAGGGTAAATCTGCCCAATATGTGAACACACACCTCAATTCCAGAGGAAATGTGAGCTAAAGGGCTTTAAAAGCCATGTGTGAAAACATGGCTGCGAGAGAACTCTCAGGCTGCCTATAAAACCCAACAGGCCACAGGATTTGCCTTGCTAGAGGTAGAGTGTTTGTTGCCCCTTCCAGGACCAGAGGTGTGGCATTTTATGCAGTAGTGGGTGAAATAAAGAACAGAACTGTGAGGTAGGTTTGCATGGCCATATGCATATTCCTTTAAGCAATTAAGACTGGTGTTGGTGAAAACTATGATACTGTATACAGAGGTTGCATTTTCAGTTTGGGGAGGTGGTAGAATGGTTAGCTTGGCTGTTTTCTTTTGGGTTAAAAGGTATTATTATAAAATGTCCCCAGTATCAGGTGGAGGAGAAGATATCTCCTGAACTTGTTGATCTACATGTAGCAGTTTAGGAACATAGGAAGCTGCCATATACTGAGTCAGACCATTGGTCTATCTAGCTCAGTATTGTCTTCACAGACTGGCAGCAGCTTCTCCAAGGTTGCAGGCAGGAATCTTTCTCAGCCCTATCTTGGAGAAGCCAGGGAGGGAATTTGAAACCTTCTGCTCTTCCCAGAGTGGCTTCATCCCCTGAGGGGAATATCTTATAGTGCTCACACATCAAGTCTCCCATTCAGATGCAACCAGAGTGGACCCTGCTTAGCTAAGGGGACAAGTCATGCTTGCTACCACAAGACCAGCTCTCCTCAGTTTGTTTCTGTTAAATGATCCCCTTTAAATGAGTTTCACTCACTCTTCCCATCACATTCCCGCAGGGGAAATGCAGTGGAGGCGAGGTCAGTGCACCCTCCCCTGCCCTTAAAGTTATCCCCACCATGCCGCCATCGAACCAGCCCCAGCTGGTTCCGTGCACATCCCTAACATAACAGCAGGTTGCAATGAAGGAAGATCGCAACCCTTTCTCGTGACTCTTTATCTTCTGTCGGACAAACAGTTGGATTTGCAAGAATTTTTTCAGTATGAAAAAACCCAATCATTTCCAACCCCACTCAGTGACAATGGAAAAGCTTCACACCTGTGAGAAATCTCAGGTGACTGAAATGCTTGAAGCAGATCTAACAGTGTTGCAGGAAGAACTAGTGAATACCCTACCACCACAGACAACAGGTGCTGCCTTTGATAGCTATGCAAAGGGTGAGTTTCTTCCTACAGTGCAGGCATACTGTAGAAAGGACAAAAGATGTATAACTTTTAATTGGAAATTTTTAAAAAAACCACTGTGGTTCTGACTGTGGCTTTTACCTTGGGTTTTTAACCTGTGGTTTTTAAGACTATGGGAAATTTGGTTAATTGTATTAGTCTTATTTTATATTGTGAAATAAGTTGTGAGCCGCACTGAGGGGTGGAGTATAAATATTTTAAATAAATAAAATTAAGATGTGATATCCTAGTTGATGTGTAATTGCAGGAGAGCCTGAAAGCAGAGCTAAGGTGTGCCTGAGGCAAAGGTCTCAGGGGAAGGGTAGCAGGAAGCAACATAGCACTGAAGCACTGGAGAAGCTTCTAGCAACAAGAATGAGCTTTCCCACTTTTTAGCAGACAAGATAGCAGGACTCTGCACAGACAAAACAATTATTGTAACAAAAGGCGAAAACCTCTTAAGCAAGCAAATACCTGCCAAGATAATTTGGCTCCGAGTCCTTGCTCACATGAAGAGGCTGGCACTTGCATATTTGTCCATGCCAAAAATGCAGTAACATGGGGGTGCAAGGATGTTTTAATCAAAGCAGATGACACATTCATCATTGTCATTGCCATCTCAGTTCTGCCCTCACTGAAGGAGCTTGGCCTGCAGACTGTGTGGGTTTCTATTGGGAGGGAGGGACGCAAAGTACCAGTGGATTCCTGTCCACGAAATCATCGACTCACTAGGACCTGAAAAAATTAGTGGACGGGGAAATGGCTTGACTAGCAAATGACTTGACTTGCGCCTATATCAGGCAGCAGCGATATAGGAAGATGCTACTGCATGGGAGATGGCAACCCTTCCTGTATTCTACCAAAGACTACCACAGGGCTCTGTGGTTTTCAGGAGTCGATACTGATTTGACGGCACACTTAACCTTTACTTTACCTTTCTTCCACACATTCACTGAGTGTGATACCATATCATCATTTTGTGGCAAAGGCAAGAAGTCTGCGTGGCATGTATGGAATGTATTTGATGATATGTCCTGTGTGTTTACAAAACTGAGTCAGTGCCCATCAGTGATTGAAGACCAAGATCTCCACATCTTGCAGAGGTTTGTGGTATCATGTATGACAGAGGTAGCACAGCTATGCATGCGAATGATGCAGGACTTTAACTTTTTGCAAGGAAACAAAAATCCTATTTTAATATTCTGCCAACCAAGGATGCCCTCTTACTCTACAGTGGTCTTCAATCACTGACAGGCAATGACTCAGTTTTGTAAACACACTAGACACATCATCAAATACACTCAGAGTTGGCTGTGTATGAGTCAGGAAGAATAGTATGGGGCCGAACATCTGCATGCAAACCAAACATAGCAAGTCCTGCTGCATGGGGATGGATAAAACGGTAAGATACATGGGAAAATACATGGGGGAAAACTTTTTAATTTTTAGATTGCTTTTGTTGCATCCTGAACATCTCTTGATTATTGTCTTCTTTGTTCTTGCTATTGCTACTGCTGTGCACCTGTGAAACTGAAACCCTCTAATGAAATTCTTTGCCTTGACTGCCTGTCGATATTTGAGCTTTGCTTTTGGTTAACTGGCAAATAAAAGAGAAACAAATCCCATCTTCTTTTACTTGCCTGAACAATCCTTGGTTTAACCTAGTCTCATATCATAGATGTTCACTTCTTTGGGAGAGGAAAAGTCTAAGTTGAGATAAAATATACGTTTTCGGCAGGCACATATATCTCCTCATCAAGCGAAGATCTGGGGTCCCGTGCAAAGATTCTGCCAAAGTGAGGGGGAAAAGATAAAGCATACTGCCAACACAGCATCAAGATCTGTGACACTACGAAGGGGAGCTCTGGAAGTCAGGTTCAGGGTTTAGCCCACAACAAGCCCATGTATGGAATGGCTAACTCAAGGTGACAGTCTTAAGGTTCAGGAGTCTAGGCTCTCAGGTAGTCAGAGGGATGGTCCTGTGGCAAGCTCGCACAGAAAAGACGCAGTTTCCAAGAGTATCCATGGCAGGCCATTGCAGGTCTAGACTTCCCCCACAATAGTTGCATACAAGGATTATTCAAAATAATAATAATAATAATAATAATAATTAATAATTAATTTGATTTCTATACCGCCCCTCCAAAAATGGCTCAGGGCGGTTTACATAGAGAAATAATAAATAAATAAGATGGATCCCTGTCCCCAAAGGGCTCACAATCTAAAAGAAACATAAGATAGACACCAGCAACAGTCACTGGGAGTACTGTGCTGGGGGTAGACAGGGCCATTTACTCTCCCCCTGCTAAATAAAGAGAATCACCACAGTAAAAGGTGCCTCTTTGCCAAGTTAGCAGGAAGCTTATGCCACCAATCTCTTACAACAGCAACAGCATGTCTGTGCCTGGGGGACAGAATTTTATAAAAGGTGCAAAGTCCCAAATGTGAGAAAACTTTAAGTTTTGATGCAATGCAATGCAAAGGGTAAATTCTAGGTAATGCACTTGGTAAGGATGTGTGTGTGTCATTGGCTGTTCAGAGGAACTGCAGAACAAAACGGTGATGCTGTGCCAGATCTGCATAACTGTCTTTGGCCTTGTCCTTGTTTGCATTGTGTGTTGCCATGATATAACAACTCTCTAGCCTCAAATACTTTTTAATTTGTAGGATCCTTTTGCTGTGTTGGGAACTCTGGCTTCATAAAGAATACACAAGATTCAGTGGGGGCATGTTTGCTGGGTTTTCAGCTTTGCATGATACTGCTGCTTAATTCAAGCAGAAGCCAATTTCTTCCTGGCACCAAGTTCCTGTCTATGTGCCATTTCCATTGTTTCCTCTGCTTTATGTTGTATTTTGCAATGTGTTGCCTGTTCCTTTTGAAAACACATGCCAGGATTGAACTTGTTTTCAAACCTGATACATAAAATTGTTCTCTGAACATGTATACCACGGCTTAAAGGTAAAGTGTGCCATCGAGTTGGTGCCGACTCATAGCAACCACAGAGCCCTGTGGTTTTCTTTTGGTAGAATACAGGAGGGGGTTACCATTGCCTCCTCTCATGCAGTATGAGACGATGCCTTTCAGCATCTTCCTATATTGCTGCTGCCCAATATAGGAATTTCCCATAGTCTGGGTAACATACCAGTGCGGATTCGAACCGGCAACCTCTGGCTTGCTAGTCAAGTCACTTCCCCACTGTGCCTACCACTGCTTAGTATAACAATATATTAATGAAAAGGAGTTATGTTGCAAGGTAACAAACAAACAAAAAGAAATGTCAAATGGACATTAAACCAAAGTCTACTTAGCCAGGATTTTGATATAAAATATTATACAAGTGATATGAAAATATGTAAAATATAAAAACTAAAATTATCCCATACTTGGCTGTTCAGAGTCTTACAACAGATAAATGAAATGGTCACAAAAAGAAGGAAAATCACTTCTGCAAATTATTTAGCAACTTGCTGAGTTGTATTAAGCTATATATAGAGCTTCTGGTATGAAATATTCATAACCGGAATAAAAATGCAGTGATTATAAATGCTAATTCATTAGTGTGGAAAGAGAACTGCTCATTAAGATAATTAAATGGACAATTTGCCGTAAGAGAAGAGTGAAAATGTGCAGTGTAATAAAGAGGCCAGAGGAAATTTCAAGTGCTGTACGGGAGCATTAAAAACAAAAGGGGTGAAATGCTTTAAACAAGCATTGTATTTTAGAAATATTAGGTAATCACTGCTAAACAAAACAAAACAAAACTACTGTGGAAAAATGCTTGACCTCAGCAGCTTTGTTTGAAGATGCCGGTAGATTAAAAAAACATCTCTGCACACTCCACACATTCTCCAGATCGTCTTCCATGCCCCCTTGTGCCTTCAGACAAGTGTGGGACAATAAGTCAGCTATAGGAATAACTTCCCCAGGTTTATAAATAACCACAAGGTTGTATTTCTGGAGCTTTAAAATAATGTACTGGCATCTTGGTTGGGCAGAGATCAGTGGTTTTTCCAGGTTATGCTCCAGTGGCTTGTGGTCTGTCAGCCATTTCTGCCCACCTATGCTCGCAGTTCATAAGCTCCTGGGCACCCATCTTGTACCAGTGCTGATCCAACTGCTGCTTGAGAGGCGTCAACCTGGAGTGTGTTTTCATTGCTTTCATCGTAGCATTTCAGCCTGGCTTCTTGTGTGATTTTCATAACTTCAAATGCTGTCTGTAGGTTGGCACCCCAGTGCCATTCAGTATTCTTTTTCCTGAAATCTTGTAAAGGAGCTGTATGAATTTGGAGAGGTATCTCCGCAGGTCAGGCTACACATATGTGCCAGGGTGCTAGATTTACATTTTTACTTCACAACCAATACTATTCAGTTCAAACATCTCTATTGTACTATTGAAGTTAAACTAGAGGAAGATGGTATAACATATTGATGGTATATCCATAATATGGTATATCATTAAGCCTGACCTTGAGAACTATTGGGAATGAATAATATTTATTACACAATCTATACATTTATGGTTCTGCATCGTTCCTGACTGAAGGCACAATCCGACCTTCTGTGCAAATGTCATCAAGCTGTCAAAGGACACCAGTGACTATTCTTAACACATGGATTATGGAACTGCAGAAACCTTCGAAGCATCACAAGCCCTGTGAGGAAGCAATGGTTTAACTGGGGCAATTTCCATGTTAAACCCTACCACAGTGTCATTACAGATCTGCTAAGTGTGCTTCTGTACTTCCTGTGTCGTGACATCGCAGTCCCTGCGCTGACAGCAAGGTGCCATTCACATTTCCGATGCCTTCTTTTGGATTTTATCTTTGTGATATAGTGCTCCAACGTTGCATGTGCATCTCAAAAAAAAAGTCGCTGTATTTTCCTGCTGTAGGATCTGTAGATTCTGCAGATCGTTTTCAATAGGATCTTGCCAAGCCGAAGCATTTTACCCCCTGTTGTAGGGTTTAATCTGGAAAGTGCCCTGGAGAAGAAAAGACTAAGGGGAACATCATGATAGCATGAAGTTCAGAGTCACATAGAACAAAGACTTAGTCCCTGATGCCCCAGAGAACAGGACTAGATCTAATCGACTTCAGTTACAAGAGAGTAAAAAATTTGGTTGGACATTAGGAAAAATTTCTTAACAGTTAAGAGTGGTTTGGCAATGAAGCAGTTACCTAGGGGATGGGAGTGGACTCTCCCTTGCTGAAGGTTTTCAGGAAGAGACTAGACAGTCATCTGTTGAGATGCTTTAGCTCTCGATTTCATGAATCAAGCAGTGGATTGGAGAAGACTGCTTACAAAGTTGTCTCCACTTCTTTGATTCTGTTTACCACTTCAGTGCAATTGGCATAATCATGGTAAGGTAAAGTTGTGACTTTGAGTCAGTGTCAACTCCTGGCGACCACAAAGCCATGTGGTTTTTTTTTGCTAGAATACAGGAGGGGTTTAACTATTGCCATCTCCCATGCAGTATGAGATGGTTTATTTATTTATTATTTATTTTATTAGATTTATATACCGCCTTTCCGATATGGCTCAGGGCGGTTCACAATGATGCCTTTCAGCATCTCTTTCTCTATCGCTGCTGCCCGATATAGGAGTTTCCCATATTCTGGGAAAGACACCAGTGAGGATTTGAACCAGCAACCTCTTGCTCCCTAAGCAAATTACTTCCCCACTGCGCCATTAGGTGGCTTCTATACTCATGCTAGCGGCATTAACTCTTCTAAATAGCATATTAGAAAGAAAGCCACAAATGATGCCATAAAATGTCAGTCACCAGCCACAAACGGCCAAATATTTAGTAATTACAACAACACAAAGGTGGTTGGGATGGGAAATACCAGCAGCTCCACTGCCAAAATAAGACAAAACAACATCTCACACTGTGGAGACCTTATGCTACTGGTGCCAGAGGCATGTTGGAACCCATACTTAGGAGTGGAGGATTAAGATACATAGCAGCAGGTCAATATTTCTCATTATGCTTGACAATTCTTACAGAGGATTCAGGGCCAGAAAAACAACTGTAAACCAAATTGACAACAGTTGGGTATGGTAATGGGAGTTTGCTACCAGAGATGGTTACTTGACCAAGACCTAGGTACATGATCAGGGTTTTAAACTGCCACCTGCAAAATCTAAGTCAAATACTTTGTTTGTTTAACCTCGCCAACTAGCTTCTTTGAAACAGCATGTAAGACAGATCAAGCTAAGGACAGGCATCATTTTATGTAATACTACTTTATCTCCCTGGAGATAGTAAACAATGCCAGACAACCCACGGTAAAGGTGACTTTGAACAAAATTACCTCAATTACAACAGCAATATGTGATTCCTTACGTTGGCATTGGGGGAGGAACATGTTACGTGAGATGCAATCTTAACTTCAAATAGCCCACTGAGGCATGCTGATAAACCTAATCTGAAGCAATAGATTGTGGTGAATGCAGCTAAATCTTATGCCTGTATTGGAAGTCCCACTGATTTCACTTAGTAAATATGCATAGGCCAGCAATTCGGTGGCAACCCCAGGGGAAAAATTGAGGGGCAGAGTGCATTTATGGGTGGGACAGCAAGGTGTGTCCCACATGAAACAGAAATGGGGTGCTGATTGGGGTTCAAGCCACTTTCCGGAGGAGGCTCTTGACCTCCTGCCCCCCGCTGGAGTAGCCCTTGCTGCCGTTTCAGTAAGGTCTCCAGGCTACAAGTCCACTGCTTGTAAGGTTGGCTGGCAGAAGGTAGTTCTCACAAGCAGTCCTTGTGGGTAAACATAATGTGCGATCTGAGCAACCATAGCTGAGCCCCAATTTCTGCGGTTATGGAGACTGGGTGGGGTGGAATACTGATGAGATTACAGAAGTTACTGGAGAGGAACTGAAGCAGAGGGGAAGAGACTTTTTTGTTGTTGTTGTTAACATTGTTCAAAAACATTATTTGCGCAAGCCAGCATGTTCCCAGGAAGTCCAGTTCAAGGGGAAGAACAGCTTTATTTAAATTGGAGTATGGTAACTTCAGTTAAAGGAAGCCACCTTAGGTGGTTTTGGAGAGCACCTATTGTCTCCCAAATAACACTAGAGGAGCAGTCTTTATCACAGTCTTTGACCAACATAGGGGGAGCAAAAATATTAGTCTGACTTCCTTTTGCACTATTTTTACTTACACTGTTACAGAGAATTCTGTGTCATGATCCTTTAGATTTAGATTATCATATCACCACTCTTCCAAGCCAGTAGGACTATAGCTATGCTGCCCTAAATAATTACTAAACTACCAGTTCTTGCCTTGGCGTGTCTTTATCTTTTCAAACAGCAGCCACATTAACTTCAGCACTAAAAAATGTCCCTTGTTCCACCTGATTTTTCCCCCCAGGTTGAGGAGGAAAAGAGTGGATATCCCATTTGCCTTGAAATGAATAAGGGGATATGGACAGTGTTGCCTTTTGAACAGGCAGTTCTCTGTACAGGAGAACACTAGTAACTAAACTGAAGCCTGAGTCATCTCTGCACTGGCTTGGTTCAGATGCTTTATATAGAAAATTAGTAACTTTCAAAAATCATGAGCCAAGCTTACCTGCCTGCTCCTGCCATCTTTCTCTCCCTGCCCTTGCATGGATGCCATGCACCCGGTCCTGCCACAGTGCCTCCTACTTATACAGGCTCCTCTTTCCAGAAGAAGTGGAGGAGAGGAGCCTGATGGGCCAGAGCATTTCCCCATGACTCTGCTCTCTTCTGCTTCCTCTTTTGGAAGAGCTGACTGCTGCGGTGGTGGTGGTAGTGGTGGACAGATGGTGCCTCTGCAGAGCATGCACCTGCTGCAGCGAGGGAAGGGGAGGTGAAAGAGAGAGGTGTGCCCTGGCAGTGGGGGGAGGGGAGAGAGAGAGAGAAGAGGAGCATTTAGTGCCTTGCATCAGGCACCAACAGATCTCGGGCTGCCCCTGAGTGGCATTTTGCAAGGTGACAAACCATAGAGAGGGGCCAGTCTCTATGCTTTAGTTTCAAAGTAAAATAAATCACATAAGAGACATCCACTTTTTGTTTAAGAACTTTGTTTAAAAGCTTAGATCTTGCTTTTGCACATCTAAGATGGAGGCATCCAAGGTGGTATTGCATATGTTTTGCTTGCAGGCACCGATATGGCTTTCAATGAAAGAGGACACAGAGTCCTAGAACCTGTTCTGTACTGGCTATTTCTGTCGATTTTGGTAGCAAGGTTGTCTGTAGCTACAGTGGCTAAATAATGGAGTAGGCATTAACGGAGAGGCGATTTAACGGAGAGGCGGAGTAGGCATTTGCCTATGGTGGCAAAATGTGAGGAGTGGCAAATTTTGCCACTCCTCAAATTTTGCTGCTCCTCTCTGGGGGCGGAAGTGGCTGCATTGAGGGGAGAGGCTAGGAGAAAGTCGCACTGCCCTTTTATCTTTTTTTTTTAAACCACCGCTGTGCAGCAGCGGCAGTAGCTGCTGTAGAGGGGGGCAAGGGAAAAGTCCCCGCTTTTGCCCTGTAAAGAACACTTCTGCCAGCAATGGAGTGGGGCACAGCGGCAGTGGCTGCAGGGAGGGAGGGGGGCTAGGGGTTCCTTCTTTTACCTTTTGAAAAGGCTGCTGTGCGGTGGGATGAGGGGGCGGTGAGTTCCTTCCAGCTCCCCTCCTCCCAAGGGACTGCACGGACTCTCTGTGTGCAGCCCATTTTCGGCCTTCCTCCACGTGCAGAGGAAGGCTGAAAACGGGCTGCACAGCAGAGAGGCCGTACAGTCCCTTGGGAGGAGGGGAGCTGGAAGGAGCTCACTGCTCCCCCATCATGCCACTCAATGACCTTTCCAAAGGTTGCAAGGGGTACTCTCCCCTCCTAACCATCCACTCAACCTCCCTCCCTGCCTGCCTTCAGCCTCTGCCACGGCACCCCATCCCGCCGCCGGCAGCGGCATTCTTACAGGGCAAAAGGGGAAACTTTCTCCTCCCCTCAGCTACTGCTGCCACTGCATAGCCGCATTTTTTTTAATGGTAAAAGGGTGGGTTTTGCCTATGGGCAGCAAAAAGCCTAATCCACCCCATGTAGCAACCTGGTTTTGCCCCAAGTAGAGGAAGAGATGCCCAGAGGGTCTTGTGGACTGCAAAGAGGCTGAGCATGTTGATATCGGCTTGAGCCTCCTGACTGGATACATGTCACTCACCTACACTTATCCAGGATCATTTAGTTGATTGCCTGGGGCTGCTTTTTATGGGCCCAATAATATCTTTGGTATCCATTGACCTCCTCCATGCTACCCTGCCTACATTCCAACCACATGATCAGAGGCAGATCCAGGGTGGGGTGCAAGGGTGGAGTTGCATCCCCTGTTAATTTGGATCCAGGTCGGCGGTTCCTCGGCAGCAGCAGAGTAAAAAAAATAAAAGGGGTTAACTTTACTTCGTGCTGCTAGTCTTGCCCTCTCCCAGCAGCAGCAGCCGCCTAATTGGTTCTCCTGGGCATTTACCAGATTACACGCTGTAACAGTTTTGTTGTTACAGTTTTAGCGTGTCCCCTAAGTGTGCTTCCGTATTCCCCGTGTTTTGACATCATGGTCACCGCACTGTCAGCAAGGTGCCATTCCTATTTCAGGTGCCTTGTTTTGGGTTTTATTGCTGTGTTGTAGTCCTATAACATTGTATATGCGTTGTAGGAAAGTAGCTGTATTTTTCCCTTGTAGGAGGCTTGCCCCCATTGTTTCTGCGTTGCAGTGCAGTGTGGTGAGGACGGTTCAGATTGCAGTGCAACGATTTGTTGATTTTTTACAGCCCCTTTCCATTCATGAAATAATGTTTCTGTCCTGTTCATGAAAGGATTTTTAAATTTATTTTTCCACTTGGGTTCTTGCGCAAAGGGTGTGGGGGAGAGAGATTTCTAAAGCCTATATCTGCATTCCTAAAAGAGTGTAACCCTCTTATCATGCTAATGATTCTACGTCAGTGCCTCTCCCTATTTGCTCTGGTGTTTTCAGAATAACTCTCTTAAAACCAGCGTTTTAAAAACCCAGAAATACATTGAGATGAGCTAGAATTTGGAAGACAAAGCCCAATTTGTGTGTGGAGTGCTTCCTAGGATCCTGAAGGGACTTCGGGTGAGGTTTGGCTGGTGTGTGAACGCACACACACTCTCATCCGGAGGGGATTTGGAGTAACAGCCCTGTCTGTAAAGCCCCCTGGCGACCAGTCCACTTTGTTTCTTTAAAGGCCTCTTTAAAAGTCCTCCCTAGGCTGGCTGGCTGACTACTTGGTCTGCTCATGACTGAAGTTTCTTCTGATATATGAGATATGATTTTTTGAACGCTGTGCCATGGTTAGATGCCTAGTAAGTTTATATCCTCTTCTGCATTATGGCTGTGTAGGAAGAGTGGGTCTTTATGCGCCATAGACATCAGTGGGAGTATGTTTACTGTATATTATCTTTTCAGATAGTTTAATGTTGTACTGTTGCCAGATTAGGGATGGCGGTCCAAGTTTGCTTAGAATATTAGCTTGTCCCACTGCTCCCCCAACATGCTCTTGATACCCATTCCCAGCCTGATTCCTGATGCCAATTCACATCCAAACAGCACTGGCGGTGTTGGAACTAGCATTACAGTGAAACTCTGGTGATGTACTGGCACAACATTCCTTATGCTGGTATATTTTTAGGACTCACCAAGTGTTAAAGCCAGCCAGTGTGATTTGTTTTTCCTGATGCCCCAGAGCAAGGATTGCAAGGAACTAAGAATAGGCCATACCAGTTTGACAGCAGCCTGAAAACATAGTAAGCTGCATAACAAAGGCTGAGAGCTGCTCTGGATTGTGACGATGTTTGGCAATGAGTCAGCTTCTCTGCTTTTTCAGTTCTGAGCTAACACGTTTGGACTTAAGGCATAGTTTTCAGGACTCAACTGAAAGTGAGGCTTTCCTGTAGTATATTATGTAGCTTGTGTCTATCATTGACATTTTGTGTATTGTTTCCCTTTGAAATGGCTGCATCAAAAATCCAGTTGCAAAAAATATTTTCTAATTTAACACTAAACTAATAAGTACCAAAGATTGTGCTCTTTGTTTTACTAAGGAGCTACAACCATCTCTGCATTCCATTTCCCACAGACTATTTCTTTGTGGGGATGTGTAAAATATTAGCACATGAAGATCAGGTTGCAGCATTTGTGCTAGAGAGGGAGAGAGAACCCCAGGGCTAAATGAATATCTAGCAAGTAAGAGCACTGGCTCTGCCATCTCTAGGCTATGGTCGCATGACTTATCCTTCATCTTGGAATGAACACACATGGAGAAAAAACAATACCCTAGAGAAAATAAAATCCTGGAACGCAAAGTAAAAAGAGCTTTGAACAGATGTGTCTGGCAGGAACTCTGTGAGCAAAATAACTTCCATCTCATCAGACAGCAAGCAGCAGTTTTATCACACAAAAAACAGCTTATTCCTAAATAGCAGTGCTAGTGTGTCTTTGCATATTACACTACACTACATATAGTCTTCTTCCATCATTAAACACCAGCTACCTAATGGTGCAGCGGGAAATGACTTGACTAGCAAGCCAGAGGTTGCTGGCTCAAATCCCCCTGGTATGCATGGGAAACATCTTTATGTTTCCCAAACTATGGGAAACACCTATATCAGGCAGCAGCGATATAGGACGATGCTGAAAGGCATCATCTCATACTGCACGGGAGGAGGCAATGGTAAACCCCTCCTGTATTCTACCAAAGACAACCACAGGGCTCTGTGGTTGCCAGGAGTCTACACTGTCTTGACGGCACACTTTACTTTACCATAAAGTAGAACAGTTTCTTATTGAAGGAGGGGGAAATACACCAATACCCAAGGGAAAAAATGGCAGCCAGCCATAATATTTGCATTATATACAGGTGAAACTCAAAAAATTAGAATATTGTGCAAAAGTTCATTAATTTCAGTAATGCAAATTAAAAGGTGAAACTGATATATGAGATAGACGCATTACATGCAAAGCGAGATAAGTCAAGCCTTAATTTGTTATAATTGTGATGATCATGGCGTACAGCTCATGAGAACCCCAAATCTACAATCCCAGAAAATTAGAATATTGTGAAAAGGTTCAACAGTCTAGGCTCCAGGTGTCCCACTCCAATCAGCTAATCAATCCATAACACCTGCAAAGGGTTCCTGAGCCTTTAAATGCTCTCTCAGTCTGGTTCATTAGGAATCACAATCATGGGAAAGACTGCTGACTTGACAGTTGTGCAGAAAACCATCATTGACACCCTCCATAAGGAGGGAAAGCCTCAAAAGGTAATTGCAAAAGAAGTTGGATGTTCCCAGAGTGCTGTATGAAAGCACATTAATAGAAAGTTATGTGGAAGGGGAAAGTGTGGAAGAAAAAGGTGCACAAGCAGCAGGGATGACCGCAGCCTGGAGAGGATTGTCAGGAAAAGGCCATTCACAAGTGTTGGGGACTTTCACAAGGAGTGGACTGAGGCTGGAGTTAGTGCATCAAGAGCCACCACACACAGATGGATCCTGGACATGGGCTTCAAATGTTGTATTCCTCTTGTCAAGCCGCTCCTGAACAACAAACAACGTCAGAAGCGTCTTACCTGGGCTCAAGAAAAAAAGAACTGGTCTGTTGCTCAGTGGTCCAAAGTCCTCTTTTCTGATGAGAGCAACTTTTGCATCTCATTTGGAAACCAAGGACCCAGATTCTGTAGGAAGAATGGAGAGGCACACAATGCAAGATGCTTGAAGTCCAGTGTGAAGTTTCCACAGTCTGTGTTGATTTGGGAAGCCATGTCATCTGCTGGTGTTGGTCCACTGTGCTTCATTAAGTCCAGGGTCAACGCAGCCGTCTATCAGGAGATTTGGAGCACTTCATGCTTCCTTCCGCAGATGAGCTGTATGGGGATGCTGACTTCATTTTCCAGCAGGACTTGGCACCTGCCCACACTGCCAAAAGTACCAAAACCTGGTTCAATGACCATGGAATTACTGTGCTTGATTGGCCAGCAAACTCGCCTGACCTGAACACCATAGAGAATCTATGGGGCATTGCCAAGAGAAGGATGAGAGACATGAGACCAAACAATGCAGAAGAGCTGAAGGCCGCTATTGAAGCATCCTGGTCTTCCATAACACCTCATCAGTGCCACAGGCTGATAGCATCCATGCCACACCGCATTGAGGCAGTAATTGCTGCAAAAGGGGCCCAAACCAAGTACTGAATACATATGCATGCTTATACTTTTCAGAGGTCCGATATTGTTCTATTTACAATCCTTGTTTTATTGGTTTCATGTAATATTCTAATTTTCTGGGATTGTGGATTTGGGGTTCTCATGAGCTGTACTCATCATTGTGATGTATAATCATCATTGTGATGTATAATCATCACAATTATAACAAATTAAGGCTTGACTTATCTCGCTTTGCATGTAATGCGTCTATCTCATATATCAGTTTCACCTTTTAATTTGCATTACTGAAATTAATGAACTTTTGCACGATATTCTAATTTTTCGAGTTTCACCTGTAGTGTTTACATATGGTATTCAAAAAATACCAAATGCTCCAGGCACACAGATGAATACTGTGGCACATTCTGGGTGTATCCATTTGCTCTCTGTATGTCCCAAGTGTGCACAACATGAGGCCAGAGAGCCCTATTCTACATGTTGCATCACCTGAATTATGGTCATTCTGTCAAGGGTTTATTATATACTGCAGTAGGTGTGCTGTGATTAGATAGAAGCTATTTATTGTAAGATAGCAGTTTGCCATTATACAAAATCCACAAGAAAAGAAACCTTACACATTGAGCATTTAGAATTATTGCAAATTATTACAGAAGTCATGACAACATTATAGTAAAAACTCTATAATGGTCCATAATTATCCATAGCATTTAGCCTTAGAAGCCAATAGTGCTTGGACGAGAATCTTTGCTGTTTTAAAGGTGACATACTAAAGTAAAAACAGCAAATTATTGTAAGGAGACTATCCCATCTTTGAAGCTAATAGCACCAGTATAGTTAAACTGGAGAGTGTTTCAGTGCCCCACCATTATAATCCCTGAACATTCTATCCTCTAAAATAAAGTGCCTGGGTGTGCATGCCCAGAATGGCCGAGGGAGAAACGGCCGCAGGCACCAGGCGGCCATGTTGGCTGCATGGCCGGCCCGGCCGCAGGAAGGCCGGAGGCAGCGGCCACGGGAACGGACGGCCTGCGGGGAGGGCAGAGGCGGCGGCGGCGGATCTGGCCCGCCCACCGAAAGGCCAAGGGAGAAACAGCCGCAGGCACCAGACGGCCATGTTGGCCGCATGGCTGGCCTGGCTGCAGGAAGGCCGGAGGTGGAGGCGGCGGCGGCAGATCCAGCCCGGCCGCTGGGAGAGGAGAGGCGGCGGATCTGGCCCTCTCGCCGAAAGGGACAGAGGTTGTGGCGGCGGGTCGGCAGGCGACACTCTTGGCGGCGGCGGCGGAACTCACCGCCCGCCCAGAAGGCCAAAGGCGGCATCGGCAGGCGGCACCACTGCGGAGGCCCCCCCAAAAAACCACCGTGGGAGGCGGAATGTAGCGCCCGTTATTTTAACAGGCTGAAAAATACTAGTTGCTTATAAAATCAAAACCATTTGTCCAGTCTGCCTGGCCATCAGCACACATTCACTAGGTGACAAGACTAGTCACCTAGTCTTGTCAACCTTGCCCGTTTAGTTAAGATCTGTTGGTTAAGATCCTGTGTGCGTGCATGCCTGTGTGCGCACCTGTCTGTGTACACATGATACCAACATCTTCTATCAAAGTCAAACACAGATGATAGTGGTTTCCTTTCTGAATGTGGTTGTATCTCTGGGAGTATGTCTTGTTTGTTGTGCCTCATAGTGGCTACATAGATCAACACCTTGCCAAGAGAGCCTCTGTCAACTCTCCATTGGTAAAAAGAAAAGTTATCCCCCACCAGCTTCTGTTCTGTGGCTGCACAAGCGGCTGCACAACATTCAGACTTAAAGGTTTTTTGATTGGTTCTTCAGCTTGCTTCCCAAGGTAAACATCTCCTGTCAATGGGGAAAATGTTTCTGTATCACAGCATCACCATTTTGTCAAACCATACTACTTTAGTTTGGTATGCTGGAAGGGACAGCATCTTCAGGAGCCCAATAACTCATCAACTGTTTGGCCAGTCCCAAGATTTCTGGTCTAATGGGGTGGAAACTCAATTTTCTTTATAGCAGACTTTCTGAAAACCTGCCATCACCATAATGCAGAAAAAAGGGAAAACTAACCCTCCATAAACCATTAAATTGGATCCATAAAAATTAAAATATCAAAATAAGTCAGCTAAAATGTATTAAATAAGAGACTGGTATGTAAAAGCTCTACTACATCTTCCACTTCCAATGTGTTCTGCCAGTTTATGATCCCTTCTGCTCTCCTCTTGACCTTCAACTCATGCCTCTGGCAGGCCCAAGCTGGTTTGTACTTGGGAGGGCAAGGCAGAAACAAGCTCTGAGTCTGGCCAGCTGAACACAAGTTCTCCTTCCTTCTCCCTGCACCACAAAAATTTTAAAGTTTAATTTTTTAATTAAAGTTATTTTTTTAATGACTAATGCCCAAGGATTTGGCCAACAATAACATTAACCACACTTATTTTCATAGTAATTAAGGTCATACTCATTTCTATGTAGCCTCAGTTATCTTCAAGTGCATCTGAAATCAGTTCTTGTGGAAGCAGGTTACAGCATGATTGGGAATGACACAGGACTGTATTATTGCAATGCAGAGTAAAATCATCAGGCAGGTAGTAATGAATACCTTGCTTGCATCCTTCCCACTAAACCCCATTCCCATATTTCCCAGTTCTTCTCTACAAAACTTCACCTTTGAGGAGCAGCCAGGACTCTAACATAGAAGGGAAGGAGCCACCAGATCAGGCAGGCCTGGCCCTGCCCATCAGGAGACTCCTGGGCTGAAGCCCCCAGGGACAGGACAGCACACATGGAATCCAATTCCCTCAAGGAATTGGCTCCCTCACTACCGGGGGGTCTCATGCCACTGCTCCCTCCTCCATTGCTGGACATCAAGTGATTTCAGAAAACTTTATTCAAGCAGGCAAACATTCAGCCAAGTTCTGAGTTGATTTTATTATCTTCAAACATGCAAATCTCTTACAAGTTCAAGGCAGTCTCATGGAGTCTGTGGAAAGGTTTGTAAGATTGCATACCTGCCAAGATGTCCCTATTTCCCTAATGGGAAAATAGGATCATGTTGGCAGCTATGAGACTGGTGGACATTGAAGTCTAACCTGCTAGGTAGAAAGAGTATAGCTTTGCCTTCATTCAGCGTTCAAGCTTCTTTGTCTTCCAGAGAGGCTCCCTTCCCGTTACTCTCATGGGCAGAAAGAAAGCTGAATACCAAAATGAAGGAGGTGCCATTCTTCAGAAAGGGAGCCAAGCTCAGGAGCAGTCTGACGCAAGGGGGAGAAAGGTCTCCACTGAGCTCAGAGCAAAGTTGCCAAAGCAGAACTCTAGGAGGTCCTGCAGCTCTGGCCTGACATGCCACCCTGAGGCATACATGCATGCATGCACGCACACCGACAAACTGCCTCCTCATGCCCCGTGAGCTCCTGTTCATGGACAGGACAGGCTAGAGAGCCAGTATAGTAGAGGCTGCTATGTTGGAGGGTCCTGGGTGAAAATCCCATCTCATTCACCAAGTTTGTCGGTTGACTTCAGGCCAGGTAGGCTCATAGGCTGATGTGAGCATCAAGAAGGCCAGGTATGCTGCCCTGCACTTTTTGGCGGAATGGTGGTTTGCATAGCTGATAGCTATTTGAACATCACAGACCACTGGGACGTTATGGATGCTCGTTTGTTGTTGCTGTTTCTTTACAAAAAATAGTCTGGTTCTAAGGAACTCGTAGAACAAATAAAAAGGTAGCAGGTTCCCTTTGACAAATAAAAAACAAAAAACCCCAAACATGAAGTTGGAGAGCGATTTATTTCCATGGAGTTGGAGAGAGATTTATTCAACCATTTGGCTGAGTGATAGATGCAGGAGAAAATAGCACAGGTTGTAGGCAGCTCTACACTGGTAAAACAGAAAGAGTTATCCCATCACCACATTCCTCCAACTGCTGCACGCCATGCATACCTACTTGTCTTTGTTGTAGTCCTCCAGCTTGCTTACCAATATAAACTTCTGTTTGCAGGTAGGATGCAGCATCACTGAGCATCCCCCTCCACTCATAGGAACTGGACTTTTTGTCTGCCCCCAACAAATGTCTCAGTCCAAAGCCAAATCCTGTACATGGCAGCAGACCTAGTTGCTAACATGTGCAGCATTTTCCAGTGCTTTCCCCATGACTACCACATTCCTGATGAATATACTAGCAGGACTCTAGTGGGACAGATGGAATGAAAGCTGGGCTTGTGGCAGCAAGTGTTGATTGTCCACTCTGCTAAGCAGAATCTTCCTTGGTTTGCATTTCGATGGAAGACTCTACGTGAGCACTGTAAGATATCCCCCTTAGGGGATGAGGTCATAGCTCAGTGGAAGAGCATCTGCATGCTTGCCTGTAATCTTGGAGACCTGCTGCCAATCAGTGCAGAAAGTGCTGAGCCAGATGGTGGACCAATGGCCTGACTTAGTACGAGGCAGAGGCAGAGCCACCATTGGGCAAAAGCGTTCAAAAAACCCAGGCCACCATCAATCAGGGGCTGTGCCTTCCGCCCCAGACGCACCCCCTACACCTGACATCAGCCCCCGTTTAGGAGCAAAACCACGCCCCCGTCTCTGACATCAGATGTGTGGGTGTGGCTAAATGCTCCCTGCGCCTGACATCATATGCAGGAGGCGGGGCTGGGGGGGGGGCGCTGTGGCAGAGGCAGCCCCTGGGCTGCCACTTGGATCCCTCCACAGCTGGTATGAGGCAGGTTCCTATGTTCATAAAGCAAGGTCAGTGGTCCTCTATCGCCTCACTTTAAACATAAATGAATTAAAAGGTTCATTTCTACACTGAAATGCCAGTCAGTGTCAACAGTGATGAGCTAGATCAGGCCTGCACAACATGCGGCCCGCGGGCCGAGGCCTTTTTTCTTGGCCCCTGCCCTGCAAAAGCCCTCCCATTGCAAAAGGGCGGCGGGAGAACTCCCCTGCCGTGCCCTTCCCCTTTGCCGGTCTGGCATGCGCGAAAGGCTTCTTAGAAGCCATTTGCAGCCAGACCGGAAGCTGAGGTTGGTGGAGTGGACACGCACAGGGCCACAGGAAGACAGCCCCGAATGTCTTCCTTTCCGGGATCCTCGCGATTGTCCGCAGCTCCTGTTGCCCAATGAGCATGCCGGGGAGCTGATCGTCTGTGGGCAGCTCTTCCAGGGTGTGTGTGAGAAGCGAGCCTTGGCAGACATTACCAAAGTCCTTTACCGCCCAGAGGATCCTGGTGACAACCAGTTTGTGGCAGCCAACGAGCCCCGGGTTTCAACTGTGGGCTTGGTGGGGCAGCATGGTGGCCGAGACCTCCTCTTTGTGGGTCGCGGGCTGACTGCAAAGCTTTCTGAAGGGATCCCGCCATTCACCATTCGGCAGCTGGATGGATCGCAGGCTTTCTCCAACGAAGGGATGGGCAAGCTGGTGGTGGGTGACTTCTCGGACTACAACAATAGCTATACAGCTGCCTTTGCTTCTGGGGGCTATGTCTACTTCCTGTTCTCACAGCGTGGAGCCAAGGCACAGATGGAGTGTACTGCGCCTACCTCTCCCGGAGCTGCATGGATGACACATGGATGAGTACGGCGTGACTTCTCGGTGCAACTTGTTGCCCAAGGTGAGAGGGGATGAAAGTGGCTGCTTTTGTTTGATGGGGAGAGGATCTCTTTGTGAACGCCTGCCCCACCCTGCATTCCATCCTTTCTACTTCCATGTTGTTAATTTTTTTTTCCCCCAGGAGTCCCCAGAGGCTTATCCCTGTGGGGATGAACACACGCCTAGTCCCATTGCCAGCCGGAAGCCAGTGTTGGCTGAGGACCCTTGCCTGTGCATCTCTCTCAAGCCAAGCCTCCTGCCCCATCCTTTCCATCTTTCTTTCCACTTCTCCCTTCTTTTCCAAAATTATGAGAAGAGCTTCTCATATTTCCCCCCCCCTTAAAAGTGTTCCATGTTATGTGTGATGATTTGGCAGAGGTGGATAGGAAAAACAATGCATTTTATTATGTATTTTGTACAGATTGTATAATATTTATATTATTAAAATGAATTTTAATTCAACTTCATATTAATTTAAATTAATCTTGGCCTGCTAGAATGTCAAAAGTTAAATTTTGATTAAATTCATTTTAAATTAATTTCACTTTAATTTGATTTAATTTGATTGATTGATTGATTGATTGATATAAAGTATTACTCTAATAATCAGCACCCTAAGAATTGACCTCGGCCCCCATGAACCAAGTCACGGGTGGTTTCAGCCCACCAGGTCATTTGAGTTGTGCAGGCCTGAGCTAGATGGACTAAAGGTCTGACTCAGAATAAAGCAACTTCCTGCATGCCTATATTTCTAAGAGTGAAAACTCCAAAATGGCAATCTTAACATCACTCAGATAACCACTTCGTGTGGTATTATTTTGAATTAGACAGCAAGAGTGGCTTTTTTGTGTGCAAGGGTTGCTTTTGGGATTTTCACTTTTTTTTTTCTGCATCATGCTGGAGCATGAAGTATGGCAAAAGTATGGCAGAACTCTTAGAAAGGTCACCGAGTGGCTTCATGCAGGTGCTCACTTGCTTTGCCCATGCTGTCAGTTTCTATTGACATCTCACCGAAAGGAGGCTGAGAACCCACGTGGCACTAAGTTAACCTTTACAGATGAATAGATTGTCTTTTTAAAAAAACAGGCTACTACAATGTATTCTCAAAACTGAGTAAAAACCGAGTAAAAATCATATCATATAGTCATATCATATATAAATCATAATCCTCTTCAATAATATAAAGCTGCTTGGGCCTCACTGGTTGACTGAATGACTCACTCACTCACTCACTGACATGAAACTCCAAGACCAAACCTACCTGTTGTGGCAGGTAGGTTCCAGACCTTGCCCAGACCACCAAAACAAAAAACAAAACAAAACAAAAAAAACCCAAACCCCCACCCCAAACCCAAACCCTGGAAAAATTAATTACTTCCCTTGAAAATCCAGAAAAACTCTCTCATTAGAAAGCATGGGGAATGAGACCTCATAGAACTAGGAAAAGACTAGTCATAGTAAGTTTAGAAGTTTTTAAGATGCTTGCAAACTCCGCACTCTCACTGACTAACATGAAATGCCCAGATCAAACCACAAAATATAGGAGCATGCCTTTTTCACAGGTAGGTTCCAGACCTTTCCCAGACTATGAATAAAATCTAAACACCATCACCACACAAACACAAAAATACATTAATGTCTTGGGGAAACACTCCCATTAGACAGCATGGGTCTAGACCTCAGAGCTAGGAAAAGACTAGAGTCACAGTGACAGAAGGCATTAATATGCTTGCAAATTGCAAGCTCTTTTACTAGTAATAATTTAATCATGATCATTTATTTTGTAGACTATTTCTGAAATAAAAATAGCACTGTATTATGGTGCACTACAGCTACCTCAAGCAGAATGCTTTAGATTATCTTAAATATGATCAATAAATTGTAAACTGACCATGGAAACAGATCTCCACATGGCTGAGATTCTTCTCTCAACGTTGGCATGAATGTTCGGGGGCGGGGGGCAGGGGATGCAGTTGTGTAGATAAAATCTTCCTACCCATTATATGCCAGCATCACTATGCAGAGCAAACAAATTACCACCTAACAATTCTCTGTGCAGAGCAACCATAAAAACGCCATATGGCAGCAATAATGTGGTAAGCTGTCCCTTAGACTCGACCAAGGTTCCTAACAAGTGATACTAGGACCCATAGGGGTACTTGAACACCTCCCAAAGGGCAGGGGCATTCAGGTTCAGAGCCCTCCTGACTCCCCATGCTGCAGTGCAGCTGCACTATTTGGTTCCCATCTGAGGATCACCCACTTGAAACCAATGCATCAATTATATGTCCACCACCTAATGGCACAGCGGGGAAATAACTTGCCTAGGGAGCAAGAGGTTGCTGGTTCAAATCCCCGCTAGTATGTTTCCCAGACTATGGGAAACACCTATATTGGGCAGCAGCGATATAGGCAGATGCTAAGGCATCCTCTCAGACTAGGTGGGAGGAGGCAATGGTAAACCCCTCCTGGATTCTATTAAAAGAAAACCACAGGGCTCTGTTTGCAACAGGAGTCAAAATCGACATGACAGCAAACTTTACCTTTACTCCTTTACCTTTGCCCCTATTCAAATTAATAGAAATAGCCGACCCCGCACAAAGCATCTGTGCGCTCTTTGGGGCCAGCAGTTACCGCTCCCCCACCTTCTGCCCCAGTCTCTGCTTCCAGGCCCAGCCACCTCTCCTCCCCACTGCCACTTCTGCCCCCCCCTTTCTTTCTCCCCTCCTGGGCATTGCCTCCGCAGCCGGGCCTGGTCTGCCACCTCTGGCCTCCACTGCCGCTGCGGCAACCAATCCTCTTGGGTGCGCCCCAGCCAATCAGCTGGGCCCTGGGACGCACATTCCAAGGCACACCCAGGAGAATTAATATAACAGATATATAAACCTTTCACATTAATTTCAATAAGACTGCTTATGAGTAGCTTAGTGTGGATGTGAGCCAGTGACTGAAGTAGCCTTAAATGTGTGCTTTTTGGATATGTGTATACATGCACGTACACACACAATATTAAATGTTACAGTTATGACATGGGCTACTCAGTTTCAGTGACAGTACTTATGAGGAGCTGGATGTAAGCCAGTGACTGAGTTAGTTTGTCTCATAACTGTAACATTTTAATTTGTACATACGTACCCACACATACGTACCCACACATAGAACATCTTTATGGGGTATCTGAGCTAAAGGTTTGTGACAGGAGGGGCACACTTGTTTTAAAAGGTTGGGAACCATTGGTCTAGGATAACAAAATAAGTAGATTTTTCAATGTAAGAGCAAATAAGACAGTTTTATTTTTGAGGAGAAAATAGTAATTCAATTTCATTTATAAACACTAAGATTTCTGGAAATGTTTTCCCCTGTAAGCCTGCTAGTTCTCCTACTCTATATTTAAATAATGCTGCTGGCTAAATCACTCAGCATTGTTAAATAGGCAGATAGAAGCATTTGAGAATCAGTTCAACATTTAATTCACCCTCCAGATAAATAATGAAAAGCATTTCAACATGCTGTTTTGATCCAACTGTTAAAACTGACAAACTAAACTTTCATCTGGGTCCCTGACTGGTGTGTTGTAATAAAGCTCCTATTCTGTACATACACATTCTGTACAATTCCACAAATTATTTATAAACACGTGTCCTGCTTCCATTATTTTCAGTTGACCTTTTATCATTGTATTTATTACCCACAGTGAATTATGGCATAATTTTTTCTGAAGCCAAATACAGGTAGTACATGAGCCATTTTAGTCATTTTAATTTTAGGTGCACATATCAGATATTTTACCCTAAATTGAATTTTTAGCTAGTTACCCCCTTTATTGTATTTATTACTTTAGTGTTAAGTAATGAGAAATTCTGGAGATGCATATATTTAAATCTGCAAAACATTCACATTTAAATGTAATATTATGTAAATGACATCTCCCTTTTCCCCCACTGAGTGACAAATTATTGACAAGAGTTTGCTGAATAAGAGCTGAGAGAGACTCCTGCCTGTAACCTTGGGGAAGCTGCTGCCAGTCTGGGTAGACAATACTGAGCTAGATGGACCAAGGGTCTGACTCGGTATAAAGTGTTCCTATGTTCCTGTGTTCTATTTGAAGAAAGTTAATGGCCCAGTCTGAATGAGTGCCTAGGCATAAAGTGAAAACCAGGGTCTGCATCACAATTGCACATATACTGCAGTCACATATAACTGTAAACTGAATGTCTTTCCAGAAGAGAGAAACCACATTGCCTTAGAAACATGATCTTGTATCATGGCTCTTTTCATTCAATAAAATAAACGATATAGTCTGTAATTGTGACTGAAAGTTCCCGATGCGCAGATCTTTGCATATCTAAATCATATCAGGGATGCAGATCCTTCCCTTCATTTTACAGAACTCCCTCTTAAACCTAATAACCAGTGTCGTGTAGTGGTTAGAGTGCTGGACTAGGACCGGGGAGACCCGAGTTCAAATCCCCATCCAGCCATGGTACTTGCTGGGTGACTCTGGGCCAGTCACTTCTCTCTCAGCCTAACCTAATTCACAGGGTTGTTGTGAAAGAGAAACTCAAGTATGTAGTACACCGCTCTGGGCTTCTTGGAGGAAGAGCGGGATATAAATGTAATAAATAAATAAATAAATAATAATACTTTCAACCCAAAATATTTTTTCTTCCCCCAAAGTGTCTTTCACAAAAAATGTAATCGAGGAGATGCTCCTCAGGCTTTCCCTCTGTCTGCATCCCTTCTGCACTCCTGTCTGCATCCAAATCCTCTGCTTTAATCCTCAGTGTAGTCATATCACCCCACCAAGAGTGCGCCCGTTTTTGTGAACCTCTGGGACTGTTCAGTGACGCATGGGGTTACAATGAACAGAACTCTAAACCTCTTGTAATAACTCTAACTACAATATGGAAAAAATGTGCATTGCTTGAGCAACTAATGTGTTGGTCAAGCTGCGGTATAAATTTAGTTTATTCACACTGCTCACTTTTCCCCTCAGTCTTCTAGTGCTAACAAATCTTGTAGCCCCACCTGCAGGCAAATTCTGTTACTGCCCAGAATTGAGATTTCCCCTACATTTCAGAATTCAGTGCTCTCTCATCAGTTACTTTGATGGTGGGGCGGGGAGAGAGGAGGCGAAGAACCACCCCCCTTCCTCTAGCTGTTCTAGTCTTCGTAAAAAAAAAACCACCCTACTATAAAGTTAGCTGAAAACTGCAATCCTTGAGAAAGCCTAAAAATGCATTCCATTGGATGATGCAATTATAACATCATTACTCTGCTCTCTGTGGGGCAGATTTACTGTAAATTGAGCTACATATTCTGCAGCTTTTACTCTGTCTTCTTCTGATAATTTTGCTGCTATTTACACTTAAAATTCTACCATACTATTAAAGTGAGCAAACTGCAGTCTTCCAGAGCGGTGGGGAGGTGCAAAGCTTGTTCTTACAGCAATTGGAATAAATTAAATTAACTAAACAAACGAAAATAATAAATTTATTAAAATAAAGTGAGATGGATTGAGGTTGGTTTCCCCCAAGTCCTTTTCTTCACTTCTTTGATTGTTGGCAAGAGTGGTAATGAAATTGGGGTAGTGGTCTCAGTCTGGATGAGACCAAACATTGGAATCCTTCTGTGACTAGATGTGTCTCAAGATCTGGGGAAGTAACCATCCTTTGCCATTGCTCCATATATGGGTGATAGTCCTCAGCAGGGGAAGACTGTTTCTCCCCATCCAGCCATTCTTCAGACTGAGGAGAGCCTTGTGGTAGCTCTGTGTCTCCATGTGTGGAAGGCATGACCTCCTTCTGTCTCTGACTCACAGTCAGGAGGTGGGGTTTCGAGAAGGGGGTGGTTTCGAGCTGCCTGTTATGGGGACGGGAATGAGCTTCGACTTCACACCTTTCTCTTTTGGGACATCTCTAGGCTTTGAGGTCCCTGTGTTATTTTTAGACACATTAGAAGTTTGTCCCATGCACCCCTTGGATGGCAAATGTGAGCTGGAACTGAGACTACGATAATAGTAGGGAATCCTCTCCCAGCTGTCGTAGTCCCAGGCTCATGGTCTTGAATATCTAGGGTGATAATACTCAGTCCGCAGTCCCACACACATGTATTCTACATGAGGGCTCTCATAGAACTCAGAGGAATAGTTATGCTTGTAGCACTCCCTCCCTCTAATCTGTGGGGCTTCCATAGTCCAGAGATCTTTGACATCTGTCCATTTCCTGATCTCTAGGCGGGCACTTGTGATCATGGTCTCCATCAGAGAAGGGGGAGTCAGGCTTTGAATCCAGTGGCTGTAGCTCATGACAGGAGTTTGACTTGGAGTTGAAGCCTATGTTAGACCTGAGGGCCTGATCAGAGTTGGTTTCCCAGTTGGGACTAGGATCAGGTTAGAAGTCTAGATCTCACTCTGCTTCAGATAGAGATTGAGGAGAGATCTCCAGGAGCGGAACAGTTACTGACACAGTTTTCTTTGGCTTAGTGGGCAAGGGCTTGTCAGCCTTTTTCTTTTTACTTGGCTCTAATGGTTTGTTTATCTTTGGGATTGTAAGTTTCCATACCGATGGGGTTAATTCCACTTTGCAGCTGATGTAATGTTATAATCACATCAGCCATTTTGGTATGTGTTCTGTCTCTAGTGTTGATAGGCTAATTTTTAAAGTATAGTTTCTTAAAAACTGTAAAGGTTACAACCAGTGTTCCCTGTAAGAGGGATTTCCAGATATTGACTACAACTCGCAGCATCCATAATTGCAACTGGGAATCATAGGAGTTGTAGTCAACAGCTTTTGGAAATTCCTGTTACAGGGAAAACTGGTTACAACAATGATTTTGGTTTCTCTGTCTATTGGGTATGCAACTGAATGCAGTTATGGGACAGATATTGAATTCTGAGGGTTGGGGAAAATCCATGACTGTGTTGGAAGCACCAATCACCAAATTATGAGCTCTACTCTGGAACAGCTGAAATATGAAGATTTCTCTAATGGACAGCAGGCAGCCTGATATTATAAGAATCTGCGCTTTAAGTTACTGTTCATAAGCTCCATCAATCATCTAACAAATAAGCTGGCATTTGCAGATGTTCTATGAAGCTAGGGGCGGATCTAGGGTAGGGCAGGCAGGGCACTTGCCCCGGGCGCCACTTGAAGGGGGCGCCATTTTAAAAAATTATTATTATTTTTAATGAACACTGAAAACAAAATGGCCACCATGCATGTTCAAATGGCCTCTGTGAGGCCCTAGGCCATGCCAGGCCTCACAGAGGCATTTGAGCATGTGTGGTGGCCATTTTGTTTTCAGTAGCCATTTAAAAATATATATATATTTTAAAATGGCCACCACACATGCTCAAATGGTCCCTGCGAGGCCCTAGAGGCTAGTAGAGGAGGGGTAACCTTTGCAGACACACACACCCCATGGCCTTTAGGAAGCCCCTCAAAGGGGCTACAGGTAATTTTTTTAAAAAATCAATATAATATAGGTCACTGTACACATATTCAGTTTGGCACTATGTACAGAAAATAAGGGCTCGTGAAGCTTATGAGCTAGGATTGTATTCATTTGCTCTTACTTTGTTTCTTGTGATAAGTGAGTTAAATGTGATGACTTAATAATATGGCTATTAATGGTGAGTTTGTCTTTGAATCAGTGTGAAATCCTTAGTATTAAGGCCACTGGGAGTTTCTTGCTCTCTTTCTCTCATTTTAACTGTCTTCCTGAAATACTAGAATATATTCCAAGCAGTGACACAGTTTACTCTGCATAATTGTTTTCAGAGTATCTGGGAAAAGTCAAATTCTCCATTTATTTTTAAAACTTATGTAATGGTGATGCTACAATGCATAGTAGAGAATTAGGCAGGCACTTCTGTTTAGTTTTCCAAGTACACCCCCACATAATATCTGGGTATTTCATGAGCTCCAGCATACTAAAATTCATAGTTTCCCAGCATTTTTTGGTCTGGCTACATCCACTGCTAAATAGTTTTTGAAATATTAAAAGATTAACGAGCTTGACTTGTATTTTTGAGCTGATATTATGGTAAAGTTATCTGAAAGCTGGGTGTCAGATGTTTGGACAGGGGGTGCAATTTCAGTGCTTGCCCTATGCGCCATTTTCCCAGATACGCCTCTGTATGGAGCTTACAGTTTCTGAGCAGAACTGGCCCTTCCTTTGCAGAAGTGTATGTTATTTAGGTGCACACAACACAGTAAGTTGCCTTATACTGAGGCAGACCATTGGTCCGTCTCATTCAGTAGTGTCCACACTGACCGGCAGCAGCTCTTCAAGGATTCAGACAAGAATATTAACCAGCCCTACTCGGAGAAGCCAGGGGCTGAAACTGGGACCCTCTGCATGCAAAGCAGATGCTTTACTACTGAGCTATGGCCCCATTGTACATGGCCTCATGTAGTCTCTTTAGTTCACTTTAGTTCCCGTAATTTCTGTCCTGAGCCACCTAATGGCACAGCAGGGAAGTAACTTGTCTAGGGAGTAAGAGGTTGCTGGTTCAAATCCCCGCTGGTATGTTTCCCAGACTATATCGGGCAGCAGTGATATAGAAAGGTGCTGAAAGGCATCATCTCTTACTGTGCAGGAGATGGCAATATTGAACCCCTCCTGTATTCTACCAAAAGATAACCACAGGGTTCTGTGGTCGCCTGGAGTCGACACTGACCCAACAGCACAACTTTACTTTAATTTCTGTCCTTAGTTCTTGTTGAATATGCAATATCCATTATATGTTGTGGAGGGAAATGGAGCAATATTTTTTTAAAAGCAAACATCCTTTGGAAGTGCAGCAAGGAAGGAATAGTTTTGTTTTTTAAGGGAAAGGGTTTTTTTAAAAAATTTTTTTTAAAGAAACAAAGGTTAAAAGGGAGCTTTAAAAAAAAAATCCAACTATGTCTGATGGCTAGGGATCTTTGGGTGAAAAGCATGGGACTAGGATGTTACACGCATATATATATATACTTGCAGGGGCGTATCTAGGGTAGGGCAGGCAGGGCACATGCCCCGGGCGCCACTTTGTAAAATTCAAAAAAAATTAAAATAGCTGCCAAAAACAAAATGGCCACCATGAATGCTCAAATGGCCTCTGTGAGGCCCTAGGTCATGCCAGGCCTTGCAGAGGCCATTTGAGCATGCACGGTGGCCATTTTGTTTTCAGTGGCCTTTAAAAAAAAAAAAGATTATTTTTTAAAATTGCCACCGCACATGCTCAAATGGTACCTGCAAGGCCCTAGAGGCCAGCAGGGTGAGGGGGAACCTTTGCCAAAAAAAAAAAAAAAAAACCCCACAGCCTTTAGGAAGCCCCCCAAAGGGGCTACAGGTAAAAAAAAATTAAAAAATAATATAAGACACTGTACACATATTCAGATTGGCACTATGTACAGAGAATCAGGGCTTGTGAATACTGAGCTGGTGCTTATGACCTAGGATTGTATTCAATTGCTCTTACTTTGCTTCCTGTGATAAGTGAGTTAAATCTGATGTCTTGCTAATATGGCTATTAATGGTGAGTTTGTCTTTGAATCAGTGTGAAATCCTTAATATTAAGGCTCACTGGGAGTTTCTTGCTCTCTTTCTCTCATTTTAACTGTCTTTCTGAAAGACTAGAATATATTCCAAGCAGTGACACAGTTTACTCTGCATATGCTTTAATTATTTACAGAGTATCTGGGAAAAGTCAAATTCTCCATTGATTTTTTAAACTTATGTAATGGTGATGCTACAATGCATAGTAGAGAATTAGACAGACACCTCTGTTTAGTTTCCCAAGTACACCTCCACATAGTATTTGGGTATTTCATGAGCCCCAGCATACTGAAATTTGTATTTTTCCAGCATGTTTTGGTCTGGCTACGTCCACTGCTAAATAGTTTTTGAAATATTAAAAGATTAACGAGCCTGACTTGTATTTTTCAGCTGATATTATGGTAAAGTTATCTGAAAGCTGGGTATCAGATGCTTGGACAGGGGGCGCAATTTCAGTGTTTGCCCTAGGCGCTATTTTCCCTAGATACGCCTCTGTATACTTGTGTCGTATTTCCAGTACTCTTGTTTCCCTTCAGACATTTCTCTTTGATCAAAACAATGGTTTTGTCTTTTGGAAGAAAAGATGACTTTTCTCCCAAAGTCATCTGGGCAACCTTGTGGCAGGTGTGATTCGTACATATAGCGCTGCCTCCCATCAAATTGTGTCTCCCTGGGCGTGTGGAGATAGTAGTCGTAGGCAGTGTCCGCTGCCATTAAACGGTCTCTAGGAGGGGGTGTGCCTGCATGAGCACATGGGAGAAAGGTCTAGTGCAGGGCTGCACAATGTTGGCCCTCCAGCTGTTGTTGGACTACATTTCCCACCATTGCCAGCCCCAGTAGCCAGTAGTCAGGAATTATGGGAGTTGTGGTCCAACGTCTTCAGGAGGGGTGAAGTTGTGCAGCCCCCCAGTCTAGTGGAATGCCAGTCTTGAATCTTGCCTACTTACTTGTAATACCATTTGGACAGATGGTTGGAAGGTAGTTTGGATTGATTCCTTTTTTTTTAATAGCATAGTATTTTTCTGCAGCAATTATGTTTACCATATGATTTTATTATTAAATATTTAATATATTAATAAATATGGGTTTATTGTAAACCCCCACCAGGACATGAGGAAGTGGGGTATAGATGTTTTCAATAAAGGCTAGAATACAATTGTTACTGTTTGGGAACATGGGCTCTTGTGTCTGAAACTTCCTTGCAGTGGAAAACCTGTTGAGCCAAACAGTCTCCAGATTCTGCAACCATTCTCGGCTCAGAGACAGATCATGGAGAATGCAGATTCTTATTAATTACCAAACTTTCTTTTGTCTAAGACATAATTCATGGTGTGGGAGGTGTTTGTCAAATGTGAGTGACCTTCCAGATGGCTCATCTGGTTTGAAGTGTTAACTTTCCCTGATATTTTGTAGGAATTGTGTGTAGAAAATTAAGCTAAATGTGTATTTGTCATTAAAATATTAGGTGAATCTTAAATCGTGAGGAAATTTTCTGTTGATTACCTATCAAGTGGGAATATTGATAAGTACAATGTTCTGTGTTAATCTGGGATCAGACAGTGTTCATATTGTCTGATCCTAGATTGACAAACAACAGTAGAGATTCAGACATTATCAAAAGCGGGTCTGGAAGTCCCTGCCACAGCGCATCACTCATGGTTATGGCAGTGTTCATCTGAAGAAGCAAATGCCATATCCATGACGACAGGTGACCCAGACTGGCGATCACAGAAACTCCTGCTATCATAGCCATAGCATTTGTCTCTGTTCCATAAAACTCTGAGCTGAAGCACATATAGCTCAACATGACCTGTTAAACTCCCCCCCGCAAATCTATTTAATTCATAACATAATCCAGTTATGTAGACCATGTTTCTTCTTCTTCTTCATCATCATCAATAAAACTTTTATACCACCCTTCCAAAAGGCTCAGGATGGTTTCCATTAAAACACCATTAAAATCAGTTAATAATTCAAACAAAAATTATAAAAGCATAGAACAATGATTAACAATTAAAAACATTGTAAAACAACAATTTAAAAACAAGTTTTAAAAAGCTGAGAAAGCCTGGTTGAAGAGATGTGTTTTCAGAAGTTTTTAAAAAATTGCCAGAGATGGGGAGGCTCGTATCCCAGCAGGATTATCCTCCCTTATTTCTTCTCTTTTAAACTAACCATTTATTGTCAACTCAAGAATTTCCTTCATCATTTCAGAATGGCGGCTGTCAGGTTTCTGCTCAGTCAGGAGGTGAACAGCTCCCACTGTATAGCACATACTGCCTTCTCTGCCACTGGCAGCTGAGAAAACAAATGTGTGAACTACTACTCCACATTCATGACTACTCCAAGTCCAGGTAGCTGGTCAATCAATCCAGGGCCTGAAAGATCATGTGCTAAGAAACCGACTGGCAGATAGACAACTACTTTTTACAAGTATTATGCAAGATAGTCACAAAATGCTTGCCTGAAGAGGTTGGGGCACCCTGCTTTTTACACAGGGCATTCAACTACTTCTCTGGGCAATGCCTCAGAGACAGGAAGCTACCATCCTCCATTCTGCTCCCCGGAAGCAATGCCTTTGAACGAATTAGTTAGGTAGCTGTGCCACTTGTCCAATCCAAAACCATCCTCAATGTACCCCTCTATCCTTGCTGTAAAATTTGTATCCAAAAATAACTGTGCCCCACTAATTTCCACTGTTCCACCAAGTTTCCACTATGCCTACTATATATGCCCATTAGCAACCAAGAATTCTAGCTCATCCATCTTGGCTTGGAGGCTTCTGCCAATGGCATATAGACTCATATGCAGTATCCCTTTCCAGGTATCAGACTGTGCTATCTGCCTTATGGCCATTTGACCTTTTTGACCAGCTATAATATCCTTCTGTCTGCTCTTCTCTGGTTCTACTCTGTCCCCTTCTGGATTAACTGAAACATTGACACCCTCACAATTTTAGGGTTTGTGTTCACCAAACCGGATGCTGCCCAGCTCCTAGCCTCATTCTTGAGCATAGGGGTGCTCATGCTTACAACTCCGAAAGCGTAGTCCTGCCCCACCACTGTCACTCACCCCTTCTGATGGCCGCTCAAGGGGCTGTTTCAAGAGGGAAGCATAGTAACCATGAGCAGCAACCTAGATTGCCCTGGGTTGCTGCTCATGGAGGCACACTAGCCATCATGGTTACGCCTCCCCATTCACAGAAATGGTGCCATAACTGTGAGCTGCCAGTTTGAGGCAGAGAGTGGCCACCATGAGGTGGGATTTCCTCCTCACTTTCAGAGGCCTAAGTGTGAGCGCCACTGCACTCAAGAACATCTGAAGAGGCTTCCTGTTTCAATTAGATTAGATCAACTTTGTTCTGAAAAGTTTCATAGAGATTCAGTTTCCTATTGCCTACCTCAAACTCTGGACATCTTTATCAGGCTGGTTTTTTTACATTTATTTTTTCATTGTTATATGTAAACAAAAGTTGGAATTACCATTAAGTATTTTTCGGGTCAGCAGACACTGGAGTAGGCAGCAAAAATTAACTCCTCTTCTCACAGAAGGCAGGCCAAGGAAAAAGAAAAAAAAAACCGTATGCCCTTCTCCAACTCTCCCAGCTACAGGACTCTACTTCAGCAAGGACTTTCCACTTACCAACAAACACTGAAACAAATACTAAAATAATGCCCTCAAGAGAAGCTGTTACTCAAAGCTGCCAAAATGGCAGTTCTTCAGTGGGATGCTCTAGATTGGCTTAAAAGATCCTCTTGAGCTCCCTTGTGTCTACGACACCTCCAGGTGTTGAAACTTCTGTATATGGAGAATGAACTCTTGACAGGTTTTATAACAAAACCATGATCCTCCAGTAGGTGAAGGATACACACATATGTGAAGATATGTGCTTGGTTGCTGGAGATTCTCCCTCCTTTTGCAACCTATAACTGCAGCCCCTGTCATTGTCAAGGGTCCCCTCAGGATTATATTATTAAAGAAAAAACAATTTAACAATCTCACTGATCATAGGAACATCATGCCACAGCAGTGCCTAACTGCTGTTCATTTAAAAGATCAAACTGTGGAAATAAAGAGGGGGAAGAACAATGCTAAGCTCTTGTAAGACTTTATTGTTTTAAGAACAGAACAGACATTCCAGTATGTCTGCCAGCACTAAAAGAAATACGCATTATTTGTTGATATACAAAACTACATGGTACTTTAAAATAAGTACCAGAAATCATGAAAACTTAAGTGCTACAGTACATTTTGTAGTGATTAAATACAATGTTCAAATAATTGTTGCTTCAGAAAGTTCTGAGTAGAGATGTGCTCAACATATCACATCCAGAACGTTCCGCCTCAAAACAGGCAGTTTTGAGTATTCCAAGCTGCATGTGCAGAGGCCAGAAGAGCACCATTTTGGATTCCAAAATGGTGCTCAGACATTCGCAGAGGCCAGAAGAGTGCCATTTTGGAATCCAAAATGGCACTCAGAGCATTCTGTTCAGAACGGGGTCATTCTGTCAGAACAACCAGCTCGCCCGATAGTTCTGACAGAACTCTCCATGGATTTTGTGTTCCATTCCAAGCCCAGAATGGAACACAAAAATTTTTTCATGCACACCTCTAGTTCTGAGTGTACAAATACACTGTTCATAAATAGTAAGTAGTATGCTCAATTTTATTCACTGTACTGCAGAATATAAATATCTTCAATATACAATGCCTTTCCATTACATTCCTCTGTATTACCATTCAGAAGTATTCTCTGTGCTTCATGGACTGATTTGACAACAGCCTGTGAAAGCCACACAGTCGATACTGCTGTTCAACGTGCTAGCAAGTCTAGTCATTAGGTGTGCCATCACCAAGACAGATACAAACATCCTATTGACTTCAGACTTTTATTTGGAAGAAGTACATTTTGAGTTTCAAGCTCTTTTTGATAACAAACAAGCATATCAAGAACAACTGTTTCTGTAGCTGCAAATGGGAGGAAGAGAGGTTGCAACTAAGAGTAAAGGTATACAATACTTTTACATGAATGGCCAACATTTTGAATATCAACAAAAAGATAAAGTCCTAATAGATGTGTGCTTTTCAAGCAACTAAAATCTCCACACAAAGAAAAAGGCGGGGGTGGCAGAAGAGGGAGGAAATAAAGGAACAGTATTTTAGAAAACAGAACACAAGGAGTGCTTTGGGGACATGAGTCATCTTCTGTTCAGATTGGTAACTGAAACTTAACATCCACTTGAGCCTGCTTTGCTAAGGTCACTATTTCAGAGAGTTTCACAACCTAGAAGACAAAGTAGAAATGATCTTAAAATATTGTATTCAAGTAACATATTATAGTAAGTGAATTACTAACTATAAATATACAAGCATACTACAGTTGAGCCTATAACGATGAAAGAATCAGTCATCTGGATGATGAGCAGCATGATCTTAAAAATGCTATGGGTAAACCCAGAGCCAGGACAAGGGGTAGGTAAGTGAGGCACCCACCTAGGCTGCAGCACGCAGAGGGGTGCAACAAATGGCAGTTAAAACTAGTAAGTGTTACGACTATGGACCCATAGCAAAAAGGTTGCACGTGTCACTTTAGCCTGTGGCTGAGCAAAGTGAAAAACAAGTTAGCAACAAAGTCAGGAGTCCTTACCCTAATTCTGGGCCTTACTTCATATGCAAATTCTACTTCTCCTGTCTTCTGAGTGGTGGTTTTTTTGGAGTGTGTGTGTGTGTGTGTGTGTGTGTGTGTGTGTGTGTGCGCGGGGGGGGGATTATATTATTATAATCCAGTGCCTAATCCCAGCTCCTTTTCATCCAGCCTTAAAGTTTTAAGCGTTAAAGGCTGGTGAGGGGTCCGTTGACCATTTTAATCAATACTTGCTGAGCTTGAAGGGAGTGAAAGGGATTGCGGAACAGATTATAGCTAATTGGTGAACGTTGTTAGACCCCTTCCTCCTCAGACACACAAAGGTGTGAAGTCGCTGGTGAGAAAACGAAAGAGTTTTAGATACCTTTCCCACTCAGAAGCAAAAGGGTGTATGACTATATTGAGGGACTATTCTTCAAGCATAGAAATTTCCCACTCTTTTTGTTAAATCCCTCCTTTCCACACTTACAAGCTTCATTAGCTCTTCCCACCTGCTTGTCTGCTAACTGCACTCTGTCCCATTGACTCACATTCTGTCCCACTGATTCATATGGGGACAATTTTGCCCCCCTCCTCCCCTTAAGATCAACACTGACATATAAGCAGGTTGCTCACCTGTAACTTATGATCTGGAGGTGATCCATTGTATTCATAATGAATGGGTTCTGCACCTGCGCAGGGACGTCATGTATAGACTGCCTAGCTCCTTGCTACGCCTGCAACTGCCCTGCACATGCTCCGTGCTTCTGTTATTTTTGGCAGTTGGGGTGTGTTCTTGTTCAGCTTCTTTCAGACCACCAAGTGTTGACGATCCTTGTGAGTTTTTCTTTTTTATTAGATTGCAGGGGGGTCTGGGTGGGATTTATGAATACAAGAGATCACCTCCAGATCATAAGTTACAGGTGAGCAACCTGCTCATCTGGATCGTGGTGGTTGGCACAGACTGCCTGTCTTTATGGCAGCATCTGCTTCAGAACACTCCTTCCAAAACTTGCTTCCCTTTTTAGATGCAAATCAATGGCATAATGCCTTATAAGCGACTGATGCGAAGACCACATTGCTGCCCTGCAGATTTCTGCCATTGAAATTCCTGCCAGATTGGCTGCCAAAGATGCATAAGCCCTCTTTGAGTGTGCCTTAGTGGCCTTTGGAGGTTCTTTCCCCTGATTTTTGTATGCTAGCCTTATCACTGGGACAGCCTTCGTCTTGACACCCTTGCGCACCACAAATAACTTGTTTGTCCTTCTTATGTCTCTTGTCGCATCCAGATAATACAGCAATGTGTGCTGCAAATCCAAGGCGTGCATGGCCCTTTCCAGTGCCATCTCTGGGTTTGGGAAAAAGGCTGGTAAAACTATATCCTCATTTAAGTGGAATTCCGTTAATACTTTTGGTTTGAAACGTGGATCTATTTGCATCAGCACCTTGTGTGGATAAAACTGCGTGTACAGGCAGTCAGCTCTTAGTGCCGCTAATTCACTGGCATTGGGAACTTTTGAGAGGTAACATTGTGTACTTCATACTGGGGGTGTAATTTTGAAACTTGGCCTAGGGTGTACAAATGCCTTGTCCCCACTGGGGGGTGGAGTGGGGGGGGAATAGCTTGCAGTTTGTGTCAAACCTTAGATGGAAAGCCACGTTAGCCTGTTGTAGTGATGGAGTTCTGTGACACTTTAAAGGCTTTTTTTTTTTTAAGTACTATGGTATGAGCTTTCATGGGCTGATCTATTTATGTCCTGCCTTGCTTAAATACGGAAATAGGTTTTTCATCTATTTAAATCATTTATCATTTGTGTTCTTTTGGAATGGAAGTATCGAGGCAAAAGGTGATGTACAAAGCTCCAGAGGTGTCCTTCCAAGCACTACTTAGACTCAGACCTGCTCAGCTTCAGCAAGGAAGCTTTCAGGTCATAGCCCTGGCCCACTGTCAAGCTATAGTCCACTCTGACAGTACTGTCTCAGTGAGCATTTACATAGCTGCACCACCACCTTTTCCAGATGTCAGCATGCTCAATACATCACTAGAACTGGCCTCGCAGACAAAGGCTGAAATCTTGCATTTAAACACAGAAATACAAAGGTTAGGGAAGCTTAAAGTGGCATTTCTATGTTCCGAGTGGAAACATAAAGTGCTGTGCGTCAAAACTGATATCCTTGATTTAGACGAGCCCCAAGTTAGTTAGTGGCAAAATGCGTTCTGGTTTATATGCTGCTTTTCTAGAAGAGAGGCCTGCAAAGAAGGCAACTAAGTTGTACACACATAGTATTCAAACACACCAGCCATTTGAGCTTCCCAGCCCTAAAGCTGGATTATCTGAATGCTCATTCGCTTCCCTGACTAGGCGTTTACGGAGCTGGAGGTTTCTCAGCAGCTTGTCTGTCCTCTTTTCAGTCCTAAAGCACTGCTCTTGAGGACTGGAGAGAGCAGTCCAGCTGTCCAGAGAGATGTCCAGCTTTCTCTTTCCAGAAAGCTACTGCTCCTCAGGAACACTTCCAACCGATATAACATTCTTTATGATAATGTTATATCGGTTTGGAATAACACTACATTTTAGGATGAAAAATCACTGCTAAGAGCAGGCTACAGCAAGGAATCCATGACAATGGAATTATCCAAAGCTCCTTAAGCTCACCATTTTAGCAGCTTCGTCCAAGTCATCACAAGCAAGGATTTTCAGACCACTGTCTGTTATTAAAGCTTTGGCATCATCAACTCGTGTACCTGCAGAGAGAGATTTTATATTTCAGGATTAATAGGCTTCTCCTGTCAGTGCTGCCAACTCAGCCCATATCACAATACTGAACATAGTGGTGTCTGCTGATCTACATCACACTGTGGACTTGATGCAGCAGCTGCCATGCTTGTGATTCCTCACAATTGGTGTTTTCAGTGGCTGGCAGTCACACACTGACATTTTAAGGCTGGATGCTGCTCACGTGGCTAAAGCTTTGACAAAACAAGATTTCTGAATGAGTCTTATGAACGTCATTCAATCAGCACACTGGAACATACTAATTTCTGGTGTTCAGCTTCCTGGAACATACTAATAACTAAGCTGAGCAAGAAGCCTTCCCCAGCCCCTCACAGGTCCAGTTCAGACATCACATGGGACCATGGTTTAATCTGGTCCAAAGTGACATTCACAAGTTGTAGGCTCACGTGCTAACCGTCCCCTTCACAGACCTGGAAAAAGATGTAAGCTTCCAGTCCCAACTTCAAACAAACTGGGATTTGCTGTGACATTCAATCCAGCAAATCCTGGATGGTTCAGAACTAGGAATGGAAGTTTCAACCTTCTTCCACAGGCGTAGAGAGGAGAAGGGAGTTCACAATCACTTTGACACAGAACCAAGATTAAACCATGGTTCCAAGTGACATCTGAATTGGGCCATAGATTCAAATACAAGAGGTTGATTGTTCTCAACAGAAACCTTGACGCAAGAAATTCTCTTGGAAGATAATATGGATTAAGATAAGAAGATACAATCTTATTATCCAAGAATTTTATAACAAAATGCATAAATTATCACCTGCAGGCTTATTTCAAGCTTCAAGAATCCCCAGAATCACCACCAGATGCTAAATACACAATAATTTTCTGCATAGATCATGAGCAGTATGTAGCACAATGACAACTCATTGCCATACATCAGAATTCAGCAAGTTCACAGAGAATGCTCACCTTGTAACCGTACAACAATAGGTATTTTCAGATCCAAGTCTTTTACAGCCATAATTATACCTTGTGCTATAACATCACATCGCATAATGCCTCCAAATATATTTACCAGAATAGCCTGAACCTGTGAAAAGAATACACAGAGCTGTATGCTTAACAGAGTACAGATTCCTTCATTCTTTTCCTAAAAGAAAGTAATTTGTTTTAAAAATAGACCAAATTTGTCTATTTGTAGAACATAAGGCAAATAATTGCCACTTTACCAAATGCTGCTGCTAACAAACATCACTAGTTTCTTGTTTTTATTAATACTTTTAATTCTTTAAGCAAGAATGCTTTGCAAGGACCAACAAGTCAAAATGTACACAGACTCCTAAGCTGATGGGCAGGTGGGGGAGGAATGAAACCCAGAACCTTGGATTGTAGGAATACATTTTCTATGGGTTGGGCGTAGTCCTGACAGAGTCAGCCCAACTGCATAAATAGTCAGAGTTGTTACTTATCTGGAGCCTTCCTCCAAGGCAAGGATGCTATTCAGGCTGCTGAAAAGAGTACGTGGAGCTAGACAACTGGCAGGTCCCCCACTCCTGCTTCCTCTGATTTAGGGCAGCTGTTGTGGGATCATCACGCAAACATCTATGTGAAGCACCCTGGCAGTGTGTCTGGCCCCCAGTCAGTGAGTCATGGAAAAAGGAATGCAATGAAGATATCCATGTGCCTTTAAATCCTGCGAGGCCAGGACTGGGGTAGGTTTTTACCAGCACTGGGAGCCAAGAGAAGAAAAGGTACATCTTTCTTCAGATTCACAAAAGACAGTTCACAACAACATAGGAGCAGAGTATTTCAGAACCAAAAATGTGTCCTATTATGTCTGCACTCGAACCATGAGTTTTGTGTTTGGACATGCACGTACATTCCCAAACACATACGAGATTCAGAGCCATCCTCTCCTCTCAAGCTGTTGTTCAATCCAGAAGCTGCCCTAAATCAGAGGAAGCAGGAGTCAGGTACCTGCCTCTTATCTAGCTCCACACACTCTTTACAGCAAGGAACTGTTACAATCTGAATATCATCAGAATGTTGTTGCTAGAAGCAGAGGAACACAAAATAGCCTGGCAGCTTCATCTTAACAAGTTGGCTTTGACGCATGCACCCCCAAACGTACCCCTACAAGCTACTGCATGAAGTAACACACAAGGTGTTTACTGTTCACAAGAGATACTTTGGGAACTTGAGGCTGGGGGTTATAAAGAAGGGTACTCAACCTTCAGTTAAGATCCACTGGGAAAGAGATGGGCTGGAGGGGATGGAATTGAAAGAGAGGTATAAATCAGAGTATATACAGGTGAAACTCGGAAAATTAGCATATCGTGCAAAAGTCCATTAATTTCAGTAATGCAAATTAAAAGGTGAAACTGATATATGAGACAGACGCATTACATGCAGAGCAAGATAAGTCAAGCCTTAATTTGTTATAATTGTGATGATCATGGCGTACAGCTCATGAAAACCCCAAATCCACAATCCCAGAAAATTAGAATATTACATGGAACCAAGAAGACAAGGATTGTAGAATAGAACAACATCGCACCTCTGAAAAGTATAAGCATGCATATGTATTCAGTACTTGGTTTGGGCCCCTTTTGCAGCAATTACTGCCTCAATGCGGTGTGGCATGGATGCTATCAACCTGTGTCACTGATGAGGTATTATGGAAGACCAGGATGCTTCAATAGCGGCCTTCAGCTCTTCTGCATTGTTTGGTCTCATGTCTCTCATCCTTCTCTTGGCAATGCCCCATAGATTCTCTATGGGGTCAGGTCAGGCGAGTTTGCTGGCCAGTCAAGCACAGTACACTGTATACTTTTCAGAGGTCCGATATTGTTCTATTCTACAATCCTTGTCTTCTTGGTTCCATGTAATATTCTAATTTTCTGGGATTGTGGATTTGGGGTTTTCATGAGCTGTATGCCATGATCATCACAATTATAACAAATTAAGGCTTGACTTATCTCGCTTTGCATGTAATGTGTCTGTCTCATATATCAGTTTCACCTTTTAATTTGCATTACTGAAATTAATGGACTTTTGCACGATATTCTAATTTTCCGAGTTTCACCTGTATGACCTGGGTGAATGTTGCAGAGTTGATCATTTGATTAAGAGTGGGAAGGACAGTGGGTTACATGTTTCATTTTAAAAAACACACTATGAAAAATATTATATACCCATATTTGTAGAACACATACATAATCCCTGGAAAGCTCAGAATCGGTAATACTGGATGGAGAGTAGTTTCTACATTCCACCACTATAAACCCTGAACTTCCTATTGCTTATAAAATCAAAACCATTTGTCCAATCTGCCTGGCCATCAGCACACATTCGCCAGGTGACAAGCAACACCTGCCCTGCAAATTTGGTTAAGATCCTGTGTGTGTCTCTCTCTGTGTGTATGAGCACGTGCCTGTGTGTGTGAATGGTTGCAGTGTCTGTGTGAACGGCTACGTAACTTTTATACAACATTTACACTATTTTGCTGTTTTACACTATTACACTATTTTACACTATTTAAATCAAGCAGGAGAATTGTGAGGTTTAAGGGAAATTTCTGGGAAGACAATATGTCGTTCGGGACACGGTTGAGAGAGAGAGACTGACTTTATCTTAGTTGAAGGTTTTACAAGGTTTTTGATGTTCAGTGTCAGGAGGTTCTATGCTGTGGTTTGGATAAGCTCTTCCCCATAGTGTCTAATCAGATTTTCCTTTTTTTTTAATGCCTGGAAATTCAGTAATCCAAAAACCTTCGGTTAAGGATGAGAGTTACAATGCTTTACGTTTTCACTTGTGCTCTAAAAAAAATGGAAATTGCAAGTTCAGGTGCCTAGCTTAACTTGCGAGCCAAATAAGCTGTAAAGACTTTGTACAATCTGGTAGAAGATGATGGCTTTATAAATAAGGCTCTATACACCCACACTTTGCCTTGGTCTTTCAGCTGGACATTGGGCTGGGGAGAGATGCATCCAGGCCAACATTAAGGTGCACCTTCCCTAATCACTTCCTAGAGATGCCCCTAATTAATTTCTGCCTGATACATCAAGGCAATGTGTGGGTGCATGGAGCCTCATTTCTAAACCCATCATATACGAGACTGTACAAAGTCCTTATAGCTTATCTGGCACGGAGTTAAGACAGCCACCTTAACTTGCAATTTCCATTTTTTTTAGAGCACAAATGAAAATGTAAAGCATCTTAGCTCTCATATTAAAGTGAAGGTCTTTGGATTACTGAATTATAACCATAAGAATAACAGGTTAGTTTTGCCGCTTCCCTTTGCTGATGACTGGGAGTGATTAAAGTCGTTCACATGACCACTGTTGCTGGGGCTGGGGAGGTGGGGGTAGCACACAAGTCACCGCCAGCCTCCCTGCTCTTCTGCCCAGGCAGAAAAGTAGCAGTAGCAGAAGATGGTTACAATATTACAGGGTATTGGGGGGCAACATTTACAACATGCATTTCAGCCCAAAGATGATGATATATGAAAGAACATTCAGTTACCTTTTTATCTGAAGTAATAAGCTTAAAGGCCTCAGTTACTTGTTGCACTGTAGCACCACCACCAACATCAAGAAAATTTGCTGGAGTGCCTCCGTGAAGTTTAATGATGTCCATTGTGGCCATTGCCAGACCAGCTCCATTCACTTGGGGGGCGAGACAAGAGAAGGCATATGTTGAGAACTACCATAGGCATGCTAACCCTTCTATAGATCCTATATCCACAAGCGCAACATACCCAGACATCCAATGTTTCCGTCTAATCCTATATAATTAAGATCAGCCTTTGCTGCATCTCTGTCTCTCTTGTCCTCCTGGGTCCAGTCCTGCAGGTCGAAGATTTTCTGCTGACGATAAGCCGAATTGCTATCAAAATTTATCTTTGCGTCCATACACATCACTTAAAAGACAAACAAACTGTATTTAGACCCTTTTACACGGAGGACTATCCCGCCCCACCCCACCCCAAGAAAAGATGTAAAGGCTATAAAATAGTGTTCTAGAATCAGAGCTACATCATGCAACCTTTTATTCACCATTTTTATAAAAATGCAGATCTGTAGGAACCACAAGAAAATATTGATTTTGTGGTACGCTGCCCAGAGACACAGGTTTGGGGCAGTATATAAATATGTCAAATAAATAAATAAACAAAAATAATGAATGAATGAATGAATGAATGACTTCCATCAGCTCATAAGGTGTGTGTGTGGGGGGGGGGATATGAAGCCGTCTGCAGCCAGAGAAAAAAGGATCATTTCCCAAATTAGGGAAATTTCCCAAATTAGGTATTACAACTATGATGACTATTATGCATGCAGCAGAATGAGGTTGGGGAGGGGCTGTGGCTCAAAAGGTGGGAAGATCCCAGGTTCAATTTGTGAGATCTCCCATTAAAAGGATCTGGCCTAGTATGTAAATGGAAAGACCTTGGAGATCCTGTCAGCAGATAATACTGAGCTAGATTGGTCTGACTCTTTATGAAGGGAGCTTTGCAATACATTGGCACTAGTCTCTCGAGGTGGTAGCATAGATTGTAGCACTTCAGACATCAGGTGAGAGGTCACATTTTTTAAAAGCCACACACCCCACATTAAAAAAACACCCCTACAGCTTGTCTGCTGTGCTAGTTTTCTAGCTGTAGGGACCCCCTCTCCCATTTTTTTACATGGAGGAAATTGATAAATTCCACGCTAACACCTTATTCTGCTGCTCATATAGACCAGATCTCACTGCATTTCCTCTAGAGGATTTTTATATGTATGGTTCAAGGGATCTCATCTTAATATGAATCAGGTTAATTTATAACACAGACCTTTTCATATGAAAGGCTTCATGTGAAAGTCAAATGAAAAAGTCAATGAGAAAGCAAAGAAACAGCGTTACTCAAAGGATATAAATTGGTAAGGTACATTGGTTTGACTACAAGGGTTCCAAACGCACCAAAAATGAATATGGTCCCAAACAATTTAGGGACATTCTGACTCTGACACTTCACACACACAGCACTCTAGATCCCCACCATTGTTGACAGATCTACGAAGTATAAGTAGAACAACACGCATAGCTTAGCAATATTGTGCATAAAATGTTCGAATACACTTTTAGAAGCCTATCGAATTAGATTTTTCAAACATTAGTAGTGAAACAGAAAAAATGTTGGGGTTTTTTTGTTCTATAACAAGCCTTCTACAATTCAGTTTTCAAAGTCACCACATCAAACAATTCCATAAGAAAATACTTTACCAATCCCTGTTGAATCTTCAACCATGGGGTTAATTTCTACCATAGTAGCATCGAATTTAATAAAGAGGTTGTATATCTTAATCATAATATCTGCTGCTTCATTTACCAAGTTAGCAGGAAATCCCATTTTCTTGGCCAGCTAGAAGTAGAAAACAAAGGGTAGAAAGAATCTTAATAGCAAACTAAATACACATTTGCAGCCTATCACACTTAAGTCTGCTTATCAGGGTTCAGACATAATGTGAAACCATGGGCAGCATTCAGATTAATTAATCAGTGGCTAAGCATCATTGAAATAAATGAGATATTAGTCAGGATAAGTCTTAATTTAAATGGAAGCTTGGATGCTGCCCATAGTTTGAAGTTAAGAACTTAAACCATAGTTTTGAGCATCCAGACATTCATCAGGTAAACTAGGATTTAGAAATACTAGACATGTCTACTCATTTCCCATCTCAACTTCCTAAGTTAACTCTCATTTCCATCCCTCTTGAGATGGAATGTAAAATCACAGGCAACACAAAGTACAATTTGTAACTCAGCTCCAAAACAATTTCAGATCCTGGTTTGTTGGCAGGCTTGGGTTCAGACACAATGAAAAAACATGGTTTTGCATTATGTCTGAACTCAACTGGAGGCTAATCTGTTAAGAATGCTGACGAGTACCCAATGTTCTTATTAAAAATGGTTTAGACAAATTCATGGAGGAGATACCTATCAATGGCTACTAGTCTGGTGGCTATAGACCACCTTCAGACCTAGAGGCAAGATCCCTCTAACTACCAGTTGCAGGACAGTGACAGCAGGAGAGAGGGCATGCCCTCAACTCCTGCCTGTAGGTTTCCAGAGGCATCTGGTGGACCACGGTGTGAAACAGGATTCTGGACTAGATAGGCCTTGTGCCTGATCCATCAGGGCTGTTGTCAGACAATAGTCTACAGAATCAGTAGTCACCTTCCCATTCTCCAAGTGTGTGACTAGCCAAAAATCAATGCTTCTGGGGTGCTACACAGATTGGTTTAGATACAAACTATTGTAAATCCACAATTTTATGAATACATTTAGCATTCATAGAAGATCCTATATTTTATTTCTGTTCAACAGTGTATATTGTATGCTTTAATCCTGTGTTGTGAGCTGCCCAGAGAACAATTTGTTATGGGGCGGCTAACAAATAATGTTTTTTATTATTATTTATATGCATACACATTTCAAAATAGTTGCCGCTGAGCAAATGGTACACATGTCAGTACCCTGACGGCTTGCTCCTTTTGGATGCCTTCCACAATGTCAACAGGTTCCTTGGCTATTGCATCTGGATTCTCTGCAGCAACATCTTCAATATTAACACCACCCTGAGAACTGCCAATGAGTACAGGACCCTAAAGAGAGGAAAACTTTTCAGAAAGAAGATATTTATATCTTTTTTAAAAATTACCAAGGTAATTGTGCAAAACACAACCATAAATTATATATGAAAAACATGAAATTAGATATTGCATATAACTGCGTGTTCCAATTACACATTTATGGAAAAAGATTTGATCACTCGCTCGTTGATCACTCCCTTGTTGTGCACTTGATGGCTAAAAGTTAGATATGAATAGAATAAATACACACAAATTACTACTAATTGTGATAGATGAATGTTTACAAGACTTTCACTTCAGTCCTGGAGACTAGATATTTAATTCTTGCTTGCTCTCATACCAAAATGCCTTCACCTGTCTGGAAATATCCAATTTGTTTGGGTGGGAAAGCCAAAAGTCAAAAACATATATCACATATCTCCCATCAGAACACCATCGTTATGCATTTGTGAACTTTCAGGATTAATACAAAAAGTTTAACTTTTGGAGAGAGGCAGGAAGGAAATCCAAAGAAAAACACATATTTTCAACCAGAGATAACCAGCTACTGAGAACAATAAGTACTGCCCCCCACCCCCCGGCAAATCACCACAGGATAATATTAGTGATAAGTATTTGGGGGCAGCACTTGGTGGGAGATCTAATTTACATTTATAAAGGTTTCTATTGTGCGATGCGACTCTTCCCTTTTGGTTTTGCAAATGTAACTAAAGGACATTTTTAATAGTTTAGTACCATCCAATGGTGCTTATGGTAAGAATTCATTTCCATAGTTATTTTACATGAACATGCTAAAAACTAATCAAAGCCACCAGTTTGAATACGAAAATGGACAATAGATCCCCCTCATTGTCACTGGGTTGGATAAACATAATACCAATATATTACAAAATCTTTGTGAGAAGTACATAAATATTAAGTCTGTAAGCAGAAATTTTAAATCTTCTGTGTTGTCTAAGTTAATTTCAGGACTCTTCAGGGGATCTTTTTAAAGCTTTAGTTTTCAATGTCATTTCAAATTATTTTGTTCACTAAACATGTCAGGTATCTCAAAAAGGTGCAACAAACAACTGGAGATATGGCCAAGACTCGTATTTCTGAATTCAGAAATGCAGATCTTGAGGATTTGTAAGGCTTACCTCAAGAACGAGCATGACAACCCTCACAATTCCTCTCTAGCTCAGATTTTACCTGGAGATGAATTGCACCCCTCACCCAGCATAATCCAACCTGAAGCCAACCCTGATAGGGTGGACTATAAAACAAATAAATGAAGTAAGTTTTGGAAATCACAATTTAAAAATCTCACATCTTAAAACCCTGGCCATGTCCTTAAAAGCAGGGTTCTTATTAAAAAGAACAGTAAAATTGCTTTTAGAACAGTGTTACTGTTCTAACAGTAGCAATTTGGGGCAGCTGTTGAGAAGAAAAACCTCTCAGATGCCCAACCCTCTAACCTTGACCTAATCCTAACCCTTCTATCACCAAGCTCCTTCTAGTCCACAACATGCTGAATGCAGCTAATATCCAAATAAATATTTAGCAGTGTCAGAATACAGTAAGTAGCACTGAAAGCATACAATAGAAGAATGTATTCAAACAATATTCTACCAAAACCCATTTCTGCTAAGCTTGAATAGGGTAATAAAATCATGCCTTCCATTACGATTGTCAAGACAGCTCCCAACAATGTCCTCTAAAAACATTTTTTTCAAGAAAAGTTACTTACTTGAAATGATCTTTCCATAGTTATTGCAAAATAGTATTCTCTCCGGGGATATCTGCGCTCACAGATAAATACTTGATTGCATATCCTGCCCTTTTCTCCCGTTTGCTTGGTGTACAACTTTTTTCCAATCATTTGGGAGGAGATCTCTCTTGCTTCCTCTGGACTAAAATAAGAGCAACATGTGACACGAGAAAGACAGGTTGCTTACTTGTAAATGATGTTCTTTGAATGGTCATCTGTGCAGCCACACCTACGGGACAGTCACCTTCAGAAGCCTCTAGAGCTCTATTTAGGATACTGGACCTAACTCTCCCCTGCCAGAAAGGAGGATGTACTCACAAAATTAAGAGACAGGATAAGTGCCTTCCCACACAATTCCTTTTCACTACCATCAGAATACAAAGGAAGGCACTAGCAAGTGGAGTAGGATGACAGGTCAAAGAACATCAGTTACGGGTAAGCAACCTGTCTTTTTCTTTGTGGTTTCTATGCAAGCCACAGTCTGGGAGACTAGAGAGCTGACATACCTGGAAGTGGGGGTTGTGCTCTCATGCAAAGAGCCTTTGTACAACTAGTCTTCCAAGAGAAACACTGGCCTTCAACCGCACATCAACTATATGTGCTCAATGAAAGGGAAAGGAATAGACAACTAATGCCATGCTACATCTTTCAGCACTGTAAACATGCCCCTTGTAGAGTGAAACCTGAGAACTTATGACAGAAGTTGCTTGTAGAGACAATCTACCAATATAGATGCTGCAAAGACACCCTTAGCTCTTGGTAAGTGACCCTTAGACAAACAGTCTCTGGTCCTGATAAAAGGGTGAGGATAGAAAGCATGGTGAAAGGAGGAAGCCAGAACATGACAAACATCAAGAGTGTGCAAGGCACACTCATCATTGTTCAGAGTTGGAGGAAAAACCTTTATCACCAGCGATGAGAATCATCATCAACTTTGTTAGCCAGCCCATAACACAGCATTAAAACATCAAGTAAAAACACCACACACACACACACACACACACACACCCCAATTTTAAATTTTAAAGTTGGTTTTAAAAATCAAATTTTAAAAGGCTTGAGTGAACAAAAAGGTCTTTACCTGGAGTCTAAAAGAACAACGTGATGAAGCCAGGCGAATCTCACTGGAGAGGCTATTCCATAAATGGGGTGTAACCACTGAAAAGGTCCTCACCTTTCTAGTAGCCAACCACCAAACCTCACCTGGCAGGGGCACTTGGAGCAGAGCCTCCGAAGAAGATCTCAAGGTCCGCGTCAGGACATATGGGGCAAGGAGCTCTCTCCATAACCCGGTCCCAAGCCATTTCAGGCTTTAAAGGTTAAAACCAGCACCTTGAATTGGGCCCGGAAACAGTCTGTTAGCCAGCAGAGCTGACAAAGCACTGACATAATATGATCAAAACTTCCAGTCACAGTTAATAATCTTGCAGCCCTATTTTGTACCAACTGCAGTTTCCAGACCATTTTCAAAGGCAGTAATCTAAGCGAGAAGTTACCAAAGCATGAGTAACTGTGGCCAAGCTTCCTCTATCCAGGTAAGGTCGCAGTTGGCGTATCAGCCGAAGCTGATAAAAGGTGCTCTAAGCCACAAAGGCCACTTGAGATTCTAGCAACAATGCTGGATCAGTGAACACCCCCAAACTGTGAACCTGGTCCTTCGGGGGGGGGCGTGCAACCCCATCTAGAACAGGCTGAACATCATTCATCTGATCAGAGGAACCACTGACCAACAGTACTTCTGTCTTGACTGGACTGAATCTCAGCTTATTCACCCTCATCCAGTCCATTACTGCATCCAGGCACTGATTCAGGACAGTCACTGCCTCACCTGAGTCTGATGAATAAAAAAAGATACAACTGAGTGTCATCTGCATACTAATGACACCTCAGGCCAGATCTCTGGATAGTGTCTCCCAGTGGTTTCATGTAAATATTAAACAGGATAGGGGAAAGAATGGAACTTTGCAGAAACCCAAAGCACAACTCTCAAGGAGTTGAGCAGTAAACCCCCAGCACCACCTTTGGGAATGGGCCTCAAGGTAAGAGTGGAACCACCTCCAAACAATGCTTCCCACACCCAGCTTGGCCAGCCTATCCAAAAGGATACCAGAGTCAATGGTATTGAAAGCTGCTGAGAGATCCAAGAGAATTAACAGGGTTGACCTCCCCATATCTCACTGCACAGGTCATCCTGTAGGGCAACCAAAGCAGTTTCTGTTGCAAAGCCGGGCCTGAAGCCTGAATGAAATGGATCTAGATAATCCATTTCCTCCAAGAGTGTCTAGAGTTGGTCAGCCACTACACGCCCAAGCACCTTGCCCAGGAAGGGAATATTGGCCACAGGCCTATAGTTGTTTACATCCTCTGGGTCCAGACTGAGTTTCTTTAGGAACAGTCAAATAATAGTTTCCTTCAATGGAGCTGGGACCACTCTCTCTCTCTCTCAATGAGGCATTTAGAACCTGCTGGATGCAGCTAAACATTTCCTCCCTACTAGATTTAATAAGCCATGAAGGGCAAGGGTCAAGCATGCATGTGGTTGGCCGAACTCAACTCAACTTGTCTACATCCTCAGGCACCAATAATTGAAACTCCTCCAGCAAATCTGGACCAGGTGTTACTCTGGACACCAATACCAATGACACTGCATCAACTGTAGAGTCCAACTCATGGCGAATGTGAGTGACTTTACTCTCAAAGTGCTGTGCTACCAAGTGCATGCACAAAGTACATGTACAAACAGTGTGCTACCAAGGGTTCCAATACATCTTGCCCGGGGACAGATTTCAAGAGGCTCCACACCACCTGGAAAGGCCCTGCTGGAAGACCCTGAGAGGATGTAATGCTGGATGAAAAAAAAGTTTCTTCTGTTCCATCACTGCCACAGAAAAGACTTGAGAGAGAGCTCTAACCTGTGTTCGCTCAGACTCACCCTACGTTTTCCTCCACTTCAGCTCAGGGCTCTGCTTTGCAAGAGAGGGCACTTCGGAGCAATCATGTCAACCACCCAAGCCATCTCTCCATTCCAGAGAACAACTAAAGCATCGACAAGAGCGCCTGCCATACCAGCTGGAAAATCCCCCAGAGCCATCAGGAATCCATTGGAGTCCATCAGTCTCCAGGGACGGACCATTTTAATAGATCCCTCACCCGCACAGAATGGTGGAGCCATTGAGATGCTAAACCTTAGATGGCACAGTGATCGGACCATGACAAGGGCATAGATGACATATCCCCACTTTTAAATCACCATCCTGTCCAGTCAGGAAAAAACAGATCCAGAGTGTGCCCCAGCATGTGCCCCCAACATGTCGGGACAGCCCCATTGTTGTCACGGCGGCCATGAAGTCCTCAGCCACTCTGGACCTGGCAGCCTCAGCATGGATGTTGAAGTCACCCAGAACAATCATTCTGGGAGTCCTCAGCACCAAATCCAAGACCACCTCCGTGAGCTCAGGCAGGGAGACAGCTGGGCAGTGGGGTAGATGGTACACCAAAAGAATCCCCACTCTGTCGCAAAAGAAAAACCACCAGGTATAAACACTCTGAACTGGCACTCACTTGGACATGTGGCCTAGAGAGGAAAATAGAGCTTTTATAAGTTACAGCGACCCACCCCACAGCCCATGCTAATGCTGCACTAAATACCCAGGTGGACACAACTGGGAAAGAGTAATCTCTCCCAGCTCCCCCACCCAGGTTTCCATAATACAAACCAGGTTGGCCCCTTCCTCGGACCCTTTTGTCATGGTCTATTTGTGGAGGCCCCTTCCTAAACAATTAAATCATGGATGATAGAGATTTTATTCTGGACCAACCTGGCATTAAACAGCAGCACCAGCAGGCCAAAGGACAAGCTGGTAAAGCACCCAAGAACCCAACCCAACCAAACCAAACCCACCCATTATGGGAACAGCCAGAAGAAGGGATAGGAATAAGATGTTGAACCACCTCCCCTCTTCTGATTTAAATGAGGCCACATACCATACCTTCCCCTACTCATAACCACTCTAATACAAGCACCCCGAGTTCTCCCCAGGTTCACATCCTCACTCAGGCACATAATTAAACAGCTAAAGCAACTTCCAGCAAGCAGAGTAGAGCCCTCGCAGTTCCTGAAACGGCTCCCAAAGGAGTTGCCCCGCCGGCAGCGAGCTCACCACCTCGGGCAGTGTGTTTTTTTATACTGCCAACCCAGTAAATGATGCAGGACCCAGCAGAGACTCCTGTCAGCACTCTCGGCCCTCTTCCTGGGATCTGCAGCTCTGCCACCAACAGAGGCCTGGAGCAATGTTGCTCCCAAAGAAAGCCTCAGGAAAAAAGGGAGGCAGCTACTGGAGAGAGAAGCAACTGCGGAGGCCAAGCCTGAGGTGGACTTTGAGGACAAACTCTGAGTCCAATGAGCCAATTGTGCCTCGTCTACTTCGCAAACTGCTAGCATGCATCAGCCCAAAAGAGAAACAAAGCCTGGAACTGCAGTCAAAATATAAAAATCAGGTTGATACTGAAAGTACAAGTGATTGTAAGAAATACAGTCAGCCAACATCTACATGTATAATATACATTCACGTAATCCAACATAGTCCACAACAAGTAGACAAATCGCTCCACAAACTAAGAACAATCATGTACTACCACCCACAGAATTGAGAAAGAGCTATCAATCCTTTCCATGTCCTGGTGAGATTTCTCATGTTGGGTCAAATTAAGCTATGGTGTCCTTTGAACTACCACAGAAAAGTTTTCAATTCACAGACTAATTTCAATACTTAATCAAACTATGCAGAAGTTAACAGATATATATGAGATTACTGAAATGCAAGTGACCCATTTCAGTCTACAATGTAGTCAGTTATACATCTCTCTCTCTCTCTCTCTCTCTCTCTCTCTCTCTCTCCTTATAATTAATTCTCTTAGCCAGCATTGTGTGGGGATGTGGCAAGGCTATGTGTGCCAGCGAAGGAGGCGGCTGATTGGCTGGGTGCCGGTTGGCCCGGCCGCTGTGAAAAGGCAGTGGCGGCGGCAGCCCGGCCGCAGCTGCGGCCTGGGCTGGGAGGAGGCGGGAGGCAGAGGGACGGACTGGTTCTGGCCCGGGTGGTGCCCACGGGGGTGAGTGGGGAACAGGTGGGGGGGCGAAGCCCTAGTGCCTGTTGCAGCCTGGGGCGGGAGGGAAACGAGCAGTGGGGCTTCCCCGTTGGCCGCCTGGGAGGAGAAACGGCCGCGGGGCCCTTTTGGCCACCTGCCGCCCCTTGAAGAGCAGCTGCGGTGCCGGTTGGAGATGCTCTACGTGGGTGGGCGGGGGAGGGCGTGTTTCTGAAGAGCGTGGGGCTGAATCGGGGGAGGGAGGGCAAGAGAGACCGGGGCAGGAGCAGGGGGAACAGCCGGCCCCAAAGAATGCACAGATGCTCTGTGCAGGGTCAGCTAGTTATATTTTACATATCTATATTACACACATGCTGATCCATACAGGAAGCATGTACAAAAGTTATCTCAGGTGAAAACATTTTACCCATGAACAATCCCATAGAAAACTTCTTAATTTACAAAACTATAAATAAATTCTTTTGGAGCAATTTGTCTATTTATCATGGGCTGCACTGGATTATATGAATGTATACTATATATGTAGATGTCAATTGTATTTCTCACAGTCACTTGTAGTTTCAATATAGATTTAGCTTTATATTTTGACTGGGGTTCCAGTTTGTTGCTTACCTTTGGTTTGCTTAGAGCTGGGCTGCACAACTCAAATGTCCCAATGGGCCAAAACCAACCATGACTTGGTGTGCAGGGCCTCCAATTTCCAGCTCATTAATTACCGTATTTTATGGACTATAAGACTCACTTTTTTCCTCGAAAAATATCCGCCAAAATTCAGGTGCGTCTTATATGTTTTAACAGTCTAATATGTTAAAACTCTGAAAAACTGGATTAAAATTAAGGTGCGTCTTATAGTCCGTAGCGTCTTATAGTCCGTAAAATACGGTATTACATTAACATTAACTACTAATGAAAGCAATTTTCAGTTACTTGTGGATCTCTTCCACAATGGGGCACCTGGAATGCATGCCAGCCAAATGCCAAGCCCTCTCCTCTTCCTAAATTGGTGCTGCTTTCAGACAACAATCCTAGGAATGCTTACTTGAGAGCAAGTCTCACTGGGTATACCATGGGACATACTTCTGAGTAAACATGCATAGGATGACATTGTAAGGCAGCTTCCAAAGAGGACAGAGGATGGACCCCCTTGGAGAAGAAGGAACTGACCAAAAGAATGACCCTCAGCCTTTCTGGCCAGTGCCAGCCTGATACTGCTGCTGCTGCTCCAAACCACTTCATCCATTGTCACTGCTGCTGTTCAAGCAGTAGCTGCTACCTCACTTGCTCATCAGTCCATTGCTACCACATCTATCTCATCTGGTCTCAAGCAGCCAACTGCTCCAAGCTGCTGCTGCTTGTCAACAACACACCAAGAGTTCTGCATGGCTCCTCCTGTTGTTGCAGGATATTCCTGCTGGGGGTGTAGGGCAGCAAAAAAACATCCAGGCCCCGGGCCTTATGCTGTTCAGGACTGGTCACCTCCTCTTTTGTGATTGGCAAGAATCCACCCAGCAAGACTACCAAAGCTGAAAAAGACAGCAGTCATCTGTGGATTGACTTCCAAGAACAACACCTTTTTGAAGGACTCTCATACTGCCATGCAGTCAATGACAGAAGAAACACACACCTTGAGAAAATTAAAAACAAGGGCTGAGAGTCCTATAAAAAGGATCTGGGGGTGGGGACCAACAGAAAGACAAGAGAAGGAAGAAAAGACTATCTAAAGCTGCAATGTGTTTCCTGTACAAATTTTCCCCTAAGCTGCTGCCCGCAATGCAGCTAGAAAATTATTGGGCAAGAAAGCACTCACCCCATCTCTTAAGGCAGGAGAAAAAGTTTTAGCAGTTCCCTTGCTAAAGCTATAGAAATTTCTGAAGCAGGCACTATGTGGACACAGATCACATAGATGTGTCTGCATAGAGATCACAAAAGGAGAGACATTAGATTATAAAATCTATTTGTATTCTACTATATCCATGAATTGAGTATTTCATTTAAATAACTTTTCAAGAATTTTAAACAGGCATATTGAAGTAATGCTAGCAAGTGAGCATGTGTAATTTTATGGGCTAAAACATTATTCATTAACTATTACAACTTACGAAAATACTATTTTCACTCCTCCTTTTAGGCCACTTTCAAAGGTTCCTTTTCCTCTGCCACCAGCTAAAACTTGTGCCTTTACAACAAGGTCCTTGGTACCTAGAATAAGATGACAGGAAGAGGGATTGGCAAATAAGAATTAGTTTTAAATTAAATATTGTACAATTACCATATGAAATCCTGTATCTATAGCAAATGCATATTTGTTTTCCAAAGAAGTAGGAAAATAATGTATTCAAGAACGGAGGTAGGGGAAGTCTCATTTTAATATTTCTTCCTGACAGAAGATGTATATCGCTATGCAAGTCAGGGAAGTCACTTTCTGTGGGTAAAGAAAGTTTCCAATAATCAGATTAACTAAAAGTAGCTTTGCTACTTCAATCAGTCACAATTCATATATTAGTGGTCTCATATGCTCATATTCTGTCAACAAATGCTCATATTCTGACAAAGGAGCTCCTATCACAAATACTGCTGAAAAGATCTACCAACCATTGCTAATATTTAGTCTTTACTTCCACAGATAATCAGTGTAAGAATACGGATTTATAAGATATTTCAAGCTACAATGAAGAAAGAATATTTAACTCTTTTAGAATGAAAAGCCAAAGAAGATGCTTCTTTTTAGTAATCAAGAAACTTTTCTACCTTTCCTAATGTAATGGTGCTCCCATACACTACCCCCTGTGTTTAGTTCTCACAGTATTCTGAACTGCACAAAAAGCAATCATGGAAATCAGTCAAAAGTCCCTAGTTTGCATGATTTACTTTTAAACACATTGTTTAGAACTTTGGAGCATAGTAAGTGGATAATTTTGGCAAAATAAAAGACTTTGGCTCCTTGGAGGAAGAGCGGGATACAAATGTAAAATAATAATACTACTAATAATAATAATAATAAACAGTCTGAAATGTTAGCAAGTTTGTATTCAAAAAGATAACACCACAAGGTAACAACACAATCGCAAAGATAACAACACAATCTAGAAGGAAACTTACATCTTTACATATCTTTTTCATTTGGGAGGGAGCAGATACATTTCTATGGCCTGCACTGAGGCAGGTCTTAAGATTATAAAGTCTCGGAGTCTTTGCTTGTTATCAGCCCCACTGAATAATGAAGGACCAAACGACAGGATTAGGTGATCAACTGTATCAATCAATTAAAACCTGCAGATCTAGAACATCTGGAATCTATTTCTTTTTCACAATATTTCCCCCCCAAAGCCAACCAGAATGGACTAGACCCTTGTTCCTTCAAGCAGAAGGCTGGCACGGCAAAGTTGCACAGGCAACTGGCATGGAGGAGATCATAAGCTCATTTTTAGTCCTCCCAGCCAAGTGAGCACCTCTTTATTGCTCACAGTGGCAGAATGCTAGCCAGCCCAATCCCTGACCAGCAGCAATGCTTGCCAGTTGCTGCTATGAATATCCATGCAGCCAGTGAACATTTGTAGAATAGTTTTTGCTTTTCTTTTTCTCTTCATACAAGGGTTTAAAAAATATGGAGAGGTTAAAAAACAAGAGAGAGACTGTTATGCTCTTCTACCATTTCTCTTTTGGATCCCCCACCCACAGACCTAGCAAAGGGGAGTATATTCTAGCCAAGCCACTGAAATTTAAGTGTTCTTGTTTAGGGATGTTCAGAGTTTGTTACTTTACTCAGAAACAGGGGGCAAGATAATTGAAAACCCCTGCCCTAAAGATATTAAGAGACAGGGCAGCTGATTTACATTGGAGCATCTTCTGGGCCATATTGCGCCATATACTGATTGACATTTTAAGCAACCATCTCAGCTTCATAGGACACTCAGTCACAGGCAGGTGGAATTATGGACCACCATAATTCACCACAAACATCACCACAAACTGCCATTGAGAAGTCCCTACATCTGTACCAAATTGATCCAAATCGGTAACGCAACCCACAAGTTAGCCCTCTTGTGCCTCTAACATTCACGTGTCCGCCATCTTGAACTGCGGTGGATGACATCATCAAACTGCATCGTTAAGATGTCCCTACTACTGTACCCAATTTGGTTCATATTGGTGCCCGGCATTGCAAAGTTGATAAGGATAGGGACATGGACACACACAAATGTGCTAGGTGATCTCATAAGAAAGGAGGCTAATAAAACATGAGTCCCTCCCACTGTTTAACATCTTATCCAAATTTCTGTGCAAGTTCTCTACACTTGCTGGAGAGCTTAGGAGTCAGGCAGACTCTTGCTTTTTGGTATATTTTCCATACTGCAGAATAAATGAGAGAAAACCTTTCCTCTCCCTGAAGTTACCAGGGGATGTGTGCAGAATTGCAGGTGGGGGGGGGGGGGGAGAGAACCAGAAAGTGAGTGGGGTGTGTGTGACTAGAATCAATCTTTGTGAACCCTTGGCTACATGAATGTTTTGCCTGAGTTTGTTTTTAACCCAAAGCAGCTGCAATTTGTAACACAATTTTATGCAGTATGGAGAAAGAACCATTTGCCTTCCTTATAAGCAGTACTTATCAAAATGGTCTTCCTTGAACTGCTTTTTGCCCAGAACGAAATACAAAATGTATGTGTAACTTTTCTCCATGTGGTGGGGGTGAATGATTTTATAACCATAACCAGTGTGGGAGGGTGATTGTATAAGAAGAATGCCATGCAGGGCAAGCACTTCACCCCCACACAAGCTGCCACTGCAAACTGCAGCTTGCTACAGCTGCTTGGGCATTGAAGGTTGAACAGTAGAGTAGACCTTTCTTTTGCTGTAAAAAGCCAGTCATCCAAGTAAGGAAAAACAGAGACGCCTTGGATGCGAAGGTAGGCAATGACAGCCGCCATGCACTTTAGTGAAAACAGTGTGCACTGAGGAAGGTGGAACTGGTTCTATGACCTCCTTTCAGAACAGCGAAGGAACCTCTTCTTCAAGGATAGGAGTTGTGTGGGTGTATTTTATGCCCACATAGGCGGGTAGAGAGTCAAATTCGATAGCAGAGCCTCTGGTCACTATGGACAACACCCAGGCATCTGATGTCACTTGACGCCAGGAAGGGAGTGAGGTGGGTGCCAGCTGAAGGAATAGGGAGAGATCCTTCCAGGTCTGAAACATTAACACGACTATTTAGGTTGTTCTTGAGACTTGGGCTTTGTTTTTTGGCCCTTTTGTCACTGAAGGAAGGGGCACCTGCTATATGGCCTGGATCCTCTACAGTAACCTCCTCTATCTTGATACGGGCAGGGTTGGTACCTCTGTCTGAAAGCAGGATGATATCTCTGATAAGAAAATGGCTAAGACTATGTGAAGGTCTTAGTGGTATTGCATGACTTCTTAAGTTTCTCCATCATTTTGTCAGTGACCTTTGAAAACAACCCCTCACTATTGAATGGGATAGTCTCAATCTTTTCTTTTATACCTGGCTCCAGAGGTGTAGAGTGGAGCCAGGCATGGCAACGAAGAATGATGGATCCAGCTAACACCTTCAATTCTGTTTCAGTCGGGTGTTTAGCCGTGCTTAACTACTGCCCAGTAAGGTCTGCCGACTTAGAGTAGATAGGAACCTGCTCTTAAAAGGCTCAGGCAGGGCGGTAGCTTCATTTTTCAAGCCGTCCCATAATGACTGTTGGTATTTGGCCCTGCAGGCCAACTAGTTAGCCACCTTGAGAAAGAGACATTCAGAAGAGTAAAGTCTCCGTGCCATGGAGTCCAGTTTACAGGCATCTACAGGGGCCAAATGTTTCCTAGCAGATTTGGTCTGCAGTGCACAGTCCACTACTAGAGAATTCAGCACTGGATGTCTGAACAGAAAAGGGTAGGTGACCTCCTGGACTCAATAAAGGTTCTCCATCTTTTTACAAGGAAGAGTAGAAGTCACTGGGGTAAACCAAGCTGCCTTAGAAGCAGCCACCACAGATGGGAGTATTGGTACCACAATGGGATGCACTACAGACATGGTAGCCAGGTAACTGTATACAGGGTCTGTAACTGTATCTTCTGGAGGAGGAACCTCCAGGCCCAAAGCCTTCGCCATTTCTTGGAATTCCGCCCAATAAGATTTAGTTTCTTCAGAAGGGGGGCTTGATGGTTGAGTCCCCAAATAATCATCGGGAGAAGTGATCAGCGGCACATCAGTAATCTCAGAGTCTGGATCAGAGGTGTGCGTGGACTCCCCATGGGAATCAGGGTCCTCCAGAACAGAGTCCCTTGGTATCAGCTGTGAAGGAGAAGCAGGTGATGCAGGCACAGACGAGGGCGCAGGGTGCACAGGGTCAGGGGCTAGCGGAAGGGTAGGTGGTTGAGGATGCTCAGGAGGCTCAGAAGCAGGTGACACTGGAAGCACTGGCATGGGTGGTGGGGCCCTAAGCAGTGGTGTGGTAGACTGAAGGTGCAGGCGGTATAGTCGGCTTCTTGAAAGGGTCAGCAGGTTGCACATCTAAGGGGTCTGGTATATCCCCCCGAGACACATGGTTTTCCAGAGTCTGTATTTGTGAAAATCATAAAGCAAGGCAGGTGAATTATACAGGGAATGGGAACGAAGGCATTCCCTAGCTCTGAGACGTGGCAAATAAAAGGTCCCCGGAGAGCTATTATAGTTGAGGGGTCAGAAGGAACATGGGAGACAGAAAAGTGGAACCTCTTCCTCCAGGCAAAGCCGAAGGGCACTTTGGCGTGGAAGTAGCGAGACAACCTGTCAGTGTGTGATTCCTTTTTCTTGTGGGGCTCTCCCAAAAAAGAGCGATGGCGATCATGCTTATGCTTATGCAATCGCTCCCATCCTCTTTCCTGCGGTTTCTTAAAGGCAGTCAAGTCCAAAGTTGACAGTGCCAAAGTTGAGGCCCAAGTCAAGGCCAACAGTGTCAATAGGCCAGGCGCCATGGTTTTTGGCAGGGACGGGAGACTCAGTCTTGGCGCCCCCAGGAGGAGAATATTTTCATACCAAGACGCCTTGAGGTGACGTTCCTGACTTAGGCAGGCTTTCTTTTTAAAAGATAGGCACACTTTACAAGCACTGGTATTGTGTGAGTCACCCAAAGCAGATGAGACAATCAGAATGCCCATCCAAAGAGGGCATTGTGCCCTTACAAGTAGCATAGCGCTTAAAACTCTTAGGAGTAGACATAGCCAAGTCCCCAAAACAGTCCAGAGTCAGCCAAAAATTCAAAAGTAAAATGCTTAAGGCAAAGGAGCAAAGTTCAGAAACAGTCCAAGGTCAGAAAGCTGAGTGAAAATCAGTCCAAAACACAAAGAGAGTAGTAAAGTAGCCGTCCGTAGTCAGCCAGAAAGATATAAATAAAACTACAATCTCTTACAGAAATGAGGGAAAACAGGAGGAGATCCTTTCCGAGGCAATGCAAGCAGTGGACAAGAAGGAACTGAAGAGGGAGGTGCTCTACAGCCAGCTTTGTAGGATCCAATATCATTACGCCTTAAAAGGCCCGTGAGCTCCTAAACTGAGCTATAGATTCTTCCGAGGGCCTCCTGCGCAAGTGCAGAAGACCCAGATGTGAGGGACCATGGATCCCTACAGAGATCCACGAATTTCTACTGCTACTGTATTTTGCCAACATATTATATCAGCACGAGGGCCGAAGCTTCTGTGGTCTCTTGTGGCCCTATCCATATAGTTCTGAGGCAAATGATAAAGCACCTTGTCCTCTGACCAGGCGCTCTTTCATCAGTTCTGCGAGCCTAGCAATGGAGCAGAGGACTAAGCTGTACTAGTATCACAACAACAGGGCTTATAGTGGGGAAAATGTTATTATCATAATTAGTACAAAGAAGAAGAACTGCCATATATATTTGTGTTCCTTCTCAATCCCATTAAAGTTCCAAGTATAAATGAATTCAGTCAGGTTCTCTCTTATACAAAAATAATTCCCGATATGCATTTACAGATTTTCTAGTGGAACCTTTGTGGCATTATCTTTTTCATCACTGAGCTGTGAAATTGTAAAACTGAGGGGGAAAGCCATGTACTGTGGGGAAGACTCCAGTGTTTTAAAAGTTTAAGCATTTATTTAACCACCCAAGATACCCTCTTTACAATCTGTAAAGAGAATCATTTAATGCACAGAACAGTAGATGGGAGGGGAAAACATTTACTCCATATATACTCTTCAATTGTATACCTATTTCTTTTGCAATTCTGTAAGCTTCATCTGCTGTATTTGCAACCAATCCATGTGGAACAGAAATGCCAGCTTCTTTCAGTAGTCCCATGCTCAGGTATTCATGCAACGACAAGTTCCTTTGCTGCTGTTGCTGCACTTGAAACACATAGCTATTAAACAATCCTGGACTTCCGCCAAGTACCTAGGACAATTGAAACACATAACATTCAGTTTAACCACTCTCTATTTATTGTTTCATAATAATAAAAAACAAGATTAGCTGTACAAAGTATACACTTTCCGACACCATCACTATATTCAGACATTACACAGTACATGCATACAGGTGTCTACCATATTTAATCAAATCCAAGAAGACTCTGAATTTAAGATGCCCCCCTTAAAAAACAGAGATTAAATACAGATTATACCTGCATTTATTCAAAAGGAACAAGACTCTGAATTTAAGATGACCTCCTGATTTCTAATATCAAAAAACGGTGGGGTGGGGGGGAGAGAGACGGGACGGGACTAGTTTTGCATTCAGGTAAGTACAGTATATGTTTTTGTATGAATTCAAATGAAAGCATGTACAGTCAAGTGAAAGTGAACCTGGGTACAGTGCCCTTAAAGGGAGGGCACCAAGCCCAAGGTCCTGTGCCTGCCAATTCTGGAAGCACCTGCCACCACACTTACAGCATTTGCCTCTTCAAACGAATGCTGCAAATGTGAGCAATGCAGGAAAGGGAGTGAGGGGGAATGATCGACATGCCGGGAGGCAGGACTTCTGTTCCCGTTTTGGAGGTGTACACAAGTACACTGTCCTTTTAACCTAACGTCTGAAGAGGGCTATAGTGCATCTGTGTACAGATCTGTACCTGCGTACACTGGACACAGGCTGTATGCCTAATGAGGGCTGATACAGTGACACAAATGTACGCTAAACATCTCTAGTCACAGAAACACCACTCTCTGAAATGGGAGACTGCAGTGTCTTGAGGAAAAGCTCTGCCCCTACAGGAGAAGACATCCCTCAAAGAAACCTCCATAACTACGGCAGTTATCAGAAATATAAAATATACAGGCAAAACAATGCTTATTGGCCTTCTAAGCAACTGGCCTTCTGGTGATTGGCTTATGGTTAATAATAGCTCAGACTCTGGGCTGCCAGAGCCACAATTCCCATCACAGATTGTTTTTGACTGTGGAGGAGAAACAAGGAGGGGCAAATATTCAGACAGTAGTCTCTGCAACTTCAGAAGGAGAAGGCAGCTGTAGTCCTGTTCCTACTCTCAACCATAATTACATACACGCCACTGTGTACGTTGTGTATATCCATGATTTGCTCTGGGAGAGCCAGGTTTTATAAACAATCCCTCCACCCCTATTATTTCCTAACTATTTGCTCCACCTTTGATATTGACTTATCACTCTCACCGCAACTGCTTTTAAAATGTGATTAAAACAGTCGTTTTCCTCCCCATTTCCAGGGCCAGTATCATAAGTGGCTGCTGGCTGGTTTGTTCTCTCACTTCACCCAACCACAAGTGTATAAAAATATTTTCCAGGAGGGTGAGAGCAGTTTTAAAAATAAGAAAGACCGTCAAAAGCCACATCACAGATTAATGTTAGTGTGTGTTAGCCTACATAAATTACAGACCAACAATGATATCCAATACACATTTTAATATGTATTTTCAAATACATATACTTTAAAAAAACATTTCTATCCCACCGATCTTCACAAGTGAACTCAAGGTGGTTCACAGAAATCAGTTAAAGCTATGATTTTAAAAAGCAAAACAAAGCAATACTGCAGCAATAAAAACCATCACAGTAAATGCAGTCATAAAACCCACACTTCTTAAAATAGACCAAGCAGAAAGGACCAATTATAAAACATCAAGGAAAGCCTGCTGAAACAAAAACATTTTCCGTTTTCACATAAATCATGGTGTGTGTGTGTGTGGGGGGTGAGCTAGAGACTAGGGGCAGGAAATTCCAGAGAACTGGGGCCACCACCAAGAAGACTCACTCATAAGTCATCACCTGTCAGATGGCGATGGGACGTGCAAGAGGGCCTCTTACAGGGAAAAAGATCTTACAGGCTGAGCAGAACTGAAAGTGGTTGTAATATCATGATGGGACTGAACCTCAAAGCTGACTAGTAGAAAATGAATATTGGCTACCAAACCAGCAGGATTTACAAACTCCTAACCATATATTTAGAGGCATCACTGGATGCCATTATACTAGTGATGTCTACATTGGAAGCAGCATAGGCAGCATAAACACCCATACAAAAATCCTAAAATTCATGCAGTTACTAGTCCAAACAAAATATAGTCATATAGCAAGAGTCAGTTAACCAAGTATGCAACACTAAAAAGAAAAGAAATTATAGTTGCTTGTGACTATTTTTATGCTTAGCACATTCTACTTCAGTTTGCATACCAACTTTCCAGAACTGTGCTACAGGCTCAAGATAAACATGTAGTGGTTAGACTGTTGGACAAGCACCATGAAGATCTAAGTTCAAATCCCTGTTCAGCTATGAAACTCACTGGGTGACTCTGCTAACTGGGCAAAGAGGCACCTTTTGCCGTGGTGATTCTCTTTATTTAGCAGGGGGAGAGTAACTGGCCCTATCCATCCTCAGCACAGTACCTCCAGTGACTGTTGCTGGTGTCTATCTTGTTTTTTGTTTTTAGAATGTGAGCCCTTTGGGGACAGGGAGCCATCTTATTTATTTATTATTTCTCTGTGTAAACCGCCCTGAGCCATTTTTGGAAGAAATCAAATTAATAATAATAATCTCTCTCTCAGCCGGACCTACCTCACAGGGTTGTTGCAAGGATAAACATAACCATGCATATCCATGTATGTCCTTCCTCCAAGGAGCTCTGGGCTCCTTGGAGGAAGAGCGGGATATAAATGTAAAAATGAGAGAGAGAGAGAGCCTACATTTTAAAATGCAGGCTTCCTGCACTATGGCAAACCTCTGAAGGCAATGAAAACATGAGATTTACCAGATCCAAACAGTTTTTTGCCATGCCAAATGTATTATATATTTTGAAGGATTTGTTTGTGCAAAACAAGAGTCATACTTCCCAGTTACCTACAGAGATCAAATTTTACATGAACAATCCTGCCACTTAAATTAGCAAAATGTGCTACTTTTTTGCACTGCAATATGCTTGGGGGAAGCTTTAAATAATGCTTTTTTGTATTTTTTTTAAGAAGAAATTCTGAATACAATCATATTTTGCTATTGTTCTCAACAGATTTTTAAACACTCAATCAGATCAATAATTCCAAAATAACATCATGTCCAAGAAAAGCAGATCTTTTTCAGATTAAAATTTACCATATATGGTCATTATTCAATAAAGTGAAAAATGTGTGAAGTTGAAATCCTACCCACATAAAAATATTATTTTACTTGCCTTCTGCAAGCACATTTATACACATACACACACACACACACACACACTTTCCTATAAGTGTAACCTACGCAAAATGACTTTGCCTGGTCAATGATGGGCCTCACTTACTAGTAGTATAAAAAGATAAAGAACCACGCTGAAAGCAATGTTGAGGGATATGGCGGCATTTAATCAGCTAACCTATCCTGAAGAAGTCATTTAACTCTAAGTATCTGGGAGTATAGATACGAGTGATATACACTCACTCGTTTTGCAAGGCAGAAAAAATGAGTCCTAAACTGATCGCCCCAGATTCCCCAACCTAAGCAGATGCACAATTTGGCATCATCCAAAAAGATACTATTTAGATACATTATCCAATAGATACAGCATCCAAAGATACTATTTGGCATCATCCTGAAATTAAAATCTCTGGTTGTTTAGCTGCAGCTCTGAAGCTGACCATGCCCCTCAAGGCCTCTAGGACGTAATATGAGATGGAAACAGCACTAACCTTTCTCCTATTTGCAGGAGAAAATATAGTCACAGAAGGAAACAGCACATACATTGGTCCCATTCTGATGCAGTACACTCTGTGCCTTGATTTGCACTACTCTAGCACCAGAATAATGAAGACAAGTCAACACAGAAAAGAAGTCTCCCACAAAGATCCTGGAAACTGGAGGTAAAGCACCTGTTAGAACAATATACTAGGTCAGGATAAACCCTACTGAAATTGAGGTGCTTTATATGATTAGAGCAGTGGAAGGCTCAGAGCCTACCAGAACCACAGTCTTTGGAAGACAAAGCACCTGACAACTTTTTGTGAGGCCATGAGAACTTACTGTTTTATTTTAGAAGTAAAATGTGGCAAAGACCAAGCATATCACTAATGTCACCCGCCAAGCAAATTTTTATTTATTGTTAAATTTATATACCGCCTTTGACCGGTATATGACCAATTAGTCTGGGAGCATCAGGTATTTTAAAAAGACCTTGTTTTGTGGCAAAGTTAGTGATAATTTGTATTCAAAGAGTTTTGTTTTATTCAAAAACGTCTCTAGATAAATTATTTCTAGGGTGCCATTATCTCATGTGTGGTGCATTGCTGTAATTTATTTAATTTATTTATTTAAAATATTTATACCCCGCCCCTCCAGTACACTACTGCTTGGGGCAGCTCACAACAATAAAATAGATACAATATACAATAAAAGTAATAAAATTAATCAAATTGAGTAAACAAGTTAAAAGTCAGGTTAAAAACCACAATCAGTATCATTCAAATTAAGAGTTATTTTAAAAGCTAAAAACTGAGTAGGTCTACCAGCCTGCTTCATTGTCCGCAACTCACATGTATACCAGGGAGTCGCTTGGGCTCGGTGGGTCGGGAGAAGACACCTAGGCGCGACCGTGTTGATAGCCCAACCTATTTCCTCATACAAAAGGGAGACCAGGGTGTCAACAGGATTGTCCACTCTCTCAGCAGGAAACTCCCCCAGAGCTGTCAGGCAGGGGCGTAGCAAGGTTGGAGTGGGCCCAGAGACAAGATTTTAAAATGGGGCCCCCCCACTCAAAGTCCAGGGCCTCCGCACACCCCAGGCCCCCAAGGATTTAAGTCTGATATTCCAAAATAAGTATGCTGCCTGGAAATACATTTCACTGAATACACACACGCACACGTCACAATATATAGTGATATACATTGAGTACTATACATTTGTTTTACTTTTAATGCCTAGAACACACTAGAAAGATGAATGATTAAAATGGGCCCCTCGCTGCAGATTAGCCAAGGAGACTTTCAACCATGCAGGGTGAGCCTATGTTTGTTTTCTCAGAATTCTGAACAAATTCAGTCAAGTTTGATTCCAGGAGGTTTTTCACAGGAGGCTTTTAAAGCCCTTTAACACACCTCTCCTCTGGAAGGGAGGTGCTGCATTCACATGTTGGCCAGATTTACCCTGAAGTCCCTGCAAGTTATTGGGGAGCAGTTCACACACAAGAAAAATAAAATAAAATAAAAGCAGAAGGCATGCTTCACAGTTCTCACTCAGACCTTCTGGGTTGCAAAACAACTTGAACATTAGTGCATTTATAAATGAATGAATAAAATAAATATAATACTGTTTCTTCCAGAAGTTTTTGTAATTTTCTGCCATGAAACAAGCCACTTATAGGACTTTTTAGATAGTTTTTTTTAAGCCAGCAAATTTTCCAAGCTGTTTAAAAATAAATATTCAGAGACTTCTCAGTCCCCCCCCCCATATCAAAGCCCTATGGCAAGCAGATCCCTATATATCCGGGTGGGGGTGGGGGTGGGGGTGGGGGTGGGGAAGGTAACCACAAAAAGGAGTTCACACTCTACCTGGCAGCAGGGGGTCTTCTGCTGCAAAGAACAGTGGTGGCCACTCTGGCTGCCTCCTCCTTCCTGGCTGGCTTGGGCCCTACTGGAGTTCAGGCTTCACAGAGGCCTACACGGGGGCCTCCCTGGAAGCCCCGCCCACCCGCCGATCAGCTGAGAGGCGGGAGAAAAGGAGCTCTTTGCAGCTTGTCTGCTCCCTCGATTGCCGGCCAGGAGAACAAGCTGGAGAGATGGCGAACAGGGCAAGTGGCTGAGGAGCCTTGGGGCTGGGCAGGGGGCAATGGGGAGTCACGTGAGGTGCCTCTGGGGGGCCCCTCCAGGCAGTGGGGCCCCCAGACAACTGTCTCCCCTTGCCCTATCGTTGTTACGCGCCTGCTGTCAGGAATTCATCAGGATCCATAAGCCTCCAGGGGCGGACCATCCTAACTTGTCTTCCACTCCTGCAGACATGTTGTGGGTCCATCCTCAGTTCAATCTTCACCAGATTGTGAACCAACCATGATAACAATATTGAGGCCTCCTGGACTATCCATGGAGCACCACTGTTCACCATTGACCCCAAAACCAAATTAAGCATATGACCTGCCACATGTGTGGGACCAGAAATCAGCTGAGACAAGCCCATGATCATCATGGAGGACATGAAGTCCCAAGCTGCACCAGACAAGGTAGTCTCAGCATGGATGTTAAGTCCCCCAAGACTAACAGCCGTGGAGTCCTCAACACCACATCCAAGACCACCTCATGATGATGATGATGATGACATCATCAAGATGGTTGGCATCTCAACATAATATACCTCATTATCTCAGTAATGATCGGGCCAATTTTGTTGTGTAAGCTGTCACTGGAAAGGTATTTTCATAAGCTACAACATGTCGTTATGATTTCTGAAGAACCACCCCCCCCCACACACACACACAAACGTTTTTACAGGCAGAACACACAAGTATGGATTGTTAACACATTTTAAGTTGGTTGTGAATTTCAAATTGGTTGTGAGCCAGTGTGGTGTAGTGGTTAGAGTGCTGGCTAGGACCGGGAAGACCTGAGTTCAAATCCCTATGGGTGACTCTGGGCTAGTCACTTATCTCTCATCCTAACCTACCTCACAGGGTTGTTGTGAGGATAAACATAACCATGTCCACCACTTGCAGGAAGAGTGGGATATAAATGTAAAAATTAAAATTTTTAAAAAAGATGGCAATACCACTATGCAAGTAACAATGGGACATTTCTTGTTCTTTGCTTTCTCACAAATAATTGCAAGAAGCTACTGTTGTGAAACAATCCTTTCAAAAACCTGTAGCAAATTCCTCATGCAACTTCTTTACAGCTTTGGTTTTTCAGTTGATTACAACAAAGTTCTCCAATTAGAGACAGTGATCACAACTGAGGTCTTGTATCACATAAAATGGTGGCTTTTGAATTCCATCAAATCTCGTCAAAGGGAAGGTTCAAAAGGGAAGGCTCATATTTTGTGCTGCTAATAATGTAGACTTCCTTAAGGATTCTGCAGATAGGAAAGAAATCTTACATGCTATTATGAAGACATGCATTAAAAATAAATGCTATCAGGACTGTCTTGATGATGATCAGTTAGCACCCTTCAAAATGGCTTGTCCTGCAAAGAATAATTCATTAAAAGAACTACCATATTTCAACCAGATTTGATTCCCTATGATGGTCCAATCAAATTGTTAGAGAAGTTCTCAGGAATTCTACTACAAAAGACCTGAATGCATTCTTAACCTTGAATTTGCTTTGTTACTATGCAAACATCAAATATATATATACACACACACACACACACACACACGCGCGCCAACATGGTCTGCCTTCAGTTCAGCATTGCAACAAGTGCCCAAGAGAGTGACATGTATATACTTTGTGCCATTAACATCAGCTGGCTCAACTGATCTTTCACTACAGTTAACATTTTTGATACAGCTTGAACATGTGAATAACACTGTGTGTGGAACACATTCAAAATGAATCTTGACACTTGACATGGGCCCTTACAGCCCTGCGCAGTAATTGATTGATTGATTGATTGATTGATTAAGTGCCATCAAGTCGATGTCGACTCTGACCACATGGATTCTCTCCAGGATGATCTGTCTTCAACTTGGCCTTTAAGGTTTCTCAGTGGTGCATTCATTTTGTTTTTGAGGGACAAATGAGACTATGGTAAATCTATGAGATATGTCATTTTAGGGAAGTTCAAGATCTGGAAGCTCACTTTCTTTCATTCATTCATTTAGTGTCTGTGTCACTATGACAGAACTTTTAGCTCCCCAGTCCTAGTCCAGTACTCGCGGGGATTTGAACTCAGGTCTCCCCAGTCCTAGTCCAGCACTCTAACCACTATACCACGCTGGCTCTTGTTGCAACAAGATTGCAGCTTAATGACAATTTCTGTGACACTATGGGCCATTACAGATTATCTGTTGTAGTGCTCTAAGCACAATATTTAGTCATGTAAACAGTGTCTGCATATTCAGCCGTGTAGACATGTTTGATAGTTACCTGACCATATCAGTAAAAAATGCAGAGCGAGAAAGAAGAGCCACAGTAAAACCTCTGCCAGTGACATCAATAACTCCAAGCACAAAACTTCCTGTACAGATGGATAGATTTGGGGCATCCGTTGATAATAAAAGATTGCTTCAGGACGCTCTGAAACACTTGTCCAGGAGCAATCCGTAAACATGGCCAGTGAAACCTACTTGAATGGCCTCCTCCACAAAAATGGATCTCCTCCAGTTCTGAAAGTCTATGGTAAGCAATGCTGAAAATGACTTACAAGTGCCCACGGAAGAGGAAGACCGACACTTGCTTCCACACATCCTTTACTCACTGAAGCATGGAATAAGACATGTAGTTCTCCTGTCTAATGATACTGATTTCCTAATACTGATGGCCCACTTCTTCAAATTCTTTCATGAAAATGGATTTGTCGAGCTGTGGTTAAGAAAGTCAGCTTCAGATTTTATTCCTATTAATACACTATCAAGAAAAATGGGCTCATCTCTTTGCAAAATCATTCTTGCTACTCACTTCCTGACAGGATTGGATGTTAAAAGCAAAAATGGCACAAAAGCAAACCCAGAGAAGTATCTGCAGCATTGTGGTCAACTTCTTCTACCAAGCACTCATTCATTTCAGCAGGCTGAAGTATACCTGGTTAACATTCTTAAACGAGGAATGAAGTGCACAACTTTTGATCAGCTAGGGTTTGAAATAATGACCCAAGGAAGAGCACCAAACTTATTAACTGTCCCATGAACAAATTCAGTGTTACATGGGCATCTAAGACGATCCTTTTACATGGTATGCACATATCTGTCAGTTCTCACTATGGAATCCTCTTTAGTCCAAAGGAGTACGGATGATGAGCAAAGAAGATTCTCTGATACCAGAACCCTGTGCTAATGAACTTCCAGACGATTTGCTCACAACTTGTGGATGTAAAAAGTGTGTTGGAGGATGGTGCCAATGCCATAGATGTGGCTTCAACTATATGTCTTTTTGTAAATGTGGAGCAGGTTGTGAAAGCAGTAAAGAAACTGAGGGTTAATTTCAGTGGCAAGTTTCTGAGATTTTTTAAAATATAAAAGTATGTATAATTTTTGAGAATTTATCAAAAAAATTGTTCTAACACTTTTTTTCAAGTACACAAATGTAACACAAACTACTAATTTTTGTATTAATAGAATTTGAAAGAGATACTTTTGTCCCTGACCCTGACTTACTCACTTAATTCCAGTACAGAAAGTCATGTTACTCGGCCAAAGATCCAGATAAAAGAATAAAACCAGTTCTGATTAGGCATGTCCTTACAGGATCCAGTGAGAAACCTCATCCACTCTGAAATTCCTACAGGTCCTATGGCCAGGGACTGGACTATCTGTTGAAGAAGCTCACATATATGCTGAAGATGAATTAACTATCTAGCACACAAGTTATTACAGTTTTCACATAACTGCATGTTGTTGTGTGGTGTAATGAAGCAGTTCCCATACACTATTGCTCTGACTCAGTTCAAAAGATGAGGCTGATACTAAGGCTGATACTAAAATCACCTTATCAAAGCTGATACTAAAGTGACATGCTATCAATGCAAAGGAGAGATGTGTAAATATAAGATCTGGTAGTGAAAAACAAAGATGATCTTGTCCTTGTTGTGAGATAGTACCCCAGACTTCCTCCCAATTCTTTTTTCAAGCATGCTTCAGCAGAGTACTTGTCAAAAGTTATCTGCCCTGCCTTGCTACCTGCAAGACACAACTCTACTGGAAGGAAAGGGGAAGTTATCTTACTGGAAGGCAATAACTCATTGCCCTTAAGACACTTAACACTCATTGCCCTTAAGAACATGGAGCCCAGTGCCTGACAGCATTGGGGATGAGCTGGAAGCAATCTTGTGCCAACAGTATGTGAATACAAAGATAACTATGCTTGCAGAGTTAGGCTGATTGAGGTTTGTTAAAAATTAAATCCATGGAGAAAAATTGCCTCCAACAAGGTGTGCTTATATCAGCAATCGTAAGGGCAAACTATCAAGCACTGATGAAGTCCAGTGCAATATACAATAACCAATTCTTCCCTCTCCAGAAGGATACAGGTGGATTTTAAAAAACCAATGGCAAAGTTGAGACACTCCAAAAGTACTTGCTCACCGGGGATACCTATATATTTTGTGCTGAATCCAAAGAGGTTTTCACCTCCTGTAAAGTTTTTAGGGACCTCATTGGCAACTAATCTTGGTAGCAGGTCACTTTGAGCTATGGATGGTGGAAGACAGAGGGAACCAAGCTTTTGTCCTCACTGCTGGCAAATCTAGACACTGTCCTGCTCTTTCCCACTCACACTACATGCAACTACAGAGTGGGGGAAGAGGATACAGACACAAAAACATGGTTTTCCACAAGCATCCTACCTCTATCACCACCTCATCTTCAATTTTCCAAGCTGGAAAATAGTTGGGAAAAGAGAAAGATGGGGGGAAGATACAGACAGGCACACAGACAACAATTATTCCTAGCACATTCTCTTGCCTTTGCTTTTCTGAATCAAGAAACTGCTTAGAAAAACCAGTGGAAAAGAAATTCCCCTTGCAGGGCACTGACTCAGAAAGATAAGATGGGCAAATGAGAAAGAGATAGAAACAAGATAAGAAGTCTTGCTATGCAGGTCTTTGACTGTAATAAAGTTTATTGATTCATTGAAATCTTGCACCCTTTGAGCCTTTTCATTAATTAATATGCTAACAGCCTTGCAATTTATTCCATAAAGCTTTGAATTCTCCAACTAGGAATCAGCTCTTTAATAACATTAATTCCAATTGAACCTAGACTTGAGGAAAATTGAGTGCTGCTAAGCTGTTCTAACCTACAAATATTTAAAGAAATTTCTTCCAATAGTGGCATAGATAGGGTGATATTCATTTTTAACCTAGTGAAACAGTTTAGGCCAAGCCATGGCATTTGGCCCAAGGCCACCTAGAAAGTCATGACTAACAGGGATCTGAATCCAGGTCTCTTGTTCAAGTACATCACTCAATCCACCACATCACACTGGCAACAAACATTCCAAGAGACAATCCCTCAGATTGGTCTGATAACATACACATGAAACATACACTTTCACAAGGAAAGCTGTCACATGTCAGCATGGATAAGAGGAATCAAATTCACAAACTCAAGCTAGGAAGCAGCATTTCAGATAAAGAGTAAGGGGACTCAAGCTCAACTAAACATGAGCAAGTACAGTAACGTAACGCTACAATACAAAGGCCCATGCCATTTTAAGACACAACATTGTTTCCAAGGCTTGGAAGTAACAATATACTGTTCTACCTGGCATAGACTTCACGGAGAGTACTGAATTCACATCACAGTAGGGATGTGCACAGAACTGGTTCCATGCACTCCCAAGAGGCACCCCCCTTTCCTTTAAGAGGCAGGGAAGGTGCTGCTTACCTGCCAGCCCCCACCCCACCGCTCTCTCCAAAGGTGGGCACACAGGACAGCAGCATCCCTCTCTGTGCCCTGTTCTGCATGGCCATGCATGTGCGTTGGTGATTTGCATGGTGACACAGAACGGGGTGCAGAGAGGGACGCTGCTGTCCCACGTGCCGACTTTTGGAGAGAGCACCGGCAGGGGAAGAGCAGCAGGGAGGGGGCTGGCAGGTAGGCAGCAGCACCTTTCCTGCCTCTTAAGAAAATCCCCCACACCACACCACCCTGCGTTCAAACCGGCTTGGACGCTGGTCCATGGAACCAGTTCAGCACTCCAGAAAAGGAACACAGGACCGGTTCCATGCACATCCCTACATCACAGTCCAATGCGGCACAATTTTAAGAGTCCCAGGTGCCCTGGTTGTTTGTGAAGGGGGCAGAGTACCTGGGAATTCCAAAATGGTGCCACTTCTGCCCACCAGAGGTACACCTAGGTAATTTGGGAGCCTGGACCCAAAGGCCTTTGAAGTCTCCCCCTGCACCTGGCTGCAAGTTAAGCATCACCACCCTACACACACACACACACACACACACCATGACACACGCAGTATTTTTAACACGTGGGTTCTTGAGGGCACAAACAACAACTGAACTCACAAGAATGTAAGAATATAAAACAGGTATATTTCTGCAAATATGCAGTAGCAGAAACATTTCAACACACAACTTAACATATTCCCATCCCACATATTTCTTTCTCCACTCCTTCTGTCTCTAAAGCAGAGGTCATACTCAGCGCCCAGCACAGGTTACAGTCATGCTTAGCCACCTGGCTCAATGACCACATCACCTGGGACTGACTAAAGAGAATTTGGGGGCCCCAAGGGGGTGTGGAGGCCCTGGGCTTCGGTCCCGAAGTCCAGGGATAAGAGCCCCTCTGCTGCCCATGGTCACTTGGTAAGCTTCCCATGGCCCAAAGGGCTCAGCAGTAGCAGATGCTTCTCCTTCAGCAGCAGAGCCATGACGACAAAGCAATTCAACTAAGTGAGCTGCTGTGTCATATTTCTTCAGAGGCCTGTGCATCACCACAAGAAACCTCTGGAGGAAGGCCATTTGCAGACGGGAAGGGCAGGTGAAGGAAGCAGTCATGGAGCAACCTTCTCAGCTGATTGACTGTGAACACTGGGTAGGAAGGGATCACTTGTACACCTCTGATGGGCATGGGCCCCCAAGTCAGTGTCTGAATTGGCCAAGCCCTCACAGGAAAACATGAAGAGAAGGGCAAAGAGATACACATCACATCTGGGTGGTTACTAACTACTAACAGTTAACTGGGTGCTTAACTGGTAAACTGAACTTTCGTTTACTAGATCCAAGTAAAACATTAGCATGGCAAGGACTTCGAAGAATTGGCTGCATTCAGGAAGTAATACCAGAGGATACTGTTCCGGTTTTTCTCTACAGTCCTGTAAAACTATGAAGCATTATGGAACAAGCACCTTGGAGGCATAGGACTGCCACATTCCTCCAAGATTTCCTCTGCTTACCACAAACTGGACTAACCTGATTTAAATGCAGGGTGCCATTCTTCTAAAATAACAATTCATTCCACTTCTTCCTGAAAAATACTCTCTGATAGAAGCAACCAGCAACATCGCCTACATGGGGGAAAGCCAGCAACTAAAGATATGCATGAACCGCCCAGTCAGCATCAGATGCGCACCAGCCACTTCCGGTCTGACGCTGACCAGGGCAGCAAGAAGGTACACTGCCGCCCCACACAGCAATTCTGGGCACAGCACCGGTGGGGGGAAAGTGGCAGGCGGGATGTAAGGGCACCCTCATGGTCCCATAAATGTAAACCCCCTCCCTGCCAAAACATCCGAACCGCTGGACCTCCAAACTGGTTCAGCAGTCCAAAAAAGGACCGCCGAACCAGTTCAGGCACATCCCTACCAGTAACACAGCCTAAATGGCTTCACACTCTGCTCTGGTGATACAGGGCACAGGATTCACAACCAGACTTCTCCTTTGACAAGCAAACCTCCCCTTGTTGAGGCAACAGCAGCACTAGGGCAGGTCCAATCTACCCACTTCTTCAGCCATCCACACACACTCAAAGAATCATAAATCCCTCGAGTTGGAAGAAACCTTGGAGATCTTCTAGTACAAGCCTCTGCTTGGTGCAGGGAACTGCTATAGCACCTCACATGCTTAAGACTCACTAGCACTGTTCTCTCTAAGGCGTGCGCACGTGAATGTGCTCACAAGTTTTCTGATGTCCGCTCAGTTAATTTTAGATCCCGCTCAGGTTGAATTAGGAAGGCCCCACTCTGAATGCAGGTGCGCACACAGTGCCTTGATTCTGCTGCCCAGAACAAAACTCATTCCGCACAGAGATGGAAAAAAATTAGAGGGACCACTGCTCACTAGCCACACTAAGAACTGCTACGACACCACCTAATACCTACACAGAAAAAGCTGGAGTTCTCATATAGTATTGAGATTGCTGCTTTAAGGACTACTAAGATTATTTATTATTTGATTATACTGAGATTGCTGTTTTAAGGACTACTAAGATTATTCATTATTTGATTGTTTGACTGATTGATTCTGATTGACCCATCAGAACCTGTATTTTTATACTGCTATATATAAAGTCTCAGGGTGGTTTACAATTTAACCAAACAACTAAAACCTAAAAATCATCTTAAAACAGATTAACATCACCACAAACACATTGTAAAACATCATAAACACTGATAAAACAGATATGTTTCCAAAGGTCATTTAAAAACAGGCAGAGGTGGGGAGATTCTGATTTCATTAGGGAGTGTGTTCCAGAGTCCTGGGGCAACCCTAGAGAAAGCCCAGTTTTGAGTCACCACCAAACAATAGCAATAGCAATAGCGCTTACATTTATATACTGCTCTATAGCCGGAGGTCTCTAAGCGGTTTACAATGATTTAGCATATAACAAGCTTGGGGAACCACAACCAGACCTCCTGCAATGATCTTAATAGGTTGTGGGATTCATGAAGAAGGCACTCTCTTAAATATGTGCTCTTAACACCGTGAAACTATGTAAGTTATTGTGTGTGTGCACTTGTGTGAGTGTGCAAAGTGGTTATACCCCTTGATCTACACCCACACCCACACAATTTCTTAGATGACTGGCAAGACTAAGAGAGAATCATTCCACCACTATGTAGATAGAGCATACTCTCAAGCAATTCACAGATGAAAACAGAGACACACATGCATATTTGCAACCTTGTCACGCCACTCTTAAGAATGAAGAGATCCAGTTGTCTAAAACTCAAATATATGCATTCAACAACGAGAAGCTGCGGCTCCCTTCGTGGCCCCTCCTCCTCCTCCTCCTCCTCCTCGGCATCCAGGGACCGGGAAGGGAGAAGTCTGCCTTGCTCAGCCTGCCTCCCTCCCTCCCTCCCCGTTGCTTCCCCGAGGACTGGGCACTGCCGGGCGACCAAGGGCGCCAGCAGCGGCAGCTGCCCAGGACACTCCCGGGACTCGGCTGCCAGGGCCAGCCGGCGATTCCGGGGGGGGAGGCGGGCGGGGCGAGGGTGACAGTGGGAGGCCGAGGTCCTGGTCTCCCGACCGCCGCCGGCCCTTCCTCACCTTGGCAGCGGCGCTCAAGGTTATGTGGCGGCCGCCTCTCAGCCGTCTTGTGGCCGCCGTCACCACCCGACTACAGATCATGGAGGCGGCCATGATCGCCCTCCGTCCTCTGCAGCCCCCTCGGTTCAATCTGAGGACCTTCCCGTTCGTAATACGCCGGCGCAAAAGTTACCACACCACTGAGAGGGAGACGGCTAGAGAGACACTTTGCGGCGCAGAGAAAGGAAACAGCAAGAGCAACCATTTCTAACTCTGGAGACGCCCTTTCGAGCTCTTTACTTTTCTGCTCCTGCAGCTTCCCGTGCGGAAATGAACATTGTCCGCAAGAAAACAGTGGAGGAATCCAGGATTTTAACTTTGCTGAAAGCAGTAAAGACAGGAGTTCATACTCAGACGAGAAATATATTGAGATGTTTTTTTTAAATTTCTAAAGATATATATATATTTTAATTACCATCTCTATGCCGTTCGTTTTCCTCGTATTGTGGCGGCGGAGGTGGGCGTGCTAAGAGAAAGTGGCTTATTGGCAGCTCTGGAAGTTGTTGTTTATTGTTAGTATTGCAGGTTAGAGATCTTGGAGTAGGGGCTGGTCTGGTTTTCAAATCAAAATTCCCCATACAAAAGGTCCCCACCCAACTTGAACAAACACCATCTCTCGGTTTCCAGTGTAACCCGAAGTATGGTTGTTCAAGCTGGGGGATGCAGCAGCAAAGGATAATCTATTCAAATTACCCCTCTGACCTCCTCCCAGCCCAAATCCAGTACTCACTTGCATGTAGAAGTCTTGAACTTCACTAAGTTGTATATGGATGCCTTGCAAATTTAAGTGTCAAGAACATTTAAATCACACTACTTAAATTTTGTATTAAAATACGTGAAATAAGACCTGAGTGACTAAGAGTGTGTGAACTCCTGTCTGCCACTAGCTTTGGAGGGGATTGGGGGAACGACACACTGTTATCCATTCACAGTTATACTAAAATCCTGGATTTCTCCATTAGTTCCTATGAGAGGGTCAGCTCTGCCCTGGGGAGATAGATTAAAAATGGCTCCCAACGTGAGCCTGGAAGTTCTCGCTGTGTGTGAGTCTAGCTATAAGTCGATGTTTTGAGGATTCAACAAAGACTCTTCCGGGAGCCAAGACTGTGCTACCGCCCTCTAGCGAGCTCGGAAAAACCTCCTTTGACAGAGATATTTGACAGACAGGAACTGAGAAATAAATGGGAATTCATATACATGTGCAAAAAATAGTCACAAACAGGTGAAATTTGCACAATAGTCACAAACAGGTGAAAAAGGAAAAATCTTCAAACTGCTCTGATTTTTTTGACGTTCTGACATAGCGTGAAACCTTGGGAGAATGTAGCTGTGGTTAATCTGTGAAGCGGAGAATCATGCTGCCTACGATTGACTAACTGTGGTTTACCAACCTCTGGCTTCTGGGCAGAGGAAGCCCTCCCTCTTCCTAGTAGCAAATGGTAGCAAACTCCATTCCACTCATGCCACCAGACTATGGGCAAGGCATCCGTGTGCAAGCGGTGTGAGGAAAGCGTTAAAATGTCCTGCCGAGGGTAGGCAGACACTCCCAAAAATGCATGATCATGGTGAGCACACCCCCTCTAACACTCCGGCCAATGGTTGCAGCTAGCATGGGCTAGCTATAAATGCATGGGGGGCCCTCCCCATTTTTCTGGGGGTTTCTATTTTTTCCCCTCCCAGTAGACGCCCATTCCCATCCCAAGTGTGAGTGCTTCTGCATTGATGGATAGGATGGGACTGCTAGGAATAGGTCGAGATTACTTAGGATTTTCCCCTTCCATTTTTGGTAGTATTGTTCTGTTTTTTGTACAGATTGGTAGGGGAAGCAGGGCCCAGCCCCTGCCCTTGGGTGCAAGCATTCTTGGTCTCATGAGACCAAGAACCGTCCATCTAAAGCACGATTAAATCTTACAAGATATACTTCTTGTGCAACAAAGATGGATCTTGCTCTGGAGCAGGCAACTCTCTCATAAGAGTGCCTGGCCATAGAGACATGCATGCAGGCTGGAGGGCTTTTACCACCCAGCCCATTTGACAGTTCCACCAAAGCCCTGGGAAGGGTCCCTTGGCAACATCCTTCCCAGTCCTGGCAACTGCTGGGAACCAAGAATAAAAGTCCCCCTTAAAAGAGTTTAGTCTCCCCACAACACATCTCCATGCGCAGTTTAGCTTCTCACGGTCACCTGGCTAGCCATGGACCATTCTAAACCAAGGGTGTTCCATCCCAGGGTGCCCCCTGGTGGCTGGCTTGCATTTGCTGCAGTGTTGGGCCCAGCTGGTACTGATTATGCTGGGACATACGATTCATCCCCAGTCTCTCCTTGTCTGTCCACCCAACCTGAAACTGCTCGAACACATGAAGTGGTCGTGGTCGGGACTACTATGAAGTCTGGAAGCGGGGTGTGGGGAGGGTGCAGAGTATGAGTCCCTCAACATCAGGGGGCAGTGGGGACTATAGTTGGAAGGTTTACCTCATGAGAGTGCAGTCAAACAGAGAGCTGAAACACTTTGGTGTTTCTGCTTTCTCCAGTGTTTCTGTTTATCTTTTTCATGAGAAGGCCCTGCCCACTACAACCGGCAAGCTGGCATGAGAGGGAGAGTGTGTTGGGTCTCTCTCACTGGTTTGCCTAGGTCTGCAAGTCTGGAGGTACCCTTGGTTACAGTGAACCAACCCCCAGGATCCTTTGCCTGCCTTCATATAGATATCCCCTCCTAGGAAGTCAATAGGATCCATTGGTATATCCAAACAAAGGTAGTGTTGGGGATTGACCAAGTTGGGCAGTGGCCAGGGACACAGATCCATCAGGGGGACCACGGCTGACCTCCACCAAGGCCCATGAACTCAGTGCCCACTCCACAACTCTCTCTCAGATTAGAGAGTCATTTCCTATTAATGGGCTTCATTCAGCGAGGCAGGGTCCTCTGGAGCAAGCCCATTTGCAGATGGGAAACGTTGGAGGAGATGACAAAGCAACTTGTTTAGCAGCTAAGGCCAGCAACAACTAGGGTGGGGTGCGGGAATCCCTATCAGCTAAACCCTAGCAACCAAGTGACAAGAGCTGTGTCAAGGTAAAAGCTTTTATTGAACAGTATCATATCATAGATGGCATAACATCTGAAAGACACACTCATGGAGTTGCCAACCAAGATTCCTCACAGCAGAATAACTGGTGCTGTTTGGCTTTGGCTGCACCTATTAATAAGTAGGGCAGTTCACACAATCATGAATAGGGTAGGGGACTCCTAGTTTGGGAGCTGTGTGCACTCCCGATATTTGATTGTCTGTCAGTTAAAAACAAGGTGGGGGGGCATCATCTGTCATGCTCCTGAGTAGGAGGGCTTTTCAATCTACCTCATTCAGCAGCTGGGTCCACGGAGGTGAATGCCAGGCACTCCTCAACAGAGAGCAGTGTGGAATTTCTCCAGTGTGGGAGACACATCCCTTAACTGTTCAAGAGGAAGGAATGCTTAGTAGGTATGTGCATGAACCTGTTCGGAGGCCCTTTTACAGGCCTCCAAACAGGTTCAAACACCGGGTGGTTCGAGAGCGGGGGGTAACTTTAAGGGTGGGGGAGGGTGCACTTACCCCCACCCTGCCGCATTTCCCCCACTGGGGCTCGCTAAAAAACCAGTCCGGTGGGTAGGGGTGTGCATGGAACCATCTGGCCCGGTTTAGTTCAAGGCCAATCCGGCCTCAAATGGAACTGGGCCAGTTCAGTCCAGCCGCCATCGAACCGCACACACCCACCCTTGGTCCGACAGGTCCGCAGATTTTTTTTTTTTAATTTTTAAAATGAAAAATAACTACCTGTAGCTCCTTCAGGGGGCTTGCTGTAGTTGTGTGTGTGGGGGGTCCACGAGGGTTCCCCCTCCCCCCGCTGGCATCCCTCATCACTGCCGTGGCTGGGTAAATGTAGTCTAATGGCTGCCGACACACATGCGCAAATGCCCTCTGTGAGGCCGTGATGAGGGAGGCCGGCGGGGGGAGGGGAAACCCTTGCGGGACTCCTCCCCCCCCCACAGCTACAGCAAGCCCCCCAAAGGGGCTACAAGTAGTTATTTTTCATTTCAATTTTTTTTAAAAAAAAATCCGTGGACCTGTTGGACCAGACCGGCGATTTGGTTCCGGTCTGGATGGAATGGGGTGTGTGTGTTTGGTTCTATCACCAACCCACAAACCCACAGACCAAACCATTGGACCGTGGACCGCCAGACCGGTTCTGCACATTCCTACCGGCGGGGTGACAGCATATGTCCCTGCTGCCTCGTCCTCTCCTCAGACCAGAAGTAAGCGGAAGCAGCCCATGCATGTGCACACATCAGGCATGTGCATGTCGGGCTTGCACGTACACATGCCGGGCAAGTGCGCACACGCATGCCAACGTGTGATGCACATGGGCTACTTCTGCTTACTTCCAGTCCAAGGAGAGGATGGGGCGGCAGCGATGTACGCTGCCGCCCCACTGGACCAGTTTTTTAGCGAGCGCCAGCGGGGCACTGGCACATGCATGGGCTACTTCTGTTTACTTCCAATCCGAAGAGAGGATGGGGCGGCAGGGAGGTACGCTGTTTCCCCGCTGGACCGGTTTTTTTAGCAAGCACTGGCGAGGCGCCAGCACACACACGAGCTACTTCCACTTACTTCTGGCCCGAGGAGACGATGGGGTGGCAGGGAGGTATGCTGTCGCCCTGTCAGACTGGTTTTTTAGCAAGCACCGGCAGGGGATATGCGGTGGGGGGGGAGTGTACCCCCCCGCCTTCGAACTGGCCCCCGCCAGTTCCATGCACACCCCTAATGCTTAGCCAACATTCCTAAAAGGGATTTTTCAGGGGGTAAGGCTCATGGGGGGCAGCCTCCAAAGTCCATTAGGAAAAATTGCAGCAAAATTACCTAGGAGTGCCACTGCCTCTCCATCTCACTAACACACCCATGTGAAATAGCTGAAGCCAAGTTATTTTGATAATTAATTGAAAGTTTAGGTAGAATATACACATTAATCGGGGGGGGCTGCATTCCAAATGCCCCACCCTCCCAGTTAGAGTGAGGGCCTAGTCCTGTGAGGGGCAACAAATACTCTGCATCTAGCAAGCAATTCAGAAAACCAGTTGAAACTTTTGGAATGTTCCACAGTTTGTGGCCAACAGTCATGCCTTAATGCAAACCTACCAGATTTGTCTGAAGCAAGTAATGCAAATGTAATGTAATGTAAAATAATGTAATGTAAATTAATGTAAACCACCCTGAGCCTCCTTTGAAAGGGTGGTATATAAATCAAATAAATAAATAAAAATAATAAATATGATATGGACCAGAATGACACAGCCTGGCATCTTCAGACATGTGAAACAAAAAACAAAGAAGTGTAACATTGCCAGTGAACTCCAACATTCCAATTTTTAGCCTACTTTTCAGAAGGCTTATGAGATCACTCAGCATTCCGTGTGTGTGTGTCCCATCAATTTCGCAATTCCTGGACCAGTATGAACTAAATTGGGGACAGTTGTAGGGACACACAGGAACACCTCAATGGTGTAGTTTGTAATGTCATCCACCCCAATTCAAGATGGCGGATGTATAAAACTTTGAGCTGCAAGTGGGCTAACTTGTGAACCGCCTAACCGATTTGAACCAAATTTGCTACAGCTGTAAGGACACATAGGGATACCTCAATGGAATAGTTTGTGATAATGTCATCTACTCCAATCTAAGATGGCAGATGCATGAATGTTTGAGGCGCAAGTGGGCTAACTTGTGGACTGTCTAACTGATGTGAACCAAATTAGATACAGTCGTAGTGAGTAACACACAGGGACACCTCAATGACATAGTTTGTGATGATGTCATCTACCCCAGTTCAAGATGATGGATGTTTAAACTTTTGAGGCGCAGGTGGGCTAACTTGTGAACTGCCTAACCAATTTGAACCAAATTTGCTACAGCTGTAGGGGCACATAGGGAAACCTTAATGCCATAGTTTGTGATGATGTCATCCACCCTGACCCAAGATGGCAGACATGAACTTTTGAGGCACAAGTGCACTAACTTGAGGACTGTCTAACCGATTTGAACCAAATTAGGTACAGTTGTAGTGAGCGACACACAGGGACACCTCAATGGTGTAGTTTGTAATGATGTCATCCACCCCGATCCGAGACAGCAGATGTGTGAAAATTTGAGGTGCAAGAAATCTAACTTGTGGACCTCAATTTGAACCAAATTTAGTCCTGTTGTAGAGACAGTGAAATGAAAGTAGGCAGATAAGTTCTTAATAGAACAACTTGTTATAAAGGCGATGAGCATTTTGAAGAGACAGATGTTCTTAATCAGAGTTATGAATCTGATACTCCCAGCACAAGCCAAGCTAAGAAGAAAATATTATTTTTCTAAATTACAACTTGGGGATCCCACATCTTTAATAAAAGATTAGGCCAAGGGATCCCTCTCACTACTCTACCTATTGGATGGTGTGGAAATGAGTATGCAGAAGGTACATTTCACAAGCTCCAGACACTCTCCTCCATGCATTCCTGGAGTGGAATTGCTTAGCATAGAAGGGAGGAAGCACCACTCACCCCTTGTGAGTGACAGCAAATTCCATACTATTTACTTTTATTTATGTCCAGTTTTAAAGGGAAAGTTGACACATAAATGAGCTACAGTCAAGAAATGGAGATGGTGGAGTCACCATGAAGTACCATTGCACAAAAATCTTCATTTTATGGTAAAACCATTTGTTGTTCAAACTTTGAATAGAATATAATTCTGCACTTTAATATGCAGGTGCTATTCTCTGCTGATACCTTTGCAACAATTTGCTTAAAAAGCAGGGTACACATCTTTCCCATAAAGGCATTAGGATGGCAGAAATGAAAAACTTGTCACTGCATGTTGGAACAAGTCATCAATATTTGTTCTGATAAAAGACCTTTTTTTTTGTTCACACAGGCCTTTTAAATTCAGGTTTTTTAATTCAGGTTTGTTCTGATTTTTAACTAATTTTAAAATGAGTTTTTAAGCTGTTTTGTATTGTATTTTGTATTTTCTTTTATGATTTAATGTGTTATGTGTTTTTATTGTATATTTTAATCCTCTGTTGTGAGCCTCCCAAAGAACAATTTGTTATGGAGCAGCTAACAAATAAAGTTTATTATTGTTGTTGTTATTATTGTTGCTGCTGCTGCTGCTGTTCTGACTAGGCTATTTCAAGTAAGTGCAGCTGTAACCTTTACAACTTTAAGTGCAGTCTTTAGTATCCGAAGAAATTGCTTAAAGATTCAAATAAGGGAGAAACTAACTAGTCACCAAAAAGGCCAAAGGGCCCGGCTGGAGAACAGGAGATCACAGTACAGAGAATAAAATGAACAAATTGGCATGGCAAACTGGCTGCATCTAACGGGTCTCAAGAGTACTGTCAAAGAAGGGAGCTTCGGGTACCCCTTATTCTGTAGCTGACACCATCAACCACATGGTGCCGCTGTTGCGCTTCAGGGGAGGAGCCGGGTGAGAGTTCGGTTCGCGCAGTTGCTCGCCGTGTCGCCGGGGGGCGCTGTTGATCGCCGTGGTTTCCTCGCTGCTTCGGACCAACGCCTCCTTCAGGGCTTCCGCCTCGCTGCCGGGCAGAAGCAAGCTGCTCTCAGCCTGCGTTAGCGATGGCGGCGGGGGCAGCAGCAGTAGTAGCAGGCGGCGGGGAGCGAAGCAGTACCCGGGACCGGCTTCTGGGCGCCCTGGACGACTTGGAGCTTCTAGCCCGGTAGGTTCCCTCAACTGGGGGCGCGACGCCAGCAACAGGGGAGGGAGCACGCGCGGCGGCGGCAGCAACCTCCGCTGCGCTGTCTTTTGCGCATGCGGAAGGCGCGCCTGCGTCGCCCCTCCCTCCTCCGCTCCCTCTCGGGCTCGCGCGAGCAACCGGGTCCAAGAAACGGCTTTCAAGCAGCCCTCGTGCCGTCCCGTGGCGCCCGGAAGAGCCTGCGCCTGAGCGGGGGGGGGGGGGGGTCGCCGCCGCCCCCCCCAGCCTGGCCCTGGCCGCAGAGCAGGCTCGCTCTCGGGTCGTGGCTTCCGAGGAGCCCCGTATCCTTGGACCCTCCGACCGCAAAACGAGAGGCTTTAGCCCTGCCTCATGTGGCGGTGGCGGCTGCTGCTGTGGGAAGGAGGGCCTCGACAGGTGGTGTTAGCTGCCACTAGTGTATCTCTCCTGACCACTGATTCTGAACTATTTCTGGTGGTTTTCCTTCCTCAGTTCAGCTCTGGTGGTGTTGTAGACTGTGATCACTCATTATGTTAGTGTTTTGAGAGGTAAACATTGAGAATGAGTGGAGTATGGGATGGAAAAACATTTCAAAGAAAAGTGGGAAAGGGAGGGGAAATGCATTGCATGGTAAGAAGGCCACTTTCATTATACCTTGAGAATGAAAAGTGCTATATTTTTAACCTATGAAGTATCTATCCAAATAGAAGACACTGAATTTAAGACAACCCCCTTAAAATAGAGGGATTAAATCCAGATTATATCTGTATTTACCCATAAGAAAGAGGGTTCTGCATTTAAGAGAACTCCGCCTCCTGGTTTCTAATATCAAAGAATTTGGGGGGAAACCCTAGTGTCAAGAAAATACAGTATTCCCTCTGCATTCCTCCCAGCTTTGGAGATGGAGAATTAGGCACGAATCATACTGGCAGGTGTGCAGCAATCTCTTCTCTACTACTACTACTGATATTTATATACTGCTCTTCAACCAAAGTCCTCAACGTGGTTTACATAGAAAAATAAAGAATACATAAATAAGATGGTACCCTGTCCCCAAAGGGCTCGAAATAAAAAAGGAAACAGGCAGATACCAGCCGCCGCCACTGGAGGGATGCTGTGCTGGGGTTGGATAGGGCCAGTTGCTTTCCTCCTGCTAAATATAAGAGAATCACCACTTTAAAAGGTGCCTCTCTGCTCAGTTAGCAGGAGTAAACCCTGGCACCAAGGTTGTGGTGGCAGGGTCTCTGAAGGTTATTTAGTCTCCCTGTGTTGTCAAACCAGCAAATCTCCTTGAGACACCCACACGCACTTTGGAAAGAGAGGCAGGGGAGCTTCACTGTCCACCACTCTGTTGCAGCATCTTGGGCACCTTGGCCAAACAGCATCCTCCGCAGAGCAAGCCCAGAGCTTGCGAAGCCACTAGGTGACCAGAATTTTGGCTTGGCTACCAAGTCAGACTGTGGACATCTGCTAGCTCTGTGATGCTTTGGTCTGAGAATTTGGTCTGTAATTCTATCCATAGTCTGCACTGACTTTCTTGCTGTCATTATCCATGCTACCATAGTTGCTGGTGAATTCCTCAAACAAGAAATATGTATAAGATTGAGGAAAGCCTAGTGTTCATCTAAACCATGGGAGGTCAACTGCAGCAATGGTGCCACAATCATCAAATGTTTGTGACAGTTACCAGTCTGAGGGCTATAGGCCTTCTCCAGCATCAGAGGCAAAATGCAGCAGGGCTATTCTTACATTCTTATGACTTGCTGAAACAGAAGTGGTAGGTTTGCAAGGTTGGCAGTGGCTGAGAATAAGAACTGTGTCCCTACCTGCTTTTCCCATGATCTTCTGCTACCTGCTGCACACCTTAAAAGGCTGGAGGCAGGATCTCACCAAAGCACAGAAAATGAGCTAGTGCCAGATGCACTCCAGTGGCCTGATCCCATACTTATTTATTATTATTTATTTGAAAAATTTATACCCCACTCCTCCAGTGCACTACTATTTGGGGCAGCTCACAATAATAAGATAGACGCAAGATACAATAGAAGTAATAAAATTAACTAAATTAAACAAACAACAACAACAAAAGTTGTCAGATTAAAAACCACAATTGTTATTCGGTTCAAATTAAAACTGAAAATTATAAAAAGCTAAAGAACCTACCAGATTCAACAATAAAACAATAAAAAAGGAGCATTAAAAGCCTCCTTACAAAGTTGTGTTTTTAAGATGTTTTTTGAAAACACTGAGGGAGGGAGCATGGCGAAGCTCTTCAGGGAGGGCGTTCCAAAGCCAAGGGGCCACAACCGAAAAGGCCCTGTCTCTAGTCCCTGTCAACCGGATCTCTGTTAGTGGCGGGGTCATGAGCAGGGCCTGAGATGATGAGCAGAGGGCCCTGGCAGATGCATGTGGGTGAATGTGGTCCGACGGGTACCCCGGCCCCAAGCTGTGTTGGGCTTTAAAGGTCAAGACCAGCACCTTGAATCTAGCCCTGAAGCAGACAATGAAGCTGACGCAGGATGGGTGTAATACTTGTGAAATGACTTGCACCTATGAGCATCCTTGTGACAGCATTCTGAACCAGCTGAGGCTTCTGAACAGTCTTCAAGGGCAGCTACATGTAGAGTGTATTGCCGTAGTCCAATTTGGATGTTACCAACACATGAGTGACTGAGGTCAGGTCCAACTTCTCCAAATAGGGTTGCAGCTGGTGGACCAGCCGTAGTTGGTAAAAGGCGCTTCTGCACACTGCTGCCACCTACGCCTCCAAGGACAGTGTTGGGTCCAGAAGCACCCCCAAGCTGTGGACACTGACTTTCAGAGAGAGTGTGACCCCTTCCAAGACCAGATTTACCTCCTTACTCGGATGATCAGTTCTACCAACTCAGAGCACTTCTGTCTTATCTGGATTAAGTTTCAGCTTGTTTGCCCCCATCCAGTCCAGAACAGCCTCCAAGCCCCGGTTCAGAGCATCTCCTGCCTCCCTGGTGTCTGCTTACTTAAAAGATAGGTAGGGCTGGGTGTCATCAGCATATTGATGGCACCACAGCCCACACCTACGGATGACCTCTCCCAGGGGCTTCATGTAAATGTTAAACAGCTTGGGGAACAGAATAGATCCTTGTGGCACCCCAAAGGCCAAGGGGTGGAGCAGGCATCTCCCAGCACTACCGTCTTGAGACTTTACCTGTAGGAAATTGGGAAGAAAACCTGACTGCCACTGGCCTAGACCAGGATATTTGTGTATTGATGACTGCTCATTTTCCACGCAGTGGAGAGGAACAGAAGAGTATAAACACTGCATAAATAGCACGAGTGGTCAGGCTCCATAAGAAGTTACCATCTACAAGTAATGTCTGGATAGTTGCAAAGCACATGCACTCAGGCTGCATGTTACATGCAAATATGCTCTCGCACTGTATACAAAATACAAAAGAAACAAATATGGTCTCTTTATTACAATTTGAAATTTTATTTTGTTATGAGCAAAGCTATGGGTGAACTTCCTGACACACCAAAAGGTTTTATTAAGCCATTAGAAGGACTAATAAAGGTGCTTAACAGGCATCATACAGACTGCAGAGTGCCAGTTTGCCATCCCTAACCTAAATGAACCCAGTGCTCTAAGGCAAGGTGGAATTTAAGTTTGAATTGAGAGAACGCTTAAACTGCCTTTGGAAAATATATATTTGTAGAGTTTGGCAAACTTTGAGGACAATACAAGGCTTCTCTATGTCCGGGATCCCCACCAAGAATGTGCATCAGTAACCTGTTCTTGAAAGTATTTTATGTAAATGTGTATATTAAATATTATGAAGTATATTATGCATTATGATGCTGCTCTCATGAATCTTAAGGGTTGTGATGTCTTCATTACTGATATATTTTATTTACTTGAACTAACTCTGTTCTCAGAAACTACAACCACCCTTTCCTCCCACTTTACTTTAGGGAGCTTATTGAATTGTTGGCAATTTCAAGAAACCAGAAACTTGCCCAATCTGGGGAGGAGAGCCAGGTAAGCAAGCAGTTTCAGAACCTTATAACAAGTATCAGATCTGTTCAGTCTTTTGTTCCTTACCTAATAGGTCAACCAACCTGGCAGATAATGGAAACAAATTGGCTGCTTTCTTCCTTCACAAGAAATGTTGCTGCTTAAAAGAGTTTTATAACCATGCTTGCTGGCTTTTCAGCCTAAAGCTCCTCACCTGCAATTTGGCTGGGTATTCTTACTGACATGTCTGTTTTTTCAATCCTTGAGCCAGCTGCTAGTACAGGAAATGGAAAAAGTCAAAGTATCCAAGTCAGTGTAGGTTACCAGTTCCATTCTGCATATTAGGTCAGTGCTGTAGACAGAAGCAACCGCTATCAGAGCACTGATCAGTTAGGAACTGGATGGGGGTGCCCTATTCCATTCTAGGAATCGAAGCTTCAATTGTCTTTCCCCCCACTGTTGCGCACACCCAGCTCTGAGGCTGCAGTGCTTTCCCCTTCAGATCACTAGTGCTTTCACAGCACTGCTTCTAAGCAATACCACATAGAGATGCTACTAGATTTTATTCTGGATAGTTCAGAAGTCGGCCTTAGCAGTTCTGCCAGGCTCTCCTGTAATGTATGATATAAACACTCCTCCCGCCCCACCCTTCCCAGCTTAGATTTTGATCCAAGCTGGAAATAAACTTTGAGCCATGCCTTTCTCCCTTTGTGCTTCCAAGCCTTCTCTTCCCCCAACATAGTTTTCTCATGGTTCCTCTGGTGGGAGCAGGAGAATGGAGAGACATTTCTCCCACTTCCCCATGTGATAGCATGGAGTTTTCACATCAGGTCACAAGCAAGGAAGGCTGAGGACTGTTGTGTTTCCAACACTACTGACCCATGATAGAAGCATTAGAAAGGCTACAGTTTTCAGCCCTCCTTCCATCTGGTACACTGTGATACTTATGTATGAGGCATCAGGAAGGGAGGGAAATGTGTGTCTCCATTTTCAACAGACAATCATACCAGAGTTTTGGCAGGAGTATGTCCACTGAGTTCCTTTTCCTAACAGATCAACAATGTTGGTGTACTGTTAGGCCTGTAATCTGTCAGGTAGGGAGTCCAGCCCAGGTTTCCCCACATCTAAGTGTGGTAAGCTTGCCTGTGCTGGCAAGCTTCCTGTGACTTGAGGTCTACATGGGTTAGAACATAAGAGTCCTTTTGGTTGAGACTAGTCCAGCATCCTGTTTCCACAGTGGCCAGCCAAATGCTTCTAGGAAGCCCACAAGCAGGACATGAAGGCAACACTCCTCACTGCTGTTTGTCCTCAGCAACTGATATTCAGTATTATATTCCCTCTGAAGGTGGGTTTGCAGGAAGCCATTGATAGACTATTCTCCCAAAATGGCTGATGTTGAGTACAAAGTACCTCTGCAGTATTTTGTAACCCAGAACCCTGCTGTGTTTGTGGGGGGCACAGGGTTCATTTAGATGTCAGCCAGTGTCGCTGATCACCTTGTGAAGATGTCTAGTAGGCGGGGCCATCCTTTGGGTGGGGCGACCAGGCAATCGCCCCGTGCTTGGGGCTCTGGCCAAGCAGCCTGCCCGGTGCTCTCTCTTCCCCCTCAACCGATGGTGCTTTCCTTGCAGCTGGAGCGGAGCCCAGTGAGCATCTGCCAGCCACTCAGAGAGGAGGCACGTGACACCGCCTGCAGGTGTGTGCACACACCTTCTCCCCAGCCCCCACAACCTTTGGCTGCTTTCTGCACTCTGTCACAGAGTGGAGAAAGCAGCCGGAGGTAGGGTGGGGGCTGGCTCTGTGGTGAGGCAGCAGGCAGAACACGCGCCCAGCTGGGAAGCTCTTCTGACAACAGAGCGAGAGAAAAGGGCATCCAGTAGCAGCTTGCTTTAATGGCTCTGTGGCCCTGGCCCAGCTGCTTCTGCTGGTGCGGGTATGTCTGTCCCACCCATGTCCCTGCCTGCCTGCCTCCGTCTCCCCTGAGGGAGGGGGCAAGATTATTACCACTCTCGGCATCTCGAGGATTTGCAGGGCGGAGGAGACACACACCATCCATGTGTGGAACTGGAAGATGGGGTGCTGCTTCTGCTACCCCCGCACTTGTGGAGAGAAAAGGCGAGAGGCTACTTGCTGCAGGCTGGCCCAGCTAAGAGGTGTGCCTGGAGGTTGCCGCTGCAGGGAGAAGGCATAGAGAGAGGGCCACTGGGATGGGATGGGGGCCGCATACCAGCAGTGAATGCTGTGTGGATGAAGGAGGAATGGTCCGGCTGTGAGGAACATGTAGGACCAGTGGGGCGCTATGTATGGACCTGAGGCAAATCTTGAACACATGTGCGCAGGTGCCTCTTCACACATTACACCTTCTAGTTACACACCTGAGATGCTGCAAACGTATGCTAAAATATAATATGTGAAACCTCTTATATTTTCCTCTCTGGGGAGAAAAGCATCTTAGGGAGAGCAATTTTGTCTGGGAAACCGGCTCGCAGTGGAGTTCTTACACCTGGACTTTGGGGCCGAAGTCCGGGGGCCCCACACGCCCTGGGGGCCCCCACACGCCCTGGGGGCCCCTACACACCCTGGGGGCCCCCAAATCCTCTTTAGACTGTTTTGGGTGATGTGGTCACTGCTGGCCTACACTGCATCAGGTGGCTGAGTGACTATGACCTGTGCTGGGTACTTTAGAGACGGGGGGGGGGGAGAAAAATGTGGGTGGGGTGGGGGGAGTGTGTGTGTGTGTGTAGGGGGATGATGCTTAACTTTCAGCGGGAGGGGGACCTCCAGCAGGGGTGGACCTCCAAAAGCCTTTAGGTCCAGGCTCCAAAATTATCTAAGTGTACCTCTGCCAGCCTGCGGTGAAAATGGCAGTAGGCACTCAGTTCTGCCACTGAGATCAGATCAGCCTTCCCTCTGCACTGCCCCAGCCTTTCAGTTTTTAAGAGGTTGTTGGGAAATAAGTCTCCTGCATATAACCCTGACAAACAGATGTTTACAAATGCGTATATCATGCACATATACTTCTCAAGGGAGTCAGGATTGGCTGCAGTTTCCTGGTTTTGCCACATAACATAATGTGGGGAAAGGCCCTTGCATGTGTAAGGTTGGCAGTTTGTTGTTTCCTCCTGGGAGAGCTCCCATACTTCTGTGGGGCCTCTTAAGTAGCAGGAGTGTCACCTACTGAACAATTTGGTGCAGAGTTGTTCCCACCCACCCTTTTAAAAGTGTGGAGTGCCTTGTTCAAATAATGCCTGCCCCTTGCAATAGATGTACAGTCATGTTGGGAATCCAAGTGTCTTCCTTCAAAATAAGATTTTTATTGCAAGAGAATTCAGTTTTGGAATGAAAGTTATGCAAATGTGTGTTTTACATATCTATAATGTTGAAAGGTTAAGGAGGCCCCGCACATGCTGATTCGCCCTCCTAGAGGCAGCCCTGCTTGTAGGCACCTCCAGAAGCTCTCTAATACAAATATCTTTCTGCTAGTGGCCCATTAACATGTTTTGTGGCAGTATATTCTATAAATATAGACTTGCTTGCTCAATGATTCCAGCATAAGGCTGTTAGCACAAGCAACTCTTGGTGCTGCTTTGGCCTCCTGTCTGCTGAAACGGTATTGGTGAGGGGTCTTCTGTAGTGACATGGGCTACAGGGAAGCAGGAAAAGCCTAGAAACTGGTTAGAACTCACTTGGAATAGTGTGTCCACTTCTGGGCACCACGTTTTAAGAAGGGCAATGATAAACTGGAACAGGTTCAGAGGAGGCCAATTAAGATGGGGGTTTGTATGTCTGGAAACCAAGTCCTATGAGGGACAGTTGAAGGAGCAGGGTAGATTTAGTCTGGGGAAGAAAACTAAGGGCAGATATGACAACTGTCTTCAAACATCTGAAGAGTTGTCATATAGAAGATACTAGTGTGGGTTTGTTCTCCGTTGCTCCTGAAGGCAGGACTAGAAACAACAGGTTGAAATGACAAGGAAGCAGACTCAGGCTAGGCATTAGGAGGAATTTCCTCACTATAAGAACTGTTCATACACACTCTGTGGGCTCTCCTTTGCTGGAGGTTTTCAAACAGAGGCTGGGCAGCCATTTGTCAGGGAAGCTGTAGCAGATTGCCTATACCAGGGGTGGGGAACCTTGGCACTCCAGCTGTTGTTGAACTACAACTCCCATCATCTCCAGCTGTGGCTGGGGATGATGGGAGTTGTAGTTCAACAACAGCTGGAGTGCCAAGGTTCCCCACCCCTGGTTATACTAAGCTTCTTGTACTGGAAGATCTTCAGGGGCCCCTTCCAAATCTAAAATGTGATGACTCGATGCCAACAGAATTGTCCCGTTACTACTGTGGGGCAAATGGATTGAAGTAGACAGTCTGATACTGGTTTTCAGTTACTTGAATGTGATGCGAGTCAAACCAGATTTGGACCCAAACCTAAGAACTGATTCAATAAGGCTTTTTCAGTGAATCAGAACTGAACCTAAATTCTTTTGATTGCCTTAAACATGAATGGAACCTCTAAAGATCAAAAAGTGGTAACCAGTTCTAAATAAGTAGTTTGATATTCAGGCACTAGGTGTTTAATTCTACTGTTTTATGTTATTTTGTTAAACAGTTTTTAAAAATTCATTACAGCAACTGTATAGAAATAGTATTTGAACACGATCAGTCAACTTATTGGTTGTAGCTATTTGCTTGGTATGCTCAGAAATATTGTTAACAGAGTTGGGAGTAAAATAGCTAGACTTACCTACTCATTATTTGAAAAATAAGAATGACTTTGGTTTCCATGCTTTTAACAGAAATCCTATATGCTCAATCCAGAGCTGACATGCTCATTAAAACAATGTGAGCCATATTAGCCCATTGCATGCTTTTAAAAATCATGTTCATATTAATTTGTAAGCACAAAGTCTTTTGGTTTTTTGGCAGGTCTGTCCTTCCTCATTATGGACAGTACGGAATAAAAACAAGATAGTAAGATTAAAATTACTAATATAATAGAATAATAGTAAGATTAAAATTAATCAGTTATTTGTAGCAAAATACTTTTCAAGAAACTGTCCTGGTTGGCCGTATCAGTTTCCCTTTTCAACAGCTTTTCAACTTTCCCATAATACTCAAAACAACATATAACCATTTGTTGTTGGACAGATCCTGGAGTTGTTGATTCAGAGGGATAAAGAGTTCCAGGAATTAATGAAATTGGCTCTTGATCAAGGCAAAATCCATCATGAGATGCAGCTATTGGAAAAAATGGTAGAGAAGAGAGACAGTGATATTCAGCAGCTTCAAAAACAACTGAAAGAAGCAGAACATTTACTGGTAAGTCTGGGCAAATTTGAACATCTCAGAATATCTGCAGACATCCAGGTCTGCTAAGCCAGCCATACAAAGATGACAAATATCTTTACTAGCCCCCGAAATGAGGGATGTGCACAAACCCTAAGGGCCTCCAAACCAGTTTGAGCAACCAGCTGTTTGGCCGGTTCAAAGGTGGGGTGGGGTTGCTCTTTAAGGGTGGGGGAGGGTGCACTTACCCCTCCTTCCACACACACCCCACTGGTGCTCTGTTTTTCAAGGCTCCTTCGGGGCGGCAGCATACCTCCCTGCCGCCCCATCTCCACTTTGCCCGGAAGTACTTGGTGTGCGCACGCTGGGCATGTGCATGTTGTGCTCGCGTGCGCCCGCCCAACTTGAGGAAGTGTACTATGCCCATGCACGTGTGCCTGGCTCTTCTGGGCAAAGAGGGGACGGGGTGGCAGGGAGGTATGCTGCCGCCCTGAAGGAGCCTTGAAAAATGGAATGCCAGCAGGGGGGAAGTAGAGGGAGGGGTAAGTGCACCCCCCCACCCTTAAGGTGCAACTCCCCCCGGCTTTGAACCACTCCCGTCCAGTTCCGTACACACCCTACTCGAAATACCTCTCGTGGTTCACATTTACCAATTGTAGTAATGCATGCCACATATTGCCCTTGTAAATGTCCATCTTAAGTGACTCTTCCCTTGATTACTGCACCACCCCAAACCAATCACCTAACCATCATTTGACTGCCCTGAGAAGTCTTTCGTTTCTGTTCCTGCACCTCAGGCGCTCTCACTTCCATCTGCCCAGTTTATCACCTTCCTTTTCCCATCTCCCCTTCATCTAAATCCTTCTTGTCTCTGTTCCTTTTTAATCTTAGCATCTCCAACTAGGGAGATGGGACCAAAGCTCAGTGGTAGTGTATCTGGTTTGCATGCAGAAAGTCCCAGGTTCAGTCCCTGGAATCTCCAGGTCTTGTCTCAAATCTTAGAGAGCTTCTGCCAGTCAATACAGGACAATCACTAGATGGACTAGTGATCTAACTTGGTATTACACAGCTTTCTATGTACCAGTTCCACCCAGCCATTTCTCTTCTCACCTCCTTACTTAAATGTCTGCTAAAACTGGCTTTCCTATACCTGCTTCCTTTCTTTAGCTCCAGGCAGTAATGTTTCTATGTTCCACCCTATCTGAATAATTGCTCTTACCACAGCTCCCAAGTGATCAATTATCATCACAATGATTTCTTTGGAGAAACTTTGCAGTATATGTCTATAGGAGTTCTGTCTTTTCAAGATCTTTTCTGCAACCACAAAAGCTAGAAATATAGCTTGTTAAAGAATAAAAAGTCGATTCTTCAAATGTCCTAGACCTTTTAGTTCAGCTAGGATGCCCAAATGACTGGGAATTTCCTTATACTAAACTATACTTTAATTATAGAGAGGTTTTAGAAGAACTTACTGTATTATCTGGTTACAAATTAATTCACACATGCACACATTATTTTATATTTAGGCCACAGCTGTTTATCAAGCAAAAGAAAAACTGAAATCCATAGAAAAGGCAAGAAAGGGTGAGTATTTGTGTTTCATTATATTAAGTAGTTCTAAAACTGGTTTCCACAACCACATTGTACATTTGATAATTATATGTCATATAAGATATGATTCATAGAACAGCTGTGTCTTAAAGAAACCAGTGTTTAAATGCCCAGCATTAAGAGGGTGAACTTGTTAAATGACACGTGTGTCTCCTGGTGATTACCACTTAAACTGATCATGTAAACTTGATTATGAGGAAATCAGTAGGTATGTGCAACATATATCTTTTTAAAATGAATGCAAATCCTGTGGATTATTTTTTTCCAGTTTTGATTATCTATTTTCAATTGCTGAAGTAACTTAGTATTTTCTTGCTGAAGTAAAGTCAGCAAGAAAAGGCACTGTGACTTTTTTGGAAAGTCCTTCATGTGGTGGTTTGAAGCAGACAATAGACATTAGAATACAATTTCATGTATTCCTGCTTAGGCTGGAATCCATTTCTTTAGTGGCAATGCTTTAGGAATGTGTAAAACATGCCTGATCTGATGCATGTTTACTTGCAAGGAAGACCCACTAAATGCAGTGGGATTTACACCCAAGTAAGTGTGCATAGGATTGTAGCTTTAGTTGTGTTCCACCATTCATGGTGTACAATTTCCATTCAAATCCTTACAAACATGCATAAATATACATGAAATACATCTGTTTTTAGAGTGTGCCTGACATTTGGAATACATAAGGCTGGTTCTCACAAGCAGCAGTAGCAAGGTAGGAGGTGGGGAAAGTGATTGTGTTTGAGGCTCCTGCTGGGTAGGAGGGCTCCATCCTTCCCAGCAGCTGTACACAGCTGTTTCATGAGGTAAGAGAGAAAAATCCTCCTCTTTGGTGCTCGCCTCACACCGTCACTTTCCCTACCTCCTACCGTGGTTTTTACTTGCACACGATAGCAAAGTGGGAGCATGCACAGCTCCCAAATCTGGGTAGGACGCTTGTGCTACTCAATTGCTGATTGCGTGAACTAGCCTGTAGTCTGCTGCAGAGCAGTGATTCTTCAAAATGGTGGTCTGCAGTGTGCTATCAGGGGATGCGTGATGATGAGACCACAGGAAAATGATGGCTAGCATTCAGAGCGTACCAATGACACAGTGTGCACCAGTGCAAGGCACCTTTCTCACTGGCGCCCTACTGAAGAAGATCAATGCTGAAAGCTCTTCTCAGAACACTGAATCAAAACCCTCCTTTTGCACCCGATAAAGCTATACTGAATGCATAGAGTGAAGGGAAAGGGACAGTGTTGCTAAGTTTGGACTTGCTCTGGGGCACTGGATGTTTGTGTCTCCGTCAGTCTTGTCTTCCGTGACAAACACGTTACTGACTCAGTGAGGCGGGTCTCATGATCAGTGAGAACTGCTTTGAAAGGGTTTGCGGGGGGAGCGGGCTAAGTCCGCTGTTCCCACAGACGATCGGCAAGCCCTGCCTGGGTGGTCGGATCAGCCACTGTGACGGAGCCGGCGGGGGCTTGGGAGTTCGGGGGCTGTGATGCCCCCGGAAGTTCCAGCATGCCCTGCGCGAGTGCGCAGAGCATGCTGGAGAGACCCCCGAGCCGGGAGGCTGCTTTTTAGCCTCCTGATCGGGGGTCTCCTCGTGAGCTGCTGTGGCGTGGAGCCATGCTGCGGCAACACATAATCCGGAAACCTTGCTCCACTAACCTGGGCTAAGGGGAGGGCTTCTCAAGCAGGTTAGCTGCTTGTAAGCTACCTGGCTCGCCTGTAAGCCCGGTGGTTTACACAAGCAGCAAAAATCGGGCTAGACTTTCCTAGCCTGACTTTTGCTGGTCATGAGAATAGCCTCATCGTGTTGCAAACTTAGTGGTGCCCATGTGTTCAATTCATCTGTGTAAAAGTGTAGAAAAGATTGCTTTAAAAAGTGGCAAAGAACTTTTTCAGTTTGGCAACTTTTCAGGTAACTGTAAGCTAGAAAAATGTCCACGAAAAAACAGAGTATCCCAGGATGGTGGTAAAAAAATATAAGAATGTTCTGAAACAGATGTCCCCGCAAAATTAGCGCAAAGTCCTGTAGTGATAATTTTTATAATGTCAGAACTCTTAACCACACCACCCCCTCAAAGTCTGCATTTGGTAGTGAACATTGGATTGCAAGTGATATTTGTGCTCTTGCTACATCTTTTTTCCTTCCTTTGTCACAGGGGCCATTTCATCAGAAGAAATAATTAAATATGCTCATAGAATTAGTGCCAGCAATGCTGTGTGTGCTCCTTTGACATGGGTGCCAGGTAAGTAACAAGTTTCACAACTACGTAGGTCGTGTTTTGGTACTTGGATGTATAAATGTTTCTTTAAAAGTTGACAGGTGCATGTTTGTAATATTACACTGTCTCAAGAGTTTGGCACCAACAAACAGGAATACCGGGGGTGGGGGGGGATGTCACAGCATTTCTCCAACTCCTACCAGGAGTGCTCTTGTTCTGAGTTTCAGCTAGCCTGAAATGGGAGCCTCATTGTGTTGTGTGTGGCTTATGGAAGTGGAGGGAGACTTTGTTAAGGCCAAAAGGCTGTGCAGGCAATTCCCCTGCCCAGGCCCCTAAGTGGCCCTGCTAGAGGGATTGCTGAGTGGGAAGGAAGCAAATATGACCAGGCTTTGTGGCTACATAGTTCCCAATGATTGGCAAGTCATCGGGTTCCCAATCTGTAACCAGAATTCATTGCTGGCCTTCAGGAGAGCCCTTAAAACCTATCTGTTTGGCCCAGCCTTCCAGGGTTTTTAATTTGTTGTAAATTGTTTTTAATTGCTGTAGATGTTCAGCCTGGTTCTCCAGGGTTTTTAACTGTTTAAATGTTTTAATTGTTAATTAGTTTTATGCTGTTTTTATAGTTTTGGTTTTAATTGTTAATTGATTTTGTTTTATTTTGATGTAAACCTCCCTGAGCCATTTTTGGAAGGTCTGTATATAAATCAAATAAATAAATATCGATTTAAAGAATAGAATGTATGAAAAGTTAAAAAAGGCCAGGAGTTCTGGAGTATGCATGCTCTGCCTTAAACTATTAGTCAGCTGTCTCCCGAAGAAGCCATTTGCAGAATAGCCCCTTTTATACTATTCTTTCTGGTTGCCACTTTGGAGCTTTTGTGCTGATACTTCATGGTTTCATCAGGCAGCACTGGATTCATAGGCTTCTGCTTTGGGAACCCACACTCTCAGAGGATTCTGTTCTTCTTAAGAATGTGCTGTTCAGCCAGCCGTCCTGCCTCTTGACTCAGCACTTTGGTGGCACACTGTACCTTCCCTCCTCTGGGCTTCTGTTTTCAGGCTATTCTCTATGTGCAGGCTTGTCATCTCTCCTGGTCACTCCAGACTATGGCCTCCATCTTTGGCCTCTTCTGGCACAAATGCCCATTCACTCTTTCCACACATGTATTCTCTACATTCCAGTGGGGACATTAGTACAATTTGCTTTAGTGATAATATATAAAATCAATTCAATATATAAAGAGCCCCTGGTGGCGCAGTGGTAAAACTGCCGCCCTGTAACCAGAAGGTTACAAGTTCGATCCTGACCAGGGGCTCAAGGTTGACTCAGCCTTCCATCCTTCCGAGGCCGGTAAAATGAGTACCCAGAATGTTGGGGGGCAATATGCTAAATCATTGTAAACCTCTTAGAGAGCTTCCAGCTATAGAGCGGTATATAAATGTAAGTGCTATTGCTATTGCTAAGTGCTAAGCAGTATATAGACAGATTACAGCAATGCATTTCCCCTACAGCCAGACTGATTCACAACTTCAGGAAGAAGGAAAGTAAAAGGGATACTTTTTTATTTCCCACACTGCCCTTCAGTGTTGTATAGAGCTAAAAGGTTCAGGTTCAGGTGGGACAGGAAGGAAATTTTTTGATCTCATGGTGGACATCTACCTTAAGCCAACCTTAACTCCTTTCCTCCACTATAAGCTTTCAATGGCTTAAGCAAGCCAGTTTCCTCCCCACGCTTAGCACACTCCACTGCCTTCTACTCTCTGTGGCTCGTGGAGGCCACTGAACTGAACATGCTCAGTTCTCATTGGGCCCTTTCTTTTCCTTGTTTTTCTGTGTGGCTTTCTCTTTCAGTTTATACATGGATTTATTTCTGCTTATGTGGAAGTCCATCAAGTATGCAGAAATGCTATCTTGCCTACAAATCACCCTGTTTCACTTCCAAATTGATAGGAGTATTAGAAGGAATAATATTAGGCCATACTAATAGTATGCTAGCACAGTGTCGCGCAATACATGGAATTATGCTACTGCCACAGTCGGAGAGGCTGCTGCAAATGTTTAGGATCAGGCTCTATCAATGGTGTTTTTGTTTTGCCCATAACTTTGAAGCAGGGTGAATTGATTTAAATTAGCAATTAAATCATTATTTAAATCACCAAAAAAGAAAAAACCAATGTAAGTCATTGGTTTAAATCAAACATTTCCATGTATTCTTTAGTACCTACTAGTTGGTAGATGTAACCATGAAAATGTATCGACTGACATGATGGGCAGCCAGCTCTGAGTCAATGGTAGGGACCTGTCCAGGCTGCTGCACATCTTAAGAGGTTCCCCCCTACAATGTAGCAATGGGGCTGCTGTGGAATGACTTAAAACCACTTCTGGGCAAGCTGTGCAGCATTCTTTGCACTAGGCACAATGGAATTCTGTGCTGCTGCCCAGAAATTGGTGTACGTCATTCTGCAGCGACTCATTACTAGGAATCTATCTTTTGGAATAAAAGAATCTATCTTTTAAGTTGGAATCTATCTTTTAAGTTGCACGACAACCCTGACTGGTCCCTACCATCAGCTGAGAGCTACTTGTCATGTTGTCCATTGATTTTTAAACTGAATAAGCCCTTTATGCAATTTCAAAGGGTACACTAAGCTTCTTAAATATCTAATATTTGCTTGATCACTTGCTGCTGCTTTGTTCTGTTGCGTACGGCAGCTTTTGATTAGGAAATGCATGTGCCTGCCAAGAACATATACTTTATCTCAACTTAAGCTCTTCCTCTCCAAGCAAAATGGACACCTTTGGTATTAGACTAGGCTAATCTAGGTATAATCTGGTATAATCTAGGCTAATCTGGTATTAGACTAGGCTTCTTTTTAAAAATAATAAATAAATAATCCACGGATAATTCAGAAAAATGGGGGGAAATGTAGTGGCTTCTTTTCTCCTCATAGATGTCATTTGTGAATTAACAAAAGAAGATAAATGTCGGCATTATACAAAGGCACATTACATAAAGCAGGGTTTCTTAACCTTGGGCCCCCAGATGTTGATGGACTACAACTCCCATCACCCCCAGCCACAATGGACATGGCTGGGGATGATGGGAGTTGTAGTCCATCAACATCTGGGGGCCCAAGGTTAAGAAACCCTGACTTAAAGAACAAAACGCAAGCATTGACATGTCAAGATACATAACTTCATGAAGAGGTTGTCAATTTCAAAAGCAGTAGCAAAAATTAAAAAGTTCCAAAAACCAAGCTTCAGAATAAAATGCTTGCACAGTTGTCTTTTCTGTCCCAGATGTCTTCAAATTCAAAGCTGCTTCAGTAGTCACTCAAGATGTTTTCCTTCTCTGCCTTAAATTTTTCACTCTCTTCCCTCCTCCCAGTTCAAAACAAAAGTCAGGTGCAGATGACCTAATTGTTTTGACTAGGAGAACACAAGTGCAGGTCATGCACGGAGTGTAAAACTAGTATTGCTCTCTACAAAAATATAGACACTTTACATAAGGGTACACAAAATGGCTCCTCTTAGCTTTGCTTTTAATTTCTTTTTGTCTTTTGAAAGCAAACATCCACCGAATACACCTGAAATATGGAAGGTGATCCTTGACTGTTCTTATGGTTTTCATTAAGAAATGTTGTATTTTTGTGTTAATGGCTCCAGTTAATGGTTTAGGCTCTAATATTTAAACCACAAATGCCTGGAGCAAAACTACATTAGGAATTTACATACATTTGTTATGTTTTGCAGCTACTGTGTCCCCCAAAGTTATAACATTAGCAGTATACTAGATAACACCAGTTATACAAGAGATTCTTGTTCATACTGATCCATGCCTTTTCTGTGTACCCAGGTGTTAGAATCTTTCCATTTTTAGTAGAGTAACTCTCTCTAGTAACTGCAGAGATGTCTTGTGTATGCTAACTTTCTGAATTTTACTGGTGCATGTTGTGGAAGAATACAGAGTTCATTATATAACAAGCATGCGTTGTGATACTTTATGCGGTGAGCAGTTCAAAGAAAAAAAACCTCAGTAAGGATCAAGGGAGACTGAGTTTAAATCTCCCTTCAGCCAAGAAACTTACTGGGTGACTCCAAAGTCCAAAAAGCCGAAAAACCAATAACCAACTTTCCACGAGGAGCAACAGTCTCCGAGTACTGATCGCTATGGCAGTCAGAAAGAAACTGAAAATGGAGATGCCTAACCGCCATTAGAGGGTACTGCAGTCACGTGCAGTGGGCAGTTGGCATCACGAGGAGCTAACGAATTCTTCCCGAAGCTGATCTGCGCAGGTGCAGAACCCACTAGTTATGAATGTTGGAACCACTAACCAGATCCATGTATACCACTCTGGGCTTTATGGAGGAATATAAATATAAAAATAAATACATGCATAAATGAAGCTACTTATTTTTAAGGGGATCCACGGAGACCGTACCCAACTGATTTGGAGATGAGGAGTGGTCTGCTGGGTCAGATGAATAATCCATCAGCGAATGGAGTCAATGGACACTTACCAGGGGATGCACTTGCAGCAGGCAGATTGCCAGGTAATAGAAAATGAGGGGAATTGTTAATATATTTAATGACTAGTAGCAGTGAAATGAGAGACCACCTTACGTGGCGCACCGGCAAAATGCTTGAATAACAAGCAAAAGGTTGCCAGTTCGAATCCCCGCTGGTATGTTTCCCGGACTATGGGAAACACCTATATCGGGCAGCAGCGATATAGGAAAGATGCTGAAAGGCATCATCTCATACTGCATGGGAGGAGGCAATGGTAAACCCCTCCTGTATTCTTCCAAAGACAACCACAGGGCTCTGGGGGCGCCAAGAGTCGAAATCAACTTGATGGCACACTCTACTTAGCAGTGAAATGAAGTAAATGATCTCTGCAGTGGCAGCTGGTGAGGGTGGCACTGGGGGGGAAGGGGTGGCAGCGAGAGGCAGCTTTAAAAGTAGATTAGAAGGTGCTTACCAAGGGTAGTGCCGCACCAGCAAGCTGTCTCTACCCAACACCATGCTGATCACACAAATGGCCTCCGCTCGTGTACAGAGGCCAGGGCTACACTGCTGCTCTGCGCAGGATGCTGGGCAGATCACTAATGTTCAAGATAGCTTGCAGGTATGACCCTACCCCTGGTAAGCACCTTCTAATCTACTTGTGAAGATGCCTCTACCAGCCACCACTGGATCTCTGCAAAGGTATTTGAGAAGTAAGAATGTGAATTATTTTTGAGAACATGAATATGCTTTATTTAATCCAATGCTCAGATCGGTTAGGGAGAACATAAATGACTTTTATTACGTGAGCCAGCTGCTGTGGTCAGAACCATCGGGGGGATGGCTCATTGTGATTTTTTTTACAAGGTCTGCACCCCAATAGATGGGAAATAGGCGATACCATTGCAGTACTTCCAGTGTGTTATCATACTTTCATTATTCTGACTATCAGGCCTGCAACGGTCAAATTTGCATTGGAGTTTTAAAAGGGGTACCTGCACAAAAATGACTACAGTATAAAGTTTTATTGATGTCAAAGGAATGAAAATGAAAATTGGCAGGAATGTTTACTCCATGGAGAGTACAAGAACTTGTTCGTTGTCACCCTGACTTTGACCCTTTCCTCTGTGCAAAACTGACTGCAATTTTACCCTAATCATTTGGGGGTAGGAATAAAGAAGTGATAACACATAGAAAGCTGTAAGTGCACCTGTTTTCCTTCTCGGGGGGTGCATGGGTAGACATTGCCAAAAACCACTATGAGTATTCGTCCCCTGAGATGATACCAATGCCCAGAATTTGAGGGCTTTTTAAATTTTGTTAATCTTAATAATTTTATTAAATGTTCTAGAAGAAAATGTCAAAGCCAAAGCTCTTAAAAATTAATGATACTTGTTAATTTTAAAAATGTTCACTTTATACTAAGTTTTATAACAGTAAACAACATGCCCTAAAAAGGGACATCTTACTGCAGATAACTGTTTGTTCTAGTATTGGCAAGCATACAACTCCTCAGCTAATGATGTTGGCTCAATGCAAATATAACAGAGCCCAATTACCAGTGCCCCTCCCATCCCTCCCTTGTGCAGGATTTCCTACCGCCTCTTTGGAGAGAAGTATGATTAGTATTATCACTGCACAGACATTTTCATTAAGCTTGTTTAGTGGCAAACCATGGTTAGAAGCTGGTATGCAAACTGGCTTGAGCTGACTGTGGCTAGTGAGAATATCAGTGCAAATGTAATGCTAGCCATGGTTATCTTCTGAACTGAAAGGCAAGGGAGGAATGCTGGTGCCAGGGAGGGAAAGGAGCACTCAGCTGCCAAACCGTTTGGCAATTGGGCAATGTTATGTCTGTACTACACCATTCTGGGGTTTGATAATCATAAGCTATTGGGTGAAAGAGGAAAACTTCATTTGAGTTAAAATACTAGAGCACAATTCAGCTGAAGTAAAGCTTTTGTATTTCCCACTGAGTTTTATGGAAGCATTAAATATATCATTAGCGCTCTCTCCCTTGAAATCAGTAGGACCAAAACATGTTCAGTTTTGGCTAGTTTATGCCTTAAGCTAGTTTCATCATTTCTTGAGCTGAAATGCTATGCATTCTTACAGCATGATCCTGTGATAGCTAGAAGTTAAGCCTCATTTTCATCAGTTACACTTATGAAAACTACAAGACGACACACGATCATACTGTCCATTTTGGTTTTTCCTCAGATGTTCTTGCGCCTCAGTATCCTTGGCAATCAAGTGACATGTCAATGAACATGCTCCCTCCTAATCACAGCAATGACTTTTTGTTGGAACCTCCTGGACATAATAAGGAGAATGAAGATGATGTAGAGGTTATGTCAACAGATTCCTCAAGTAGCAGTAGTGACTCAGATTAGGGACCATGTCTGACCCTGCTAGTGACTACATTATTAAACACTTGCTCTACAGTCCAGATGGAAGCTATAGTACAAAATGAGAAGCAGCCAATTGTGCAAACTCTCTTGATAACTTTTAAACTAAAGTTTAATTCATCTATATTTCTTAAATTAGTGTTTCCTCAAAAGTAGCTAACATGTTAGGGCTAACATGTTCGCGCTAACTGGACTTCTTTCTAGTGACTTTGGCAAGTTTATTTAAATTTTTTGTTCAGTAGATAAGCTCTTGAAAAGGTGTTGTTTTTTTAAGAATCTATTGGAAGTTAAATATCTCAAACATTTTGTAGACTCTTGCCGTATTTTTAAATGTAGACGAAAAGGGGGTTAACTGTTTAGAGATGTTAAAATTGCCACAGTGGTTACTTACTGTGTGTGTTATGCAGAATAACAAGAAGTTTTTTGTAATATAATGTAAATGACTTTGTTACAAATAAAAACACCATTATCTGAAAACATTGCAGTCTGAAGATCAAGTATTCTATTGTACAGTAAACAACTTGTATACAGGCAAAGTAGTGCCTATATAGTTAAGATAAGAAGTAAAGCAGCATTCCACCATTATAAGTCTTGAGCATTCTATTGCTCATAAAATCTATAGCATCATGCAATCCCCCTTGGTGACAAACACTGCCACCCCTACAAATTTGTCACAAATCTGCTGAAAAATGGCTGAGATACAGCAATATAAAGATCAACTCCTACAATAGGAGGTTTTGAGTGTTACTGACCTTTTTTCACCACAGATAATCTACTGTTTAAAAATAATTCATCTTTAATGTTATTCCTTTTGTTTGTTTTAAAACCATCCATTAGGATTTTTTCAGAAATTAGTTTTCAGAGCCCCCATAATAACAGGGCAAAATCAGGTAAGGGCACAGATTAGCGATTTTGCCTGTTGAGAGACTTGAAGTCAGAGTTGAGAGGGGCAAGTAATGACAAGTTCTAGAGAGTGGGCTCCTGGTTCTGCTGCCTGATGAGAATATATGTGCACTCTGGCACTTGTATAGTTAACCACTGCCTTCCGACTTATTTTCCTTTTACGGGCTTTTATTTTCTCCCTCTTGTTCCCTTTTCCTGTTCTCTCTCACCCCCACTAAAGGGTGAAGCAAAGCTCCACAGCAAAGTCAGGAGGAAGTTACTGAGGAGTAAGTCTGTTGCTTTCACTGGGACTTGTTTTAGAATAAACACACATAGGATCAGCAAAGATCCTAGACAAGAATGTGGGCTCTCTTTTCTCCTTCCCGCCACTCAGCAAAGCATAAAAGAACTTAGTGAGGACTTACTCACCAAAGGATCTGAAGCCCTACAGAAATGCACAAAAAACCCACAAAGCATTTCCAGTCACCACCACCAAACAAGTATTCTGGTAAAGCTTTTCCTTGTACATGGAGGTTCTACATTGGAGTAAACTACCTGTGAATATGAAGGCTTCCCTTGCCTCTGAGAAAGTGAAGTATCTGTATTCCCAAGCAGCTTGGCTCTGATGTAGAATCCCCAAGTCCAAAGGCAGTCTACACCAGAATACTAGTTTGGGGGTGGGTGAGAAGTTTGTGGGGTTTTCTTAATGAACTTTTTGGAGCTTCCTGGAAGCATCCAGCTGACCACTTTGGGCAGAGAGGATATTGGGCTGGAGAAGATACCCAGTGAATCCCATTTCAAGCAGCATTTTTATGATTGTGCATACAATGCCCACACTCAGGAGGGAATAAACTCCACTTAACTCAATGGGAGTTGTTCCCAAGTAGAGAGAAAACAATTTAAACAGTGAAAAATGGTGTGGAATTGGTGAGAATAGCATATCCTTTCTAAAAATGTGAGTGAGAAACTAAATTAAAACACTGATGTAGGAAAATAATAAACTAATCCCAGGTAAAAAGGCAGGGTGGAACTCCTACAGGGCTAGAAACCAGAGAATTTGGGAGCTCATCCACCCAAGGTCATAAAGTTTACCATTTATGGTAAAGATGCAATTCTGAGAAGATTCAGAGGGCCTGAGGAAGGAGGTTTTCCTCCAGTGGATCCAGTGAGACTGTTGGTTATGGTCTACTGATAAGCCCATACATTAACTATTGAAAATATAAGGTGTTTCTAACTGACTTGTTTAGGATGGAGCTGTACACACGTGGACAAATTTGTTGGTTCCCTTACAGCTGATTGAAAAAGTGTTTTATGCCTCCTGAAAAGCACTGAAATGAAAAGCAATTGTCCCATATATACCTGCATGCCTTTGCTATGTCATCGAGTAAAGCAAAGCAAGTGTGAAAAGAGTTAAAGTACCGCTTATTCTACAAAGATATTCTAAAGTGGCCTGTACACATTTGTTGGTACCCCTAGAAAAGATCATAAATAATTGGATTAGAGTGATTTTTCAAATTTAAGCTGTTTGTTTTCATTAGTATCACACATGTCTCCAGTCGTGCAATCAGTCATTCAGCCTATTGAAATGGAGAAAAGTAGTCATTCTGCTGTTTGGTATCATCGTGTGTCCCACAATGAACATGGACCAGAGAAAGCAAAGGAGAGAGTTGTCTGAGGAGATCAGAAAGAAAATGATAGACAAGCATGTTCAAGGCAAAGGCTATAAGACCATCTCCAAGCAGTTTGATGTTCCTGTGACAACAGTTGCAAATATTAAGAAGTTCAAGGTCCATGGGACTGTAGCCAACCTCCCTGGATGTGGCCGCAAGAGGAAAATCGACCCCAGAATGGGCAGAAGGATAGTGAGAATGGTAGACAAAAAGCCAAGGACAACTTCCAAAGAGATACAAGCTGAACTCCAAGGTCAAGGTCCATCAGTGTCTGATCGCACCATCTGTCGCTTTTTGAGTGACAGTGGGCTCAATGGAAGAAGACCTAGGAGGACTCCATTGTTGAAAGAAAAACATTAAAAAGCCAGACTGGAATTTGCTAACATGCATATTGACAAGCCACAATGCTTCTGGGAGAATGTCCTTTGGACAGATGAGACAAATCTGGAGCTTTTTGGCAAGTCACATCAGCTCTATGTCCACAGACAAAAAAATAAAGCTTTCAAAGAAAAGAACACCATACCTACTGTGAAACATGGAGGAGGCTCGGTGATGTTTGGGGGCTGCTTTGCTGCATCTGGCACAGGGTGCCTTGAGTCTGTGCAGGGAACAATGAAATCTCAAGACTATCAAGACATTCTGGAGCGAAACGTACTGCCCAGTGTCAGAAAACTCTGTCTCAGTTGCAGGTCATGGATCCTCCAACAGGATAATGACCCAAAACACACAGCTAAAAGCACCCAAAAATGGCTAAGGACAAAACACTGGACTCTTCTGAAGTCGCCTTCTATGAGCCTTGATTTGAATCCTATCAAACATCTATGGAAAGAACTGAAAGATGCAGTCTAAAGAAGACACCCTTCAAACCTGACACAGCTGGAGCAGTTTGCTCAGGAAGAGTGGGCCAAACTACCTGTTGACAGGTGCAGAAGTCTCATTGAGAGCTACAGGAATGGCTTGTTTGCAGTGATTGCTTCTAAAGGTTGTGCAACAAAATATTAGGTTAAGGGTCCCATCATTTTTGTCCGTGCCATTTTCATTTGTGTTATTATGTGAAATATTCTGTTGCATCAAAACTCTACAGCAAAGTCTGATTTTTGTTAAATGCGGAACAAACAATGATGGGTGCCAATTACTTTTGTCAGTTTCAAGTTATTTCAGAGACAATTGTGGGTGGTTATTTTTTTCCTGGAGGGGTACCAACACATTTGTCCATGTGTGTATATCTAATAATTTTTTGTATATTTATTTAATACACTTCTATACTAGCCTCCTACAAAAATCTGAAGGCAGTTAACAGAAACAGCCAAAAAACACATCAAAACAAATGCCGAATTCAATCTAAAACAATCAGTAAAATTCCACTAAAAGCCTGGCTGAACAGGTGTGTCTTTTGTTTCCTAAAATCCACCAGAGATGGAGCAGCTCTTAATTTCAACAGGAATGGTTCTGCAGCCACCAGGCAAGCTGGAGGCACCCTCAGACGAGTCTCCTTTGCACCAGATCAACTCTTTCTGTATCTGGGAAAAGCACAAAATTTGTGTCATTTATGGATAAAGGAAAGCCTTTAACTAGGCAACAACTTATGGATAGAGTTAAATGCCCATCTCTCCTATGGTATGAATATTTACAATTTATGCATTTATTAAACACTAAGAATTTGATTGGCCTCAGCTGTTCTAAAACAACTTTTGAATCCCTACCAAGCCATAAAAGTCTACTCCAGTGATTCTCCAACTTGGGTCCTCAGGTGTTATTGGACTTCAACTCCCATAATCCCCAACCAAAGGCCACTGAGGCTGGGGATTATGGCAGTTGAAGTCCAATAACACCTGAGGACCCAAGTTGGAGAATCCCTGGTCTACTCTCTCAAATTTATAACATACTAGCCTAAAAAACGTGGGACTTTCCAATATTTCACAAGACCAAATGGACAACTGACATCTCTTGAAATAACGAGTGAGATTTGCTAAAATATATGGAGCTCTAACACACATCTTCATCTCTCAACATCAGGGAACACACCTTTAAATTTTTGACTAAATGGCATCTAGCCCCTAGCAGATTGGTTGTGACATACCTAACTACTTCTCTGTTATGTTGGAAAGGATGTGGAAGCAAGGGTTCCTGTTTTCACACTCTGTGGGCATAGTCTGGAAATGCAGGTTCAGTCACTTCTGTCTGATATATTCATTCATTCATTTGATTTCTATACCGCCCTTCCAAAAATGGCTCAGGGCGGTTTACACAGAGAAATAATAAATAAATTACAAACTAATATTTCTTGGCTTCTTGTTCAACCTTTCTATTCAAGACCAATGGCAGGGCTTGAGCTGTTTTCTTTGTTGACTACTGTGGCAACTGAATTAACCATCAGCAGCTACTAGAAGGAAGGTCATATTTCTGTTCAATTATGGTTTATGAAAATATGGCTTGTTATGATGATAATCAAAATCTCAGCATCTTTAAAATTTGGCCAACAGAGCCTTAGTACTTTATTTTGTGCTAGATGGGATTAATGGGATATTATTTCTAGAAATAAAGGGCCTGTGAATCCACCAGGCAAACTTGGTAGCTCTTTGTAGCTCCTCACTTGGTTTGGTTATATTTTCTGACACTGTATTTGACTCATATTTTACTATGGACAGGAGACCTGGGACATGTTGTGTAGGGGAGGGAGTTTTGAGTTTAGAAGAACTTTGTTCTTCAGGGTTTTCCTTTTGTACAATCTTTTCTTATCTAAACATTAGCAGCCTAATACCAATGTGGAGGAGAACAAAGGAAGCTGCCATATACCAAGTCAGTCCATTGGTCCATCTAGTTCAATATTGACTACCCAGACTGGCAGCAGCTTCTCCAAGGTTGCAGGCAGGAGTCTCTCTCAGCCCTATCTTGGAGAAGCCAGGGAGGGAACTTGGAACCTTCTGCATGCAAGCATGCAGGTACTCTTCCCAGAGCGGCCCCTTCCCTTAAGCAGAATAAGTTACAGTGCTCAGCATGTAGTCTCCTAATCAAATGTAAACTAGGGTGGACCCTGCTCAGTGAAGTGGACAATTCATGCTTACTTTCCCAAGACCAGCTCTCTGCTCTTGTGGTAGCAAACAATGCCCTTTATACATTGGGTATTTTGTTGCTAATGCCTATTGGCATTAATAGATATCAGCAATGCATCTGGCACTACTCCTTTAAACCCATCTGTTGAACTACTTTCCTCCTGGGGGAGGAACATATGAAGTCGGCTTTCAATATGAATGAAATAAACTGTGTTGATTCTTTAATTAACAGCATTTCAGGGCTGTTGTAAAAATTATTGCTCTTCAGAGTGCTCTTATCACTCCCGCTGAATTCTTGTGTCATTTCTCAATGTATGATGCAAACTGCTTTGGAGTGACTGGCAGGATTATGTTAACGCATCCCACCATAGTAAATGTCTAGGCAGAAATTCAATAGGTTCGCTGTCCATGCACCACCAGTTCCTATGCATACAACTGATGAGAGTTCTGTCTGGTGCAGCCCTGCAAGGCACAGTGCTTTCCCAAAATGCCATGTACTACTGTCAATGTCCAGACAGAAGTTCACTGTTCACTAGAACATGAACAAGATGTAGTGCTTGTCACACAGACTGCCCCTCAGAATATGGGTCCCCAGGCCTTGTCAGCAAGCCAGCTAATGGGACAGGCTTTGGCCTCCTCACAATGGCACCCATGGGGCTTTTCACACCGCTCTCCAGCACCATTCTCTCAGCTACCTGGCAAATCAAATCTGGGCATAGCCTTCCCTGATCTTCCTTATGGCCACCAAGACTACAAGCTTTGGAAAGCACAGAAAGAGAAACTGTCAGCTTCATTCACTCTGGCCAGCAGCCTGCCTGACCCCTTGCCACTACTCACATTGGCAGCAGGGGATGTTCCCACAGTTCAGCATAAAAATCTAGCAATGACTGATGTAAACACAAACAAATGTCTCCCCCATTATATTACCAGTGGATAAGCCAGTCTTGGTGACAACTACACAAACTCAGGCTGATCCCGAAATGCAGTCCAAGACATCCATGACTACCCAAACTCAGGCTGCCCCAGAGGTGGTTAAGAAAACATCTACCACACAAACTCAAACGCAAACCTAAAAGGGTAAGAAGACGCCGGCCACTTTGAAGCCTGATCCTACTTCTCCTCCTCTGTCATCTGAAGAAGAGCACAACGACTTCAAATCAGATCCAGAAACTATTGAACCGGACGCCACTCCACGCAATGTCCCACCTTCTACACATGTGTTACCCACGGAAGACTTAAAGGCTTATCATCTTCAAATTAAGACCATGGCAGAAGCACTGGGCCTTGATCTTAAAATTCAGTCCACAGTTGTAGATGACCTGGTCTACAACTTTATGGCGGCTTCCCAGGCTGTGTAACCAGTGGCTCTCCCTGTGCTGCCAGTTATCTCATGGGCTGCAAAGATGGCGTGGGAGGTCATCAACAGCTCTACACCCACATCTAAATGCTTAGAAGGCCTGTACCAGGTTCAGGAGGAAGACACTACTTGCTAAAGTAAGCAAATTAGCTAGTCATTGACTGCACAACATCATCTGGTCTTGTGGTAGCAAGCATGACTTGTCCCCATAGCTAAGCAGAGTTTGCCCTGGTTGCATCTGAATGGGAGACTTGATGTGTGAGCACTGCAAGATATTCCCCTCGGGATGAAGCCACTCTGGGAAGAGCAGAAAGTTTCAAGTTCCCTCTCTGACTTCTCCAAGATAGGGCTGAGAGAGATTCCTGCCTGCAACCTTGGAGAAGCCGCTGCCAGTCTGTGAAGACAATACTGAGCTAGATAGACCAATGGTCTGACTCAGTATATGGCAGTTTCCTATGTTCCTATCCAAGTCTGCACGGAGACACACCACCCCTGCAGATAAGGAAGGAAGAAAATTAGATGTGATGGGGAGGAAGGTTTACATGACTGCTTACCTCTCTACCAAGACTGCCAACTACTCAGCCTGCATGGTGAAGTACAACCACTCACTGTGGGAAGGCTTACACCAAGCAATAGACAAGCTTTCCCCAGAAGAATTTCAAACATTTTACAGACACTATGGCAAAATCCATGTCAATGACACGACAGGAGCTCAGCACTGGAGCTCAGAGGTCTATCAAGGGCTACTAGTCAGAAGACTGTGGGTATCCTCCAGCCTCAAAGGCAGGATGCCTCTGAGTACCAGTTGCAGGGGAGTAACAGCAAGACAGAGGGCATGCTCTCAACTCTTGCCTGTAGGCTTCCAGCGGCATCTGGTGGGCCACTGTATGAAACAGGATGCTGGACTGGATGGGCCTCCTTGGGCCTGATCCAGCAGGGCTGTTCTTATGTTCACTACCAAGCGTCTTGCAGAAACAGAGTCCTGGGCTATCACAGCAGCCATCTCATTACGCAGACACACATGGCTACATTTGGCTTCACTCCAAGCCAATATGAAAGACATAATTGAAGGTCTGCCCTTTGATGGAAAAGGCTTATTTAGCGGAGATACAGACCAAACCATAGGGAAAATTTAAAAATCAAAATACAGTGCAAAATCAACTTATGCACATTCAAGATGCAAATCCTACCAAAGACAAAGACCACATTTCTGTCAACAAGAGCGTAGGGACTACAGAAAATATCAACCCTACAACAAACACCCATTCCAACAAAAGAACAAGGGCAACCAAGGCCAAAGTAAACAGGTGGACACTCAGAAACAGCATATTTATCCCCTGCTAACTGGGCAAAGAGGCACCTTTTATCGTGGTGGTTCTCTTTATTTAGCAGGGGGAGAGTAACTGGCCCTATCCTCCACCCCCCAGCACAGTACCTCCAGTGACTGTTGCTGGTGTCTATCTTATGTTTCTTTTAGATTGTAAGCCCTTTGGGGACAGGGATCCATCTTATTTATTTATTATTTCTCTGTGTAAACCGCCCTGAGCCATTTTGGAAGGGCGGTATAGAAATATAATAATAATAATAATAATAATAATAATAATATAATATGCGACGATATCTATAACCATTGACAATAAAATTCTGGCATCCCAGGTCCTTGGGAAGGACTCGATGTCTGGATACAAACCAGTCAATAACACCTGTCTGACTGTGTAAACAAGAAATAATAATAATAAAGACCAAAACAATCCCAGTGGAAATTGGCGCCCTGGGTGCAGTTCCAAAAGACCTTGAAGAGCACCTCAACACCATTGGGGCCACAGAAATCACCATCAGCCAATTACAAAAAGCAGCTTTACTGGGAACAGCCTATATTCTGTGACGATATCTATAACAATTGACAATAAAATCCAGCCATCCCAGGTCCTTGGGAAGGACTCGATGTCTGGATAAAACAAACCAGTCAATAACACCTGTCTGACTGTGTAAACAAGAAATAATAATATAATATTTGAAGTCCATGTAAGTCCACTGCACCTACAACACCAGCCTCTTGCAGAATCCAACCATTGAGCATACCAACCATCACCACATGCCAATACCATCAAACTGGTATTAGCTTTAAATCAAAGCTATTGTATATAAGAAATCTTGTCATATCTTCCAGTCTATTGCTACTACTATTACTTATATAGTACTTTCCCACAAATAGAGTCAGTTGTTCTCCCATTGTTAAATATAAGATTACAATATTGAAATTGGAAGGGGAAATGTCTTTTTATGTTTATGCAGCTTGGAATTCAATACCATTGCAAATAGGATATAAGAATAGCATGGAATTCAAAATCATGGCATGCAAGATATAGGGTATTCTGACAGCTGTATCTTCAGGGTAAGGGTGCTGGCTATAAATGGAGAGACTGAGCATGCTCTTTTCTTGTCAGCACTCCAGTTATTTCACAGCACTTCAAATCTGCCTTAATAAACACCACTGCAGTCTTCCCCTCCTTGTAGTTCAGACTTACTTGTGGGCAGGGGCGTAGCTAGGGGAGAAGGGGCCCGTGTTCATCCCTCTCTCGGGCGGCCCCCCAGAGTGAGGGAGACAATGAAGAAAATAGGGAGGGATGGAACTGGAGGGCCCTCAGGAGCTGGGGGCCCGTCCTTTTGTTCAATTATAGCTACGCCCCTGCTTGGGGGCCAAATTACACAAGCAACATCTGATGCTTTTCTGCCGAATTTGGGTTTATTTTGTTTCTGTTTTGAAGACGGTAATACAATCTGACTGGAATTGTGGGCAGAAAAAAGAAAGCAACTTGCTTTTATCATAGTGAGCATGCAGTTGAGCATGCTTAGTTGAGTAAGGTAAGAAAATCTGACAGGCAAAGAGAAGAAAATCTTGCTACAGCCATGCTGATTAAAAATGGCTTGAAGGGCCATTTGGCATGACAAGGCCAGTGAGGGCCTGTGTTCAAATAATGATCATCCCCCCCACCCCCACCCCGCCGCTCTATTTTTATTAGACTATTTAAAAATTTCATTTTATTATTTTTGGATGGTGGTAGTGGAAGTAGCTGTGGCCACCATAGCTGCTGCTGCACACACTGCCCCCAGAAGCATCTACTAACCTCCTCCTCCTCCTCCCCCACAGCCACCTCCAGCTCTTATGGCACCCATGGCAGAGGAACTAAACACTGTGCCTGGTGTGCAAAAAACCAGGCGAGACATGGTGTGTGCATACCTGCGGCTATTTCCTGGCTGGCTTTTCACACACCAGGAGTGCCGTTTAGTTCCTCTGCCACCAGCACTGCAAGGGCCAGCAGCAGATGAGGTGGTGTTTTTTTGGGTCGGAGCGTGGCCCCACAGCACACAGCATGGGGCCAATGGCACTGCCCGAAGTCCCCAGCTCCTCTATCGCAGGGTTTCTCAACGTGTGGGTTCCCAGATGTTATTGGACTTCAGTTCCCATAATCCCCAGCCCCAGTGGCCTTTGGTTGGGAATTATGGGAGTTGAAGTCCAATTACATCTGGGGATCCACACGTTGAGAATCCCTGCTCTATGGGCTCACATTCACTGAACATGTTGGGACACAGCTAGCTCTGCCCCAGCCTAAAATGACATGCTTCGTCCTATTTGTTTCCTGGGTACAATTTTGTGTTTGTTTCGGGCTGCAGTAATTCACCTCCTAATAGACACTTTGGTAAATGTAACACTTCATTTTGCTTCAAGTGTTTGGAAAATCACACAAAATGAAACACTGCCATCCCCTCTTTGCAACGAATCTGCACTAGAAGGGTTGTGCTAGTTTAAGTCTCAGGAGGTCAGAATTGTACCAGATTTCATCCAGAGCAGAAGCATTTAAATGCAGGTTTTAACAGTCTGGATGCAGATACTAAAAAAGTGACTTCATGCACAATTTCCCCCCACACAATATGGAAACCTATTTTTTCTTTAAAGGGAACATGCCACCGTGTCTGCATGTGCTTGCGAACACACAAAATATATAGTGCCCATCTTGACAACTTGTCCCCTTCTGATTGCCAGAAAAAGGGGGAGGGGGGAGAGAAGAGACACAGTGGAAAGCAGGCTTCCTACAATGTGACTTTTCTCTTCAACAGGCTTAGAAGTTTGGGATGGGACAAGGCTTGGCATGTTGCCAGGCAACGCCTTGAGGAGTACAGAGACAGGGGTGGGGTAAGTGCTCGTAGAGGTGGCCAGAGAGAATCGTGGCAGGCATGGAGTGGCTGAGTTCCTGGCAGGTCTGGGCCGCCCCCTCTCTCTTTTGGTTCCAGAAACAAAACCCCAGTTATGGCGGCATCTGTGTTCAAATACAACTTTGCCGCCTTCAAACCTCAGGTTGGAGCAACCAAACCCACTACAAACTGGAGGTCCAAATCAGAGTTTGGCGAGGGGAACCACAGGTTGCTTTTGCCATGAAACCTGTTTCACGCATTTGAACGTATATAAATGCCAACCTCTGCCCCATTCTACTCCGGTTTGGCGTTACATACGTATGGGGCCACCTACTTGTACAACCACAGTTTGTGATGTTAAAGCACTCAGCTGCAAGGCCTCTTGTTTAAGTAGAGGCAACAGTATGCCTTAGTAGAAAGTGGATGGCACATTTATAGGACTTTGTATCTGTGGATTTGCCACCACTGCATTTTGCCAGATTACAATTTGGTAGTGGCTTAGTGGATATGCTGAAGTAGTGCATCTTGTATGGCTGGCAGGTTTTCAAGTTTGCACTTTATTCCTTTTTTGAACTGCAAACATCACAGGGTGTGAATTGGTTTTGTCTCCAAATGTTTGTCTCTTGACTGTAGGTTAATACAGTCTGCATATAAATTCCTTTGCTCTGGCCAGCACCTGGTTTGTAAGAGACGTTAAACTGAGACAGGAGAAAGGGGACTTTCACAGAAGATTTTCCAAGCAGACCTTTTAGAAATTCCTGCCAGCTGGCTTGTAGTATCACATCCTGTGATGGCATGAAATGCCAGCAATCCATCTCTTACTCCATTAGAGCATTCAACCTTGTGCACATCAATGTATCGTTGAATTTTGGATGTGCCTGCTTTCATCCAAAGCTCACTGCTGGGACAAGGTCAGTATGCTGTCAGTATATCTGTATCAGTGCTTATGACAATGGTTCTATCTTATCCTGTCTCAGAGACAAGCAAGATTATGCGGGTGTCTGCCTCCTCTTGTGTAGTTGAGGTGATCTATATTTTTTCCAGTTGAGGGGGCAGTATGACCATCATTACCACCATCAGTTCTTTCTCACCATGTAATGCTTGCAGTAAGAGTTCCCTTTTGAGGTACAAAACAAGTGATGCTTTATTCTCCTTGGAGCCAAACGATGGTTTCCATCCATGACTTCCCTGCTGCTAATTTCCACTCTTATTTTTCTTGCTTTCCCATCAATGCTTCCTAGTAATGTCCTTGACTGGTGGATCTTGGTAGCTGCCAAAGACCTCTGATCCAGTCCACAAGAAAAATGTACAGGTGTGTAGGTGACACCTATCATTGACTAAGAAAAGTCATTTAGCATAGATTATCCTTATTGGAAAGTTCAAGAAAATAGTTGAGTTGGGGTTTATGGTTTCTCCACCTCCCTTTTCTAGGCCCTTCTCATCTCAGTTCTACTCAAGCAGTACTAGGGAAGTTTGTAATCATGTAAATATGTGATTTGTTAATAGAGAATTGTTTTGTTGGCTACTGATGTCAAAGGCAATCAAGGCTGCATAGATCAAGCATGCTGTAGTTCTCCTGCAACCCCACTGTAGCTCCCAGGCAGACACAGAGCATTTGGGCCTTTTGCCTAAATGAAATCACAGCTCCCCAAACCCACTGTATTAAATTATCTTTTTCTGATGGTACCTCTTCCACCCAGGCACCAGAAAAAGCTGTTCAAAAAAGACAACTTACAAACACTGAACACTGGACTCGTATAGGTAAATCAAATGCAGTCTTCTACAGGGATCAGGTAGAGCTTTATTATATTAAAACATAGATCTCTGTGAAACAAGCCTTTCCGACACAGTTCATCTGTTTCTCACTTCCTTCTGTTACATCACACTTTCTTCTGTTACATAAAGGTGATTTCCCGTGTATCCTTTGAGGTGATTTAAGTCTTCTTCGAAAGGGTTGTAATTTTGCTCCTTTAAGCAGCGTAAAGCCCAAAACAGCTTATCTGCTGATGGAAACTCTTCCCACTTTACCCATTCCCAACCTGCAAGAGAGAGGGGGAAGGTGATGCCATTTCATTTAAAATCCACAACCCCTATGGGTGAACCTTCAGATTTAAACTACTACAGTAAACAGCAACTCTACTCTTCCTTTTACTCCACTGTATCAAGAAATGACTCCCTTCAGCAGAGTGTAACAGCTTATCTTGTCTAATGCTCACCTGGGAGCCAGGACACTTCCAGCTTATTAGCTGCGACAGAGGCAACCAGCCTCCTGGCAGGAATTTCAAGCACTCCTGGTCTCCTTGGCTGGGTGCACTCTGAAAGAATTCATGTGACAGAGTAGAGGGGAATCTCTAGGACACCCATGATCTGCCTGCAGCAGGAAACATCCAAAAGCTGCCTCTATCCCAGCATTTTCCTCAAGATTCATACGTGAAGCCAGAAGGATAGACTGTTCCATACTGCTTCCAATGTTAAGGATATCCTAACTAGTGAAAATGAGTGAGCCTTAACATACTAAATGATAAATCAAGTGTCACATGAAAGATGCGAACCACCAACCCACCCACATCCTTGAGCAAACCAGTTGTTTTAGAGACCTTTGACAATGCTACCTACTTTTTATTCCTTCAAAAGCTATACTGATATGGTGAGGTTTGGAAGCAGTACAGAACTTGGGGGGGGGGGGGAGATCGTAGATGGAGTAAGAGGTCATATAAGTTCTGTTTGTATCACTGCAGATCTTCTACTCTCATTAGGATATGGATAAATAAATGAAAAGCACCTCCATGAGTTTAGGCATATTTAGTCTCACCATATGATGTGTAAAGATTATTGGAATGCCATATGCAAGAGAAAAATCATATCTGAAATGAACTACTTCAGCTTTACATTAAACCTATGAACAGTGTTCGTATAGGTATAGAAGCTTCCAAACTAGCAATGTTCATTAAAAAGTAAAACATCCTACTTTCATTCTTATCCGGTTCTAGATTCCTCGGTTCAGATTCACGATTCATATCCACCTCTCCTTTCATTAGAACAGTGACATAGTGGTACTTATTCTTCAAACTAATACTATTTACAGTTGAAGCAAAGCGGATATTTGTTAGGTGTAGAGCAGTTTCTTCCAAGGTCTCTCTCTCTGCACATTCTGCCAAGCTTTCACTAGACAGACAAGAGAAGAGAAAGTTAAGAAAAACATCATCCCCAAACCTTTACATTCTAGTGCCTCTCAGAAGCAGGTCCAATCAGTCGGGGGTCCAGAAGGGCCATTTGGCCTGGGCCTCTAGCTCAAAGGAGGCCTTAACATTAGAAAATAAATAGGTTCAAAACAAGCCTCAAAAACAGGTTCATGAACATCCCAAGTTGTCATTTTTATTTTAATTACAGCTCGGGGCATCAGGAGCTGGAAGTGGCCTGGGCCTGTATGGATCTCTGAGACGGCCTGCTCAGAATGGGGCCTGTTTGAAGCAGCAGAAAGGCCAAGCCTATTTGCCAGCCCACAGCCATGTAGCATCTAGAGATACTATCTCGGTGACATTGGTCCCACAGGTTCTAATTCTCCTCATTCATTTAAAAATGTGTATGCCATCCAGTTTTCTGGGCCTATTAAAAGGATAGTATAGGGAGGGAGTAGGATATATTTGGTCACTTAAAGGCAACACAAGACTACCCTGTAAACAGTAGTTACACAGAAAGACTAAGGCTGTTATCCAATGCACACTTACTAGAGAGTAAATCCCATTGAACTCAGTGAGACTTCTGCATGCACATGCTTAAAGTAAAGTGTGCTGTTGAGTCGATGTCGACTCCTGGCAACCACAGAGCCCTGTGGTTTTCTTTGACAGAATACAGGAGGGGTTTGCCATTGCCTCCTCCCACGTAATATGAGATGATGCCTTTCAGCATCTTCCTATATCGTTGCTGCCCAAGAGAGGTGTGGGAACACACCAGCGGGATTCGATCCGGCAACCTCTGCCTTGCTATTCAAGTCATTTCCCCGCTGCGCCATTAGGTGGCTGACATGAACATGCTTAGGACGGCACTCCTGAATGCTTGCAGCTTCTCCCATCTTCTTCACAAGTCTTAAAAGGACTTAACGGGGGAGAACACATATTGCTTCATGTGTGCAATATGCAGCAAGTGGGCAAGCATTATCTCATTTATGTTCTATATATCCAGTACTAAGTTCCATCTCACATAGTGGGAGGTAGATTGTGGTAGATGGTCCACAGCAGCAGTCACTAAGAGGAAGAAAGGTTTCACCACCATGACCTCCACCATGTTGCTTGGCTCACTGTCACCTGCATCTTCTTCCTTAAGCCCACTTCAGACATTTTTTTAAAAGGGTCGCTGTATAGTAGGGATGTGCACGGAACTGGCGGTGGGGGGGGTTAACTTTAAATGCGGAGGAGGGTGCACTTCCCCCACCCCGCCAGCACTCATTGGAAAACCAGTCCAGCAGGGCATCAGAATACCTTCCCGCCACTCCGTCTGCTCCTTGGACCGGAAGTGTCAGGAAGTAGCACGTGCACACACTGGTGCATGCGCGCCAGCGCGACGTGTGAACAAGCTACTTCCTGTCACTTCCTATCTAAGGGGTGGCAGGAGGGACCAGTTTTCCAGCCAGTGGGGGAAACGCAGTGGAGAGGGTAAGTGCACCCTCCCCCACCCTTAAACTTATTCCCCCCCTTTGAACTCCCTGAACCGCCTGGTGTTTGAACCTCTTCGGAGGCCTGTAAAAGGACCTCCAAACAGGTTCATACACATTCCTATTGTCAGCTTCCCAAGAGAACACCCACAAGCACTACTACAACTGGTGCTCTGAAAAGACAAACACTGCAAGTGTGAAGAGATTCTTTCCCTATCCTTCCAACTATAAAAATAACCTCTTCATCTCTACCGTGCTTGTTTGTACAGACAAATGTGGACAGCATGTGGGGTAAGCCTCCTGAGCCTGCCAATGCCAGAACAGGGCTTGCAGGAGTACTCTTGGGGAAATTCCTTTTGAGAAAAAGAGGAGTGCTCTTTTTACTCACTTAAAAAACAAATCTCTTTTTAAAAGATGACATCTAAAGAAGTCCAGTGCATTAAACCGCCCTGAGCCATTTTTGGAAGGGCGGTATAGAAATCAAATAAATAAATAATTAGAATCCAGTGGAATGCCCTGCTGGGTCACAGTGCAATGGCCGTTGAATTCCGGAGTCAACATTGTTCAGGAAGCAGAAGGGGATGGTGGCTTGCAATGCAGGGGGCTTGGGGAGGACACAGAAGTGCTGAGCAACCTCAGAGAAGGGAAGGGAAGATGTGGCAATCAGATTGCACAGCAAGGACATCCATGGACCACAGGGTACTAATACAAATGGTAATGAGAATAATGATGATCATCATCAGGGGCATAACTACTATTAGGCAGGGGGAGGCGGCTGCCTGGGGGCCCCCACGCCTCGAGTGGCCCCCCAGAGGAAAGTCACATGACTACATATTGTGAAGTGTGTGTGTGTTTGTATCAGCAAGGGTCCCATTTTAAAATTTTGTCTCCGGGCCCACGCCAGCCTTGTTACGCCCCTGATCATCATCATCACCATCCTCTGCAGCAGCAGCATAGCCAACATTGCACAAGGTGTGTGTGGGGGGGGGGGGGCCCTTGTCTGCTGGCACACACCAGCAGCAGTGGGACCACCAGCAAGCTTCTTACATCTCTGCACTACAGGTTACAAATCTGCTCATCCCTGTTCTACTGTACAAACGTTAACCCGGAAACTGTATTTTTGAGGCAAATAGGGTGAACATTTACTGATCATGGAAGTAACTACTGCGCACTTCCAAGTGTCTATGCAGGGCCAGTTTAAGCATACTGCAACCGAAAGAAACTGCAGGGGGCCACAGCATTGGGTGGGGGGCATCATGCTGGGCTGAGGTCTGTGCAGAAGAACAGTAACAGGAGGAGAGAGGGAGAGGGAGTGTGTGTCAGAAGTCATACTCTTCCACAATGGGATTTCAGACAGACTTGCCCTCCGCCAATACTGAGAGAGGAGGAGGCAGGAGCCATGGAGCAGCAAAGGAGAGACCAGCCATGAAGAGCTCAAGGATCTGGCACTTTCTTTGTGCAAAGTAGGGGCGCTATGCCCCTTGAAGCTCCTCCCCAGCTCTGCTATCCAAGAACCTTGCTGATAGAAATTGAACCTAGGACCTTCTGAATGAAAGTGTATGTTCTGAACACTGAATTCCTTAGATTAATGATACATCGTGTGAAGAAGTCCTTCCTTTTCTCCATCCTAAATCTCCTGCCAATCAGCTTCATTGGATGCACCCTGCACTGAAAATTAGGCAAATAAAAATTAGGAAAGGAGAAGTTGCTTGGAGGCTGTTAGTTCTCTTTCTTTTGTTCTAGACTGTTGCCAACCTTAGCTGAGGCAGAGGAGCTGCTGAGGGATCAAGGTGCCAACAACACTCTTAGGAAATTAGCTGTACAATGGGGCCCCAATACCTAATTTTGCAGTAGAACTGGCCCTATGTCTGTACTTCAAATGTTAACTTAAATACAGAAAAACAAAACATCTTCTAAAACAGTACTGCTTCAGTTAGACTTCTTTTCCTGAAAAATCAAAGTATTTCCTTGTGATAGTTCTTCAGACGTCAGACTTGTTTACAAGGGCTGAGAACATGGGAGAAATGACACAGGTAACAACAAACCAGAAAAGTCACCTTTAGCATTGGACTGGACAAAGCAGTGACCTTGTCCAGTCACTAGCCCCCACTGCTGAAAACTTATGGAAGCAACACCTGCAGCAGAATTGTCTTTTGCTGTTGAACTGATTGGTGGTTTAATCTGACCAGATTAATTCATCACAATTGAAACAAGAGTATTAACACATACAGCCTCTTAGATATTGACTCACCTTCCCAAAGTCAAAACCCCAAAAGGAGTTTTTATCCTTGCTGTTCTAATATGCTACCCTCACATCCATGCCAACATGCACCAGCTTTCGGGTCTTGTTTTAAAAATCCCCACTATTGCTCTTTAAAACTCGTGAAAAGGTCACTACGCATGCGTGATGAGTTCTACTTGGGAATCGCCAATTTCCGCAGCCCGAGCAGGAGGAAGCCGCGGGGATGTCTCGCCCTACCCGAATTCTAAGTGTCCTCCAGGTAGCTGGAAGGTGCCACCGCCGATCAGGCCTTTCCGCTGCCCGAGGAGGACGCAACCCGGGTGTGCGGAACTAGTGATCACCACACCGACTCCAACACCGGGGCGCCGCCGGCTCTCCATGCTGGGGAGAAGGAACGGCGGGAGACTCCGATTCTTAGCCCCACCTTTCCCCCAGCCAACCAATGGGGAACAACTCCTCTTTAGGCCGCTTCAGGGTCACGCCCTCCTGTGCGTTTTGGCCAATGGAGGCTTTATATTTGAATACGGGGGGGTGGGGGAGTCCCGATCACAGAGATTAAAAAAAAACAACAACCCCACAACATCCCTTTTCACAGGCAGCCGCTGAAAGACTAGAGCGGAAGGAAACCAGGAGGTAGCTGGGCCAGATACTTCCTGGTTTCCGGTTTTATGTGGTATTCCATCTGACGACACAGGAGTTAGAAGAAGCCCAGAGTGCAGTAGTGAGGGGGATTTCTGGGGTTACCTTGGTGAAATCTCTCTTGAAGAGGAAGTTAAAGCTGCTCGTAGAAAATCCAGGATTATTAAACATAGCTGTGATTGAGTAGAAACGTGTCTTCCCTTATACACATAAACACACAAACAAACCAGCAAATAGAGACATTCTTGCTCTTTCTGACTCGGGTCTAATTTTGTGTGAAATTTGTTACTTTTAGTTTTTAAACATTTAAAAACTAAAAACATTTTAGTTTTTAAACATTTAAAAACTAAACCTGTCAATGTACATTCCAATGACAGTACAATCCATTATCTGTATATTTCAGACTAGGAGTGGTGAAACTTAGAAAATGGCTCATGGCCAATGTATTATTTATTTATTCATTTGACTTCCCCCCCCAAAAAAACGTAAGTCTCTGGGTGGTTTACAGTAAAAGAACTGCATGACAACAGAAAGAGTTAAAACATTTCAACATCTTAAAATTTAAAAACAATGTTAAAACTATTAAAACAGTAATTTAATTAAAAGCCTGGGTGAACAAATGTGTCTTTAAAAACTTTTTTAAAGTTGTCAGAAATGGGGAGGCTCTAATCTAGTGTGTGTTAATATCACAGATTGAAAGTCAGGTTGAGATGGAGAGAGTGGTTTACAACAACCCTGTAATGTAGTTCGCAGCTAGTTTTGCAGAGGTGGGTTGGTTTTGAGTCTTAGCTATTCTGCTCAACTGCTGGACTTGTATTAAGAGAGGTAGCACAGGAGGCTCACTGGGCAGGTTTCACTTTTACAAGTACCTTAATCCCCTGAGGAATGTTGCCTTTGTTTTTTTTTTTTATCAGCAGGAGATCTCTATCTGGCAGCTGAGAGGATAGTTTGCTTTTTATGTAAATCACTGCCTGCCTACCAGGCTGTGTATTGTAATGTTTAAGGACTTTCTTGGCTTTACATTCAATGCATGCCTACTTAGAAGTAAGCACTGTTGGTTTCAATCAGATCTCTCAAATAAGTGTGTACAGAATTGCAGCCTTAATTAAAAAGCTGTGCAATTTTTATTTATTTATTTATTTTGTTCTATTGCTGCTGTTAATATGTCAAGGAACATGGTCAGGCAAAGATATCTTCCCCAACTATTGTTGGTAGTTATCCAGAGCAAATACAAGTCAACTGGAAAGTGCAGCTGCTAATTTGCAAGATTATTTTCAAGCCAATTTACATAATATGCAAATTAGGCACCCAGATTTGGAAAACCAGAATATGGCAACCCTAATCTGAACCATCTTCTGCCTGCAATATCCTGCCTCCTTACACTTGCATTATTTGCATGCTTTGGAATAAATAAATTTATTTAAAACTTGTTGGGACTTGACTGTTTGATTTGACACTTAATGAGATTGCCACAATGCTCATGACAAGTGCCCACTATTTAAGTGGACTAATTTCTGTTGGCACATATTAGTGACCTTTTGGACAATACAGAGATCTTCATCAGTCAGAAAAGCAAACAAAAAGACTAATTCTCTGCTTTATGTCTCTGTCTGCATTTTCATTTCTAGAACATGACCATAAATGACATAATTAACCATGGGAGATGCAAAAACCCAACACCAACACCATATGCACAAAACAGTTGTCAGTCCACTACCGTACTCTGGCTGATCATTTTTACATTTAACAATCAAACAGTACAAGTAAGAAATTAAGACAAGACTGTTGAAAGCTGTGCTTTAACTGTTTCCTCTAATCAGATTTTAAATCTTATTACCAGAACTTAAGGAGGCCCTGCCTAAGGGTTGCTCAAAAACAGAGTAACTGATAGATTTTAGGCTTGCAGTGAGCAAATGCTGATAGTTTATATGAAAGTTCAACATAGTCAGTCTGTACACTGTATTAATGACTATGTTCCTTATGCCATTTAGAACATGTTCTCTCTGTTAGAGCATGTTCTATCTCTTTCTCTGTTAGAGCATGTTCTCGTTATGCGCTCTCATCAGCCAAATCTTCCAGACAGATGTAGGAATCCATTCCACCTCAAGGGTCTGAAGTTTTACAGCCTAATACTACAGACTGCTGTACAAGACAAACAAGTAGACAGGACTGAGCACAAGGCCTACCCAAAGCCTTAATGTTACACCAGCACAACAAAATATCAGGACAGTACAATTACATCTGTGAGAATATGCAGAAGGCAGGAGTATTAGCTGTAGAAAAGTGATTGATAAGCTGATTCCTGACACATTCCGGAAGAGGTGTCACAGTGTACCAGAAGGCGGCACAGGGTGCACATTTCCCTATCACATGTGGTGAGCCAGATTGTCCAAACCAGTCCAGGGCTAGTGCATGCGAGTGAGATGTAGGTGTCTTAGTGAGCCACAAGTTGAACATGCGCCAGCAGTGTGATGCAGCAGCAGATGCCCGGTTCTCCCTGAGATGGTCAGCCTGTGTCAAGAGTTCTGCCCCTTCAGAATGGGCTCATGTCATGTAACGTAATGATCTTCTGCACTGAGTGATTTTTTTGTACAGAGCAGCATTCAGTCATGCGAGCTCATCCTCTGATGTAGTGCAGAGTGTTCATCCTATGAAACTGACTGCCAGGAAATGTAGGACTGACAAAAGTAAGTCCTTGTTCACACAGCACATCATTAACCTATGACATTCTATGCCATGAGATGTGGTGATGGCCACCATCTTGGATGGCTTTAAGCAGGGCATAGACAAATACATGGAGGACAGGTCCATCAATGGCTACTAGACTTGAGGGCTATAGGCTATATCCAAGCTCAGAATAGTAGCTGCAGGGCTGCAATGGGAGGAGAGAGGCCAAGCTTTCATCTCCATATTGTGGGCTTCCTAGATGTTGGACTAGGGGGGCTTTTGGCCTGATCTGGCAAGGTTCTTCATGTTCTTGTGCTAGATTGTCCAGCCGCCTGCCATCCCCCACTGAGCAGGGGGCTGAAGACTTCGAAGGGCCTTCCCAGTTCGAACTTTCTATGATTTTAACCCTGATAGTGAGTCCTACGTAGTGTGTGAAGCAGACTCAGCTTAGATTGTATCAGGGACAGTCAGACCCTCACCTAAGATGGATACCAGGCCTGTTCATAGACCAGAAGATTCTTTTGGGGAACTCTGAACTTTGGACTTTGAGAATGGGGTGCTTATGCTGAAAGAATGCTGAGAGAGAGAGGCTTTCTCTGGGAATGATGTGTCTGTGCTGTTCTCATAGAAATGTTGACAAAGAAGCTTTTGAAGCTCTGATCAAGATACTGCACCAAACTTAAACCTGTGACATCACGGGCTTGCGATGATCTCTCTCAACTGTGCAGGTGCACCTCGCAGTTAGCAAGAGACGCTGGGCCGAATGGATAGTCCCAGCATTGCTCCGGCCACCACCAGGGGGCAGGGAGAAGGGCTGCATGGCTCAGCCACCCCACTCCTGGCAGCCACCCCACGGCCATGTGGCGGCTGAAATTCAAAACAACAACAGAGGTTCGTTTTGGGGGGAGGGGCTTGTGGTGGGGGGGAGGGGGGCTTGCAGCAGGAAGGTCCAGGCACCAGAATTACCTAGGTGCGCCCCTGAACAGGACCCTGGGAAGCAACAACTTCAGCAATGACTGCGGAGCAGTAGGAGGAACATAGTAGGGTTAATATTGGGGTGAGGCCCAGAGAACTCAGGTCTTTTCTGAGCCAGGCACTGTCCTGCCCTAAAATATGCAGGGGCTTTCCCCTGACCCCAGGATCAAGGATCAGGAGTCAAATATGCTACAGAATAAAGAATGTCTCTGAGGATAAAAAGAGCAGCTTTTCCTCTTGGTCTACAGTTCAAAACAAGCATCTAGAGCTCTGCTGGGAGGCAAATAACTGATAATAACTGATTAACATGCAACATGCCAGAAGCGAACGTCTGTATTACACAGAGCTTTGCTTCAGAATTTAAAAGAGAGAGAGAGAATGAGAATGCTAGCTGCCCCAGCTTGCAATAAGTAAACTCAATAAAGCAGTGTGCTGCTCCTTTGCCTGGGTGTGTAATCTCATTTTACATCTCAGCGTGCACTGGTGCTGATGTCCTGGGATACTGTGGGATTGAAATGTAGATCAAGGAACCGTTAGTGAATGATTATACATCCTGTTCCCCCCAGGTGGTGGAAAGATTTAAAGGCAGTTTTGGTATACTAATTTCTGCTTTTCTGCTGGCAATGAATTCTAGATTAGTATCTTTTGAGCATTATGCACTTGCAATTTTAATTAAATAAAAGCACCATAATTTGTTGCTGGTTAATGCTTATATCCCCCCATTAAGTACTAAGCTCCAGATTGGAGATCTATAGCTGGGTGTTAATGATCATGCCTTCTTCATGAAATTTAAGTGACATCTGCCTGAGCAAGAAGAAATGCCCTCCTACATTCTCGCCACTTTAAGGATGTCATGTGTAATTATGCAGGCTTTTGTATGGCACAAGCTCTTAATAATGTAGATCTCTGTTTGTTAAATAGCACTACAAAGGATGATTGTCCTGCAGAATTTACTTTCTAGGGTGGGGGCCAAACAAGTATATGATTATAAAGTAATATCTTGTGATCTGCTAGTTTTGTGGGGGGATAAATTTAAAACTGTTTCACATCCAGACTGTGACCATTTCCCAGCTGTTATGTACTTGAGCCCCATTAGCAGCCAACTGTTTGCAGACCCGAATTATAGACCTAATACAGTCGTTGAGGTTAGACTCTCCCGAATAAGGCAGTCTGAACAGGTAAATCAGGATTGTTTAACTTTGTTACACTCAGAGAGGCTTCTGCAAATTTGTTCCTTACTTATGACATCTGAGTTGGAGGAGGATATTTTGTTATAGTATGGCAAGCTTACACAAACATTCCAATATCTATTATGCAGCATATCTGTAAAAAGAAAACGTGACTTAAGCCATATCGCTCTAAAGGTTGGTTTGATTCAGATTGTTATAATACTAAAAGAACCCTAGAGCTTTCGAGGAATATAGGGAGAATCTAGCCTTTATGACTCCCCAAAGTTGTTTCGTGCAGAAAAAACAGTCTACATCATTGCTAAATAATAATAATAATGATAATGATAATAATAGTAGAGGAGGAGAAAAGAGGCCTTGAAGAATATATCAAGGACAGTGAAGAAGATGCACTTCAAATGGTCAAGAACGAGAAACTATTCAACACCAATGAAACAAAGCAGGCCTACAAGAAAGAACAAGTCAAGAACCGAGCAGAAAAAATGGAAAAATAAGCCACTGCATGGTCAATATTTGCACAATATAAATGGAAAATCAGACATCACCAAGACCTGGCAATGGCTTAAGAATGGCAACTTGAAGAAAGAAACAGAGGGTTTAATACTGGCTGCACAAGAACAGGCACTAAGAACAAATGCAATAAGAGCAAAAGTAGAAAAATCCACAACAAACAGCAAATGCCGCCTTTGTAAAGAAGGAGATGAAACAGTGGACCACCTAATCAGCTGTTGTAAAAAGATCGCACAGACTGACTACAAGCAAAGGCATGACAAAGTAGCAGGGATGATACACTGGAACATCTGCAAAAAATACAAGCTACCTGTAGCCAAACATTGGTGGGACCATAAAATTGAAAAAGTTGTAGAAAATGAAGATGTAAAAATATTATGGGACTTCCAACTACAAACAGACAAACATCTGCCACACAATACACCAGATATAACTGTAGTCGAGAAGAAAGAAAAACAAGTGAAAATAATCAACATAGCAATACCAGGGGATAGCAGAATAGAAGAAAAAGAAATAGAAAAAATCACCAAATACAAAGATCTACAAATTGAAATTGAAAGGCGGTGGCAGAAAAAGACCAAAATAATTGCAGTGGAAATTGGCGCCCTGGGTGCAGTTCCAAAAGACCTTGAAGAGCACCTCAACACCATAGTGGCCACAGAAATCACCTATATTCTGCAACGATATCTATAACAATTGACAATAAAATTCAGCCATTCCAGGTACTTGGGAAGGACTCGATGTCTGGATAAAACAAACCAGTCAATAACACCTGTCTGACTGTGTAAAAAAGAAAGAATAGCACAGCAAAAGCTGCCTGGCAGTAATTGATCACTGCAGCCAAGGCAAAAGATTTAGCTAGGTTTTGCCGCCCATTCTGTTTGAATTGTAATATTTCAGCTGCAGTCTGAGAAGCCCATTTTCATTATTTATACACCGAGGGAGTAGAAAGCTCCTTTGAGATGGAGACTGGGCCTGCTTTTCTCCCTGAGTGGCCTCCAGTTACAGCTGCAGAGGTAGCCAATACGATAACTCAGTTAAAACCAGGCAAAGCACCTAGGAATTATCTTATCCCACTTAACCTAATTAAAAATAATTTAGAGTGCTGGACCCCTATTTTTGCCTCTCTTTTTACCTTTATTAATCAGATGGCCCATATTCCTGAAGAATGGGAATTGGCCATAATAATTATCCAGTCAATTATCACCCTATAAGCTTATTAAAGCTTATAGGGCAATAATTGCCCAGTTACCCCTACTAACTGGGCAAAGAGGCACCTTTTTAACATGGCACTTCTCTTTATTTAACAGGGGGAGAGTAACTGGCTCTCTCCACCCCCAGCACAGCACCCCGCCCCCCAGTGACTGTTGCTGGTGTCCGTCTTATGTTTCTTTTTAGATTGTGAGCCCTTTAGGGACAGGGATCCATCTTGTTTATTTATTATGTTCATTTTTATGTAAAGCTTTTGTACTTTGTGTTTTGGTGGTCGAATGACAGTAACAATAAAGATTTGATTTGATTTATTATTTCTCTATATAAACAACTTTGGAAACTTTTTTTGAAAAGCAGTATATAAATATATGTTGCTGTTAAAAATCATTAGTAAGATTTATGCCCACCATTTAGATGAGAAACTGCTTGACTGATTTGAGATGGAAGAGATTCTGGCAGAGAAGCAAGACAGATTTCGGTCTGGCCAGTCACCTTTAGAGCATGGCTTGGTCCTTTGTCATTTGGTAGAAAAATACACTCAAAATTCTCATTCGGCCTTATATGCCACTTTTGCGGATTTTGTTTGCCTTTGATCTAAATTTCGTGGGGGAAACTTTAGCAAAAATTTAAAGCCTCCTCCATTGATCAGAGATGGCTTCTTCTTAATTGTATGAGAGCACCCAATTGCAAATTAGATGCAATGCACATGGACAACTTTCAGAAGAGATTCTTATCCAGAAAGGTATGGCAGGGTTGCATTTTAGTCCCACTTTTAATTTTTATATAAATTATTTGGTGAAGAGACTAAGTAATTTGGATCACCAACATTAGCATCTAAGCACAGATCTGTGCTCCTTTATGCAGATGATGCTGTGATTTTATCTCTGATAAGAAGAGCATTGTGGGCTCTTGTATGCTACTGCAGGGGAGATACCTTGTAGGTTAAATACCAAAAAGGTAACATCATTATGTTTGCAAAGTCTCCTAAAAGGCTGAATTGGAGTATTGACAGATTTAAAATCAAGCAAGTTGACCATTTTAAATAATTAGGAGTAGTTTTCCAAGAAAAAGGTAGTTTAAATGTTTTACTGTAAACTGCCCAGAGACTGTTTTGGGTGGTATACAAATATGTTAAATAAATAAATATGCATAAAAAGTGTGTAATGCAAAAATGCCCAAAGAAGTATTTCAGCAATCATGGTTTCTTTCCGGACTAGAGGTGAACAGTTTATCCTGGCTGCTAACAAACTAAATAAAGCTAAAGTATTAGTCCATCTCTTATATGTTACCCCAATCACCTTATAATCCAATTTGGTGGCCTTAGAATCAACCCAAACCAAGTTTTTGAGAAGCTTATTTCAAGTGCCTTGCTGTGTGCCTAATTTTACGTTTAGAGGCAGGTATACCAAGTGTGGAAACCAGGGTCTGGCTAGCAGTATGTAATTTATGGTTAAAGCTTCTTTTTCTCCCTAAGCATTTGGCACCTTTGATACTGAAGGATGGCTTTAAATCACAATGGAAATTACTAATAATGAAGAAATTCTATTCACTTGGATTCTCTCCTGAGCTATTGATAGAGTGGGGCCATGAACGTGCCAAATTAGCCCTCAAATAAAGGCTCTGAGACATTGTACACCACAACGATCTAAGTTATGTTACAAATAAGTTTTACCTTGGGAACCAAATATGTAACTCCAAACCAGCTAGGTACCTTAGCATGTTAACGGTGCCTAAGTATAGAAAGATGTTCTTAGTGGCACGTTTTAATGCTCTCCCATCAGCAGTTCTGGAGGAAAGGTTTAAGTGGATTCCTTATGAGGAACAGGTATGCCCATGTGGAGATGGAGCAGTTGAGTGTATAGCTCTTGATTTAGTCTACTGTACGATTTGTCAAAATTCTCATACTTCTCTTATAGCTCCTTTACTAAGAAGATTTCCAGGCTGTTCAGATGAGGTTTTCTTTCTTTCTTTCTTTCTTTCTTTCTTTCTTTCTTTCTTTCTTTCTTTCTTTCTTTCTTCTTGCTGAACATGATTCTGATGTTACATATCATATAGCCAAATTTTGTGTGGTGGCTAATAGACACACTCTAATATTTAATGCAATTATTTTACTTTAGCATGAATTGTTATTAATGCTTAAAGTTTTTTATCTGTCTAGTTTGTATTGCTAGTCAGAGACCGAAATAAAACTGAACTGAACTGAACTGCAAGAGAATGAGGATGCTAGCTGCCCCAGCTTGCAATAAATAAATCCAATAAAGCAGCATGCTCCATTGACCTTTGCCTGGGTGTGTAATCTCATCCTTTCAAAACACCATTACAGGGCTTTTAAAAATGTGAAACCAGACACAAAACTCCCCCTCCCCACAAAAAAGTGCAGTTCCAAAAGAGCATCTGTGCAGTTTAAATATTCAACTTATGTCAACGTTTTCTGTTGTTAAATGTCACAAGTGACTGATCACCTTGAGAAAAGTCAAGTGAGTAATCCCAGCTCCTCTAGGACCAAGACCCCAATCAAGCATCTCAATTTCTCCTCCCTCTGCCAAAGATGCTTCTCTCAGTCTCCAATGCTGCGCCTCAGAGAATCTTCTCCAATGAATATCACAATCCTCTGCAATAGTGCTGTGAAATTCCCAGTGTTGAGGATTTTCTCCCACTCTATGTAGGCTTCTGAATGTCATGGAACGTGACTCTTGGCAACAAAATTAATGTGCACAGACAAGGAAAATAGCACAGGTGTGTGGAATTACATTCACATATCATTGTGCAGTTCTGAATTTTGTTTTTTAAAAAGTCCTGCAACATTTTACGCTTGATGAAGCATTCTGTGTAACTTAGAAGCTCACGACTAGAGTACCGAACATTATTTTGCCCAGCCCAGCAAGAAAAGGTGCAGCCTTTTCCCACAGTGTGTGGAGGTTTTAAGTGGGTTTGCTCTCTGGCTTCTCTCCCCAGTTCTTCCCCATTATCCTTATCCCCTTGTCCTCCTGCTCTGACCCTCCTTTAATTTTTCTTCCAGGTGTGTTACACCAACCTTTGTGGCAGCTGGACCAGGACTTCATTTAAGCCAACACTCCCAGAATTTGTCCCACAGCCTGCCCAGACACCAGACCAGTTATGGAGGACAATGCATCTTCCATGCCTCTAGAACTGGGGGTGTAACTGGCAAGCGGCTTTATGCTCTAGTCCCGGAGTGCGGAACTTCCAACCAGATCCAGCCTGCGTAGCCCCACTGCCTGGCCGGAGCCATTGCTGCCACCGCAAGTAGCTATTGCCGTGACTGAGAAGCACGGCCAGCAGCAAGGCCACAGCTTCAGTGCATGGTGCGGTTGGTGTGGGGGGGAAAGAGGCTGGATGTCACCTCCACCTCTAGCCAGCTTCCTTCTTCCCACCAGCAGGACTGGCAGGGGAAAGAAAGGGGACATGGCAGCTGGCAGGCGTGTGGGCCAAATTCTGGGAGTGTTGGCTTAAATGAAGTCCTGGTCCAGCTGCCACAAAGGTTGGTGTAATACACCTGGAAGAAAAATTAAAGGAGGGTCAGAGCGGGAGGACCAGGGGGAAGAACTGGGGAGAGAAGCCAGAGAGCAAGCCCACCTAGAACTTGCACACACTGTGGGAAAAGGCTGCATCTTCATGGAGGTGGGGCTGAAAGGCTGCTGTTAACCCCAGCAGAGCATTCCTTCAGGGGCGGTTTTTCTTTTTAGAGAATCTTTTGTTTCTTTTTAGAATGTATGCGCTTTGGGGAACAGGGAACCATCTTCTTCTATATAAACCACTTTGAGCATCAGCTAGCAATGCCCGCCCCCTCCCCGCTTTCTGGGGTCTTTGGTGGCGACCATCACTCCGGGTTCTGGAGGAGGAGCCCTCTGCCGGCTCCCCCGGCGGCCAATCCATTGCCTGGCGAGGCCCCGCCCCCTTCCCCAGGTTCTTCTCGGTCCGCCCTCCCTCCCTCCTCCCTCCCACGCAGCGCTCTGGGCTGCTTCCCACTGAGTCGGGATTCGGGGGGCGTTTCAGTTTTAGTCGCCGCCTGCTGCTGCTACTTGGTGTCGGTCATTTGGTCTCTCTGCTGCAGCAGCCATGGTGAAAGTGTCTTTTAACTCGGCCTTGGCGCAGAAAAGCGATGCCAAGAAGGGCGAAGAAGAAGAAGAAGAGTCGAAGGAGAGCGGCGGCGGCGGCAGCCACCAAGTGCTGATCTTGCCCACCGATGCGAAGGTGAAGGCGGCGGCAAGGGCTCGAACAGAGCGGGGTGGGCGAGGGAGGGCTTGGGGGGGGGGGAGGGAGCAGTGATCGGCCCTGTAAGCCGCGGCCTGGCTGGGTAGCGCTAGAAATGAATGCTGCAGACTCCACGGATCAGGAGTACGCGTTGTTTGGGGGAAGGGGCGCCACACCGGTTGGTCCTAGCCCCTGGGGACCTAAACCGTGTCCGGGATGGGGCTGCAAGAGCGGGGCGGGCCTTTGTCTGCGAGCCTGGCTGCGGAGGGGGCTGCTGCCTTGTTGCGCGCTGCGGCCAGTTCGTCCCCTTTCCAGCTCCGGGGCAGGTCCGAGTGGAGAGTGTGAGACACACCTGCAGGATGTTTTGGCCCGCTGGGCCTGAAGCCCGTCTCTTGGGTGGCTGCTTTAATTGCCCTTGGATTCTTCTGGTGTGGGGTAGTCGTCTGCACGGCCTGCTTTGTGGCTCCGAAAAGCACGAAGAGGAGGTCAAGAACTAGCTTCCCCGCCCCCCCCTTACCCTTCTCGCTAGCAAAGCAATCCACTTCAGCTCATGCATCTAAAATGGCTGACGCAAGAACAGGCTTTTTAAAAGGTCGGTTTCTTTCTACTTTTAGTGGTTTTATTTTAGACAGCAACTTGGACGAAATCCAGCTTGGCTTTTAAGACGCCGCCTTTGCCTTTTGCAGCGCCCCATCCGAATCTGTAGCTAAAGTTAACTGCAGGGAATCGGTGTCAGTCGTGAAGGGCAGCTGCTTTGTTTGCAGTAGTTTGCTACAGTCACCAAATGCAGGAGAAATGAGGTTGAAATCTCACTGGCTGTTAGGTAGTCCGTCCGATGTTGCTTGCAACCGAGCCAAAGTTAGGAAGGTTGAAGGTCCTCTGTACCATAGTTGCTTGCGTGAAACTAAGAGTTTTGCTAGACATAATTAGTGGATGAGACATAGGGCAGGGCAGAGAGAGGAGGGTGGAAGATCCTCTGTACAAGCGTTGCTTGTGGAAAGTGTTAAAGACAATGTTGCCTTAAGACCCGGCGGCCTCAGCCTGCTTCGTCGTTGTTACTGTGTTGGGGGCTTAAGGGTTGTTGCTAGGCAGTAAGTGAGTGCTGTCAGATGCAGGGCTGATGACTTGATACAGAGGCTTGCCTCAGAGAAGTTCAGTTTAACTGATATAATATTTCAGTGGAAACATATTGTTGTTCATATATGTCTCTTCATTAACCCTGCAGGATCCTGCTATTGTGTGTGCTCACAACACTAGAGGTGGTAGGACTGTGCGTGTCAGAAATATTGGAATTCCATTTTGGAATTCCCGCCCTCCACCATGAGGAGGCAGCTGTTTGCAGGGCAACTGCCCCAGGTAGAGGGCAGGGGTCCTTTAAAAGCCATCCCAGCACTGGCACGAATCTGCCAGCGTGGTGTAGTGGTTAGAGTGCTGGACTAGGACCGGGGAGACCCGAGTTCAAATCCCCATTCGGCCATGAGACTAGCTGGGTGACTCTGGGCCAGTCACTTCTCTCTCAGCCCAACCTACTTCACAGGGTTGTTGTGAGGAGAAACCTAAGTATGTAGTACACTGCTCTGGGCTCTTTGGAGGAAGAGTGGGATATAAAATGTAAAATAATAATAATCTTGTGAGGGGATGGGTGGTGAGTGTCGTGGGGGAGGCTGGGCAGATGTGTGGGGCAGCTGGGAAGTGCAGGGATTCTTGGGGGATGTATTTCCACCCCAAGCTTCTTCCATAGGAGAACTGCAATTGTGTGTGCCCCAGAAACTGAGGTCAGTGAAGAGAGGTGGAGTCTGGACCAGTGAGGTGGGGATGGTGAGGGTGTGCATCAGGTCAAGCTAGCGCTGATTTAGGTTGCAAAATAACTAAACACAAACAAGCAGTGTTCTCTCATTTTTTTCCATCTGTGTTCGGAATGAGTTTTGTTCTGGGCGGGAGTATCAAGGAAGTGTGTGCATACATGCATTCAGAATGGGGCCTTTCTGATTCAACTTGAGAGGGATCTAAAATTAACTGAGCGGGCTTCAAAAAACTTGTGAGTGCTAGCATGTGTGCACACCTTAGAGGGAAGTAACACTGCCAACAAGTAAATCTTTCTTTCCAGTATGGCATTGCATGGATCAAATTCACTTGATTCCAGTCAAATTAATGGTCTTGCAGCAGGCTGACACAGTTAGTAAACTGCTTTAGTTTAGATGATCACCTTGTAATGATGGTATGTCCATTTCCTGATACTGCTTGTACAGGTGGCCCTTGTTGTTTGTGGGGGTTCTGTTCTTGCCTGTAGGCGCATATATGGAAATCGCAAATAACAAAACCTTACCTCTATGGGAATCCAGGGGATAGGTTCCTACACTAAAAAGCAAGGAGGAGGCAGAAAGCGCTGTACCTTGCTCTCTAGCAATGCTCTCACAAACCCCCAATTCCTCTGAATTTCTGTGAAAAATCACTGGATTTTTTTTTAAAGCCACAAAATGGCTCTGCACTGTAAAATGGTGATCAGAAATTATTATTATTATTATTATTATTATTACATTTATATCCCGCTCTTCCTCCAAGGAGCCCAGAGCGGTGTACTACATACTTGAGTTTCTCTTTCACAACAACCCTGTGAAGTAGGTTACGCTGAGAGAGAAGTGACTGGCCCAGAGTCACCCAGCTAGTTTCATGGCTGAATGGGGATTTGAACTCGGGTCTCCCCGGTCCTAGTCCAGCACTCTAACCACTACACCACGCTGGCTACACCAGAAGTCATTTCTGGCCACTCATACATGTGAAAAGACAGGTTTTAGCCTGTTTTTATACAGAAGATAAAGAAGACTCTGAGATCCGTCCATGGCTATGTGAAACCATGGTTGTTGAAACTGCAGGTAACAAGGGCCACCTTCACTCCTGTGATCTTGTGTTTACTCTTCATATTTTCATTTACATGCAGAGATGAAATAGGATGCAAGGATTTAAAGCTGTTGAAACCCATATATGTTGTTGAGGCTTCAAATTAGGTATTGAGCTTCTATTGAAGATTAAATCAATTTAAATGTACAATAGATTAACTACATTTTCTATTTAACATGCAGAAGAATAGAGTCTGAGATGGGTACTGCAATTGGTTAATGTTCAAATGTTTTCATAATACTGTCGATTAAACTCCACAATTGATCTGTTTAGTGTACAATATTTGAATATCAATTCCATTTATGAGAGCTAGTATAATGATGAAGAATGTGAGCAGGAAAGTCTCCAATTCGAATCTTACCCTAGTCACAAACTTTCAAGGAGGCCATGTAGTGTGATCCTGTGTTGACTCGGAAAGAAGCTTCTCATTGCAATGGGATTTTCTCCTGAAGGGACTAGATGGCCTTAGATAAGTCTTTCTGTCAGCTTTCTAAACCCTTTCTAAATCCCTGTGATGATAATAGGCTGATGCTGCACATGCTTCCCCAAGGTTTTTGTTTGAAATGTGAACTGAGGTGCCAGAGTACTGTACATACAAGATGACGGTCCAAGTCAGAGAGCAGTATCACCATCGTTCTCCATGTAAAAAGAACGGAGCAGGTCAGAGGAAGGCAGGGCAAGAGTTCACAAGCAAAGAAGGCTTAGTTCTGTATGTGGTTCTAATAAATATGATAGTGTGTTCTCTGAGGGTGAAAATACATAACTCTAGTATACAGGTTTGAATATTGTTATTGTCTTACTAGGATTTGATATTGTCTTACCAGTCTTACCTTTCCCATTTTGTACTTGCAGCATCCCTATGCTGAGAGATAGTGACTTGGCCAAGGTACTCTAGTGGGCTTCAAGGCTGGATGGGGATTTGAACTAGGGTTACTATGGTCCAGATCTACCATTAGATTGCTAAGGCACACATTTTGTATCTAAAAGGTAAAGTGTGCCGTCGAGTCGGTGTTGACTCTTGGCGACCACAGAGCCCGGTGGTTGTCTTTGGTAGAATACAGGAAGGGTTTACCATTGCCTTCTCCCGGACAGTATGAGGTGATGCCTTTCAGCACCTTCCTATATTGCTGCTGCCCAATATAGGTGTTTCCCATAGTCTGGGATACATACCAGTGGGGATTCGAACCAGCAACCTCTGGCTTGCTAATCAAGTCATTTCCCCACTGCGCCATTAGGTGGTATTTCCACATTAAACTGGCTTGTTTTTAGCAAAACATTATAATATGCAAAAACTAATTTCTGGAAAACCGTAGACATGCCATGTCGTCAGGAAGTTTCAGAATATATTTAAGTGCTCCCTTGGGTTTTTAGCTATTTAGGCTACAGTTCCACGCACACTTACCTGGGAATGAGTCCCATAAAGTGTACTGGGACTTTGGAGTAAACCCAGTACTCACCAGATGTGTGCAGTATTCTAGAATTTCGCTCCAAGTTCTGTACATTTCCCATAGTTAAGACAGGTAATTGCAAGGGTTTTTAAAAATATGTATTGGTTGGACTGCATTTACTGGCCTAGAAAGACTTACATGTAAACACAATATGGATAAGAAGGAAAATCACAGGTAAAACATTGCACTTTAAGTTTTTAACTTTTTGTTTTAGAACTTGATGTGGATCTGGGATTAAGTTATTGGTTGTATTTTTACATGGTGGAATCCTAAAAGTATTTAAAAAAAAAACACTCTTGGAAACAAGTGTGGCGAAGCAATTGGTTTTATCCAAAATGTAGAGAGTAATACTATCTTTTGAGGAGTTATCTTTTAACTAGAATGCATTTACTTTGTGAATGTAAAAGTATAATGGACTTCATGAAAAAACACAAACCATAATCTATCTATTTTGATATTTGCATGTATTTTCTGTCCCCACCCTAACACAGTTGCAAGTTGAAAACAAAAACTTGTTTTAATTGGAATCATCATCTGCATCTGCAAGTTCCTTCAGTACCCTGGGATGTAATTTAAATCTCCAGGGTCAGATGCGTTAGTTTATATTTATCATGGGAATTCTGTAGATATAGTATGTCTTGATTTTTACTAAAGCTTTTGACCAGCGATGTGCACAGAACTGGGTGGGGGGTGGTTCAAAGGTGAGGGGGGTTGGACTTTAAGGGTGGGGGAGGGTGCACTTACCCTTCCCTTCGCTTTCCCCACACTGGTGCTCTGTTTTTGTAAAGTCCTTCGGCGGCAGCATCCCTCCCTGCCCTGTCCCTGCTTCATCCAGAAATAGCCAGAGGTACCTGGTGAACGTGGACCTCGTGTTTCCCACATTTTTATAAATGACTTGGATGAGGAAATAGAGGTGATACTTATCAAATCTGCAGAGAAGAAGAAGCTGTGGGAGCTAACATTTTAGAAGACAGAATCAAAATTCAAATTGCTCTTTACAAGCTTGAATATTGGGCCAAAGCCAATGAGATGAAGTTCAGCAGAGACAAATGTAAAGTCATAAGTGTCCAGATCACAAGAAGTAATCATTCCGCTCTATTCTGCGCTTGTCAGACTTCACCTGGAATATTGTGTCCACTTCTGAGCATTGTATTTTTAGATGACATTGATAAACTGGAATGGGTTCAGGGGGGCAATCAAGATAGTGATGGATCGCCATAGGAAAGAAGTCCTCTGAGGAATAACTGAAGAAGATTCTGGAGATATGATAGTTGTCTTCAAATATCTGAAGAGTTGTCTTTGTAGAAGAAGAAACAGACTTGTCCTTTGTTGTTCCTGAGAACAGGAGTAGAACGAGTGGGTTGAAATTACAAGGAAGCAGATCCTAGGCTAGATACTGGGAAGACTTTCCTAACTATAAGAGCTGTTCAATAGTGGAATGGCCGGCCTTGTGTAGTGGTGGGCTCTTCTTCATTGCAGGTTTTCAAACAGAGGCAGGGCAGCCATCTGTCAGGGATGCTGGAGCGCTTTCCTGTTCTGAGCAGGAGGTTGGACTAGAAGACCAAGGTTCCTTACAGTTTTAATATTCTATGGTTCTAACCTGAATTGTGTATGGTCTATTTAGGATCTCTGGGGCTGGCTGAGATGTCATGCAAAACCTTGGTTAGAGCCAGGCTCTGTTCAATGTCCCTGAGTCTCAGAAATCCCTCCTTCCCATCCCTGCACAAGCATCTACTTCCTATCTAGGTTAAAATAAGACAAGATTTGTGTTGTTATCTGAGCCCATCAAATCTTGATTTATTAGGTTGGATTGATTTAAATCAAGGCAATCCAAATCAATGATTCAAACCACCAAGAAAAAAATCAAAGTTTAAACCATAGATTAAATGACGTTTCTACTGACAACTACTTCACATTTCTTAAATAGTGGTGCAAATCTGATTAAAACATGTGAATTTACAACGTCTAGGAGGGTATACTTCATGTGATGCTTTAGATCACTTGATTTTTAGGAAATAGTACACAATACCTGGTTTTTTAACATAATGGATACCTCAAGACCTGTGTCAAGATGTCCTGCATCTCCTTGACGCACTACTTATGCTTGACACATTTTCCTATCTGATAATGGAAGATACTTCTTCAAAATATTGTCAGATAGGGTTCTCCAGTGCCCAGAAGATATGACAGTTTTTTGGTACCAAAATTGGGGGCAGTAAAACTGCATACTGAAAAAATAGCTTGCCTTGTTTCTCTCCACTGTTTTGCCTCCTTTCCTATACTGTGTCTCTGTCTTAACTCTGCTGCTTTAGCCCAGCCCATACAACCACTCTGTTGTCTTTGCACATGAAAAACAGGGTTAGAAATGGAAATAAATTTTTTATCCACCCTGCAGCTTATTCTTTTCTGCTTTATTTATTTATTTATTTATTTTTATTTTTTACATTTATCTCCCGCTCTTCCTCCAAGGAGCCCAGAGTGGTGTCCTACATACTTAAGTTTCTCCTCACAACAACCCTGCGAAGTAGGTTAGGCTGAGAGAGAAGTGACTGGCCCAGAGTCACCCAGCTAGTTTCATGGCTGAATGGGGATTTGAACTCGGGTCTCCCCGGTCCTAGTCCAGCACTCTAACCACTACACCACACTTGCTTCAAATAATATGAGATCCGTAGCTCACTGGAAACATTGGGTATGGATATCTGGTTATTTGAAGAAAGTAGGTTAGAACAAGTTGAGATTGGTGGGTTCGGATGACACAACCAGCTTATTTTAACATAGATAGGAAGTAGACACATGAGAATGGGGCTGGGAGCGTGCATTCCTGAGATTTGGGGACACCATGCGGAGCCTTGCTCTAACAGGCTCCACATGACATCTGAACCAGCCTTTTGATTCAAATTGTGGAAAACCTGGGCTAGACCTTTTAAGCAGTAGCAGGTGTTTACAGAAATAAATCCTTTAAACTCTCCATATCTTACTTCCTCCTTCCTGATTCTAGTAGTAAATAAGCAGCTTTGACTTCCCATAATTTTCCTGAAGGTAGTGCTTTGTATTCTAACAGGATAACAGCCTTTGCAAATGTTCAATCACTTTCTTTCAATCCTGCATCATAATCTGAATCCATAAAATCTCTTAAATTATGCTAGGTTAGAACATCCCATCAGTGGGATGGAAGGGCTTCAGGCAAAACAATCCAGAATGTTTTATCCTGAGTTTTTAGACAGATCCAGTAGACAGTACTGTATTGGTCTTGCTCACAATGCCACTGCAACTGATATCAGAGGCTTTTTCTGGTTTTCCCCTCCTTATATGGTTGTATTGTGTACTCTTTTGGACATACACAAATTTTGTGTGTTGATCATAACTAAGATCCTTTAAAATAGACTTCGCAATTAGGTAATGCATAAACATGTTCCACTATTTTCATTATCTTCTAACTCATGATATGAATGTTCTGCTGACTTACGAATTTTTGCGGGTGCAAACAGTACAACAGTGATAATGTTGCCGAGGCCTTAGGATCTGTTTGTCAAGATTTTCTTCAGTGACTACACAGCATTAGTGACTGCCACTCCCACAGACCCCATACCCAACGATCATGTTGCCCCTTCTCCAGCAGCTGGCACAGGCAGAGCAGAGGAAAGAGGGCAGACGGTTCCTGGGTTGGCAAAAGAGGTGGAGGATGCTGCCAGCAATGGGGTCAGAAAGGGGGCGGTGGCAGCAGGCAGGTGAGCTGATGCCTGCAGCAGAGATGGGGTGCTGGCACTCCACATCCCCCCAGCACAGTTGCCACCTGTGGCGCTTGCCTCACCATGGAGGAGCCACCCCTATATTTATTTTGTGCTTAATGGTTTAGAATAAAAATGTGTATGGTTATTTTGAATTCAAAGGTAGTTACCTCTCTTCTAAACAAACTACACTCACATGTCTGATGTTTTTGATTGAGTTCAGTTTTTCAGTGTCAATGGTTGAAACAGGTGAATTTAAACCTTGTGGTAACTTGCACAGTGTGCTGCTGCTATTATTATTATTATTATTATTATTATTTCGATTTCTATACCGCCCTTCCAAAAATGGCTCAGGGCGGTTTACACAGAGAAATAATACATAAATAAGATGGATCCCTGTCCCCAGAGGGCTCACAACCTAAAAAGAAACATAAGATAGACACAAGCAACAGTCACTGGAGGTACTGTGCTGGGGGTGGATAGGGCCAGTTACTCTCCCCTTGCTAAATAAAGAGAGTCACCACGTTAAAAGGTGCCTCTTTGCCAAGTTAGCAGGGGTTGACATAATTTCTCATGAAGTAAGCCAATTTTTGCACAATACCACCAACTTTACAGATTCAATCTTCCATTATGGTTGTGCACAAACCAGAACTTGCAGTTCGGTTTGAATTCAGATCGAATTTGAATTGAACCGTGTGCTGTCGAGCTGACTGACTGGTCCATTTGACCAAACTAGTTCGGTTATACTTGTGAAGGGAAATCCTCACCGGATTCCCCTTTACAAGTAAAGGGGCAGGGATGGGGAACCCTGTGGGGGGGGGGCAGGGGGCACGGTGAGAAAAGTAATGTAAGTACTCCTTACTGGAGACAACTCATATGGCCTCTGGCCATGTGGAGTCTGCAACCACATGGGCAGCTTAGAAAGTAGAGACCTCTGTGTGCTAAGTTGAACAGTGCCGGGGGGGCGTGAACAGCCATGCCAGCCGATAAGGAGTACTTAAATTGCTTTTCTTGCTGCCCCACTGCGCCCTTCGATGTAGAACCAGTCTGCTCAAACTGTCGAGCCAGCCCGGTTCGATATGAATTGGTTCTACATCAGATGGTTTGTACATACCCTTATCTTGCACAATATGCATTTTCCTCAAAGTTACATTAGTTGTATACTAGTCCATGAAGAAGGTAGCCCTATAATTGTTCTTCAGTTTTAGGAAATGTTGATGCTTTAACTTGTAATACTGTCATATGCCCCCTAAAAAGTAAATGTCTATTTAGTAGTGAGCCTCGGAAAAAATGCCACATATCCATACATCTGTGCAATCGTGAATAACTTTTACATAACTGATCCTATTGTTTCCTTTTTGTGTATCTCTAGGATCTAGAAGGAGTGGTGCCTATCGGACAGAGGAGAGCTTGGTGTTGGTGTATGTGCTTTGGATTAGCTTTTATGCTTGCTGTTGTGATCCTTGGGGGTGCCTATCTGTACAAGTATTTTGCTTTCCAGGTAGGTTGAATGTTGCTTATGCTAACAATTTAATTGTTAAATAGATTCGACTTTAACAGTTTTCTGAATTGCCAAATGTTAACTCTGCATGAAAACAAGCACATCAAAGTATATGTTCTATCAGGTTGGATAGTTGTTTTTGTATTTGGTACAGCCAACTCCAAAGCAAAGTATACTTTTAAAATATTTGGCTTTAAATTGACATAGGACAGAATAACCATTCCTCCTGCTCTGGGAAGTGACAGCTAGGAAAGAAAGACAGGATATCTTTAGATCTACAACTCCTGTTGTTCAGCTGGTGTAGAACTTATTTAGCTGTTTCCTACTTACTGGTTAAACAGTTCTTATCTGTTTTAAGACATGGCGCGAGAGGGCGGGGCGGAGGGGGGAGCAGAAGGGAGGGAGAGGGAGGGAGAGTGGGGCAAGAGGCAGGGGGGAACAGCCGGCCCCCAAGAGCGCACAGATGCTCTGTGCGGGTTGGCTAGTATGTACTATTCACAATTTGGAGTGTTGTGCTCATATGAGGCCACCTTATCCTGAATCAGACTATTGGTCCATCTAACCCAAGTCTATCTACTCTAACTAGTAATGTTTCCCCCTGACCTGCTACCCGTGGCTCTTTTAACTGGAGATTCCAGAGACAGAACTTGAGACATTTTACATGCAAATCATGTGCCTTGATTTGCACACTGAATTATCTCATGCATGTGGCTTGTGCTTTCAACTCTGATGTCTGAGTTTAAAAAATAAAGCATGAATTGTCTCCTATGTATCACTGGGAATTGGGAATTCTACCTTGAGTCATGGTGTAAGTTTATATGGCTTAATTGATATGCAGACACTTAATTAACTATTTATGAAAAGACTCAAGTGAAAACATATCGGAAATTTAATCTGTTTTAACTTGAAAGACTTTGGAAGTTCTAAACTCTTGTGAAGCTACTTTAGGTACTTATCCTTGACTATGGGATCAATGTTTTATTAGGGAGACTTAACTAGAGAATACTATATTATCCTAAAGAGGGCATTCAGTATCCCAAAGGACTACGAGCTGGTCTGCCACACCAAGCACAGATTGCTGCTGGACGGAGCAGGCTTGTCTGAGAGCCCCCAGCCATCTTCAGGGCACCAGGCAGGCCTCCTTTCCAACCTTGCAGGCCTATAAACAAATCAGCGTCCCTTCCCTTCTTGCTGAGCCTCCAAGCCATAGCCAGTAGGGATGGGTCCGGACCGGTCCGGAGGCCATTGTAAAGGCCTCCGGATCGTCCGGACCGGTCCGGACTTGGCTGGTTCGGTTCGGGTGGAGGGGGTAGCTTTAAGGGCGGGGAGGGTTTACTTACCCCTCCCGCCGCTTTTCCCCCTCCAGGGCTCGTATTTATTGTAATAATTGGGGCGGCAGGATACCTCCCTGCCGCCCCTTGTCCCTCTGCAATGCAAAAGGCTCTGGCAAGCCTTTTGCGCACGCCGCGTGCGAGCTTCACGTGTCGGCTTGCACGCGATGTGGGCGTGCGCAAAAGGCTTGCCGGAGCCTTTTGCATTGCAGAGGGACAAGGGGCGGCAGGGAGGTATCCTGCCGCCCCAATTATTACAAGAAATACGAGCGCTGGAGGGGGACAAGCGGCGGGAGGGGTAAGTAAACCCTCCCCGCACTTAAAGGAACCCACCCCACAGTGCCGGACCGCAGCTCTGCGGTTCTGTGCACACCCCTAATAGCCAGCTGGCAACCCCCTCTACCTTCCTTGCAAAATCCCAATCCACAGCAAGCTTTAAAATCTTTTCCTCCCAAATGCCTGCTTTTCTTTCCTACCTTGTGTTTCAATCTTGCCTATCTGTCTGCTCTCCAAAGCTGAGCCGAATGGCCCATCTCATGTGCGTGCGTGTGGCTTCAGCAACAGTGAGAGTTGGTCTTGTGGTAGCAAGCATGAATTGTTCCCTTTGCTAAGCAGGGTCCATCTTGGTTGGCATTTGGATGGGAGACTACATATAAGTGCTGTAAGCTATTCCTCTCAGGATGGGACTGCTCTGGGAAGAGCACCAGCATGCTTGCATGCAGAGGGTTCCAAGATATGGCGCTGAGAGACTCATGCCTGCAATCTTGGAGAAGCCGCTGCCAGTCTGTGTAGACAATATTGATTGATTGATTTTGATTTATATACCGCCCCACCAAAAATGGCTCAGGGCAGTTTACAACAAACAAAACAATTAAAATCGCTTAAAAATTAAGAACATTAAAATCATTTAAAACCAGCATTAAACATTTTACACCATAAATCTGACTAATAGTTGTAGTTCAGCAACATCTGGGAGCCCTCAGGTTGGGAACCACTGGACCAGTCCGATGGACCAATGGTCTGTCTTGGTATAAGACAGCTTCCTAGGTCTACTGCTGAGAGCACTTCTGCTGCTTGGTGTGCAGTTGGCAGCTCCTACCTGGTGTCAAGTTTCTGCTGAGGAACCATGAGTTGGTCTGTAGCACCAAGCAAAGTCTGCTGCTGGACAAGGCAGGTCTAGCTTACAGGCCTCTGCTGCTTCCAGGTCACCAGGCAGGACCTCCTCTCCAACCCTGTAAGCTCCTCCCTCTTTGCTGAACCTTCAAGGTTACACCAAATTAGCAAGCCATAAGGAGCCGAGTCCACCGTCTCCTGGGGACAAGGAGTGCCAGTTGCACGGCAAAGACTCATCCCAATACAAGGGAGCCGCAGTAGACCAAGGTCAGGTGGGGTGAGGACTGAGGCTGGAAGTTGCCTTGGCTTGATCACCAAGGGAGCAAGCATAAGTGGAGGTCAACAAGCTGAGCTAGAGAGTCAGGTCTTCAAAGGAGGAAGGCAAGATCAAGGGAGTCAGGCCAGGAGTTTACACAACGATGTTGCTTCAGCACTGGTTTGTTGCAGAATGAATCCTTTTGAAGGGGAAGTGGAACCTGGACACCCACACTCCTGTCCTGGAGAGCTGGAGAACTTAAACTTATCTACATACACCACACCCACATGGAAAGCCCCTTCTGCAATTATTTGAAAAACAGTTTGGACTCAGAAATCCATGCATAGGAACATAGGAAGCTGCCTTATACAGAGTCACACCATTGGTCCATCTTGCTCAGTATTGTCTACACCAGGGGTGTCAAACTGTGGCCCTCCAGCTGTTGTTGGCCTACAACTCCCATCATCCCCAGTCACCATGGCCAGTAGCCCGGGATGATGAGAGTTGTAGGCCAGCAACAGCTGGAGGGCCTCAGTTTGACACCCCTGGTCTGCACAGACTGGCAGCTGCTTCTCCAAGCTGGCAGGTGGGAGTCTCTCTCAGACCTATCTTGGGAGATGCCAGAGAGGCAATATATGCCCAAAATAACTTTCTGGCTTTTTATGCCAGTCTCTAATCTAATTAGTAGTCTTAAAGTTTGACGTTCCTTCCAGTGTTTTATGGCACGTCACTTTGCGAATGGGCCATAATGCTTTTCATACGGATCAGAGTGCAAGGAAGACAAACCAGAGGTTGCATTCCTCCCGTCCAAACAAACACAAGCAAAGAAGCCAACACAAGATCAGACTTACCAACAGCCAGTCTGCCTGCTCTCTAACCAAGATGGTGATCAGATTCTTCTGAGTAGAGTTTTATAGCTGCTTCCATCATTCACACAAGGAAATCTTAAGTAGATTTATCTAAAGGTTTATTCAGCAACAACTCCATTTGCTCCTTCCCTTTCTGTCCCTTTTCCTCTTGACTCCTCCCTCACACTCTCTACAGGACCCCCCTTGGGACAGATGTCCAAACAAACTGCAAAAGATTACTGAATAGAACACAAGTAGTTAAAAGAAAAAGACTTCCCCACCCTCTGGGCACTCTTGACTGTCTGAGAAGTCAGATTAACATGATGCCATCTGATTGGTGCTCAGGGTGTGTTAAGCTCTGCCCACCTTCTAAAATTAAGGCAAAACTTGTAATTGGCTCCTGTCTTATTCATATTCAAATTTGAACAACTCTGTGTGTTCCTATTAGTGTTTGCAAGATTCTGGTACTGTAGCCCACCCTATGTAAACACTGGAGCAGGTACAGGCAGGAAAGAGGTACAGACAGGGAGGCAGTCAGAGAAATGGTTACAGAAGACATACAGAGGAGGTAAAATGGTTGACAAATATTTTCTGGTGGGCACTGCCCACTCTGCCCTCAGGTAAGAGCCACCACTGAATGGAGGATATACTTGGGAAAGGTTTCCTCAGAACAGCAGATCTGAAAGCTTGCATGAAACTTGTTTATATCTTTTGATTTTTAGGAAAGTGGTGTTTACTTTTGTGGAATAAAATATATTGAGGATGGCTTAACTTTGACTGAGTCCGATGAAGATGCTCCAGCTCCTCGTTATCAGATAATTGAAGAAAACATCCAGATCCTCAAGGAGGAAGATGTTGAGTTGATCAGTGTGCCTGTACCAGAATTTGGAGACAGCGATCCAGCAAATATCGTTCACGATTTTGACAGGGTGAGGCTAATCTGAGAAGCATCAGAGCCAGATTTGGTTGCTGTATTGCCACTGATTGTATGAGTTTCCTTAATTATTTGAAACTGGGTTTTGCAGCAGCAGCAGGAGGATGTATCGCCACTGCCAGTAACTATAACCAGTGTTCACTGTCTATGTTCTAAATCTTGTAAGAACAGCCATGCTGGATCAGGCCCAAGGCCTATCTAGTCCATCCTGTTTCGCACAGCGGCCCACCATATGCTGCTGGAAGCCACAGGCAGGAGTTGAAGGCGTGCCCTCTCTCCTGCCATTACTCCCCTGCAGCTGGTACTCAGACATCCTGCCTTTGAGGCGGGAGGTGGCCCACAGCTCTCCGACTGGTAGCCATTGATAGACCTCTCCTCCATGCAGTTATCCAAACCCCTCTTAAAGACATCCAGGTTGTTGGCTGTCACCACATCCTGTGGCAGAGAGTTCCACAAGTGGATTGTGTGAACCACAATCCGCAAGTAGATCTTGGTTTTTAGAGGATATGCAGTACAAGATCTGGAAATGGCATAGATTCCAACCCTTAATTAATGTCCTAATTTTCCTTCCTAGTTCCTATTCCAGACAAGGTAGAAAAGGTTTTATTTGGAAAACAATTATATGCAAGTATTCCTTAATTTTTAACCTCAAGACTCAGGTGGGGGTCTAAAGTACCAATTAATTTAGCTGACATAATGTGTTGAATAAATTGGGTTGAGTCTTGTCTTAGCAACTGATGACATTCAACACACAACTCTAGACTCATGCATATTCATTTGAAGGCCCTCCAGAACCCAGAACAATTTGAATTGCATTAACCACCCTTTGAATATCGCCTACAATTTTGAATGGTTTAAAGGGCGCCTTGAAACTTTGGGAGTCTACTGCATATAATAGTCATTTTAAATATAGTTTAAGTCTAAATTCCATACTGTGTACAGCCAACAAATCTACAATTTGAGTAATTAAAAATTCTAGTACACCCAGAGTCCTTGGGTTTGATAAACCAGGATATCGTATGTACCAAATGTAATAGATGTGCTTGTGTTCTGCCACTTACGAAAGTTGTTCTTGTGACCAGTCTTACTCGGTTAGGGCAGGTTATGAGAACTGCTTGGATTGGTGCTCTGCCCCATACCTCTAAAAGTGAGGTAGGAGGTTGCATGTGCATTTCCTACCTGCCTCACTGCCCAGTCATGTGGACAAGTGGCCTGCCAGCAGCCTGAAAGGAGCTGCTGGTAGCCATAATTACCATAGAGGCCGGGCGAAGGAATGTTCCAGCAGCCAGGGATATCCCAGTGCACCGTGCTGCTCACACAGTGCATTGTGGGCTATCTGGAGGCAGGCTGTCTTCCCCCTTCCTCCTGGTCGCTGCCACACCGCTCATGTGGGTGTGCAAGTGGCAGAGCCCTCTGTGGGCTCAGATCGTGTGCAGGGAAGGCAGGTAGGCGCCTGCCTCTCTCCACCCCACCCCCCCCTTTCTGCCTGTCCTCTCCATCTGCAGCTCCGTTTGGTCATGTGAACCACTTCACTGTCTCTTATACATATGTAGCGAATGAGCTGGTGAGGTCTTCAGGTGACAGCTGGACTGCACTGCTTCAGACTGGGGGTGGTAGATGTTTTTTACTCAATGTTTCATTAAAACTCCTTGCAAGTAGAAAAGAAAAACAGTAGGGAGTAGACTAGGTTACAGCTTTCCCCCCCTGAGGTGCTAGATTTGTTTTATGTAAGGGAGAATTTTTTAGAACTGGTATTTGCAGTCGGAAGTAAAATAGGCCCTCGACCAAATGCTTCAAATAACCAGCTTTAGAAGGGCATGCATTGGGAAATATTAAGTGGTTAATTAGAATGTATTATTCATATGTAGTTTTATATATTCTAAAATTACTAACATGATATTCCCTTATCAGGGTTTTACAGCATACCTCGACCTTAGCCTGGATAAGTGCTACGTCATTCCTCTAAACAGATCAATCGTTATGCCCCCTAAAAACTTCTTGGAGTTGATGATCAACATGAGGGTATGTTTAAATTATAAAAATGGTCTCTCTGAAAATATTAAACAATCTACCTCTTATACTTTTGCGCAGCAGACAAAAAATGTTTAGTGTGTGTTTGTGTGTGTATACATACATACATGCACACACATATACAAATACTGTGTAAGCATTAAAGAATGTAAAATGCTCCTGGGGGCTGTAGGATGCTCTAAGTTCTTTGCTTGATGATTGATGTGATTGAAACAGAATGCACATATGTACCACCATGATCCAAAGAAGCCTCCTGAGGTGCAAACAGCAGAGGGTTTGGCTCTTTAAAAATTGCAAAGTGCAGATATCACCTGCCTAGAGTTGAGTTCCTGGATTTGAAACCCACTTCTGTTTCCAAAGCTGCTTGTCATATGGTGAGGGTTCTGTTTGACAGGAGAAACTAAAAGCCATACTTCATGCTCTTTAGAACATGGCCCTAATTTGCTTTACAAATGACTTGTGTTCCTAATGTTTTCCCGCTATGGTGAGCAGAATGTTAAAAAAGAAAGTGAATATTGAGAGCTGCTTCTAGCTGCTAGTTGGGTTCCATTATGGTATGCTTCGGTGGAAGCTGGTCCCAGTGGGTTGGGGGTAGGGTGGTGGACAGCCAACAAGCAGCAGCTCTTTCTCTCAAACTCCCTCCCCTCCTCACTCTGGCTGCCCCCTCTCGCATGCCCTGCTCATCCTGCCCTGAGCCACTTGGGCTGGTAATTTGCCCAGTTGTCTCCAAAACAAACTGGAACCTATTTTACAAGTTTCAGAGCAAAGAATGGTGTACAGTTAAATAAAGCCTTTCTAATTGTTTCAGGTGGAATTCCATCAAATGTGAAATTATTTTGGGCTCAATCTTGATTTGAAAAACATGATTTTCTGGTAACTTTCTTCAAATAGTTGGCAATTCGTTTTCTTCTTCAAAATGCTGGAAGTTTGAAGTAATTTTCAATGCTTGTGTCCCAAGATGTGTTTAAACTCTTCAGTGAGAGGCGGAAGTGGATGGCCACGTTCCAAAGTGCTGCCTCTTCCTCTGTAGCTTTAGAAGCAGAATAGAAATTCAGGGTTGAAGATGCTAGCTCTTTGTCCCCCTGTTCCTGTGACAAGGAGAGGATGGCTATTTATCCTAATTGATGGGTTGGTGCTTCTTCTTCCCAAACATAGGTGAGACATTTGGTTGATGGTTCTAGGCTGCAGTGAAGTAAAAACAGAGTGAGCAGCAACGCCTATGTTTAGGTAGGCTGGGTGGCAGCCATCTGGTGAGAAAACAGGTTTTTAAAAGCAGTGGCAATTTTTTTTCAAAAATCTGTAGGCAATTACCCTACAGAGCTAAACTTTATTTTATGTGGACCTGAAACAAGTGTGTTTCAGGGGTGGATCCACAATTGAACTGATATGTCCAAAGAACATAAGCCATGGGTGGGGTAGAGAACTGCACACCTCCTTCTGAGGTCCTTGCCAGTGAGGGTTGAGTTCTCTCTAAGGCAAAGCTGAGTGGTTTTGGGTCACTCAAGCTCTTTCCAATGGGAATTTGAAGTTCCCAGTCCAGACCATAAGGTGAGTCACTCTAGCCTCTTCCTATGTTGTCTGGCTTGGGTAGTTTCCTTCACAGGGCAAAAGCAAAAGGAGAGAAAAGGGGTTGCTGCAGAGATCTCTACCAGAGCAGCTTCAGTGTGTTGTGCCAATAGAAGATGGGTGACAGTCTAAAGCCTAGCCCACCCCAGCAAGTCAGACTTTTATCAGATCATGGCAGGATCCCTCTAAAAATTGTAATCTCTTGGGTTTCTCTTTGCCCTGGCTCTGCTTGCTAGTTCTATTTGTTTTGGACCTTCGCCTTCCTCCCTCTCCCTCCTTTCTTTTTGTGTACATTCCCTGCTTTCCTCCTCCCACTTTTGTGAGTAGGTGTGAATTATTTTCTCCTGCGTCCTTTGCCTTGTGTGTAAGTTCCTTCCTACATTTCTCCTGCCCCTGCTTCCCACTCCCATTATGTAGTATGTGGTTGCCTGTGTTGCTAGATTGCAGATGTGGCTCTTTCTTACTTGCCAGCCTTTCTGTCTCATCCCCCAAGTTAGGAATTACTGTATTGTAAGCGCAGTTGAAAGCTTTCAGAGTTCCATCACATGTGTTAAGTAGCTGCCTTTTTTCCTGCTCACATTTAAGTGATTGTTTCCCCTCATCAAGCTTCTATATCACTGATGAATTTATGGCTTTTGTCTAAAATTCCTGAATTTTCTTTAAGTTTTAGTAAACATAAAACAACCTTTTTCAAGTGATGAAAATAAATTTACAGTGCAGAAGACTTAGAAGTAAGTCTGATTTCAGTGGGACTTGCTTCTAAGTAAATGTGATTAGGGTGGAAGCCTGTGCCGTGATTCAAGATATAGTACTCAAATGTTATGTTTTGTTGGATGGCAAGAACATTCTCTTTGCTATTCCCCTTTAGTAAACCTTGGGTTTGATCTCTCCTTGTATTATGTTAAAAACGTTGCAGGTTTTATAGCAGAACCAGAAAGGCAGGAAGGACTGACTGGAGAACAACTTTGTCCTCCTCTCTTTCAGTTTGTGCCTGGACTTAGCTTTCTCTCTCAGTCAATGCTGCAACTTCTAAATAGAGATCCACATATCAGGCAGTATATAAATATGATGAATAAATAAAAATATAAAATAAAAACCATGCCCCTAAGCTTGTGCAGTGTAATCCTTGTGAATGCCTACAGGATTAGGGAAGGAAAGGTTCTCTATCCCCACCCCCAGCTCTCTGCTTTTAACAAGGGCCCAACAGGCAAAAGCTTAGTAACTGAAGTCAGTCACATTCTCACTTTCATTGGTATCTGCATACAAGAGAGGCTCTGCTTTCTGTTCTTCTGCCTCTCAGGCAGCTGCTGAAATCACAGGAGCTCTTTTAGGAAGAAAAGTCTGCAATCCTAGGCGCGCTCTCTCTGCATGGGCAGACTTGAGAGAACAAAGTCTACACTGCAGGGCTGTGCATTGCCTGTATGTGGAGTGGCTCACTGATTGAAAAGTTCAGTATCCAGTTTGTGGGGCTGTCTTTCATTGACTTTAATTTTTGCAATTTTTTTCCTAATCCATGTTGTAATATAACTTGACATCTGAATTTGAAAACTAGCTTGTTTTAAAACTCCCTATTCTCTACTACCTGTCTACTGTTAAGTATGTGGCAGCAGTTGACATGAATGAACTGACTACTGCAGCGGTGACAAATATTTTAGAAATTAATGAATTAAATAGAATGGTTCCCTGTCCCCAAAGGGCTCACAATCTAACAAAGAAACTTCAGGTAGATACCAGCAACAGCCCCTCGAGGGATGCTGTGCTGGGGATGGGTAGGGTAAATTGCTCCGCCCCTGCTAAATAAAAATCATTGCCACTTTTAAAAAGGTGCCTCTTTGCTCAGTTGGCAAGGGATCATGTCCTCATGCTCAGTTCTTGTACACAGGCCCTTTCAGAGCTTGCTGCACCACTGGGGTGTATGTGGATGTAATAATCTCTGTCCTCCAGGTTTCTGATGGTTGGTTGGGCCAGCAACAAAGATCAAGGGATCAGGGGGCAGGATGGGGTCTAAGATTATCTGTTTTGATACTGTCCCACAGTGAGGCGTCCTGTTGCACAGTCTCCAGAGTCTGAATGTATATTTTTGAGGTTAGACCACCAGTGTTGGGATTCAACTGGTATATCACCCACCAGTGTTCCCCTCTAACAGGGATTCCCAGGCATTGTTGACTACAATTCCCAGAATCCCCATGCAAAGGCTGTTGCAGCTGGGGATACTGAGATTTATAGTCAACAACATCTGGGAATCCCTCTTAGAGGGAACACTGCCACCCACCTCGCTGCCCAGCAGTCTTCCTTCCTAATCTGGTTGAGGAGGCCTTGGGCGTTCTGTTGGATTCTCCTGACTTTTAGTTTGGGGGATTTCGATGCAGAGGTCCTGGTGTCTTCTACCATTTAGGTCTTCATGGCCAACACATCAGTGATCTCTGGCCCTACTCATTTGACTGATTATACACTGGACCTGGTGCTCTGTTCCAGAATTGATAACGGTGACCTGTGGGAAGAAGATCCAGAAATTGGCATAGACCAGGGTTGTTAAACTGTGGCCCTCCAGCTGCTTTTGGCCTACAACTCCCATCACCCCTGGCTATTGGCCATTGTGACGGGATGATGGGAGTTGTAGGTCAAAAACAACTGGAGGGCTGCAGTTGGACACCCCTATTGCAGACAGAACACCACCTCATTGGGTTTAGATTTGTCACTTTCTCTTCCCTCTGCAGAGGTGAGGGACTCATTAAGATAGTTGGCCCCCAGATCCAGATACCTGACAGCCCTGGGTTATTTTTCTTGTTGGTAGAATCAGCTGTTCGGTTGATGCCCTGGTTGACGATTGGAATGAGGAGATGACCCAGCTGATTAATACAATCACTCCTTAACAGCCTTTCTTGCTGGATAGCACCCAGCTAGCCCTATGGTTTCCAGGGACTCTTAAGGCAATGAAATAGCAGGGGTGATGATTAGAATATGGCAAAGAGATCTTACTTCTCTGCCATGATAGCATCTACATGGTGTCGGCCAGTGGAGCTCTTCTGAGTCATTCAGCATCTTTGAGCTTTTTAAGGACAAAGCAGTTCATCATCATCATCATCATCATCATCATCAATATATTTAATTTTCTAAAATGTACCAGTGTACCTGTGGTTAATCCCATGCATGGCAGCTCTTGCGAGAGTTTGGAGGGATGCCAGATAGCCACGGGATGGGTGGGAGGAAGAAAATGGCAGTGGCCGGCCGGTGGCAGGACATAGAAGAAGCCAACGCCTGGCTGGGCAGAAAGCAGCAGTGGGCGGGGGGGGGAGTGGTGGATGGGAGAAGATTCCGGTGCTCCACCAGCAAATGGGGGGTGGAGGGCGGGAGAAGAAGCTGGCGCCCACCAGCCGGAAAGGGAGAGGGGAGAGAAGAAGCTGGCTGGCCAGAAACCAGGGGGGCGGGGCGGGAGAAGAATCCGGCCCGCCTGCCCAAAAATGGGGGGGGCGGGAGGCAGATGGCCGGCCGGCCAGAAAGGGGCGGGGGGTAGAAAAGAAAAAGGCAGCCGGGGAAGAAGGTGGCTGTGGGTGGACCGGCCGAAGGTGCAGATGCTCTGTGTCTGGCCCGGCTAGTTTAATAAATGATATGTAAACACTACTAAAATGCAGGTGAATATGGCTTTATATATATTTATTTACACGATACGATTGCAATTTTGTTTTGATTGCTGTAGGCTGGAGCGTACTTGCCTCAGTCATATTTGATTCACGAGGAGATGATTGTTACTGATCGCATAGAGAATGTGGATCAGTTGGGCTTCTTTATTTATCGCCTATGTCATGGCAAGGAAACCTACAAATTGCAGCGCAAAGAAACCCTGAAAGGTATGTAAAATTGTGTTGACTCCTGGCGCCCACAGAATCTAGCGGTTTTCTTTGGTAGAATACAGGAGGAGTTTACCATTGCATCCTCCCATGCAGTATGAGATGATGCCTTTCAGAATCTTCCTATATTGCTGCTGCCTGATATAGGCGTTTCCCATAGTCTTAAGAAACATACCAGCAAGGATTCGAACCCGCAACCTCTTGCTCCCTAAGCAAGTTACTTCCCCACTGCACCATTAAGTAGCTATATGAAAGGTATGTACATGGTTAAAAAGAACTAAAAGTAATCAAATGATCAGATTTTTGAGAGTATGACCTCTCTGACTTGCAAGAATTCAAGTGTTATATAAAGTTGTGGAAATTTAAATTTCCCATCTTTCTGTTATGATGGACTGCAACTAATTGTTGCAGTTCTGGTGTAACTTTATCTTCTCTTCTGTGGCATAGCAAGCCTTAGAACTGAGAGCTTTTTTTGTTGTGCCTTTGAATTGGGCAATTGGGCAGCATTGTAATAATCATCCAGTCAGTTTATTTGTTTAGCTATAGCCATAACAAAGATATTTGATTCAAAACAATGACAATTGCAGGACACTCAAAAATAGAAACATTGACTCAGAACGCATTGCAGTATCAAAGTGTTTAGCACTCTGGTGTGTCTGACATGCTTTATATTTGTAATATACTGCAATCTGTTACATACTAGGGAAGAATAAACTTGGACAAAAGATATAGCAGGCCTTATTTTTTTTCTTTGGCTCTAGGATCCAGCCTAAATATTTAGGAGCTCCTCTGCCCTCGGGGTGGTGGGAAGGAACTCTCCACATGCCCACGGGAACATCCTCTGTTCTCTGGGGTAGGGTGGGTGGATGCCCCCTGAAATTTCCTCCACTCTATGGGGTACACTTAAATTTCCAGGTGCCATGGTGAGCAAAGTACTGACTGTACTTTGGATGGCACCGCCTCTCTCTAAAAAGGCCCTATATCTCACAGGAACTGTTACTCATTGTTTGAGATAAAGAAATTAAAATTACAAACTTGATTACTCATTACACTTTTTAAAAGGCAGTTTTTGTATTCTGGAGGCAGTCAGAATGTTAGGATTGTGCTGGGCAAACTTATGCATAGTGATGTGGAAGTGAGTCCCACTGCTCAGTGTGGCTTACTCCCTGGCAAGTGTGCTTGGGCTTGGACCCTTAATGGAAGAGTAAACACTAATCACAATCCACTTGGTCATGATTATTCATTTTCTCATGCTGGTGACTAGCTGCTAGAAGCCATGTGGTGTTACAGGTGGCTATCATCACTGTTTTTTGGGGAGAGGGAGCACTAAGGATTACCCACTTACCTCTACCCTAAACTGTTGTGGGTTTGCGGGAAGCAGCATTTTTTGCACTTGCCTGCTTTCACCAGCAGAAACGGTGTTGGAGCAGCAGCTGTCGGAGCCCAGATTTGGTGTAAATGAGACTCATGCGCTTGTGGTGGTGGTACCTCAATGGATAACAATAGTAATATGCCACATCTTTTCTACAAGAAAGGTTATTGTAATATCACTTTCATGGGGGGGGGGCGGAAATATTTTTGTTTCTATTTAAAATAATTTTATCTCTCCTACAACAGGAATTCAGAAGCGTGAAGCAAATAACTGCAGAAAAATTCGACACTTTGAGAATAGATTTGCTGTGGAAACACTCATTTGTGAACAATAATAAGGAATATTGTTGTGAAAGAAGACTGATGAAACACATTGACCCAATCCTTTATATGTTGTGCAGGGACTTTTAATTTTAAATCATTTATATAAGTAGTGGACCAGGCTCTGTAGCTGAACTTCAACATTTTAATCTCACTATACACCTTATAATACTTTTTAGTGTGTTCATATTTTGAAGCATGGTGTCCTCTTTTTGTATGTTTAAATAGCATCTGTATAAAATCTTAGTCATTAGTGCATTTCATGTTAGCATTAACACCTGCTAACTGGGCAAAGAGGCACCTTTTAAAAGGGGTTGCTCTCTTGTATGTAGCAAAGGAAGACCAACTGTCCTTATTCTACCCCACACGGTGTGTCCCTCCAAGTAGCTGTTGCTGGTGCATCCCTTGTGTTTCTTAGATTGTGAGCCCCTTTTGGACAAAGGACCATCTTCTCTATAAAGCAAAACTTAATACATGTATTGAACTTAAAAGAAAAATCAGGAGATCAATGATGTCTCATATCTTCTAGTAAAATTGGGTGGAAAAACAACAAACACGTACAAATGGACTACAACATGATATTTTTAACAGCATATTTACTAGTGATGTGTGATTGATTACAGCATATTGGAAAAATAATTTATAAAATAAAATTCAGTTTCTTGCAGTTTTAAAAAAAATGCAGTTGCACAAGATTGATTTCCAGCTTGTTGTTCTGATGTGTCTGCTGTAACAAAATTAAATAGTAACTTAATGTTACTAACATGTATATAAGCTATGTATGTACAATGAAAAATAAATATTACAAACCTGTTTGTCTAAAAGGTGTTAAATTTTATTTTCCTTTTACATGGAGATTTTCTCCAGGAGTTTTAACTAATATTTTAGAGTAGAGTTGAAACGAAAGTACAGTAAATCATGTAATATGGACTAGTCAATAAGAATCATAATTAAGTAGGAATTGACGGTTAGAGATAATATAAAATAGCTTATATCTGTCCTTTATTTTGTTGCTGCTTTTTCTATCACACAATGGGATACTTCAAGGCCACAAATTCCATGAGAGAAAGGCCTTGTAATGAAGGATTAATTTGACTCTCATTCGCAGTGAAGATCTAAATCTTGTTCATGTGTGATTTAAATCATTTCGCAAGGGGACTCAATTTTAATTATTTAAATTACTACTTAGGAAAATTCTGTTTAATCATTTTCTAGAAAGGTACACTTATATTATTAATTCTCCAAGACGGGCCATGTGTGGGGATGTGGTAGAAAGAAGGTGATTGGCTGACAGAGTTTGCAAGTAGAAGCACCTGATTGGGCAGTGGGGATTCCATATGCAGATAGGGAGAAGGAGCCTGTGAGAGCAGAAGCACCATGTTGATTGGGCAGTGGGGATTCCATATGCAGATGAGGAGGAGGAGGCTGTGATGGTTAAGGTCGGTTGGAATGCAACTGTTACTGGTCAGAAGAGGTTCTTGATTGTAGAGGAGAGCAATCTATTATATTAATTCTCCTGGGTGTGCCTTGAAATGTGCGTCCCAGAGCCCAGCTGATTGGCTGGGTTGCGGCCGTGCCTGATTGGCTGAGGCGCACCCAGGAGGATTGGTTGCCATGGTGGCGGCCCCCCCATGAAGTCAAGAGGTGGCGGGCCTGGTCCGGCTGCAGAGGCAAGGCCCGGGGGGGAGGGGAAGGGGGGCAGAAGTGGCAGTGGGGAGGAGAGTTGGCTGGGCCCAGAAGCAGAGACTGGGGCAGAAGAGGGGGGGAGAGGTAACCACCATCTCCAAAGAGCATACAGATGCTCTATGCGGGGTCGGCTAGTTCTTGTTTAATATAACCATCTATATATATATAATCCTCCTATGTGCACCTTTAGAATGTGCTTCCTGGCACCCAGCTGATTGGCTGGGTGGCGGAGGCGCATGATAGGCTGAGGCAGTGGTGAGGCTGCGCCAAAAAACAGGATTGGCCAGGTCGCAGTGAGCCAGAGCTGTGGCAAATTGAGGCTGGGTCCATCCCGCGCAGAGGCACAGCCGCAGGACGAGGCAGTGGAGAGGCTGTGCCAAATGGCAGCACAGCTGCAGCACCTGGCAGCAGCGAGGCGCCAGAGGCGGGGCCGCACCAAATGACAGGAGAGGCCAAGTTGGGCCAGAGCTGCTGGACCCCGGTTGGGGCAAGGCAGAGCCACTGGACCCGGCTGCACCGAAGGGGCAGAGAGGCTGGACCGCGGCAAAAACAAGGAAAGCCTGGGCCTGGGCGAGGAAGAGCCCATGGATCCATCTCGGGGAGAGGCCAGTCTGTGGCAACAAGGATGGGAGGCCGGATCTGGGCCGTGGCAAGATGGAGGAGCCAGAGAGTCAGGAACCCTAGCTGGGCTAGACATAGCAGAGCACAGGGGGTAAGGCTGCACAAGGGAAAAAATAGACCGCTTTGGGGCCTGGCGTGGGAATGATTGCGAGAGGGAGCCAGTAGGGGGACACGTGACACAGGAGCACGAGACTAAAGGGAGCAGTTAATCAGCGGTTGGCTGCCCACTGTATCTGCCACAGTTGAAATAGTAGAGATGGAGACTGAGGGACACTTGATGAAACACAAGAAGATGAATGTACAGATTGACACACAAAAATGACTATGGTAGAGTAAATAAAACAGGGCAGAATAACAGGCCGGGGAGGAAACTGAAGGGGTGGGGAAACGGGGGACAAAGCTACGGAGAGCCAGACTGTGAGGAGAAGCAATCACCAGACTCCCCGCTACCACCCCCCAAAGGTACTGAATGGGGGGGGGCAACAGTAGCCACACTCAACACTGGGGGGGGACAAAACCGAGGGAATTCTAGGGCCAACACTGGGGCAAGAGGTGGGGGGATGGAAGGGGACACACTGGGGCAAGAGGGAGGGGGGAAAGTACTGTGTGTGATTCCACAGCAGCTGACCTGCCCACCAAAAACAGATATTAAAAAAAACCAGGGGGCTTTTAGGGACAACACTGGGGCAGTAGGTGGGGGGGGGGAATGGAGGGCAAGACAATGGGGCAAGAGGTAGGGAGGATGGAAACCAAAACAAAACAGACTGTGAGGGACAACAGTAGCCAGTCTGACCAACACAAAAAAAACCTCACAATCCACCTAATAAATAAAAAATTAAATGGTCAATAGTAGCCACCCACCCCACAAAAATAAATAACTAGCTAAACTTAAGCACTTTGAGGGGCAGGGAGGGGGAACCTTGAGAGCACCAGCCTATGAGGGCCATCAGCTTCAATAATCCCCCCCCCATTAAAAAAAGGGGGAAAGTCTGACTTTTGATGAAGTCTGGAAAACGCACAGTGTATTCTGATTAAGCATAACCTTACTCTGTATTCATAGACAAATCTACCATAAGGTAAGTCAACTACTGTGCGGGTTCAGCTAGTGATATATATTTAGAGATGTGGGTTTCATTTTTAGAAGGTAGGTACACACTTCTCATGATGCTGTTTCATTCAGGCGATCAGGCCTTGCATTTCATTATTGCACTGTTTGCCTTTTGCACACATGCCTTTCTTACTCACAGGTACAGCAATGTCATTAAAATATTCCCAGATTGGGTCTCTTGCAGCCTGCTGCCATGATATGATAGGTATTTCCCTTCAACAATGGAGAGTACACTCAGTTTCTTCAGGACTGATGAATATGTTCTGTTCACTTTCTATTTTCCTCCCCTCCCCATCCTGTGCATTTATATCCAGACTGCTCCTCAGATCTACTCCATCCCCCCAAATCTATCCATTCATTGGCCGCCTTTGTTTTTGCACTTTGAAGGGGAGGGGACAAGGGCTTGACTGTGTGTGTGTGTGTGTGTGTGTGTGTGTGTGCGCGCGCGCGCGCAAACGTGCATGCATGCTGCATGTACACCACCTGCAGAATAGGACTGATCAGGTCTGTTATCCCCATAAATTGCTGTTCATAGAATATAATTATAAATTATGATTAATATTCATGATATGCTTGACCTAGGTTCTTTATGATTTTTTTAAAAAAAAATTCAAATAAAATCTGATTTTAAATTAACAAAATCAGATTTTATTTTATTTACATCAATTTTTATCAACCCTGAAGGGAAAGGGGGATGGTGGGGGGGAGGTCAGGACTGTTTTTACAGGGGTGGCATATCATTATTTTACTATGCCTAAATACAACACAGTCTCAGTATGTAATATTCCATTCTTGACTAAAGTGTTAAGTAAGCAGTAGTGAGCAGCTCTGGATAAAATGGATTTATCAACTATTTCATAGGAAGCTGCCTTATACTGAGTCAGACCCTTGGTCCATCTAGCTCAGTGTTGTATTGCAGCAGCTTCTCCAAGGTTGCAGGCAGGAATCTCTCTCAGCCCTATCTTGGAAATGCTGCCAGGGAGGGAACTTCTGCTCTTCCCAGAGCAGCTCCATCTCCTGAGGGGAATATCTTACAGTGCTCACACTTCTAGTCTTCCATTCATATGCAACCAGGGCAGACCCTGCTTAGCTAAGGGGACAAGACATGCTCACTACCACAAGACCAGCTCATCTCCATTTGGTTTTAGGCTGGGATTTGGTATATTTCAATGGTATATTGAAATATACCAATTTGGTATACTTACCATGGTCACCCTGGTAGACTATATCAGGAGAAATTTGGACTGTGATTCTGTTGATTCTCATGGATCTTTCAACAGGCTTTGAAAGTCTCTTCCTTCTGACCAGTATCTGGAGCAACTTGTGGGTTGGCCGGAGCTGCCTTTGAGAGTAGTTTGGAAGCTATAGTTGGTCCAAAATTTAGCAACCATGTTAATAACTGGCACCTAACATCTGTTTTAAGTGAGCCCTGCTGGTTATCAATTACTGTCTAGGCTAAATTCAAGGTATAAATAGTCACTTTAAGAGTCCTTTATGGTGTATAGACTCAGGACAACTTGAGCGAGAGCCTTCTTTAATGTTCCTTCCTGTTTGATGAGATGAAACAAAAAACTCTTGGCAGTACCATTTGTCAGGTTGATGGCTGCCACTGAATAGTCATTTTCAGTGGTGGCCCCTAATCGTTGGAATAAATTGCTAAGCAACAGGAGTCATTTCAAACTGGCTGTCAAGACAATTTTCTTCAGTCAAGCCCTTTATGGCTGAAACATTAATTTACTACTGGGTTTATTTCTCTTAAAAATGTTATTTTAATGAAGTTTCATTTTTCTTAATTGTAACATAAGAACCGCCCTGCTGGATCAGGCCCAGGACCAATCTAGTCCAGCATCCTGTGTCTCACAGTGACCCACCAGATCCCTCGGGGAAGCCCATAGGCAAGACATGAGGGCATGCCCTCTCTCCTGTGGTTGCTTCCCCTACAAATGGTATCTTGTCTCTGAGGCTGGAGGTGGCCTATATTATAGACACCAGACGAGTAGCCATTGATAGTCCTGTCCTCCATGAATTTCTCTCTCTTAAAGCCAAGCAGGCCGCTGATTATCACCATGTCCTGTGGCAAAGAATTAAATAGATTAATTATGCATTGTCAGAAAAAGTACTTCCTTTGCTAGGTCCTACATTTCCTGGCAGTCAGTTCCATGGGATGACCTCTGGTTCTGGTGGTGTAAGAGAGGGAGGAAAAAGTTCTATCCACTCTCTCTATATCATACATAAATTTATAGATCTCTGTCATGTTTCCCCTGTTGCCTTTTTTCTAAACTAAAAATGCCAGGATGAAGTAGCCTTCCCTCATAAGGAAGATGCTCCAGGCATCTGATCATCTTGGTTACTTTCTTCTGCACCCTTTCCAGGTCTATAATGTTTTTGAGATATGGTGCCCAGATCTGCACACAGGAGGACTCCAGGTGTGGCCCCACCATAGATTTGTAGAAGGGCATTTTAATATTAGCGGTTTCATTTTGAGTCCCCTTCTTAGCATGGAATTTGCCTTTTTCATAGCGGTCCCACACTGAGTCAACACTTTCAACAAGATCCCTCTCCTGGTTAATCACTGAGGGGCGGCATGAGGAGGGGAAGAGGAAGCCCGGTGTAGTACCACTTTTCACTATCCATCAAGGAGTCATGCACTGTAGGGTTTTCTGACAGCTAGTGCTTTATTCTCCCCTACCACATCAAATTTCACTACTTCCTCCTCCTTTTTCCTGATAAATTTCCGTGTTGTTGCTCATGCTCATTCTCCCTGTTTGTAGCCACTCAGTTGCCCATACCCTGAGGAGACTTTTGCCCTGTAATATCAGAAATGCCTTCAAACATGATGTTTGGTTAAGATGTTGAGAATGTTTTGTCTTATATTTAAAACATCAAGAATTACATTTTTACAAATTATGTATAACATGTTGTGTCTTGGCCTTTTTGAGAAATGTAATGCATCTTAAAAAAATGATGTTAGAGATAGTTAAAAACTATATTTAAGATGTTTGAAATTTGTTTTGTTTGAAAGGTTTGGTTTATAAGAATAAAAATTATACAACATTGTTAAAAATTATGTTTCAGATTTTTGAAAGTTTTTTTTTTAACAATGTCATTTATTATCTGTAAAACGTTTTTTAAAAATTGGTGCTTTGGGAACAGGTGTTTAGTAACCTGGACAGGGCCTGCAAGTGTTTCATGCTGCGGGAGCATGTCCAAGCCTAATCCACTATGCAGCTTTGCTAGCTACATCTGTCACGTTCCCCTATGAGCAGATGAGGAGCACAGGTTCAGCTATTAGATGTGTGGTTACTCACCCCACAGGTGCATGATGATGATGATGATGATGATGAATACATTTATATCCCGCTCTTCCTCCAAGGAGCCCAGAGGGGTGTACTACATAGGTTTCCCTTCACAACAACCCTGTGAGGTAGGTTAGGCTAAGAGATAAGTGACTGGCCCAGAGTCACCCAGCAAGTCTCATGGCTGGATGGGGAGTTTGTACTCGGGTCTCCCCGGTCCTAGTCCAGCATTCAAGCCTATTCCACTGTGCAGCTTTGCTAAAACTGCATCTGTCACGTCCTAGTATGAGCAGGTGAGGAGCTCTCATTGCGTGGGGTTGCAGTAGAGGCACTGCTGTTTGCACGCACAGGTCTTTCCCAGATTGCACTGCCCCCAACATATTCCGTGGACACGGGTTCAGCTATTAAAGGTGTTTCCACCAACCCCACACAGATTTCAACCAGCCGGGCTTGGGTGGGGTGAGCAAAAAGAAGTGTCTTTTGCAGACGTGAAAACCATAGAGACTCACATGAAGGTCAGTATTGTGGTTGTGCAATGGGAAACTTCTGGATGGAGTGTTTTAAAAGCTCCTGAACAGAAATACCTCAAAACGTTTTTTCTGTTACTTCATGATGCTTACTATTATGGGGTTAAGAACATCAAAGTTTTTTTTGGCTCCAGAAATTTTTGTTACGTCTGTTACACACCCTATGTACACAGCCATGACTGTTTGATGAAGTGCCACCACTGTTTGGACACCGGGTGTGTAAAACGTGTAGGGTGAATAATCAGATGCCCTGAATGCAAGATTAACCCCTGCTAACTGGGCAAAGAGGCACCTTTTAACGTGGTGATTCTCTTTATTTAGCGGGGGAGAGTAACTGGCCCTATCCATCTGCCCAGTGTCACCCAGCATGTATCATGGCTTAATGAAGATTTTTTTTTTCATGTTTAAATTTTTTTTCATGTTTAAATTGATTTTAACAGTATCTTAACATTTACATCACATTAAACAAACATTGACTTCCCGCTCACACCTCCTCGTGAATCACCTAACCCTTGCTATAATAGTAATTCAAAACATATATCTAAACCTTACAAACTTGATTTTAATCTACCCAACCTGCTATTATTACTAAATTTCAAACCCTATTGTAAAATCAATATTAGGGAAATAGTTCTTTAAGTATAATAAAAATGGTTTCCAATCTTCTTTAAAACATTCCAAATTTTGATCTCTTATCAGTGCTGTGAGTTTTGCCATCTCCGCATATTCCAAAATTTTTATCAGCCAATCTTCTTTTGAAGGCAGTTCATTACTCTTCCATTTCTGCGCATATATTATTCTGGCCGCCGTAGTAGCATACATAAAGAATGTTAAATTGGTTGCAGAAAACACTCCTTGCGTTATTCCCAGCAGGAAGGATTCTGGCTTCTTAGGAAATGTCATTTTAAATATTTTTTTAAACTCATTATATATCATGTCCCAAAAGGTCTTAGCCTTCCTACAAGACCACCACATATGAAAAAAGGTTCCTTCAGAGTGTCCACATTTCCAATGGCTTAATGAGGATTTGAACTCAGATCTTCCCGGTTCTAGTCCAGCACTCTAACCGCTACACCACACTGGCTAAATGACATTGTTCAGAAAAACACCTTTCAAAAATCTGAAACATAATTTTTAACAATGTTTTATGATTTTTAATTTGATAACCAGAGTGGGTTGGTGGAATATGAGAGGGTGCTGAGCATTGAGAGTCTGTCTGGGTCCCTGAAAACTGATGGGAGCACAGTGCAGGGCTGGAACTCAGGAGCTGTGCATGGAAACAGCTGTGACTCTGCCACAACAGCACACAATGACAGCTCCTCACCTGCTCATAAGGGGACACGACAGATGCAGTTAATTGTGGAGTACACAAGTCTCTTTACTAATTCTGAAGTTAACATGGGTAAGAGCTTCTGACAGGTGTTGGAGAGACTGAGCATGCTCTCTTTTTGCCAGCTTTCAAGATGTCAGTCGTTGATAGATTGACCTTCAGGGTAAGGGCACTGGCTTCAACTGGAGAGACTGAGCATGCCCTCCTCTTGCCAGTTCTCCAGGCCTTTCACAGAAATTAATATTTGTCCTTGGGATGCACTATTGTAGTCATTGTTTTTTATGTTTCAGAGTAATTTTGTTACATAATTGCACATCCAATCACATGTGCTGGTTTTTTTTGCAGAATCTGGATTACATCTCTTTAATATTTTAATCAGGAATGAAAACCTGAGAGAGATTTTCGGCAGAAAACGAAAAGGAGCGTCACTTAACCATAGTGAGCATGCCCTAATGCTTCCGAGCATGCTCAGATGCACAGTGCATGACTCGTTGATGGATAGCGAAAAGTGGTACTACACCGGCCAGGACTGAGGAACTAGAGTGGGAAAGGCTCAATTTTAGACCGGAAGTGCCCCTTGTCCTGCTACAGTGTGTCTAGCCTCTTGCTCCTCGTCGCTCTTTGTTTTTTTCCAGAACAGGAAGTGAGGTCCTTGGTGGGCGTGGAGCTGCATTTTCCCGCGGTTTGAGTGAGAGGCGATGGCCGGAGGAAGAGCGGGCAGGGGTTGTTGCCCGTTCTCCTCTCTGGGCTTCCTCTGAGGCTCCTGCGAGTGTTGAAGCGCCAGCTTCTCTAGGTGGGCGGAGCCCTCCTCCAGGGCGCCGACCAGGCGGCCCCCGAGGAAGATGGAGGCGGCTTCAGGGAACCCGAGGAACGGCAGTCCGGATCCGGCAGGTGTCTCCAGCGCCTCCACCCCGCCCGCAACGCCCCCAGCCCCTGACAGGTGAGCCCGCCTGCATGTGCCGGGTGGGAGGAGGCGAGGCTGCGGAGAGGGAGGATGGGGCAAGCCCGGGCGGACCAGGGGGCGGGGAGGGGAGCTCCGCCCGTGCCGCCCTCCGCTCCCTGGAGGAGCCCCGCCAGTGGCCAGCAGCAGTCGGTTCGGCATCCTTCAGGGACAGAGCGAAGGGAGCTCCGCCACCGCCGGCCTGCAGTGGCCAGTTGGGTGTCCAGGGTCACTGAACCCTTGGCGAGGACTCTAAATGGCTCTCTTGGGGAGAGGAACCCCGTGCCCGTCCCGAGACGCTTTCCGCCTTCCCGAGGGGGCCTGTGTGGCAGCCACACAACAAAGAGAGCCGTCATGCGGCACCTTCAAGGCTTGTGGCATGATCTTGCCTTCGTTCCAGGCAAGGCCTATCTGGCAGTACTTGGGAACTCACTGCGACTCCTAAAGAAGGAATTGTTTGGTGGAGCTCGGAGGGAAGTGAAGCAGGTTGTTGCATGCTTAAGGAAGGTCCGGAAGACATTTGTATGGCAGTTCCTTTTTAGCCCTGGACGCTATGAATCATTGTATGTTGCCGTGGAGATGGTGCTTGCATCAGCTGTCAATATGCCAAAGCCACGGCCAAGTCTGATAGCAGGTATCCAGAAAAAGTAGTACTCTTCCATCCTACATAATCTGTGTTGGGCCTCACACAGTTTCATAGTTGTTTTTTTCTGTCACCATTCTGATATTTCAATGCAATATGTAGTTGTTGTTACACTTGCCCTTAAAAAAAAAAAAGCCCACACTTTCCTTTCTTCTGGGAAGGGTAGCAACCCTGTTGGAATAATAGAATGCTAAGGGTTGGAAGGGATTTTGGAGATCTCTAGGCCAACCTTTTGCTCAGTGCAGGAAACCTACAACATCTTTGACAGGTAGCTGTCCAACCTTTCTTTGAAAATCTCCTGTGTTGGAGAACCTACCACTGTTGCACTAGGCAGGCTTCTTCACTGCTGGAAAAGCTCTTACAGTTAGGAAATACTTCCTAATTAGCTGACTCCACACAGCATCTGTGTGCTCTTTGGGGCCGGCAGTTACCTAGCCGTGGTTACCTAGGCGGTTACCTAGGCGGTTACCTAGCTGCTTCTCCTCCCTACCACCACTTCTGCCCCCCACTTTCTTCCCCCCTGCCGCCGTCCCGGGGCCGCCGCCGTCCCGGGGCACAAAATAGATTTAGCCTTCCCTCTGGTGCACATCATAGGACTCTAAATGAACCTCTGGTGACTTGCCTCCTTGCAAGGAGGCTTTTAAAAAAGCCTGGAGATGGAAGACAGATAATCACGAAGTGTTAATTGCCGTGTTTCCAAAACAAGTTGGACTTTCCAGTGCTGGAAAAAAAGAAAAAGTATTGTTGCATCTTTAAAACACTTATTGTGGCATAAGCTTTAATTCCTCCTGTATTGTCTGTCCTGAATGCTGAAATGTGAAATGGGAGACCCAAGTTCAAATTATGTCAATATCTCCCTTGCCAGGATCCCTGTCAAAGTGTCTGACCATATTGAATGTGTGTACCTAAGTTTGGGGACCAGAGATAGACTGGGACTTTTGTTGGTGTACCGATTGCCCCACTGCCTGACGGAGACCCTAACTGAGCTGATGGACTTGGTCTCGGGCTTGGGTTGGAGTCTCCCAGGCTTGTGGTACTCGGAGACGTCCATGTCCACTTTGGGACCAGTTTGTCCGGGGCAGCTCAGGAGTTCATAGCAGCCATGACAACTATGGGCCTATCAGAAGTGGTCTTGGGACTGATGCATATTGCTGGTCACATGCTTGATCTGGTCTTTCAATCTGAACAGGGTGGTGTTCTGTGAGTGGGGATTTGGGTGATTTCCCCATTGTCATGGACGGACCACCATCTGGTTAAGGTTGGACTCACAACCATGTCCAACCTCCGCAGGAGTGGAGGGCCCATTAGGATGGTCCGCCCGAGAAGGTTACTGGATCCAAGAGGATTCCAGGAAGCCTTGTAGGGATTTAGTGTTGGCTCTGCTGGTGATCCTAGCATCATTCTGGTGGAGAATTGGAATAATCAACTCACCAGGGCAGTGGACACAATCGCTCCTAAGTGTCCTCTCTGACCCGTTTTGAAACTGGCCTCTTGGTATATGGAAGAACTACGGGGGCTGAAGCGGCGAGGTAGACAACTAGAGCGCAAGTGGAGAAAGACTCGACTCAAATCCGTCAGATTATTACATAGAGAACATTTGAAGATCTATGCTCAGGTGATACGTGTGGCAAGGAAGTGATTCTTTTCCTCCCGTATCGTGTCCTTAAGTTCATGTCCGTGGAGTTGTTCAGGGTTGCGAAGGGGCGAATGTGCGCCCCTTTCCCCTTGAATCAGTACTTGGAACCAACAGTTACTCACTGTGATATTTTTAATGAGTTTTTTGTGGACAAAACTTCTGGTATTCGGGCCGGCTTAGATTGAAACTCCACAATTGTTACGGAATCTGATGCCAAGGTGTCCAGCAGCTCCTCATATGTGATGATCCTGGATCAGTTTCAGTTCGTGACCCCTTAGGATATGGACAAGTTGCTTGGAATGATGTGGCCTACCACCTGTCCTCTTGATCCTTACCCGACATGGCTTATAATACCTGAAGGGAAGCTGTTGTAGAGGGCCTGGTAGAGATTATACATGCTTCTCTGAGGGAGGGCAGGATGCCTCCTTGTCTGAAGGAGGCAATCATTAGACCACTTCTGAAGAAGCCTGCCTTGGATTCCTTAGAGTTAAGCAATTACAGGCCTCTGTCCAACCTTCCATGGTTGGGCAAGGTGATTGAGAAGAGGGTGGCCTACCTATTCCAGGTGGTTTTGGATGAAACTGATCATCTAGACCAGTGATTCTCAAACTTGGGTCCTCAGGTGTTATTGGACTTCAACTCCCATAATCCCCAACCAAAGGCCACTGAGGCTGGGGATTATGGGAGTTGAAGTCCAATAACACCTGAGGACCCAAGTTTGAGAATCCCTGATCTAGACGCATTTCAAACTGGCTTTCGGGCAGGCTATGGTGTGGAGATTGCCTTGGTTGGCCTGATGGATGATCTTCAATTGGGAATTGACAGGAGGAGTGTGACTGTTGGTCGTTTTGGATCTCTTGGCGGCTTTTGATACTATCCTTCTGGAACATTTGAGGGGACTGGGGTTGGGAGGCACTGCTTTGCAGTGGTTCCCCTCCTGCCTCACGGGCAGATTCAAGATGGTGTCTCTTGGAGACTGTTCTGTAAAATAGGGCTCCATATTGTCTCCGATGTTGTTTAACATCTACATGAAACCACTGGGAGAGATCATCAGGAGATTTGGTACGGGGTGTTATCAGTATGCTGATGACATCTATTTCTCCATGACATCATCGGCTGACATCATCAGATGAAAGCATAACCTCCCTAAATGCCTGCCTGGAGGCAGTAATGAGCCGGATGAGGGATAACAAACTGAGGCTGAATCCAGATAAGATGGAGGTACTTATTGTTCAGGGTCGGAACTCAGGAGATGATTTTGATCTGCTGGTTCTGGATGGGGTCACGCTCCTCTGGAAGGAACAAGTACGCAATCTGGGGGTGCTTCTGGATCTGAACCTCTCCCTGTTGTCCCAGGTTGAGGCGGTGGCCAGAGGTGCTTTTTATCGACTTCGACTGATATGCCAGCTGCTTCTGATTCTAGCCCCACTTTTGATTAATTTTCCGGGTCGTGGAGAGGATTTTTATTTAAACTATTTGCTCACTAATCCTAATCCAGATGTTATTCATATCGTGGCCAAATATTGTTATATAATATGCCAAATGCGTATAAAGGTAGTCTGATTTTATATTATCATCATCATCTTCTTCTTCTTCTTCTTATTATTATCATCATCATCATTATTATTATTTTAATATTGTTGTATTGCTGGTCTACGACCGAAATAAAGTTTTACTTACTAGAGATGAATGACCTCAAAATGGTAGTACATATGCTGGTAACCTCTAGGCTGGAGTACTGCAATGTGCTCCCTGTCGGGCTGCCTTTGTACGTAGTCCGGAAACTGCATTTAGTCCAGAATGTGGCAGCCAGGTTGGTCTCCGGGTCATCTAGGGGAGACCAGATTACTCCTTTTTTGAAAGAACTACACTGGCTGCCGATACGTATCCGGGCAAAATACAAGGTTCTGGTTATTACCTATAAAGCCCTAAACAGCTTGGGCCCTGGGTATTTAAGAGAACGTCTTAGTGGTAGCAAGGATGACTTGTCCCCTTAGCTAAGCAAGGTCTACCCTGGTTGCATATGAAAGGGAGACTAGAAGCGTGAGCACTGAAAGATATTTCCCTCAGGGGATGGAGCCTCTCTGGGAAGAGCAGAAGGTTTCATGTTCCCTCCCTGGCTTCTCCAAGATAGGGCTGAGAGAGATTCCTGCCTGCAACCTTGGAGAAGCCACTGCCACTCTGTGAAGACAATACTGAGCTAGATAGACCAATGGTCTGACTCAGTATATGGCTGCTTCCTATGTTCAAATGTTGTCTTTGCCTTGAGCCCCACTGCCTGTTAAGATCATCTGGAGAGGTTCTTCTGTGGTTGCCGCCAACCCCTCTGGCAGCTTCTCAGGAACGGGCCTTCTCCTTTGCTATCCATGGACTTTGGAATGCGCTCCTGGTTGAAATAAGAGCCTCCCCATCTCTGGCAACTTCTGAAAAGGCACTGAAGACACATTTGTTCACCCAGGCTTTTAATTAGATTTATAGTTTTAATATTTTTAATATTGGGTTTTAAATGTTTTAAATGTTTAAAATGATTTTAATTGTTAATTGATTTGATGTTTTATTTTTTTTTAATTTTAAACTGCCCAGAGACACAAGTTTTGGGTGGTATAGAAATATTTAAAATAAATAAATAATAAAATAAATCAGGGTGGATTTGATTTAAATCAAACTGATTTAAATCACGATTTAAATCACTAGCAGGGTGGATAAAAATAAAAAAAATCCAATTTAAATCAAAAAAATCCAATTTAAATCAAAAAAATCCAATTTAAATCAAAAAAATCCAATTTAAATCAAAAAAATCTGATTTAAATAAAAAAAATCCAATTTTTTAATTTAAATTGGATTTTTTGATTTAAATCGGATTTTTTTTATTTTTATCCACCCTGCTAGTGATTTAAATCGTGATTTAAATCAGTTTGATTTAAATCAAATCCACCCTGAAATAAATAAAAGCCAGGTGTGAAAAACACCCAGCAGAAGAGGAGGGAAGAGGGTGAAGACCTCTTCTCTCCTTTAATTTATTGTCGAGTAATTTATTGTCGATGTTAACCAGTGACTATAGTAGCCTGTTTCCCCAACTGCAACACTTCATTTTGTACACACACAATCTATGGGGTACCTGAGCTGAAGGTTTGGGACAGAAGGAATACACTTGGTTTTAGAAAGGTGGGCAATCCCTGCTCCAGAGGAAGGGAATCCTTTAATTCAATCCAGTATTTTCAGTACAACTCAAAATGAAGGTGTTACGTCAACTTCATTATTGAAATAATTAAGTGATTTAGATGTTAGGGATGTAAAATGAGAGGCTACAAGCCAAGGTCAAAACAAGCAATTGCGCCCCTGATGCAGCAGCTTGAGAGTCAAGAGCATTGCACGAGAAACGGAGACCAGAATCTTGTTCCTGATAGATGTTGCCACACACTCCTTTGATCAGAACCAGTCTCAAAACTCAGTTTCTTATAGTTGAAGATCTTTAAATGAAATTGTATGAAGGCAGTCAAATAAGAATACAGGCCTCCCACTAACAGGAACTGAAAAGGAAAGATTGTGCCGTCAAGTCAATCAATCAATCAACCTTTATTATGGTCGTAGACCAGCATAAAATTACAAGTTAAAAGAAAGTGATACTAAGGGGGCTAATAAAAAGTACAAATTATAAGTTACATGTTAAAAATAAAGGTGATTGCAAGTACAATGCAAAATATCATGAATAGGCTGAAATTAAAAATAATTGCAATTTAAAAGAGACAAGCTAAAATAGATAAAATAGATTAAAAATACTTATATTAATACTAAAAAAAAAACCTGCTAAAAATAAAAGAATACTATATCTATTATAGAAACTGTGCGGAGAATATAAAATGGTAAAATCCAGTTTAAAAGTTAAAAAGCAATAAAAAACAATAAGAGAGGAGGCGTGGGCAGGCCAACATCATCAGGAGTCGGATGAAGGCTAAAAGGGCTCACAGCCTATCATCCTCTGACAAATGCTGATTGCAGCCGCACAGTATCTGGCAATGCTATATGTGATGGAAGGCTTCGTGTCAGAGAGTAGCCAGAAGCTGTAGAATTGACTTGTACGTCCCGGGAACTTGTTTAACAATGGGAGAATGAGAGAAGCACGAATGTCTCTATAAAATGAGCAGTATAGGAGGACATGCTCAATAGTTTCAATCTGTCCTGAGCCACAGGGACATAGTCACTCAGCAAATGGGATCCTTCTATACCGGCCCTCTAGCACTGCTGAAGGGAAGCCGTGGCAGTGAGCCAAGGTAAACGCCCTTCTGTGATTTGGGGTCTCCAAATGGGTAAGAAATGCTGCAGGAGAGGCAGTATATCTAAGTCCCTCACTGATGTAGAATATTGGGACACTACTGAGATCAGTTTGGCGCTCAATGTCCGTATTGCGCTGCTTGATGGTTGCTTTTGCCTGATCATAGCCCATATTGGGCAGGATCGGTGGGGAGAGGCCCAGGTTTGCTAATTTTGCCTTGATTGACCGAGCCCAACTAGATTGGTAGTCATCATGAAGGGTTAGGGGGGCAAGACCAGTTGGGCAAAAGCAAAGTCTGAGCCAGCATCAAAGAGTGGCCATCCACACTCTAGCCTCAATCTTGATCTGGCCTGTCTCCAGATGTAGAGTGGCATTGGAGACACATCTCAGTACACAGAGTGCTGCCCTCAGGAACTTAGATTGTACGCGTTCCAGAGTCACAGTGTTGGGGAAAGGACCCAAATGAGTGCCATAGAGGAGTTGAGCTAATGACTTGGTTTTAAACAGTTCAAGACCTGCAGGTAGATAGTGGCCGCCTCTAGTACGCATGAATTGAAGGATGGCAGAGGAGCTTCTCAGAGCATTTAAGGCCACGTGTTCTCCATGGGCTTTTCTAGAGTCTCTAGATTGAAAACCTATTCCCAGGTACTTGAAATGAGCCACTTCTTCAATCTTATGTCCCTCAATCCTCCAGGAGTGTATCTTAGGTCTCCTAGCAAAAATCATGATTTTTAGTTTTGTGATAATTAATTTCCAGGCAGTCTTCCTTGTAGTGCAACGTCAAGGCCCTCAGTGCTCTTCTAAGGCCAATGGGAGTTCTTGAGAGGATGGTTGTGTCATCTGCATATAGTAGGATGGCAATATATCTCCCCGCAAGTGTTTGAGAGTGAAAATCTGTGTTGCTAAGCTGGCCCACCATTGAATTGATGTAGAAATTGAATAAGACAGAGGCCAGAATGAATCCTCATTTGACACCCTTCTGTGTTATAACAGCACTAGAGAGGTGACCAAGTGTCTAGATGCAGGGTTTGAAGGATAAATAGCAGACGCCGGTCAATAGAGGAGAAGGCCTTCAGCTTCTCCCATAATTTGACATGTGAGATAGTCGAATGCTGCCTTAAGATCAATGAAAGCAGCATATAGGGAGGTCGCCCTGGAGGAAGAGTACTTCCCAATGCGATGCTGTAGTACTGGGCACTGATCAATGGTGGTGCGTCCCTCCCTAAAGCCTGCTCGTTCCTCAGCAAGGGGATTTTCATGCTCCAGCCAATCCCTAAGTTTCCCATATAAGTGTCTTGCATAGAGTTTGCTAATAGTATTGAGCAGACTGACGGGTCTATAACTGGCAGGGTCATCCCTCTTGCCCTTTTGAAATATGAGGACAATGATTCCTACCCGCCCCCGCCCCCCCCCCGCAGTCTTTAGGGATTTGGCCATTCATGTCGATATAAATGAAGAGCGAAGTCAGAATGGGGGCCCACCAATCCAGATTGTTTATGACAGCCTCCGGTGGAATAATGTCCTCACCTGGAGCCTTTCCTGGCCTTAGTTGGCGGCCAAGTCAGTGTCGACTCCTGGCAACCACAGAACCATGTGGTCTTCTTGGCAGAATACAGGGGTGGCTTACCATTGCCTTTTCCCACCTAGTATGTGATGATGCCTTTCAGCACCTTCCTATATCGCTGCTGCCCAATATAGGATTTCCCCAAATTCTGGGAAACACACCAGAGGGGATTTGAACCAACAGCCTCCTGCTCTTTAGGCAGGTTGCCTCCCTGCTGCGCTATTAGGAACTACTTAGTAAATAAATAAGTACATTTATTGTTGTAACTAGGCATGTACACAAATTGATTCGGCATGTCCAGTAGGGAGGCGCTGAATTGTTTTGGCGGGGCGGGGAGCATGAGTAAAGCAGACCTGCTCCTCTGCTGCCCCACTGCTTTTCCGGGCATGGCGTTGCACCACTCAGAAGTCCGCACGTGGCCGCGGGGCTTCAGCCAGCAGCCTGCATGCAGTGGTTGCCTCTAGGAAATATGAAGAAACTTGGCCTTGGAATCTCTCATTATTTTGAATATTCATAAGAACGTCTACGTGGCATCATTTTCTTTGGATTGACAAATTGCTGACCAGAAGCTTTCATATTGCAGACTGTGTCCTGGATAGTCTTTCGCCTTCCTACATTGATGAACTACTTCCTTTTTGATATTGATGAGATTGGACTTTGGATATATCTTGCATTTAACCTTAGGAGTCTATTATATAGAAAACGCATATTTTTATGACTTAAGCCAATTTATTTTTCGTGTTTAATGGTGTGTGCTTTATATGTTTCTACTGTTTTAAATAAATGTGTCAATTTAGATGTATTATAGCATTTTTATAGTAATATTATTGGATTCTTTGTAGACCATTGTTACATTTTGACTGTGCCTTCATAACTTCTTTAAATAAAGAACTGCACTGTTGGATGCTGATAAAAATGGGGAAAATGTGACCGCATAATAATAATAATTATTATTTTTACATTTATATCCCGCTCTTCCTCCAAGGAGACCAGAGCGGTGTACTACATACTTAAGTTTCTCTTTCACAACAACCCTGTGAAGTAGGTTAGGCTGAGAGAGAAGTGACTGGCCCAGAGTCACCCAGCTAGTTTCATGGCTGAATGGGGATTTGAACTTGGGTCTCCCCGGTCCTAGTCCAGCACTCTAACCACTACACCACGCTGGCTGAATGAAACAATCCTGCCAAGTATTGTGTCCCTTGGCTGGTATTAGCTGGAAGGCTGCTTTCTTTTGTTTAAGGTCTAGTACACTTAGTCATATAGTGTCTCTTCAATCTTTTTTTTAACTATTAGTATATCCTTCCTTTCTTTTGATCTGTATATAAATACAGTTATGTATTGTGCCCCTTTCTGCCTTTATGCTCCATCCATGCTTCCCATTATGGAGTTTGCTGGGGATTGTCTTATGGACTTGGATTGAGTACATCTTGAGGATGATAAATTTGTTTTGACTTTCCTCACTGGGTCGTTCACAGTAAATATCAGAGAGTGCTCACAAAAGGTTTTGTGTGTTCAGTATTCCCTTTAGGGTAATCTTTGTTCTTTTTCCTAACCTGTAGCTGGGTGAGTGCAAGATGGGGCTTGGCATCTTGTTTGGGTGGGTTGCTTTTTTTTTTTTTTTTAAATGTTAGCTGTGTTCTGAACATTTGATATATCTATAATTGGGCAGTAGTTTCCTAGGACTTACAGAGTGTTGTGCTGACCAGGATGTTTGTGGTTCTTTATGTTCTTTAGCTTTCTGAATGCTGCCTTAACACTGGCACTGTGTGTGACCTATTTATTGAAAGGAAGACAGGATGTCGCCATGTTTTCTGTCTGCACTTCTTGTAACATATTGGTATAGTAGTTCAATATCTTTTGTGATGGTGTGTAATAGGAATACTGCCAATGAAAAGTCAATGCATTGTGTGCTAAAGAGGCTTCTATACTATGGGCTCTACAGAATGAACTTTATGATTTGCTATGAGGTTTCAAAAATGTATATGTTTATTTCATTCTGATAAATAATACTTTTCTTCGTTAGATTTCCATCTGGGGAAGCAGACTTCATTGCCCTATGCAATGCTTTACGAGTAACAGACAGTGTGAGAGCAACTGCTTGGACCATCTATGAAAAGGTGTCGTCTATGAATGGCGTATTAGTAGTGAGTATATGGCTTTGTTTTTCGCAACATCATGGCTGTTCATATTAGCATGTGCTCAGCATATTAAGCTGTTAAGAAAAGGTCGAGACATAAACAGCAAATTGAAAAATTGAATTGTTGTTCTCTCATCATAGCCAGATCAAAAGTAGGGGTTTCTATCTTTATGTTTACCCCAGCTCGTGCACTCAAGTTGATTTGCAAATATTGGTATTGGTAAAAACATGTGTAACCTGGTTGTCTTGTTTAAAACTTCAAAAAATGATAACTTCCATGTCTTGTGAATATCACAGTATGAATCAGTTGATTTCCAGGTCCTAGAAAGAACTGAAATTGTTACATAGTACTAGTGTTGCAGAAGTTCATTAGCTAAACTATTGTCTTCAAGCATTTGTGACCAGTAATTTTAAAATGGGACACAGTTCTTTCCTGTGCACGCACAGTACTACTCATGCACAGAAGAATTTCCATGTCTCACTCCGTTTCTATGCATCTATAAGGGTACTTAGCACACCAGGCTGTTACAGGAAAGGGAGGTCTCTGCTTGCCTCTTGTATTCTGATCAACTGGGATCTGATCACAGATGCATATCCAGGTTTGTAGACCATCCGGGTACAGATGACACATGAAGCTGTGTCAGGCATGTGAGGGGAAGGATATGTGCTATCTCAGAGCTCTGTAGGTTTGCATTCACAGTTGTCTGAACAGGGCCAATGTATTGGGCACAGAAGGAATAAATATTCCAAAGGTACATGTAAACTATGGGGTAATATGGTAAATATGCAAATAACATACTGCAATTTAAAAACAAAACAAAACACCCCTCTCTAATTAGCCAATGTGACCTGGAGGGGGGAAGGTCCTTCTTGATCCTCAAATAGAGTTTTTAGGTCCTAAGAGAGAGAAATTTGCTTTCCAATAAAGTTCCCAAAATATAGCATTCCAGAACTCTGAAAACGTTCGCATTTTACAGTTCTGTTTGTACCAAAAATTGTATTGTATTGGGTATATTCACAGTACTGTTTTGCAAAATGTCTGTGCCAACTGATGCCATACTTGAGTACCATTCATTTTTGTGGAACTTGCACTGAGTTGTGTGCTCAGTAGGAGATAAAATATGCTAATTGGATCTGAAACTAGTTACATCTATCTATCTATCTATCTATCTATCTATCTATCTATCTATCAAATTGGCATATTACTATGAAGGTAATTTTTGCTCTTACATGAGTAGACAAAGCAAAATCTAAGTGTTAGTTCTTCTGTTCTGAAGCCGAGTTGCATTGTACATTGAAATTACCGCTTCTTTTCTCTAGGATTGCCATCTGAAAAAAGAATTGTGGGGGATCTGTATTTTTACAGCAGCAGTTGACCTGGATGAGATGACATTCACTTTTACAGAGCTTTTGAAATCTCTAAATATTAGGTAGGTTCTTTGCATCAGCCAAGGTCTATACAGATGCAATAGTATGGTAATACTCAATCTATATGAACAGTATTATGGTTTTCCTGATTCATTATTATGAATGAATCCCTCACTGCCTAAAAGTGATGGTTGACTACAGTCTGGGATTTGTCAAAGAATGGTTGTGTCTGATGACTGTGAATGTTTAGTCTGTTCATCTACGAAAGTGATATCTGAAATGTCGATTTAGCACATTGTGCTTGAAAAACAGCAGTTTTGATTGGGAGTCTTGGGGACAAAACAGACATGATGCAGGAAATCCGCCAAAGAATTTGCCTTTTTTCTTTAAAGTAGCTTTAACAGAGCTGTGACTATTATCAGGAAGTAGTACTGGGGGAAGGCATTTATTTATTTAAAATAGTTATTCTCTGCCCCTCCAGTACACTACTGCTCAGGTCGGCTCACATTATTAATAAAATAGATAAAATATAAAGTAAAAGATTAATAAAGTTAAACAAGTTAAAAGACCAGGCTAAAACCACATTAAAAATTAAAAATTTTTTTTTTCCAAATCAAAAGTTATTAGTAAAAAGCTAAGAACTTAAAAAGCCTATCAGATATAAGCAGCAGATAAAACATTTAAAAGCCTCTTTAAAGAGATGTCTTTAATTGTTTTTTAAAAACACAGAGGGAGGGAACATGGTGAAGCTCTTCCAAGAGGGCGCTTCAGAGCCAAGGTGCCACAGCCGAAAAGCCCCATCTCTAGTCCCTGCCAACTGGAGCTCAGTTAGTGAGCAGGGCCTGAGGAGCCGAGCAGAGGGCCTTGGCAGGTTCATATGGGCGAACCAACAGGTACACCAGTCCTAAGCCTTGTAGGGCTCTAAAAGATAAGACCAGCACCTTGAATCTAGCCTGGAAGTGGACCAATAACCAATGAATTTCTGGTCTTTTCACATGTTTTAGCTGTCTCTGTCACAAGATATTTTGTTAATTGTACCTTGTTGGGTTTTTTTCCATCTCTTGCTATTGTTTTTGTTTGTTCTGTTTTTTATTTTGTTGTGTTGTGTTGTTTTGTTCTTTATTTATTTATTTATCTCTTTAATCTTATTTATTTATTTATTTATTTATTTATTATTTTATTTTATTTTATTTATGCTTTGCCCCCCTTAAACATTTATACCTCCCCTCCCTGCTCATGGTGGCTCACAACACTTATAAAACAGTTGCAGTATAAAATCAGCCTTATAGAATTAACCAAATTAAACAAGTTAAAAATCCAAGCTAAAACCACAATCATAATTAGCTTTTAACATTTCAAATTAAAATCTTAAAGCTAAAAACTAAGAATTATAAAAACTAAAGAACCTACCAGATATATGCAACAGGTGAAACATTAAAAAGCCTCTTTAAAAAGATTTCTTTTTAGTTGTTTTTTGAAAAAACTGAGAGGGGGAGCATGGCGAAGCTCTTCATGGAGGGCGTTCCAAAGCCGAGGGGCCACAACCGAAAAGGCCCTGTCTCTAGTTCCCACCAATCAAATCTCTGTTAGTGGCGGGGCCATGAGCAGGGCCTGAGATGGCGAGCGGAGGGCCTTGGCACGTTCATCAACTGCTAAGCATTAGTGTGTGATTGTCAGTCAACACCTTCCCCTCCCCTTCTGGTGTGGCAGGCCTCCTGCCTCCTTCATTAGGAAGATCTTGTGCCTCGAACCCAACCAGATCATTTCCCATCATTTCATCTTCATGGACACTGGGATCCCGACACAAATGCATGCCCGTAAAGGGATAGCAAAAACAGTAACTCTGTCATAAAACTCTTTTGGGTACAAAGACTTTCTCATTAGTGGAGAACTGGAGGACTTGGCACAACATGGTTTTCAGTGACATTTTTAGCTGAATGTACAAGCTTAGGTTTTGCAGGGTGGGATTAAAGAATCGCAGATACCATAGACATCAAAGCATTTTTATCAATATACTTCTGTTGGGATGATGACCACTGGTAACTTGTCTTTGTTTCGCTGCCCAGCTCAGTTGAAGAGGAAAGCCCTCAGACAGATCAGTCTCCACTGAATGACTTTTATCAAGCATGCAGAGATAGTTGAACATAGTTGCTTTGCAGTGCCATACTCAAAATTGAGGGGTCCACTTGTTCATTAATCAACTATAGGTTTCCCAGACTCCTCCAGTGACCTTTCTTAATTATTTGGTTATTGCTGGATTCAGTTCTACATTGATATCCTCCTTCTTTGTCTTGTACTTGAATGTAGATGGCTGCCTTAGTTGATTTGTCCAACCAGTAGGAACAACTTCACTGAGTGTTGTTGGAGAAATCTCCAGGACTTTGTCTTAATGAGCAGAGGCCATACCATCCATCAGGTTCAAAGTTTATCATCATGACATGCCAGGTGCCTGCACACCTAGTAGTCTTGGCAAGAGTGTTTTATATAGTTACAGATGTTAATGCAAACATAGGCCAAACAATTAGGGGCTCATAGCACACTGTCTGAACCAATCATGATAGAATAAAGTATCAGCATTATGCAAAGTAAAGATTGTAAAGTTCCCCCCAGTCAGGAGCTTATAACATAACTAGTTTCCCAATTATAGTAAAGGCCAAATATCAGACCATATAACTAGTAACATTGAGAGTATGCACCAATCACCCTTTGCCAGTAGTTCTTAACACTCCAATCTATATTTTGCCCCAATTCCTTCAATTCCTTCCAAACATCAGATTGATACATATGTTACCATAGCAACCCTTGCAGCAGTACTGAAGTTCATAAGTCACAGGCCTAGTTAAGTTACTTGACTAGGCTCCAACCAGACCCAAATAAAGTTTTTCTTCATCAGTCTCCATAGTCTAACTGGGTATGGGCAGCTTTCTACACAGGAGGAATCATTTTGCCAATAGCAGCAGTAAAAGCAGAAACTTTGGTTTCAAGATATTTCAAGGTATGTGTTCAACTATGGTCCTAGTAATTCCCTGTTGCAGAATTCTCTTTGGAGGGAAGAATGTTGTTGACGAAGATAGTGTCCATGGTAGTGACTAATGAACTCCTCCTGAAAGGAGCCTGAGTAATAGTAGATATCACTTTACCGCAAGCGGGAGCTTTCATCCCAAGGATCTGGTCATCATCCCAAGGATCTGTACTTGGACTGGTGCTTTTTAATTTTTAATTCATAAATGATCCAGAAGTTGTGGTAAGCAGTGAAGTGGCCACATTTGCAGATGATACAAAACTATTCAGGGTAGTGAAATCCAAAACAGATTGTGAGGAGCTCCAAAAGGACCTCTCCAAACTGGGTGAGTGGGTGATAAAATGGCAAATATGGTTCAATGTTGGCAAGTGTAAAGTGATGCACATTGAGACGAAAAACCCCAACTTCACATGTATGCTGATGGGATCTGAGTTGTCGGTGACTGACCAGGAGGGGGATCTTGGGGTCGTAGCGGACAGTTTGTGGAAAGTGTTGACTCAAGGTGCGGCAGCTGTGAAGAAGGCCAATTCCATGCAAGGGATAATTAGGAAGGGGGTTGAAAATAAAAATGCTAATATTCTAATGCCCTTATACAAAACTATGGTGCAGCCACACTTGGAGTACTGCATATCATTCTGGTCACCACATCTAAAAAAGTACATTGTAGAACTGGAAAAGGTGCAGAAGAGGGCAACCAAAATGATCAAGGGTCTGGAGCACCTTTCTTATAAGGCAAGGCTACAACACCTGGGGCTTTTTATTTTAGAAAAAAAGACGTCTGTGGGGAGACATGATAGAGGTCTATAAAATCATGTATGATGTGGAGAAAATGGATAGAGAGAATGTTTTCTCCCTCTCTCACAACACTAGAACCAGGGGTCATCCCATGAAATTGATTGCCAATAAAATTAGGACCAACAAACGGAAGTACTTTTTCACACAACACATAATCAACTTCTGGAATTCTCTGCCACAAGATGTGGTGACAGCCAACAACCTGAATGGTTTTAAGAGGGGTTTGGATAACTTCATGGAGGAGAGATCGATCAACGGCTACTAGTTGGAGGGCTATAGGCCACTTCTAGCCTCAGAAGCAGGATGCCTCTGAATACCAGTTGCAGGGGAGTAACAGCAGGAGAGAGGGCATGCCCTTAACTGCTGCTTGCAGACTTCCAGCGGCATCTGGTGGGCCACTGTGTAAAACAGGATGCTGGACTCGATGGACCTTGGGCCTGATCCAGCAGGGCTGTTCTTACGTTATGTAATTTCTATGCAGGTGAAAACTCCCGCTCACGGTGGGCTTTCACTAATGTTGTAGGCTAATATCGTAGGAGACCGAGTGCGCTGTGAGGTCAGAGCAATGGAAGAAGCTAGGATTATGAGTAGCACAAATCAAGATTTTCAGTTTGTGTGTAATGGTGGTCTGGCTTAAGCTAATGGTCTGGCTTAAGCTAAGTTTGCTACTCTTAGCTGCCACTCTAGCTAAGGGAGCTTCAAACTCATGGTTTCAGATCATAGTTAATGAACCTGAAATAAACCATGTTGGTTTGCTTGATGCTGGTTCAGATTTCCAAATGAACCATAGTTAGACAAAATAAACAATGGTTTCATTTTACTTGCAGATTTGACCACTGATGAAGTTTGGACAGAACTTTCCTACTATAATATATTGAGACAGTATTGCCATATCTGAAGAAACATTGTGCAACTTTTGAATTAACAAATATGGGTATAGGGTGGGCTAGAAATTTAAGTAAGTAAATAGAGTCAAAAATATTTTGTCATTGCCTTTTGTGTTTTTTCAGTGTGTGCAAATTTGTGCACCTGATTAAAGAAATGGATGTCAACATGGACACCATTAGTACTAAAGTGGATAGTACTATATCCCGCCTGAAGAAAAAATACGATATACTGTTTGCACTCTACCAGAAGTTTGAAAGGTAAAATCCATGTTTTTTTAAATTGTATCTTAAATCTTTGGTCACTTAACTAGATGAAAAAAAACCCTGATGTTTGCTTAGTCAAGTATTTTTTAGTATAACTTGTAAAACGTTATTGAGGGGTTATGATGTTAGGAATCATTTTCTGTTCAGAGATTAAGGTGATTACAATTTCATTTCCTCTAACTTTGATTATTATATTTACTACTACTGTATTTACTAGAAGACCATATGAATGTAAAAATGAAATGCTAGTTTGATAAAAGGGCATAACTCTATGTATAGCACCCTCCAACATACTTGGAGAAATGATGGGATACAAGTATTTTAGTAATACTGTTTTAGTGTTTAATCCAGCCAAGTTGCCAAAATGCTTAATTCATCAGTTTGATTTCTACTGGATCATTCATTGTATTATTATTTTTTACCTAAACTATGGCTTATTGATGCTTCAATATCTCTAGTTGATTATTGTGGTAAAATTGATTGAACTGCCTGGGGAAATTCCAGACAGGCTAAAATCTCAAGTTTGCTTGGTTGCATTTTGGAGAATTTCCCAATCCTATTCTTTACTGATGAGGATTTCCCAACTAAATGCACTTTAAATCTCCTCTTTGAGACCATGGTCTTCATTATCCCTGAGTTACTCACTACTATTTCCCCCCCAGTTTTACTACCAACAAAGATCCCATTCCTTCTGAGCCAAAAATAATTTATCTTTATCAACTGGATAGACTCTGCACATTGGACGGAACCTGGGAAATCAAACCTGAGTATTTGGTATCCTTCTGAGGAACCTCTATGAGTTATGAAGTTTTTAGTTCCTTCCACAAATACTATGATGACTAGCTTAGGTTAAAGGGTAGACCCACTATAGAGTAATGTAAGCTTGCCTGAATAAACCCGGTGCAGAGATTAAGATTTAAACAAAGATATAGTTTAAAGAAAATCAAGATATCATGCAATTACAAAATAAATATAAATTAACTTTCCCCCCCTCCGGCTTAACTATAATAATTTTAGAAATGACACACAGTCCAATAAGGATTTCTAAATAATAAAATTGCTGAGCAATTGCATCTTAGGTTTGGCCATCAGCACCATGGTTAGTTCCCATTGGTTTCAGAGGGACAGCTGAAGCCTGTTCAAAACCTCTTTAAGGGAGATCTCACAATGGAAGACAGAAGGTTGCTTGACACCACTTAACCAGCAGCCAGTCAATGTATAGTTTGCATGGGTTCAAAAGTTTAATTACCCATGATTATGTAGTCTTAAATAACTTGAGATAGTTTCTTGAGTTTGACTTTCCCTGTGTATTTTTAAATTTAATATTTAGGAGCATAGGAAATTGTGGGCTTAATTGTAGGTTAGGAACATAAGATTGTTTACACATGTTTTTATTATAATTCGTTTTGGAGATCAGGGTGCTTACCTGCCTCTCTAACAAAGGAGTTGGGTTTTTAATCAAAGCGAAAAAAAGCCCCTATAATAGATGTGAGATCCCTTTTCATAAGGGTAGCTTATGTACTTGATATACTAGTTTTCCCTCATGACATTCATTTGGGTTCATGCAAAATACAAGATTGTGATACAGAGCATCCTGTGCATGTGAAAACATGTGTATAAGTATGCCACAATGCATGGAAGGTGAGTCAGTAGCAATTCCTATAGGCCAGTATTTGCATAGCACCAAGGTAATAGTGCAAATCTTTCAATACAAGGCCTGAATCCTAAATTGGTGTTATGTCATGCATTCCTGTCCTGACTTTCACCAATTCCACTTTCTTGCTGCAGCTCCCTGTACCACATCCTACATTATTCTGAAGGATTCTTTGACCTTCAGATTTTTGGGAGGATGCAGAGGCTATATTATTATTATTTATTATTTCTTGTTTACACAGTCAGACAGGTCTTATTGACTGGTTTGTTTTATCCAGACATCGAGTCCTTCCCAAGGACTTGGGATGGCTGAATTTTATTGTCAATTGTTATAGATATCGTCGCAGAATATAGGCTTTTCCCAGTAAAGCTGCTTTTTGTAATTGGCTAATGGTGATTTCTGTGACCCCTATGGTGTTGAGGTGCTCCTTCAAGGTCTTTTGGAACTGCACCCAGGGCGCCAATTACCACTGGGATTATTTTGGTCTTTTTCTGCCACAGCCTTTCAATTTCAGTTTGTAGATCTTTGTATTTGGTGATTTTTTCTATTTCTTTTTCTTCTATTCTGCTATCCCCTATTGCTGTGTCAATTATTTTGACTTGTTTTTCTTTCTTCTCAACTACAGTTATATCTGGTGTATTGTGTGGCAGATGTTTGCCTGTTTGTAGTCGGAAGTCCCATAATATTTTTACGTCTTCATTTTCTTCAACTTTTTCAATTTTATGGTCCCACCAATGTTTGGCTACAGGTAGCTTGTATTTTTTGCAGATGTTCCAGTGTATCATCCCTGTTACCTTGTCATGCCTTTGTTTGTAGTCAGTCTGTGCGATCTTTTTACAACAGCTGATTAGGTGGTCCACGGTTTCATCTGCTTCTTTACAAAGGTGGCACTTGCTGTTTGTTGTTGATTTTTTGACTTTTGCTCTTATTGGATTTGTTCTTATTGCCTGTTCTTGTGCAGCCAGTATTAAACCCTCTGTTTCTTTCTTCAAGTAACCATTCTTAAGCCATTGTCAGGTCTTGGTGATGTCTGATTTTCCACTTATATTGTGCAAATATTGACCATGCAGTGGCTTATTTTTCCATTTTTTTGCTCGGTTCTTGACTTGTTCGTTCTTGTAGGCCTGCTTTGTTTCGTTGGTGTTGAATAGTTTCGCATTATTGACCATTTGAAGTGCACCTTCTTCACTGTCCTTGATAAATTCTTTAAGGCCTCTTTTCTCCTCCTCTACTGTTTGATGGACTTGCAGCATTCCTCTTCCACCTGAGCTGCGAGGGAGGTATAGCCTATCGACATCACTGCGCGGGTGCAGAGCATGATTGATGGTCATGATTTTCCTGGTCTTACAATCCAGCGTCTCTAGCTCTGCCTGGGTCCAGTCTATTATTCCTGCAGTGTCTCTGATAACAGGTATAGCCCAGGTGTTTATGGCTTGTATGGTGTTCCCGCCATTGAGTTTGGACTTGAGGATTTTTCTAACTCTCCTGATGTATTCACTTCCCATTTTTCTTTTAACTTCAGTGTGTGCAATGTTATCAGCCTGGAGAATGCCCAAGTATTTGTAATGTTCTTTCTCTTCCAGGTTCTTGATGTTGCTTCCATTGGGCAGTTCTATTCCTTCTGTTTTTCTTATTTTTCCTCTGTTCATTATTAATGCAGCACACTTGTCTGGTCCAAACTCCATTGCTATATCACTACTGAATATATGGACAGTGTTTAGCAGTGATTCAATTTCTGACTGGGACTTTCCATACAGCTTCAGATCGTCCATGTACAGCAGATGGTTGATTTGACTGGATGTTTTAGATGTTTGGTATCCGAGGCCTGTTTTGTTGAGTATTTGTGAAAGTGGGGTCATGGCGATTACAAACAATAGAGGGGATAGTGAGTCCCCTTGGAAAATGCCTCTTCTAATGCTAACCTGTCCAAGTGTCTCGCCATTGATTGTTAACTGTGTACTCCACATGCTCATTGCTTTTTAAATAAATATCTGAATGTTTTTGCTGACCCCAGTTGTTTCTAAACATTTTAGTATCCATGTGTGAGGCAATGAATCAAAGGCTTTCTTGTAGTCAATCTATGCAACACTTAGATTTGTTTTTCTTCTCCTGCAGTTTTCTAAAATCATTTTGTCAATCAGCAGCTGGTCTTTTGTGCCTCTGGTGTTTGGGCAATTTCCTTTCTGTTCAACTGGAAGCTGTTTGTTAGTTAATAAGTGTTGCATCACTTCATCTGCTATTATTCCAGTTAATAATTTGAACATGGTTAAACATTATTCCTTGTTTACACAGTCAGACAGGTGTTATTGACTGGTTTGTTTTATCCAGACATCGAGTCCTTCCCAAGTACCTGGGATGCCAGAATTTTATTGTCAATTGTTATAGATATCATCGCAGAATATAGGCTGTTCCCAGTAAAGCTGCTTTTTGTAATTGGCTGATGGTGATTTCTGTGGCCTCTATGGTGTTGAGGTGCTCTTCAAGGTCTTTTAAAAAATTATTATTATTATTATTATTAATAATAATAATAATTCGATTTCTATACCGCCCTTCCAAAAATAGCTCAGGGCGGTTTACACAGAGAAATAATAAATAAATAAGATGGATCCCTGTCCCCAAAGGGCTCACATTCTTAAACGAAACATAAGATAGACCCCAGCAACAGTCACTGGAGGTACTGTGCTGGGGGTGGATAGGGCCAGTTACTCTCCCCCCCGCTAAATAAAGAGAATCACCACGGTAAAAGGTGCCTCTTTGCCAAGTTAGCAGGGGACTATATGTTTCTGACTGTTTGCGTGTGGGAGGCCCTAAGTATGATGATCCTTCTGGTTGTATGTGTCAGGACTCAACCCAGTTACCTCAAATCTGAGACTTCTTTATAGGTGGTATATAAATGTGCTAAATAAATAGTCTTGCTCATATACCCTGATCTGAAGCATGTTCATATTCAAGCAGACTTATTGAATAGAATAACTGAGCAAAGCGGCACCTTTTAAAGTGGTGAATCTTCTATAATTAGCAGGGGGAGAGCCACTGTCCCTATTCAGCCCCAGCAAAACATCCCTCCCATGGCTGTTGCTGGTGTCACCCTTATGTGTCTTAAAAAAAAAACAAAAAAAGATTGTGAGCCCTCTTGGGATAGGGAGCCATCTTATCCATATATTTAAACCCCGTAGGCGTGTCTCTGTGGGGATGCGTCCCGGCTGTGAGGAGGCGGCAACGGTGGTAGCCGCTGCAGCCCTAGCCCCGCCATCGCAGCCGCGGCCTGGGCTGGGAGGAGGCGGGAGGCAGTGGGACAGACTGGCCCTGGAGGCGCCTGCAGGGGTCAGTGGGGACTGGGCAGTGGGGTGCAGCCCCCTCACCTGTTGCAGCCTGGGGTGGGAAGGAATCGGGCGGCGGGGCTTCCCTATTCGCCGGAGAGGAGTGGCGGCGAGACCCTTATTGGCCGCCCGCAGCCCGGTGAGGCTCTATGTGGGGGAGGGGGAGGAACGTAAGGGAGGGAGGACAAGAGAGCACACGCCTCAAGGGAGTGGGGGAGAGAGGAGAGGCCGGGGCAGGAGGGAGTGGAAAACAGCCGGCCCCAAAGCACACAGATGCTCTGTGCGGGTTGGCTAGTTAATTTTATTTTCTATGTAAATGGCTTAGAGAATTTCTATTGAAAAGTAGTATATAACTGTTGGTAGTAGTAGCAGAATTCACCAAGAGTATTTGCTGATCAAGTGCTAGATGCCTTCTGCTTGTGCTACCTAGTGCTTCTGCAAGGGTGTGTGTGTGGTTTTTGCTGATTTCCACCTTTTCTAGTCCCCTACATCCTTGAAAATCTGTTTCTAAGGGTTGGGGGATCTTGAGGAGCAAATGTGGGGAGTGGGTCATGCAGGGGACTGAAGAAGGAAGTCAGTATTGGGGGAACTGCATGCCCCCTGTCATGATGCTAAACAGCACAATCAGGAAGTGGGGTTGGATACATTCCATTGTGTCTTAAGTCTGGAATGCTACTGAAAGTGATGGGGGAAAGGCTTACATTGCAGATTTCCATATTTGCATTTGTTTGATTGATGCTAACAGCCGGTGGTCTTCTAATAATAGCTTTATTTATTGGCTGCCATATAAAATTGTTCGATGGATGAGGGTGGGGGGAAAGAGTTCCCCCCTCCACTTACCTGGGAGTAAGCGATATTGAACATAGTAGAGCTTTCTTGTATGTAAAACATGTATAGAGTAGCATTGTAAAGCAATACAAGGATTTTAGGATGCAGTGCATGTTTAGCTGGAAATTAAAAAAATCTTATAGATTTTGAAATATATAATGCAATTTGTGCTGGTCAAGGACTGTAATCAAGAATTCATTCATATAGTGCAATTATCTGTTTTGTTTTTGTTCTTAGGACTTGTGGACTTATCTATGTTGACCAGTCTAGTTATCAGTAAGTTTGTTTTTATACAATAAATGAGGATTCTTAAAAAACAGGTGCATAAGTTTCATAGGGACAGCAGTGGGTAATGGGCGGAGGAAAGCAAGTGTGTTTGACATACCTTACAGTGAAGCTATATTTGTGCATTAAATGACAAAAATAAAAGCATCGATTGGGTTGGAGAGAAATGTGAGCAGAAGGAAGCTCACATAATAGGGTTTTCCTCTCCACTGCAGCCCCCTGTGCCCCTCTGACAAAGTCACTTTTGAGTGTCAAGGGACCCTTGGGAAGCAGATCACCTGTTGCATGGGAGGCTGCAGGGTTGGGGGGGGTAATATGCCAGGACTGAGTGGAGGCATCTTTCCTTCTGCCCAGAGGGGCAGAATGGAGCTCCAGCTCCACCTTCCTCTGCAGCTCCATGGTCCATATCACCTGATCCTCAGCAATTGCTTTTCAGGGGGCTGCAGTGCAGAGGAGGAGGAGGAGGTGGGAGAGTCTCTTTTTCTGGACTAAAGCCTGTGAGACTTGTGTCAAAATAATTGTGATTAAGACTTACTGTGAATTTAGCAGCTGCAGGACATGAAAAGCATCTCATCTGAAAGCTTTAAGCTTAGAATAAACATTAAGAAACACAGCTATAGATTAAATATGTTTGGCAGATCTTTAGAAGAAAGCGTAAATAATCCTACAGGAGCTGCAAGGTCTTGCTCCCAGCCTAGATTTGTCTTGATTGAATTAAGAAGCAGAAGGTCATCCTACTACTTCGACTTTTCTTGGGGTTTGTAATTGTTACAAATGCTCTCTGCAGAAAACACTTAATTGCAAAAGCAAGCAGTTGTCTTTGTTCAAGCATTCACAAGTGTAACTATATTTTTTCTTGACCTAGTAGCACATTGCTACACAAAACATTCATCCCTTGACCGTAGCCTTCAATGAATCTTCAACCTGGTGTTGGATTTAGGCATTGGATGTATGAGGGACCTCTGAATTAAAAAAATTAAAATTAAACTTTATATAATTGGTTGAAAATAAAGGAGACGGGTGTGGTGGTCCTGGTGGTGGACCTGTTCTGATTTTAAAAAAACATATGGCTACATAATTGTTTATAATATTGAGTTTGTAAATCTGTGCAGAAACAACTAAGCTATATTGAAATTTCATTAGACCAGGACCTGGTTTTTTGAAAATCTAATTCTGAATCCATTTGATTCTGGGACCCCATGATCCTGAGATCAGTTTTGATCTTTGCCAAGTATATGGGGCCTTTTAAGCTTGACATAGCTTAGGACCTCAGCATGTTGCCTTCTGGCTTTTCTTCAACTGCATAACTTAAAATTGTTATAAAGCAGAAAATGAGGAATTCTTATTGCAGTGTTTTTGCATTCTTTTATAGAACTTCTGAACTAAGTTCTTCATTAGTTCTAAAATTATGTTGGATCATGTTTCTTCTGGCAAAAGGTAAGTAATATGTTTAGATGTATTACAGCTCAAATGATACTTAGTTTGTGATGCTGGTCTTATATCCTCTGTGCGTTGACTACTTTGGCTGTAACTTAACAGTGTTGGGACTGCAGGATACTTGGATTATCTTCTAATATGCTAAAGCATGCCTTGAGGGGAAAATGATAGTTAATCTTTATTATTATTCCAGCAGTTATCTTAACAATACAGCTGAGGGGGAAAAAGATAAAAGCTTATTTTATCAACTGAAGACTTAAGAATAATATTTCTCTAGCTTTGAGAATCTTACTGTGTATATGAGAAAGTGTGAGAGGGACCCCACATAGATTCATTAACTGCATCTTTGTAAGAGCAGAACAATAGCTTAGCAACTATGTTTATGCCAAGAGAGCAACTTATTGAAACTTATGCCTTGTGTATTGCTTTCTATTGTATTTAAGCTACTATTCTGTGTAGGCACATCCTAAAATTTTACCATAAAAGTTATATGCTAGGCCAGTGGTCCTGAAGCCTGGTTTTTTCATTGACTACTTGGAAATTGTTATGGCTTTTTGGTGGAAAAGCCTTTTTGTTTGTGCTGGGGTGCCTTGGCAGAGCAGTGCTCGATGTACTCCACAGATGTGCAGCTACCACACAGCAGTATTGAGAAGCAGCTGCCAGTGACCCCCTCCTCCTTTCTTTTCTTGAGAGCAGAGAAAGGAGGAGTGAGGTGTGCCTGTTTGGCTGCTGCTCTGTCAAGGCAGGCTGCGGTACTTTGGCTCCATGCCTTTCTTCCTGTCTTTGGAGCAGAGAAGGAAGGCAGTGGAGTTCTTGGCTCCTGTTTGGTCAAGGTATGCAGTGCACTTTGGCCCAGAAGTAGCTGCTAAGGACCTCTCCCTTCTTTCTTCCAAAGTAGGGAAGGAAGGCATGGACTATGTCCATTCACCTGCCACTCTGATGAAGGTCCCCAATGTTCCTTGGAAAAGTGGCAGCCAAATGGATGTGGTCCATGCTTGCCTTCCCTGCTTTGGTGGAGAGAAAGAGCACACCTTCTTCTCTGCTCCAAAATAGGAACATCGTTTCACTTCCTCCTCCCATGCCCAGCCTCATTGTGTTGGCTACAAATAGTAACATGTGGTGTCTTGTACTTGCAAAATGTCCGAATTGCCACCCAGCTATTTCTGCTCCTGCTCCCTGTTGCATCTCGGCAGTGCAGGAAAGAGATGCAGTGAATGTGCACTGCTGTTCAGTGGGAGGAGGTGTGACTTAGCAAGTACCATTTTTTACTTGTGTGCTGGCCAGCCCTGTTGGCCGCCTGAATGGAGCTCACGGACTATGATTTCAAAACATCTAAACTAGACAATAAAAATATCAATGATTGTAAAGTAGGAAATTCCTGAACCTGGGAAAACCTACAGCACAATGCCAGGCGTGTTTACTCTAAAGCCTCTTTGAGAGCAGTGTGACTTCCTCTCTAGTAAGTGTGCTTTGGATTGCAGCCTTAGTTTTGTAAAGTTTTATGCCTCTGAAGAATATGTTTCCTGAAAAGTCAAGTTAGCATTTCTTTAAAACTTAATATATACAGTAGTGTGCTACTTAAAGTGCATGACATGTAAGTAGTTTGCCAGCAAGGCACAAGGTAATATATATTCCTAATCTAATTTTCCTAAATCTGATATGACTAATGTCTTGCTTAGTGCCTTAGTTCGGCGGCCAGATTGGTCTCTGGGGCAACCCAGAGAGACCATATTACACCTGTTTTGAAACAATTGCACTGGCTGCTGACATGTTTCTGGGCAAAATACAAAGTGCTGGTTATTACCTTTAAAGCCTTGAACGGCTTAGGCCCAAGTTACCTCAGAGAGCGCCTTCTTCTGTGTGATCCCCACCACACATTAAGGTCATCTGAGGAGGTTCGTCTCCAGTTACCACCAGCTCGTCTGGTGGCGACTCAGAGGCAGGCCTTCTCTATAGCTGCTCCGGGGCTGTGGAATGCGCTCCCTGCGGAAATCCGTAATTTGAATTCTCTATTAGCCTTCAGGAGAGCCCTTAAAACATATCTGTTTGGCCTGGCTTTCCAGGGTTTTTAAATTGGTTTTAATATTTTAACCCAGTTTCAGGGTTTTTAATTACTGCCACTGTTTAATTGTTGTTTTAAAATGTTTTTAAATTGTTAATTGTTATATTGTGTTTTACTTTTTTGTTTTAGCTCTTTACTGTTTTAATGGTTTGTTTTAATTGTAAACCGCCCTGAGCCATTTTGGAAGGGTGGTATAAAAATCAAATAAATTTAATTAATTAACTAATTAATTTAAAAAGACAGATATTCAGTCAAAACAGAACTCTTACTTCTTTAATGTTTTCAGGGAAAGTATTACAGATGGAAGATGATCTGGTTATCTCCTTCCAGTTACTGCTTTGTGTTCTTGATTACTTTATCAAACTATTGCCTCCTGCTGTACTCAAGGAACCATACAGTAAGAATTTCACCTTTTTTCCAGTCAGCTTAACAGTTCAAAAAAGTTGTATACATTAATCATAAAAACTCTGCACATAAGAGATTTAGCATGTCCTGTTGTACATGTTTCATATGTCGGTTCACATTTTTTTTAAAAAAAAATTTTAAGTCTTTAAAGTGAACTTGGCAGGATGTTTACTTTGGAACTCTTCCATTTGCTGTTTCACTTATATTTGCACCCCTTAGCCAATGCTGTAACAGAGTAGTTGTCTAGCACCACTGCTGTGTGTGAAAGAAAGGGCCGTGAAAAATCAAAACACTCTATTTTGAATCAGATCAATAAAATAAAGGCTATCAGTAGCAGCATTTTTATAGCATTTGCATAACTTTGGTTTTAACTGCCCACGCATCTTAAGTACCTGATAATTCCCAGGTTCCTCTATTCCTTTTTCGCTTGAAAAGAGAAGCCTTTTTCTCTCTCTTCTACATCTCTGGAAATACTAGCAGTGATAATAAATTGGAGATTGAAACACAGAAATATTGAAACCCTGAGGGGGTGTGTATTCATGATGACAAAAGTAAAACTGGAGCACTTTTCCCCCTAGCAGCACAATAAACTGCATATATTTGCATGTGTACATTAAAATGCCAAGGGTGTGATGCCTTTCCTTGAAATAATAAGTTCCTAGCTGGATAACCAGCCTGCTGCCACCACTTGAGGAATTTTTAGCACTCACCCTGAACCCTCAAGTGTATCACTTCTGGTAGTCCATCTTCTTTTGTTGCATGGGAATTGACAGCGATGGAGCTGCATTGGATATCCAGCAACCAATGATTAATTTTTGTTTAAAACTTCTCTGTACTACACAGGGCTAAATAAAATGAATCTTTCACCTTGAAGCACTCACTCCAACTGACTGACACTGATTCCCTCAATCTGCATATAGAATGCCCACTGTGCTTTTGCTGCCTTTACAACATTCAACACAAACCTCCAGTATAGCTTTGTGTCTTTATCCACAAACACTCACACACACTCACATTTTCTGTGGATGCTTGCTCAGCTACTGCGCGCCTGCCAGAAATTGCTGTGTGGGGGGCTGGAAGTTGGTCCGTGTGTGCACACATGCTCACCTTAGAGGAAACAGTGGCCTAAGCCCCTTTTAAAGCCGTCCAAGCTAGTGGCCATCACCACACCCCATGGCAGAGAATTCTATAGATTAATTATGCATTGTGTGAAAAAGTACTTCCTTTTGTTGGTCCTACATTTCCTGGCCTTCAGTTTCATGGGGTGACCCCTGGTTCTAGTGGTGTGAGAGAAGGAGAAAAATTTCTCTGTCCACTCTCTGTACTCCATGCATAATTTTATACACTTTGTGTTTAAAAACAGTTATCTTCTGTGTTCAAGATATGTTTGGTCTTGTATTTTGCTTTTTTGGTGGTGGTTACCATCATGATGTATGATTTACAAACTTGCCTTCTTATAGGATCTGTGAGTACAGTGTCTGCCAATGGCTCAACTCGAACATGCAGGCGAGGTCAGAGCAAGACCGTGCGTACAACAAAAACAGACACAGAGATAAAAGTTATTGAAGAACTTTGTAAAGAACATGATTGTAATTTGGATGAGGTAAGACCAGTTTTGGGTTTCAGACCAGAAAATTGCTGTCTCCATTGGTGCAGTGTGTTCTCGTTGCTCCCTTCCTTCCGCAATTCCCTGCCTCCTCCACCTGTCCTTCCCTTAGATACCAGTTTCTCAGCATGTCAGCACCTCTGTTCCTGTCACTCAGCTTCATACCTCCTGAGACCTTTAACCATATTCAGTAGCGTCATTCTTCACTGCGTCATTCAGTATTCTTCAGTAGCGTCATTCTTCGCGTACAACAAAAACAGACACAGAGATAAAAGTTATTGAAGAACTTTGTAAAGAACATGATTGTAATTTGGATGAGGTAAGACCAGTTTTGGGTTTCAGACCAGAAAATTGCTATCTCCATTGGTGCAGTGTGTTCTCGTTGCTCCCTTCCTTCCACAATTCCCTGCCTCCTCCACCTGTCCTTCCCTTAGATACCAGTTTCTCAGCATGTCAGCACCTCTGTTCCTGTTGCTCAGCTTCATATCTCCTGAGACCTTTAACCATATTCAGTAGCGTCATTCTTCACTGGGTCTTGGGGTGCAAGTGCAGGTGATGGCACCCCACTCACTCTGTGTGGGGCCCCCACTGCCCAGCACTCCTGACTCTGAGTTCTTGTTGGATGCCAGCAGCGGCTGCCAGTTGCAAGTCCCACTAGGGTGGCTGGTTCTTTCCATGTTTCTTCTCCCTGTAGCAGCGGCACCGTCCCCCGAAATGGAGGCATTCCTCCTCATTTCCTGGGCTGGTGGTTGCCGCCATCACTGCCACATTTCTCCCGCAGCCCCGGAGGCCTCGCACAGCTCCCCCTTGTTTTCCTCAGCAGCCCATCCTACCTTTCCTTGCATCATCTCAGCTTCTGAGGCAGGCTTGCTTTCTCTAGTCAGCCACACCCCCTCCTAGGCTTCCAGTCATATCTTGTACTGCCTCAAGGATCCTCCTCCTCCTCCATGTTCCTCTCACCAGCTGAGCCACCCCTCATGTTCTTGTGGTAGTTCAGCAACTCCAGCATTTTTGCAGCCAGTAAAGAGGGACACGAGCAGGCAGGCAGCCATAGAAGTAAGTCCCACTGTGCTGGACTGAGCATATGCCATGTAGGTTTGTGTAAGACTGCAACCTAAGAGCCTCAGAATCTTAACTATAACTTCACAAGTTCACGTTAAATCAGCCCAAACCATTCCATCAGTGATACTTTAACACAAGGAAATATGGCTGGCTTCAGAGCAATGCTGGAGAAGCATCTGCTTTAAAGGGCACTTGGCTGGATGAGAGATCCTGTGAGAAAACATTCTATATTTGTCCAACTTATTTGCTTTTTAAATTGCTTGCTTCCAGGAAATCAGGCGATCTCGGTCCTCCTCCTTTATTCATTCTCCCTTCTAGCATTTTTCTCATGTACTCAGAGTAGTCTATTTTCTTCACCCACCTCTGCATATCCTTATCACCAGTTTCCTAGGTCTAATTCCTCTCCAAACCACTTTGTCTTTTCTTTCTTTCCCCCCATCTCACACATCAGAATACAACCCTGAATTTCAGATTACCCCCTTTAAAAATATGGGTTAAATATAAGTTATACTACTTACCCAAAAGGAAGAAGACTCTGAACTTAAGACAACCTCCCAATTTCTAACATTAAGTAACTTGGAAAAACTAGTCTTAGATTTGGGTATATACAGTATTGCAGTCATTGAAAATAATGGGAGTACTCCATGAGTAAGTTAGACTAGATGTAAGCCAGGGACAAAGGAAGAGGAGAGAGTGGCAGGATTGTCCTTGCAAAAATTGATATCTGCAAGTATGTTCAGAATTCCTCCCCCTCGCAAAAAAAGTCAACCTTTCCCTGAGTGTATTATGGTGTGAAAAGTAGTGCATTCTGCTAATTTGTGGCAGGACTGTCCATGCAAAATTTGGTAGTTTCAGGTGAGTGGGAAGTGCTTTATTCAGAACTTCTTATATATCAATTTTGATATATTTAAATATATTGTGAATCTATTTGGAATTTCATATACAGGTGAACCAGTGGCGGATAATGGAACCAAGGATACCGAGGCATTGAGACAATGAGACTCAAGTTTAGATTCTGGTGGTGGGGACACCTTCATACTTACAGTATGAAATCAGACAATAAATCAGCCATGTTATGCATGTAAATAATAAGAGGGATATCTTTAAAAGTGACAATGTTCTGTTGTGTGTGTTCTTTTAGGTGAAAAACGTTTACTATTCTACTTTTATTCCATTCCTGAATTCTGTGGGTTTTACAGCTGTCAATGGGCTTCCAGAGGTAATACAAATTAATATTTGCTGCTACTACTACTACTACTACTACTACTACTTATATATTGCTTTTCAACAAAAGTTTGCAAAGCAGTTTAGATAGAAAAATAAACCAACGATTCCCTGTCCCCAAAGGGCTCACAGTCTAAAAAGAAACATAAGGTAGACACCAACAGCAGCCACAGGAGCCACAAAGATGGAGGACAGATTCCACTCATGGAAATGTATGGGTCTGGAGAGTTTCCTAATGGCTTGGGGAGCCATCGCGGGAAAATGATCTTGGTGAGGCCCTGGCTGATCTCTGGAATAGGGAGATGACCAGAGTTGCATATATGATCATGCCTAATTGCCCTCTTTCCAGCCATAGAGCCTGGGGGAGGGGTACTCACTGTGAAGCAGCAGACAATTAAGAAACTGGGTAGGAGGAATTGTTATTTATTTCATACATTTGTATACCACCCTAAACCCATGTGTCTGGGTGGTTTACTACAAATATAACATTAATATAATTTAAAAACAAATTCACAATTCTACAAATCTTTTTAAAAACCTGGATGAATAAATGCATCTTAAGAGTCTTTTTGAAAGCAGTCAGAGATGGAGAGGCTCTTATTCCATCAGGGAACACATTCCAAGGCAAAATGAAAGCAGTGGTGGAGGGAAACTTAATACAAATCTGAACAAATATGGGTTAGAACCCATTATTGGGACTATTCCATGGCTTTGATGGCAGCAAAGAGAAACTACTTGTCTGGCAACATTGCATCCACAGATAATCCAGGTGAACATTTTCGGATGATTAGGGGTCATCCCCCCCACCCACCCCCACACATCTTGCTCAGTAAAGGATACCTTGATGGTCCACAGTGACCACATTGCAAGGTACTCTGTAGATAAAATCACTCACATCTGCTGTAACTTGGATTTCTCATTGGCAAATCTAGAGAATGTACCAGTGGCACCTACTTGCCCTGACTGTGATTTGTTTTAGGCTTGTCTTGCCCAAAGATGTCAACAGATTCTTGGGAGTGTGAGGGCATCTGCTCAACTGTTGCCTTGCCTGGCTGATAAAAGCAATCGGGGGGCTGACCGATTCAGTTGGGGGAGTTTTGAATGCTCCATTGGCTGGGGGAGTGGTGCCATTGAGCCTAAAACGGGTGATAATCCATCCTAAGTAGCCATCCTTCAATCTGTGACAGCTATCAGATCTTTTAAGATAGGAGTGATATGGTCTCTCCAAGATGACCCAGAGACCAACCTGGCTGCCGCATTCTGGACTAACTGTAGTTTCTGGACTACATACAAAGACAGCCCCACATAGAGCGCATTGCAATAGTCAAGTCTGAAGGTGACCAGCAGATGTACTACTGTTCTGAGGTCATTTATCTCAAGAAATGGATACAGCTGGCATATCAGCCAAAGCTGATAAAAGGTGCTTCTGGCCACTTCCAACCTGGGACACTAGGGAGAGTTTTGTGTCCAGAAGCACCCCCAGACTGCATACTTGTTCCTTCTGGTGAAGTGTGACCTCATCCAGAACAGGCAGATCAAAATCATCTCCTGAGTTCCGACCCTGCACAATAAGTACCACCATCTAATCTGGATTCAGCCTCAGTTTGTTACCTCTCATCCAGCCCATCACTGCCTCCAGGCAGGCATTTAGGTAGGTTATGCCTTCTCCCGATGATGTTGACATGGAGAAATAGATTTGGGTGTCATCAGCATACTGATAACACCCTTCACCAAATCTCCTGATGATCTCTCCAGTGGTTTCATGTAGATGTTAAACAACATCGGAGACAATACAGAGCCCTGAGGGATACCATACCAGAGTTCAGTTTTTGAAGAACAACAGTCCCCGAGAGACACCATCTGGAATCTGCCCTAGAGTTAAGAGTGGAACCACTACAAAGCAGTGCTTCCCACCTGCAACCCTCTCAGACGCTCCAAAAGGATACTATGGTCGATAGTATCGAAAGCCGCCAAGAGGTCCAAAAGGACTAACAGAGTCACACCTGTCAATTCCCAATTAGAGATCATCCATCAGTCCGACCAAGGCAGTCTCCACCCCATAGCCCACCCAAAAGCTGGTCTGAAACGGGTCTAGATAATCAGTTTCATCCAAGACTGCTTGGAGTTGGGAGGCCACCACCCTCTCAATTACCTTGCCCAGCCACGGAAGGTTGGAGACAGGCCTATAGTTGCTCAACTCTGAGGAATCCAGGGAAGAGTTCTTAAGAAGTGGTCTAATAATTGCCTCCTTAAGACAAAGAGGCATTCTTCCCTCCCTTAGAGAAGCATTTATGATATCTACCAGGCCTTCTACAGCAACCTCTCTTCCAGATAGTATTAGCCACATCGGGCAAGAGTCAAGAGAACAGGTGGTAGGCCACATCGCTCCAAGCAGCTTGTCCACATCCTCACAAGTCACAAACTGAAACCGATCCAGCCTAACCACATAAGAGGAGTCGCTGGACACCTCCGATTCAGACACTGCAGTAATTGTGGGGTCTAAATCCAAGTCAGCCTGAATACGAGAGATTTTATCCACACACAAAAACCATTAAACACATCAGAGCTGGTAATCGATGGTTCCAAATTCTGATTCAAGGGAGGAGGGGCACTCACTAGCCTTCTCACAACCCTGGAGAACTCCACTGGACGTGAACTTGTGGACGGAATACGGGCCAAAAAGAATCGCTTCTTTGCTGCCCCTATTACCAGAGCATAGATCTTCAAATGTGCTCTATGTTGTAATCTTCTGGATTCAAGTCGAGTCTTCCTCCACTTGTGCTCCAGTCATCTACCTCGCCGCTTCAGCCCCTGTAGTTCTGTATACCAAGGGGCCAATTTTGAAGTGGGTCGGAGAGGATGCTTAGGTGTGATCATGTCTACTGCCCTGGTGAGCTTTCTGTTCCAATTCTCCACCAGGGCATCAACAGGATCACCGGCAGAGCCAACACTAAATCACTCCAAGGCTTCTTGGAACCCTATTGGATCCAGTAACCTTCTTGGGCGGACCACTGTAATGTGCCCCTCGCCCTGCGAAGGTGGGGTGTGACTGTGAGTCCAACCTTAACCTGATGATGGTCTGTCCATGACAATGGGGAAATCACAGGAGTCCTCACCCACGGAACACCACCTTGATCAGAGTGAAAGACCAGATCAAGCGTGTGACCTGCAATGTACGTTGGTCCCAATACCCTTTGAGATAGGCCCATAGTCATCATGGCCGCTATGAACTCCTGAGCCGCCCCAGACAAATCAGTCCCAAAGTGGACATTGAAGTCCCCCCCAGCACCACAAGCCTGGGAGACTCCAACACCAAACCCGAGACCAAGTCCGTCAGCTCAGTTAGGGACTCAATTGGGCAGCGGGATGATCAGTACACCAACAGAAGTCCCAGTCTATCACTGGTCCCCAAACTTAGGTACACACATTTAATATGGTCAGACACTTCCACAGGGATCCTGGTCAGGGAGAGGTTATTCTTATAGACCACAGCCACTCCACCTCCCCACCCATGTCCCCACACCTGCTCCTCAACAGAGTACGCTGGAGGAAGAAGCTGGGACCAGACTGGGCCACAAGGCTCCCCCAACCAAGTCTCTGTAATACATACCAGGTCTCCCCTTCATCCAGAATCAGATCATGGATGATTTCAGGTTTATTCTGGACAGACTTGGCATTACAGAGGAGCAAGGAGAGAGTCTGTGGGAGGTTGGCACTGCTCCCCAAGGTTAAAGAGCTGACAGGGCAGCCGGAATGGGAAACAGCTAATAGATTTCTGACTTCCCTTCCCCTGTAATGATGTGCTGACCTGCCAACTTTACTTTCTCTATTCCCCACCACCACCGGAATAGCCACTCTACAGTCAGTGGACACACACCTTGTCTCCCCATCCCCAGACAAACCAAGACACATCTGAAATCAACAGAAGCCAAAAAATAACAGGCCCTTGCCGCCTCCCCCGAAGTGGCTCCCCCAAATTGGCGACCCCCTTTGGGGGCAGCAGTCCAGAAAGATGGCTAATCTGAGCAGCTGACCCTCAGGAACTGCTGATTCATTGCCTCTGGCCCCGATCCCGCACAGACTCACCTGCAGGGCAGCCACAGCCCCACACATTAGGGGGCACACTGGCTAGCAAGCTGACAACAGCAGACAGCAACCACACACAAAGCTCTCGCCACTGGGCAGCCACTGTCCCTGGGAAGCCGATGTTAATGCCTCCTCCTCCCTGCAAGGTTTCTTGCAGGAATTGCTGTCATCCAAATAACAATAGCTGAGGCGGTGGCTTTGTTTGCCTTTGTAGCAGATCATGTATTCCAACATGATGTTCTTCATATGTTATAGATTATTTCAGTGATTGTACAGGTGTTGGTAGTCTGTGTCCTGCTTATCAGCTCCTGGTTCTTGACATGATCTAGGATTTGAACAAGTATATATGATGTGTGCACAAGTACTATTCTTGGATTTTCTTTTGTATTTATAGTTTTGTTACGCTCAAGCAAATAAAATTTACTATTTTTTCAAATGAGGTTGAGAATATATCAAGCAAATATGAAGAAATGTATCTGAAAAACAAGGATATTGATGCCAGATTATTTCTGGAAAAAGATGGAACTTTACAATACGATCACATGGAATGGTAATATTTTTGTTTGTAGTTTTGTTTGCACCACTATCTGCCAAAACACTATCTTTCTTTGCAGTTTTGAAGAAACCTTTGCTCTGCAAATTTTGAGTCTTAGAGGAAGCTACTCTATTGTTTTTATCTCATTTATCGCTGGAAAATCTTTAAATCCTTTAAGAGATCCTGTGAGAGTGCTATACAAGAATAAATTATCAGATGCTTAAATACAAAGCTATAGCTGTGAAACAGTTGGGTCCTTAAGATGTTCTTTACATGTATACTGAAGAATAGTTATGAAAGATCTGAAAAGTGATGCAAGTGCTAATCATGGATGTGATGTTATCCATTACACTTGTAATGCAAAGAAAATAGGTTTTGCAACTAAGCCATCATTGCTTTGTTTGTTGGTTCTCTTTAGAGTGTAAGAACGCTATAGATAATGACATGTATAGAAGTTCCCTCTAGCCTTTTTCTCTCCAAAAAAAATCAGGTGAAAATGTATTAGTCTTATCTATTCTATTTAGAACTGGGATTCTAAAATCTTGTCAGTGAAATTCCAAGTGTAATTGTTTGATCGTCCTAAGTTGTAATCATGATAAAAGAAATACGTGTGATTTCAAATTGCAGTGCTGAGTCAAATCTGAGTTTGGGAGATAGGTTAAAGGAAAAGAGAGTGAGCAGGACCACATGAACACAAGCATCTTTTTAGGAACTTCTAAAACAAGGACCAGAGGAAAAAATATTCTGGAGGCTCTGACTGTATACAATCAGCACAGAGCAATGGGGGCATATACATCAAATGATTGCTGTTGGGAGGAAGTAAAGCATGGGGAGTGTGACACTTGTATAGGAAGTGTTGTAAAAACATGTATAGGAAGCTAGCCTGGTCAGGACATGAAGGAGCTTTCCCTTTCTAGGTCGGAAGACACCAGAACCATGTGTTCAGAAAACACCTTTGGAAGGGGCATTTAGTGTAAGATGTTCTAGATAGGAAAATGTAAACACCTGATAGAATCTACACTTTTCTTTTGTTAAGCTTGCAGCTGGAGAGAACACCAACAAAAAATAGCTCAAGTGAAGATTCTCCTGTTGTACTTCCACAAACCCCTGTTCGGTAAGAATAATTTCAGTTACCCAAACTTAATCAAAATATTTAGAAAATTATTTCTGAGACCATTAGAACCAGAATAGTCCAACCTGCCCATGGGAAATATGCAAATGTTGTTCACAGTGAAACTGGATTTTTTAGTTCCATGCTCATAAGGCAACCATAGCAAACATTCTGTTCTTGGCAAATCCATAAACATTCCATTTGCTGAAAGAGTGTTCTGTGACTGTACATCAGCTTAGCAGGTGAGTGCTAGAGGCACCTTCATTTGTGCCACAAAATGCATTTTGTTAATAATGGCATAACATTTTGAAATGCTTTTGTGGACATTAATGTTATACTGTAGGAAAGTGGCAGATAACATGTTTAAAAATTTCATTAAAAGGTACTATTTTATTAAGTGACTTCTTTTCTCTCTTTGAAAGCAGTTGGTGCATTTGTGCAATAAAAGATATTCCTCTCCACAGGGCTGCCATGAACACCATCCAACAATTAATGATGATTTTAAACTCTGCAAGTGATAAGCCATCGGACAAGCTTATGTCCTATTTTAATGTAAGTGGCAACATTTTAACTTAAGGAAGCTTTGCTGTGGATGCAGTATAAAAATAGATCATTTTTGTCACTTCATAATCAGTATTGCATAATCTAACATGCCTCTTCCTCTGTTTCTTCACTGTTTGGGTTACCATAACTGTGTTTAGTCTTACTGTCCTTGGAACATTGTGGTCTAAAAAAGTGTAGTAAGGGTGAACTATCTTTAATAGCATCCTAAGAGCTCTGTTTTAAATATTTTTAAGTACACTTGTTTTGCCTATAATTGTGTTCAGGCCTCTGGGAAAAGTTAGGTTTTTGGGTTTTTTTGGTCAGTTATTTTGCCTGGAGATAAAGAGGCAATCTCTACAAAAATGCTGACTTAAGTTTTTAATAACTCCCTCGAATAATTGATATATATGAAGTAGCTTTATACTGCATTAGAGCTTTGGTCCATCTAGCTCAGTATTCTCTACGTTGGCTGGTAACAGCTCTCCAGAATTTCAACCCTTCCTGAAGATAACAGGGACCTTCTGCCAGCAAAACATGAGTTAGAGCTCCAAAATAATGATAGAAATTGAACATTAAGATAAGAAGCAATTCATCTTTGAGGTGATCCATGTCCTCTCACAACCTGGGTTCTGCACCTGTACAGTAAACTCTGTGGAAGAATCTCAAGCTCCATGAGGCTCTCTTCAGCTCTGCTGAATCGTACATGTAGCACGACTGTTACTTTTGGTTGGAAGAGTGCCTTTCTCCTTGGTTCCTTCTTGACTGCTGTGCTGCTTGCATCATGAAGGATTCACTCCGTCTCATCTCAGTTCCTTTCTTTGCCTCACTGTTTGACCTTCAGGTCTGCTTTAGGTCTGCTTTCTTGGCTTATTCTTTGGACTTCCCTCACATTTTGTCTCTGGTGATTTCTGGCTTCGACTACAATCTTTTAATGGCTTTCCCTTTTGTCTCACCCCTAACGGTTGCTCTAATGGACATTAGAAAAACGTTTTAAAAGTGTACCTTTTGTGGGTGTATCCTGCCCCTTTCAGATAAACAGTACCAGTGTTTAATTTGGGCAAAGGGCACAATGTCAACACTTGTAAGATTTGTTTGGTCTTTTTGAGGCAAACCAAGAAAAACTGGGAACTGCGTCTCTCTGTGAAACTGCTATGAAGCTGCCAACTCCAATGCTGAACTATCCAGGCCCATCAACCTCGACAGCCTTGATTTTGACCCACAGCCACTCGGGACCAAGGGCAACTCCAGAATCTGCCAATACCCGCTCTTGAGGGCGACTTTGGAATCTGTAAGTGCATCGATGTCTCGAGCTCTTTCTCACAGAGAACATGGAGACTCGCCTTTTAAGAAGCCAAGGACACTCGTTGTTGAGGCCCAACATCAACACCACAAGAAACATATGTGGGATTGCTGGGATTCATCATCAAAGCATTGCTGCACATTGTCAACCCCTTTGACACCAACCAAATTGACCAAACCAAAGCCCTTTTTAATGTTGGGAGTATCCCCTCACACCCTCTTGCCTTTGACCACGCAAGGGGTGCACCATAGATCTCTCCCCTCGACATAGCTGATGACTCCTAAGACGGGTCCAACATTGACAATCATTGCTCCTACTACTTTCACCTCTACCATTGACATCGCCTCTGCTGACGACGTTGACTGCAGGGATAAAATTTATTACTACTACGGTACCAATCTCAACAACATAGTTTGCACACCACCTGGATGCCACTATGGAGACTGTGCCTCAAGTTTCTTCACCCTCCGCCATTTACTTTTAACTGGCTTAGTCTCTGGCCTGTTCTGTACATGGATCTCTGAGTAAAGAGGGGACCCACTCCTCTAGAGAGGCCTTCTTTATACTGAAGGATAAGTTGACATCCAGAACCTGGAATCTTTATTGGACTCCACTACCAGCACTCCATCAGATTCAACCTTGAAAAGTTTAAATGTTGTGTGGCCTGGCTGGGGGACGATGATAATGATTCAGAATCACTACCAGTTTCGAAAACACCATCGGCTTTTCTGGCCAAGGTGACCTCGCATGACCACCCCTCTTATCCTTGGAGGCAGCACTTTCATTATTCTGTTCCACATTTTGTGTCTATGATTTGTCCAACGGACTACTGGAGCTTTTCTGGAGTATTAGACCCACTGGGGTCTTCAGCGATATAAGGACTGCTACTACATGCCTTCACCCGCCTTGCCATATGACTTTGAGTATAAACTGTGGAAAATGATGAAACTGAGAGTGACTGGAACAACTCCAGTTAAAAAATCAGGACTCTGTTCTTTTGCCTGTTCCAGCATCTCCTTTTAAAAAGCCTAGAACCCCTTCAGTCCCTATTGGCAGAAGGAAAGTGACATCCCCAGTGCTTACTCGCCTGACGGATCCTGACTTGGAAGTCACCCACCATTCTCCAACCCCGGAGAACTTGCCTAGTGGGAGGATCTTTCTGAGGTTGAATATGAGGCCCTCTTCTGAAGGGGACTCTGTCCATACTGAGAAATCTTCAGAATCTTCTCCGGATGAGACTGTAACTAACCCCACTGTCTAATTCACTGTCTAATTCAGGATGCAGACCGAATAGAGGGTGTGTGTGTGTGTGTGTGTGTGTGTGTGTGTGTGTGTGTGTGTAGAATTCCAAGGGGCATCAACAGAGAAAGCCCTTACACAGGCCCTAGTACTATGGACCTCTCTGAGACCAGGGACCGAAAGAAGGGCAACCTGAGAAAATCTCACATGATGGGACAGGACTGGGCAGGAAAGGTGGCCCTGAAGGTAAAAAGGTGCTAAGCCCTGAAGGATTTTAAAGGTGAGAACCAGCACTTTGAATTAGACCTGGAAGCAAATAGGTAACCAGTGCAGTGATCACAAGAGAGGTGTCACACTATCCTATTTCCTAGCACCCATAAGCAGGGGGCCACTGCATTCTGGACCAACTGAAGCTTCCGGGTCTTCAAAGACATCCTCAGGTAAAACACATTACAGTAATCCAAACGAAAGATGACGAGGGCATGAGTTACCATTGTCAGGGCTTGCTGGTCAAGATAGGGCTGCAACAGGTGGACCAACTGAAGCTGGGCAAAGGCACCTCTGGCCACGGCCTCCACCTGCTGTTCAAGCAGGAGCTGCGAGTCCAAGAGGATCCCCAAGTCGTGGACCACCTCCTTCAGGGGCAGCGCAACCCCGTCCAGGGAGATACTCAGACTCGGCAATTGGCCAGATCGAGGAGTAACCAAAAGCAACTCAGTCTTGGAGGTATTAAGTCTGAGCTTGTTTTGGCCCATCCAGACCCTGACAGCCTCCAGACACTGGGCAAGCACAGAAATGGCATCTCTGGAGTGGCCTGGGGTGGCAATATTCAGCTGAGTATCATTGGCATATTGATGGAATCTCACCCCAAACTGACAGATGACCTGTCCCAGCAGTTTCATGTAGATGTTCAAAAGAATGGGTGTGAGAACCAAGCCCTGAGGCACCCCACAAAGGAGTGGCCACAGGGCAGAGCACTCGAGCGCCCACTAAAGAAGGAACGGAACCACTGCAAAACAGTGCCCTCAGTATCCATCCTGTGCAGGCGCTACAGAAGGATACCATGGTCGATGGCATTGAAAGCTGCTGAGAGATTTAAAAGGACCAAGAGAGGGGCGCTACCCTCATCAAGGTCACGATACAAGTCATCAACCAGAGTGACCAATGCTGTTTCCATGCTATGCCATGGAATGCCATGACCTGAAACCCGACTGACAAAGATCTAGAAAATCAGCTTCATCCAGAGCTCTTTCAAGTTTGGCACATGCAACCTTCTCCAAATCCTTTGCAAGAAAAGCGAGGTTGGAGATTGGTCTATAGTTATCAAGGACCTCAGGATCGAGAGAAGTCTTCTTCAAAAGAGGGTGCACCACAGCTTCTTTTAAGGCTGCTTACACAGACCCCTCATGAAGAGAAGAATTCACTAACTCCCTAAGTCAGGATCTTACATTCCTGCTGGCTACTCTAAGAAGCCAGGAGGGGCAAGGGTCCAGGCTACAGGTTGCAGCACCCATACCAGAGAGAATCCTGTCCATGTCCTCAGCCTCAACAGGCTCAAACGTATCCCAGATGACCTCACAAGACAAAGTCTCCGTCATCTCATTGGCTCCTGTGCAATTGGAGTCCAACTCCCGCCGAAGGCGAGCGACTTTATCAGTGAAGAATCTAGCAAAAATGTCCCAGCAGCCAGATGGAACCTCCATTAGATCCGCATCCCCAAGCAGGGAATGGGTGATACAGAATAATTTGTGTCCAATTATTCAGCTGCCCAGCCTGCATCTTTACCCATGCTCCCTGTCCTTGCCAATTCTGCAAAGGTGTGCTGTGCTGTGCCATTCGCCTCTACTACAACTTCTGAGGCTGGAATATTTGTATAGAATTCAGGAGGAATCTTGCCATTTCCTGGGCAGGGCGCACTCGGCCCCAGTGGATGATATTCATTCATTCGATTTCTATACCGCCCTTCCAAAAATGGCTCAGGGTGGTTTATGGAGAGAAATAACAAATACAGTAAATAAGATGGATTCCTGTCCCCAAAGGGCTCACAATCTAAAAAGAAACACAAGATAGACACCTGCAACAGTCACTGGAGGTACTGTGCTGGGGGTGGATAGGGCCAGTTACTGTCCCCCTGCTAAATGAAGAGAATCACCATGTTAAAAGGTGCCTCTTTGCCAAGTTAGCAGGGGTGTGGAGGGTAGGAAGCTGGACGCTATGCGACACAGGTTCTACTCTTCATTATGCTTGGCCTTAAAAATTTTCAGTAACATGGCCTGCATGGCGAAGTACCATATGCCGCACATGAGACGTTGTATGCACAAGCTCCAAAATTCGTTTTTCGGTGTTCAAACCAAACTCCAACAGTCGGAACATGTGGCTGACGCTCCCACCACTTGTATTAAAATCTCTACACTGGTGGACCAAGTTGGACTTCCTCTTGAGGGGTATGCCTTTCCAGCTGCCAACTCCATCTCTAAGGGTAACATCAGATGCCTCCCTGACAAGTTGGGGAGCTCACTGTGGGCGTTTCAACACCCAAGGCATTTGGACGTCTCAACAGCGGTCTCTTCACATCAGTCTCTTGGAACTTCTTGCAGTTTTTCATGCCCTGAAGTTCTTCCTATCTTTCCTAAAGCATCAGGTAGTCCAGGTTCTCCTGGAGAATGAAACATTTCAGATGAACCAGTAAGCTGTTCAAAGGACTTGAATTCTGAATTCAAGTCCAGACTGTTCCACTATCAGAGGAGGAGGAAGAGTGGACTTTGTTGCTCCTGAGGGTGGATTGAAATTACAAGGAAGCAGATTTAGGCTAGAGATTAGGAAGAATCTTCTAATCATAAGAGCAGTGGAACAATCTGTATCATACATTGGTTGGCTTTCCTTTTTGAGAGGTTTTCAAACAGGCTGGATGTCTATTTCTTAGGGATGCTATAGCAGATTCCTGAACTGAGCGAGAGGTTGATCTGGAAGACCTTTAAGGTTCTTTCCATTTCCAAAATACTCCCTTGTTATATGCTAATCTCTTAAATGACAAGACATACATTGGATATGTGTTTGCCAACCAAGTGAAAGAGATTTGCACCTGTATACACTCAAGCGTCTTTGGAAATCGGTCTCATTTCCCTTTTTAGTACCAAGAACATTAGCAGTGCACACTAGAGCTTGGGTTCCACTCGAAGAAGTATTTCTTGTTTGCTAATATAATATGCCTGTTTATCTAAGAAAAAGCTTTTCCCAACTCGTTGCAGAACTGCACAGTGAATCCTATGGAAGACATACTTGAGAGAGTAGAAAAACTTGGTTGTATCTTCAAAGAGAAATTTGCAGAAGCAGTTGGACAAGGATGTGCTGAAATTGGGTCACAGGTAGGGCTCCCTAATCACAGTTCAAAAATAAAAGATGAGGTGGGAGAGCATTCTGAAACTGTTTTCTGTTTTGACCTGTAGAGTTGCATGAGTTTCAAAATGGAAATATGTCACATGTTTGTGATGTGCTGCAATTCAAGTCCTTTGAAAATTATAGACAAACCACATTTTAATTTATCTGTAGTTATGGTTGGTTCTGATGAAATCCCTTAATAGCTGAAGACTGTTAATCCATTTGAAGCTGTAGAAGCAATGATTTTAAATGGTTTTGTTTCCCTCAGTGTAGGAAGGCATCCCTTTAAGACAGGTTGTGCAGTCCAGTTGCTCCCAATAGACAGTACTGAATGCAAATCAGAGGCAGTCCCATGGTGCACCAGGAGCAGGCACCTTCCAGTTCCAGTCCTGCTTGTCTCCTGAAAACAGGGCTTTGGAAGAGCTCCACCTTTTTCTCCTATTTCTCAATTTCCCCCCCTGTTTGGTTCCCTTTAAAAACAAAAAACACACACACCCCAAACCATTTGATCTTCTGTTGCCCTCTCTTCATGCTGTTTACTCTCTCTCTCTCCTCAGCCATGAAGCATTCTGACCAGGCCACTTCTTTATCAGAAAACCCCTCACTCTTCTCCAGAGGCAGAGAAAGAGATTGCACTAGAAGTCACACACAACCCTCTTTTGTAGCGCCAAAAAAAAAAAAAAAAGGCCTAGGAAGCTAAGCTATGTTCCAAGCAGACCCTGTATGGTTCCTAACCTGGTCTCAGATTGTGGGCACAGCCCAAGCCCCAGACATGCTCCAGTGGCCAGCCCGCAGTAAGAGGAAGGAGAGGTTTCATTCAGGGCCACCTTGTCAGCCCAACCATAGGCTTTAAGTTTTGGCACCCACAAGGGAGGCATCACCAACCCAGGCACTCCCTTCCTTTGGCCCTCATCTCCGGCCAAAAGCCCATCAGAGGCTGAAACTGATGAGTTCCTTGAGGGTTTCCTGGTCAATGAGGGCCCTCTGGACGATGATCCCCTGAGGGAGGATGAGTAGATCAGCACATTGCGCGTGCGTGTGTGCGTGCGCATGCGCGCGCGCGCACACACACACACACACACACACACACACACACACACACGGTAGTGCCTGGCTCTAATAATAATGAAGGTCTCTTCCAGACCTCAGGTTGTTCACACAGGCGCTGACAATCAAGCCCCTGCCAGACCTCTACTGATCCCTTTGGGTTCAGATAACCCTGGACCGATCAGACCCCAATACAATCTCATCTTGGTCTAACAACTCTGACCCATCTGATCCACATGTAATTCACTTGGAACCTGAAACCTCTGAGGATAACTCCAGCCATTCTTCTGAGAAGGGTGAAGGGGAATGGTCAACAGATGAGGGACCTGATTCATCTGACCTGATTTACCTAAGCTGTTTAAACTTGAGGATTTTGAGATTCTTCTGTCCAAAGATTGCAGATTTTTGCAGGCTAATCCAGACTTTGTAAATAACAACTGCTCCACTCCTGCAGATTCTATATCCCCAGAGGTTTTTCCTACTACTTATCAAGCTAAACCAGTTATAGCTTTTCCTGATATCTTCCAAGAGGTCCTTCAATGGGAATGGGACACCCAACCTCCTCTAAAGGCATGATGGTCATCACCAAAGCATTTCTATAACTTACCTGCTGGAATTGTGAACAAATGGGCCATTCCTCCAGTAGATACACTTGTAGCTTCCTTGGTCTCTGGGGCATTATTAGCTAAGTATGGAGAAGAGCATCTTAGGGCACCTGAGGATAAAAAGAATGAGCTATTTTTGTATAAATCCCATGAGGCTTCTGCCCTAGCAATTAAGGCATCTGCTGCTACATCAGTTTTTGCCAGGGCTTCTATTCTCTGGGCTAAAGAAATTCTAAAGGTCAAATTAAGATCAAACAAGATATCAGTAAGAACTATTCTTTTAAGAGACGAACAGGCTGAAGTGATTTAATTACACCTCAGCCTGTTCAAGTCTCTTAAAAGAATAGTTTTGCTAAAGCAGTCATCCAAAAACAGATGAAGGGCATACCTAAAACCATGACATTTGTAGAAATATTACTAAGTCAATTCCCAAGTAATAATTGCTTTCAGGAGATTTCGGAAACACATCATATGGAAATTGAATGACACTTTAATGTAATAAGAGAATTGCAATTATTTCAACAGCTTTTTTCATTATTTTCAGAGGTATAGGCTTGGGGTGCGGTTATACTACAGAGTGATGGAATCCATCTTACAATCGGTAGGTTTTAATGGTGTACAATTATTCTGACACTTCCCTTTTTTTGAGTACTGAAGTATGGACTTACTTTATGCATCTGTTCCAGGAAGAGAAACGCCTGTCAGTTCACAATTTTAGGTATGTTTTCAAACTTCAAATATCAGTATCAGTCTTTCTCTCTCTTTTTAAAAAGGTTGAAGCCTTATACTTATACTTGCTTTTTTAACAGCAAACTTTTGAATATCAACATCTTCCATACATCTCTGCTGGCCTGTGCTCTTGAAGTTGTCATGGCTACATATGGCAGTAAGTTGAATCTCAAAATCCATAAGTCATGTTAGGCAGTATTGATCTCGGATCTTAAGGCTGGAGCAGAACTTCTTTTTGATAAGATTTTATCTGATACAGTATGTTAAGAACTGGGACACTTTATATTAAATATAAACTCCTTGGTGTATCTCAGCATACAGAAACTGATATATATGGTACTCAGCATTAAAGTAATTCTTTTTATCCTCAGGAAATACTTCCCAAAGTGGCAGTGTGAATATGGAAACAGACTTGTCTTTTCCATGGATTATCAACATACTTGACTTGAAAGCTTTTGACTTATTCCAGGCTATTGAAAGCTTCATTAAAGCAGAACCAAACCTGACAAGAGAGATGATAAAACATCTAGAATGCTGTGAACATCATATTATGGGGTCTCTTGCATGGCAATCGGTAAGTGTGTTGTGTGTGTGTGTCTCATACAGACAGACCTGTATACATGATGTGATTCATGCTTGCTTATATGTGTAATAAAGGGGCACAAGAGTGCTCCCTTAGCTAAAGTGAGTCGCAAAAGAAGTTCTACCATTATAAGCCTCAAAATTTTATTGCTTATAAATATGACATCTGTTGAGCTAATAATTTAAAACTTTGCATGCATGATTTACTAGACTTGTTCTACTAATCTGAAAATAATCTGATAAAAATTGCTACAGATACAGCATTAGTGCTGGAAAATGACACATTGACCATTTTTTGTCCAATCTTTGGAAAACTGTATCATATTTTAAAATGTTTTTGTATTGTGTTGTAATATTTTGTTTTATATGTTTTAATTCTGTTTTACTCAGTCATCATTTTATTGATCTGGATTGTGATCCATTGCCATTTGTAAAGCTGGGCTCTGCGCCTGCAGAGGACCTCGCAGGTAGAATCCATGAGCTCCTCATGGTGCCCATGCTTTGCGTCTCATGCTCAGCGCAGCTGTTTGTTTGGCTGCCATTCCCTCAATTCGTTTCTAACTGCCTTAGCATTAACCTCGTTTGGTTTCTGCTCCTTGGTTAGGTTCCGTGAGTAAGGGGATTGGACTGCCCCCTCCCTGCTTAGTGACTTAGTGATTTCGTAGTTATTTTTACTACTCTTTTGTATTTTTGGATGTCATTGTTTTTGGTCTGTTTTACTGCCTTTTACGCTTGGCTTTCTAAATGGATGCTAAGAAGACTTTTAAGAGATGCATTGGTTGTGGCCGCAAGTTGCCATCCTCTGACCGCCATGATATTTGTCTTTTATGTTTGGGAGAAAAGCATAATACTTCATTGTGTAAAATCTGCACTTGGTTCTTGACAAACTTTGAAAAACTGAGCTCTTTGAGTGTCATCGATCCCCATCCCCTTTGACATTAGTATCGACATAGAGGTCGATGTTGTGGGGGACTGTAGTGGCTGCATAGTCTAAATCCTCAGCAGCTGGCACGACCTCTATGAATATGATGTTCAAACGCCCAACTGATGTGCCAAAGGGTGGTGGCTCTCATCACCATTGAAAGCGCAAGAAGCCGTGGAGGGTATCACACTAGGATCACCTTTTATCCCTTTTGATGAAGAAACATAAGGAGAAGAGTACTGCTCCGACCGCCATCCAGACAACGATGTCAGGGTCAATGGAGGGAGGCTCGACTGTCCCAGCATACTGGGACACTATACTGTCTATGGAGTAAAAATCTGCTGCCAGCTTTCCATCTCCAACTGCTGTGCAGTTTTCAACATCAAGGTCGACATCAATACCAGGAAGGTCTTCTACACAACTGTCAATGCCATGCACAGATCTCGTATCGGTATTGACAGGAAACTGGTGTCGACATTCAGCTTCTGTTCTGGCACATAGACAGTCTCTGGCTGAGACGCTACAGCTGAGAGACCTCGGCAATCTCCCTCGACATCGAAGGCAGGTACTCCACGACACCATGGAATGGTGTCTCCAGGATCAGTTATTGATGCCGAGATCATCGACCTTGAAATTGATGAGTAACATCAGAGTGAAGAAACGTTGTACCCTGTGTCCACCAAGATCCCTTTTTTCACTCTTGGACTTGACATATAGTACCCCTTCGGCCTCAACGTTTAAGGAGTTCCTGAGTCAAAGTTTAGACCTAGAACCCAATTTGGATGAGGGGGGTGTATCTGTCTATAAAACACTATATCTGTCTCCTGCACATTTTGTTCCTGCTAGTCCTGTCACTCATCTTGCAGCTTCCCTATAGTGGTGATGCTGGACAGACTTTGATTCAACCTAAGCCTCAATGCAAGTCTACCCTTCAGTGGGGTTCTTAATTGGGCCATGACTACTCAATTACACCGCATTTCCCTACTTGCTGGGAAGGCCATAGGGAAATGTGTGGCACTGCTTCCCCAGGACTCCCTCATGATTATGAGAAGTACTGTTTGTGGAAGGCACAACAGATTTCTATCATGGAAATTTTTCGCCATGTGCAGTTTTCTTCTGGTGACCATGGGACTTTTGCTGCTCAGTTGAGTTCCTCTCTCTTTAGGCCTCCAGCTTCTGTGACTCTTCATACTTCTCTTCTGCCTCAGACCCACACTTCTGTGCCTACTGCTTCAAGGCCACAGGTGCCTACAAGTATCTCACCCCAAGAGCTTGCTACTACCTTTACACAGTCTCATCTGCCACAAGACAACATGGTTATCTCTTCTTTGCCTCTTCATGCCCCTCATGTAAATGTCAGGCATGTACAGGCCATCATCGGAGGGTGACTACAACTCTTCCTCCAACCCGGAGGCGGAGTCATTGGATATGGAACATCCGTCTGACCCTTCACCAGAGGAGAATGTCCAGCCTATGCCCGTGATTTTCCCGAATGAAGAATTTAAGGTGTATTGCTTGCAAATTTCTGAGATGGCTGAAAGGCTAAAATTGGGAAACAGACACCTGAAGTCAAAGATCCTGTATATTACTTTTTGGCTTCCTCACATTCTGCTCAACCAATGGCCCTTCCGGTGCTTCCTGTTATATCTAAGGCACAGCTTGGGAGGTGCTCCAAATGGTGCTCGCTTACTTCAAAATGTTTGGAAGGGCTGTATTTTGTACAGGAGGATGATTGCTCATTTCTAGTGAAGCATCCAATTCCTAACTTGTTAGTGATAGACTGCGCTTCCTCTTCTAAATCTGATCATACTACTCCAGTTGATAAAGAAGGCCTTAACATTGATGATATGGACCACAAAGTTTATTCCACCACTTGCCTTTTTATTCACATTGCTAACTGTATCATTTGCATGACCAAATATCACCACCCTTTGTGGGAGCGTCTGTACCAAGATGAAAAGACTTTACCACCTAAAGAGTTAATAAAGCATTTTGCTGAGACTTTTATTAAATCCACCAGTATTGCATGTTGAGTCAACAGTTGAGTACTGCTAAACATTTGGCAGAAAATGAGTCTAGAGTTGACTGCTGTCTCCATCCGTTGTCATGCTTGGCTTCATTAGGCAAACCTGCAGAATGACATGAAGGATAAGACTGAAGGATTGCCTTTTGATGGCAAGGGTCTTTTTAGCGAAGAGACCAATAGTACCATGGAAAAAAGGGAAAAAATATAAATATACAGTGATGGCCTTCACATCCTCCACTACACAACCTTATTCTTCTTCTCTGTTCCGACCTTATGGCCATCAGAAACAGTCCTACAAGCCAAATGAAAGGAGAGATTTTAGAAAGCCCTTCCAACCTTACCATTGAAGGCCTTATGGTCAGAACGCAAAAGAATTGCAGGGGTCACTCAGTAAACCACAAGATCCCTCTAAACCTCATCTTTGATGCTCGGGACAGTCCACCGGTTCCGACCTCCCCTGCCACTTCCATCAAACTGGCAAGCTATGCATCTGCATGGCACCACATAACATCAGACAAGTGGGGTTTAACGCATTGTCCATATGGGCTATGCAATAGAATTCAAGTTCCTGCCAGTTTATACTGGCATTCATTACACTCTGGCAATGATTACTTTGATGGAGGAAGTGAAGGTTTTGTTGGACAAGGAAGCAGTTGTCCCAATATGATAGACATGTCCGAGAGGGGGTTTCTGCTCTTGCTATTTCCAGATTCCAAAACAGGATGGTGGGATCTGTCCCGATATGGACTTGAGATGGCTCAATAAATATGTCAGTGCCAGGATGTTCTGTATGATAACGTTGCAAGTGATTCTACCGCTCCTCTTCAAGGAAGAGTGGCTTGCAATGTTGGTTCTAAAAGATGCATGCTTTCACAAAGGCATACAAGAGGACCACAGAATGTACCTCAGATTCACTGTTGGAAATGCAGTGTTCAAATACAAAGTGTTCCCCTTTGGATTGTCAACCACTCCAAGGGTGTTTACAAAATGCATGAGTGCTATCATTGCTCATCTAAGGGTGAAGGGCACTGACATTTCCCCATACTTCTATGATTGGCTCATTGCTGCTCGAGACAGATGAGTTATTTCTCAGACTTCGTATGTGTTGTATCTCCGAGAGACTTTGGGGATTCAGGTAAACTGGGCAAAGTCCCATTTGGAACTGTAAAGAGGATAAATTAAATCGGTGCGATGCTAGACACAGAAACAAAAATGGCATACTTACCAGAAGAACTCTGTCTGCTTATATGGGACTTGGTTCACAGTTTCTGGACAACCCTGACTCAGAGAGCACATCTCATTCAGAGAATGCTGGGTCTGATGGCCTCTTGCAACTCCAGAGTTCAATATGCCCGCCTGCGAATTTGCTGCCTCCCAGATGTGGTTCCTTTCTGTGTTCAAGCCAAACATACAGTCAACACAAGACTATTAGAATCGATCCTTAGATCCCTAGCGTGGTGGACACTGGATAGGAACGTATGGGAGGGTGTGTCTTTCCAGCTGCCATCTCCAGTGGTGTGGGTCATCACCGATACCTCCCTCTCTGGATGGGGGGCACACACGGCAGTCACTACAGAACACAAGGTCAGTGGGCCATGCGACAAAGGCTGCTACATATAAACGTTCTAGAGCTTCTGGCCATGCTACAAGCACTAAAGTTGTTCCTACCGCTGCTCCGGGGACAGGTTGTCAAACTATAGCTCAACAACACCACAGCCATTGCATACCTGAACAGACAGGGAGGGACTGTATCCAGGTTCCTCTGTGCCCTCATCATCCTGTTATGGAACTGGTGCATCCCTCATCAGATGCATCCAATTGCTTTGTATATCAAAGGCACAGAGAATGCCCTGGTGGATTATTTAAGCAGGTCAATACTGAGTTATCTGCACCATGAGTGGGAGGCAATCCGAAATATTTGTCCAAAGTCTTTGTCTTATGAGGAACTCCTTCCATCAATATGTTTGCAACATTTTGCAACAAGTGTCTCTGGTCCGGTACTGCTCCAGACAGGGCTGGGAGTACTCTCCATGGAGGATGCTTTTCAACTAAATTGGGCAAGGGGTTTTCTGTACATGTTTCCTCTGTACTCAATGCTGGGGAGGGTGATCACCAGGATTCTTAGGGAGAATGCCATATGCATTCTGCTCACCCCCAATGGTCCAACCAATCACAGTTTCCACTGCTACTCAGACAATAGAACCATGTGTTTTGGTGCCTACCCAGTTGCAAAGATCTTCTGTCACAGAATGGTGGGAGTGTTCTGCATCCCAACTTGGAAACTGAAGCTGGGTGCGTGGAGAGAAGCCTTCTAGAAAACATACTTTTGAATGAACGCAAGTCCTTTGCCAGACATAATTATTTTTACAAGCGTTTTAAATCCTATGCTAGCCTTCAAGGCTTCTGAGCTGCTGAGGCTACGATTAGACAAATGTTACTGTATCTGACTAGTTTGAAAAATGCTGGTTTAGCTAATGTTGCCGTAAAGGTTCATTTGGCTGCTATTTCTTCACAGCATTCGGGGCGGGATGGTAGGTCTGTCTTCTCTCATCCTGATTGCAAACGGTTTCTCAGAGGGTTGAATAATCCTTCTCTTCCTGTCAGGCAACCTTTATCTCTGGAGTTCATATCTGGTGTTATCCACTCTGACAAAGAAACCATTTGAGCCCATGGCAACTGCCTCTTTGAAACTAGTTTTTCTTGTGGCCATTACAACCACCAAGAGGCTTAGTGAGCTGACTGCTCTACATGTTGATAAACCTTACACTAATGAGACTAGATCCATCATTCCATCCTAAAGTGGTTCACCCGAATCAGGATATTGTTCTACCAACATGCTTTCGAAATCCTACTACTCCACTGTAAAGATCACTACATGCTTTATTTGGACAGGACTAAGCACCTTTGTAAGTAAAAGATACTCTTTGTGGCCTATAAAGGCAAAGCTAAGGGCCAATCTATTTCCAAGCAGTGTTTGTCTCATTAGCTAGTCAAATCAATCTCCAAAGCATGTAAGATATAAAAAGTGGACCCTCCAAAGACTATAAGGGCCCATTCGACTTGGGCTTATGCCACTTCCGCTGCTCATTTTTCGGGCATACAGACTGAGGACATTTTCAAAGCTGCTACCTGGTCATCTAAACAGCCATTTGTGAAACGTTATGCTGTTGATCTTTGTTCTGCTATGGAGGTGAATTTTAGGAGAAGTGTCCTGAAGAGGGTGTTACAGTAACTGCCTGCTTCCTCCACCTAGCTCACGAAAAACCCAGCTCACTAAACACCCAGCTTTATGTATGGCAACAGATCACGATCCAGATAAACAGGTTGCTCACCTGTAACTGATGATCTGGAAGTGATTCGTTGACATTCATAAGACCCTCCCCATAGCAGTCAGCAAATAAAAAAATAATAATAAAAAATTCCATCGACATAATCATGTATATATGAATAGAAGTTAAAGACGACAATTTATTCTTCATGGTATTACCTTTGCAGAGAGTCTTTGCCACAATCGTCTTTCACGGCGGTTGTCCGGGAATGGTGCCAAACCAGCCAAAATAAGCTGAGCGCAGGAGGTGGAACATGGGTGACATGAGGAGCTCATGGAATCCACGCGCAGGCGCAAAATCCAGCTTTATGGATATCAACTGATCACTATCAGATCATCAAGTAAGCAACCTGGTTTTTAATTTTGTGAGCTGCCCAGAGAATAATTTGTTATGGACGGGCCAGTAAATAAGCTCATGACAGTAGTAGTATTTGAGTTTTGGTGAAAATGGCTGATCAAGTTTGTCTGGGAAGGGTGCCTTTTAGTGGTTTGATGAAGTTTCAAGCAGCAGTTGACTTTTCTGCCCCATTAAAGCCTATGGCTAGCAAGTCCTGGCAAAGTTATACAGAGTGTGGCCGGTTTGACAATGAAGCAAGAATGCTGAAATGTTTGCCAGTACCCTGACACTGGCTAGTGGATTCTGTTGCAAGTGCAATATTTGTTCTGTTAGAAATATAATGTGAACTCCCAGGGAACTGATTGGGGGATGGATAGTTAGGGAAAGGTAGGTGGGTAGTTAGTAGCGGTTTTGTGCGGGAAGCAGTAGTGGTTTGTGGGGGTGTATGGAATGTTTTGGAAAATGTGCTCTTACACAGAAAAGCAAGTGCACAGACACACAAGCAGATGATCAAGCAGAAGCTCCCAGCCCAGCCCTGCTCATGAGTGGGTGGTTATCGCTGAGTCACCTCTCCCTGTTACCTGGCGAGCTGACTAAAAATTAATTCAAAGACTCTCTGGTTGATTGTATACCAACTTTCCTTAGCAGGGTTCCTTTAACCAAAAAGGAGTGATATTCCTTTGGTTCCCTCTTTATTTTGCAAGCAGGCAAATATAAAAACAATGTTCCACTTATGTATGTTTTAGTGGGGAAATATCAGCTTTGCAATCCTGTTTTGGGCTGTGTGAACTAAAGGCTTACCTTCCCCTTCTTCCACAATCAGTCAAGCTCTCTGAGAGGGCTTGTCAACAAAACCCCCAACTATTATTATTTTTATTTTTATTTTTATTTTACATTTATATCCCACTCTTCCTCCAAGGAGCCCAGAGCGGTGTACTACATACTTGAGTTTCTCTTTTCACAACAACCCTGTGAAGTAGGTTAGGCTGAGAGAGAAGTGACTGGCCCAGTGACTGGATTTGAACTCAGGTCTCCCCGGTCCTAGTCCAGCACTCTAACCACTACACCACGCTGGCTCCTTTATTAGTTTATTACAAAAATAGGCAGTCTAGTTTTCAAGCGTAGCTGGTTGCAGATAACATTAGCTTCGTGGTGATTACAGTAGATTTCCAAAATGCTCAGATGTTCTCTGGCAGTATTTAACTAAATCATTATTAGGCTGTTGTTGAAGATAGGTAGCTGCAAAAGCAGATTCTTGGGTATACAAAAACACACACACACAAAGAAAATAAGTTCTAACGCAAGTCTTATTAAAACACTTTCTCCTAAGTGTTTCACCTTCCAAAACCATAAGCTTTGGCTTCCTTCCCTTGGACCTCACCAGGACTTAGGTGAGACAAAACTCCCTGCAACCCTGACCTCCAGGGACTTGCAGAACTCACCCTGAGAGAACTTGACAAGACTCCATTGCTTACCTCTCACCTGGGCACACCCCTTCTTCCCAGAAGACACTCAGGAGCTCTTTAGACTCGCCCAACTTGTTAATCGATTGGGTCATCCCCTCAGATCTACAGACTGTCAATCAAGGAAAACTCTTTCCCCCCACTACAGATGTGTGTATGCATATGCAAGCAGAAAAGTGCGTGCACACACAAACAGATGAGAAACATTTGTGTGCACACTCACACAAACACAAGCAATACAAATACTGTACATGGGCATGTGGATGGTTAACTGTGTAGATATGTTACCTTAAGTCATCTGTTCAGAAGGTGTTACTTCTTAGTAAGCCTGCTCAGGACTGCAGCATCCCTTCCTGCCCCACACCCCATCCCCAATCCTCTCTTCATCAGTAAACTGATTGTCAAGCAGAAAGTGGCTCCCTCAGGGCTCAAAATTACCTCAGTGTCCTGCTGTCCACCCCCCACTGCAGAATGCTCACAGGAAAACTGCACTTCATTTCTGTGATAAGGTCCCACTGTGCACTCACTTCAGTGGACTGGGCCACTTTACACCTAATCTATTACAAAAAAAACCCCCCACCACTGAGGTGTGTTCTCAGCAAAATTTAGTCAGTTTATTGTCTATTCACAAAACCCTATCCAACCATTCTTGGCTCTCTCCTAAGTCTTAAACTTTGTTTGTGGGAGGGAAGTATTTGTTTTTACAGTGGGAAAACTCCACAAGTCAGCAATGTTAATTATTTTTCAAGTGGGGCCTTCTTAAATTTCCAAGGTGAGAGCCATTTTCCACTTTGTGAATCTCCACACAGTGCTATGCATGAGTGGGGCAGGAAGAAGGCTTTAAAAGAAACTGAGCCCTGTCAAGCCTCAGTGCCATCTTGGAAGATGCACATGGAGTGCTTTGTTCTAGGCAAAACCAGACTGGCTCCTATTAATCACCAGATTCCTTTCTAAGTGTGCACAGACTGCTTAATAAGCTGTTTTCCTGCCAGGTATCAACATCAAGCTAACAGTTCTGTAGTTTCTTGACTCTTCCACCTTTCCCCTTTTTGGAGATAGGGTTATTATTTGCTCATCTCTTCCAGCACCTCATATGTTCTCCAGGAGTTCTCAAAGATTACAGGCAGTGTTTCTGAGATCACAGCTGCAAGTTCCTTCCATTCATAGGGATGCAGTTCATCTGAGCCTGGAGACTGAACCTCATTCAGGGTAGCTAGGTGTTTTCTTACCATCTCTTTACTTATTATGAGGCACATTTCCTTCTTTCTTCATTTGTGTATCTGTTACCTGACTGAGTCACATTTGCCTTGTGGGAAAAGACAAATGCAAAATAGGTATTAAGCAGCTTTGCCTCTTCTCTGTCACCTGTTACCAATGCATCATTTTCTGCAAGTAATAGACCTACCACATTCTTGACCTTGCTCTTGTTCCTAACATATCTTATCTGGAAAACTTCTTTTTGTTATTTTTGGCACCCTTCACAACTCTAATCTCATTTTGAGCTACAGCTTTTCTGACACCATTCCTACAAATTTGTATCATTCTGTTGTGCTTTTTCTTGGTTATCTGCCTTCCTTCCGTTTTCTGTATGTATCCTTTTTGCTTCTTTGCTGTTCAGAGGGCTCTCTGTGCATCCACATTGCATATCTTGCTTGATGAGCTAGCAGTTATGCACACATCCCTCTCAGTAGAGAGAATCCACTACCACCCCATGTCTTCTATTGGTCAGGGCAGTGGTTCAGTCCTCCCATTATGCAGGATTGGGTGTCTTTCTCCCTGTTGTGCAACCTGGGCTGGCAATTCTTGTCCAAGAATTCTTGTCCATTTTTCTATGTAAACCACTTTGAGAATTTTGTTGAAGAGCGGTATATAAATACTAGCCGTCGTAGTCGTAGTGGATCTCTCTCCAAAGGTTGAACCTCATACTAGTTGCTCATTGGTACAAATGCCTCTTGATTCTTCTCCTGTATGTCACATACTTCTGTGTACTCACCACCTCAGAGAAGGCATAATTTTATCCTCCATAGAGGCAGTCACCTCTTGTAATCTGTTTCGGAGAGCTTATTCTGTCCTGTCCAGGAACCTCTCATCTTTCCTGAAGAGATCGGGGTGGAAAGGTGTGCCTCAAGTCTTTCCACCTTCTCTTTTGGCAAGGCTACAAGCTTGCACTTCATACAAGTGGCAAAGAGGCACCTTTTAACGTGGTGATTCTCTTTATTTAGCAGGGGGAGAGTAACTCGCCCTATCCAGCCCCAGCACAGTACCTCCAGTGACTGTTGCAGGTGTCTGTCTTATGTTTCTTTTAGATTGTGAGCCCTTTGGGGACAGGGATCCATCTTATTTATTGTTATTTCTCTGTGAAAACAACTCTGAGCCATTTTTGAAAGGGCGGTATAGAAATCAAATTGGTGATGATGATGATACTACACTGGAACATTTGCAAAAAATACAAGCTACCTGTAGCCAAAAATTGGTGGGACCATAAAATTGAAAAAGTTGTAGAAAATGAAGATGCAAAAATATTATGGGACTTCTGACTACAAACAAACAAACATCTGCCACACAATACACCAGATATAGTTGTACACTATAGTTGTATATATAGTTGTACACCAGATATAGTTGTACAGATATAGTTGTACAATACACCAGATGTAGTTGAGAAGAAAGAAAAACAAGTTAAAATAATCGACATAGCAATACCAGGGGATAGCAGAATAGAAGAAAAAGAAATAGAAAAAAATCACAAAATACAAAGATCTACAAATTGAAATTGAAAGGCTGTGGCAGAAAAAGACCAAAATAATCCCAGTGGTAATTGGCGCCCTGGGTGCAGTTCCAAAAGACCTTGAAGAGCACCTCAACACCATAGGGGCTACAGAAATCACCATCAGCCAATTACAAAAAGCAACTTTACTGGGAACAGCCTATATTCTGCGACGATATCTGTAACAGCAACAACATTGACAATAAAATTCTGGCATCCCAGGTCCTTGGGAAGGACTCGATGTCTGGATAAAACAAACCAGTCAATAACACCTGTCTGGCTATGTAAACAAGAAATAACAATAACAACTAGTGGGCCCGGGCACAGAGCATCTGTGCTTCTAGTTGGGCTCTGCCCCGGCCCGCCGCCGCCCGCGGCTCTGGCTGGGCCCGCCGCCACCTCACCTGGCTTCCCCCGGGCCTGCCGCCTCCTCCCAGCCGGGCCCGCCACCGCCCGGGCCCGCTGCCGCCTTGCCCGGCTTCCCGCGCCGCCTCGGCTCCTCGGCCTGTCCCCGTTGCTGCCAGGCCGGGCCCGCCAGCGGCCATGGCCGCCGCCGCTGTTCTCCTGGGTGCACCAGCCAATCAGGTGCCCCCGCAGCTCAGCCAATCAGCTGGGCTGCTGGGATGCATTTTTCCTGGGCACACCCAGGAGAATTATATATATAGATAATTGTACATAGGAACATAAGAAGCTGCCATATACTGAGTCAGACCCTTGGCCCATCTAGCTCATTATTGTCTACACAGACTGTCAGTAGCTTCTCCAAGGTTGCAGGCAGGAGTCTCTCTCAGCCCGGACTTGGAGATGCCAGGGAGGGAACTCGAAACCTTCTGCATGCAAGCATGCAGGTGCCCTTCCCTGAGTGGCCCCATAGCTTACAGTGCTCACATGTAGACTCCCATTCAAATGCAAACAAGGGAATGCCTGCTTAGCAAAGATGATAATTCATGCTTGCTTCCAGAAGACCAGCTCCCCTCCCCAGACCAGCTCCCCTCCCCTTTCACCTTCTCTTCAGACAGAAAAACAAACATGGCACATGCCTTGCAGGTCACCACATTACTTCTGTTGATGCCCATGTTGCTGCCTGTTGTAAGCTAGATGGACCAAAGGTCTGGCTCAGTAAAATGCAGCTTCCTATGTCCCCTTCTTCCATGAGGTTTAAAAGCTGCCCTGCCAGACCAAGGCCCCCCCATCCCAGCACACTTCCCTGCTAAACTCCATGAAAAACTCCTTTATTCCTGTTAGTAGTCTCCTGGTTGTGATCTCTCAGGTCTCTGTGTATCTCTCAAGAAAGAACTGGCCTAGGTTTCTGATCTCTTGTTTCTGGTCAATTATGCATATTAGATGTAGAATGTAAGAGTCCCTCATGGCCACAAGAGGGAAGATGGTATGGTATTGGGTCTCGTTTTCCCAAAATGGCAGAATAAAGAGGTATCGAAGCTGCTTGTTGAATATCTTCCATCTCCCTGCAAAAACACAAGTGAAACTTAAGCAGTATATTTTCCATTCCCACCAGTATATGTTAAAAAAGTTTCACAAAAGTCTCTCTTTCTTTCTTTCTCTCTCTCTCAATCCCCTGCCAAGTTACTCATCCCCCAGTAGATGGTAGGCTGTCCCACTTTAGAAAATGTCAGGTATAATTAAAACGTACTATGTTTTTCCTATATAATAATAATAATAATTATTATTATTATTATTCGATTTCTATACCGCCCCTCCAAAAATGGCTCAGGGCGGTTTACAAAGAGAAATAACAAATAAGATGGCTCCCTGTCCCCAAAGGGCTCACATTCTAAAAAGAAACACAAGATAGACACCAGCAACAGTCACTGGAAGTACTGTGCTGGGGGTGGATAGGGCCAGTTACTCTCCCCCTGCTAAATAAAGAGAATCACCACGGTAAAAGGTGCCTCTTTGCCCAGTTAGCAGGGCAAATATGGTAATCACAGCCATTCTTTATTGCCTTTCTTCCTCCTTTTCTGAGTTTGTTTATAGCAAATAAGATGCAAACTGAAACATGTTCAGTCTTCATGTGATACCCCGTGTTTTGGCTTTCTCATATTATGTCCTGCCCTATTCTGTGGCTAGTACAGGTTACAATAAGTCTTTTATATTTTGCCCACAGCAAGCTTCTGAAATAGGTTTGGTTAAAGAAGTAGTTTGCCTAAGGCTACCCAGTGATGGCTGAGCATGGGTCCAAATTTGATGCTCATGCTCCGTTCAGTTCAGCCAAACTCTGAATAAAAAACTGCACCTCAGTCTGCTATTTGGGGGAAACAGCTTTTGTAAAGTTGAAAAAAGAGCTCTGCTATGAAAATGTTCAAAGGTCATACTCAGGATCAGTTTTATTTTCTTAATTTGCCGTTCTGCAACCTCACCCTCTTCTGTGCAGGCAAGAACTGGTTGTGCAGCACGCTGCCTCTTTCTTCTAGTAAAAGAGGTGTGCCACCAGTGCTTAAGCTTATAGCAAATTGAAGAGATGTTTCGGCATGCCAAGACCAGTAAATAACTTTTGGTTTTAAGGTTCTGACTGAGCTATGGTGATTATGCATGTGTTTGCAAACTACAAATGCAGTTCTCAGAACTTCATTCTCAGGATCTCTTGGAGGAAGTAGAAAATGTATACGGTCATAATCGAGAGTATGTAATGTGAAAACACGAAGGCCCAATGTATATTTAATACACTTTATCATTAAATTAATAAAGTGGAGACCAGTAGCAACATACTTACCTTTTTTTATGCAGACTTGTATATGTTTTATGATGACCTTATTAGATCAAAAACATTTTGCAGCAAGGTTATATAGGTTTTGTTATATCTGTGTTTGCTGCCAAAAAGATGAAGAAAACTCTCTTGGTTTGAGGATACTGACATACATTTAAGCTTCATTTTTAATGCAGTTTTAAGTTGTGTTCTTGTTTTAGCTATTGTAAAGCTGTTTTTATGTAGCGACCAATGATCATACAGTAAAGATTACCTGTTGTTGGGCTTGTTTAGTAAAGATTTAAATGTCTTTTCGGCAAGGTTAAAGGGTGACTTCATTAAAGTTTGATAAGAGTGACTGGTTTTAAATGTCAGCTACTTAATCTCCACATAGAATACGAGAAACTATAAAACCCCAATTATGAATAACTACAGCAGTATCTTTCTGTCAGTAACTTAAATGTCAGAACCTTGTGGCATGTTCTCTTTAATCTTTAAAGTACGGAATGAACCAGAAGAAAGTTATCCTTGGCTAGAATTGGCCATCTGTTGGGTTTAACACTGCCTGTAAAATATGCAGTAATGTTTTGCAAAACTAAGGATCCTTTATGTTTTGCAAAAAACTGATTAAAGTTGAAGTACTTTTATTTCTCTCTTACTTCACTTTCTGACAAATATTATATCACTTATGCTTAAGGCACAAGTGATATAATATTCCATCTTTTAATGAACAGTGTTTCCAATGGAGTTCCATAACATAAATGACATGCTATCTCTGCTTTATGCATATGTTGTTTATCCACTATATAAAACATGAATTTTAAGTAGTATAACATTTTAAAGCTCTTTGAGCAGCATAACCATGCATTTTCATTAATCTCTCTTTACTTAAAGTGAAATTAAATAAGCCATTACAAAGAAAGAAAAACTAACCTGGCTCATTTAATTTAGCATTTGGCTGCTTGTCTTTAGTGCACATTCCTTTAACAAGAATTTGTCCTTTTTGTTTTGCTTCCTTACAGTGAGTGAGATTGCTTGAGTTACTGTAGATCTTAGCCCTATATTTTTGTGTTTTGTGGTGAGTGTTAATGTGGAACAAAACACTGAAAATATGTTTGATTTATTAAAGCCTAATCTAAAAATCTGATTTAGGCCCCATACAAACTAACCTTTATATGAGTGCAGAAGTTGTATGGCATGAACAGCAAAAGTGCTCCACTACTGTTGATATCCTGTGTACCAACTGAAGCAGCTGCACTTCTGTACAGTTTGAGCATATTTACAAGTCTAATAACACACAATCCACAGAACTTGCAACTACCACTGCCACTATTCAGGTCCTAGTAGAACGTTTTGTAACTTCTCTGACCAGTCACTAAAGTTCATTTTGTATTAATCGGGATGATCTAATTGAAAAGAATATCAGGAATGACCACTGAAAGTTAAACACATTTAACACTTGTTTGTTCCCATAGGGAACACGGACGTGTGTGTGTGTGTATGTTTGTGTATAGGTCGGTAGGGAGGTAGGGGGAGAGAGTGGGGGTACACAAAGGTGGCTGGCAACAGAGGTAGCTAAAGGAAACCACATTTTAGTTGAATGTTTTGATGTATGCCTTCAACTAAAATTTGAAATTAGGTTCCATCTAACCATCTTTGTGTACAATATATGTATTTCTTGTTTTCTTCAAGATCCAGCACCACCTGACAAGCCTGTTAAGTTGCTTTTCAATTTTATCAATCAATCAATCAATCAATCAATCAATCAATTAAATGTACCATTTAATAAGCAGTCTGGAATTTGCTGGGTCATGCCCAAAGATTAATGAAAATTCTTTACAAATTTTAATCTTTGGCACTGGCTAAAAAATTCCATTAGTGAGTTCCAAATAAATATTTTTAAAGTTTAGCAACTTTTGGCAGATTGAGAAACTACAGTGGAACAATCAAGATTTTACAGAATCAGACATTTTGTGTTAATACTGATGGTTTTTATAATTACCTTTCCAGAGTTGTTAAATGCTCTGTTGTGAAAGGCATACTTCATTTAATAAGAACTTGCCATGAACCCAAGCCATCTGGACTACCCACAAGGCCTGGGTGATGACAGTTCAGGGGATGAGGAGTCCGAATGGACGCCAGACCCCCTTCCAGTACCCTTGCACCACAATCCCAAGGGCCCACCCAGTGAGCTAGAGCTATCAGCCTTGGAAGATGAGGAAGGGAATGCAGGAGAGCTGGTACCACCAGAGACCCTCGATCCAGAACCATCACCCCCACCTCGCACAGAAGATACTCTCTGCCTTCGTCTTCTGACTCTGAGGACTCCCTGGAAACCACAACAAACAGAGGAGGAATCACCGCCCCACCGGAGAAGCCTGCATATAAGGAATAGAGCATGGTTAATTTTAAATGATTGCAGCCCCTAGAAGAGGTGGAAGGAGCCTGAAACAGAGATCTTGGAGCAGGCCTATTTAAAGAGCTCAGTCTTGAAGGAGACTGAAGCAACTTCATTGTAAAGCCTCCTGCCTGTTACTGACCTCTTGCCTTGTCTCCCTGGTTCCTGTCTGCTTGCCTGATTTTGTCTTTGCTGCCTCCTGTGTACTGTCTCTGGTTGCTGATTCATTGCTTGTCTGACCACGCTTCTTGCCTGCACCTATTGGACTGCCTACTGTTACTGAGCTTTGCATGTGTGACACTGACCTTGCCTTATCCTATGGACTGGTTTCTGGTTTGGACCCTTGGCCCTGACGGCTATGACTTCATGGATCTGCGCTACCCTGATTGGCTCACCATTATGTATGAAACGCAACAGCTTGCTTCATCCCATTAAGGATGGCAGGGTTGCGTGCTCTGCCATCTTCTGTGCCCTCACCAGCAGACTGCCATCCTCCTATATCCCTTGGGTCAGGTGTCTGGTGAGCCTCCCAGAGAAATTTGATGGAACAGAGGGGATACCTATCTGTTTGGCTCAGTGCCAGCTTTATATGGAACTGCATTCGGAGGACTTTCCAACTCACCAAATCTGTACTTCCCCCCCCGAGCCTGTTGCAAGGAAAGGCTGCTAGATGGGCTACTCCTTATAGCCTAGATTCCAGTACTTTCTTAGTAGACTATTCTGCCTTTATCAAGGCATTAAGGTGTTTGAGAACCTCTTAAAGCAGGAAAATGCTAATCACTAGATCCACCAGCTGCACCAGGGAGATGGGTCAGTCCAAGGGTATTCAGTGGTCCTTTGGCTATTGGCCCATGATTTTGCCTGGAACGAACCAGTGCTGATGGACCAATTCCAAAAAGGCTTGATGGAAGATGTTCAGGATGAGCTATTATGAGTGGAGACCTCTATGTTACTTACAGCTCTTATAAACCTCTGCCACAGGTTTGAGTTCCATCTAGCGGCTCAGAGAAGGTCATGCTTTAAAACTGTCTCAGTGCCCTTGGCCTGGCCCTGCCCTGTACAACCATGTTGTACTCTACTAGCTGTACTCTACTGTAGCACATCAGCTCCATGCCAGTCCTGCCATGTGGGCGGGGCATGCTCACCTGAATTCTGAAGAAAAATACTGATGCAGACAGTTAGATTTGTGCCTGTATTGTGGCCATGAGGGACATTATGCCCTGGCCTGTCCAAGCGCTCGGGACTGATGAGTACTAGTAATCTAGGGACAACCATGGTGATGGGATGGTTGCGCTTACATCTGCCTGATAAGCATGTCTTTAATCTTCTCACTGTGGTGGATTCCAGGGCTTCCAGCTCATTCATTGACCAGGCATTCATCACCAATCAAAAGATTCCAGTGATTCCTAAGGCTAATCTTGTTCTAGTAGGGACCATAGATGGCTGCCCATTGACTTCTGGTCCAATTATGCTATTGACCAACTAGAAGTAATTATTCAGGGATATCAGGAGTGGCTGGCACTGGATGTTGTGGACTCTCCCCACTTCCCCATATCTTAGGTGTTACTTGACTGGCCTGACATGATCCCACCATAACCTGGAGTTGCCACCAAGTCTTCTTCGCCTCCGACTGCTGTTGCCAGAAGTGCCTCATGGGCGTCTGGTCTGTCTCTGGTCCTGTTGTCTGGAAGAAGGAAAGTCTGACCTTACCTGACAAATATCATGATTTCTTGGATGTGTTTTACCTCAAGGAAGCAGACATTCTACCTCCTCATCACCTTTTATGACTATGCTATAGATTTAATTATGGTAGCATCAATTCCAGTGGGCCAGATCTAATCTCCTCTGAGCCCAAACTAGCAGCTTTGCGGGACTTTATTCCCACTAATTTACAATGAAGATTCATTTAATCCATCTACTTCCCTGACCGAAGCCCCTGCCTTTGTGAAAAAGAGGAACTACCACACCCTAAACCAGGTTATGATCTGCAATGATCTCCTTTTGCCATTGATTGCAGAAATGTTTGACCGGTTGAGCTCAGTTACCAAATTAGACCTCGGGGGCATATAATATTGTCCGGATCAGAGAGAATGATAATGGAGGACAGCCTTCCGGACATGGTATGGCCATTGTGAGTACTTGGTCATGCCCTTTGGCCTTCATAATGCTCCTTCGGTTTCCCAACACTTCATGAGTGATGTGTTCCAAGATATTTTAGACCACTTCGTTATTTACTTAGATTATATATTGATATATGCAGAGACCAAGACCCAGCATCTTGTACATGTGAGGACAGTCCTACAGTGCCTGAGGGAGCACCAGCTATATGCCAAATTAGATAAGTGTGCCTTCCGTCTCAAGGAAGTTGAATTATTAAGACACATTGTCACTCCCCAGGGATTAAAGATGAATGCATGTAAGGTCCAGACAATTTTAGACTGGCAACCGCCTGAGACTGTGAAGGATGTACAGAGATTCTTGGGCTTCGCAAACTACTATTGCTGCTTCATACCCCAGTTTGCTACCTTAGCAGTCTCGATCACAAACCTTCTGAAATGGTCCAATGACTCCCACTTTCGGTGCACTCCAGAAGCAAAACTATCTTTGAACACCTAAAACATCTTTTCACCTTGGCATATCATGTGTTGGTATATCCTGACCTGTATATGCCCTTCATCATAGAAGCAGATGTCTCTGACATTGCCCTTGGGGCAATTCTTCTGCAGGCCCCCACTGCAGATTGTCAAGCCCATCAATGTGCCTACTACTCCTAGAAATTCACTTCTGCCAAGTTAAATTACACCATTTTAGAAAAAGAACTTCTGGCCATCAAAGCAGCCTTTGAAACTTTGTGGCATTATCTTGAAGGAGTGCAGCATCCCATGACAGTGCACACAGACAATTGCAACCTAGAATATCTACTATCTGTGAAAAGACAACCAAGGTCAGATTAGGTAGTCCCTTTTCTTTGTCTGGTTTGACTTCAAGATTGTTTACATTCCCCATGCGCAAAACCACCTGGCAGTTGCTTTATCATGCAAACCCAAGTACCTTCATGATATCCAGGAACCAACATTGATTTGGAAAATTTTGCAGCTACTTGTCAAAACTTGGAATTGCCGGCACTAATCCAGCAACATCGGGATCAGTATGCCATGCGCATAATCAAAGATCTCCAGGAAAAGGTCCCCTCTCTCCTGCTGGCACTTTTATGGTAAATTGACTCCTATATGTCAATTCCAAATTGTACATACCTGCATGAGCTGCCCGGTTCCATGTTCTTTGCTTATGTCACTATGCCTAGCTCACAGGGCGCTTTGGCCACTACAAGACTTTGCACCAAGTGACCATACACCACTAGTTCTGGTGGCCTCATGTCAGGCAAGATGTCAAGAGGTAAGTGACCACTTGTGAGACCCGTATCTGTGCCAAGGACCACACCGGAAAGCCAGAGGGGCTCCGTATGCCACTACTCTCACACCTGAGACATTCTGGAAAGTTGTGACTTTAGACTTCATTTTGGACTTATCACCTTCCCACATTTACACCACTATCCTGGTAGTTGATACCTTTACCAAAATGGCTCACTTTATACTGCGTCAGAGAGTACCCACTGCACCAAAAACAGCTGAATTAATTTTTATACAACCCTTTTACTTGCAAAGGCTCCCAGATTGTTTAGTTTCAGACCAAGGGACATGTTTTGTAGCCAGATTTTGGCAGGAACTATTTTGTCTGTTAGATGTTGGGGTCATTTTCTCCTCTGCATATCACCCCCAGACCGATGGGCAACCAAAAGGACTAAAATGACCTTGGAGTAATATTTGCACTGTTACGTCACATACTAACAAGAGAATTGGGTGGCCGTGGCCGAATTTGCATACCCCTTTCTTTGCCAATACTTTCCAAACCTTTGTCATCACACCAGGTTACCCGTTGGGATGCACACACAAGTGATTTTGCATTTCATTTTGAGCTCAAAATGAAACACAAAATGGATGACATGTTCTGTCAAAACAGTCAAGCCAGCTGTTTAGACGGAACAAATGTGAAATGTTTTGAGTGTTCTGGTCATAGGGAACAATGGGGAACTCAAAACACTCCATTGTTCCCTGTAGGTAGTTCCTAGCGACTATGCAGTACCAACAAAAAGGGGGCAGTATCGTACAATGCTGTACACTGTTAGTTCATCATATACTTTGTAATGCATTGCAATATGCCTTATTAGATTGAAATATGTTATGTTAAGATACAATCTATAGTGTTCACATTACACTAATTGTATAGCAGTATCTGTTTTTTTCTTTTTTCATTATAGCTCCTAGGGACACCAGAGTGGATTGGGCAGCAGAGCATGATGGGTGCTACCTAACACCCAACCCACAAAAGAAATGCTTTAAACAATTTTTAAGCCTTTCCCCATAGGTTCCTATGGGGGTTTGGGGGGAAAGGTTAAAAATGTGTTTAAAGTCTCCTGCTTGCCCATTTGTTTTGTGGGTTGGGTGTTAGGTAGCCACCCTCATGCTCTACCACCCAATCCACTTTGGTGTCCCTAGGAGCTACCCATGGGAACAGTGGGGTGTTTTGAGTTTCCTCACTGTTCCCTATGGCAGGACAAGCTGCACTTGGAATGCATGCACACAGGTTTTGCACTGCAAGTTGCAATGCATCTGCAACCCTACCTTGAAAAACACTGCAGAAGTACACAGTAAAATGGAATCCGTCCCTTCCTACACAGAACACACACACTCCGAAAATGGGCAAAAAAGAATTACTGATGCAGAATCCACTGCCAGCCACAGTGCCTGCACTGCAGTAACATCATTGGCACAAGCTGCTCTCTCACACATAATTTTGACTCCTTCCTTCCTAGGATTGCAATAGCTGCCACAGCAACACCCTTAACAGCAAGCATAGCCATAAGCTCAACTAGAGCAACTTCACCCACATTTTGGCTGAGTAAACCTTGCAATGCAGATTGCAGCGCAGACCAGAGTAATGTGTGAAGCACAATTTAATCTCAAGGCCAGACATGAAGCCTGGCAATCACCAAGAAATAATTACACACACATACACCTTCCACTGTCCATTTCTCACCACAACACTGTCTCACAAACCAAACCACAACTCAAGGAAGGCAGGCACCCAAGTTTTGCCTTTGTCAGTCTGAGATCCCGCAAAACCAGACAGTTAAAGCAGCAATAACACAGTATATTATACTCAGTGTTGAGAAAAGGAAACCACATAAATCAAACCTTCCTTCCTTATCTCTTGATATATCCTCTTCAGGCACAGTATAAGGGCTTTCTCTGCCTCCCAGTCCCTTTGAATGAATTTTGAATTTGAAATTCTCTCCTTTTGTGTCCCTCTCCCCTCTCCCCAGCAAATAGGGGCACAGTTTCCCATGACAACACTTTTGTATGATAACAAGCCAATCAAGGAGCAAGGAAATCACAAGCCAATCATAAGCCTGTGCCAGAAAACCAACCAGCAAGAGAAAAATAGCCCTCCAAAATGGCACTCTGAACATTGAAACGTTTCAATCAAAATGTGGTTGTTCTGCTACAAGCTCAAAAAAGGCCCTTTATTTGAAGGGTGTTCTGTTTCGAGCTCGAAATAGCGTGTTTTGAAATGAAGCATTCTGTTGGCAAAACATTCTGCACAGTCCTAGTAACCCGTTGTTGAACAGTTCCTAGAGGAATGGCACGCTTTACAATCCAATCTTCAGGAGATGTTAAACAAAGCTAAGGAAGTCTATAAGACTCAGGCAGATCAAAGATGGCAACCTGGGAAAACTATCCAGGTGGGGGTACAAGCTATGGCTTTCTGCTAAACATCTGTGCACTAGGGGTGTGCATGGAACGGTTCGGAGGCCATTCTACTGGCCTCCGAACTGGTCTGGAGAAGGGGTGGTTTTGGTTCGGGAGGGTTAGGGTGGGGGGTTCCATTAAGGGCGGAGGGGGCTTTACTTACTCCTCCCGCCCTTTCCCGTGTTGGCGACGTAAATATTGCAAAAAATCCGGGCGGCAGGATCCCTCGCCACCCGCTTCTATTATGTATTATGGCTCTGCTCCTCCTTATTTTAAAAATCGGGGGGCGGCAGGGTGCTTCCCTGCCGCCCCCTCGAAGCCCCCTGCTGCCGCTGAAGCCCCCTTAAATCTCGCCCGGACCGGAGAAACCGTGCTCGGGCGGGCGGCAGCGAGACGTCCGTCCGCCCGCCCGCCCGCTCCCTTCCTTGCCGAGTGCGAAGTGCAGGGAGCCTTCTGCGCACGTGTGAAGAAGGAACTAGGAAGCCTTCTTCGCGCGTGCGCAGAAGGCTCCCTGCACTTCGCACTCGGCAAGGAAGGGAGCGGGTGGGCGGACGGACGTCTCGCTGCCGCCCGCCCGAGCGCGGTTTCTCCGGTCCGGGCGAGATTTAAGGGGGCTTCAGTGGCAGCAGGGGGCTTCGAGGGGGCGGCAGGGAAGCACCCTGCCGCCCCCCGATTTTTAAAATAAAGAGGAGCAGAGCCATAATACATAATAGAAGCGGGCGGCGAGGGATCCTGCCGCCCGGATTTTTTGCAATATTTACGGCGCCAACACGGGAAAGGGCAGGAGGTGTAAGTAAAGCCCCCCCCTCTTAATGAAACCCCCCACCCCAGCTCCAAACCGCAGCTCCGCGGTCCGGTGCACACCACTACTGTGCACCAATAGACTTTCCCAGAAATTAGACCACTGGTTCATAGGCTCCTTTCCGATCATGAGGAAAGGGGCCTGTCATTTCCAGTTATTTAAACAAATTTGTGGTAAAGCCTTCCTGCCTGCTATTGAGCTCTTGCCTTGACTCCTTGGTTCCTGACTGACTGCTTGCCTGACTTTGCTTTTGCCTCATTCTCTATACTGTCTTTGGCTACTGACCCATTGCGTGTCTGACCATACTTCTTGCCCACTCCTATTGGACTGCCCTTTGCATGTGTGACCTTGACCTTGCTTTATCTTACGGACCGCTTTCCTGCTTTGACCCTTGGTCTGATAACTACAAATTCACAGGCCTGCACTACCCTGCTTGGCTCACCAGTACATACCAAACATGACAGAACTATAAGACTCCAGATCATCTGGAGCCTATTTGTTTGGGCTGAAGCTGGTTCTGCAGCCCTCCCCCCCCGCCCACATTTCTGTAATGTGCAGTTCATTATATACTGCTGGTTTTTTGTTTTTTTGTTTTTGCAAAAGGAACCACAGCAAATAGCAGAAAGGTGGGGTGGAAAAAACAATGAAACAGAAGCCAGAAATGGTGAAAACTAAGACTTGCTAGGCTGAGCACTTGGAATGGGCTGACTAAACAATTGTATATGCCATCAGGTTATATCCAAACCCTGCCTTCCACTCAGGCTACTGCTTGCCCAAGTGGGTGCAATTGCCACCAGTCCCCTTCCAGGTCCAGCCCTCTGCATACACACACACACACACCCAAATATACTCTGAGTGCTGGGAGGATTTCGGGATCAGACTTTCTTGGGGTTGCAGCAGGGAGTTGGTGCAGGAAGGGAGAATTTGCAACCCCCCTTGCCACAAGCACTGGATAGTGCAAGTGGAAGGTAAAGTTTGGATGAAGTCCACTACCTTCCAGGATCAAAAGGAAGTCATAGCTTAATTTGTAAATCAAACTGCCTACCTATTAATAGAGACATTTTAAAGAACAGTACTTTCTTCACTTCTGTAATATACTGAGTTAAGAATTCCCTTTGAACAACTTCACAGATATAAAGTATGGGTATTTTTCTCATTAATGTGTATTTCATAAAAACGAGCCATTTTTGAATGCATTAAAGACTGAGCTTTACTGTTGAATTTTAAAAACTAATTTTAATTCATATAACCCATTTTGTGATCTGTATGAGCACATCTTCATACAAAAACAATCCAGTATTTAAGAAATGTTCAGTCCTCAGTTCTTTCTTCATTTATATTGTAGATTCATTGTCAAATATTTTTGCTTTTAAAGTTTGGAGTCCATGTTGAATGAACTTGTCAGAGACTTGAGTTTCAGAGAATCTATAGTCATGTCTTCTACTTGACCATTGCTTCATTTTTATTGAATTTTGAATAGTGTCTGAAGTAAAATAATAAATTATAGGATCAAAGCAACAGTTTGAGACTGCAATACACAGTGTGATTGGATACATGGTTCTGATGGCAGTGACTACTGAACAGTTAATCCATGTTTGTGTTCTCATGAGTGAATAAAGTATTAGAGTAATGTTATACGGCACAAAACAGAAACAGAATAGCAGCAAATGAACACAAATCATTCTTAGGACTTTTTTTTTGCTTAACTTATTCCGACTGAGTGAAACTGGCTTATTCAAAGTTCTTAAAACCATTGTGGAGCAAGTGACATTCAGTATCAGTGGAATAAAAAATCCTACAATTTCAATGAAGATAACAATTCTTGAAAGATAGGTTTTCCAAGTGTCTTCAGAAAAGTTTTCAAAACAGGTATCGTGGGTCAGTCCATCTGTGCTGAGACGAGCGTTGGTAGATTGAAAGAAACTCGCTGGTATACTTCCTGCTATCACAGTGATCCAGACTGCAATGCAGACTATCTTTGCATTTCTTTTTGTTCGAATACTTTTAGACCGAAATGGGTGTACAATAGCTAAAAAACGATCGATGCTTATACTGGTCAAAAAGAAAATGCTTCCATACATATTTATATAAAACAATGTGACGGAAATCTTGCAGAGTATGTCTCCAAATGGCCATCCCTTTGATGCAAAATAATAAATCCTGAAGGGTAATGTAAGCACAAAAAGTAGGTCCGATATTGCTAAGTTAAGCATGTAAGTTGTAGTTTCATTGTACACTTTTAATGTGCAGGTGAAAATATATATAGCAACACAATTTGATATCAAACCAAGGACAAATACCATACTAAACATATAACCATATAAAGTATACTTAAAAGAGTCTTCAATAGAACAGTTGCTTACCATCATGATGGTAATTTATTTTTACAACTAGAAGTTTCTTTAATAAAGCTGTACCTTTTTTCTATTCTGTTGTAACCACAATAAAATCCTTCGAAGGCTTGGGAACAACTTAATCCATGGGTGTTTTCATATGCATTCAGCTTTACTTTTAAGACTTTATAGCAGATTTCTTAAACTTGGAAGATACCATTCTTTTGTTCATCAGCAAAGAAATATTTTTTTCCAGATTCCATAGCAGTTCATTTGTCCAGTCCTGAACAAGAAGCATCTCTTTGTATGCAAAGGATGCCACTCTTAAGCTTAATTAAAATCATAATTCAATTTCTTTACACGCTGCCAATGTTGTTGTAGAAGTCGATCTTTTCTGTTGTGTTGTGGAAAGTATTGCAGATTAATCCTCTCCAAAGGAAGTCATAAAACTGAAGCTTCTTCAGGAACAGATTTCCTTGTCTCGGCACTCCGCTGGCATTTTTCTCTGTTCTGCCTTTGTGCTGCTAAACAAGCTTTTCAGCTTCTTGAATGCTGACCCAACAGGCTGGAAAATAAGCACAGGAATAAAATTCCAAAGCATGTCTCTTCGTGCTGAATTCCTCCAGAGATGCCAGTTATAGTGTGTGTGCGTGTGTTGCTTCTTCTGAGAAGGCCAAGAAAGATAGAGCCCCACCCTTGCTCAGTTGGTAAGCTGACATCACAGGAAAAGGAGGCTGGGTTAAAGAAAGAGAGGTTTCAACTTTCAGTTTTGTGTGGTGTTTTTTTTGTAATAAATGGCTTTGCTTTCTAGAAGTATAGTTGGGCACGGAAGTATGCCTGTAGTTACACTGTGGCAGATCAGAATCTCAATGTTTCTGAAATGCTCCTACAATAAATCAATATGTTTTGCAGACATTTAAACTTATTTATTTGGCTGACAGCCATTTAAAAAAAACCCTAAAAACATAATTTGCAGTATTGTTTTAAAAAGCCACCTTCAGTGTTTTGTGTCTTGCCTTTCTGTTGGAACACATGATAATCAAAGCAGCCTTAAAATAAACAAGGGTGGTTAGGGTTCAGTCACTCTGATTCAAGTTTGCTTTCTGCTAAAGGTGGCCCATACCAGTGTATCCATGATTGATCTACAATCCTAATTAGTGTAATGGTCAAAAGTGAGAGTTTTTTTAGGTCACAAGCTATAGAGTTGCCTGTTTTTATTTGAGGTGTATAGTTATTCCATGTGCTTACATATCCGCTGCTGCCAGACAGGGTACCCATGAGATAACAGGCATAATCCAAACTCCAACTGTATCACAAACATGAACTAAAAAGGTACATTTTGAACAGATAAGGCCAACCTGCATGTCAAGCCACATGTATCATGCATTTAGAAACGCTTCTAGAACACATTTGCCCATTTTACAGATAGATAACACTGAAGTTTAGAATATCTAGTCTGAAAGACAGTTTGTGAATCCCTGGCAGAGAACTCAAAAACGATGCAAAGCAATGAACCACCTTAACTATATACAAATTGTCATAAAATGCATTTTATTCAAAGAATGTATCGAGAAAACTTTTCCCCATTGCAACTTGTCCACTTTTCCTCACATTTTATCTGTCCTTTTTGTCTAATTTCCCATACACTCTTAGGATCAGACATGGGCAGTAGTTGAGCTACTTTTTCATGTCAATAAATGGTAGGAACATGGGAAGTTGCTTTTTACTGACTCAGACCATTGGTCTATCTAGCTCAGTATTTATTTATTTATTTTATTAGATTTATATACCGCCCTTCCGATACGGCTCAGGGCGGTTCACAACATGATAAAAACAATTAAAAACAAATTAACAATTAAAATCAAACTATTCACACACAATAAAACCAATAAAACAGCTAAAAGCCCTGAAAATCAGGGCAACAATTTAAAACAGTTTAAAACAATTAATCATTTAAAACTCTGGAAGGCCAGGCCAAATAAGTACGTTTTAGGGGCTCTCTTGAAGGACAGCAATGATCTCAGATTACGAATTTCTGCCAGGAGTGCATTCCATAGCCCAGGAGCAGCTACAGAGAAGGTCCGCCTCTGCGTCGCCACCAGACGAACTGGTGGCAACTGGAGATGGACCTCCTCAGATGACCTTAACGTGTGGTGGGGATCATGTAAAAGTATTGTCTACACAGACTGTCAACGGCTTTTCCAAGGCTGCAGGCAGGAATCTCTCTCAGCCCTATCTGGAGATGCCAGGGAGGGAACTTGGAATCTTCTGCATGCAAGCATGCAGTTCCTCTTCCCAGAGCAGCCACATCCCCTGAGAGCATCTTACAGTGCTCATGTAGTCCACCTTTCCAATGCATACCAGGGTGTACCCTGCTTAGCAAAGAGAACAATTCGTCTTTGCTACCACAAGACCAGCTCTCTTCCCCTGATAAACATAGGAAGCTGCTTTATACTGAATCAGACCATTTGTCCATCTAGCTCAGTATTGTCTACACAGACTGGCAGAGGCTTCTCCAAGGTTGCAGGCAGGAGTCTCTCTCAGCCTTATCTTGGAGATGCCAGGGAGGGAACTTGGAACCTTCTGCCTGCAAGCATGCAGATGCTTTTCCCAGAGTGACCCTATCCCCTGAGGGGAATATCTTACAGTGCTCACACTTCTGGTCTCCCATTCAAATGCAAACCAGGGTGGACCCTGCTTAGCAAGGGGGCAATTCATGCTTGCTACCACAAGATTGTCTATGTGGAGCTGCTTGCCTGGGTGAAACCACAGTTTCCCAACTGGAAAAGGCAGGTGGGGGAGCTGAGTCTTCTCTTCTCCAGACTAAACACACATAGCTCCTTCAACTATCCTTCATATAACTTGGTTTCCAGACCTCCTCACTGTCTTCTGAACCCTTTGCATTTTATCAACTTTCCTAAAATTTCTTTCCTAAGAATCCAACAAAAAATAACTTGAGTTCTCTTCTAGCCTGTGTATTTTGGTCCACCTACTTCACTTATCTTTCACTTCCCTACCTGCACTTACCTAACTGAGCTGGCACTTACTGGTACTGTCTTAGTCAAATAGCTTTCAAGATTGGAGTACTTTGCAGTTAGCCTTTGTACTATGATGGTCTCTCAGGCAACAAATTCTGTTATCGCCTTCTGCTGTTTTCTGCCTGCTCCTGCTTCCCCTGTGGAGCTGTTGCCTCTGGGTAATATCTGTGGGAAGTGTGTGCAGGATTGGGACCAGCTCCTGGGAAACTCAGCAGTTCCTCAGGTCACCTGCTCAGCTTTGGGTTTTATAGGAATGCTGCCTGTGGCGGCCGGCCCGCCACCGAAGGGGCAACACCAAAGGGGGTCAGCACTTTGGGGGAGCCACTGCGGGGGATAATGAGGGTGAGGGCCAGGCTGTTTGGCTCAAGATCACTTGGTGTGTAAAGGAGGGTGGGTATTATAATTGGGCTTCTCTTTGAAATCTTGGGTGAGTTGAGTTTCAATGTGTCTGGAGATGGGGTGTATCCACTGATTATGGGGCAGCTATTCCAGTGGTGGTGGGAGTAATGTTGACAGGTCAACAGGCTGTTGCAGGGGAAGGGAAATCAGAAACTTAATCTGATCTGGTCTTCCACTCTAAACAGGGTGGTGTTCCGTGGGTGGGGACTCCTGTGATTTCCCATTTGTCATGCATGGACCACCATCTGGTTAAGGTTAGACTCACGACCATGTCCCACCTCTGCAGGGGTGGAGGGTTTTCAATGTTTTAAATGGTTTTAATTGTTAATTGATTTGATGTTTTAAATGATTTTTATTGTAAACTACCCAGAGATGCAAGTTTTGGGCGGTATAGAAATATTTTAAATAAATAATAAATAAACAAACGTCAACATTTTCTTGCAAACAATATATATGTTATGTTAATTACATATATTATCTGGGACTTCAAAGTGTCACATAAAAGTGTTGAGAAGGAATTAAAGATAATTTGTGTAAACATAGTTTACACGGAAATCTAATGAAGTAATTTTTTTTAAAGATAAACTTTTATGGGGTACAAAGTCCTATTTTGAGGGTGTGGTAGATTCCACAACTAGCAGTTTGTAAGAGCATTGACTGCTGGAGTGGTGCTAGAAAAATTATAACACAGTAACAATTATATCATCTAAAACTTTATGCAGTAATGCTGAGAAAATATAGCTGAATCCTTTTAATAACAGGTAAATACTTACTTGTTCTCCAGTAATTAACATAACATAAGAGCATAAGAATAGCCCGGCTGGATCAGGCCCAAGGCCCATCTAGTCCAGCATCCTGTTTCACACAGTGGTCCACCAGATGCCGCTGGAAGCCACAGGCAGGAGTTGAAGGCACGCCCTCTCTCCTGCTGTTACTTCCCTGCAACTGGTACTCAGAGGCATCCTGCCTTTGAGGCTGAAGGTGGCCTTTAGCCCTCCAACTAGTAGCTGACAATAGACCTCTCCTCCATGAAGTTATCCAAACCCCTCCTAAAGTCATCCAGGTTGTTGACTGTCACCACATCTTGTGGCAGAGAATTCCACAAGTTGATTATGTGTTTTGTGAAAAAGTGCTTCTGTTTGTTGGTGCCAGGTTTCCTGGCAATCCATTTCATGGGATGACCCCTGGTTCTAGTGTTATGTGAGAGGGAGAAGAATTTCTCTCTGTCCACTTTCTCCACACCATGCATGATTTTATAGACCTCTGTCATGTCTCCTCGCAGTCGTCTTTTTTCTAAACCAAATAGCCCCAGGTGTTGTAGCCTTGCCTCATAAGGAAGGTGCTCTAGGCTCCTGGTCATCTTGGTTGCCCTCTTCTGCACCTTTTCCAGTTCTACAATGTCCTTTTTTAGATGTAGTGACCAGAATTGTATGCAGTACTCCAGGTGTGGCCGCACCATAGTTTTGTATAAGGGCATTATAATATAAGCAGTTTTATTTTCAATCCCCTTCCTAATGATCCCTAGAATGGAATTCACCTTTTTCACAGCTGCCGCACATTGCGTCGACACTTTCAACGAGCTGTCCACCACAACCCCAAGATCCCTTTCCTGGTCAGTCACTGACAGCTCAGATCCCATCAGCGTATACTTGAATTTGAGGTTTTTCATCCCAATGTGCATCACTTTACACTTGCCAACATTGAACCACATTTGCCACTTTGTCACCCACTCAAGAGTTCTTTGAGGACTCTTGGATGGATGCCATCCAGCCTTGGTGATTTTAGTTTTTTCAGACAGTTTAGTACATCATCTCTTGTCACTTCTATCTGACTCAGTTTTTTAGCCTCCATCCCCCAAAAGCCTGGTTCAGGAATAGGTATATGCTCAGTATCCTCTGCCGTGAAGACAGACGCAAAAAACACATTTAGCTTCTCTGCAACCTCCATATCCTCCTTAATAATCCCTTTCACTCCCTCATTATCCAAAGGTCCAACCACCTCCCTGGCAGGTTTTCTGCTTCTGATGTATTTAAAGAAGTTTTTGTTATTCCCCTTGATACTTTTAGCTAAATGTTCCTCAAACTCTCGTTTCGTCTCTCTTATTGTCACCTTGCATTTATTTTGCCAGAGTTTGTGTTCCTTTCTGTTCTCTTCATTTGGACAAGTCTTCTTCCCTTTTATGGCTTCCTTGACAGTATCCATTAGCCATGCTGGCATCCTCCTGGACGTAGTGGTACCTTTTCTCCTTTTGGGTATACAATCTAACTGGGCTTCTAGTATTGTGGTTTTGAGTAAACTCCATGCTTTCTGGAGCAAAGTGACTCTCCTGATTTTCCCTTTCAGCTTTCTTTTCACCATACTCCTCATTTTGGAGAAGTTTCCTCTTCTGAAATTCAAAATGTCTGTGTTAGACTTCCTTGGTGATTCTCTCCCCACATGTATGCTGAATTTGATCACACTATGGTCACTGTTCCCTAAACGATAGATGACACTGACATCCCGCACCAGGTCCTGGGTGCCACTTAGGATTAAGTCCAAGGTTGCCTTCTCTCTGGTTGGTTCAAGACCAACTGTTCTAGGGCACAGTCATTCAGCGTATCTAGAAATTTGACCTCTCTGTCGTTACTTGACTGTGAATTTACCCAGTCTATGTGTGGGTAATTGAAGTCACCCATTATTACAGCCCTGCCTCTCCTTGAAGCCTCCCTGATTTCCTCCTGCAACTCGCAGTCGCTGTCAGTGTTTTAATCCAGAGGGCGATAGCAAATCCCCAGTAGCACATTTCCTTTCAGGCCTTGTATTGTCACCCACAGGGTTTCAGTGGAGGACTCCAGTCCACCGAAGTTTTCTAGCTTGTTAGATTCTATCCCTTCTTTAACATACAGTGCTACTCCCCCTCCAAGGTGCCCCTCCCTGTCCTTTCTATAGAGTTTATATCCAGGTATAACAATGTCCCACTGGTTCTCACTGTTCCACCATGTTTCTGTTATGCCCACTATATCTATTTCTTCATTAGCAACCAAGCACTCTAACTCACCGATCTTGGCTTGGAGGCTTCTGGCATTGTCATATAAGCATCTATGTGCTGAATCTCTTCCTTGGTGTATGCTATCTTTCTTTTGACTCTTTGACCAGCTGGCACAGGCTTCTCTGTGTTCTTTATGTGGTTCTGCTCTGTCCCCTTCTGTTTTATCTGAATCCTTTACACCCTCGCACCTTGAAGGATGGCGTTTGCTGAACCGGATACTGCCCAGGTCCCGTTGGCTATTCTCCAGGCGTCATTTTAAAAGCTGCTCTGCAAACTTTTTGATTTTATGTGCCATCAGTCTGGTTCCATCGTGGTTCAAGTGCAGCCCGTCCCTTTTGTATAGGCCTTGCTTGCCCCAAAATGTATCCCAGTGTTTAACAAATCTAAACCCCTTCTCCCGGCACCAACGTCTCATCCACACATTGAAAACCCTCAGCTCTGCCTGTCTCACTGTACCTGCGCATGGAACAGGTAGCATTTCTGAGAATGCTACCTTGGGGGTCCTGGACTTCAACACGCTACCTATCAGCCTAAATTTGGCTTCCAGGACCTCCCGACTACATTTCCCCACATCATTGGTGCTGACATGCACCACGACAGCTGTCTCCTCCCCAGCACTGCCTAACAGCCTATCTAGATGCTGTGTGATGTCCGCAACTTTCACACCAGGCAGGCAAGTCACCATGTGGTCAACACGCGGGTCACAAACCCATCTCTCTATACTTCTAATGATGGAATCACCCACTACAAGGAGGCCTCCACCCCTCAGAGGAGTATCCCCTGTGCAAGAGGATATGGGCTCATCATCCACAGAAGAAGTCCTTTCTAAAACTGCATTTCCCTCTTCCTCATACTGATGTCCTCCTTGCTCGAGACCTTCTTTCTCCATGACAGCAGAGGAGCTGTCAGCCCTGGAGTGGGATGCCTCTACCACGTCCCTGAAGGTCTCGTCCGCATTCCTCTCTGTCTCTCTGAGCTTCTCCAGATCTGCCACCTTGGTCTCTAGGGAACAAATTTGTTCCTTGGGAACCAAGAGCAACTTTCACCGAGCACACAGGCATGACTTCTGCCCATGTGGCAAATAGTCATACATGTGGCACTCTGTGCAATACACTGGGAAGTGCCCCCTCCCCTGCTGACTTTCTATCTTCATACTTTTTTTGTTGGCTGTTTACAGTATTTAGAGATAGTTTATTAGAAGGATAGGTCTCAGCTGTAATGGTCAGTTATTTAACTATCCAAACAGCCTTTCTCAAGCATATGAGGGAGGGATTTGTGCTTATATTCTCTTCTCCACTGGGCTCCTTGTGATCACCAGGGCTTGTTCCAGGCTCCCCCGCACACTTCCTGCTAAACTCCTGCAAAACTCCAACACCCTGTTTGCTATTCCTGTTTGCCATGCTCTCGGGCCTTAACCTCTTATATAGAAAGTAGGCTTCCAACTGAGACACAGGATGTGGGTCAAAGGAATGTGGGGCTTCTCACAGCCCTAGCTGACTCCACCTCCTCCAGGCAGGGACAAACACAAACACTGGAGTTTGCTAGCCATGGCAAATTATAGCCCTGACAAATCAACACACACACACACACACACACACACACACACACACACACACACACCTTAAAGAGAAACCAGCCCCTCAAAATCTCCCCTCCTCCTGTTAGTTAGTTTGCAGGGGAGAAAGGCTAGATGTTGTTCTGTTTAGAAAAGCTTGCTCACCTTCTTAAGCTGCGTCTGCTCTTCACAGAGTAGGCTTCCAGTTGAACCTGGGAAAATTGGAAGACAATCAGAACATTTGTATAGACTTTGGATTTGTTGTGTTGGATTTCTTGCATGCTACTTTTACTTCTCAGACTTACATTTATTTATTATTTATTTTATTTTTTATTTAAAATATTTTTATACTGCCCATAACTTACGTCTCTGGGCGGTTTACAACAAAATAAAAACAGAAAAAGTAAAACATTAGTTAAAACAAAAAACCAAAAAGTTTAAAGCATTGCAACAATTAAATTTTTTAAGCAATATATTAAAACTGCATTAAAACCATATTAATTAAAAGCCTGGGTAAACAGATGTCTCTTTAAAGACTTTTTAAAAAGCTGTCAGAGATGGGGAGGCTCTTATTTCAGTAGGGAGCGCATTCCAAAGCCTTGGGGCAGCAGCGGAGAAGGCCCATTCCTGAGTAGCCACCAGACAACGTGGTGGCAACTGCAGACGGACCTCTCCTGATGATCTCAATGGGTGGTGGGGTTCATGACTAAGAAGACGTTCTCTTAAATACCCAGGGCCCAAGCCATTTAGGGCTTTATAGGTTATAACTAACACCTTGTATTTTGCCCGGAAACATATAGGCAGCCAGTGTAGCTCCTTCAATATGGGAGTAATATGGTCTCTCCAAGATGACCCAGAGACCAACCTGGCTGCCGTATTCTGGACCAACTGTAGTTTCCGGACTACATACAAGGGCATCCCCACATAGAGCGCATTGCAGTAATCCAGTCTGGAGGTTACCAGCAGATGTACCACTGTTTTGATATACAGAATACATTGTAAGTATTCTGCTCAGTATTTGAGAAAATGCAAACTGGAAGTCACGACTTACTCAACATCATCTATTATATTAATTCTTGTAAACGTGCCTCTGTGGGGATGCGTCCTGGCAACCCAGCGGATTGGCTGGGCAGTGGAGGCGCCGGATTGGCTGGTTGGCCGCGTAGGCAAGTGGCCGTTTGGGGAGGAAAAGAAAGGAAGGAAAGCGGGCAGGACTGGGGCAGAAGGGAGGGGAGAGAAAGTTGGGGAGCCTGGCTGGGCAAAGACAAACAGTTGGCCGCTTTGGAAGATGCTCTCTAGAGGGAGGGCTGCAGGAAGGAGCTGGCTGAACGCTTGGAGGCCCGACACCAGGGACTGAAAGAAGGAGGATGCGGCAACAGCCAGCAGGGAAAACACAAGCAGGCTAAAAAGTGGAGGCGGGGGGGGGGGGAGCATGAATGAGAGAGAGAAAAAGAGAGAGAAAGAGGTGGAAATGGAGGAGGGAGCAAGCTGGGGCAGAAGGATTGAGGGGGGAGGGGACTGAGGCAGAAGGCTTGGGGGAAAGGGAGTAGGAGAATTGGCCGGCCCATGCTGGCGGGCCTGGCCTGGTGACCGGTGGTGTCCGCAGACTCTAGCGATTGAGAGAGGCAGGCGGCGGGGGGAGCGACAGCGCGGGCGAGAGAGGCGCGCGGGGGAGCGACAGCGCGGGGGAGAGAGGCGCGCGGGGGGAGCGACAGCGCGGGGGAGAGAGGCGCGCGGGGGAGCGACAGCGCGGGGGAGAGAGGCGCGCAGGGGAGCGACAGCGCGGGGGAGAGAGGCGCGCGGGGGGGCGACAGCGCGGGTGAGAGAGGCGCGCGGGGGGGCAGTGCGGGCGAGCGAGGCGCGCGGAGGACCAGCCAAACAAATTCTCCCAACTAACCCCAAAAAGAAAGTGAACTACTGTACAGATGCTCTGTGCGGGTTCAGCTAGTTATTATCCTGGATGTGTGGGGATATGTCCCGGCCCTCAGCAGATTGGCTGGGCAGCGGAGGCTCGCACACAGCAGGACTCAGGAGGCCATTGAGCTGCTGCCGGGGGAAATGGTGGTAGCTGGCAGGCTGGGGGCGAGACCGGCTGTGGCGAGGAGGAGGCGGTTGCGGCAGCGGCGGGCCCTGCGCGGCTGTCAGTGTCAGGAGGTGGCAGCAGGAGCGAATGGGCCGGCAAGCTGGCCAGAAACCACGAGCGCGGGGTGGGGGAAGTGGGCCAAGCGGGTGTCAAAGATGCCTGGGGGATGAATTAGGGAGAAGGGGCTGAAGGTGGGGGGGATATTCTGAACTCGGGGCATAGATGCTATGCTCCCGGTCAGCCAGTACTTAGTATTTCCACTGCCTCAAAATGTCCAACCTTTATTAAGCAATGAAAATAGTTTTAAGACATTCTTTTGCCTAGTGTCTCTCCTAAACATACTTTCTACATCTGAAATGATTGCTTGTGGTTGTAACATTGCAACTTGCAATGCTGTCTTTGCACTCTGTGCTTGCATACAGTTTCCTTGTGGAATCCAGAACTGGGCAGAATTGGATAGAGATGACCTCATAAGACTGCTTTTGCCAGGTTTATATACTTTTGTCAGACTGATTTCAGTGGACAAATTGCCAAGTTTCACATCTACTTTTTCAGCTCTCCATATTTCTTAGGGGGAAGTAAAGTTAAACTTTCTTTTCACTTGATGCCTCTTTACCAGACCTTGCTTGCTGTTTTCTTCAGGAGTGACTGTGCTGCTTAACCAATCATCAGTCATCTTTATTACAGTCCAATACCAGCGTAAGATAGAACAGTAGAGCATGATTCAAAATAATAAAAACAAATTATGGAACCATAAGACTATATTACTTTAAAATTATTACTCTAAATCCATATTGTAATACTATAAGGCTGCTATCCTTAAAAAAAGAGTAGCTATACAATTATTAAACAGCTGTATTAAAAAATTATGAACATATAGAATGTGAAATATATAAAATGCAAAAAGCGGCGGTTGAAACAGGGTATATAAACAGGGTATATAAAATAAGGCATCTAAAAAGCTGCTCACTTGCTGCAGTTCAGCTAAGGTATGAGAGGTACATTTTAGTGCACTTTCTGGTCGTGCCTATCATCCCACCCCTGAATCAGAGCTCTCACTTGAAAATACTCAGAATTGGCCCCCAGTATCAATTGCACTCAATCAAGGCACAAAGCATCAATCGAGGCACAAATGACCAGGCTCAAACTATCATACTTCGGACACATTATGTGAAGACCCAGCTCCCTTGAGAAGTCTATAATGCTGGGGAAAGTTGAAGGAATGAAAAGAAGAGGACGACCAGCAGCAAGGTGTGACTACGACAGCAATGAATGCAACACTGAGAGACCTTAAAGGCCAAGTTTGTTTGTTTGTTTATCAAATTTATACCCTGCCCAAACTTACGTCTCTGGGTGGCCAACAACAATTAAAACACATATAAAAGTTAAAACAGTTCAACATATAACAACACTTATAAAAGTTAAAACAATACGATAATTTAAAAACCATAACATTAAACAAACAGTATTTTTTAAATTAAAAACCTGAAAAAGCTTGGGTAAAAAAAGAGGGTTTTCAGATTTTTTTTAAAAATAGCCAGAGATGGGGAGGATCGTAACTCAACAGGGAGCGCATTCCACAATCTTGGGGCAGCAACCGAGAAGGCCCGTCTCTGTGTGACTACCGAACGGGTTGGTGGTAACTAGAGATGGACCTCCTCACATGATCTCAATGGGCGGTGGGGTTCGTAGCAAAGAAGACGCTCTCTTAAATACCCAGGACCTAAGCAGTTGAAGACATCATCCTGGAGAGAATCTATCTATGTGGCCGCTAAGAGTCGACACCAAAATTTAACATTTGTTTTAGATGTTCTGATATTGGTCAAAGGCTGTAATAAAGACTGACTGACTGACTGGAGGCATCTAAATAGGAACACTAAAAAAGATAAAATAGTCAGCGGTTTAAAACTATGCAGAGCTGATGCAAGGGAATGGCTTGGCAGTCACGACCTGGCGGATCCTACACATGGCCATACAGAACTTTTTTTTTTTTTTTTTACATTTTATATCCCACTTTTCCTCCAAAAAGCCCAGAGAAACTTACTGCATACTTAAGTTTCTCCTCACAACAACCCTGTGAAGTAGGTTAGCAGTGTTATACTTGCGAAATGGTGAAAATATACACTTGGCACGAATGTCTCTGTCTCTGTAAAACCTTCCATGGTTGGGCAAGGGGAGTGAGCAGTTGGTGGCCTCTCAGCTCCAGGGAGTTTTGGATGATGCAGATTATCTAGACCCATTTCAAACTGGCTTTCATTTGGGCTATGGGGTTGAGACTGCCTTGGTCGGCCTGATGGGTGATCTCCAATTGGCTATCGACAGAGGGAGTGTGACTCTACTGATCCTCTTGGCTTCTGGCCACCGCCTCAATCTGAGAAACCAGGGAAACTCAGGTTGAGGCGGTGGCCAGGAGCGCTTTTTATCAGCTTCGGCTGATTTGTCAGCTACGTCCATTTCTAGAGGTGAATGACCTTAAAACAGTGGTACATATGCTGGTAACCTCCAGACTTACCTCTTCTCCTCTTACTGAGGAGAGCTGATCTTGTGGTAGCAAGCATGACTTGTCCCCATAGCTAAGCAGGGTCTGCCCTGGTTGCATATGAATGGGAGACTTGATGTGTGAACGCTGCAAGATATTCCCCTCAGGGGATGAAGCTGCTCTGAGAAGAACAGAAGGTATCAAGTTCCCTCCCAGGCTTCTCCAAGATAGGGCTGAGAAAGATTCCTGCCTGCAACCTTGGAGAAGCCGCTGCCAGTCTGTGAAGACAATCCTGAGCTAGATAGACCAATGGTCTGACTCAGTATATGGCCGTTTCCTATGTTTCCTAGACTTGACTACTGTAATGCACTCTACGTGGGGCTGCCTTTGTACATAGTCCAGAAACTACAATTGGTACAGAATGCGGCAGCCAGATTAGTCTCTGGGACAACGCAAAGGGACCATATAACACCAGTTTTAAAGAACTGCACTGGTTGCCGATATGTTTCCGGGTGAAATACAAAGTGCTGGTTATTACCTATAAAGCCCTTAGTGGCTTGGGACCAGGCTATTTAAGAGAGCGGCTCCTCTGCCATGAACCTGCCCGTCTTTTACGATCTGCTGGAGAGGTCCAGTTGCAGTTGCCACCAGCTTGTTTGGTGGCGACTCAGGACCGGGCTTTCTCTGTGGCTTCCCCAGGGCTTTGGAATAGGCTGCCTGATGAACTAAGAGCATCTCTTCTCTGCTTGTTTTCAAGAAGACCCTCAAGACTTTCCTGTTCTCGCAAGCTTTTATTAGAATTTTAATAATTTTAATAATTTGTTTTATATTGCTTTTATCGTTTTTTATGTATTTTTACCTGTGGTTTTTAATGTTGGGATTTGTACACCGCCTAGAGATTTATATATCAGGCTGTATAAAAATATGATAAATAAGTAAATAAGGGTCAACAGAGGAGTACATGTTCTGTGATCTCTACCTCCCCAGTGTCACAGGGACAAAGTCTCTCTGCAATTGGGGTCTTTCTGTATTTGCCTTCCAATACAGCGGAGGGAAGGGCATGACAGCGGGCGAGGGTAAAAGTCCTTCTGTGGCTTGTGATTTCTAGTTGTGACAGGTACACAGCGGGGGAGGCAGAATATCGAAGCCTTTCCAAGGACAGGATGGATGGAACCCTGCCTAGGTCAGCCTGGTGCTCAGGGTCCATTATCCTCTGTTTGATTACAGTTTTTGCCTGGTCACAGTCCATAGTAAGTAGGGTGGGGGGTGAAGCCCAAGAGTGACAATTTAGTCTGCATGGCCCTTTTCCAGGAAGATTGAAAATTGTCCAGTAGGGTCAGAGGGGCCGAGCCCCCAGGGATAATTGAAGCCAGAGGTGTAAGAATGGACAACCACACTCTGGCCTCAAACCTTTATCATACCCATTTCCAAGCACAATGTAGGATTTGAGTCACAGGAAGGCACTTGGAGGGCCGCTCTTAGAAATTTGGACTGCATCCACTCCAAGGGGGGCAAGATTGGAGGGAGGCCTCGATTGGGAATAGAGGAGTTGCGCCAATGTCTCAGCCTCAAATAATTTGAGCTCTGTGGGTATGTAATGTCCCCCTCTAATCCGTAGGAATTTTAGAATGGCGGTGGGGCTCCTCTGAGCAGTGAGGGTGACATGGGCCTTTCTTGAGCCAGAGGCATGGAGGACCACTCCCAGATATTTGAAACAAGCGGCTTGTATTCGACTTTGTGGCCATTTATACTCCAGGGATGGGTCTTGGGTCGTCTGGTGAAAGCCATAACTAGTTTTTTGATCACTGAATTCTTGTTTATTGTTCTTGCAGTATTGAGCTAGAGCCTTCAGCACTCTTCTGAGACCTATAGGGCTGCTAGAGAGAATTGACATAGAGCAGGGAGGAAATGCTTCTATCCGCCAGCTTGGGAGGGTGAAAGTCTGGGCTACTAAGGTTGTCTCACCATGTAAAAGTTGAAAAGGAGAGGGGCCAGGATGCATCCTTGTTTGACTCACTTCTGTGTCGGGAGTGCTGCTTAACTGTGTTAAGAACTGCTGCTTGCAAGCTGTGAATGTGGCTGTTAATAGCTCAAGTATGGCAGATCACTGAGGACTGTGGGATAGAGACAAATGAGTGGCCATTTTACATCTCATGCACTCATCTAGTGTGGATCTGGAATGAATAGAAATCTGGATTGTGTGCGAGGGCTGAGGAGTATCCAAGAGACTGTGGGAAACTCATGTTAATCTTTTAAGCATTTGCCTATTGAACGTCTTTCAGATATTTCATGGTGTGTCCTGGCTCAGACATATGAAAAGTTAAATATCCTGCTTTTAATCTTGAGAAGTTTGGAAACCATCCTATATTATATCTGTAGCTTAATGCTGGATGGAAAACAACATTTTTACAGAAGTGTACGATCGATCTAAATACATGCAGGCTTGCTAGTTCTACTTTAGACTGTTTCTCTTTGACTCCGACAGTTGTTTCAAACTTAAAATTATTTCAGTAAGTAATGTGGTACTTTCAGTACCACCCTAGAACTTTCTCCCTTCATTCAATCCCACATCCAAGTGCCTCGCTGATATTTTTGCTTGGAAGCATCATCAGTGTCTGAATTTCAATATATCCAAAGCTGAACTTCTTGTCTTTCATCCCAAGCCCTCCTTTCCCCACTCGCTCTCCTTATCCATTGACATAATTGCCACCCATCAAGTGATATTGCCTTTGTTTTCTCTTTGACTTCTCTATCTCTTTTACTCCCTCCCCATGTTCAATCAATCACGAAATCATGTTGCTTCTCTCTTTACAATGTCACAAAAATATTACCCATCCTCGGTCCCTTTTCCGAAAACTTTTGTTCCATTCCTTCGAATCACTTGCCTAGATTGCTGTAACCATCTCTTCTCTGGTCTTCTATTGTCTCACCTCAGTCCTTTTGCTTCTATCTAGCACTCTGCTGCAAAAATCATCCACATCTGTCATTGCACTGAAAATGTTGCACTCCTTAAATTCCTACACTGGTTTTCTGCTCACTTCCAGATCCTGCATAGGCTTCTAGTCCTCATTGTCAAAAAATCTCTATGGCCTCACCCTTCTTTTCTCTCCTGTCTCATATCCCAAGACACCCCACTGGTGATCTTCACTCATCCAGCTTCACCGTCCTCAGTCATCCCAAGGTGTCCTGTTTCCTCAAATCTCTCAGTCATCTCTCCCTTGTTGGCTGCCTGGAACTGTCCCCCAGAATCCCCCCATGATGCCATCTCGCCTTTCCCCCTTGAAATGACTCCTCAAAACCCAGCTTTTCTATTAAGTCCCCAAACTATACTGAAATTAAGCTTAAGCGAGTGTACATGATAAACAATGACATCCTCTTCCCCAGTCTTGCCCTGCTTCCACTTTCCTCCCCTCCCCTTCCTCAGTTGTCTCCATTGTTTTTCCTTTAGATTGTGATTGTTCAGGACAGGGACCTGCCTGCTCACTCTTTGTGAAGAGCCATGGACAGTACGTGGACAGTGTTTTATAAATAGCCATTAATAATAATTCTTATTTATGTGTTTTAGGATTCACCATTATTTGAGCGTATAAAACAGTGGAAGGAGAGAGATGGGCAGGCTGATCAGACTGATCCTACCAATGGTTTTACCCAGCCACCTCAGCATAATCACACTGCTGCAGACCTGTAAGTAAAGTTGTGCACAAATTCTTGTTAATACATGAAGACACCAAGTCAGGTCATTGGTCCATCTAGCTCAGTGATGAACTGTCTATTCTGTCTGGCAGAACTCTCCCAGTGTCTTAACCAAGGCTATTTCAGCCTTGGTACCTGAATTCCTTTTTAGCGGAAGATTCCAAGAACCAAACCTGGAAATTTATACATGTAGGTTTATCTCCACTCTCCCAAGGTATAAGTGGAGGGCAGTCATCACATCTAGGGTAGTATCTCCTCTTGGGAGATGCTAGGGACAGCTAGAGTCAAGTTGCTAGGATACTAAGAGGAGGGGCTATCTGGCTTCCCAGACTGACTTTGCTTGGCTGGCAGGCAACAGAATTTTATTGAAGCTAAAAAACACACACAAAACAAACAAACAACCCCCCCCCCCAAAAAAACCCCAAAAGGCAGCCAATGACCACCACCCACAAAGTGTGTGGGGCGGGGGAGCCAGTTTCAAGAGGCTTATGGAATAAAAAGTATTCATGAGAAAAAGAAGCAGAATGTCTTTCCTTCTTGGAAGGCAGTCCCATAAACAACAGTGAGGTTGACATCTAAGTCAACCTGAATGGAACTCAGTTTCAACGAACATAATGTCGTAATAACAACAAAACTGGCATCACTTAAAAAAATTAAAACTGCGAAGGGCAAGTGAAATGATACCTTGGCAAAAAAGTGCTTGTGTATGGGAGGGGGGAGTGTGACCTTGGGAGTCAACCCCCAGTATGTCACCACTTAAACAGAGCATCTCCTCCCACCTGCCCACCCGTTGCACTATTATCTATTTGGTCACCTTGCAAGTTTTTCCGCTTGAGCTTTCAAGTCAGAAAAATAGTTGTATGAAAGGAAACAGGTGTTTCACAAATCACACATAGGATCTCATGGATAGGAAAATGTCATCTGGACACTCTGCTAAATCCCCCATAACAATTGACTTTCATGACGAATAAGCCTCCTAAGTAATCTGAAACCTGGGTGATTTCATTGTTCATGCTGGAGCTCCAACCCCAGTTGTGGCCTAGGATTTCACGGCTGTCATGGTACAGCTGTGATAGTGTCACCCACTCATAAGGCACCTTCCCTTTCCCTGCTGAAAAGGATGGTGGTGATCTGATTGTGAAGATTGCCACTTTTTTGTCATGCACAGTTCACTTCTTGATAGGGATTGTGCTTGTCATAAACTCTAACCTGCGAAATGGTAGGGAACAAATTAAGATTATCTGCTCTTGGAGACGTGTGGATCCAGATGGATTCCTGATACCTTTGAGGACTTTTGCCATCATGGAAATTCCAATCTTGTCAAGACCCTGGTTGAGCTTTGGAGTGAGGAGACATGATCCTTCCAAGCTCCCTCTTCCCATCTGCAGAGCCTAGAACTTTTCCCATGAAGCTCTTGGCAGTGAATTGGCAGAGAAGATGAGTGGAGTGATAGTAGAAGAAGATAGTCAATACATCCAACTGAATATGGCCTAGAACCCACTATCAGGACTACTCTCTGGCAATGTGACAGTCGAGAGATTACTTCTCTGACACCACTGTGTCTTCAGAGATCTATCCAGTGGTGATTTTTTGGAAGATGAGGGGCCACCATGACTAGTTTGAAAACCACTTTGTGGATAAAATCTCTCACATCTGCTCCAAATGCTGTAGCAGCAGTATCTGTCTGCCCCTGGGGTTCTTTTCAGCTTGTTCAGCCTAAGGATGTGGAGGATCGTTTGGAGTATGAGGACATCCACATGCATAGTAGACCCTTTCCCTACCTGACTCCTACAGGCAGTTAAAGGGGCCTGACCAGTTGGGCCAGGGAGGTGCTAAATACATGTCTGATGGGGAATATGGTTCCATCAGGCCTAAAGCAGGTGATGGTGTGCCCCCTACTAAAGAAGCCCTCCCTAAATCTTGGGTTTTTGACTTTAGTCCCGTCTCCAGTTTAGCATTCTTTGGCAAGGTGCTCAAACGTGTAGTGGTAACTCCACTCCAGAAATACCTGCATGGAAATAATTTTTGGGCACTCTTTCAGTTCATTTCCTAGCCTGGTTTTGGGACTGAAACTGCCTTGGTCACTCTGGTGGATGACACACCAGGAGGTATAGAGGGGAGTGTATCCCTGTATGTTCTGTCGAACTTCTCACCAACATGGTATCTTTCTGGAGAACCTTGTAGAGATGGGGTGGTGGACACTGTTTTACAGTGGTTCTCCTCCTTTCTACAGGGTGGGTTCCAGAACATGGTGCTGGAGGATTTATGCTCAATGTCTTTGGCATTGGCCTATTGCATTCCACAGGGTTCTGTCTTTTCTCACTTGCTCTTTAATATCTATGTGAAACTGAGTGAAGTCATCTGGGGGTTTGTTGTCTGTGCTATCCCCACCTGGGGAAGTGATTGACACCCTTAACCAGTGTTTAGAGGCAGTGACGGACTAGATAAGGTCTAAGAAGCTGAAATAAAATCCAGGCAAGATGTAGACTTTCCTGATCAGAAGAACCGATGATTTGCAGTGGTTTATCAGCTTGTTTTTGATGGGGTTGCATTCTTTTGAAGGAATAGGTTTGCAGGCTGGGTGTGCTCCTGGACCCAGCTTTGTATCTGGATGTTAAGGTGTATGTCATGGTCTGCAGGGCTTTTATTTATTCATTCATTTAGTTAGTTAGTTAGTTAACACATTTTTATACCACCCCAAACCCAAGTCTCTGGGCAGTTTGCCAAGCTTCAGCTGATACACCAGCTTCTTGTATTTCCAGGTCTGTCTAATCTGGCCATGGTGATTCATGCTGTTGTTACATCTAGATTGGATCACTATAATGTGCTCTACATGGGTCTGTCCTTGAAGACCCTTTGGAAATTTCAGCTGGTCCAGAATGCAGCTACAAGTGGTCCGGTTATGGGGGCCACCAGCTCATCTGGTGTAGGGGTGTGCACGGAACAGCGGAGCTGCGGTCCGGCACCGGGGTGGGGGGTTCCTTTAAGGCGCGGGAGGGTTTACTTACCCCTCCCGCCGCTTTCCCCCCTCCGGTGCTCGTATTTCTTTGAATAATTTCGCTTACTATTTCTTTGAGCGCCCCTTCTCCGGCACTGTGCTGCAGAAGAAGGGATGGCAGGGAGATATCCTGCTGCTCCATTTACACAAGAAAGTACGTGCGCGCACACACACAAAAGGCTTCTTAAAGCCTTTTTTCACTGCATGCCAAGCGGGGGAAGGGGTGGCAGGGAGGTATCCTGCCGCCCCATTACTAAAAGAACTTCTGCAGCACAGCGCCGGAGAAAGGGCGCTCAAAGAAATAGTAAGTGAAATTATTCAAAGAAATACAGGCACTGGAGGGGGGAAAGCGGCGGGAGGGGTAAGAAAACCCTCCCGAACCCTTAAGGGGACCCCCCACCAAGAATCACCCGAATCCGAACCGCCCGTGTCCGGACCGGTCTGGAGGCCTGTAGAATGGCCTCCGGACTGGTCCGGGCACATCACTAATCTGGTGGCGATTCAGGGCCAAACCTTCTCTGTGGCTGCCCCATGGTTTTTGAATGCACTACCTGTCTAATAAGAGCTTCTCCATCTTTAATTGCTTTTAAAAAGACCCTTAAGACACACCTATTTTCTCAGGCTTTTAGTTAAAGCCGATTTTAAACTGTTTGGTTGTTTTACTCTGTGAACTTGTTTTAATTGTATTATTGTATGAATTGTTTTTATTCTGTGCAAGTGCTTTAATTGTTTTATTTTATATTGTAACTTGGATTATGTACACTATGGATAGATGGATAGACAGATGAATAGATATTTGTGTACCATGTTATACCAGTCTTCCATGAGCTGCATTGGTTACAGTGAATTGCATTTCCAGATGCAATTCAAGGTACTGGTGTTGATCAAGCCACCTGGGCCAGGAAACTTGAAAGACTGTCTTTTTGCACGTGAATCTGCCTGGCTTATAGGAACTTGCAGAGACTGCCTCCTGCATGTGCTGCTGTTAATACAGATTAATCTGGCAGCTTTCTCTGTGGTGGCCCTCTCCCAATGGCATTCTCTTCCTCAACAGATCCAGCTGGCCCCCCTCATTCCTGACATTCCAGTGCCATGTTAAGAACATGTTTGCCTGGCAGGCTTGTGTTACTGCTGCTCCTTGGGAAATTGTTTTAATGCAGTTTTTAGTTTTTTATATCAAAGATTTTAATTTGTTTTATTGTGTGCTTTTCTTGTATCTTTTATTTTTGTGTATGTCATGTTGGAATTTTAATGGAAGGCCATATATTATTATTAACAACAACAACAACAATAATAAATGAATGAATAAGCTCCTGAGCATAGACAGTCGGTATTAAACCCCAAAATTAACAAACAAAAAGAATTATCCTCCTACCATTATCTGCCACAGGTACAATCTGCAAAGTTCCTTTGAAGATCATGGTTAATAGATACCAATAAAGGAACTGACTTTCAGACAGTGGCCTGGTCATTCCAGCTTCGGGAGCCTCGTATACAGCCCCATCAGTAGATGCCAGTTCTCACAAATGCTGCCTCCACATAGTTGCTGCCCAAGCATGAGCCTACCTCTAACCCCCAAACCTCCCTGAAGCACTAGTGGCAGCCACTTGTAAGTGTGAACTAGACCTGTGTTCCAAGCTTGTCTGCTCACTGATTTCTATGCTGTGCACAGAGCACTTTGGGCCATGTGATGGTTCTTCTATTCATGCTTCTTTTAGTGTGACCATTCTATTCCACCAGTAGCAGTGCATAGGTTGTTGTTAGATGAAGAAGAGGAATCCAGGCTATGATGATGTGAATTGTCTATTGATACAAATGTTGTATCCTGAGATAATCTGAAAAAAAATTGTTGATCATTCTCGTCGACTTCATTTTCTTTGTCTCCCTAGGTATCTTTCTCCAACAAAATCTCCTAAGAGAAAAGCTTCATCTGCTTCTATGCATTCCCCTCTAAATCCAAATGCTCAGTCTAGTTTGGTCAATCAGCCTGTCAAACAGAAATCTACCTCCCTCTCATTGTTCAACAGAAAAGGTTGGTGAATTGTATTAATGAAAAGCAAATATTGTGGCTTGGGTTCAACGGACAGCACATAGTGTAACTCTCTTCCCACCTCCTTTCTTGCTACAGCCTGTTGAGCCCCCGCCCCCCACAAAAGACATTCATACATTCTTGAGGTTTCTCAAGAACAAGTCATGCCAGAAAAATTTCTTCTTTTTGGATCTATGAGTTTAACTCCGTTTTTGGTCTACTAGCTACTAATGCTATAAATATAGGACTGGTTCACACAGTACTTTTCCAGCCCACATAATAGGGAGATGTGCCAAGAGCCTGATGTCTTCTACAGATGTTCTGATGTCCTCCTGGTACGTTCCCTCATTGCATGGAGATGGGTTGTCCAAATTATTGCCAAATTATATTGAACTTGTATTTGAGTTATTTGTAAAGTGTTGATTGAAATGAACTGACCCTCATGCAATAAAGAAATGCGCTGGGAGAAGGTCAGGACATTCATGAATGATTCTGAAATCTTGAGATGGGTATGCTCTTGATTTGTCCCCCTTCTAAATTGATTGAGCCCGAAGTGTATCATCCAAGCTGGCCCATAGTGTATCTTGATTTTAATATCAAAGTATTTGATATTATATTCTCCCATTATATTCTTGGTGACAAGATGGTAAAACACAGGCTAGATTATTCTTGTTACACCTGGTTGAACAACCATACTCAATGAGTATTCAATAATGGCTCCAAGGCAACCTAGAGGGGGAGGTATGAAGTAGAGGGCCTGAGGGCACTGTCCTTGTCAATTTTTTTATCAATTACTTGGATGAGGAAATAGGATGCTTATCAGATTTGCAGATGACATAAACTAGGGCTTGGAGAAGCTTAGAAGACCACTTTAGAAGACAGAATCAAGATTCAAAATTATCTGCATCTTGAACAGCCAACAAGATGAAGTTCAACAGATAAATGTAAAGTCTTGTATTTAGATAAGAAAAGTAAAATGCACAAGTATGAAATTGCAGAGACCTAGCTTAGCAGTGGTACATCTAATGGACCACAAGTTGAACATGAGCCAGAAGTCTGACACACCTGCTGAAAAAGCTAATGCAATCTTGGGCTGCAATAACAAAAGCATAGACCCTTTGCATTATGAGAAGTGATAGTTCCACTCTATTCTGAGCTGGTCAGATCTCACTTGGAATACTGTGTCCAATTCTACATTTTAAGAAGGATGTTGATAAACTGGAATGGATTCAGGGGAAAGAATCCATGGTGAAAGATGGCAAGGAGTCTAGAAATTAAGTCCTTTGTGAAGCAATTCAAGGAGCTGGGTGTGTTTATCATGAAGAAGAGAAGACTAAATTGTAATATGATCGATTAGAACCAGTGGATTCTACATTACAAGGAAGCAGGTTTAGGCTAGATATTAGGAAGCATTTTCTTCTTGTAAGAGCTGTTCAACAGTAGAACACTTTGCATAGTGCAGTGGTGGGCTCTCCTTTGCTTGAGGTGTTCAGAAGCTGTACGGTCATCTGTCATGTTCTAGCAGATCCTGTTACTTCCAAGGTCACTTTCACTCTAAAATTCTGTGATTCTAAAGTTTATTACCTGCCTTTCCAGAATTTTACTTAAGGTGATTAGTGTATAAATATTGTAAGTAATGTAATACTTACTGGGGGACATAATACTTACACTCACACTCGGGGATGGGCCTTCTCTATGGCCGCTCTGAGGCATTAGAATGAGCTCACTGCTGAAATGAGCTCTGCAACTCTGACACCTTTGCTTTTTGCTACCAGCTGCTGTGCTCACCGGTGCTACATACATACATACATGCTACCCTCCACTTGTGAAAGGACATATTATTACAAATATGCTAACCTTCTACAGACTATAGGTGGACCGTGTTACCCACGGATTCCACATCCGTGGATTCGTGTATCAGTCGGGGCAAAGACACCCGACCTTGGTTTATGCGTGTGTAGGGGGGAAAACCCATACTGACCTCGCATATCTGCAGCTTGGAGGTGGCCAGAAATTACCACGGAGATCATTTCCGGCCACCATTTTCTTCGATGGAGCCACAAAATGGCTCCTGTCGTTGTGGAAAAAATAGTGGGGGGGAGGCTAATTTTTGGCTAGTTTGGGGCCACAGCACGACTCGGGAGCAACAGAGCAAGGTAAGAATTCCGCCAATTTCCTGCCAACCGGGAACCTAACCCCTGCAACCCCATAGGTTCCCTTAACTCGATATTTGTAGTTTCCATATCCACAGCTGCAGCCTGGAACGGAGCCCCCACGAATATCGAGGTCCATCTGTATTTCCAGGAACTGAATCTTGTCTTTGCTGTCTTCTAATCTTCATATTAGATCACTGTACTATGGTAGGAAAACATTAAATAGTAGTATATCATGTACAAAACTGTGTTTTGAAGATTATTTTCTACTCTCTAAATAGTGTGTCTCTCTCTTTAGTATTCTGGTTGGCTTATATGCGGTTGAACAACTTATGTTCACGTCTTCTGCCTGACCATCCTGAACTAGAACGTTTAATCTGGACCCTTTTTCAACACACATTACAAAATGAATATGAACTTATGAAAGACAGGCACTTAGACCAGGTAATATCCCTGACAGAGGTGGGCTGATTTCAGTCTTGTGTGGTTTAATTTTGTTCTGCTTTTTTTGCAAGAACTTCTGTGATCTACTACTGTGTGTAAAATTTACAAAGCAAATTTACAAAGCATAATCAGAGAATCTAGCGCTTAAGGCAAAATTAACCTGTATGAAGTGATTCTTGGTATTCACTCTTAGTAAGAACATAAGAAGTGCCTTGCTGCTTCATATCATAATCCACATAGTCCAGCATGCTTTTGCAGGAATCTGAACCACCAGTAGCCCACTGTAAATTGGCCAGTGAAGCACTAGTTGATTCTCTCTAACCCTGACCAGTGGGATCCACTATTGCACTCCTTGTATGTCTTTTTTATTCCAACATAAAGTTGATTCTGAAATGTTTAGTATTTTAAAACTGGTAGATGACCATTTTGATTGCTCCACTACCAGAGACTGATGGATCTGGATGGTTTCCCGATACCCTTCCACAAACATTAACAAGACTTACACTCCTGTTAAAGCTCTCGTTGATTTGTGGCAAGTGGAAATAGCCCAGGTGGTACACAGTTGCTCCTCAGCATGCTCTCCCTCTGAGTAGAGCCCAATCTGTTCCCTGATATATATTAGGGAGCTGATGTGATGATGCAGCAGGGTGATGTATGGGTGGCATGATCTGGGTTTCCCTGAAGATCTTCCTGAGGTTCTCTTCATCAAGCTGAGTCTTATCAATGATCTTTATAGCTGCCATCCTCAAAAGCCAAGTTTTCCTTAGGCCGCTAAAGCCTGCATAAGACTACTAATAACCAAACACCTCCTATGATGCAACAGGGGAAATAGCTGGAAGATAAGTGGGGAGAAACTTGAGCTGGGTTCAAATAAACGCTAATCATGGTCACCACCAGTAAAGTCTGAGATAGTGGCAGACCAGAGAGCAGGGCTATGAGGCTGATCTCAAAGACTGTTTGAGATCAGCCTAATAGCCCTGCTCTCTGGTCCACCACTATCTCATACTTTAGAATAATACTATCTCAACTGGTTTAGAATAAGGCAGCCAGATAAATGGAATGTGTTGGTCTGAACACATCTCTTGTGTCCTTAAAAAAGCTTCCAGTTCTTCTCTTCTGGGCATAATCCAGTGTGCTATCATTGACTTTTTAAATGGCTTGGATTTGAGAGCAGATGTTTGGCAAGGGGAATCCTGATCGAGCCAGACTGCACCCCTCCAGGGGTCTCTGCCATGGGCATGAGCGCTGACCCAGGATTGCGGCCAGCAACAGAGCCAAGGCTGGCTAGGATCTCAGGTCACAGAAAGAAGTGTCGCCAACTGTTCCCGGGGGTGGTGGTGGTGTAGGAATGGAAGTTGCTGGGAGAGCTGAGACTTGGCGGTGCCCTATATAAGTGTAGGAGGAGGGTGTGGATGCTGAGAGGGTGGGTACACCACTCTGGGGCACACCTCTGGGGAGGGGGGTCCACCATGGGTCTGCGGGGGATGCAGCAGCTTCTACTAGATGAACCTCTCTGAAATCTAAGCTCTGTATCAGTGGCCAGATGCCTACACAAAATTAGACAACCGGTGACCAAGGAGGCCATTTTGGTATGGTGATGATGTTACCATGCTTGCTCACACCTGTTGTACACTACCCACATGTATATCTCTGCTTTGGGGCCAAACTAGGGGAATTTACTCAGAACCAAATGTGCAAGGATGAATAACAAATGAACTGCAGTCTAGACAGAGGCAAGACTATGTTAGCGGTATCCCAGATGAACAATAGACTCAGAGACAAGGTTTTTGAAAACAAGAGGTTATTTTGTAAAATGTAGTAGTTGGCAACCTTTTAAAAAAATAATTAACAGCTTTATTCAGATTTCCCCATGTTACAACAAAATACAACAAAAAGGTGAGGGTATGAGACAAAAACAGAAAAGGGGAGGGAGAGAGGATGAAGAGCTTGACAATTATTGTTCTGAATTAAACAGAAGAAATTCCACAGATCCAAATAGTATTTCTGGATTCTGGTATGGGAGCATACGACAATAAATTGTTGGTTCATATGTAGCTAGATTAGGGAGGTCTTCTCTCTATTTATATACTGAGGGGCTGGAGGAGCTGGCAACCTTTGAACAGTCACAGTCATGCAAGGATGAACACAATTCCTGGGGAGAGACAAGGACAAGGGTGGAAAGATGGGGCGAGGCTGGAGAGAGAGCACCGTATCTTCCAGTGGCTGTTGCTGGTGTTTATTTTGTGTTTCTTTTTAGACTGTTGAGCCCTTTGGGAACAGGGAACCATCTTCTCCTTATTCTTTTTCTCCATGAACCACTTTGTGAACTTTTTGTTGAAAAGCAGTATAGTAGTAGTAGTAGTAGCAGCAGCAACAACAACAGTAAAGAGGGAATCAAAAGCAGCATTAATACCTGGCTTTGATCTGGTGTTTTGTGCATGAAGCCAAAAGGGATGAATCTCATCTGTGGAGACTCAGTTGCAGGCACAGAGGTTCTGCCAAAACGGCAGGCAAAGAGAGACCACAGGGTGCCGGCATGGCTCCGAGTTCTGAGGGTTATGGTACCCAACTAGCAAATGGAGCGCTGGTTTTGCCAGGCGGTCAGGCACAGGGTTTAGCCCACAGTAAGCCCACACAGGCAATGGCTCAGCCTCAATTGGTCTGCTCCAAGAAACAAGGAGTTTCCTCCAAAGTCTAGGGGGCTCTCAGGCAGTTAGGTACAGGAACTAGGTCAGAGCAAGGCCACGTAAAGAGTGGTCCAAGGTTCCAGGAATGTCCAGGGCCATCTTGTGCATGTCTCCACACAGCAAGCCCACACAAGGAATACTCAAGGATAGTGATTTCCACTCAGCTCAGTGGTTTTGGGCCACATGGTTCAGTGCTTAGGAATTCAGCAGTCCAGTGACTCAACTCGAGAGGAAAGGGGTTGAGCACACCACCAGCATTTGGCCAGGCAGGCTTCTGGGCAGTAGAACACACTAGATGCCACCAGACTCCCACAACAAAAACTTCAGCACTGAGGCTTGAGGGCAAAGGCTTTTTATAGGGGTTTTTGCTCTGCAAGGTTCCAGTAGTAGGAAACTAGAAATACAAGGGGAATGTTCCAGTCCAGAATCTAGAGAAGATGTGTGCATGGGACAATTGTTAATCAAATGGATCCCAGAACAAGAGGTCTGTTGTGCTAAATCTAATGAGCTGCCACTTGTCTTGATGGCGTGGCAAAGTTCCCCAGAGATATCTCTTTTTAAGACCCCTGGCTTGCCTTGCTTGGAATTCTGACCTCAAAAATGCAAGAAATTCACCTTTTCTTAGATTGCTTTGCACTGGCACAAATTTGCATGACACAGAAGTTGGATTCCTCTAGGGCTGGCCTGCTCAACTTCGGCCCTCCTGCAGATGTTGGCCTACAACTCCCATAATCCCTGGCTATTGGCCACTATGGCTGGGGACTATGGGAGTTGTAGTCCAAAAACAGCTGGGGGGCCAAAGCTGAGCAGGCCTCCTCTGGGAGATCACTGGTGCCAAGTCCTTCTCTATGCTCAATCTTGCAGGCCAACGTTTCCAAGATGGAAAGGAGGGGGTCTGCTAAGAGTGGCCCCATATTTATGGAACACCCTTTCCAGACAAGACAAGGGAGGCACTGACACTTTCTTTATATGAATTAAACATAACCTGAATAGTGCCCAGGAACACATTGGAAGTCACTGGAGATTTTTTAGAACAGGAGAGATGTGTTCAGACCAGCAAACTTCTGTTAACAGCCCCATGCCCAGCGCATTGCAGTAATCTAACCTGGATGTTAGAAGGCCATAGCTAACTGTAGCAAGGATAGATCTTCTAAAATATTTTACACAAAGTGGTAAACATGAAAACAAGAAATGCAGTAATAAGATTGCTGTTGTTTCAACAACAGATTGATGTTGTATTCTCTGAACCTTTTAGGAGTTAGTTTTATTGCTGCTTTTCTGCACTGTCTTAAAATGTAAGGATGTTTACTTTTAGATGCTTTATTTTTGTCTTTTTTCATGTTATGTTTTGTTTATATCTGTAAGCCACCATGAATATTGAAAAGTGGCACTGAATGTTACATACATAGCATTCTAAAAATTAGATACATAACATTCTAAAAATAAGCAATTGGTTTTCTGCAGCAAGCAGAAACATTTCATTAGTTTTAAATTTTAGTATGTTGAATGGTTACTCAGTGTTTACCTTTATAGTTTCTGAAAAGGAACAAAATTGAAGTATTTCCTAGATGATATTTCTTTCTCTTCAATAGATAATGATGTGTTCCATGTATGCCATATGTAAGGTGAAGAACATTGATCTCAGGTTTAAAACAATTGTGACAGCATATAAGGAACTCACTAATGCAAACCAAGAGGTAGGTATAGCTTTTTGGCATTAATGTTCTATGAAATTATTTGAATTAACATTGCCTGTTATTCCATCAGGATTCTTGAAATGTCACATGGGCAGGTCAAAAGAACCTGGTTTCCTTTGTACAGAGAACCAAAAACAGTACAGAGAACCAAAAACCTCCCACCTAATTTCCTCATTTCAGGGAGGAGAGCTGGTCTTGTGGTAACAAGCATGAATTGTCCCCTTTGCTAAGCAGGGTCTGTCCAGCTTGCATTTGGATGGGAGACTACATGTGTGAGCTTTCCCTCAAGGATATTCCCCTCAAGGGATGGGGCCGCTCTGGGAAGAGCACCTGAGGTTTCACGTTCCCTCCCTGGCATCTCCAAGGTAGGGCTGAGAGAGACTCTTGCCTATAACTTGGAGAAGCCACTGCCAGTCTATGTAGACAATATTGAGCTAGATGGACCAAGGGTCTGACTCGGTGGAATGCAGCTTCCTATGTTTTCAGTGTGTCTAGAACATTTAGATATGATCTTCAGAAAAAGGGAGCATGTTCTAGTCAGCCTGGGTGCATAAGTCACATTAAGCAGGTTCAGCATTCGTACTGTATCTGAAATTACGTCCTAGTATTGTGTGCAGCCCTCCTCTTGATCCAAAATCCTCCTAATTCCATCACCACTGTTGATCATGCTTCTTGAAAATGCCATCCAAGAACCCCCTGCCATGTCTGGCAAATCAGGCTTTCATTAGAATCAAGGCTGGCTGATGTGAATTGCACTAGTGAGTTTGTTTAAAATTAATAGAACGTTCTCCAAAATGGCAAGCATAGAAAACCTTTGTTCACTCAGCTTCGCTAGCTATAACAGTTGCCTATTGTTTGTAAGTATCAAATGTCATGGTGACAAAATCCATGTTTATGCATTTAGCCAGGATTCTACAAAATCAGTAGCTAATGAATGTGTCTCCCTACTGTCTCTGCCCTTGTAGATCAGGAGAGACTGAAACAGTTGACCAAGTTCTTCTTTATTTGTGTTTTATTATTGTTTGCACAATCAGTTGGTTTTGCCCATATTAAAGAATTTCACAGGCTGTTCTGTTTTTATATCTGGGTTCTTTTAGCAGACAGAGATAGTAACATTTCATTTAATGTAGCAAATTTTTGTGTGTTAGCCTTTAGATCACGTCATGCAATTGTAGCTCTTCCCTAAAAGAGAAGTATTCTTGAAAATTATTAAATTTGAAGTGAGGGGGGTTGTGGGACAGATTGATACTTGGCTAGGAAGCCAGACTGATATTTGTGGACCGCTGCAAATTAGTCCAACTCTTCCCATGTTGATTGAAAGAGGTATTTCTCTTCTAAGCCCAAGCTGCTGATTTAGAGAAGTACTTTGTCCAAACATACTTTTGGAGACACATTCAATCATATGATGAACAGCACAGACTAGCACACATCTGCTAGGAGTGTGCTGTGGTGTGAGATAAAAGGAAATGCCAATATTTGAGGTGATTTCTATGCAATGTTCTAATCCTCTCTAGACTTTCAAGCGTGTGTTGATCACAGAAGGACAATATGATTCCATTATAGTCTTTTACAACTTGGTGTTTATGCAGAGACTGAAAACTAACATTTTGCAATATGCGTCCAATAGGGTAAGTTATTGTTTCCCTTCTATCTTGATCCAATGTGACTTAACAGACATTAGGAAAACTTCACAGCACTGATAAAATTTTCATGTTACAGCCTCCAACATTATCACCCATACCACACATTCCTCAGAGCCCTTACAAGTTTTCCAATTCTCCTTTACGTGTTCCTGCGGGAAATAACATCTACATCTCACCTTTGAAGAGTCCCTACAAATTCTCTGAAGGGCTATTGTCACCCTCCAAAATGACACCAGGATCAAGGTTAGTAAGCTATTTCTTTAAACAAATGGCTGTATCAAACACAAAAGGAAACTAGACAGAATGTGGTTCATAACAGAAATTTTCAGCTCTTGCCAGTCCAAAAATACAAACCCTACATTGTTTGGTTTTGCTAGCAACTTGTAAACTAGCTAAAAGAAATATTTGCTGTTGCCTTAATAATTTACTTCATGATGTTGCCTGATGATACGGCCTGACAACATTAAAGACTGCCAAAAGAAGACTTAGCCTGAGGAATAAAAAGTCCAGGATGGGCTAGCAGAGCCCATCCTGGACTTTCCATTTCTGTTTTAGTTATGTGAATCATAATGACTCATTCTATCCCTTCTAATACCTGTCCGACCAGTGCAAGCTTTTCACTGGGTTTCATTGGGAGTTTCAGGGATCTTTCCCTACGGCCATTGCGTCTGCTCCTCACTTCTCCCCTCCCGCCAGGGTAGCACTCATGGGTGGAGCAGGTTAGAAGGGCTGAGGATAAAGACCCTAGCCAACTATGAGCCCCTTCTGATGTTGCCTCAGCCATGTAGACCATATTGCATAGGAGCCATGTGGAAAGGACATTAGATCATCCCTGTCATATGGGAGGAATGCATGATGTAACTTCTTCCCGTTAATTAATTACCCCAGCTCTTGGAAGATGCAACACTGGCATGGGGAAAAGCCGTGTGGGGTGACAATGTGGGGAAGGGTGTTTCCCTCCATCCCATCTGTTTTAGAACAGCAGCCACTTGACGCTGCAATCAATGGAGGAAGGACAGATGGGGGAAAATATTGTGAACTCTTTCATTCCTGGATATTTTCCCTCTCAATTACTCCCCTCGAGCTGCTTTCCTCTCCCCCATTCCTGAGAGGGAGGAAGAAATATAGGTCCTTGTATCTTCTGTTCCACAGGGAGAAAGGCAACTTGAGGGGGGCGAGTATCAAAGCTGGGTCACCTGAGTAGAAGGAATGCAGCACCTCAGAAACTGGATGTTAGAATCATTTCCACAGTAGGCTCTTTACCCTGGATTTTTGAACATTAAATGTAGAAAACCATCAATAATCTTATCTGGCCTATTGTTCCCTCACCAAACATGGTTCTCAACCGGGGGCCTCCAGATGTTGCTGAACTACAACTCCCATCAACCCCAGCTACAGTTTATTTTGGTGGGGGAGGATGATGGGAGTTGTAGTTCAGCAACATCTGGAGGCCCCCAGGTTGGGAGCCACTGGGTTAGGGCACAGGTGTCAAACTGTGGCCTCACTGTAGATGTTGGCCTACAACCCCCTGGCCACTGTGACTGGGGATGAGGGGAGCTGTAGGCCAAGGGCTGCAGTCACAGTTTGACACTCCTGGGTTAGGGGATTAACCAGATGGGCATTTCTTTCTATTTAACAGCCTTTCAACAGGATATGTGCCATTTGTATACTTGACATTTTCCAAGTCTATGTAGAAAGGTACAAATTGATTTTATAGAGAATACTGTATAAGTTGTACAGTTGATTTTACAGGGCATGTTTTCTGTGTAGCCATTCAACCACCATTTCATAGACAGATATTAAATGCTTTTCTTCATGTTTGTTTTTGCAGAATATTGGTGTCAATTGGTGAATCCTTTGGGGTGAGTTGCCTCTTGAATGCTAATGGTTTACGTGTTCATAGAGTATTAGCGCCACAATATGCAGAGATCCATGCCACTTTCTCCATATTTTCTTAGCCTACTTTCCAGTAGACTTATGAGATAACCTGGCATTCTGTGTGTGTGTCTCCCCCCATCAACTTCACAATGCCTGGACCAATATGAACCAAATCGCGTAGTTATAGGGACACCTCAACAGTGTAGTTTGTGATGATGTCATCCACCCTGATCAATCAATTATTTTTTATTACAGTCATTGGCCAGCCAAAAAATAAAATCCAGAACAACAAATATAACTAATATACACAAATAGTGGTTGATAGTTACACACAATAAAACAGTATACAAGCATCCAGGATAAATTACTTTAAAAACAGTAAAACAGCTCCTAAAATTGAGACCTTAATCTCAAAGCAATATAAAAAAATTTGGCCACCACTTTTGTGATCTCACAGCTTGTGTCCGCAAGGCAATATTGTATATAAAAAAGCTCACACCTCCCAGGAAATCTAGCTAACAGGGGGGAAATAAGTTCTTCTCTAACACCTTGATACAAAGAACAATATAACAAAACATGGGTAACTGTTTCCAGGAGGCCAGAGCCACAGAGGCAGAAAACCGTAACTGAGGAGTCCTTAGCGAACCTCCTTTCCAAAAGAGAGGAGGGCAGCACATTTAAGCAAGCCCAAGCAAACACAACCCGAAACTTGGAGAAGAGTTGTTAGATAATTTGCACCTCTATCTCCCATGGGCGGGATCCCAAAATGTAGAGGAGAGCAGGTTCTGTTAGCCGAAGACATAAGTTCCTGACGTTCAATGTCATGCGACTATAGAAACAGTATTTCCTTCACCTTATTATTCTCCAAGGTAAGTAGTTCAGAAGGAGACAGTCCCAATTGCATTATTTTGTTGTTCACATAAGATAGCCAGGGGTTTGGATAAGAGTCCAACCATAGGTAACGGAAAAAAGAAAATTCCTGAATCTCTAAACAGAGTTTAATCCATCTAGCAAAAGAAGATTCCCAAGCTTTACAGACTATAGAAAAAGACCCAGATTCCAGGCAAAGAACAGAATATGGCACACACCTAGGCACTGCAAAGATTGCTCTTAGGAATATAGACTGTACTCTCTCAAATTCAATTGTTACCCCCTGTATCCATAAAGAGGCTCCACAAAGTAATTGAGCCACAATCTTAGCCCGAAATACCTGGAGAGCCATAGGTATATACTGGCCTCCTTTAGAATAGTAGAAGCGTAAGAAGGCACTAAGAGTTTTGCGGGCTATATGGATAGAGGACAGCCTATGTGTATTGCAGTTAAGATTATATTGGGGGAAAATGCCTAAATATTTATATTTGTAAACCTGCTCAATACGATTCTGGTTTACTACCCATTTGTATACTTTCCTGGATTTAGAAAAAACCAGGACCTTTGATTTTTTTATAATTGATAACTAACTTGTTATTGTTGCAATAGCAGGCAAAAGCATACAGCAATCTTTGCAAACCCAGTCTAGTCTGAGATAATACAGCTGCGTCATCCGCATATAACAACACTGGCACTCGTTTATCAGACAGCTTCGGTGCATGTAAATCCACCTTTTCCAGACATTGGGCCAAATCGTTAATAAAAAGATTAAACAATGTAGGGGCCAGGACACAGCCCTGTCTGACCCCACAAGTAGAAGGAATTAAGTCAGTTAGAGCCCATCCACCCTGATCCAAGAGGGTGGTCACGTGAATGTTTGAGGCGCAAGCTTGACTAATTTGTGGACTGTCTAACCCATTTGAACCAAATTGGCAACAGTTGCAGTGAGTGACACACAGGGACACCTCAATGGCATAGTTTGTGATGATGTTATCCACACTTATTCAAGATGGTGGATGAGTAAACTTTGGAGGTGCAAGTGGGCTAACTTGTGAACCGTTTAACCGATTTGAACCAAATTTGCTACAGCTGTAGGAACACATCGAAACACCTCAATGGTGTAGATTGTGACGATGTCATCCACCCCAATTCAAGATAGTAGACACACAAACTTTTGAGGTGCAAGTGCATTAACTTGTGTACAGTCTAACCGATTTGAACCAAATTTGGTACAGCTGTATGGGCACATAGAGATGCCCCAGTGGTGTCATTGGTGATGATGTCATCCACCACAATCCAAGATGGTGGACGTGTGAACTTTTGAGGTGCAAGTGCACTAACTTGAGGACTGTCTAACCGATTTTAACCAAATTTGGTACAGTTGTAGTGAGTGACACACAGGAACACCTCAATGGTGCAGTTTGTAATGATGACATCCACCCCGATCCAAGATGGCAGACGCATGAACATTTGAGGTTCAAGAGATCTAACTTGTGGACCTCGATTTGAACCGAATTTAGTCCAGTTGTAGAGACAGTGAAAGGAAAGTAGGCTGATTTGTTCTTACTAGAACAACTTGTTTTCCTAAAGGAAAAGCAATTGCTTCCGGCTGCAATCAGCCAAGAAGAATGAATGGGGAAGGGCTGTTTATTCCTTGTGATCCACTTTTTTCTCTTAAGCTCTTGTTCTTGCATGGAATATCTAAAGGCAGTCCCCCCACCCTCCGTCCTGTGTGTATATGTGTCTGGTGGGTGCGTGGGTGGGGAAAAGTTTAAGGGGCCAATTTTGAGAATAAAAATGTTTAACAGGGAAAGGGCTGAATATTTCTTATCTTCCGAATGGAAGTAGGACGGTCTGTTAACTAGAATTGCATCTTCTCTAGCTAGAGTCCTCCATCCCTTTCTTCAGGATCTAATCTGATGTAGGGGTAAGGGACGCATGCTTGTCCATATGGGCCCTGTCTTGGAGGGCGGGTGGGGAAAGAGAGCAAGAGAGTGAGCGCAAGATTTCTGGGAGCCTAGTGAAAGAGCTCCCAAAATTAGTCATCCTTATCCTATTTCTCCCTCCTAACAACTTTTTACAGTGAATTAGGAGGAATTTCCCCTTAGGCTAATTGTAAGGTTCTTCACCTTGGTTTTTCACTCTCCTTCTATCAGTGATGAGGTTCAAAGTGAGTTATGGATCACAATTTATTTCAAGTAAGTTGGTTAGAATAAGCCAAGATAGTTCAGTTTGGATGTCATAACCAGCCCTGATTTATTGTACACCAAAAGTAGATGTTTGCCTGGGAGGGGGGGACATTGCACAGGAACAGGCTTTAACCGTGGTTCAACATGCACCTCAACCAATCTGATAGTTCTGTCCAACAACCAACATTAAACATTGTGGAATCAAGTTGGGCCAGTCAGTTTTGCAGTTGTGACTTTCATTCACAAAACATTTTCAAACAGAGGCTGGACAGCTATACAGTAACAGGTTCCTACACTGAGATGATGATTGGAAGGAGGCCTGCCCAAGTCAAAGATTCGGTGATTCTAAGTTTTCCTTTCAGAGCCTTTGGACCTTGGTTCCTGAGGATGTTGTGCAAGGAGATGGCGTGTTAGGCTTGTTTTCATGCCTAGGCCTCTTCAGAGGTTCCTCCTTTCCTTGCAGCAGGACATTGCCAGTCAGAAACTCTGCCTCCTCCCCACATCTCCACTTCACTATTGTAGGTGATTGGGCCTAAGTAGATTGACTGGTCATAACAGATGTCATCTGTGGGGCTTACTGTGAGGGATTTGCGGCAGAGGACTCCTGAGCAGCCAAAGAGAGCTCAAAGTGAAACCAAGGAGGATACACGGACCAAGAAACAAAACATATACTGAAAAGTATATATACCGTGTAGAGAGTCTATTCCCACACACACAAAGGATGAATAAACATATGTTATAAAGCACACATTTACAAAGAAATAGCCTTATACTGGATCCCATAAAGTGTGGCTGAAGGTCAAATTGTGTCCATAGTCCTTATGCATGTGGATATATAGTTCTTCCAGATCTTTGCTTTTCTTAGGTTGGTTCTTGTTCTGGATGTAACTCCACAAGTTACTCAAAAATCTTCCAGAACTGTTGCTCCTTCTGATGGATGCCTTGTCCAAATAATACCCAACAGGTATCCTAGGTAATTTTAACCTGTTTCCTTCTGCTTGAGCAGGACTTCCTCAGGAGAAGTGAGCTGAATACACAATAATACATCTATCATTTTAACAAAAATACCTTCAACAAATAGTATTAAATCAAAGGGTTAGGAATTTTGAAGTTAATACTCACATTTATTTCTTCTAAAGTGACACTGCACTTGCCAGTGGTTTCTAAATTAGAAATCCTACTGAGTACCAAGTTGTACTGGCTTCAAATAGTACAGATAACGCTTAATATATCCTACAGCATCTGCCAAATGTTTTCACTCCCCTTTGATCAAAAGGGATGTACTTCATTATCCAATCACGTCTAAATGACCAATTATATTCATGTGCGTGTGTAAGGAAACAGCAATACTAAGCTTCCAAAAAAAGTCATGGACCTTTTGTCCCTTTTAAATTCCCAATTATACAAACACAATGTAGAACCAAAAACATAGCTAAAGTAAATACTTATCAAAGATATATAAATAGTCCCATTCTCCAACAGGAGAGACTCATAGTCCTTCTAGTCTCTATCCCATTTGTGTTCTTTGAACCCATTCCACATCCAAATCTTTAAATAGGGCCAGGATCAAAAATAGCTAATTATGCCTATAGATAACTAGAAAGGTCGTTGACCTGATTTAGACCAAAAGGTTCTCAGGGAACATGGGCATTGTATTATATATATAATGTTTTTAATGGAACAGTTAGCAAAAAAGTCCAATCTGTATTGTTTGCCAGTATTATTGTCCCTATATTCTGAGGTTTGCAAAGCCATAGGGCATGCCACACAATGACCACATTTGAAAAAACCTTTTGGTTCCACACCCTCCCTCCGAGGTAGGCTATCGGCTCTGACAAGAAAATCCTTGAAACTGGGATTTTTTCGAAAGGCTACTAATGGGATAGGAGAAAGGGCTCGACTGCTGATATTTATCACTATGTTTTCCTTCTTGTTGGTGGGCGTGATCTTGGTTCAAAAAATTTTTTTTCTTTAAATGAACGTTTGGAAGCACGTTCCAATCGTGGTCTACTACCAAACGAAACCTCATTCTCAAGAAGAGCACTCGATGAACCTTCAGATTCCGAAAAGTCGGACTCTGAAAAACTTATTGGTTCACGCCATCTAACAGATTTTTTAACAGGAGTTTTCCTTCTTGTTGGTGGGTGTTGAAATTTTTCTTTTTCTTTAAATGAACGTTTAGAAGCACGTTCCAATCGTGGTCTACTACCAACTGGAACCTCATTCTCAAGAAGAGCACTCGATGAACCTTCAGATTCTGAAAAGTCGGACTCTGAAAAACTTATTGGTTCACGCCATCTAACAGATTTTTTAACAGGAGTTTTGCGATCCACCCAAACATAGACCTGATTGGACTCATAGTCCTTCCGGTCTCTTTCCCATTTGCGTTCTTTGAACTCATTCAATTTATCCTGATATCTGTGTAAGGATTGTTCTATATCCTGTATTTTTAAATCAAAATCCCCATTTGAAACAGTATCCTGTAATTTTTTCTCCAACTCAGCAATTGTATTCTGTGTTTCCTCATGCTCCTGAAAGGATTTTTTAATTATAAGGAGCATGAGATCAAAAGAGCATTTATTTAATATGGAGGACCAAGTGTTCAAAAAACTTTCATCAGAGGAAAACATAGCAGGAGCCTTATTCATTCTTAAACCTCTTGGGATTCTAAAAGCTTCACAATACTCCTTTAATGTCATAGCATGATGCTGCAACTTTACTTGCTTACGTTTAAGGTTGCTCAATTGGTTCCATTCATTATGCACAGAGCTATGTGATGTGTATGCCGTGGTCCCAAACGACCGATTCAAAATACTAGTCCTCTCCTCATCCGAAAACATAAAGGTATCAGCCTTAAAAACCATCTTGGTAAATCGAATGAGGATACAAAGTGAAAACAATACACGGACCAAGAAACAAAACATATACTGAAAAGTATATATACCGTGTAGAGAGTCTATTCCCACACACACAAAGGATGAATAAACATATGTTATAAAGCACACATTTACAAAGAAATGTCATCTGTGGGGCTTACTGTGAGGGATTTGCGGCAGAGGACTCCTGAGCAGCCAAAGAGAGCTCAAAGAGCAGCAATCTCTTAAAATTAAGAACAGCCGAACTTACCTTGCTGCAAGTTCTAAAGCAGATTGCTCTGGAGGCATGTTCTCATTCACACAGAGTCTCAGCAGAGGCCTGTGTCAATGAGGGTGGACCAAGTGCAGGAGCAACCACGATTCTCACTTGGACTGGAGTAAATGTCATTGGGAGCCAAGCATATAGTTGGCATATATAATACTGGAGTAGACTAGGATAGCCAGATGATCCTGGCTCAGGGGAAGTAGGCCTGACACCCACAGGGGCCCCCAGCAGGTTTTGGAAAGGTTTGGGCTCCCTACTTTGAACCTATTTACAAACCTGGCCGATTGCTAGGTGATGAAGGTCTTTGCTCAGGGCCACTGTCAGATGTATTGGGCATAGATACACTAACCACTTTGTGCCCCAGGGGTCCCTTAATTACTTCCCTACTGACTAAGGTGCATCAAGGAGTGCAGGATCTTCTGATTGCAATTGTGCTGATGATGCCCGATTGGGCCAAGGGACTACAGCTCACAGATCTGGTGTGTACTTCCAGAAGCCTTGGAAGACCTCTAGACCAACAGGATTTACGATGGCCTGGCTCATCCTCAGCCAAGTCGCTTCCATTTAGCTGTCTGGACATGGAGCAGTGCCCTCTAGCTGTGGGGGTATTTCCACTCTACTGGCTTTACTAGGAAAAATCACATATAAGAGTATCTGTATATGTTGCCTGCTTGCCTTTGCTAGTGTGGAAGAGGAGATTTTTGTTCCATGAAAGCTAGCCCAGCAAAGGTCCTGCAGTTTCTTCAGGTTGGACTCTGCAGTAGGGCTTAGCCCAATCTTCCATAGTTTGTCCTAAGCATCTTTCAGAACAATCCTGTATTAAGCAGAAAGGAGCATGTCCCACCAATCCTTTAATTCACACATTTCCAAATTGGAACCTTAATATTCTTACAGCTCTCATGTAAGCCTATAGCTTCTCTTTCACTCAATGAACTGATCCTGATAACAATTTTCTTTGTTGTTGTTGCCTTGACTCTTACATTCTATTTGGAAAGTACGTGGACATTCTGACAAAATGAGTCCTGCAAATAGTCATCCATAGACAATATGGCATCTTGTGCCTCCTTATCAAGATAGATTAAGGACTGCAGTGTTCCAGCATACACATCTCAGTGCAGGGAATCACTGAACTAGTATCGCTACTCACTTGGGTCACTTTGACAGCCTTTGGGGCAAACTCCTCAAGTCAAGAATTCGCAGCTTCACCAGACATGATATTTGTGAGTGATCTTGCTGGGGGGACCTTTGGAAAATGGGTTCTGCAGAATGTCCTGAATTGAGTCGTTATTCCCTCACAAAGACAGCACTGCTGCTGTTTATCCCAGCTAATTGGTTGCCCTACAGCCACTAGGAAGAGATGTTGTTTAGTTACCTAATTGTAGCCTCTTACTCATGGAAGTAGAAAAAATTAAAACACTGAAAATTAAACACAGATAACATAACAGCAGAGAGAGAGAGAGAGAAGAACCATATACCAGCACCATTAAAAATCAGTTTAAAGGCCTTACACAGTTCAGTTAAAAGCTTTACAAAAAGAATTCTGTTAAAAGTTTTATGGAAGAGGAATGTCTTCACAGCCTCCTGCCAGAGAGGGGGCTAAGTGGATATCCCAAAGGGAATTCTGTGGTGTCTGTAGAGAGTGTGCTATCCTGTGGTTACATGTACAAGTTAGGTGATTCAGCTTTTCTCTCTAAATTATTATTGTTTAAATCTTTATTGGCTTATATGCCATGGAATAGTGATTCCTCATTTGGGGTAGGGGTCCTCTTTAGGGATGTGCATGAATAGTCTGGTGCTGAACCGGTTTGCCTTGCACCAGGCTGGTTCAGAGATTCGAATGCGGACCGAGCCAAGCCCGGATTCAGTGATGGGGGAAGGTGGCGAGAGAAATAGTAAAAGGGTCTGCTTACTGCCAAGTGTGCAGTCCATGCTGCTGCTCGTCCCTGGTGCAGCCCATAGCTACAGTGCACTTGCTCCTTTACCAAGTCGCTTGCTCAGCGGTGGCTCGGTTCTGGCCTCCATGCCTGCACAAATGGCACCCGCGCCTACATGGAGGCCAGAACGTCGCCGCTGAGTGGGCGGCTTGGTAATGAGGGAGGAGCATGCCCGCTGCAGCTATGGGCTGTATGGGGAGGAGAGGCGGCACGGGCAGTGTGCTTGGCAGTAGCCCAACCCTCTTCCTCCCTCTTCTGCTGCCCCTGCACAGAAGCTAGGGTCCCCCACCCTTGTACTTGTAAAGGGGAATCCTTACAAGTATGAGCCACCGGACCCGTTCAGTCAAATGGGCAGGACAGGACGGTCAGTTTGGCCAAATGGTTTAGCAGCACCTGACTGCCAGAAATCACGATTCAGTTCAAATTCAAATTGAATTTGAGCCAAACCACAATTTTTGGTTCATGCACACCCCTAATCCTCTTCTGTCACTGCTCTGGCATGGTCTGGGCAAGCAGGAGTTCCCTACCCCTGGATGACGTGGTCAGATTGAACTCTGCTACCAGAAGGCCGCACCAGCTGACAGACGGCTCTACTCCTACTATGAAGGAGAGGCATTTCCTGGTAACTAGTAAAATGCCTTGTGTCCCAGCCCCACCCAGCCACTCTGCTCTTAATTGCAGCCTCAAAGGGTTACTTTTCTTTTCTTTTCTTTTTTAAAAAAGTGAATGTTGCCTGAAACTCTGCATAATATGTACTTTGGCTCTTAGTGCCATGTTTCCCCCGAAGGTTTTCCAAAGAAGTTGACTATTTTGAGAGAGGGCCACTCAGAAATGAAGGTATTCTATTTTTGTAAATGGCTAAATTTTGACTTTGTGTGTGGTCTTCTGGTAATCCTAGACTTCTGAAAAGTTTCAGAAGATAAACCAGATGGTGTGTAACAGTGATCGTCATCTGAAACGTGGTGCTGAAGTAAGCACAGCCCCCAAGCCTTTGAAGAGATTGCGTTTTGATATAGAAGGTCAGGATGAAGCAGATGGAAGGTGAGTTGGTTTTAAATCTGTTCTTTCTCCTTGGTGACTTAAATTTCCTTCACTAATTTAAAGTCTTATATCCATCAATTCTTTTCTATAGAAAGGGCCAGTGGGATATTTTTTGGTGTCATGTGTATGAAAGTGTCTGTGGGATTTATTATTATTATTTACAGTTGCAATGTTTCAGCAAATCTATAGGCATGTATACAGCAGCCTTTGAATTTTTCATACCAACTCTTTAAAGAGGCAAGCTTGTGTTTGAGACGAAAATGTGATGGGCTTGCTTCAGTAATACAAGTGTCTACACAGGAACCTTCAAAGATGCCTCTAGCTGTGCTTGCGTTCCTTTCCTGTATGGATGGCAGCCCATCAGCAAGCAAATCAAGCCAACTCCTGCAATGCACTGTAGAGCAGGCCTGCTCAACTTAGCGCCCCCCCCAGCTGTTTTTGGATTACAACTCCCATAATCCCCAGTCACAGTGACCAATAGCCAGGAATTATGGGAGTTGTAGGCCAACATCTGCAGGATGGGCCAAGTTGAGCAGCCCTGCAGTAGAGGGTGTGTTTGGATTCAGGGACAGAGCTACTGGCGTTCCCCGTGGACACAGGCTGTAGGGGTGGGGCTGCTGAGTGCCCCCCAGGAGTTGCTGACTGCTCTCCCTTCTCCCCCAACTTGCCATGGCAGATCCTGCTGTCACTGCTGCTGCACATCGTTCACCACTCTCCCTCTCTCCCTCCCTCCCTCCCTCTGCTCACTGTGGTGGCTCCTGCCATGGCTGCTGCTGCTGCACATCACTCACCGCTCCCACTTCATCCCCCCACCCGCTGTGGCAGGGTCTGCCACTTGCCATCTGGCTCAGGGGCTGCTGGCAAGGATGGCGGAGCAGTTGTCACCGATGAGAACTAGAAAAGGCACGTGGCAAAGGCACACACTGCCACTGAATGGGGGCAGGCACCACTGGTGCTGCAGGGGGTGTGTGCAAACACAGGCCCTCTGTGCCCTGGCTACACCACTGGTTTGGTTCTATTCCCTAGCCATTGAGGAGTAGTTCCCACAGATTTGCACTTATTTAGGGTATATTTTAGCATGTGACATAGCAACTAAGATAGTATTGTAACTAATGATTTATAACCATAATTTATGATTATGATTTATAATCCTTGTAGGAAGAAGCCATAAAATGGAAGCTGGAGACTGATAAATACAAAATAGTTATATGATCTAGCTTTTAAAGAAATCTCTCTTCCCAACCCAGGCTAAAGCTCTTTTGACTGTCCTGTTTTTTTTTTGTCTTAAGGAGAGCCGTTCTTCTTGTGACCCTAAGAATGGGAAGTGTTCCATATAGGCGACAGATGTGGGGATACAGGATCAGGGAAAGAGATCTTTTAATCTGGTTTTACTTGATCATTCTTATCTGCTGATGCAGATGCTATGATATGGCAGTTAGCCATAAGCAATAGAAGTCCTAAATCAATTTTTATCAGGCTAGTGAAAGTGGATGTAACAGTCACTATTTGAATTCTGGTTACCTTTAGTGAGGATCTCTAACTAGTTTGTATATTTAAAAGGTTAAAACAAGTGTCAGCTTGAAGTGACATACTCAAGTTCTTATAGAAAATATAAAGCAGATTGCTCTAATCCACCAAATATCTGCACAGGGAAAGCAGACTCATTTTCAGGGGCAGATTAAGTTTTTTGCCATCTATAGGCAACCAAAGATTTGCCACTCTCTCTGTCCTGACCGAGATGAAACTATTTCTGCGGGGCGTTCTGCTTCTATCCCACCTCTCCACCCCCAACCATTCAGTTTAGTTCATGCAGAACAGCTGCATCAATTGCTGCAAGGTCCTGTAATAGGTGGGGGAGGGCGTTTTGGAGGGACTGGGCTGGATTGGGAAGAGGATCACACACAAAACAAGCAGGGGGAGGACTGCACTCTTCCGGAGGGGAGGGGACAGAGTCCGTGTGTCCGCTGGGCATGGGAGGGGGCCTTGGTAATGTGTGGTGGCGAACCCTTTGCAAACACATTGCCCCCTCTACTGACACTGAGAGGCAATCAAGCCCGCCTTGCTGGGGGACTGTTTTGCTCTCCCTGCCTCCTCCTCTCCTTGCTGGGGAGGACTGTTCACCCATTGCTTTCTGCATCAAGGCACAATGGGAATCCACGCCTGGATCTGCTGTCATGGATGTTCTAGAACTTGAAAAACTGTGTTTTCCTCCATGCTGCCTCGAAAGAACCACTGTTTAAGAATCCACAGATACGGACTCTGTCATGGCAGGCAGATTTGCTCTCCTCTCCTCTTTGGTTTCCCCCCACCCCCTTGTTGTGATTATCCTCGAGGTTTCAGATCGAGGGGTGGGGAAGACTCTGAGAGGAGGGTGGGATGTCTGCTGTGTATCAGGGCTTTTTGCCACCCAGTTGAAGCAGTGTTTGTGCTCTGCACCTTCGCCCTCTTCTCTCCACCCGCTCCCGGGGCCCGTAGGCCCTCACGCGCTCCCTCAGCAGAGCAGGGGCTGCTGCCATCCCCTCTGCGAGGTCTGTTGCCCCTCCTCCTGCCCCCCTCGGTTCTAGCAGATCCTCCTTCAGCAAGGTGGGAGGAGGAGGAGGAGGAGAGTGATGAAAGGCGGCTGCACCTGACGGGGATGACTGCCTACCCCGCTCCCTCCCGAGGATGCTGAAGATGAAGCTGCCTGTGAAGCTGAAGCAGCAGCAGCAGCAGACGAGCCTTAAGGAGGCAGCAGAGGATACATACAGGAGGGTGTTAATTTGCTACTCCTCAAAATTTGCCACCATAGACAAGTGCCTACTTTGCCTAGGCATTAATCTGCCCCTGCTCATTCTGTTGGAAATCCCACGCAGAGATCAACTGCACATCTGGATATCTTGTGTTCCTCTCGTTTGTGGTGTGAATGGGAATGCACAACCTCATTTGTTTATGTGAGTTATCTTCAAATCAGAGCCATGTATATCTCCGTAACGTAATTTTTTTTCCTGCTATAGGGAACACCTCTCAGGAGAATCCAAGTTTCAACAAAAGCTTGCAGAAATGAGTAAGTATTAGTTCATCACAATAATCACTAGAAATCAATGTATTTATTAAAAGAACTGCTCAGCCAGTCACTCAGAATACTAGATGGACATCTAGTTCTACATGCTTGGTGTGGCTTAAGGTTTGTGTTTCTTGATGGCAGTCCCATATAGCAAAACGTTTGTGAAAAGGATGAGTTTAAAAAGTAGTTTGTGATATGGCAATGTGCTCTGATGTTTTTTTAAAAGAAAAAAAGTCATACACTTTGCTGGAATTCAGCAAATATTCAAGAGTGTAAGTGTTTAAGGTTATAAAAACCTGAGATGATTGGACATTAAACTGTGAACCCAGGTAAAGATATTTTATATGGGAGTTCATCAGATAATATTAACCTACTAGCTGGGCTGGGCGCAGAACATCTGCCCCTCCGGCCGGCTGGCCTACCCACCCATCACCGCTGTCCCCCTCAACGTGGCTTTCTGGCTGACTGGCTGCTTCCCACCCCCCGCCCGCTTCCTCTCCCCCCACTGCCACCTCCCTCCCACTCCCAGTAGTGGCCGCTTCCTCCTGGCGGCCGGGTTGGCCTGCCTTCTCCTCTTCCTCTCGGCGTCCGGGCCAGGCTGGCCCGCTGCTGCCACCTGTTCCTGCCAGGCTGGCCTGCTGCCACCACCTCCTGTTCCCACTGGCTGGGCTGGCCTGCAGCTGCCTCCTCCAGCCAACCATCTGCCACCCACTTTGTCTCCCCATCCCTGTCGCTATCCCCCAGGCAGCTGTTCTTGTAAGAGCTGCCATGCATGGGATTAGCGACAGGTATGCCTAGGAGAAATAAATATATAGAAGATAGATAGGTCAGGAGTTCCCAACCCTTGGTTCTCCAGAGGTTGCTGAACTACAACTCCCATCATCCCCACCCACAGGTTGGGACCCCGCTGACCTATAGAATGTCCTTTCATATGGGGAACTTAACAATGCACCCAAGAAAACTGGTTCTAAATGCACACATTTTGTACTCTGTAGTATCTGTGTTAAGGACATTCTCTTTTAAGTTGGAGAGTCAGAGATACATGGGGATTTCCTTTCTTTTATGAAACAAAGTGCTTTGTTTTCTGAAGAGCGTTACTTTATTATAGCAAAATTGGTAGCCATTTTAAAAGCCTTTGGTTTGTTGATTATCCTTTATATTTTTTGAGGTAATTTGGAGTGCAAAAGTGAAGCAAAGTTTCAGTGCATGCTGTGTGTTGACAGAGTCCTGGGGGACTAATGGGTTTTTAAAAACTGGAAATACATGCTTTTTATGGAGGTTTCTTGTATTTTTAAGGCTGAGCTGGCAGTTCTTATTTAAAAAACAACAACCAAAAACTTTATCTGCTGGCAGTAAGCACCACTGCAAATCGAAGTGAAGTGACTTTTCATCCTGCATTGTTCTTTCCCCTCCTCCATTTTGAGCCAAAAGTTCTCTTTTGAGACCTTCTGGCTCAGCCCTAAAAAGACAAGAAACTTCTGTGGTAAGCACTAAGACTCTTTTCAGCAGTTTGTTTAATTTATATACTGCCCTTCCAAAAATGGCTCAGGGTAGTTTACATCAAAATAAAAACAATTAAAATCAATTAATTAAAATCAAATAAACAGTTAAAATTATTTAAATATTAAAATCATTAACATGATTTTTTAACATTAAAATTATTAACATGGTAGTTGAGGTAATAGATAAGTAAACAAAGAGAAAAACATGTCAAGTAACATCATTGATAAGATGTTTTTAATGTTTCTGCTAGGGATGTGCCCGAATGTTATTTGGCGCCGGTGGGGGTGGTTCTTTAAGGGCAGGGGAGGGTGTACTCACCCCTCCCGCCGCATTTCTTCTGCTGACGTTCCATTATTTTTAAGCCCCGTTTCCCTCATTGGCTGGAAGTAGCGACCATGCATGCGCCTGTCGCACATGTGCATGGCAGACGGGCACGTGCGCATGCAACGGGCACAAGCGTGGTCGCTACTTCCGGCCGATGAGGGAAATGGGGCGGCAGGGAGGAATGTTGCGGCCCCTAGGGGCTTAAAAATAATGGCGCGCCAGTGGGGGAAATGCGGTGGGAGGGGTGAGTACACCCTCTCCCGCCCTTAAAAGAACCACCCACACCAGTGCCAAAACTCTCCCTAGAGCTGAGATGTTTCGGAGGCCTTTATAATGGCCTCCGAAATGTTTCAGGCTCAAGCCTAGTTTCTGCCCCAGCATTTCAGTGGTACTCTGGAGGCTGCCTTTTATTCATTCTGTGGTCATCTGTTGCTTGAATGCCTTTGTCTATGAACAGGATGTGGCAGTTTTGTAGGCCTAATGCAGATTAGTTGGCTATTTCTCTTCTGATTATTTTTACTGAATGTCTTGTTTACCAGAGTTAAAAATAACACATTTTTTAAAAACTGGTTTGCTTTTCCCTCTAGCATCTACTCGAACCAGAATGCAAAACCAGAAACTGCATGATGGAACAGATGTTTCAACCACTGAACAAAAGTGACCTTCCCTTTAGACCACATTATGTGCACTATATACTTTGCTAACCTTTACTGTACCCTTGACATCCAAAATTTAGCTTATCCAGTGGTGAATTTCAATAGTTGAGCTTTTGAACTTTTGTGTTTTCAGTGTTTTATGGTATACGATGCAGCATGTATGCAATATTAGCCACTTAATTTATATCTTTTTTTAGGGTTTTACGTGAAAATTGCTTTATTTCTGAATGCAAAATGGTTTGATACCATTTTATTCTACTTATACTTAACTCCAATGTCTTTAAAGAAAAAAGACTCTTGAAGTTTAAGTAGAATTAGTTAAAATGCACTAGTTTTTTGTTAATTTCATTTTAATATTAGAGATGCACTATATATACTTTAGGATTAGAAACCAAATACTATAGCCTCTTTTAAAAAAAAATGCAGTTTCCACATTTATAGTCCAGACTCTGCCTACTGCCTGCAGGAATGTGCTCTGCAATGATGGATACACCTTAACTACGAGGGGTAAACTCATTGTGTAGCCATACTACTGAAATAAATCTCCTTTACCTTGTTAATGTTGCCTTCCCCCGCTTTAAACATTCCCCTCCCCCGCTGCAAACATTCACTTAGATTGCTCTTTTAAGTCCATTACCCTGCATTTTACCGACTCTTTTAGAAAACCAGAATTGCACTTTTGTGTCCATTATGAACACAAACACACACACACACTCTTTCTCTCTCTGCCATGGTGTGTGATGATTTCGTACAGATCAATAATTGGATTGCAAACCCTGAATATGCAGTGAAAAGCAAACCCTGGAATTTTACTAGCAATAAGTTTTATTTAAGACTGGTTAGAAAAACCAGTCTGGCTGATGTTCGAACAACTTCAGGTAGTCCCATCGAAATTAAAAGGACCAGTTAGGCAATGCTTAACAATGCTTAATTTCAATGGGACTACTTGGAGTAATTTTTTTTTGTCAGCCACCACCCAATTTTATTATGACTTTGTATTCAAGCAAACTGACAACTGTACATTAGAAGAATTCTATATACTAATAGATGTTGCTTTGAGGATTAATAAAAGTTTTTAAAATAAAGATTATCCATGTTTAATTGTGTATTCTACTCAGTTGTGGAAATGACATCAAATTTCATACTTCACTCCTATTCTGAACATGGTCCTGGCATGGGTTGGTGTGGAGCTAGAAAAATAAACTCTGTTCTTTTTGCACCTAAATCTGGGTTTCCCCCACCGCTAGGTTCAATTTACTCAGTAAATTAGGTTTGCTACATTTTTGGAAATTTTATTGCAGCAAAAGGATCAGACAGACTACAATAACTGATTGTATGATTTTATTAATGACTTCAGTGCTGACATTTCTGTATCAAATGAAATATGAGTGGGCAATACAACTTTAATATTATTATTATTATTATTATTATTATTATTAACATTTCTATCCCGCTGTTCCTCCAAGGAGCCCCGAGTGGTGTACTACATACTTGAGTTTCTTCTCACAACAACCCTGTGAAGTAGGTTAGGCTGAGAGAGAAGTGACTGGCCCAGAGTCACCCAGCTAATTTCATGGTTGAATGGGGATTTGAACTCGGGTCTCCCCGGTCCTAGTCCAGCACTCTAACCACTATACCACGCTGGCTCTAATGTAACATACTATAATGGGTTATACAATTCTTCAAAGTCAATAGCTATTCTCAGGTCATAGAAAGTATTTCAAAAAGCAGTTATATACTGTAAATGCCAAGATTCATTTCTAGACTGGAATTCCAAAATTATCACTTCAATACACCAAACAAACATTTAAAAGGGATACACCATCTCAACTTCCCTGTTTTAAAATGCCATTTCATTCACTAATTATTAATCTTCTCTACAGGTCTACTTGATATCATTCAGACATGAAGTTGTATTCATTCATTCATTATATTTGTACATCACTCCAAACTTTCATCTCTGGGTGGTTTACAGCGACATACAACAGGTTAAAACACATAAAGACCTTAAAACAATTCAGAGTCAGATTAAAAAGCTTGGGTGAAGAAGCGATGTGTCTTCAAGTGCTTTTAAAAAGTTGTCAGAGATGAGGAGGCTCGTATTACAATAGGGAGTGCATTCCACAGTGTTGGGGCAGCAACAGAGAAGGCCCATCCCTGTGTGGCCACCAGACAAGCCTCTCCGGATAACCTCAATGATTGATGAGGCTCATGGTGAAGAAGACATTCTCTTAAATACCCAGGACATAAGCTGTTTAGGGCTTTATAGGTTATAACTAGCACTTTGTATTTTGCCTGGAAACCTGAGCCATTTTTGGAAGGGTGGTATAGAAATCGATTTTTTTTAAAAAATCATATATACATATATGCATACACACAAAGGCAGCCCCACATAGAATGCATTGCAGAAGTCAAGGCTGGATGTTACCAGCACATGTACCATCAATCGGAGGTCGTTCATCTCAAGATATGGACACAGCTGGCATATCAGCTGAAGCTGATAGAAAGCACCTCTGGCTACCGCCTCAACCTGAGATATCAGGGAGAGGTGAGGATCCGGAAGCACATAAATTGTGTACCTGTTCCTTTTGGGGAAGTGTGATTCCCATCTACAACAGGCAGATCAAAATAATCTCTGGAGTTCTAATCTCACATAATAATTACCTCCATCTTATCTGGATTCAGTCTTAGTTTATAATCTCTCATCCAGCCCATTACCACCTCCAGGCAGGCATTTAGGGAGGTTATGCCTTCTCCTGATGATGATGAATAGATCTGGGTGTCATCAGCATACTGATAACAACCCACACCAAATCTCCTGATGATCTTTCCCAGCACTTTCATGTAGATGCTAAAAAAAACACTGGAGACAGTATGGAGCCTTGGTGGATGCCATACATACGCTCACATTTCGAAGAGCAACAGTCTCCAAGTGACACCATCTGGAATCTGAAAAGTAGGAGCAGAACTACTGTAAAACAATACCTCCTACCCCCAACGCTCTCCAACGTTCCAGAAGGCTACTATGGTCAATAGTACTGAAAGCCTCCAAAAGGACCAAGAGAGTCACACTTCTGTAAATTTCCAATTGGAGATCATCCATCAAGCCATCCAAGGCTGTCTCCACCTTGGTGCAGTTTTAGAGTTTATCTTCAAGAACAATTAGGATTGTGTAATTTAAATTATAGATAAGCACTCAACATTATTGTTCCATTTGCACCCCTTCACTCCAGTTAGGCGAAACATCCTTCCATTGCTTCCTCCCACCCGCAAACTACTGTCTGGGCTATGCACATTTGTATAGCTGAATTTGGGGTCTTTCTGTCCTATTAGCCCATAAAATATTGTGGAGTTTCCTAGCATGATGGCTGAAAACCAGCCTCAGTAGCACAGTGCTTTCCCAAGCATGTTTTTACGCTTCACACACTTCTAGAATCCCAGCCTGCGTCACCCCATTTGCTGTGCAGGTACACAGCAGGCTCCTAGTGTGATTTTTCTTGGTGCTACTTGCTGGCCAGCCCTTGCATTTCTTGAAGAACTGATGACTACTCCTATGGTTAATGGTAGTTCTTCACAAATTAAAAGAGCGGAGTGGCAGGCGCGGTGGTGCTAAAAAAAAATTGCACTAGGTCCCTGCTCTGCATTTGGACAGCAGGTGCAATTGCACAGGCTGAGATTCCAGAAGTGTGTGAAGAGTACGAATGTGCTCAGGAAAGCACAGTACTGCTTATTGTAGTCTGGAAACACACACAATTGCACAAACTGGATTCTAGTCATGGGTAGTTAGCTTGGCACTGGAGGAGAAAAAGAGGGCACATCCAAGGTGCTGCAATAACTGCATGATGGTTAGCAGTTTAACCTCCCGGGTCATAAGACTGTTAGGCTTGTGACTCGGACCTTACACGGTGCTTAAGATGATACAATCAGTCATATGTTTGGAATGTGAAAAAGCAGAACAAGAACGTCTAGTAACATTTTGCTCAAAACTTGCTTTGAATAGAAATTTATGGGTGTTGTGTGTATATTACAGAGACACACAGGCTGTAATTTCTCTCCTGTGGTATTTGTTATATCTAATGCCTTTGGTATTTTAGCTGTCTCTTTACATGTAATGTTTGGTCACTGCCTGCCTGTAACTGACTATTCTTACTTTCATCCTGCATGTGAGGAAGTAGGTTATATCCCATGAAAACTTATGCATTAAAATATTAGTTAGCCTAAAAGGTGCTGCCTTATCTATCTATCTAAATTACTGCAAAACTGTCTGATGAATTTTGAGCTCTTGCTTTTCTGCAGAGACAACTCTGAATGAACTGTACATTCACAGTGTAGACTGTCACACTGTTGTTTTTGAGAAGTGGTAAATAGTGTCTTTATTTAACTCCTGGAACGAGACACTGCAGTCTTGAGATCTATTGGGCTTCTGTACCAACTATATCCTTTCTGGGCTTTTCAAAAAAACAAATTATTTATTTTCAACCAGTACAGCACGTATAAAAACGGCAACAATGGGGGGGGGGGACAATTAAGAAAAACTCAAATATAAGCCAGAAATTAAGAGCCATTTGAGCTTATATGCATGTCCAGGCTTAAGCAAAGATAGTCAGTTGTTGAGTATACAGGTACAACTAGATGGGAGACATCTGAAAAACTATATCCTTTCTTGAGCTAAAGATCTGTTATTTAGAAGTTCCACAATCCTCTGGATACCAAACTGTCCTATAGTTTAGTGGCTTCTACTAGTCCAGGAACATAAAGGTACAAAAATCCAATTTCATGGGTGTTATTCTTTATATTAAGAATTACTATGGTATAATTCAAAATGGTCACTATCACACAAATATTAAACCTCACCTCAGTAATTTGTTGTGTAAGATTTCATTGGAAAGGTCTTTTCACAAGCTACAAGACCATATGATTTCTGGTGAAATTTATGCCTTGTTTCCATGCCAAAAGGGGGGCAGGGACTTTTAATACCCATATTTTTACAATACATTTTAAAAATATCTTCTTGGGATGGGTTGGTTTTACAAAAGGCAGACCTTACTGGGCAGTGCATCTAGGCCATTTGAGCAGCTCGAAGCAGACAGTTGAGGAAAGGCAGTTAGTGTTTACAGCAGTGGTAGGCCCAGTATATACAGTGAGGGAAATAAGTGTTTGATCCTCTGCTGATTTTGTCCGTTTGCCCTCTGACACAGAAATGACCAGGCTATAATTGGAATGGTAGGTTTATTGTAGCTGTGAGAGACAGAATAACAACAAACAAACCCTCAAAAGCCCAGTGCCCAAAAGTCAGCGATGGATTTGCATTGTAGTGAGGGAAATAAGTATTCGATCCCCTATCAACCAGCAAGATTTCAGGCTCCCCGGTGTCTTTTCACTATATGCAGGTAATGAGCTGAGATGAGGAACACCCTCTGTAAGGGAGTGCTCCTAATCCCAGCTTGTTACAGTACCTGTATAAAAGACACCTGTCCATAGAAGCAAGCAATCACTCAGCTTCCAAACTCACCACCATGCCCAAGACCAAAGAGCTGTCGAAGGATGTCAGGGACAAGGTTGTAGACCTGCACAAGGCTGGACTGGGCTACAAGACTATCGCCAAGCAGCTTGGTGAGAAGGTGACTACAGTTGGCACGATAACTCACAAATGGAAGAAACACAAAACAACTGTCAATCTCCCTCGGTCTGGGGCTCCATGCAAGATCTCACCTCGTGGAGTTGCAATGATCATGAGAACGGTGACAAAGCAGCCCAGAACGACACGGGGGGAACTTGTCAATGATCTCAGGGCAGCTGGAACCATAGTCACCAAGAAAACAATTGGTAACACACTACGCCGTGAAGGACTGAAATCTTGCAGTGCCCGCAAGGTCCCCCTGCTCAAGGCAGCACATGTACAGGCCCGTCTGCAGTTTGCCAATGCACATCTGAATGATCCAGAGGAGAACTGGGCGAAAGTGTTGTGGTCAGATGAGACCAAAATCGAGCTCTTTGGCATCAACTCAACTCGCCGTGTGTGGAGGAGGAGGAATGCTGCCTATGAGCCCAAGAACACCATCCCCACCGTCAAACATGGAGGTGGACACATTATGCTTTGGGGGTGTTTTTCTGCTAAGGGGACAGGACACCTTCACCGCATCGAAGGGACGATGGACGGGACCATGTACCGTCAGATCTTGGGTTAGCACCTCCTTCCCTCAGCCAGGGCATTGAGAACGGGTCGTGGATGGGTATTCCAGCATGACAATGACCCAAAACACACAGCCAAGGCAACAAAGGAGTGGCTCAAGAAGAAGCACATGAAGGTCCTGGAGTGGCCCAGCCAGTCTCCAGACCTTAATCCCATAGAAAAGTCTGTGGAGGGAGCTGAAGGTTCGGGTTGCCAAACATCAGCCTTGAAACCTTTCTGACTTGGAGAGGATCTGCAAAGAGGAGTGAGACAACATCCCTCCTGGGTTGTGTGCAAACCTGGTGGCCAACTACAAGAAACGTCTGACCTCTGTGATTGCCAACAAGGGTTTTGCCACCAAGTACTAAGACATCTTTTGTGAAGGGATCGAATACTTATTTCCCTCACTACAATGCAAATCCATCGCTGACTTTTGGGCACTGGGCTTTTGAGGGTTTGTTTGTTGTTATTCTGTCTCTCACAGCTACAATAAACCTACCATTCCAATTATAGCCTGGTCATTTCTGTGTCAGAGGGCAAACGGACAAAATCAGCAGAGGATCAAACACTTATTTCCCTCACTGTATGTAGGGGAAGAAAGAGGTAGGTGGCAACAAATAACTTTTATTGGTTCTTAAAGAACAAAACATAGTAGTCGCTGTTGCATCCAATACAGAAATGGAAGGGATAACTACTACAATTAGGAACCAGCTACTACAATTAGGAACCAAAGGAACTTAGCATAGATAGATACCAAGATGATCAGGGGCCAAGAGCACCTTCCTTAGAGGTAAGGCTACCACACCTGGGGCTTTTTAGTTTAAAAATAAGATGACTGAGGGGCGACATGATAGAGGTCTATAAAATTATATATGGTGTAGAGAGAGTGGGGAGAGAGAAATCACATGTTTTGTGCTGCTGATAATATAGACTTACTGAAGGACATTGATGCTGGGAAAGGAACTGTACATATTTCTGTGATGAAATGCTATGTGGAATGGCAAGATGACACTCCTTTATGCCCAAGTCATGGCAGAGGAAATGGCCAAATCTATAGATGACTATTTTTCCATAAATGAAAACTGCGGAGTGTCCTTAACCAGTGTTAGATGCTTTTAAATCTGTATTAAACGGGAAATTTATTCATCCGGCATCTCACAAGATCACTAAAAGAAAAGGAAAACACAAATCTGATAAATAATATTAAATAACTTGAGAGGCACCGTTAAGGAAAATGGAGGGGAAAACTACAGATGCTTTCTGAGAGAAAGAAAAAAAAGAGAAGGAAACTGGAACTGCTGCTAACACCCCAAATTCAAAAGGGCCTCCTATATATGCATCACAACTACTATGAAAAGAGGGCCAAGGCCAGTATGTACCTTTCCAGAAGGTTATCTGATAAAATTGCATCAGGATTAATGAAGTCACTTAAATCATCACTCATACATACATAAATAAGGTGGAACAAATTTCAGAAGAACTTGCAAAGTATTATTCAAAACTATACACCTCAGACTTGCCTCAAAAAGATTGTGTTTCTCAATTCCTTGATAACATCATACCTCTCCACCTATCAGGTGATCATGCTGCATTTTTGGAGTAAGAAATCACAGATCACTAAGTCTGTCATACTATAAAGACATTAAAAATGAGAAAGTCATCAGGTAGGGACAGACTTCACTCAGACTTTTATAAGAATTCCACACACAACAAGCAGGTAGCAAAGGTCTTTCATATAGTAATGAAAGATGGAAAGATTCCAGAAACATGGAAAGAAACATGAATAATAGTGATTCCTAAACCTGATAAACCTATTAAAGTAGAATAATATTCATCATTCACTCTCATTACTTAATCAAGATATGAACATATTTACATCTCTCCTAACAAGAAGGTTAAACAAAATTATAATTCTAGATATACGTCTCAGATTGGATTCATCCCAGAACATCTCACCTGTCAGGCAACTTTATAGACAGTCCTTGAATATTATCCCTCTATGGAAAAGAAAGGCCATCCCCTAATTATTCTATTATTAGATGCTGAAAAGGCATTTGATCACTCAGAACACAAATCTCTTTAAAGTTAGGAAAAAAGGGGGCTGAACAACACTTTAGAACAACTTTGCAAACACTACATTCTCACATTATGGCAAAGCTAATAACTTCTGCTCAAAGGAATTTCGTTTCATAAGAGGCACCAGACAAGGATTTCCACTGTCACTGCTACTATTTGCTCTATCAATGGAACCCTTGGCCAAATCCATCAGAGAAAATATTGATACAAGGAATAAATGTTGGACATACTTCACTTAAAATAAGCCTATTGGCAGATGATAATGTAGTAAACTAACTAACCCCAAAGAAAGTGTTTCGGAATACAAAATATTTTAGCACAATTTTGCAAAGTTTATGGCCTTAAAATTAATCATACTAAGTCACAGATGCTCTCAATAAACTTACCACTCCACACTAATATATATATATATATACATACACATACAAGTGTGTATATATATATATATATATATATAAATCTTCCAATATTGATGCCTAACACAACCTTGGAGATCTCTAGGAATGTATATTACGGACAATGCATCAGATGATTTAATTAAAAATGATTATGGATAACTATTATACAAAATAAAATGGTATTTGCTTTGATGGAATCATCTAAACCTTTCCCTGGACTCAATGAATTCAGTCAAAATGATATCACCACCCAAATTTTTATTTTTGTTTCAATCAATTCCAATGCTCATTCCCAATATGATGTCTGTGGCAAAAAATCCCTATATAACTTTATTTGGAATAGGGAAAGGACCAGGATAAGCAGGGATATCATGGATAGACCATCTAAAATAGGAGGTATGGGGCCCCATCAGCCTTCCCTCTAGCAGGGATTCCCAGATGTTGTTGACTACAACTCCCAGAATCCCCAGCTACAATGGCTTTTGCTTGGGGATTCTGGGAGTTTTAGTCAACAACATCTGGGAATCCCTGCTAGAGGGAACACTGGGCCCCAGTACCTCCAGGAATATGCTTTCCAACTCAGACACATACCTAGACAACAGCAACAGTCAACAAACCTGTGGATGAATTTGAGATGTGATTATATAGGCTTCTTATATAGGCTTAAAAGATAATATGGCAACTTAAAAAAAAAGAAAGACCTATATCTATTCAAAACAAAAAAACTTTTTCTTACCTGGATATACTCCAAGTTCCTTCCCAAGACAAAGAAGAGAACTTACCCACAGATTTATTGATGTAATTAAAGATGGGAAATTGCTTCTTAAAGCAAAACTATTGTCCAAGAATTCACCTGTAATTCTTCCATAGTTTGAATACCGACAACTTCAACATTTTCTAACTTCAAACAACTCCCTATCAAGAAACAGTACTGTCTTTGAAAATCTTTTATTCCAAGGGCACTTCATAAACAAGGACTTAAGTTTTTAAATTTTACAAGTTGATAAACAAAGAAAATTGGAACAAAAAAAAAATTGTAGATGGACAAGTGGTCATACAACACCAGCAAAAATATAGACAAGGATTAATGGGACCTAATATGGTAATCAAGAACCCTTAACACCATGTCTCTGAATAAACAGGAACTTAGCTTCAAAATACTATCTAGATGGCACACACTTTCCCGGCCAAACTGCTGATTTTTATTCCACGCTCCTTGCAGAGAAGAAACCTTTTATCACGTGCAATGTTGCCAAATTTTGTGTGGCTGCTGTTAAAATCCACCAACAGCTAACTTCTAGCCCTACTTTCTCGATGCCGCTACAAGAGGCTTCTATGTTGGTGTACTTTGTATGATTGAATTCTTATCAGAATGTAGTAGTATTTGTTTGTATGTACATCAGATGATCAATGAGCGCAATAAAGCTATTCATTCATATCTAGATGGCACTGTACCCCAACACTATTGAATTATGATCATCCAAATTGTCCATCAACATACAGAGGGAATGCGGGAGAAGAGGCAACTATTTTCATTTATGGTGCGAACATCCTAGATAAAATTATTTTGGGAAAACATATGGCAATACATAACAATATCCTCGGTCTTTCTATACCATTAGATCAAATCGTCTTTATACTTGGGGCCCCACAAAATGTTTCCCTTTCAACAAGTTGCAATTAATTAATTGCAGTCATCCTGATGGCAGCTAAATTAGTAAGAACCAAAGGATGGGGGAAAAAGAGAAAAACGCCATTGATCAAAGATTGGTTTAATAAAATTTGGGACATGCTAAATATGGACAAAATCTATTTACAAATAAAAAAAATACATCAACCCCCAATTTAAAAATGACCTTTTATTATGTTGGATATCTTTCTAGAATTATATCGACAAATCTAAAATACACAATAAACCAGAATGTTTGAAACCCATCCTCATTTATTAAAATAAAACAAATACCTTATTGATATGCAAATAGAATATACATTAGTTGAAATAATTGATAATTACTGTTCTTGCTTGGCAACCTTTTTGTATTGTGAAAATACCAAAATAAAGAGTATTTAAAAAGGAATAGCAACCTACCACTTGATCAGTACTTCAACAACTGAATTACTGTATTGTATAATAGACTTCATTGCCTACAATTTTCCAAAAGATTTGAGAGAGAATGGAAAGAAAGAAAAGTGCAACAATAATTTATTGCTGGAAAAGCCTCCAACACACATGAGCACACGCGCACACCCACCCACCCACACTCTCTCTCTCTCTCTCTCTCTGGGGTACCCGAGCTGAAGGTTTCTGACAGAAGGGGTACATTTGTTTAGATGTAGACTTTCTTGATCAGAAGAACTGATGATTTGGCAATAGTTTATCAGCCTGTTTTTGAGAGGGTTGCATTCCTTTGAAGGAATACATGTGCAGGCTGGGAGTGCTCCTGGACCCAGCTTTGTATCTGGATGTTCGGTACCTGTCATAGCCTGGAGGGCTTTTTCCCATCTCGCCTGGATTTTATTTTCAGCTCCTTAGCCCATATGCAGCCTTTCACTGCCTCTAAACACTACTCTGGTTAAGGATGTCAAATCACTTCTGCAGGTGGGGATAGCACAGATGGCAAACCCCCAGATGACTTCACCCAGTTTCATATAGATATTAAAGAGCACATGAGAAAAGACCGAACCCTGTGGATGTCATAGGCCAATGTCCAAGGCATTGGGCAGGAATCCGCCAGTACCACATTCAGGACCCCACACTAGAAAACCAAAAGAAAGCTATAAGGTTGCTGGGCATCATCCAACATCATAAGGCTCTTAACATTGTCTTCTCACTGCCCCGGTGCTTGTGGAGGAAATTTTACAAACGGCTGGAATGTCAAGCTCATCCGAGTCAAGAAGCAGATTCTCAGCTTCATCACCAGCCAAGAAAAGACAATCTCAAAGTCATATGCTGAACTGAAAAGGGCTGACAATCCATATGAAAGATGTGATCTTATTAACTTGGTGATAAAGGCTGTTTTTAGTGATGTCATTGCAAAAGATGTCTGTTGAATTGATGGAGGGCTATAGGCCACCTCCAGCCTCCAAGGCAGGATGCCTCTGAGTACCAGTTGCAGGGGAGTCACAGCAGGAGAGAAGGCATGCCCTCAGCTCCTGCCTGTGGCTTCCAGCGGCATCTGGTGGGCCACTGTGTGAAACAGGATGCTGGACTAGATGGGCCTTGGACCTGATCCAGCAGGGCTGTTCTTGTGTTCTTATGCTGTCGGGAGAATATGGTATGAAGATTTTAAAATGAACAGACTTATCAAAGAACCGTCAATTTTATAGGTACCAAACAAGAATGAATAAGTAAAACTATGTTCAACTACCAAGAAGAAACTTAAAGTAAAGGTAGCAAGTACTATTACAAAGTTAATTGCAAACTGTTCACTCTTTGCATGTTTTGTTGTTATTACAAGATCACAGCATGATATCAATTTATATAACACTTTGGGCCACTATGAATCAATATGAATCAACTACGATCCATGTTCCAAGCAGATGGAATAAGGCATCCATGTCAGTCAAAAAGTCAATTAATTAACATTTTAAAGTCTCTTCCAAATCAAACACCAAGAGACAATAGAACCAATTGTTTCTCCAATAAGTCTGTTGTTGAGCCATCATAGGTGGTATGGCAGAAGTACGGGCTACTGAAAAACCAATGTATGTACAAAATACTTTCCAGAATATGCCTGAGGGCTTCACTGCAAAACTGCAGCAAAAGTTTTGGAGATATGATGAAGTTCATCTGGTATCTGATACATACACTACAGGATCCATAAAGAAGATTACTAGACACCAGAGAGCCCAGGTGTCTCACCAACACAAGACAAAATAAGGGATGGTACCATATCTCAAACGTTAAGAGGAGGAAGAGGCTGTCAGATATAAATAATAAAGTATCTAGTTATCTGGCACACAAGATGTTACAGTGTGCATACAATTGTTCAAAGGACTTTATTGCATTATGTAATCAAGTAGGTGTCACACATTCTTCCTTCGTCTTAATGCAGAGTACACAAGACGAGCTGATACTAAGATCATTTTGCACCTTCAGTACAAAAGAGAGAGGTACTACTAGAATTCTTATATTTTTACAGGACAGAGATGTTTTAATCCTTACTGTGAGATGGTATCCTAGATCTCCTCCTGATGTGTGTGTCTGTGTGCGCACGCGCGCACACACACACACACACACACGCTTCAGGAGAATTGATTTCCATGGATAACGCATTGTTCTAGTAAGAACTAATCTGCCTATTTTCCTTTCACTATAATCTTAATGGATAATTACCATCCTCACCAGTTAGTCCACTTCAGCCTTAAACGTTCACATGTCTGCCATTTTGAATTAGGGTGGATGACATCACAAACTCGGCTGTTGACGTGTCTCTACAATTGTACCCAATTTGGTTCATATTAGTCAAGGCATTGCCAAGTTTGGGAGTGGAGGGGGATACATGGATGGACACGCACACGCGCGCACACACAGAATGCGAGATATCTCAAGCTTACTTTCCAAAGTAGGATAAAAGTTAAAAGTAGGATACAATTTGATATTAGCAAAAACTTTTGGAGTTCTTTTAATCTTTGGCAACATCTGGGAATCATTTATTAGGGAGCCAAGTTCATGTAAATATTGAAGTGGGGCTCTTTGAGCAGGTTAGGACCACAGGAAGCTGCTTTATATAGAGTCAGACCACTGGTCCATCTAGCTCAGTTTTGGCTACACTCACTGGAAGTGGCTCTTCAAGGTTTCAGGCAGGAGTCATTCCCAGCACTACCTGGAGATGCTAGGGAGTGAACCTGGGATGTTCTGCATGTGAACAGATGCTCTACCATTGAGCTACGGCTTCATCCTCTATATCTTACAGCACACAGTGCTCACAAGCATCCAAATGCATCCAGTGCTCACCCATCCAAATGCAACCCAGGACAGTTGTTTAGCAAAGGGGACAATTCATGCTTGCTTACTGCAAGACCAGCTCTCCTCCCTATTCAAATGCAAAGAGCTGATAACCTAATTTAGCAAGCAGGACCACTTAAGGTTTTTATGAAAATTAATGCATCGATCTAATCTTAAATCTATAATATTGTATGGCAACATTCAAAAGGGATCTAAATTTGCACAACAGATAATCTAGCAATTTGTTTTAACATTGTGTTAATCCTGTACAGCTATGTTTTGATGTGATTTTTGTATTTTATTTATTCTTTATCATATGTATATACCACCTGATATAGATATCTCTATTTTAAAAGAGAAATGGTTTACATACAGCTCAGCACCCTACCAACAGAAGAGTGCTGGCTCTGTATGAGTCCAAAGCACGTCACCACTGCTTTGGAATAAGGAATAAGGGTGCAACAAGTGACAATTTTGTGTTATACTTTATAAACATTTTTTAAATCAGAAAATTCCTCCTTCCATGGCATATATTTTGCAATGCTTCATCACAGCCTTTAAATGAAAGGCCAAAGCCTTTCAGTGGACAGTACCACATAGATATTTGGCGATTTGTGGTGTGGGGGAGCAAGGGGCTACCCAAACCATTACGTAGGACGTAGCTACAGTGCAAAACAAGAGTCCCACTCTCCTTTCAACACTAATTCACTAATCCTGCAGCCTGAAATGCATGCACAATCTGACTGCTTCTCAAGAAAGCCATACAGAGATAGCAGTACCCTGTTATTTATAGAGCTGGTTCACATGAGGCTCTGAAGATATATGGAGCTTTCAAGGAGTGCATGCTTCTGGTGACATGTAGTCTGCCAACCTCTGGTCCCCACGGCGGTTCCCTACTTCTGCCTGAGATGCTCCACCCAATTTCAGTTGGCGACAAGTTGGGCAGAATCTCGGGCAGAAGTCAGGGACTGTTTTTGAGAGGTAAAACTGAATACTTCAGATTTATGCTGGGGATATAATTTTCAGACTTTGCCAAGGGCACAGAAATGCCTTATGTCTTGGCTCTTGGACACAGAGAAATTCTGTGGTTCTTAAGGAATGCGTCAGAGCTGCAGCAACCCTGCTCTCATAGGGAAAGATGGGAGCAGGGGAGCTGCTGGGGAGTCCTTCCATAAACAAGTTCTTTCACATTTTTGTCACATCCTCTTTCTTTGGGCTTCTAGTGAAGCTAAATTGTTCCTCCCATCCTCCTCTTTATTCTTGAAGAATGTTTTCTCCTTAAGTGCAGAACAAACATTGTTCAGCACTGACTCAGTGAGCTTCTGTATGCATGTTCTAAAGGGGGCTCATACCGAGTGGCTCCATAGAGATGCTGGACAGCGTGTACTAATTCAAGTTAATTCTTGTACAATGTCCTCTCTCACATTTTTCATACTTATTTTTGAGAAATTCTGACATTAGTAGCTGTCTGAGTTTAATCTATTCTAGAATTCTGTGGGCAGCATAAAGAGCAGCCACTGGAAACAAAAAAGGGGAAATCTCCACTAAGGTTTCTGTTCAATTGAATGGCGGATGAAGGTAAAATAAGAGAGAAAGAGAAATTTATACACAGGTTGTTAATCTCATGGGTTCTTCAAATTTCTAACTAGTGGCCTGGACCTAGAACAGGGAATTTTCTGAGTTCCTTTGATGAAGCAAGCTCCGGCTTATTTATTTATTTATTATTTATTACATTTATATTCCACTCTTCCTCCAAGGAGCCCAGAGCGGTGTACTACATACTTGAGTTTTTCCTCACAACAACCTTGTGAAGTAGGTTAGGCTGAGAGAGAAGTGACTAGCCTAGAGTCACCAGCTAGTATCATGGCTGAATGGGGATTCGAGCACGGGTCCCTGGTCCTAGTCCAGCACTCTAACCACTACACCACACTGGCTTATGAAAGCTTGTGCCACAAATTATTAGTTGGGTTTGCTGTAACAGACTAAAACAGCTACCCCTTTTGAATTTATCTTGGGATACTTTGTTGTGCAGCTTTCTCAAAGGTCCAGCAACAAAGTAGTATACATACAAGGGCTTAAAAAAGCATTTTAGAGCCAATCTATGTGATTCAGAGTGTGAATACGGCTTAGCTCTTCAATCAGGACATTATTATTTCCATGTTGAACAAAGATCATGATCCAGTGCTCTTTGAACCCAATGAGGTGGGTCAGAAGTAGGGGGATCCCTCTGTTTTCCTTTTACAGCTTCTATAAGGGTAACTGCTTATTTACTAGATTCTTCTTGTGGATACTTCTACTTTAGTTTTATATGCTGCTAATGCAACTTCAGCAAGACATAGCTAACTTCATGGTTTGTAATCAAACAACAAACACAACAACTAAACAAAGAGCAAAAAATAATTTTTTCCAAAGCAGCACAAGTAATGACAAGAAGGAATGTTCTAGACAGATCCGAATATTAAGAGGGACAAGGTAAATCGCTGATAAGCTGTTTTGTATAAATATTTAATTATCAGTAATTGGTTTTAGTTCAGTTGCATGGCGTCTCAACCCACAAAGTTGATGGCTATGTTCTGAAGTTATGAAGCCAAACTGCACTCATTTGAACTTGAGGTGCCTCTCCATCCAGGCAGTATCTTGGCACTTCAGGTTCAGAGGCACAAGCAGCCATGTGGAAGGCACCTTTCTTCATGTATACACAAAGAATCCTTCAGTTTTTAAATGCTCCCACCCGACTGGCTTTGCTAATGAAGTTTTTCAAGAGGTCGTGGTCCATTTCTGCAAAGCCTGAAGTCTGAGTAACCACAGTCAGATGGTTTATGCAAAACCGGAAGCAAAACTCCTCTAAGTCCTAGGAATGAAATAAGTGTTATATTATTATGGGTTACTAAAAATGTGAATGCCAACAGGAAAACTGCAAGGTGGACACATTTCTCAGGCATTGTTGCATATCCTGATACTGACACCAGCCAGAATTCAAAACAAAAATGGAGGGAAACAGCAACTATCATAGAGAAGGGCCCAGATCATTTGCTGCATAAAATACGCAGATATTAATATGACGGATATTTATATACCGCTTTTTTTGACAAAAGTTCCCAAAGCAGTTTACATAGATATGAATTAATACATAAAATGGCTCCCTATCCCCCAAGGGTTCACAATCTTAAAAAGAAACATAAGATAGACACCACCAGCAGCCACTAGAAGGATGCTATGCAGATGGCAGTGGGATGTGCAGGAGAGCCTCTCTGAAAGATCTTATGGGCCAGGTAGATTCTTATGAGAGTACAGTAGGCAGTCCTTCAGGTACCTAAGCCTACCAGCACTGAACAGTGCCTGGAAACACACTGGTAGCCAGTGCAGCAGATACAGCAACAGAGTGGTACTGGCCAAGCAACTAGCACTCATCAAGATCCTCACTGCTTTGCTCTGTACCAACTGTAGTTTTTGAAGAGTCTTCAAGGGCAACCCAATGTACAGTAGTCTAAACAAGAGGTGACAAGAGCATGGGTCACCATTGCAAGGTCTCTATGAGTGCAGCTGATGGGCAAAAGAACTCAGACAGTATTCTTGAAGACACTGTAAGTTAAGGACACCAAGATGTCCTGGACCAAGATGTCCTGGACACCAAGATGTCCTTCCTAATGTCCATACCTCCACCAAACCAGCTTCCTCTCCTCCTCCTGTGAGTTTCAAAAGGAAAGTTGGTAACCCACACTTCATGCCTGAGTTCACAGCTCTCTATTGCCAGCTAGAGCAGGAAACAATGGGATACTGTCCTACTTGCTCATCCAATGATTGTAAGCCCTCCCACTCCCTCAGACATGCAAGTACTTCCTCTGTCATCATCAGTCCTAGTCTGGGGAAATTCCATCGACCGTTTAAATAGGCAGCTAATCAAAGGGCATGCAAATGCAAGGGCAGGGAGAATCCAGGGAGCCTTGGCGATGGCAGAAAAGGAACAGTTAAGAATGCAAAAAAAGTTAAGCTGTGAAACCACTCAGAAAATACACTAGAACAGCTTAACTGCTACAGGATCACCAAATCCTTATTAATCGTATGGTGAGTAAACCAAAAGTCCCCTGGCACAAACTCATGCAGCAAGGCAGAATCCCCAAAATCCAGGGGTTCAAGGAAGATTTTTAGTACAGGTCGACCTCTTTATCCGTGGGGGTTTCATTCTTGGCCACAACCACGGATAATGGAACCGCACGGATAATGAAACCTTGAGGCAATGGGAATTGGCAGGTTAGCTTCCTGGAGATGAAAAATGGCAAAAGAGAGACCAAAAATGGTGAAAATAAGAGAAATAAAGTGTCATACCATGCTCTGCAGGGCCTCCAGCTGTCCAGCAATGCCCCCACAACCCCCAGTTTCTGTGATTTTCCATTACGGGAATTTTAAACTAAAATTTTAAACTAAAGAGCCACAAAATGGCTCCTTTCAGCAAAATGTTTTCTGGCCACCCAGGAACCGTGGATAAGAGATTTCTAACCCTTTTTAAAACTACATATAACGAGGTCGGGTCTCCATTGTCCAACCTCAGATATGCGAAACCATGCGTGACGAGGTCCACCTCTAATGTACAAAGAAACAGCTTCACATTATCTGATCATGCAGCTTCCTGCAGAGATCCACCTGTTATTGGACATTATTCTGTTACCTCCCTACGTAGGGAACAGAGATGGGACACAGAGCTAGAAGGGGCTTAATGGCTTAATAGTTCTCCCATAATACCAAATCTTCACATTTGACCTTCTGTTTGCTTGTAATTACAAGTGACATTTTTGTAGAATAAGTGTGATTATCACAATAACGTTGGCTCAAGTATCAATAGTAATATTGAATAGCTTAACTAAGAACAGACATAGTATTTGAAAAAAAATGAGCACTCCAATAGAACTATTAGTATTTTTCACTCTTCATTTAAAATTATTCAGTAATGAGGTACTGGGAACAAGCACAGTGGATGCACAAAAGCAGATTGCTGAAAGGGAGAGAGAGATTTAAGTGCAATGAATGCACCACTGAGAGACCTTAAGGGCCAAGTTGAAGACAGACCATCCTGGAGAGAATCTATCTATGTGGTCGCTAAATGGCTACACTGACTTGATGGCACTTAATCAATCAATCAATCAAGTTATACTGAAATCAAAAGACTCATAGTTAAGCTACTGACTCCTCTCTAGATTGTGTTGATTTTTCAATTATCCTTTATAACCATTTACAAAGTTCATTTAATCAAGTGGAAGAGGTCACACATGGCCTAACAGTTTATCATTAATTTGTATATGTGTATTCCAAGTTCTCTCCCTGGCAGCATCTCCAAGACAGCGCTGAGAGAGACTCCTAACTGCAACCTTGGAGAAGCCGCTGCCAGTCTGTGTAGACAATACTGAGATAGATGGACTAATGACTCTACTTGGTAGAAGACAGCTTCCTATATTCAACCAAAAAAGGCATGTGTGCAGCACTAGCATCCCTGCTTCTGAAGTGCAGCAGCTCACAAATTTTGCCAATCCCCCTTGCCCCAGACATGCTGCATACAATCTGGAAGTAGGTCCCCGAGGTCATACCGCCCCCAGGTGCCTAGTTCTAGGAGAAGGGGGGACTGGCAAAAATCACCCCTCAAGCGGGCAAGCCCTTGCACTTCAGAAGTGGGGACACTAGCGCAGCACACTTGCCTTCGGTTGTTGCAGGAGTGCAGGTATAGTCAGCATGTTGGTCCGAGAGTTTTGACAACTAGTGCAATTAAGTCAGCTAAAAGAACTAGACTACAAGAAGAGGAGGGTACCTGCCACTTTCTGGGCAGCAGCCTACCCACTTCCTTAGGCTGAGAGGCTTATCTGACATCTCAAGAACCAGGGATGCCATGGCCTATTAATAGTTCACACTTAAAGGACCTGCCTTCTCATCCTCGGCAAAGCACCACGTACATAAGTGCTGCGATACAGATCAAACTTAGCATATGTACAGTGCTCTTGAGTGATTAGTGTGTTTCATACGCTGGTAATCTTTACAACAGTTCTATAGAGTAAGCCTGTCCATGGGATTGGGGGCTATGGGGGCTCTCTAGTTAGTTTATGGCAGAGGTGAAATTTGAATCTCAGCAGTCCTTATGCTATATGAGCTCACCAAATTATATCTCACAGAGCTGGAAAGGGGTGTGTGAGCCATCTATCTGACCCCTGTTAAAATGCAGGAAAAGCACCCCAAAGAGACAGATGCCCAGCCTCTTTTTGAAGATCTCAAGGAAGGACGAGCTCATCAACCCCTCGTTAATCAGCTCCTCTGCTGAACTGTTCCTACTCTTAAGACATTCCTCCTAATGTTCAACCGAAATGTCTCATCCTGTAATTTAAGCCCATTAGATCTATTTCTATATGGCAGCCCTCCAGGTATCTGAAGAGTGCTATTGTGCCCCTCACCACCACCCCCCCCGCCCAGTCCTCTTCTCTAGGCTAAACATACCCAGTTTCTCCAACCCTTTCCCATAGGGCTCATTTTCCAGTCCCCCAACCATCTTCACTGCATTCCTTTGAACTCTTTCTAGTTTGTCTTCATCTTTAACAGTAAAGGTGTCCAGAACTGGCTACAGTACCTGAGATGAGGACTGACTAAGGTGAAATAAAGTGGAACTATTATTTTCTGTGACTTGGAAACTATAGTTCTAAAATTATATTTTGCCTTTATTGCAAAATATGATTTTGATGAGTCAACATCACACACCCCACCAAATGCAGAACTTTGCACTTGTCTCAGTTGAATTTCCTTTTGATAGGAACAATCGGGGTTCAGACCATCTTCCATTTCCACTGTGCATGGCTCCCAAACATATCAAAGAACATGTCTCAGAAAGAATAAGGATTAGTAAACGCCCACCTTAGCTTCATACTTGACTGCAGCTGAAAGAAGGGCAATTGCATTCTCCTCACAAATGCCCTGCTTGATAGTTTGCTGGCAAAGCTTTTTCAGTCGATTCTCTCGATAGAATGTGGCCAAGTCCAGCAGACCTGCCAGAAAAAGAAAACAAGTTGATACATAGCGAAAGCTTTACTCCCGCACCCCACCTGAGTAACATAAAAACAGACAGCTACAGCACATAAATGTTTGCGATTCGGTACATGTAAAACATAGAATGTTAATATAACTTGAGAAATAATACTCAATAATGCATTACAGACATGAACATGTAGTCTATGAACTTATCCCTACTCTGCAATACTCCTCTCAACTCTTAAGATTTAGATACAGAAACTCTGGGTCTGCACAGAAGGAAAATATGCCGGAAAATGCCAGCTATAGTTTCTGGCTAACATCCAGACTAGCATTGCATGTACTTAACAGGAGAGGGGGATTCTCATCAGTCTCCCCTTCCCTTTGCACCCCACTCTGTCTCCCGAAAACATGTCCTGAGAGCCCTACAACAATTTTCAGAAGGAATTTGTGGGTTGCGAAGGAAAGGGAGAGTGATGGAAATTGTCCCTCCCACACAAGAACAGTATTTATTATTATTATTATTATTATCTTGTTTACACAGTCAGAAAGGTGTTATTGACTTGTTTGTTTTATCCAGACATTGAGTCCTTCCCAAGGACCTGGGATGGCTGAATTTTATTGTCAATTGTTATAGATATCATCGCAGAATATAGGCTGTTTGCCTGTAAAGCTGCTTTTTGTAATTGGCTGATGGTGATTTCTGTGACCCCTATGGTGTTGAAGTGCTCTTCAAGGTCTTTTGGAACTGCACCCAGGGTGCCAATTACCACTGGGATTATTTTGGTCTTTTTCTGCCACAGCCTTTCAATTTCAATTTGTAGATCTTTGTATTTGGTGATTTTTTCTATTTCTTTTTTTTCTATTCTGCTATCCCCTCGTATTGCTATGTCGATTATTTTGACTTGTTTTTCTTTCTTCTCGACTACAGTTATATCTGGTGTATTGTGTGGCAGATGTTTGTCTGTTTGTAGTCGGAAGTCCCATAATATTTATACATCTTCATTTTCTTCAACTTTTTCAATTTTATGGTCCCACCAATTCTTGGCTACAGGTAGCTTGTATTTTTTGCAGATGTTCCAGTGTATCATTCCTGCTACCTTGCCATGCCTTTGTTTGTAGTCAGTCTGTGCGATCTTCTTACAACAGCTGATCAGGTGGTCCACTGTTTCATCTGCTTCTTTACAAAGGCGGCACTTGCTGTTTGTTGTGGATTTTTCTACTTTTGCTCTTATTGCATTTGTTCTTAGTGCCTGTTCTTGCGCAGCTAGTATTAAACCCTCTGTTTCTTTCTTCAAGTTGCCATTCTTAAGCCATTGCCAGGTCTTGGTGATGTCTGATTTTCCACTTATATTGTGCAAATATTGACCATGCAGGGGCTTATTTCTCCATTTTTCTGCTCGGTTCTTGACTTGTTCTTTCTTGTAGGCCTGCTTTGTTTCATTGTTGTTGAATAGTTTCTCGTTCTTGACCATTTGAAGTGCATCTTCTTCACTGTCCTTGATATATTCTTCAAGGCCTCTTTTCTCGTCCTCTACTATTTGATGGACTTGCAGCATTCCTCTTCCACCTGAGCTGCGAGGGAGGTAGAGCCTATCGAAATCACTGCGGGGGTGCAGAGCATTATTATTATTATTATTATTAATTCAATTTCTATACCACCCTTCCAAAAATTGCTCAGGGTGGTTTACACAGAGAAATAACAATAGTGGGCATAATCCTGGAGAGGAGAGCTGGTCTTGTGGTAGCAAGCATGACTTGTCCCCATAGCTAAGCAGGGTCTGCCCTGGTTGCATATGAATGGGAGACTTGATGTGTGAGCACTGCAAGATATTCCCCTCAGGGGATGAAGCCGCTCTGAGAAGAGCAGAAGTTCCCTCCCTGGCATCTCCAAGATAGGGCTGAGAGAGATTCCTGCCTGCAACCTTGGAGAAGCTGCTGCCAGTCTGTGAAGACAACACTGAGCTAGATAGACCAATGGTCTGACTCAGTATATGGCAGCTTCCTATGTTCCTATGACACTTTCTTCCAAGTTTTGCAACAGCTGCTGCAAATAAGGCAGCCTTCTGTTTAACCACCCTTTCTTTTATGAAAGTCAGCCAGGTTTTTGGATTTGTTAGGAAGGCTAAACTGGGGAGATTACAACTTTACTTAAATACTAGCACTAACAAGATGCAAGGCAGCAACTTGCTCAAACATAGTCTTTTCGAAAGTGTTCCACAGAAGGCCAGTTAGACAGATGGAGGTGAGGGGTCCCAATGTGTCGATGAGACAGTGGTGTCAGGAGGAAGGGTCTAGATACTGGGCGACATTTTAGGACAAGTCTCTACAAAAGGGATAGCCTCCACTTAAACCGAAATGGAACGAGATTGCTGATGCTTAATATCAAAAGTATTGGCTTTTGACCTCTGGAGGAAAGCTGACAGGAACTGGGGAGTATCTGGTTCAGGAGGAATGATCTTTACTCAGAAGTGAACTTCAGTAGGACTTGCTCTCAAGTAACTGTGAATACAATTGCAACCTTAGAACAACAACAAAACCCAGAAACAATACCCAGCACTGTTAGTATGAGACGATCAATGACTAAATATTGCTACCACTTGGGGATTCTTTTTATTAGTTATTTTTATAACTGCCCAGAGATGAAAATTTGAGGCAGTATACAAATTTGATGAAATAAATAAACAAACTGATTAATAATAATAATAATAATAATAATAATAATAATGTTGTTGTTGTTGTTGTTTTGTTTTATTAAATGGGGTATCTAGTAGAATAGGTAGAAACCTTCACTCTTTCCCACCTTTGACCACTCATAAAGATTGGCCAGACTTGTCAATCTGAGGGGAAATAAAGAGAAATACCCATCCCCAAATACAGCTGCAAAGGTAAGAGATGAGTGAGCAATGGCAAGAAAACTATATAAAAGTGGATCTTACAGCACCCTCAGCCATGCCTTGGTCACATTGAGGCTCAATTACTGCAACATGCTCTATGCTAAACTACCACGGAGAAGTATCTGGAAACTTCCAACTAGTCCTGAATGCAGCAGCTAGGTCATCAAGAGCTCGTTATAGGGACCAACTGACTCCCTTGCTTTATGCCATCTGCACTTCCTTCCAATTCACTTTCAGGCACAATTCAAAACATTGGTTGTTGCCTTTAAAGCCCCAAACAGTTTAGGACCACCTTCTCCCATATACAGAAGGCAATGGTAAACCACTCATTTATTCTACCAAGAAAACCACATGGCTCTGTGGTCACCAGGAGTCGACACCGACTCGATGGCACAACCTCTCCTATGCACTTGCCTGAGAATTAAACTCTTCAACTGGATCACATCTCTGGTTATAGGAACATAAAAGCTGCCTTATACCAAGTCAGGCCATTTGTCCATCTAGCTTGGCATTGTCTACACTGGCTGGCAGCAGCTTTCCCAAGCTTTTCCCCAGCCCTACCTGGAGATGCTGGGGACTAAACCTGGGACCTTCTGCAAAACAAATGCTCTACCACTGAGCTACCGGCCTCATCCTTCTTTGGAGGTGCATGCTCCCAATTCTCAATCATGTATCAGCAAACAATAAGGTAGGAGGAGAGGGAGAGTGATGGCACTTGTCCTACCTAGTTTTTCATTGCATGAACTTCCTTATTATGTTACAAAATGAAATAGACCTATGTGTTTGGAGAAGTGTTAGGTAAGGATGTCACTGGTGCAGGATACACGGTCTCTTGAGTGCTGCAGAACTGGACAAGGACAACTGCATATGGCAGGAGGCAAGGCCTGGATGGTTGCTACGTTTTTATTTAGCAGCACCAAAAGCACAGCAGTTGCTTGACAGAGGAAGGGGAGATTGTCATCATCACCATGCAAATAAGTGTGAGGAGAGAGAAAGGAACGGAGGAATGGTGGCTGCCGCTGCTGCTGCCACCGCCACAAAGTTACTGAAGTATACACATGCAGGCAGTATTGGCTTCAGGTTTTTTCCCTTTGAGGCTCCTCTGACCTTCTCAATGGTGCCTCTCCTGCTCAGCAGTTCAGGTGGTGAATGTATATAGAGACTGGAATTTTAGACAGACAGACTCTGGGGCAGAGAGTTTTCTCAAGTGTTAAGCCAATGCAGTGTTTCTCTTCAAAAGTGAAGAAGTGAAATAATCAAGGTTCACTTTTGACTCTTCACTATGGCACAGCAAGATTTGCTAAAAAGAAATGCTGGATATTCAAAGTTTATTCATCTCAAGGGCAAGCAAGGCCAGCAAAGCATTCAGATACTAGATTTTAACCTAAGGACTCAAAACCAGATCAATGAAACTATCAGGTTCTGCATGAAGGAGGAACAGCAGTTGTTTAACTTCATTGTCACTGTGCCAATAGTAAGTAAAGTGTGCCATCAAGTTGATTTCGACTCCTGGTGCCTACAGAGTCCTGTGGTTATAGTACCCGTGGGGATTCGAACCGGCAACTTTCTGCTTGTTAGTCAAGCATTTCTCCGCTGTGCCACTTAAGGTGACTGTGCCAATAGTACAGAAATTGAATTCTATATTGCAGTGATCATCACTGTTTTTGCAGTGGGGGCTGCAGCAAACGAGAGGGCTCATTACACATGGAGTGGGAAGGAAGGGGGCAGGGGGAGAGAGAGCGAGCATGCTGGGGGACAGGAGGAGGAGATGGGGAGCAAGAGAGAGAGCACTAGCCAGTGCAGCGGAAGCAGTGGTGGTGTGGCAGTGGTGGGGGAGAGAGCGAGCGCAAGGGTAATTGCGCCCTTCCTCCTCCGCATGCTCTCTCCCCACCCCCACGGCTATGCCACCACTGCACTAGGCCACTCTCTCTCTCTCTCTCTCTTGCTCCCATCGGGGAAGAAGGGTAGCAAGAGAGAGAGCACAGAGCAGTGTTGCAGTGGAGCAGCAGTGGGAGTGGGGGGCAGGGGAGAAAGCAAGCGGGGCAGGAGGAGGAGAGAGAGAAAAAGAGCTCATGAACCAATGCAGCAGGGTGTGTGTGGGAGAGCATGTGTGAGATAGCCAAAGGGGCAGGAAGGGGGGAGAGGCAAAGCATGGGCTACCACTGGGGTCTGTGTAGGCCGCCAACGGCTTGCGGGCCAGGCAATGAAGAACAGTGCTATACTGCTGAAGTTAAAGACTAAGGCTGAGGTCTAGCACCATTAGGCAGTTTAAATTACAGTGCTCAATTCCTTCTTTTAAGATGCAGTAACATCCATCAGCTTAGAAAACTTTAAAACAGAAGCTAAATATTCTGGAGGTAGCAAACCACCAATTACCAGATGCAAACTTCAGGGTTAGGATTTGTCTTCAACAGAAGCCAGCCCGATGCTCTTGGGAAAGCAGAGTGCTAAACTAGAGGGGCCTCTAGACTAGAAGGCAATGCTTATTTTCACAATTTCTTGCTCAAGCTGCCCTGCAGGTCATGCAGATGAGAAGACTGGTAGGCATCTATGGTGTCGACTTTGTCGTCTCAATAACATACAGGGCTCGTATACAAATCAAGCAAAATAGATAATAGCATAACACAATGTAAATCTGATGTCAAATACAGTCAGTTATAGCCTATTAAAATGTGAATTTAAACTTTTCTAAATTAACACATTTCCCCCCAATTACCTATTGCATCCTCAGGTGAAAGACTGATGCTGTCAGTGTACAGATATTCCAGAAATGCTCGGTAAACAGGATACGAGAATTCACTTATTTCTATAATTTCATCATTATTGTTGTTAAGTACTGAACGGAAATGCTCACACCTGCAGAATTTATAAGACAACAAAGTAAATGACAACACTGACAAGCCGCTTTTTACAACATCTCTCACATACACACAGAGACAGACAGACACAGACATAGTCACACACACCCACAAAGCAGGATAGAGGGCAATCATGGAATTCCTCGCTCTAAACAAATTACAAGAACAGAAAATGTACAACATTTCAGTGATAGTAATGGACACAAATAGTGGGCTTCCCCGCCTAAATAATAGATTAAGGATGAAAAAACAAGGCAAACTGAATGGAGCCAAGAGAGCTGAGGTCCACAAGACGGGCCTGGTCTTTACTGCTTGTGTCTCGCGACACTGAGCAGGTCATATCCCTGCTCAGTGAGGAAAAGAAATGAGAAAAAGCAGATCAGTCATGAATATTTATCCATGGATTGGTATATGCCATCTTTGTTCCTCAACAAATAATTTAGGATTCAGACTTCCAAGAGCAAGCCCACTCAACAATATTTTGTGGCATAACTACACTACCCTGCCCACACACACACCGTGACACACGCAGTATTTTTAACACATGGTTTCTTGAGGGTACAAAGAGCAACTGAACTCACAAGAATGTAAGAATATAAAACAGGTATATTTATGTAAATATGCATTAGCAGAAACATTTCAACACACAACTTAACATATTCCCATCCCACACATTTCTCTTCCCACTCACTCTCCCTCTGTCTCTAAAGCAGAGGTCAGGCTCAGCCCTCCGGCACAGTGATGGGCCAGCGTCACCCAGTAGAGGCTGAGGAGGATTTGGAGGCCCCCTGGGGGTGTGGAGACCCTGGACTTCAGCCCAGAAGTCCAGGGGTAAGAGCGCCTCTGACGCTACAGTATTGATTTCATCTGCATATCTGATACATTATTACTGTGCTGTGTTCTCCTAATTGCTCAGCAGGCACAGTAGTTAGGGAATCATCAGCCTGCTTTATTAAACAAAACAAAACACTGAGCTCCAAATGAAATTAAGATATGGTGCATGGGAAATCAGGAGGCGGTTATACTTCAATCTATGCAAAGAGGAACTACTGTATACATATATGTATCCTATGGGCCATTAACAACAGGGTAAATATCTATGGATATCTGCTTTCTTTCTATCTGCTCATTCCTCTTGGTGACCTCTAAGAAGGTAGCCCCTACTTTCGTAGAAGCTAGCATTTGTCGATTTTGAGCTTGAGATATTTTGCAGCTGTTCTTAAGATTACATGAGCATCATATCTAATCTCCACCTGCATAACGTCCCGGGCCCACAATGGTACCTTAGAGCTAGCAGCTCCAACAATGTTGCATGAAGTGGTATTGTTATCTAACTCAGCTGAGTGAGAGCCAGCAGTAAAGAGATCCCATTAGATGAAGCATGTTAACTCTTGGTTATATTTGGGGAAAGGATAGAATAAGGAAAAAAAAATGTGGGCTATAAAGGTCAGTAGCACTGTAATTGTTTTACTTCCAAGGGAGAATTGAAAACGGAAGAATATCAGGCCGATAATTCTCGGGAGAAAAGATGGGAGTATTAATTCCTTACCGAATTTTGAGAAGGACTTTATGAACATTAATATATTTTCCATCCACTTGAAACCTCATATCTGCAGTATCTGGGTTGTCAAATTCCTTCTTTAGTGATTGAGCTACTGTTAGGTGATCATCAGGTTCTTAAAAAAAAAAAAAGACATCTGTGAATAAGCTAAAAAGTGCTACCTCTTACTTCTCTCCGCTTTGTACGATATGAATTTAAGCAACATTTTATTTAAAATATTTATACCCTGCCCCTCCAGTGCATTACTGCTTGGGGCAGCTCACAACATTTATAAAATAGTTACAATATAAAATCAGACTAATAAAATTAACCAAATTAAACATTTAAGCATTTCACTCAGTGCAGTAAAACACAGACTTAGTTGAACCATGAAACTTAGTAAGAGCATAACATCCAGAAAGAAGGGGTCATGGGGATAGCATGCCAGTTAGCTTCCTTCTCCAAAGAATGTGACATTTGCACTTACCACAAAATCATCTCTTTTCATAACAGAAATTGTCTAGTCTGGTTTGTGACTGATGAATTAACCACATCCTCATTTGTTACATAAGCAAGCTGGAAGTTCTCACGATTATGTCCTCTATCTCAGGCCCCAATCTACAGAGATTAACAGTAAAACTAACTGTGTCCCTTGGGATAATACAAGCCCATTTGGGGGGCGGAGAGAGTGCTTCAGTGGTTATTTGCTGTGCAACACCAAACTTCCTTGGATGGCACCAATTACATGTATCCACTTTAATCTGGCTTCAGACCTGGGTTTAGCATTGAAGCAGCCTTAGTCACTAACAGAGTGCCCTAGGCTCACAGAGGGACCTCTCAGCAGCCTTTGACCATGGTGGTCTGGACTGGCTGTTAGGGACAGGGATTGCCCTTCAGGGTTTCCACTCGTACTTGGATGGTGGTGCTAGGAGCCTATTACTCTGCTCCATGGCATGCCATGGTATGCTATAAGGCTCTATTTTGTTCCTGTTGTGTTAGGCCATCCAGTGGTTTGGGATGAGGTGCCATCAATACGCTGATAACAAAAACAGAGGGTGGCTTTCCTGAATTTTGAGGAGACACCAATTTAAAAACAAACATACATTTATTTGGAGGGTAATGGGCAACCTTGTTGTGTTCTTCAGACAACAGAGAAATGAGAATATACAGAGAAACGAGAATATATCAGCTCATCATGGTACTGTAGGTTCTTTATAAAAGATTTTAACCAAATCTATGAATTATTTAGGAAACTTTATCCCCTCTGGTACCATATAAAGATATCCCAGGTGTAGCTTATTAAATGCCTGAGGAGACCTTCTGGTTGAAAGCTATCACACTGACAAGAAACTGCAAGTTATCAAGCCCATTCTGACGAACAAAGCTTGCTTACTTTAGATGTAATATAGAAAAAAGGCATTGGTTTACGCCAGAGGTCAGCAACCTCTCAGAAATAGTGTGCCAAATATTCAGAGGTGACTCGAGGAGGGGGCAGCTCAAAGAGAAGCTGGCATCTCCACTTCACTAGCCCCACCACTTACACCAGTGGGGCTCTGACACTGTCCCACGCCTATTTTATTGGTCATGCCCCCAGCCACTAGAGGCACCGCCGGGCTGGAAGCCCCACACTGATCACTGCCTCTCTTCTTCCCAGAAGTGTTCATTGCTAGCTAGTTTGTCTCTCTGCCCTTCAGAAAGGTTCTGTACTTTGTCTCCTCTCCTTCGAAAGCAGACAAAGCAGAGAAGTTAGCTGCTGGAGGGGAAAGAGAATGGGCATGTGAGGAAGACCAGCCACTACGATGCCTGCTGGCATGCCAGCTGTTTGCTGTAGCAGGCAGCAGACATCTAGGATCAGCAGTGGTGATCTCTCTGGTTGTGCCAGCTACTGGCTCTCTCTCTCACACGCACAAATTCAGCGCTCACATATTAAAGAGAGCCAGCCAGCCGGCACAGCCAGAGAAGTCTCTGCCACCAATCCTGAATGTCTGCTGCCTGCTACAGCAACTTAATTTCACATGCCACTTTTGGCACGTGAAAAGAAATGTGTGGGAATATAGGGCTAGGGTTGCATTAAGTCACCAACGGGTTGTCTAGGAGGTGTGAATTGCCAATGCGACTGCTGCATGATCAGAGATAACCAAAGAATTTATGATTAGATCACTAGTGGTTTTTGCCAATGATAGACAAATTTTAAAAAAATAGTCCAATCTAAATCGATGTTGCTCAACCTGGGACACAAAATATGTTTCTGCCCACTGAATTGAGTAATCACCAGATGTCACATAGTTCTAGATCCTCTTTTAAGGTTATGGAGTAATGTTCAAGTTTTGGTTTTGATGTTATTGGCTGGGTGGGGGGGGGAGAGAGTTTCTGTCAATCAAGATATTCACGATGTCACTGAAGTTTCCATAAATTATTGTTGGATTATTAAAATCTAACAAGCATTTCTGGAGGTCATGAAAGAAGCCAAGAACATCTGCATTAGGGCCATACACATTTACCAATATATATTTTTCAGAGTAAATTGGTGTATGTAAAATTATGTATCTGCTATTTATAACAGAATCAAGAATGGTCACATTCCCTGTGTCCCCGGGAAGTCTAACTCAAAGATGGAGTCAGGAGGGAGAGCCAGTCTTGTGGTAGCAAGCATTTATTTATTTATTTTTACATTTATATCCTGCTCTTCCTCCGAAGAGCTCAGAGCGGTGTACATGGTTATTTTTATCCTCACAACCACCCTGTGTAGGCTGAGAGATACATGACTGGCCCAGAGTCACCCAGTGAGTTTCATGGTTGAATGGAGAGTCAAACTTGGGTCTTCTCGGTCCTAGTCCAACACTCTAGCCATTACACTATGCTGGCTCTCTGAATTGTCCCCTTTGCTGAGCAGGGTCCATCCTGGTTTGCATTTGAATGAGAGACACGTGAGCACTGTAAGATATTCCCCTAGGGGATGGGGCTGCTCTGGGAAGAGCACCTGCATGCTTGCATGCAGAAGGTTCCAAATTCCCTCCCTGGCATCTCCAAGATAGGGCTGAGAGAGACTCCTGCCTGCAGCCTTGGAGAAGCCACTGCCAGTCTGTGAAGACAATACTGAGCTAGATGGACCAATGGCCCAGTTTGGTAGATGGCAGCTTCCTATGTTCCTAAGGAGTTGTCAGTCTGACTGGTGGAATTTGGAGACTCAACATGCAATCTTCCTTGACTTTTGAAGTAGGGCACAAGGGCTAGTTAGCTTTCTTATTATATTTTGGTTTAAGTGTGGTGGTGTAATTTCTCTCTCCATTTTCAAACCTTGGCTCTTACCCTTTTGCTAAAATAGACCACTTTCTGACTTTGCAACTGCTGGTCTGTGTTTAGTGTGTCTAATCCTAAAATCCCCCATGACTTAGCTGTTTGGGGCACGTTGTTGTAAAAAAAAAAAAAAGGAGCGGGGAGCTATCCTATTGTCCTTCAGTCCTGATTCAGTCCTGAACACAATTCAGTCAGATTCAGTCCTGAACACAAAATCTCTTGAGTGAGTCTCACTGAAAACAGGTTTACTACATGAAGTTCCCATAAGAAGACACACTATTCTATATAATTTGTGATAGACTGATGGACCTAAAATCCTACCTGCGCTTGCACAAGAAAGCTCTGCCTTTCAGAACTGAATGACCCGCATCAGTCTAGGTAAGGAGGATGGATTAAGCCTCTGCAGACAATGGAAACAGTAGCAGCCCTCCTGAATAGATGCACTTGCCTTAGAGCCTTTAAAATATATATATATTTTTTTAAGGAAAGCTGGGAATCGTACACACACATAAAGGATTAAAGGGTGCCAGGTGCAATGACTAAAATCCATGAAAACCCCACCCAACTGGATAATATGGCATCGCTAGTTTAAACAGCCCAACTTAAATATTTAAAATTAGCTTCTGAGGACAAATCTAAGGACCAAACTTTTGAGGACGAATCTAAGCAAGCTGATTTGGCTCAAAACAGACACATCATCTAGTCTGGGTTGAATCAGGCCTATTCAGGCCCTCCTGCTGGTTCTTCCCACCTTACAATTTCTCTGATCTTTCCCTGGACAGAGCTTTCTTTACTGTGATTGAAATTACTCTGAGATTTTGCCAGAACTGCAGGGAGGAAATTTTTTAAAAAACCTAGCAAAAGTAATTTCAAGAAGTCAAGCCATGGAGAATCACTGCAGGTGGTGAAATAAATCCTGCCCAGTCTCCTGCCAGGGAAGTAAGTAAAGGGGCCAGGGGAATGAAAAGGTGAGAAGGGAGAGGACAAAGCTTCAGTCCAATTCATATTAATGCCTTCAAATTGGGCCAGAGCAAATCAGACCCCCTCCCCTGAAGCACTGAATCCAATTGTGGGCCCCTCCAAAGCACCAGATGGTTCCTGAATCAAAATTGGCAAATTTTGCACAAACCTAGCTACAAACTATTAACTCTGGAATTGAGATATCAAACTTATAGTTTATCAAACCCATACACATTTGCACACCCACACCAAAAATATATGTATGTACACCCATATATATATATATATTCCCCTTTTTGTATATATATGCCCACAGACATATTACATGCATACACATACATACATATATACAGAAATGACCACTTGTAAAATTAAAAAATGAAAACGTTAAATGAGAAAAATATGTAGTTAGTAAATTGAGTATCTGAACTGGTTCAGTTCATGCAGCAAGGCATTATAATAAATAATTATAATAAAATAAATGTGTCTAATGCAATGTCCACATGCTAAAAATCCAGTAGATGTTATAGTAAAAGTAATAAAAATAGATGTCATATCATTTTCCTCCAAAGGACTAGTGGAAGATTATCACATAGCAAATAATGTAATGAAACTGCTTTTTTTTTTTAAAGGTGGGAGGTGATAAGTTAAAGGAAATCATATCTGTTGGGGTGGGGGAGGCAAAAGGAGAATGACAGAATGGATAAATGCAGGGTAGACCAAAGGAGGGATGACAATTGGGGTGGTGGTGGTTCTATGTTCTTCCCTCCAATCCTTTCACCCTAAAAAGAGTGGGAAGGCTAGTGGGAACAAAGGGGATGAATGGCAAACAAGCCACAATGCCCTCAATGTCCTGTAAGCTGCTCTGCTGCAGCCAATATGGCTGAGCAGAGACGCTGTAACCAAGCAAGTCACCTGAGCCCTAAAGTAGGTAAAGACCATTAACATCTCTGTAAACACTTTGAAACCACTACACTTATGTACCTCTAGAACTTGTAACCATGACGCTTAAGGAACTTTTCTTAAACAATAAAATCTTATTGTTTAAGAAAAGTTCCTTAAGCGTCATGGTTACAAGTTCTAGAGGTACATAAGCGTAGTGGTTTTCAATAAACAAATCTTATTGATTTAAACAATAAATCTTATTGTTTAGTTTACCATCAAGTGTGTTTTGTTTCCTCTCCTACCTCACCTGAAAAGAGATCTCTGTGCTACTACACAGACAAGGAAGGGTGGGGGAAAGTGAGAGTTGGTCTCAGATCCTGGCTAATCGGATCTGAGTGGTGGCTGCAAAGGTGCCCTGAAGTAGGGTAGATCCTCACATGTGGAAATAATAAATCAACAACTGACTTGCTCCAGGGATTCCTTCAGAAAGGGGTTTGAATCCCCTTATATCATGAACACACACACTACCAGCAAACAACTACACTTTTAGTTGTCCCATCCACACAAAAGGGGGGGGAAGGGTACACAGTACAGCAGAGCACTCAGGTAGCCCCCTTGGCAGGACGCCTGCATACAGGCCTCTCTGGAACAAGGCTCCAAGGTCCACTGGGGGAATAAAACCCAACTGAGTTTTGTGCGGGCAGCAAAAGGGAGGAATTAGGAGGAGCAACAAGGAAAACTGAAATTGCCCTCTGTCAGGACCTGACCCAATTAGTTCATTGTATATGGGGTTGGGAAACAGGAGGTGCTAGTTCAAATCCCACTACAGGTAATGGTAGAAAGGAGTCCAAACTCACCTTTTGCATGCCTGACCAGCAATAGCCATGTCAGGGGCAAAAGACATAGAGCAGGCAGGGCTGGAACCAAGGTATCAGACAGCAGCTCTCTACCCAGAGAGCCACAGCAACAGACAGGAGGAGGACACATCATGGTACATTTCTTGTCTCCAGCTTCCCGGACATATTCATATGGTTACATATTCATATGTATACCAGGACCATATTGCTCACATACAGAGCCTGGCCTTGTGGAACAGCACAGGTCTTGCGTACAAGACGCCCAAGTTCATACCATATATGTGGAGCCCTAATCAGAGACACCACCAGAATGAACAGAAATACTATCAAGATATACCATCTATTTTATAACCACCTTACTCCTTATTCTGTATAAACAGAATAAGTAGCCGGAGCCATTTTTGGAAGGGCAGTATATAAATCAAACAAACAAACAGTGTTGTTGTTGAAAAGCAAGATAGAAATATTTTTAATAATGTTTATGCTGACTGCTCCCACACACATCCCAGGAAAAGCAACTAATATAGACATACTCCCAGCTTTCCAATGTCAACATTCCTCGCCTAAAATTGATTTCAAGTTGTGCAAGAAGTGGGTAACAAATGTGTAAATAATATACTCAGAAACATAAACATCTTCTATATAAACTAATCTGAAAGAAGCCTGGGAAACATCCCAAGTTAGGTAGCTGTTCCTTAGCACCAATCTGTTGAAGACACACAGACTTCAGCAGAAAAGAGAGACAGAATAGGTGGCAATGTATCTCATTTTAGGATGAAAACAGATAAGAGGATGCACAGGCAACACAGTTAAGGGAATGTAGCTCATCTTCCACTAAGAAGAGTTTCAGGCTTTGCCTGTGCTGAAAACAACATCATTTATTTAATTAATTTATTAGCTTTTTATACCGCTTCACGCAGATGGCTCAAGGCAATTCACAAATATAAAGACCGATCAATAACTAAATAAATAACTTATTAAAACAAAATTAAAACCAGTTTAAAATTATTTCAGTAATTACTGAAGGCCATGCTATAAAGATGTTTTTAGGGCTGTTTTAAAGGTTGCTAAAACTCTTAAGTCTCTAATATCCATAAGGAGCGCATTTCAGAGCCCAGGAACAGTTACAGAGAAGGCCCAGTCCTGAGTTGCTGCCAGGTGAGCTGGCAGGAGCCAGAGACAGACCTCTCTAGATGACCTCAAAGTGCAGTGGGGATCATACTGAAGAAGGTGCTCACCCAGATAACCCGGTCCTGAGCTGTTTAGGGCTTCAAAGATAATCACCAGCACTTTGTATTTTGCCCAGAAACAGGCAGCCAGTGCAGGTGTTTTAAAACAGGCATAATATGGTCTCTCTGAGAAACCTCAATCTGGTTGCTGCATTTTGAACTAACTGAAGTTTTTGAATGACATACAAAGGCAGCCCCATGTGCAGCGTATTGCAGTAGTCAAGCCAAGAAGTTACCAGTGAGTGCACCACAGTTTTGAGATCATTTTTTTCAAGTTACATGTAATTTACACATCATCAAAAACTAATTAAGATGCAGTGATGCAAACAGAAAAATCCATTTGAATCTCACCTACGGAGAGGAGACGCCATGTCACCGCAGGAGTAGCAAAACAAGCAAAGACATCATCAGTGCAGGCGAAGTGGGTGAGGTGTGGAAGAGTGAGAGACTGTCCCCGGCACTGACCCCACATGTACACTTGACCGCCCTGGGTTCTAGCAGCAGAAGTATGAGCAGAGTGACATGCAGCAATCTCTAGGATTCTGAATTTAAAAGCAAACATAAGACAGTGGCATAAGGACAACATGCAGAGGCAAAGCTTAGGGAACTGAAGTGCAGCTAGCACAGGATAGAGATCAAAACCTCCATGCACTCTGTGCTCCATTTCACTAGGGCTGTCAAACATGCCACTCCTCTGATCTTTCAAAAATGTCAGTAGGCCATGAAATCATGTAGGAAAGGAGAAGGGAAGGAACAAGGTTCCCCACGAAATAATGTTCTGCGGCCAAATTGTAAAGTTAAATACAGGACTAAATCCTATTAAACCACTCACACTGCTTGACTTCATTTCATAAATTTTTCTTTTAGACCTTTTTCTATAAGGTTCTCATTCAGAAACATCTCAAGCACTGAATAGTTTATGTATATATACATTACACACACACACACACACACACACACACTTGTATACTGAGAGAGAGTAATTATAACCTGAGCCATGTGTGTGGATGGGTGTATTATAAGCATGTACAGTGGGTATAGGAAAGAATCACGCCCTTTGATAGACCTTAAATTCTTAAATTTGATAGACCTTAAATTATTGTTTTTGCTGCTGCTGCTTTGTGTTTTATGTATTATTGTTTTTAATGGGTTATTAAATGTTTAAGATATTATTTTTATATTTATATTATCTGTACTTTTGTATTTTAAGTATGCATTGTTAGAATTATATTGTAAACCACTTTGAGACTATTTAATAAAAAGCAGTATATAAACTGAACAAACAAACAGATAAATAAAATGTGAATACACAAGGATCACTCAAGGAACAATAGTTACAAGTAAGCATCATATTTATCCTTGTCATGATCCTAGTTGTATACATATGTAATTAACTAGATTACTGCAGTGGTTCCCAACCGGGGGGGGGGGCCTTCAGAAGTTGAACTACAACCCCCATTATCCCCAGCTACAATAAATAAAGTAACATATGGAGGCCCCCAGGTTGGGAACCATTGACTTACTGTATGGAGGAGGAGGAAAAGCGTACTGTGAACATACCTCATTCAGCACCCCCCTGCCGAAAGAAGCATCTTTTGCTGATCTCAGATTGTAATGGCATCTTGGCAACCCAAGTTGCAGCTTTGCATATGCCTTGAATACAAATTCCAGATAAATCTGCAGATGAAGTACCCTCCACTCTGGTTGAACATACTCTGATTTTTTACTGGTGGTTCTAACCTCTGCTCAGTATATCAGTTTATTATCTCTACTATCTAATGAGATAATCTTTGGCTAATAATCCTAGGTCCTTTCCTAGCTCCATGAAAGGACATAAAGAGGTGTTCATCTTTTCTCCACTCTTTTCTTTTGTTCTTTAAAGACAAAAGGCCAGCATTTTGCAAACATTGTGGACATCTAACGTATGCAATATTTTTCTCTAATTCTCTGGAGGGGTTGCTGAAAAAAGCTGGAAGAATTATGTCTTGATTTATGTGAAGAGAGGAACAAAGTTTAGGTCTAAATTGAATATCAGGCCACAGAACAACTTTATCATCTTGCATGTGGAGGATAAGCCCTGAGGACAGCAGGCTCACTTACTCTCTCTTACTGAAGGAAAAACAGTGTTTTGTATGATAAAAGCTTTCATGATATTTGTGCTAATGACTCAAATGTTTTCCTCATAAGTGCAAACAATACCACAGGTAGACTCCATGGACCAACTGGGATGCTTACTGGAGAGTTTACTGGAACCCTTTAGAAATTTCTTTGAATGAGAGAAAATAGTTTTAGTGTCAATTTCCTTATGAAAACCTGAAATTGCTGATAAGTGTTAATCGATGTGTTAGACAAATCCACAGTTTTTAGGTGTGTCAAATAAGTTAGAATCTGGTTTAACCATGAGGTGAAAAATCTGGGTGGGACTATCGTCCCCAAAGTCTTGGAGGCTTCCCCAGATAATTAGAATAGTCCTCCCTAGGAACTTGTGGGGAGGATAACCTGCTCAGAGAGGTCTTTGAGCTCCAGCAGCAGAGCTTATCCAATTTTGGATCAACAAGAATAAAAGCTTTTATTTGTTTCTCATTTGTAGACTTTCCAAGGAAAAGTCTGGAGCAAAGGTTTTATAGCACTTGGTTGGGGGGCGGGAAATTGAGGAATGGCTACATGGGGCTGGGAGAGGAGTTGGAATTGCCACTTGGAGCTTGGAATCTTCTCGAGGACGCTACTGCGCAAGACGCATTCAATGTGTATACATCAAGGATCATGGCAAGGATCTGTTACTGCTTTTGAATTATTGTTGGTGGCTGACTTGCCCTTTTAATTTTGATGGGACTTTAATTGTCTCTATCATGTCAGCCACTGTTTGTTATATTTGAGCTAGTTTGATAAGCTACATTTGCAAGAAGGCTGAAAACATTGTCTTCTTTACCTCCTATACTTATCTACAAAAAAATTGTAAGCCAATCACTAACAGAGGTCAGAACATGTAATTTCAGTAAGAAAAGAGATCACTGAAATGGTACTATTAATGTCTTGGACTTTTCACCAATCTAGAACAGCAAAGTGGCAGCCCAATATTATTGTTTTCAAAACACAACTTAGGGAGAAAAGGGAAGCTGCTGCCATTTCAGAGGAAAGCATTGAGAAGATATAACAATCAGTGTTGAAGCACTATTGTTGTGAGCACTAGTGTTGAGGAGAAACTCAAGTATGTAGTACACCGCTCTGGGCTCCTTGGAGGAAGAGTGGGATATAAATGTAAAAAATAAATAAAATAAATAAACTATTATATACACTTCAGACTCAAATGGGTGAGTAATACATTAGCTTTTTCTTAGATCCTTCCCTATAAACAATGCAAGTTTTAGTAACAGTTTACTCGGTGACAATGCATAGAATGTTACCTGTCCTTATCCACAGTGACTGGTGCAGGGTAGGACTGATTACTTCTATTGCCAGTGCCTAACTGGCCATAAGAATTGGCTCCCCATGCATACAACAGACCTTCATCTGTTAGGACTAACGTATGTGCATAGCCACAAGCAACCTACCCAACAACAAAAAAAAAGGAACCTACATTAATGTGTGCTGTTCTTTTTATGTTTTTTTAATCTAAAGAGATAAAAATGTGCCCCACAAAAAAGTATAAACACAAGCATTTTGGGAGAACTATTTGTTAAAAACAACAAATACAAATGTAAAACACACGTACACAGTTTAAAAATAATTATTAGATTTATTCTCTAACTAGCTATTGGGGTTGCATGTGGGAGAACCTGGTGTGATGGAGAAACTTTTTTAAAAATACATTTTAATACCCAAGGAACCTATAAATTCAAAACGTATTCAAGGTTGGCCTGAGAACATATTGAATTAGACATATCCCAGGAAAAAGGAAAAATCTTCAGGGGGGCGATTGTGTATCCATTATTCCTGCAGTCAAAAAACACCTCCTTCCACGCATCCAAACATTGCAATGATTAAATACACCACAATCCTGATGTAACATTTCCTGTCCTAGTTGCCTTTAATAATTAATTTAATAATTAACACATACCACCAAGCTTCAAAGCTAACTTACCCACTGGTTGGATCTTATATCTGCAAGTGACACCAAGTCTTGGCTCCCTGATTGACCAAAGGAAAGGAAAATTCTGTTTCCAAAAATATCCTTTTGGAGGGAAAAGACATTTTTCCTATGGAAGGGGAATCTTCTGCTCTATGTGCACTGTCATAAAAAGCTCTCATGCTGCTTTGATAACACCCATATTGGGAAAAGATTGGTCATCATGGCTCCAATCCAGTTCTGTTATTTTATGCATTAAGAAACTTTTATGGACATTTTAAAATATCCATGTGGATGAAAGTACGTTTATATATTAATACTGGATATTGGCTAAGAAATACATTGTGAGTGTAAGATTTATCCCTGAACTTTTATAGTTCTCCAGTTCCATTTGGATCATGTTTACTTCGTGTTGGGTAGGTGCTGACCCCCTGATCACTCCAGTAGGAAGGTAGGGAGGCAGGCAGGCACATTGAAAGGGGCTGTCCAGAACTAGACTGACAGGTGGGCTTTACAATCAGACAGCCATACGTGAACCCAGGGTTGGATTAAGCAAATCTGTGGACCTTGGAGCATCCTCGACAGCACTGTCTGCCTCTGTACCGGTGCACTGCCACTGCCCAATGGGGGTACAATGTATCCCAGGGGAGGACTGTTCTTCACACCCAGCCACTGTGAGTTAGGCAATTGGCAGGAGGCAAAGGGACAGCATCCCCACTCCAGAACCCATTGCTCTCCAGCTGGCTTAACAAAGAGGAGCCCACTCATCAATTTTCTCCCTCCATATCAACTTGGCTTCTCCTCCCTACTCCGGCAAATGAATTGGTCCTCTGACTGACTGGTACCATCCCCAGGATACAAACAGGGAGTACAATTTTTGGAAGGAGGCTTCAGCCACCATTCTCCTTGGTCAAAAATAGAGCTTACACACTCACCACACACAGTAGCAACCGTATTACCTCCTCTAATCCAAGCCATGGATCCAGGCAACATTGCAGCCATCTCTACTGCTGTGCCCACACAGTGGGGCTTCACTGCTGCCATGACGGTCCCCAACACATACGGTCCCCTCCCCACTTTGGCCAAACATATGGCTAGGGGGCACAATGGAGGGGGACACTGTCTCCAGCTGCTCCTTCCCTGTGCCAAATAAGAGGCACACTGCTGATGGAAGGAAAGAAGGTGGGCATGGCTATGCAGAATACTTTTATTAATATCTAGAAATGTGCATGTGTGCAGCAATAGGCACAAGTAGCAGAGGTATCCCAAACAAAGATGTACTCTCAACTTGTGTGTGGGACATCTATGCTGCCACCTGGGACCTGGGTCAGTGTTTCTTTAAGAGGAATTGAGGCAGTTTTCAGCTAGTGTGGTTGGGGCACGCAAGTATGGATGACATGTTGTTTTGCCAGGCAGAGGGCAGCTGAAGGTGTTCTGGCTGCGTAGCCATGGAGTGTGGGCAGGAATCTAGAGTATTGGTGGGTGTGGTTTGCTCTGCATGCAGGCATCTATGGGCAGAGCGCAGGTAAGGGCTCAGTGCATGCACGTAACCAAGATCAAAGAGAGGAATAGGTTCTCATGATCAGTGGATCCTGGTCCCGGCAGATTACTAGCCCATACAAAATCCTAGATCAATATCCTGGTTAACTCCATAGGACTTGGCCAGGATTGCTGCCATGTGTAGGTTCACAATATCAGACTAAGAACATAAGAACAGCCCTGCTGGATCAGGCCCAAGGCCCATCTAGTCCAGCATCCTGTTTCACACAGTGGCCCACTAGATGCAGCTAGAAGCCACAGGCAGGAGTTGAGGGCATGCCAGCTCTCCTGCTGTTATTCCCCTGCAACTGGTACTCAGAGGCATCCTGCCTTTGAGGCTAGAAGTGGCCCACAGCCCTCCAACTAGTGGCCGTTGATAGACCTTTCCTCCATGAAGTTATCCAAACCCTTTTTAAAGCCATCCAGGTTGTTGGCTGTCACTACATCTCATGGCAGAGAATTCCAGAAGTTGATTATGTGTTGTGTGAAAAAGTACTTCCGTTTGTTGGTCCTAGATTTCCTGGCAATCAATTTCATGGGATGACCCCTGGTTCTAGTGTTATGGGAGAGGGAGAAGAATTTTTCTCTAGCCACTTTCTCCACACCATGCATGATTTTATAGACCTCTATCATGTCTCCCTGAACTCGTCTTTTTTCTAAACTAAATAGCCCCAGGTGTTGTAGCCTTGCCTCATAAGGAAGGTGCTCTATGCCCCTGATCATCTAGACCAGGGGTTCTCAATGTTGGGTCCCCAGATGTTATTGGACTTCAACTCCCATAATCCCCCACCAAAGGCCACTGGAGCTGGGGATTATGGGAGTTGAAGTCCAGTAACATCTGGGGACCCAACGTTGAGAATCTCTGATCTAGACCCCTGATCAACTACTGTCAATTTAACCAGGATTAACATAGTTGTGAGAACATGGCCTAAGTAAGTTAGATTATTTTCAGTGTAAAGTATCTCTGGTTGCTATTTGGAACAAAGAGTAACGGCAACCCTCTTGTCCACATTCTGGCACAAAGGAGCAGCGGCCACTCTCCCTTGAAAAGTATATAAGCCAGCAGTTATTCAGAGCCAGCTCCAGCATTTATTAGGTCCTCCGCAGGTATAGAATAAGGGTAAAGGACCTTGCACCCAGGTGTATACCCTCCTTCGCAATCTCCCCATGAGAAGCATCTACTTTGGTACAGCAGTGAAGGGTGGCTATTAATTACCTATGAGGGGTATCCCAGAATAGGATATTTTAGTAAAAAATAAGACTTTCTATAAGAGGAGGCACAGTCTCTGTAACATGTCCAGGTCTGTAGCACCTGGTTCAACTTCCAAGTCAGTCATGAAATAATATGGCTTTGGGCACATCACTATCTCCCAGTCTAACTTCAAAAGGTGGCTACAAGAAGAACAGTGAAATAAGGCAATAACAACTGATTTTGAATTCTTGGGAAAGACATCCTTTCCCAGAGAAATGTCAGTTCCTTTCTAATTATGCTAATGGTCACTGCATTTACAGGTCTCAGCAGCATAAAAGCTTTCCTTGGTAGTGCACATGGAACAAGCAACAACACTGAATCTAGCCGCAGCTCTAAACAGCAAGAATACTGTGCGACAAAACACTGCCTGAACACCAGTAGGAGCAGCTCATCTTTGAATTGTTAAGGACATTTCCAGACATAGCAGTTTCCCCATGAGGACAGCACAGTGGCTACCAAAACACCTAGAAGTTGTCTGACATCCAGACTAACGCTGAGCTGCCTGGCACTACAGGGGATGGGCAATTTCACTCATCTCCTCTTCCCTGTGAAGCCCGGGGTGGGGTGGGGGGAACACTATAAATATGAAATGTACATTTTCTTTTTATAACTTTAATGAATTAGATAAACTACATAGGCAAGATCTTTGTAAAAGACCAAGGAAACATACCTGTTGTACACGAATGCCTTGCAACGCTGCTATTCTACAGGGTGTTGGTTGGTTGCCACTGTTGCCCAGTCCAAGCTGGCCATTGCCATTGTAACCCCAGACATAAACCTTAAAGAATAAATCAGAGATTCTGATCACTATGCAGGTATAAGAATGAAGAATAAGTAAGAGTCAGCTGTGTGGAATTCACAATAAGCCGACATAAGATACAACAAACAAAGAACCCTCTTCTTCCCTCACACCAAAGTTTACTCCCTATTTAATTACAGATAGTGCCATTAACAGTTCTGAGATCTTAGCATACATTTTGAGACCTGTCTAACAAAAAACTCTTAGCCTGGCTCTCATTTTGATCCCACCTTATGACTATGAGGTGACAAAACAGCCCACTTGGTTATGGGAACCTCTGGATCATCCCAGGGTGACAGTTGGTTTAGGTAGTGCTAGCCTCTTAGGTGCTGCCTTTAAATCCCATAACTTGGTCATTCAAATGTGAGTTGAACTGGATATTTTTCTTGGATTGGAGAGACAGTTTTGCCAGTGAGTCATTTCTTCTGTGTTTGCACTTAAGTCAGCCCCACAAGCAGTTACCACATCTGGATTTGAACATACATGAAACTGCTTACACCTTCTGGATGGGATTTACAGTACCTACAAATAGTCCCTCATACACCCCTCTCAAGGTTCTTCTGCTTTACTAACCCTTCAGCACCCCATAAATCTGGGTTTCAGGGAGAAGGGAGGTCAGAAGGTTGAAGGGTCCATGAGGCTGCAGGGGGAGGAGGACGGTTGCCAACATTCCAAGGGATCCACACACTTTTTGATCCTTCACCACAAACCCCACAAGCTTAGGAGGCAGGAGAGAGAGAGAGCGAGAGAAAGAAAAAGGGGAGGTTTGACAAGAGAGAGAGTGGGGTGGAAAGGCTGGGGGGAAGAAAGAGAAAGGGGATGGGAAGGTTTGACAAAAGAAAGGGAAGGAGGGGGGAAGGGGATGGGGCAGGCTTTATGAGAATGAGGAGGGATGGGCAGGCTAAGGCTTGACAAGAGAGAGTGGAATGGATGGAGGGGGAAAGTGTGTGTGGGTGGGGAAGGGTATGGAAGATGGGAAGAGAAATACCTGTTTCTCTGGGGTGGGGGAAGCTGGCTGTCGTTTCACCACAAGGCAGGGGGCAAGGGGAAAGGAAGGAGTGGCCAGAGGGGAAGAAGGAAACTGGTTGGCACTTAGGATGCCACTGCTTTGATTGGCCAGAGGAAGGGGGGAGCGATGCAGTGGGGCGGGGGGAGCTGAGGAAGGAAGCTGCTCAGTGCTTTGGCACTTCAGCACACGGCAAAGGGAGGGGAAAGGAAGGAGCAGCACAGTATGGCAGGGAGAAGGAAGGAAGGTCAGAGAAAGGAGCTGCACAGGCCAGATCCCATATTCCAAGAGAGCACAGCTCAAATGCCCCAGTGGAACAGAACCAACTATGACTTTGTGTGTAGGGGCCAAGATCAATTTTAAGTGCATTAAATTTATTATTAAATAAATATAATTTTAAGAATGACAAAAATAGAGAAAAGTAGGGCTGCTTCAACCACTTTATCACAGTACAGCACTTCCCACAATGTACTTGTACATTTATTTGCAAACATTTCCCCACCTTTTCCCATTTCCCCACCATTTCCCACCCCACCTGAACATTCATGTTCATTTATTACTGTTTAGAAACTGACTGCCCTCTGCTGCAATCATTCAGAAATCCCCATTCCAATAACATGTTTATGTCACAGAAAAGGTTAGATTTTTCTAGAAAACACTCCCCCCACAAACAAACAAACAAACAAACAAACAAACAAACAAACGCATTTAATTGGGAGTGAGTCCCACTGAACGGAATAGGGCTATGACCGAGTAAACATGCTTAGGCTTGCTCTGCAGCAGGGCAAATCACCATTCACTCATTCAGTTAATATGCCACCCTTCCTAAAGAGGCTCATGGAGGTTTACATTAAAATTAAAAAACACATAAAGCAATTAAAATCAAAACACATTTAAACCAGATTAAAATTAAAATTAGACATCATTAAAAGCCAGGCTAAGAAGATAGGTCTAAGGCTCTCCTGAAGGCCTCCAAGGAAGATAATCCTCTCATATCCGTGGGGAACGCATTCCATAACCTAGGAATGACAACTGAGAAGGCTCGATCCCAGGTCGCCACCGGATGAACTGGTGTCACCTGAAGACAGATTCCTCCCGATGATCTTAATGAGCAGTGGGGATATTGTAGAGCATGGTTTCTCAACCACCGGTCCACAACGAGTCTGTGCCTTGGGGAGTTAACACCCGGCTCCCCGCTGTGAACCTCCATGTTGTAATGAAAAATATTCTTCAAATAGCAGCCACCGCGTGGCCGAGGGAATGGCTGTGCGGGGGGAGGGGTGAGCCAGTAGTCCTTCCACACACACACCCAGTAGCAGCTGCAGCGGATACTAGAGCGATGCTGTGGCCTGCCATCTGGCCTGGCGTCGCTTTCCAAATGTGAGGCACGCCTGCTCAGTTAATAGACTTAACTGTGCAGGTGCGCCTCACAGTTGGGAAGCGACGCTGGGCCAGACGGCAGGCCACAGCATCACTCTAATATCTGCCACTGCTGCAGCTGCCGCAGGGGGTGTGTATGGAAGGACTACTGGCATACACCCCTCAACAGCCATTCCCTCGGCCACATGGTGGCTGCTATTTGAAGAATATTTTTCATTACAACATGGAGGTTCGCAGCGGGGAGCGGGTGGGGGGTGGGGAGGGTGTTAACTGCACTCAACTTGTGTCGAAGGACTGCACTTTGCTCCACTATGAAGACGGCAGGCTCCAATAAGAATCAATGCAAGTTCTCTTTTGATACAAGTACTTCTCTTCTGTTCTTGTCTCATTGATATAATATGAATCAAGTTATTTGTGGGTGACTAACTGTTCCATTGGTTTTGCTTGACTTAAACCTGACTTGTCTTATCTGTATATGGCCAAAGCCTCCTCTGTGAGTAAGATGTAAACCTCCCATTATTTGTTATCTCAGTGGAAATCTTCAAGTCTTTATTTCCATAAGTTGCTACAAATGCAGGCTTAAATGAATGTTGCCCTCATTATCTTGCACATAGACTGCCATTTCCACAAACCCTAAGCACCATCAGTCATGATTTGTGCTGGAGTTCTTACTTATAGGATTCTCAAACCTAGCACAGGGGCGGAAAGACACTTCAGTTGGTTGCATAGTGATAAAGAAGAGAGAGGAATTCAGTTCTTGTATCCAACATCATGTTCACGTAGCAAACTTGGGTAACAAAGGCTTTTGCGCCACTTAAACCTCACTCAGGACCATCTTTAAGTGGTTTTACAGGCTCTCTGTGGGCTGATTTTCATTCCCAGTGATCCTAGAAATCATGTTAGTAAGTACATAAAGAGTCAAAGAACAAATCTGGCTTAGAATTCATGATCTGTGAAACATCAAAGCCCTGACTTCTATGAAGAATGCAGCTATTTCATACAAAAAGGAATAGCTTAAAATTTGTTTAGATCTTGTTATATTAAATTTACATGCAGATGTGTTTCATAAGAGAATATGCACCAGCCAAGGCATATTATGGCATCCCAATGAAATGGCTAAACATCTCGCATAACCCAAGGATATGGCAAGTTAACAAATATAAATACTATAACTTCAGAAATTTAAGCAAACTGATTGTAACATGCCAACCTTCAGTAATATAACAGGAAAATAACATCTAAAATGTTATTTGTAAATTTATTTATTTATTTGATTTAAAAGAAATGTTGCCTTTACAAGAACTTCTAAAGTTAAATTTTGATTAAATTCATTTTAATTAATTTCATTTTAATTTGATTTAATTAATGAATTGATTGATATGTGTTAAGTGTTACTTTAATTATCAGCACCCTAAAAATTGACCTCAGCCCCCATGAGCCAAGTCACGGTCAGTTTTGGCCCATCAGGTCATTTGAGTTGTGCAGGCCTGCAGTATGGTACTAATAGATAAACTTGAAACCTCTTTACTAACTGCTGGTCTGGGAAATTGTGCATGAAGAACGTAGCGGTCCTTGAAACTCAGCACAAAGAATTTAGCGGTCCTTGACTCCAAAAATTTTGAGAAACTCTGTTGTAGAGCAAGGCAATCTCTCAGGTAACCCAGACCTAAGCCATTCAGGGCTTTAAAGGTAATAACCAGCACTTTGTACTTTGCCCGGAAACATATCGGCAGCCAGGGCAATTGTTTAAGAACAGGCATAATATAGTCTCTCTGGGATATCCCAAAGACCAATCTGGCTGCTGCATTTACTGAGCTAAATGGACCTATGGTCTGACTCAGTATATAGTAGCTTCCTATGTTCCTAAAGGCCAAGTTGAAGACATATCATGCTAACTTGGCACAGAGGCACCTTTTAACTTGGTGATTCTCTTTATTTAGCAGGGGGAGAATAACTGGCCCTATCCACCCCCAGCACAGTACCTCCAGTACTGCTGCTGGTGTGTCTCTTATATTTCTTTTTAGATTGTGAGCCCTTTGGAGACAGGGACCCGTCTTATTTATTTATTCTTTCTCTGTGTAAACCACCCTGAGCCATTTTTGGAAGAGTGGTATAGAAATCAAATAAATAAAATAAAATATCTATGTGGTCGCTAAGAGTCAACACCGACTTGACGGCACTTAAATCAATCAATCAGTCAGGAAGATCTTCCTTTTTTGGTTGCTTAGCAGGCATTAGAATTCTCTTAGCAGCATTGCATATGTTTCCAAAATAACAATGTTTATCCAGAGAAGATAGTAGTTAAAGGGTTAATCCTTGGATTTGTGAAAGGCTTCCATTTCCTGTAACCTCAGTTTAGGATGGAAGCAACAACTCTAGTATATCCTTACTCTTTAAACATCAAAAGACCATATGGCATCAATTTGAAATAGAGTTATGTGAAAGTGATGTAAAACTAATTACTAAAATGTACAATCTGTTATTATGTGAAGAAACAAGAGATGAAGTGGTAAAACCAACAATGGTAAAGTGGGCATAAGATGTAGGTCATAATAATATTAATCTAGAGGCCTGGGAGAAGTTATGGAAGAAAGACCTCAAATTTACAGCGTGCTATAATTTAAAAGAAAATTTTATTAAAATGATGTACAGGTGGTACTTAACACCTAAGAAACTAGCTTTAATGTATAAAAATGTATCCAATAAGTGCTGGAGATGTAAAGAAAGCGAGGGTCCTTTTACCACATGTGGTGGTCCTGCAGGGAGGTAAAGAGGTTTTGGGATATGATTTATGATGAATTCAAAAAGATTTTTAATTGTGTATTTCACAAGAGACCTGAATCCTTCCTGTTGAGCATAATTATTGAAGAAATCCCGAAAGAAAATAGAAATTTATTTCTATATCTTACGACGGCGGCTAGAATGGTTCTTGCTCAGAAATGGAGATCTGCAGAAATTCCAGCAAGAGAAGAATGGTTGATGAAGGCATATGAATATGCAGAAATGGCAAAACTTACTGTATTAGTAAGAGATAGTCATATAGAAAGTTTTGTAGAAGATTGGAAACCTTTTCTGCGGCAAATGAAAAACAATGTTAATTTGGATTTATTAACGGGGCTTGAAATGTAAAAATAACAGTTGGGAAATTTGTTATAGTAATGAAACTAAAGGATTACTATGATAATGAAAATAAGGACTAGGACATAACAACTAGATATATAAATATGAAGAAAATATTTACATGAGAGCAAATATGGATGTTTTAGTATAACTATGTTGAAAGATGAACTGGAAGTCACATTGGTATACAGAAAACTAATTAAAAAATAAAAATAAAAATAAAAATAAAAAGACCATATGGCATCAAAGAAAACCACCACCACACACAGGCAAACTTTATGCCACTGGAAACATAGTGCAGATGAACAAACACTCAAGCATTCAAGTCTAGATCTTAAATCTAAATTCCAAACATTGCATTTGCTTAAAAAATATATTTTGGAGTGTTTAAAATAAATCAGATTTAGAGCTGCCTGCAAAGGCACCGTCTAAGGAAGGGAAAGAAGGCAGTTGCCCCCTTCTCGGTTTCTACCCCAATTACTTGGGCCAGGCAAAGACCCCAGGGCTGCTGCCAATACTGAGAGACCACTCAGGTACAGTCCTTCCTTGCAGCAAGTGAGACATCAACAAGGGTTAAACGACATGGCCGTTCTGCAGCGCAAGAGAATAATGTGCAGGGAGGCGGGGGAAGAGGATCCCTACAGGAAACAAGAGGTGACTGGATGGAAGTCTGGGAGGGGATGTGTGGCAAAAGAGCAAGCAGGCAGGCGGAGCTGATAGTACACAGCTGAATGAGGAAGAGAACACCAGGGCCCATGCCAGAAAAGCAAGAGGCAGAGGAAGATAATACTGATTAAGCCAGCTGTCCCAGGCCCAGACAAATCCTGTGCAAAAGAGCCAACCAGAAAAATCCCAGACAGCTCTTCAAAACAAAGGACTATCCAGGATAAAAGAGAACATCTGGCCACATTGCAGCAGTAATCTAAACCTATGTGGCTACAATATAGCTTCTGGACACAAGAAATACAGCCTCCTATCTATCTATCTATCTATCTATCTATATTGTTGAATTTCTATACCGCCTTTCATTAAAACAATCCCAAGGCGGTATTGCACTAAGATTGCATTTAGAAAGGATCTTGATGAAGGAAGAGGGGTTTTTTTTCAGGCATGTTGCTCCTAAGAGTCAAAGGTCAAGATCGGAACTTTGAATCGTCAGAAACTAATTGGAAATCAGTGCAGTCTCTTCAATATTGGTGTTAATATAGTCTCTGCTACTATCATACTAATGGTTAATAAATGGGCTGCCATATTCTGCACTTATTGCAGCTTCCAAACAGTCTTCAAGGGCAACTCCACTGCAATGAGAAGTTACCAAGACATATATAACATATATAAGTAGCCAAGCTCTGGTTCTCCAGGAAGGAGCAATTCAAAAGGGAGTCAAAGCTTGTCAAAACCCCTCCTTGCTACAGTCATTGTATGTGTCTAGGAACAAGGTCAGATCAAGGAATACTCCCAACCTACAAAATTGGTCCTTCAGAGACATTACAACCCTGTTTTTGACAGGCAGACTCCCATCTCTCAGTTTACGCAGGTCCCAAACCATCTTTCTCTGAGTTGTCTGTATTTATCATCAGCTCACACTAGCCTAGACACCTGTTCAGGGAACCCACTTAGATCAGAGAAACAAGCAAACTGGCAACATACTAGCAACACCACAACCAAACTCTAAACAATTTCTCTCAACCAATAGCTTCACATAAAAATGTATGCAAAGAGTAGATGTGCTAGATATTTCTCCTCTGGGCTGTCTTTGGGTGTCTCTGTCTTTGATTTGGAATCTCCAGTACTGAGACTAGAACTCCTCGCTAATGGTGAAGTGGAGAGAAGAGAGAGGCAAGGAATCCAGTCAGTTCTGTCACAGTCTTACTGCTATGTGCCTGAAAAATCCCAGCTCAAGGCATAGGACACAGTAATCTTCACTAAGGCCAGCCCTAACCTCTTCTCATATCTCCTGAAACCCTCTCCCCTGTGGTACAGTGGATGTTAGAGTGGTGGGCAAGAAGCTGGGAAGGTGTAAAACATTTTTTAAGAGTGGGGGAAAGTCAAAGCTCAAAGTTCCTCTCAAATTCTGCCCAAAAATACAGAGACCACGGTGGTGGTGGGGTAGAGGAGAGAACATTTATCCTGAAGAAATCAAAGTTGTTCCTGGTTTACAACAGGAGGAAGCACTACCGTCGTTGTTGAGAAACTGTTATCTGTAGGTTTGTGTTCAGCGAAGTTGTCCTGGGTTGTGAGGAGTTTGATTCAGGCTCCTTCCAGTTCAAACCAGTCTCCAGAGACTATGTTCTGCTATAATGCTTTTAATGGGTTCTTTGTGGACAAAATCTCCTGTATTTGGGCCAATTGGAACTCCCCTGTTTCTGCAGAGTCTGTTAAGGTGGTGGCCAGCAATCCCTCTTGCAGTATTAGATTGGATCAGTTTCAGTCTGTGATGCCTGAGGATGTGGACAAGCTGCTTTGGGCAGGGCAGCCTACCACTTATTCTCTGGATCCTTGCCCAACTTGACTGCATCTAACTAGCAGGTAAATTGTTGGAGATGGCCTAGTTAATATCATTAACTCATCACTGAGGGAGGGTAGGATGCCTCTTTGTTTGAAGGAGGCAATGATTAGACCACTTCTTAAGAAGCCTCCCCTAGATCCCTCAGTGGTGGCTAGTTATAGGCTGGTCTCCAGTCTCCCTTGGTTGGGCAAGGTGATTGAGAGAGTGGTGGCTAACCAGCTCCAGGCAATTTTGGAGGAAACCCATTATCTAGATCCATTTCAGCCTGGCTTTAGAGCAGGCAATAGGGTTGAGATCACTGTTCCCTCTAGCAGGGAATCCCAGATATTGTTAACTATAACTCCCAGAATCCCCAGATACAGTAGCTTTTGCTTGGGGATTATGGGAGTTGTAGTCAACATCTGGGATTTCCCGTTAGAGGGAACACCGGTTGAGATGGCATTGGTCGGCCTGATGGATTACCAGGGAATCAACAGAACTCCATTGGTTCTTTTGGATCTCTTGGCGGCGTTTGATACTATTAACCATTGTATCCTTCTGGATTGCCTGGGGGAGTTGGGGATAGGAGGCACTGCTTTGCAGTGGTTCCACTCCTATCTCTTGGGCAGATTCCAGATGGTGGAATTTGGTGACGGATGTTCTTCGAAATGGAATCTATTATATAGTGTCCCTCAGGGCTACATTCTATCACCAATGATTTTTAACATCTACAGGTGAAACTCGAAAAATTACAATCCTCTCCAGGACAATCCTTTCCAGGCTGCGGTCATCCCTGCTGCTTGTGCACCTTTTTCTTCCACACTTTCCCCTTCCACATAACTTTCTATTAATGTGCTTTGATACAGCACTTTGGGAACATCCAACTTCTTTTGCAATTACCTTTTGAGGCTTTCCCTCCTTATGGAGGGTGTCAATGATGGTTTTAGCCCTTAAAGTAATTGCTGCAAAAGGGGCCCAAACCAAGTACTGAATACATATGCATGCTTATACTTTTCAGAGGTCCGATATTGTTCTATTTACAATCCTTGTTTTATTGGTTTCATGTAATATTCTAATTTTCTGGGATTGTGGATTTAGGGTTCTCATGAGCTGTACGCCATGATCATCACAATTATAACAAATTAAGGCTTGACTTATCTCGCTTTGCATGTAATGCGTCTATCTCATATATCAGTTTCACCTTTTAATTTGCATTACTGAAATTAATGAACTTTTGCACGATATTCTAATTTTTTGAGTTTCACCTGTACATGAAGCCACTGGATGAAGTCATCAGATTTGGTGCAGGGTGTTATCAGTATGCTGATGACACCCAAATCTATTACTCCTCCTTCTCCTCCTCCTCCTCATCATCAGGAAATGGTATTCACTCCCTAAATGCCTGCCTACAGGCAGTAATGGGCTGGATGAGGGACAACAAGTTGAAGCTGAATCCAAGAAAAATCATAATTTGAGGGATGAGCTAGATCTTCCTGTGCTGAATGGGGTTACACTCCCCCAGAAGGAACAGATACATAACCTTGGAGTGGTCTTGGATCCAGCCCTCTCCCTGGTATCCCAGGTGGAGGATATGGCCAGGAGCGCTTTCCATCAACTTCGATTGATTTGACAGCTGTGTCCATTCCTTGAAGAGAACGATCTCAAACCAGTGGTGCATCCACTGGTAACCTCCAGGATGGACTATTGCAATGCTTTCTACGTGGGGTTGCCTTTGTATGTCGTTCGGAAACTTCAGTTAGTCCAAAATGCAGCAGCCAGACTCGTCTCTGGGGTAGCCTGGAGAGACCACATTAGGCCTGTTCTCAAAAAGTTGCATTGGCTGCCAATATTTTTTGAGCAAAATTCAAAGTGCTGGTTATTACCTTTAAAGCCCTGGACAGCTTAGGTCCAGGTTACCTTAGAGAGCGCCTTCTTTGAGAGCGCCCCATCAGATGCTGAAGTCTTCCAGAGAGATCTGTCTCCAGTTACCACCAGCACATCTTGTAGTGACTTGGAACTGGGCCTTCTCTGTAGCTGTTCCTGGTCGGTGGAATTCACTCCCAGCAGATATTCATAGTTTAGACTCATTGGCTTTCAAGAGAGCCCTAAAGACTTACTTGTCTGACCTAGTCTTCAAGTTTTTTAATTGTTTAAGTATTTCAGTTGGTTTTAAATGATTCTGAATTGTTTTAAATTTGTTCTTACATTGTTTTAAGTAGCTTGTTTTAAATGGTGTTTGCCTTTGCTTTTTACTTGTTGTGTACCACCCAGAGCCTTTGGATGGGGCAGTATAGAAATGTTATAAATAAATAAATAAATAAATAAATCTAGTTATTTGAAGAGAACAATCCATCAGATAAAAGTATTCTGTAAATTAAGCATCTATCTTTAATTGGCAACATTGCCCATTGCAATCGCTGAAAAGGCATGTGCTTTCAATTTAGCTGGCAACGTAAAACGCATCAGAAACATATTTTTATATACAACGCATATACAAAGCATCATCAAAACAACTAACCTTATAATTATGAAGAATAAGCTTACCTCCCCATTCTCTACCACAGCCATTGAGCACATCTGGCCACAAGCAATATTTACTGCTATTTTATTCTGTAAACAGCTAGTAACTCTTCGAGGAATTGGCTGGTTGGCTGTTGAGCCAGATCCGACTTGCCCCGAATTATTATAGCCCCATGTATACACCTGTAAAGAGGAGCCAGTAATAGGCTGAAACCTTAACATATTGTTGGAACCCCATGTTTGAGAGAAATGTCAGGTTATATAGCCCCATACACAAAATCTGAGTAGGTTAAGGCCAAGGAAATCATTTTCTTATATATTATGTGGTAACTACTTTTCTTTCTGTTAAGAAGAAAGGTTCAGAATATAGCAACCCCCAAATTTCATCAGCATATAAATGGACAGCATTAGGAGGGAAAGATAGAAGTCTTTAAAAAAAACCTTTTAAAGAAGGAGCTCTTCTAATATAACATCAGCCTCTGCAGGAGCACTTTCAAAAACACTTGCAGCTAGCAAACGTATGAAAACATGTTACAATGGTTACCCACATGGATTTCCCCCAAGAAAGGACTCAAAATCAGACTTCTGCTCATAGCATCCTCCCTGAAAAATACATGTGTTATGTTCAATACATATACAATCTGAGTGCATTGTACACACGTGCAGATCAGTACATTTGTACTGTTATTCACATATTACTTTCAGTGCACATATCCTGCATTTAATGAGGCCTGTACCCAGGTTAACTTTTAACATGAACACACATACAGTCCTCACACAAAAGCACGTACATGTGTACAGACACCTGAATGCCCGTACAACATAATGTCTGAATAGGGCTTATGTCTGTTCAAACTGAAGAGAAGGAAGTTCTGCAACTATGGAAAATGGTTCAGTCCTGTTCAGTCATTATGGCACCTGGAAAAGCTGTATTCACAAACAGCATCCCTGGCTGCATGTCCACAAGCCCTGTCCCCACGCTCTGAAACCCAGCTTCCCCCGCTCTCCACGGTTACAATATTTGTCTGCAGAGACAAACACTTTTGCCATGGAGAGATTCCACCCCTCGCCCTAATTAAAATGCTGGGGTGCTCTACAGACAAATGCTGTGACCTTGGGAGGCGGGGTTGGTGGAGTTTCAGAGTGCATCAGCACTGAGGCAGGACTTGCAGATGTTGTAGGTGAGTACAGCTTCCCCAGATTGCATAATGACTGTGCCCTTGACATCTAATGTATTAGATGTCAATTGTTATGTAAGAATGTTGAGTCAAGCCTAGAGACTGCATTTATTCCTATGGATTATTTGGGCAAAAATGCATATTACTTAAAGCAGAACTACCCTTTGTGTCTTCAGACACAAATTGCTGAAAACAACTAGAAAATGGGGGAGGGGGTTTCAGGTGACACAGGCCTTACAATATTCTTAATATATCATGCATCTTTTAAAAAGGAATATCTTACATTTTCCTGTTCAGTTTGCCCTCATTGGCCAGATATGGCCAGAAGTTCCAGATGCACCATGGGGGCAATGGGCTGGCAGGGAGGTATGCTGCCCCCCCATTAGCTGTTAGAGAAACCAACGCCGGTGGGGGGAAAGCAATGGAAGGGGTAAGTGCAGCCTCCCCCACTCTTAAAGCGGCACCCCCACAGCCTTCGAGCCTCCCTGCTGCAGTTCCGTGCACGTCCCTACTGCTTAGATCAGAGGCAAACACCCCTTTTCTAACACCATCAGTCAGCATAGTAGTAATACTACTCACTATCCACAGAAAAATATCCCACAACCTTTCAGTGCCAAGTCAGTTAAACTTCTATAAGCTCTGTTTTCTAAAGGCACATCAGGCAAGACAATGATCGACATACATGCATCTTTCAACCTCTTTGGGTACCAGCAAGATGAATATCTAGGTGGATTAAACCACCTGCTTCTTTCCACCCCCATCTTTTGCTTCCACTCCCACACCACACTGAGACCACACTTTGTGACTATGTACTTGGCTTAAATGGAGGAAATTACTTCCATATGGGTGCAAACAATAGCCATGCTGTTTAAATAAGGTAGCCAGGAAGCTGGCCACAGGTAGAGACAGTGCCAATGTTAGGGTATTCAGAAGAAAGTAATGGAGTTAAGACAGGTTTATGAGCCAGAGTCTGGGCAATATGAGGGTGCCAAGAATCAGAAATATGAGGGTACAGGAGTGCAGCCAAGACTGGCAACACAACACCCTGCGTATCATGAATGGCTACATCAGCACCCTAACCCTCTCCAAGCACCAATTTTCAGCAGACAACTCTGAGGACTTATTGAAAGCCCAATGTGTTTGCAAAAGCTTCCAGAGCACTTCAAGGAAGACATACAGCAAAAATGGAATACACATATGTGCAGGCACAGCAGATGTTTGTTAAAAGGTGGTAAATAGGTATTGTGCTCTTTTTATAGTCATTAGGTGTTAGTCATGGTGCTCCAGAACGAGTTTCACCAACTACTAGTGACTGTATAGATGGTTATCAGTACTAACGTTACAATCCAGTTTTATCTAATGAGGCGTTATTTCCCAGTCTTGTACTCCATATAAACTTCAAAAGCCCCTTGCACAAATTTATTATTGCGTTTCTTACCTCACCATCAGATGTTAACACCATAGAATGATGTGAGCCACAAGCAACTTCAATCACCTTTTTGTTTACCAAGTTGGTGGAAACTTGGCAAGGAACTAAACCATGATTGGTTGTTCCATTTCCCAGCTGGCTGTAAGCATTATGACCCCAGGTATACACTTCTCCTTCTATTTAAAAAAGAAAAGGAAAAGCTTTTAAAAGGTTATATTGAAGCTAATGACATTATAAATTAACCATAATTTTCTTAATGACAGAGCTGAAGTTAAGTAATGGTGGAGGATCTCCCTGCTTGATAATAAAAGCCATGTCTGTATAATTCCCTCACCACCCTCGATAATTCCACTGGACGCGAACCTGTGGACACAGTACACGCAGCGAAGAATTGCTTCTTTGCCACACATATTGCCAGAGCATAGGTCTTCAATTATGCTCTGTGCTGCAATTGGTCAGATTCGAGTCAAGTTCTTCTCCATTTGCACTCTAGTCATCTACCTAACTGCTTCAGCTCCATGGAGTTAGTTTAGAAGCGGATCAGAGAAGACACTTAGGAGCAATTGCGTTTATCACCCAAGTGAGCTCATTATTCCAATTGTGTCAACAAGATCGTCCAAGGTTTCTTGGAATCCTATTGGATCAAATAGCCCCCTCAGGCGGACCATCCTAATATGCCCTTCACCCCTGCAGAGGTGATTAGTGCCTGCAAGCTGAACCTTCACCAGCTGGTGGTCTGTCTATGACAATGGAGAAATCATAGGAGTCCCTACCCACAGAACATCTCCCTGATCAGAACAAAAAACCAAATCGAGCATGCAACCAGCAACATGTGTCGGACCTGAGACCACTTGGGAAACGCCCATAGTTGTCATAACTGCTATGAACTCCCGAGCTGCTTCTGACACTTCTTCTTTGCAACCTATCTCAACAGTAGGGATATGCTTGTTGAAATTCCTTCTGCTTTGGAACAAACATTTTTACCAGATGATAGGGTTCTTAAATAATGGCACACAGATGCCTTTAAACTAAGGAAACGAAATGCTTCACCATAGATAAAATGCTTCACCAGTTCTGTGCTAGCTACTCCCCACCCCCAGCCCAGCTACCTCTTTGGAACCAATTCAGGTTATACAGTCTGCACAACTGGCTTCTAGTGGTGTGCAAGGAACCGGCGCCTGGCGCTTTGAAGGTGTGTGTGTGGGTCTCTTTAAAGATGGGGGAGGGTGCTCTTACTCCTCCCGCCACATTTCCCCCACCGGCGCTGCCTCTAAAAACGGTCCGGCGGGGCAGCAGTGCACCTCCTTGCCGCCCCGGTGACTCCTCAGATCAGAAGTGGCTGGAAGATGCCACTAAGCTTCATTCCTTATGAGTGCAAAAAGTAGGCCCTGCTTTTCTCTCGCAGTTAAGACTTAAGTATCCCTATCATAGTATTAGACAGGTACAAGCACATTTAGAAACATACCGCTTACCAGTAGTAGCTGCAACAACATGAGGCCCACTTCCATAGCTGAGACAGGCTATTTTTTTACCACATAAAATATCTAATCTTCGGGGTTCAATGCTGCTCTGTGTATCACCAATCCCCAAACAGCCACTGCAGTTTGTGCCAAGTGCAAAAACCTGTTACACAATGATATTATTAGTACAGAAACACCATTATTATAGTAGCATTTAAGAGTGGAAATATAACATGTGCCCAACCATATGTACAGTGACTCCTCAATTAATATGAAGGAGCTTTTTGCAGATATTTTTGATCTTAATTCTGCCCTCTAATAGCAATAGCAATAGCAATAGCACTTACATTTATATACCGCTCTATAGCCGGAGCTCTCTAAGCGGTTTACAATGATTTAGCATATTGCCCCCAACATTCTGGGTACTCATTTTACCAACCTCGGAAGGATGGAAGGCTGAGTCAACCTTGAGCCCCTGGTCAGGATCGAACTTGTAACCTTCTGGTTACAGGGCAGCAGTTTTACCACTGCGCCACCAGCGGCTCATAATAGCTCTAAGTATGCTATTAAATTAAAATTAAAATATTGTACTCTGTACAATTATGAAACTTTATTAGTCTACATATTTTTCTACATATACTTTCTGCCATCATGGGGAAAAAGAGTAGGTGCTAGGCAAGGCCCTGAAGCCCCACGCCCTAGAAATCCTGTTGCTAAGGATGTGCATGAACAGTTCGTGCACTTCCTGGGGTGGCCTACATAGGGGGTGCCTTTAAAGAACAAGTAAGGTGCTCCTTACCTGTTCACCTCCTTCCTGCCATCCCCCACCCCACCCCCTGCTGGTGCTCGAGTTTGAAAGAGATGCAGCTTTCCTTCCTGCAAACCTGATCAGCGTTGGCACACACATGGCTAAGCCTCACATGCACCGACCATTTGCACGGTCAGCACACCCTGCAAATGGCCAGCACCTGTGCGCCCCAGGCACAGGCATGCCCATGCTGATCAAGGCAGCAGGAAGGAAGGCTGCAGCCCTGCACATCTTTCAAACTCGAGTGCCGGTGTGTGTGTGTGTGGGGGAGCAGTGGGGAGGGAGCAAACAGGTAAGGAGCGCATTACTTCTTCTTTAAAGGCACCCACCACCACCACCCATTGAGCCGACTCAAATGCCAGCATTCAAACAGGTTTGGCGCTCCAGGATTCAGACTCTGAATGGTTCTCAATGTCTAGGGGTACTAAACAAGGATGCCCCTTGTCACCTCTACTATTTAACTTAGCATTAGAAACCTTAGCGATTGCATTGCGTACGAATAGCCTAATTAAAGGAGTTAAACTAGGAAATAACATATATCTATTGAATTTATTTGCCAATTATATGGTATCAGCCCTTGAAGAACCTAGTCACGCTATCAATTACTTTTAAAAAGAATTATATGAATTTGCAGAGGTATCAAAGCAATTGTGGCACAGCAATGGAAACTGCTAGATAATTTAAATGTGGAGAGATGATACAATAAAGTATGGTTGTAGGGAGTTTTAGGGAAAAATTCAGATAAGCTAAAGATAATGAAAAACCAGAGAAATGAATCACAATTTTATCACATCTGGGAAATTATTTTTTGTTTATTTAGAGTGTGCCCGAGGCAATTCTGACCTTATTCATGAAGCATGGAAGCTATGAGCATTTTGATATGTTAAAAAAAGTTTAACTTCTAGTGGTGGTCTTCTAATATCTATATGGTTTTCTTGGATCATATTATAAGTATATTGCATGGATTTGTATTGAACTGTTGATTTGAATGAATTGGAATGAATATAGGTTGAAGTGTTTCAATTTTTTAAAAAAATTAAATTATTTATTCGATTTCTATACCACCCTTCCAAAAATGGCTCAGGGCGGTTTACACAGAGAAATAATAAATAAAGTCATACGTCAGAACAGTTACCTCATCATTTTCAGTTGCATATAATACTTCATTGCCAGCACTGCCAAATACACAAGCCTGACGAATTAACTTCAGCTCCTCTTGAGAGCGGAGAGCAAATATTGGCCATTTCCCAACATCCAGCATCCTGATTTTTTAAAGAAGTATATTGCATAATCTGCAGACAGAGAAAGCTTTACAAAATTAAAGTTTTTAAAAAGCTTCTGTTCATTTGGTTTTAGAACTAATTCAGAATAAATACTAAATTCATTTGAAATAGTAGTTCTATAAATTATAATAAATATTAAAAGAGGGTTTGAAAAGCAAGGTTCAAAGAGACTTGGGAAAGAAAAAACAAACAACTTCAGGGAGAAGAAGCATGCCAGATGACAGATTAAATCAAATAATGAGACAACAAATTCTGTATCTACTATCTTGCTTCTAAACATTTCACACCAAAGTTACACCAGACTCAACTAGATGTAGACCTAGTCAACACATGCAGTTGAATGAGGTGGTAGAAAGAACATGACTGCATCAGGCTGTAGGGGAAGGAAAAACACTTTTTAAAAATAGTTTTAATATCCCATCCCAGAAATATTCCTCTGCATGTTGAAAAGTACCACAGCAGGACTGGGGCACTGGTCCCTCTAATTCTTTTCATCTCTGTGCGGAATGAGTTTTGTTCTGGGCAGCAGTATCAAGGCACTGTGTGCGCACCTGCATTTAGAGTGGGGCCTTCCTAATTCAACCTGAGTGGGATCGAAAATTAACTGAGCAGACATCAGAAAACTTGTGAGCATGTGCGCATGCCTTAGAGGAAACAGTGGACTGGGCTACATAAGCTTTATTCCACGTGTATTGATTGTTTGTTCTTCAGCTTGGAAGGGTTTTTTTTTCCTATGGATGAGCGTTCGAAAATCACCTTCCCCATCTGTAGGTTTAAGTGGTCCATTCCACTCTACCACCTCAGGATTCTGCCACATGAGTAGACAAGGGCTTACTCTCTGGTTGTTAAATTATTTTAAAAAGATAGGTTGGTAATCTTCCTAGTTCAAAGACTGACAGCAAGATAAACTGCAACAATCAAGTTTGAAAATTATAAATTTTTCCACTTAGTACTTAGTGGAAATTATAAACTTTTCCACTTAGTACTTAGTGGAAATTATAAACTTTTCCACTTAGTACATACTATTTTATAAACTTTTATATTATAATTATAACATAATATAAACTTTATTATAAACTTTTCCACTTAGTACATACTATACAGAAATATAGTTATTCTGATCCACAAATTACTGTATAGTTTTAACTGTTAATGGGCTAAAAATTGTTTTATAGCATCAGCCTACTGGCAGCATGAAGGCAGTAGCCAGGAGCTCCTTTTGATCTTGCCTAAGGCAGATCAAAAAAACTCCTCACTCAAATTATTATCAGCCGTTGAGACTGGTTGTTCTTGTTGCTACTGTGTAACCAGACCCCCTGTTGCTGCAGAGTCCAGAATGTTTTTCATAACTGCACAACAGTTTCCAATGCATTGAGTTATAAATTACAGGAACTTGCACCACAAAAAACACTGCATTACCATTTGGAGTCTTCATCCCGGCAGACTTGCAAGATCAGCATTTCTGCTGAAGATAATGGCTTTTTCATATTGGTTAAATGCCACCCAAAGTCAATAATTAGGGACTGAACCACAGATGCCACAGGGAAGACTCCATTCAGCAGACATTTAGATCGGTTCCATCCATACTTTTAAAGACACTGTTTCTTAGGGCAGAACTATTTGCAACAGGCCAGTGTCTTCAGACAACAATCACTGCTAAACATATTTGGTGGGGGTACAAGGGCCATTACAAGTGGTAAAACAATGAGCAGGAACAGGTGTCTCCTGATACTCTTCCATCATACCCCCCGCCCTCAGCCATTTTTGTGCCAACTGGACTCTGGGACCAAAAATGAACGGCTAATGTTTGAAATCACCCCACCAACATACACACACTTTATCAGTGTTTGGGGGCAACCCACATTTGAAGACACAGGTCTATGCTACTGTATGTAGTTCTGCCAACAAATCTAAGCCATGTCCGTAGCCTACAGGAATAATCCAGTAAAAGCACATTAGGGCATGTTTGCCCACATCATCTTGTCCTTGGAAGTCAGTTTCTTTTTATGTCATGTCAACACACACAGAAAAAAAGCATTTCTTTTTTGCCCAATAAAATGCCATGGCATTTTGTAGGGAGCCAAAGAACCACCCTTACCTTTTTAGCATAAGCACCTCCCAGTTCAAGGATCCCACAGATCTATGCCATTTCAGTAGTCTAGAGCAATAATCCAGCAAAAGCACACATTAGGATGATCTCTGAACCTCTCTCTGTTATCATCTGATGATTAAAAATAATCATGTATGACATGTCCTCAGATATGGCAGTGAATAATCTCACTCTCCTGTAAATGTAGCAGATGAAGTAGTTTTTAAAGCTCCGATTCAAGGCTGCTGCTTTATGACGAAAGCATCCTTCCAATTTGTCTCACAGTAAACACTGTAACATATATATGCAGGCACACATGGTGCAAAAGTAATCTGCTGCACTGCACTGATGTATATTCACTGCCTGTTGATGAAAAGATTCCTGTCCATTGCTCTGGGGGCAAATTGAAAATCTATTATATCATATACTGGTTGGTTCATGTGAAATAAAGTCATAAGATTAGATCAATAATTCAAAAACATCATCATGCCCAAGAGAAGCAGATGAACTTTCTCAAATTTACTATGCTTTAAATTTACCATACTGTATATGGTAATTGTTCAATAAAATTAATGTTGGAAGCAAATTCCAAACTGTTCTTTTACTTCCCTTTTGCAAGCACATTAACAAAAAATTCTATTACATATATTAACAATTCTATTATATGTTTTGAAGAGTTTGTTTGTGCAAAATAAAGTAATACTTCCTGATTACCTACAGATACCAACTTTTGCATTAAAAATCCTGCCACTTAAATTAGCGGAATGAACTACTTTTTACACTGGAATATGCTTGCTTAATAGTTTAAATATTATTTAAAATGTTTTAGAGGAAATTCTGAATAATCATATTTTAATTGCTATTGTTCTGAACAATTTTTTACATAGGAACATAGGAAGCTGCCTTATACTGGGTCAGATTGCGTCATCTAGCTCAGTATTGTCTACATAGACTAGCAGAGGCTTCTCCAAGGTTGCAGGCAGGAGTCTTTCTCTGCCCTATCTTGGAGATGCCAGGGAGGGAACTTGTAACCTTCTGCTCTTCCCACAGCAGCTCCATCCCCTAAGGGGAATATCTTACAGTGCTCACATCTTAAGTCTCCCATCCAAATGCAAACCAGGGTGGACCCTGCTTAGCAAAGGGAACAATTTATGCTTGCTACCACAAGGCCACTCAGTAATCAGGTCAATAATTCAAAAATGACATCATGCCCAAGAGAAGCAAAAGATCTTTTTCAGATTCACATTTGCTATATTCAAATTTACCATATATGGTCATTATTCAATAAAATGAATAGTGGCTGAAACTAAAACCCAAATTTCAAACTATTATTTTACTTCCCTTTTGCCAGCACATTAATTTAAAAAACAAAACAAAACTACATATATTTAATTTAGTGAACTTTCCTATAAGTGTGCAAAATGACTTTGCCCAGTGAATGATGGGCCTCACCTACTACTGTGTGTAAGTACAAGGTAAAGTGTACCAACATTTTCAGTCTGGTGGGGGATGAGGCAGACCTGTACCCCATAGAATCAAACATTTTGGAAACATTGTACTAAGTCTAGGTGTAACAGAAAGGTAGACCCATCCCAATCCTACACTTAAGCATACAAGAAAATTAAAATAAGCATGAAGACCGAAAGCATGAAATTTCAGGAGGAGGGGTGTGTGTGTGTGTGTGTGTGTGCACATGCATGGGTGAAATGCATTTTATTTCCAGAGCAACCGGGCACAAAGGTGTGGGTGGCGGTGGTGGTTTTGTGGTTAACAACTATGTTGGCACAGGCACACATTTACATTAGGCAACATGCACCTGCACTAATTTGAGAGTAAAAGAATTCCTGTACACTGAATCGGGTTGTTATGGGGTTCTGAAACTGACATGGCAGCAGCTACCACAGTAAAGCACCCCTGTAAGGATTCCCCACGTGCCATTTCTTCTTCAGCTATAAGCAGACACTGACCATGTTCCCCCTGCATAACTGGTGCACTCACACCCCATCATCCTATTACTCCATGCGTCCGTTCACCCCACGGGCAGCATTACCCTTATTCAGGGCCCAGAAGGGTGTGAGAATCCTGGCACGGCATGAGTGGGCTGAGTCAGGGCAGACGCAAGCAACGGGTTGACTCCCGCCGTTCCGCACCTTCGCGGGCTCCTGAGCACCTTGAAGGTGATGCCACGTTAACTCTTCCAGTTCCGTGCTTCCCAACAGTGCTCCCTCCCCTGCCATAAACGGTGCCTCCCGTCGTCCGTACCCCGCGGACAGCAGCAGGCCCTTGAGTGGTCGTGCCGCCGCCTCTCTCGTCCTTTTCCTGTTAATTGGCTCCTGCTGTCCTTCGCCCATTTCCGTCAAAGGCTGCTTGCAAAGGAGGCGCCTGCGCTCTTCTTCTGCTCCTCCCCCCTCCACTACCGTGCCCCCCCCCCCCGCCGCCCGCGTTTGATGGAATCATGGAAACAATCGTGCCTTCCCAGCCAAACGCTTCCTCGCTCCCTGGCTGGAACAGTTTCCCAGCGGCGCATCCCCTTTTGCGTGTGTGGCGACTTATTTTCCTCCTTCTATCAGCCAAAGCTTAGCTTACCTTCTCTCACCGGCAAAGGAAGCAGTTGCGCAACCATAGCGGTCCCTCCTGGGATGAGGAGGAGGACGACAGGAAAGAAAAGAAGAGGTGGCTGGCTTCACACAAGCGCCGCCTTAGTCGCAAAGGGACGGACAAGGGAGGAGGGTCCGGGGCGACTCCGCACAACGTTTAGCGCCTCCCACAGAAACAAACGCGTTCTGACGGTCGTGCTTTCTGTGGGGCGCTGCCTGTGGTCCTGGGGAAACGAAGCCCCCAACCGCAATTTCTCCATGCAGGGTCTTTTTAAGAGACTGAAAGGCCCTGGGGGCAGAATGTTGAGCAACCCCCCTTCTTCTCGTTGCATCCTATGTCCATGTATTTCCCCCTTAAATTTGAATATAATCTTTCAAAAAGCCATATATACTGAAATCAGAATTAACAGTATGTTAAGAGCTTATTATTGAAAGGCAAAGATCTGACTGTTTCCAAAACACAGATGGAAAATTTGAAGCTTCAGCAAAAGCCTATCCACAGACAATGTGCTGTCTGGCATCCTCCACATCTGTGTGAATATTAGAAAATGGAGATTGTTGGAAGTGGTTGTTATATTCTGTATCAACGGGAATCAGTTTGTTACTGCATTATTCCATTATCTATGGAATAAAACTACCCATTAGCCAAAGCCGCAAGACAACTACAGGAGCCCAATAGGTTAAAAAAAAAAGGGGGTTTAGTATAGAAACTGTTTGTTGTTTTTGATAGGCCTGCTTGAACTTTGCCTGTTATTCTTGTTGCCCAATATAACACAGGCATAGGCAGTTGCTGGCCAAGGAGGTGTCAAGCAGGATCTTCCAGAGGGGTCCCTGTGTTGCAGCTAACACAGCAAAGAGTTTTATGACACCTCAAGGACTAATAAATATACTGTGGCAGAAGCCATCAAGCCAGAGTTGATTGCAGAATTATAATCTCTCAGACACTCTAGGCTGGCTTTTTTGCACCTCACAGCAAAAGGGTGGGATTGAAGGGCCAACTGTTTGTGTTGCTAAATTATTGCAATAGTTGGCTACACTTAGTTTGAGGTGGGAAAGGAGGCAGTTGTTGGAGATGCACCTGCTACCAATCACAATTGGTGTTTCTAAGGTGTGTTTAAATAAGTTCATAGCATAATAGCATTACTACCCAGTAGTGGAGGGGAGCTTTTTTGTAATCCCCCCCATTGCTGAATAGTTTTTTGTGGAATTTTGAAAGAGTAGGCAATATTGCCTATCAAGAATTTTAATTGACCCAGTGAATATTCATTGCTGATAGATGATGGGAAGTGGATTCAATGGGCACACTCTCCAGCCAGGGCCTTAGCTCTAATTGAACAAAGTGGGACAAATGCCCCTCTGCCCCTGGGGAGAAAGGGCCTGCTGGAGTGGCTGACAGCTCACTCTTTGCTCTCCCACTTCCCCAACTAGTTGGCAATCTGTTGGCTCCTGACTGGAAGACTCGTCTCAGCGTCAAGTGAGATAAGTCCTCTCCAACGCGGGAGAACTGTCAGGCAAGTTCAGCTTTCAGCCTGACTAACAAGCTCGCTGGGCATCAGCCAGCTAGTCACGCCAGTGGCGTATCTAGGGAAAATAGCGCCTAGGGCAAGCACTGAAATCACGCCCCCTGCCCAAACATCTGACACCCATCTTTCAGATAACTTTGCCATAATATCAGCTCAAAAATATAAGTCAAGCTCATTAATCTTTTAATATTTCAAAAACTATTTAGCAGTGGACGTAGCCAGACCAGAAAATGCTGGAAAACTACAAATTTCAGTATTCTGGGGCTCATGAAATACTCAAATACTATCTGGAGGTGTACTTGGAAAACTAAACAGAAGTGCCTTCTAATTCTCTACTATGCATTGTAGCATCACTATTACATAAGTTTTTAAAAATAAATGGAGAATTTGACTTTTCCCAGATACTCTGAAAATAATTAAAGGATATGCAGAGTAAACTGTGTCACTGCCTGGAATATATTCTAGTATTTCAGAAAGATAGTTAAAATGAGAGAAAGAGAGCAAGAAACTCCCAGTGGGCCTTAATACTAAGGATTTCACACTGATTCAAAGACAAACTCACCATTAATAGCCATCACATCACCATTAATAAGACATCACATTTAACTCACTCATCACAAGAAACAAAGTAAGAGCAAATGAATACAATCCTAGCTCATAAGCTTCAGCTCATTATACACAAGCCCTGATTCTCTGTACATAGTGCCAGACTGAATATGTGTACAGTGATTTATATTATATTGAATTAAAAATAATACCTGTAGTCCCTTCGGGGGGCTTCCTAAAGGCTGTGGGGGGTGTCTGCAAAGATTCCCCCCCCCGCTGGCTTCTAGGGCCTCGCAGGGATCATTTTAGCATGTGTCGTGGCCATTTTTTATATATATATATATATATATATATATATATATATATATATATATCTCCCCGCTAAAAACAAAATGGCCACCACGCATGCTCAAATGGCCTCTGCGAGGCCTGGCCTGGCCTAGGGCCTCACAGAGTCCATTTGAGCATGTGCGGTGACTATTGTGTTTTCAGTGGCCATTTTTAAAAAAATTAATTTTATCAAATGGCGCCCCCCTTCAAGTGGCGCCCGGGGCATGTGCCCTGCCTGCCCCACCGTAGATACGCCCCTGAGTCACGCAGAGAGGCGTATGGAGGGATGCTTTCTGGCACTCCTCCCCCCCCCACTCCTGAATAAGCTTAAGAGATAGCCTTTTTGAATTCTACCCTTGTTAAAGAGAACAGAGCAAAATCATAATTCCTTCTTCCTTCCTCCGCATCCGCAGATGTTCCTTGGCAACTGGGTTCAGCTTACCCCTAAACCCTGAGGCAAAATCAGGGACTTGGTTTCCCATATAAAACTTTGACGTTTGTGTGTGACAGAGAGAATGGGCAAATTAAGAAAGATAGAGGCATTGGTATTTTTTTAAAAAACATTTTTTTAATATCCTGCTCTTCTTCCAAGGAGCCCAGAGCAGTGAACATGGTTATCTTTATCCCCACAACAACCCTGTGAGGTAGGTTAGGCTGAGAGAGAAGTGACTGGCCCAGAGTCACCCAGCAAGTATCATGGTGGAATGGGGATTTGAACTCAGGTCTCCCCCTGATCCTAGTCCAACACTCTAGCCAATACACCACGCTGGCTTGTTGATTGCAGTAAGTATATATGATTAAAAATGTTTCTGAGACAGGGAAGTGTGTGTGTATACTATTTGCATAGGATTGCTCTGGCCTGCCCAAGAATATTTTGTTTTCCACCACGTCCTTGTTTTTCACCATGACCATTCTTCCACAGCAAAGACATAGTGGGGAGCAAAATAAGGGCGGGGGGGGCAGAGGGGCCAAGATGGGCAGAGGTCCGTCTTAACTTTTTGTCCCAGGGCCCACACCAACCTTTCTACACCCCTGCTATCAGCCAGGCTAGGAGAAACCAATGACTTTATGGGCCCTATGCTGATTAAATTGGCAGGTCAAACAGGACTACCATTGTCGACTGGAGACAATGGCCCAGTCAATGGAGTGTGTGTGGGGAAACCCAAAATACTGAAATAACTGGGGTTATATTTTTACTGATTAGTTTTATTACCTTGAATGAAAAGGATTGATACTGAACCATACTTTGGATGGGGGATCCTCCATGTTTGTGGCCCGGGGGCAATTCTCCCTCCCCCCACCCACCCACACAATAAAGGCCCCAGGTATGGATCATGCTTTCCATCTACCTTGCTGGTTCCAGCTGCTGAACATCTGATTGGCACAGCAGCAGGCTCAGGGAGGCATTGGTTATGGCGCATGCCACATGTTAATCAGATATTTGGTGGGCGAAGGCAGTAGGGAGGCTGTTTGCTCAGAAGAGGTGAGTGATATGAGGGAACTTTCCTCACCCTTTATTAAATTTATACCACATGTGTAAGTGTCCCCACATCCAAATTACACCTCCAGCAACTAGAAGTCTGCAGTGAGCCCTTATTAAACATTCTGAGGTGTCCAGTTGTGACAGACTGGAGGTTACTCTATGCTTTCCTGGGATCTACACTCAATAGAGAGATTGCTCTGATCTCGATTTAGGAGTATACCACTCCTTCAAGGTAGACTGCCACTAGTTGAAGACTGATCTAAAGCCATTGACCAGGCTCAGACATGGCTTGAACAACTCTAGAACTGCTTGGCTTGGGACTTAACTGGCACTCTACAGCCAGTTCACACAACCCAGCTCTAGACAATATATATTATTCTAAAACAAACCAATAGTTGTGCATGACCTTACAAGGCACATGGGGAAACGTTTTGCAGGTAACCCTCCAGAACCTTTTAAAACCAGACTAAAGTCACTTCTATGAACTTTATTAAGTAAATAAGAGTTGCACATAGGATAAGGACCTGGGAAATTATAGGATGCATTTTAAGCTTCAGTTTGGGCAGCGAGCTCTCTTTTCATCACCTAAACAGAAACTTAAAGCACATCCCTGCCAAGATGGGAGGGGTGCCCTCTCACGCATCCCTGTCTTTCCCCATGCTGGCAGGACACCTTTCCCTCATCCCCTGCCATCAGCAGAGCAGAACTGGAGGGGGAATTAGGGTCAGGGTAGTAGTGGAGACACCATTGCACGAGGGGTTCAAAGAACCAAGGGCCACACCTGGCACCCCAGCCACACCCCCTACCTCTGACATCAGACACAGGGGGCGTGGCCATGCTAGGAAATGGGGCTGCACACCCTGTTTGCAAGTAAACTTTGGCTGGTGCTGTGTTTGCAGAACGGCCAGGAGCACCTCTCCCAGCTTGCAAAAGCAGAGGGATGTGTTCCCAGCCAGGCTGGGAGCCAGCACTGGCTGAAGCTTTTAAAAAACGGAGCATCAAATGGGACACACGGCCCCATTTGCTAACAGGGCCACATCCCCTGTGTCTGATGTCAGGTGCAGGAGGTGTGGCTTGGGTGGTGGGTGCTGGATGCCGCAGCTGGACAAGGGCCACCAGCATCCTCGTTCTGCCACTGGGTCAGGGGATTGCATGTCATGTGCTTTAAAAACAACAACATAACCCTTCCTTCCCTCCTCACATTATATACAGGGGTATCAAGGAGAGGGAAAACACTCCCCAGCAAAATCGCCCATGTAGCAGTACAAGCATTCAAGTTCCACACTGGCAGTGTGGGGGAAATTTTCAGAGAGAGGAGAGATTATTTTTCCTCTCCCTTCCCAAACTGCCCCCACCACGCAAGCCCTGAACAGCACTACAAGGTTATAGGCAACATTGTAGAATATGTTTACCACTTACATGGGGTGGCAATTAAAGCTGCCAGGTACCTTAATGTACAGTTTCCATGCTTTTTGGTGCATGGGTAAATGTGTAGGTTACTTAGCATTTTATGTATTATTTTACATTGTTATCCTGCTCTTCTTCCAAGGAACTCAGGGCAGCATGAATGATATCCCCGCATATTATCCTCACAAGAACCCAGTGAGGTAGGTTACGCTGAGTGTGTGTGGCTGATTAGGGATGTGTGCGAACCGGTTCGGAAGCCCTTTTATGGACCTTTGAACCAGTTCAAAAGTCCAGTGGTTCGGTCAGTTCAAAGCTTTAAGGTCCGGGGAGGCTGCTCTTACCCATCCACCCCCACCCCGTGTTCTCCCTGCTGGCACTATTCTTTAAAACAGTCCCGCGGGGTGACAGCGTCCATCCTTGCCGCCCCAGTGCATGGAGGACTGGGGCAGAAGTGCCCAGAAGTGCCCGCTGCCTATGCCCGTGTTGCCGCCCCACAGGACTATTTTAAAACACAGTACTGGCAGGGGAAACAAGGCGGAGGAGTAAGAGCACCCTCCCTGGCCCTTGAAACTCTCTCTCCCCACCTTCGAACTGGCAGTCACCAGTTCCATGCACATCCCTATGACTGATCCATCATCCAGAAGGTTGTATGGCTGAATAAGAATTGAAGCCTGGGTCACACAATTCCTAGAATGACACTAACTAGTACACCACACTTAGAATTGTCTTTATTGGACACACCAGAAGCTTTTCAACACACATACAATTCCCGTAAGAACGTATCCACATGCAGAACTGTTTGCACATACAGGTATTCACACATTATGTTCACACGTGTACAGTAACACTTCCTAGCTGTAGCCTGCTTCTGAGGAAGCCTGTATCCAGGTTAACTTTTAAAATGAACAGTCATTCACACAATAATATGTACAGGTATACAGAAATCTGTGTCCACCTATGTATGAATAGGGCTAAAGAGCTAATTTTGAATAGAACTAAAGATATTAATTTTTTTAATCCATGGTGGGGAGAAGACAGCGATAAAGATATTTTAACAAGTTGTTCTAGTAAGAACTGAATGAATAGTTTATTACAGTCCATGACCAGATAATAAAACAGAACTAATCAGCCTACTTTCCTTTCACTGCCTCTACATCTGGACTAAATTTGGTGCAAATTGAGGTCCACAAGTTAGATTACGTGTGCCTCAAATGTTCTTGTGCCTCAAATGAGGCATAGGGATGCCTCATAGGCGTCCCTATGTGTCCTTTCAGCTGTATCTAATTTGGTTTAAATTGGTTAGATAGTCCACTAATTAGCTTGTTTGCGCCTCAGATGTTCATGTGGCCACCATCTTGAATTGGAGTGGATGACATCATCATCACACACCACACCCTTTGGGCATCCCAATGTGTCCCTACATCTGTAGCAAATTTGGTTCAAACCATTTAGGTGGTTCACAAGTTAGCCCACTTGCGCCTCAAAGGTTTACGTGTCCACCATCTTGGATTGGGGTGGATGACATCATCGCAAACTACACTGTTGAGGTGTTCCTACAACTGTACCCGATTTATTTCATATTGGTCCAGGTGTTGCAAAGTTGATGGGGGTGGGTGGACACATGGACAAACACACAGAATGCCGGGTGATCTCATAAACCTACTAGAAAGTAGGCTGAAAACAAATGCACTCAGTCCAGTCCACTGCAGGTGCAATGATGCCCTCATGCAGAAGATTAGTTTTAAAAGAGCTCTATTTCCCCCACCTATTCCTGCCTAGGGGCACACACTTAGGTGGGGGAAGAGGTGAAACAGGGCTCTCTTAAGGTTATAGGAATTCTCTGCATATGGGCATTTCACTTTCAATAGACTGTATTATGCCCAGTTTTTGTCAAAACACTATTAAGGTCCTGGGACTAAAATTGAAGGGTTGCCTGCTTTCCCCTCAGCTTCCCCATAAGAGCTTTTTCATAGGTTTATCCACTATTTTAAGCTATGGGTAGCTATGAAAGAGGGAGACATTTTGGTCTGGTTATGGAATGTTTTTCCAGAAAGGGTTGCCTTTCACTGTCTTTGTTTTCACTTGATACTGGGTGGGAAATGACCTTTCTTTTTTTTTGCAAGGCCTTTTAAACTCTAACTTTAGTCTTGCTGAAGTTTCTTATTCTGGTTTTATCTGTTGCTTTGTCTCACTTGTTTAAATTTTTGATTTTCATTAATTGTATTTTCAGCCTTGCATGTGTGCACTACCCTGGGAAAAGAGAGATACACCATGCAACCACCATTCAGCACTTCCGCTCGTATCTCTCAGGCAGATTCCAGATGGTGGAGTTTGGTGATGGTTGCTCTTCAAAATGGGAGCTATTATATAGAGTCCCTCAGGGCTCCATTCTGTCTCCAATGCTTTTTAACATCTACATGAAACCACTGGGTGAGGTCATCAGGAGATTTGGTGCAGGGTGTTATCAGTATGCTGATTACACCCAAATCAATTTCTCCTTATCATCATCATCATCATCATCATCATCATCATCACCATCACCTTAGGAAATGACATTAGTTCCCTAAATGCCTGCCTATGGGTAGTAATGGGCTGGATGAGGGATAACAAATTGAAGCTGAATCCAAGCAAGATGGAGGTGCTCATTGTGTGGGATTGGAATCTGAGCTATGAGTTAGATCTTCCTGTGCTGCATGGGGTTACACTCCCCCAGAAGGAACAAGTATGCAGCTTGAGAGTGCTCTTGGATCCAGGCCTCACCTGGATCACCTCAGGTGGAGGCTATGGCCAGGAGTGCTTTCCATCAGCTTTGGCTGATTCAACAGCTGTGTCCATTCCTTGAAGAGAATGATCTCAAAACAATGGTGCATCAGCTGGTAATCTCCTGGCTTGACTGTTGCAATGCACTCTACATGGGACTCCCTTTGTACGTAGTTTGGAAACTTCAGTTAGTTCAAAATGCAGCAGCCAGACTGGTATCTGGGGTAACTCAGAGATACCATATTATGCCTGTTTTAAAACAGTTGCACTGGCTACCAATGTTACCCTATTAGAAAGTATTCAATCTGGTTTTATCAGAGCGCTGTTTAACACCCCTAAATGCACCGCTAATGCAGTGCTCCGGCAAGAGGCAGGGCTTCCAAAGGTGGAAACTAGGTCCTGGAGGATTATTATTAATGACTGGCTGAAGATCCACTTGCAGCCGGTAGGTCAAATATCCCTCTTTCTTATCGTTTCCCCCTGACCAACTTGGTCCTAGGGGATAATTAACAAATTGCTTTCGATAGGGTTAGACCCTGAACAACTCTTGGAACTGGGATTACGGACAGCAAAGGCTCTGGTATCCTAACGTCTTTCTCATTGAGCTACAGAATGTGACAGCTCTCCTTCCAATCCTATATAGGCCTTTAAAATCATGGGCAGGATTCTCTGCTGCCCCATACTTGTCTACTATCGCCTTTTCTAAGTTTTGTTGGGCCTTTTCTAGAGCTCATTTTAATGCCTTGCCACCTGCCTTACTTTATGGTAGATTTTATCAGTGGCCGATAGAGGCGCGATTATGTCTCTGCAATGCTAATGAGATCGAGACAGTTGCCCATGTGTTAATTTACTGTGAATTTTATCAAGATGTCAGGAAGCGTTTAATTGCGCCCTTGCTGTCTTGGTTTTCTGATGGTCCTGGGCATTTTTGTATCCCTAACGATTTCTTAGTGAACTTCTTACTTGAAGATACAGACTCTAGCGTCTCTTATTCAGTGGCAAAATTCTGCTACATTGCTGGTAGAATTCGGATCACTCTGGTGTGTGGTGGAACTGGTGGGATTGTTTGAACGTATTTCTTGATTGTGCTGCTGTTTTATTTATTTGATTTGCTGGTCAATTGACTGAATAAAGATGACTGACTGACACTAAAACAGATTTTGTAAATGTGCTGTGGACATTTATGAGAGACAGCATTTGGAAAATGGAGGTGGGGAGCAAAAATCTAAATGGATTTTTAAAAAATTATTTCAATATGTGGCTTAATGCATTTCCTAAAGCTTACCACCACCACCAAGACTTCAATTAGTTATGTGATTCATAAGAGATCTCACTGTCTTCACTCCAGTGCTTGCCTGTCCTTTTCTTTCTGTTCCTCTCAGCCATTACAATGGCAGCCACCACAGTCACAAAGACTGTAAAAGTTATGACAAGAACTGTCACTGTCTCAGCAATGCACAACTGGGTGTCCACAGATGACAAAGGAAGACTTCTTAGGATATGTGGTTCCATGCATGTTACATTCTGGTAGTCATCCAATATCAGCCTCCTGACACTGTGCAGCTTTGCAAAAACTCTCTGAAGGTCACAGTCGCAGAACCAAGGATTGTCTGAGAGTAAGATGTGAGTTCCAGGTGTCTGGAGAGACAATAATGTTTTGAACCGAACATGTTCAATTTCATTTTGGACAAGGTTAAGTATTGTGAGGCTGCTTAAGGCAATAAAGACTCCAGGAGCAATGGTTTTGATCATATTGCCTTCCAAATTCAAAACCTCTAAGTGTTGCAGCATAGAAAAGACACCACTGTGAAGGGTATGAAGTTGATTATTCTGGAGACAAAGTTGCCTCAAGTGGGTGAGACTGCGAAAAGCACCTATTTCTATAGAGGAAATATTATTATTTTGCAGATTGAGCTTCTGAAGATTTTCAAAGTGCTGGAAGCTTTTGTACTGCAGTTCCTGTAACCTGTTGTAAGCTAAAGTGAGTTCGTGGAGAGAAGTGAGCCCCACTGAAAAACTTCTGCCAAGAAATGAGATCTCATTTCTACAAATATCAAGCTTATGAAGTCTCCCCAAGGAGATGAAGGCTTTCTCTTCAACTTTGCTGATGTAGTTGCCGCTCAAGAGGAGAACCTCTAACTTCCACAGTGATCTTAGGCCTTTGCTTGGAATGGAATACAAGTTACTCTTTGACAGATCCAAGTGTTCTGTCTCAGGAGGGAAAATTAGGCTGGAGCTCACATGAGCTCCTGAGCAGTTCACAAACATGGCCCCCTCTTTGCAAAAGCAGATCTGGCATGAATCTAGGGTTTCAGGGTCACTAAGGAAAAGGGGGATCCAAAGCCAGATCAAGTAATGGAAATGCATCTTCTGCCTCCTTCTGTACATTCTTTTATTCCTATTGGATAACAGATATAAAAACATTAGAAAAATATAATAGGAAGGAGAGCAAATCAGTCTTATGTACTATCAAGAGCCAATGAGCAACACTAGAAAGTGTGAAAGCAATATTCCATTTATGTCCTCACCCAGACAAGGAAGGGGCCTCTTCTGTTTCTGAGAGGGCCAGAGAGTCGCCGGCAAGTGAGTGGCATCCTGCAGGAGTCGGGCAGGCTAAAAAGGCAGCCCCAAACGGTACTCATTTGAGCATTATTGGAACATATGGGGTATTCTTTTACAAATTTTTGGTACTCATTAGTACCACTTATGTGAATTCCTGATAATACATAAGTAAAAATACATAAATCCCAGTTGACTACAAGTGAGTGCAGGTGCACTCACAGAATATCTGCTTTTGTGATATGTGTTCCCTCTGTCAGATGGGTCATGGTTTTTTAATCCCACCATTGAGTTGCTTTTGATAGAGAGAACAATTTTCCAGTAGTGCAAAAGCATCTCATAGAGTAAACTATCATTATAACAAAGCCATCATCTGTAATCATAGCCAGACACAGAAAGATCTTGGGCTTTTTCCCTGGTTAGTCTTATAACCTGAAACGTTCCCAGACTTACTGATTAACACATTCCATAGAGAATTCTATTTCCAGTATCACTTAACGTCTTACTGTTTCTGCTGCTGTCCAAAGTTATGTTGTGATGGACATTTCCCAGTCTTTCAGGAAGGATTACTGTTGCACAAAACCTGTTCATTTAGGAATTTAAACAAATCTGCACTGGTTAAATATCATAGTTGCATTTAATTGTCAAATACATAGGTAGCTGCCTTAAACTGAGTCAGACTTTCAGTCCATTTAGCTCAGCATTGTCTACATTGGCAACAGCTCTCCAAGGTTTCAGGCAGCCCTGCCTATCTCCCAGCCCTACCTGGAGATGGATTGAATTTAGGACCTTTTGCACACAGTGGTTTAACATATTTTTAAAATGTTTGATTGAAAAGGAATAAGAGAACATATAACAAGTATCTACAGCAGAAAGATGTAGGCTGCAATCCCAATGGGGAAGTAAGCCCCATTGAACCTGTTGCTTGTGAGTCAATATGCATAGGACTGGGCTGCACAACTGTTAGTTTGTTTCACAGCTCTCTCGCTCTCTCTCACTGCTGTTTTGCTCTCAGGAAAAGCATGCTTTATATGCTTTATATGCTTTATATAAAGCATGCTTTATATGCTCAATTTGGCTTGCCCGTGGCTGCAGTAATACCACCCTGTGCCCTTTTGCCATCTGTAAAATACTATGCAGAAAACATCCCCATATTTAGAATGACAACGAAGGTCTGGTAGTAACAACAAACACCAACTGAAAACAATAATGCCTTTGAAAGTTTATTTGGAATGGCTCTAGATCTGCTTTCAGTTTTTAAAAATGAACACTATCACTACCAACTCAAAGGTCTGCACTAATGGGGAGAGAGAAAACTGTAAATTCTCTGGGACACATTTCTGCAGTGTAAAGCTCAGAGGAATCTCAACTCATTGCAAAGATGTGTGCGGCAAACCTACAGAAAAATACAATTATTCCCCAATATCTCCCAGTTTGCTAACATAACAAGTCTAATGTAGAACACAAGAACACCTTCCTTTTTCACAAGCATTAAATCATAAACAGATTTACAGTGGATTTTTAAAATATTCCAGGCAACTATTTAATTGAACCGGTCTTGAAGGAAAAATAATCTACTATTTGCTATTTTGGACTGGCATGTCAATAAGTTTGATTTCTATGAAGCTGAATACTCAAAGCATCCGTACCTCTGCTGCAGCCGATGCTCTCCTCAGGTGTGCTTTCCTCAGATATCTTTCAAAACGCCAATAGCGACTGATGGAAAAATACAGAGGTGAAAGGGTTGACAGTCATTGTGCTGAGAAAGACGAGTTGAAATGTGTATGTCTGCAAAAGCTCATGTAAGACAGAAGGATGGGAAGTTAGATAGGGAGGTTAATAATTCAGACAGCTGCAAGAAGGGGAGAATATCTGCCTGCCACCTGCTTCTCCTGTTAAATAGCTCCAGTCATTTTGTAAGTGTTGAGAACGTAACATAAAGAGTCATAATAAACTCAATTAGCCTGCAAGTTCCTATAATGCATGAATGTGGGCAATTAGGGAAGACACATGTATATTAGATATATGTGAATTATCTTATGGCATCATGCGACAGGATGATAAAATAAACCTTGGTTTCCATGTTGATGTTGAAATTTATTTTATTCTCAATAGTGCAATATTGTTCAGAATTTTCCAGTTTTCTCCTTGAAGTCTGAGTTTTGCACATTTTAGAATGCATTTTTCCTTCTAATCACTTTTTCTGTCCACCCAGGAATTTAAACTGGATAATATTATGGCCAGGGTTCACAGCAGTGTACAGTGTTCTCCAGCCCCTGTCTGCTGAAGTCTCTTGCTCTGGCCTTCATAATACGTTTGTTCCTTCAAAATGACATTAGGAATACAAGGGATTTTTGAATAGCCATTGGACTGTAAATCTAAGGTGACTGGTTGCTTACACAATGGTTTTTAAGGATGGTCCTCATGTTGCCAGATAGAGGAAACTTGCTGTTTTAAGTGACCGTAAACTAGGTTTTGGCTGGGATCTTGCACATTACCCTTCAGGCTTCAGAATAAAATTAAACAAAAGACTTGTCATTCAGACGTATCACTGAAATGCAGAGGAGACAGCCATATAATTACATTGCCCATCCAAATGATTATAACATGCATCTGATGAGTTTGAGTGTAGCACAATTGCCTACAGCAGAAGATCCAGGATCCGGGACAGGTGCACAAAGAAAGACACCCCCCCCACAAAGACCCTGGAAGGCAGAGATAACGCTCCTCCTTCTGTCACCATATGGACACTATTTGGCATTCATAAAGTACTCTTGCTGGGTGTTCAATACATTAGCTCAATAGTTCTTACAACCACCTTTTGATGTAGGCCAGAATAATTTCAAATTGGAGGCCAAGGCACAGGGTGAATCCTCCTAAATTGTCTTTGATGAGTTATTAATGGCTGAGGATGCACATTATAGCTGGTTCTTGATTTCCATTTCAAGGCTAGGTCCTGGTCCAAGCTTCGCTTCTACTATGGATGTTTGTTTTAATCCTGCTTTAATTGAGTTCCCCTTTGAATTTGTGCCCCCTTCGAATTCATAATATTAAGAAGAGGGAAAACTTCAGAAAGTCCCATCTGTACCCAGGATTTCAGGAAAGCTGACTTGAATTAACTCAGATAAAAACTAGATAGAATTCTATGCCTAGAAAATATAAAGGAAAAAAGAGTTGAAGAAGGATGGCCGTGTCCTCCACTGAGGAGGGGGTTGGACTTGAGGACCTCCAAGGTACCTTGCAACTCTAAAATTGTGTGATTCTAGGTCATTGGTGCAAAGAGGTGGAAGAGCTCAGTTATAACAGCAAAAATGTGGCCGGAGGCCGAATGTGAATAGATAAAGAACTGTTCATGTGCAAGCTCCAAGTCAAGCTAAAGCGGAAAAACAAAGCTACCCTGCTTCCACAATATGATCTTGAGAATGTACCCAACATATTCAAGGAAATATGTTGGGTACATCAGGGACTGCTTTGAAGTTCTGAACCTCATTGATAGGGAACCAGAGGAACTGTGGAATGAAGTCAAAGAAGTAGTTAAGGATGAATGTGAAAAGAGACTGCCAAAGACCAAGAAACAGAAGAAAACAAAATGGATGTCAGAACAGACAGTGGAAATTGCCAAGAAGAGGAGAGAAGCCAAAGTCAAGAAACATAAAAACCCCATGAAGGAACTTAATAGGGAATTTCAGAAAACTGTTAGGAGAGACAAGAAGCAGTAATACAATGACATTGGTAATGACATCTTGAGGATGGAAATAGACATGAAAAAACAAGGAAAGTTTTCCAAAAGATCTCTGAAAAAGGAGGTCCCAACCTCGAACTGATATGTTAAGGAATGCCAAAGAACAGATAGGAACTGATTCAGAGAAGACCAAACAAAGATGAAAGGAGTATACTGAAAATCTGTACAGCAGGGACATCAACATCCAAGATACTCTAGAAGATATCCCCTACTTGCAAGAACCTCTAGTATGGGAAGATGAAGTTAGATCAGCACTCCAGTCATTACCAAGTCAGAAGACCACAGGAACTGATGGAATAGCTACAGAAATACGGCAAGCAACAGAAGAATCAATCAAGGCTCTAACCAAACTATGCCAGCAAATTTGGAGAACAACACAGTGCCCAACAGATTAGAAGAGGTCGGTCTACATACCCATACCAAAGAAAGGAAACTTAACAGATTGTGCAGACCTTCACACAATATCCTTAATTTCACATGCTAGCAAAATAATGCTCAGGATCATCCAACATGGATTAGAGCCCTACATGGAAAGGGAAATGCTGGATGTTCAAGCTGGTTTCAGAAAAGGCCGAGGAAGAAGAGACATCATTGCTGATTCACGCTGGATAACTGAAAAAGCCAAATACCAAAAAGAAGTCAATATGTGCTTTATTGACTACAGAAAAGCCTTTGATTGCATTGACCATGTCAAGTTGTGGAATATCCTTAGGAAAATTGGTGTCCCAGAACATCTCATTGTTCTCATGAGAAACCTATGCACAGGACAGGAAGCCACAGTCCAGACAGAACATGGTGAAACAGACTGGTACCAGATGGGCAAAGGAGCAAGACAAGGCTGTATACTTTCTCCTTATTTATTCAGTTTCTATGCTGAACATATACTGAGAGAAGCTGGATTGGATGAAGATGAGCATGGTTTTAAAGTTGGAGGAAGAAACATCAATAACTTGCGCTATGCTGATGACACCACTCTGATAGCTAAGAATGTGGGTGATCTGCAAGCTCTAGTAATGAAAGTAAAGGAGCACAGTGAAAATGGGACTACAACTAAATGTAAAGACGACTAAACTAATGACAACAGGTACAGCAACCAGCCTCAGAATTGATAATAAAGACACTGAAGTGGTGGATAGCATCTGCTTTTTAGGATTGACCATCAACAGTAAAGGATCCAGCAGTCAAGAAATAAACCGCAGATTAGCACTTGGTAGGGCTGCAATGAAGGCCTTGGAAAGAATATTTAGATGCCATGACATTTCTGTACCTCAATGGATGTGAAAGCTGGACTTTGAAGAAGCAAGATAGAACTTTGGTGCTGGAGAAGACTTTTGAGGATACCGTGGACAGCCAGATAAACAAACAAATGGATCATAGAACAAATTAATCCAGAATTTTCATTCGAGGCACAAATAACCAGGCTCAAACTATCATACTTTGGACACATTGTGTGAAAACCCAGCTCCCTTGAGAAGTCCATAATGCTGGGGAAAGTTGAAGGAAAGAGAAGAAGAGGACGACCAGCAGCAAAGTGGATGGACTCGATTATGACAGCAATGAATGCATCACCTTCAAGGCCAAGTTGAAGGAAGATCATCCTGGAGAGAATCTATCTGTGTGGTTGCTAAGAGTCAACACCGACTTGATGGCACTTAATCAATCAATCAAGTCCTTTAATATATCTAGAACTCAGGAGTGATCTAGGTTAAATGTACCTAGTTGCTTCAGCAGTTATTTGTTTTTTAAACTTTTGTTCTAGATTTCATCTGGAAGATTGTTAAATTCATCAGTTGTCTTCTTGAAAAGGGTGTGTATGTGGCTTCCAGAACAAAGCACACACATTGCAGGTTTTGTTGACATCTAAATCTAAAATAGCACTGCATTTTTTGTGCAACAGCATGTTCCTGATTCATGTTCAGTTGGCTACAAATCCACACTAAACAATTCAGTTTCCCCCCATAAAAAATTCTGGGAAGAGCAGAAGGTTCCAAGTTCCCGCCCTGGCTTCTCCAAGATAGGGCTGAGAGAGATTCCTGCCTGCAACCTTGGAGAAGCCACTGCCAGTCTGTGTAGACAATGCTGAGCTAGATGGACCAACGGTCTGACTCAGTGTATGGCAGCTTCCTATGTTCCTATGTCTGTTTATTGGTTGTATTCATATTATTTTTGTAAGCGATCCTGGACATGCTTCATGTCCATTGTTATTATTCCCTCCTGTGTTTTTGTGTGATCCACTTCATAGACTGAGAAAATTGAAAAGGGGCATTTAAAATTTTAAAATAAGATGAGGATGAATGTATTGAGCCCAAATAATGATGAATGTGGAAGTTAATAGACATTTAAATGCCAGGACAGTAAAACACAGGATAGTAACAGTAACGTTTTTTGAATCAACCCCAAAACATGAAGTGGTGTGCAAGCTTTTGAATTTACTAGAGCTCTTCTTCATGAAGATGTTAAGCAGGAGGAAAGGGGGTGAGAGGGGAAGGAAGTTGTTGAACATGATGAAAGTCCCAGTCTGGTTTTTACATTTAATGGAGCTGTTCTTTTCAACAATTTTCAATTTCTTGTTTAATGTTTTGTAAAATTCTGGAACTATACTACTGGAATAATCCTGAATTCCAATGTTTGGAATCCCACTCCAACATAGCTTGTAAAGCAGAACTTCAAAATCCAAAGATTGGTTCTGTAAGCATCCCTTTTCAAATTTAAGTAAAAATTGTGCTTTGTGCAAGAACACCTCAAAACAACGGCTAGCATCCAGGCTAACTGGTTCAAGGATGCTATGCTAACTAGTTCTGCTACGTTAGGAGCTTGCATTCTAGATTAATGTTGTGTTAGTTGAACAGGTTGTGCTTACAGAACAAGGTGATCAACTTGTGACTCGCCTGCTGTGAAATGACCACATGCTTGTTGCATCAAATTCTAACACTTCTGCAAGTGGACTGGGAACGCAAAAGATTTTGCAGCTTTCAGCATCTGCGCAGCTATGCAGACTTCTTGCATGTGTGCAGCTTTGTTGTGCTAATGCAGCATTGGTCTGGATGTCAGCCAATGTTTCCTTTTCCTTTGTAAATATAAACAATAGCAGTTATATAAACATTATATTTTCGGGGGGGAGGGAAGGAGGGGCAGGCATTACTTCATTGTCCAATATGCTTTGCTTGCATCAAGAACAAATCTTACTTCATTCAAGCAAAGATAAGACAACCATCTACCAGGCTGCAGCAGTTTCCTGCACTGAGCAAGGGAGTGGAATATCTGACCTCATGCTCTAGATGGTAAATAGAGGTTTTAAATTTTAAATGGAGGTTTATGTGCTTCTTCAATGTAGCAAATCTATTTTTTCTATACCTCTTTGCTAGCAATTTCTTAATTGTAGTTTAAAATGGAGGGGGGCATTTTATTTACTTCAATGTTTTCAACATGTTTTAAAATTTGTACACTGAAAGCTGTGTGGCTGGGAAGAGTTAGTGTTTGAAAACTGTTTGACAGTTTTAGAAATTTCATAATTTCCTTCTGATGGGTAATGGGCCTGCTACTCATATAAACCTCCCAAACTGTAGGGAATCTTAGCCACAGGGTCTTTTTAAAATTAAAGCACTCACATTTTTATTTTTAAATTTTATTCTTAAAGCACATATTTACACAGGCAGTATTATATATAGCATTTTTAATGTATGCCTCAAGAACTGTAGAAATCTAGTATTCCAAGGGCGAATTCTGTTCTCTGCAAAACAGCTCTCCTGCAACTAAATAAATAAATAGGGTCATGCGTGCACAAATCACAATCATGTTTGCTTAAATTAAATACACTCACCCAGCACACATGTTCAATCCACCCAGTCCTCACAATGTAATCTGTAATAAAAAGGGCCATCCTGTCCTTGATTTGCTGGTTCACCGAGGGCCGTAGGCGTTTTGTAAGCAACCCACCAAAGAGAAATATTGTTCAAAGTCTACCCTTCTTGATTTTTCCATCTGCAAATTCTGTAGCCATCGCGGCAGTGAAAAAGTTCTCAATATCTATCAGGCTGTTAGGGTGTAGAGAAGCCATGGTGGGCTTTAAACTGGCCTCCATTTTAAGTTGCAAGGGGCCTATTCCTTCCAGTTTGGGTTTTCCACAGGCCTGTTCTATACATTCCCTAGCCAGAGCATAAATTTGATGGTACTCCATTGGCTGCCATTTAGGTTTCTGGTTGGGGAGAATATGTCTGAACATATCCCTGCCTGGATCTTTTTGTATATTCAACAGCACTTGCCAAAAAACAAAGAAAGAAATGGTTGGGGAGGGCAGGGTAGGATATGTCTGAACATGTTCCTGCCTCTTTTTGTATATTCAATAGCACTCACCAAAAAAACAAAGAAAGAAAAAAAGAAAAAGGTTCCACCAAAGATGATGAGCATTGGGGATTTAGAATTGAGTGCCCTCGAGATCTCTGAAGATAATGGCATGAATATATTCTACTCTCTCTCTTTTTAGATTGTCTGAAAATGTTATGAAGTTGTATACATGGCTGATTTATATTCTGCAGAAGGGCCTGTTCAGCCCCGTCAGCCTGGGAGAACCACTTTTTCGCTCTCAAAGGCTTTGGACCCATATCCTCCCAAAGGAGGAGGTTCTCACAACTCAGGCAGTTGGTAAAATACATTTAAAAATTAAAAATAAAATCTAGATGAGCACAGTTTGAAGGATTTTTCTGAGTAAGACTATCTATCTGTATTTTTATTACAGCCGGCACAGGCCAGAGATGTGATAACGTAGGTAAGAACAGGGGCTTTTCTCTCTCTCTCTGTAATATCTCATTCTAAAATTCAATAAGTTTTGATTAATACAGCCCTATGTTGTTTACAGTAGATCTCACAAATACCCAGGGTGGGGTGCAGAATCTGGCTGAAAATGCTCTAGAGGGTAAAATAGATTTTAATTTTTTTAAAAACTAACCTTGCAAATGAACTCAGCGTGTGGAAACCTCTGACTAATTCTGTCTCCCCCCCTTACATTTTTCTACAGAAGTGTCTGAATCATCCCCCATACAGCTAAATAGGTTGAAGAGAAAAGCAAAGAGTAAGGGTAGGAGAAAGAAAGAAAAAATGTTTTGACTCTTTTATTTTATTTATGTATAGCTTTTATTTAATCTGTGGATCATTTTATTAATAATTCCATATGATTCCCTTGTCTGCAGATGGGGAATTCTGAGAACAGCAGCAAGTCCTGAAGAACCCCCACCCTTGAATCTACAGTTTATTCGACGTTATAATAGGAACTATGCACGCTTTAATGGCATTGAAATGTATTATGAATTCAAGTTTGTGAATTTGGACAGAGTACACTCCTTTTGTGATGCACTATTGGGGATGTATTCTGCTGTTCAAAGGGTTCTGGACAATATAAACAACCATATAGAACCAGGGGACTTTGTTCAGCTCAGATTGCGGGGGGGGGGCAGGGATTTCAAACCCCCTTTACTCTCCAAGGAAGCAGGCAGGGCATCTGAATGCAGAAACTTTCTTAAGTACTATGTCTAACCTGCTTCAAAGTTGTGCTCAGATTTTAGCTGATGGGGCATTAGCACTGATTGTGATTGTCATTATACCCCCACAAGGAGCCAGACTCAGGCATATAAAATCAATACCCTATAACATTATTATACAGAAAAAGAGGCTGCACCTGATAGATGTACCCATGCCTAATACAGCACTCTGCTTTGCAGTGAGTCTCATGGCTGTTCTAGATGAGAGAGCTACCACTACACAGATAAAAGAAGGTGCAAAAAAACTGTTCAGGGATCTTGGGTGGGGAGAGCAAAAAGAAGTGTCTTTTGCAGACGTGAAAACCATAGAGACTCACATGAAGGTCAATATTGTGGTTGTGCATTTCTGTTTCTGTTTACATTTCTGTTCAGGAGCTTTTAAAACACTCCATCCAGAAGTTACTGTTACTTCATGATGCTCACTATTATGGGGTTAAGAACATCAAAGGTTTTTTTGGCTCCAGAAATTTTTGTTATGTCTGTTACACACCCTATGCACACAGCCATGACTGTTTGATGAAGTGCCACCACTGTTTGGACACCTGAATGCAAGATGTAGTGTAGATCACAAGAATGTCTAGGAAGGCATAAGAAGCTCTCTGCAATGGGGCGGGCAGAATGCATCCCACATGAACTATGTGATAAGTGCTGCCATTATGTCGAGGCGGATCATGAAGATGAACGCCCCTGTAGGGGAAAACAGTGTCGTGTATGTGCAGCCCCCAGAAGTTCCAGGATGCCCAGCATGAGCGCGCAGGGCATGCTGGAGAGACCCCTGAGCCGATGGGGTGTGTGTGTGTGTCTCCCCTTGTGTTTCTGCAGTGTGGAGCTGTGCCACAGCAATACATAATCGGGAAAGCCGGGTTAGCAGAGCACTCGCTCCGCTAACCTGGGCTAAGGGAAGAGGTATTTAAGCGGGTTACCTGCTTTGGGAAACTGGACTTGTTTGTGAGCCCACTGGTTCCCATGGCCCGTGGAAAGCTGGCTATGCTCCCTTAGCCCACTTTCTACTGATCGTGAGAATTGCCTCACTTTCATATTTGTACATTCTTTCATATACATCATTGAATACAGAATAAAATGAAGAGAGAATTTTTGAGGAAGGAAACAGATTCTTATGGTTAACAAAAAAAGTTTAACGAAAATGTGCTGAATCCTGACTGATCGCTCTCTCTCCACGTGCCTTCTCTGACTAATGGAGTTGGCGGCCATCAAAAACCCTAGGGATCACAGTCCCTAGAATCGTGGATGATATCTTCTGTGTCCATTTCTAGCCATTCTTTCAGGTCATCCATCCATCCCATCCGTCTTCCTCCTTCCTCTTGATCTTTTTACTGCTAACCTTACTTCTAGTGTTAGCTGACTGATAGTATCAATAAAAATTATTAGTTACTGTTTGTAGTGAAAATGCTTATTGTTTGAAGTGAAATCAGGATCTGAATATAAATATAATGGAAGGAATGTGAAAGCTTTCTTTGGAAAACAGGGCTCAAATTGTTAAAATGTTACCAAATTGTTCCATTTTCCTTCAGAAGGCAAAGCACTGCCAGTCCGTGGAAATGCAGCCTTCCTGTCAAGAACTACAAAGTCTTTCAGCAGATCTATAATATCACTATATGGCTGTACTATCACTGAATCTTATGTTTCAAAGGAACCCCTTGCATAGAGTACAACAATACATTGCCTATGCCTCTGCTGCCACTTTGTGGTGGCTCTTACTATCTGTAAGAAACTTTGTGCAGTTCTTACTACCTAAGAGAAACTGAAGCTATTGTTTGTTTAATGCTGGATTATTTAACAAATGAATAGGTGGCCTGTTTATAGAAGATTTCCAAGACAGTGTAGAATGAAAGCAATACAAGCAGTACGATAGAACACCATATAAAATTGATACATATCCCAGGAGCAACAGTCAATAAAACCAACAAATCCATAAAATCCAGCAGAAACTCTGCTGGAATGCTTGGGCAAATAAAAAAGTCTTGGTACCGAAAAAATATCAAAGTTGGCACCAGCTGAGTTTCTCTGGAAAAGACATTCCATATGTGAGGCACAATGACCAAGCAACCCAGTTACTGCCTGCCTAACTTCCAGGCTTTGGGGATAATTACTTATATAGCAGAGTATTTCAGGAGCTAACTCACTCCCATTACGCTGGTTAACTGGGTCTGTTCGCTTGTAAATAAGCATGGAGATTCATATAAGATTAAACTAATCTACTTTATTCAGAAGTACATGATGATAGGAAAAGACCTATATCTAATTTCTGGCTACATGTTGGAGATCTATAGAAGCATGGTGCTCAGAAAGAGTGAGCTAGAGGCATTTTGGGAAGAAGAAGGAAGTAAGTCACTCTCAGGAAGTTTCTGAGTACACTATCAACTGAGGGGTCATAGAGGCAGAGATAAACAGGAAAGTGAAGGAGACTCTGACTATTCTCTACTCCCAATGCCCCTAATGGTCATTAGGGTTACTGGTGTAAAAGGTCAATGCCATCTGAAGCTAGATCTCCAACACCCCTTCTTATCGCTTGTTGAACTGGTTCACGATTCCCGTCTTCTCACGCAGCATCTGGAACCAATCTCTTGGTAGTGGCTTGGTCAGTCCATCTGCCACCATCTCTTCAGTTGGGCAGTACTTCAACTTGACTAGCTCCTTCTCTTGTGCATCTCCAATGTAACGGTGCTTTTTGTCAATGTGCTTTCTTTGAGACTTGACTTTCTTCATAAGTGAAAGTTGAATACAACTTTGGTTGTCTTCAAACATCTCGGTAGGCTTTCTTCAGTTCCAAAGTCCAGCAGTAGCTTGTGTATCCACACAGCTTCCTTGCATGTTTCAGTGGCTGATACGTACTTCCAGCAGGTAGTTGAGAGTGCAACAAGTGACTGCTTCCGGCTAGTCCAACTTATGGCTGTTTCCACAGAAAAACAGGTGTCCACTGGTGGACTTAACATCAGCTCTGTCTTCAGCTTATAAATAAATAAATATTTATATTTATTTAAAATATTTATACCCTGCCTTTCCAGTGCACTACTGCTCGGATCCATGTATCCTGCTAATCTGGGGTTGCTGCTTGCTGGAATCTCTAATGCATAGTATACCCTTCAGGTATCTCCTCAGCCTTTTGACTGCAGTCCAGTCAATTCTTGGTTGGTGCACTTAATTTCCTGCTTAAGATACACACCACGTAAAAAATTAGAGGGTACACGGACCATGAAAACAGACCATATACATAAAGAAACCTATATACACCATGTATAGTTATCTATTCCAAAACTCACACCCCCCATATGAAATAGTTCTACATAAAACGTTATGCCAGAATTTATACCAAGACTACAATTCAGTAAAACCTTTTCATATCCATTAATATTTGCAATTCACCAAATATACAAATATTTTAACACAAGTAATCAATGGAACCTCCTGTGATAAATATACATACAATGATGAAACACACAGAATTTTGAGAGAGTTGTGGGAGAGATAATTTCTATTTAATGAGTCCCGAATTGAAGGTCAAATATTGTATCAAAAGTTCCTTTATGCATTTATGCTATATAATGAAAGAATAAAATATAAAAGACAATCCTTGTGGTTCCCTCAAAGTACTTATTGATCTTTACTCTCATAGATTCTTGCTCAGATTCTTGCTCTACAGGTGTCCTAGGTAGCTTTTAACCTGTTTCTTCCTGCTTAGGTAGGACTTCATCAGGAGAAATCTGCAGTGAACCAAATCACAATAATACATATATCACCTTAGCATTGAAATACCTTCAACAAAATACCATATTTACACAAAGGGAACATTTATTTCTTACTACTTACATTTATTACTTCATTAGTGCCTCTGCACCTACCAGTGGTTTCACCTTGAAACTCCTACTGATGACAGGGTTGTTCTAACCTCAAATAATGCTGCTTAATATACCATATGGCAGCTGCCAGATGTTTTTACTCCCATTAATCACCAGAATCCTTATCCAACCATCAGAGGCGTAACTAGGGAAAACGGCGCCCAGGGCAAGCACTGAAATTGCGCCCCCCCACGCCCCCCCAACATACATCTGACTGTCACGTAATCTACTCTTCCACCAGTGCCTGCCTATGCTCACATTCTGCCTGGTACAGAAAGTGATCCTCTATAAACACAAACTCAGCTATCTGGCCTCAAGCCACACCCCTGTGATTAGGGCTATTACAAAATATCTGTGTATTCAGGAGGCCATGCAATTTTGAAGGTACACCATAAATTCAAATATTAATTTATCTGAAAGTTATGCTAAAAGAGATTTGAATGTGTTTTTATATTATTCATTAGATAGCACTCTACGTGTAGGTATTTCTTCATAGTAGTCACTTAGTGCTTCCTCCATTTGTATGCCTTTCACTAAGTGACAGTGTAATGAGAAAAGCTACAGTAAGTGAAAGTAGGAGGCAGGTGTAGGAGTAGTATTGGGAGTCATTGTAAATTCTTCTTGAAGAAGGCGCTGCCAGTCTGTGAAGACAATAGTGAGCTAGATAGACCAATGGTCTGACTCAGTATATGGCAGCTTCCTATGTTCCTATGTTCTTTTTAAGTAGCCAGATATCTGGATGACAGCAGTATTCCATTAAATTTCATGGCAATTACTGTCTTTAATAAACACAGTGTTGGTAGCACTAAATCCCCACTCACTGCCATACAATCACTGCAAAGTGTAACCCTGTACTCTTTATGAATACTTCAGCCTGTGTTTAAAGCAACAAAATCACTTTCTGGGAAAATGCATCTAGCAGCAATCAGTACACATCATATTAAAACCAAGATATACTGAGCAGCACCTTCATAATTTTTAGTGACACATTTTGGGTTATAGTGGATAGATTGCAGGTTTGTATGTACATTAACTTGTGCCAGTTATGGCTAAAGAACAATCTTAAAGCCCCACAATAACTAAACCACAAAGAGACATTTGTTAATACAGGTCACATACCACTTTGTTTCCATATGTAGTTGCTTGAATATATCAATGACAAGGACACTGATATAGTAAAATAATATGAAGCCTTATAGTAAAATGATATATTTAGCTCTTATTAACTATAGTTAATGGTGGGCTATGAACTGAAGCCCTCATAAACATTGCCGCCCCGCCCCCCTTACTCCACAGTCTTACCACACTCAGCTAAGCCAGTGGAATAAACATCTATCTTCTGCCCACAGAAAGCAAGACAAGTGTTATTTTTTTAATGCTTTCCAAGCATTTAAGTTCCAGAACATGCAAGCCAGTAAAGTTTGGAGTGCTCCCTCTAGATTTATTCGAGTTTCTAAGTGCTTTTACAAATCACTGGCTGAGCTTATTTTAACCATTGCTCATGAGGTCTTAGCCCCGGTGCCTGTTTTTCATGGCAAAGCTCAGCCAAGAACAAATGAAATTAAACAGAATGCCTTGGAGCATACACAGAGTGCATTTGATCTGGGACTCAAAAATGTGTAATGCTCCCTTCCTTCTGTCCTTTACGAAGCTTCTGAAAATGTATCTATTTTGCCAGGCTTTTTATTTTTAGTGTGGGGGTGGGTGGGTTGTGTTGGGTTTTTTTGTTTGTTTATGGCTGCTCCAACAAATGCAAACACAGTTCTGCAGCAGGCAGGCTCCCTGCTTCTGCCCCCTTTCCCGCCTCTTCGCAGAAGATTTGGGAATCTAGACAGCGGGGAGCGGGTAGGTTGCTCCCTCCGCCAGCCCCTGTGCGGAATACATAGGGGCGCCGCCAGGGCTCCCTTACTTACTGCTCCTGGACTGGGCTTTGCCTCTGAGCGAGCAGCTTCTCTCTCCTGCCTCCAGCTGGAGGGCTCTCAGCGTTCCTGCCGCCTTGTCTTGTCTCCCGATGCGCCCAGGCAACCCTCACTTCTGGCTTCCATGCGACTTCCCCCCACATACAGAGTGGCTGCATTCTGCCACTCTGTATGCGGGGGGGGGGGGAGTCGCATGGAAGCCGGAAGTGATGCAACCCTCACTTCCGGCTTCCATGCGACTTCCCCCCACATACAGAGTGGCTGCATTCTGCCACTCTGTATGCGGGGAGAAGTCTCATGGAAGCTGGAAGTGAGGGTTGCCTGGGCGCCGCGGCACGTTTTTTGCATTAAAAAAATTTTTTTTAAAAAAATTTGGGATCGGCAGGGGTCATGGCAGCGCCCCCCACGTGACTAGCAAAGATGGCGCCGGGGGCACGTGCCCCCCCGCCCCCTATTGTTACGCCTTTGCCAACCATGTATCTAAATGGCCAATTCTACTAACAATCTGCACGCATGTGGAGAACGCTGACTATTTCATAGGATACACACCACTGCAGCAACATGGCCTTGTCACTGTAGCTATATAAGAAGCTTGCCAATTGCTTTTCTGTATTGGTTGCTGGTTGGTAAAAGTTCACTATCTCCATCTTGCTTCAGGAAATTTGTATCCATTGGTGTACTGACTTCGTTGGCATCTGTCAGTCCCAGGCATTCTAGAAGATCCTTTATTTTCTGCTTCTGGTTTAGAAGGAATGTCCCATCCCCTTCTCTTTCTTTTTGAATGCCAAGGTAGTAGGAAATGCTCCTGAGTTCCTTCATCTCTATTTCCTTATTCAGGTGCTGTACAACCTTGTGGCTGTCTTGCATGAGTCAGGATGGAAGTGCCTCATCGTAGTCTTCATCATATCTTTTGGCTGCTAGTCTTGGAGTCCTGTACATCCCCTTCTGCATCTTGTTTGATTTTAAAGACCCATTTGCATCCAACAGTCTTTCTTCCAGCAGATAGTTTTTGTTTTTTGTTTTTGTGCAGAAATTTCTTGATTTTTGTTTTTGTGCAGTTTTTGTTTTTGTGCAGAAATTTCTTCTTCTGCAGCTTTCCTCCATTTCTCAGCCTTTTGGTTTGGCATCTTTTCACAGGGTCATATCTAGGGAAAATAGTGCCTAGGGCAAGCACTGAAATTGCGCCACCCCGTCCAAACATCTGACACCCATCTTTCAGATAACTTTACCATAAAGTTATGGTGCCCCTTAAGTGCCTCCTTAATTATATCTTCAAAAGGATCCATGTACAAGAACAGTCTACATGACTAGGTACAGACACAGTTCCACTAGATCAAACTATTCCCATTCACATGCGATTGCATCGTTTCTTACCACTGCACTCAAACTAAGCTACTTTACCATGAAGCCCCTTAGTTCTGCATAGATACCATAACATAACCCACAAATGCTGCATCAGAAATTATGCAAGGAGACAAGGAGAAGCTGGGCTTGCTTAGCTGGAAAAAGAAATGTGATTAACACACATCTTTGTGCATGTTTGGAAGGAATAAGCTACACATTACATATACATGCACAACATAGAGCCCATATGCTTTTGCAATCCCTATAAGCTAGGGGTGGTGGTCCATATACACTGTTATCCCTACGTGCCACCATGCAACGCCATACCTGTCAATGGAAAAAATTCAACAATATCAGCATCTATTTTGCAAGGCTATAATTATGGTGTTTCCTTCATCCCTGTACTGGAATCCTTTCTCAGACATCCAGTAATCCTCCCTGGGAGGCTAACTATGTGACACATACATCAGTAGTATTATATACATACCTGGGAGGAGCCTAAGTAAGGGCAAGTGAAGCCACAGACTAAGTAAGGGCAAGAAGTATGGGCAAAGTGAAGTCAGAGACTAGTAAGGGCAAGACGTCACCAAGCCCCGCCCACTGAAGGGCAAGCTGTCATCAAACCCCTCCCACGGAAGGGCATGACATCACCACAGCAGGGAGGAGTTGTAAACCCTCCAGAGAACATGCCCAGGCATGCCCAGAGCCTCCTGTACATTGAGCCCTACCCACCTGACCTGTGAGGACCAATAGGAAGGAGGTCCCACCCTGCGTGTCATTGTGCTCTTATTGGTTGATAAGGGATACTGGTGGATATAAGTAGCATGCTCGGGTGTAGGTTCCTGCAGAAGGGACCATTGTACAGTTTTGCAGAGAGAATGTCTGATTACAGGACACCCTTACGCCCCATGACCCTACCTTTACCGATGGCACCTGTGAAGCCTAGAAGGGGTCGTTCCAAATATGGTTTAATGAGGAGCCTCTCCTACTCTCCACCCTCGAGCCTGAAAAATGGACTAGATCTGGACTCCTGTGCCACTCCTGAAGGTGTGCCTGTGGAAACGGAGAACAGAGACCCTCAAGAAGTAGAGTGGGAATCTGAGAGCCGAGAACCACCAGTAACAGCCCTAAAGCAGAGAAACGTGAGTTCATCATCATCAGATTCTGAAACAGAAGCTCCTGTGAAACCAAAGCTGCGTAGGAAAAAGCAACGGGTTAGGAGCAGACCCCACTTTGATTGGTGTGATGAGCAATGTTGTGATAGTTCATGTGGGGAGTATACTTATTCTGATGAGTGTGGGTGCGGATCTGAGCAGTGGTCATCCAGGCCAAGGGTATCCTATCGTTTGCTCAAATGCTGCAGTTCGAGCGAAGATTGGTCATCATGTGAATGTGAGACGCCGAGTCCTAGCCAGAATCATTACTCTTATTGTAGGGCTGTGTGTTTCACATCAGCATCTGAGAGTGAGGAGGATGTCACTGATGGATGTGTACTTACAATACCTGCAGAGAAAACAGCAGCTGAGGAGCAGGACGAATCGGTTGAAGAACCATCTATGGGAACTGGACCCCAAGAGTCTGAAGAGGCGATTGTGGAACCTGAGGGGAGAGAACGAGTACCCCCCAATCCCAGAAACGTGAGTTCATCATCCTCAGATTCTGAAACAGAAGCTCCTGTGAAACCAAAGCTGCGTAGGAAAAAAAGGGTGAATAAGAAGCATCAGCTGAATAAGGGTGCTGATGAGTGTGGCTCCCTATCTTTCATGTCAAACAGGCCTTGGGAGTACCGGTGTGCCGATCAGCGTTGTTGGATGTGCGACGATTGTGAGACACCATGGCCATCCAGCCCTACAGAGGCTTACTTAAGGGATGTAAGCGTTACATCAGCAGCCGAAGGTGAGGAGGAATGTATGGATAGTGGTATGGTTACCAAGGCCATGCCTGAAGAGCTAAATGAAAATGTGGAGGTTCCCAAGATGGTGAGCCACATGCCTTTTATTGTGTATGATTAGTTTGTTTTACTTAATGCCCTGTTTTATTAAAGTGTTGTCCCCTCTTATTTGTACAGGCCAGGAACTTTGAGAACATGCATCTTGGCGATGTCAACCTTTCCTGTATCACATGTGTCTGTGCTGAAAACGATCAATAAAAGAATTTTGTTTGAAAAAATGTGTGTTCATACCTGTGTTAAGTAGCACCATGGCGGAACATGAGAAAATCCTAAAGAAAATATATTACACACCAGGGAACGTAGGGAGCTACGGTGGTGTAGAACCTCTATATCAAGAGGCCAGGCAGAACACTAAGCTGAGTAAAAGACAAGTTAAGACATGGCTGTCAGAGCAGGATGCTTACACACTGCATAAACCTGCGAGGATACATTTTAAAAGAAACAAGACGGTTGTTTCAGGGGTTGATGTACAATGGCAAGCCGATCTAGTGGACATGCAACAATTTTCTAAATACAACGATGACTACAAGTACATATTGACAGTTGTGGATATTCTATCTAAATACGCATGGTGTGTACCTCTAAAAGACAAAAAGGGCAGGGAAGTGGCCAGGGCTTTTTAAGCTATTTTCAGTGAAGGCCGAAAACCTAGAAAGCTCCAGACGGACAGAGGGGGTGAATTTTTAAATAAGACAGTAGGGGCCCTATTAAAGGAACAAGAAATACACCATTTCGTCATGAACAATGATGTCAAAGCTGCTGTGGTTGAGCGGTTTAACCGAACACTAAAAACACGAATGTGGAGGTTTTTCACAGCTCACAATACCTTCAGATATATCGATGTTTTACCGGAACTCATAAAGAGCTATAACCACAGTTTTCACAGAACCATACAAAACAGGCCTGTGGATGTTAAGCCTTCCAATGAGTTGGCTGTATGGAAAACTGTTTACGGTAACACTAGCCACAAAAAAGCCAAGACTCTTACGCTAAAAAAAGGTGATCATGTCAGGATTTCAAAGATTAAAGGAAGGTTTGAGAAAGGCTATGAACAGAACTACACCACAGAATTCTTTATAGTGGACCAAGTCATCAGAAGAAGGGAAAGACCTGTTTACCTGTTAAAAGATTACATGGGGGAGGCGGTTCACGGCAGCTTCTATCCGGAAGAAATGCAGAAAGTTAAAGAGGGGGCGGACAAGGTGTACAGGGTTGAAAAAATTATTGATACAAAAGGACGTGGAAGAGTAAAACAACATTTAGTGAAGTGGGCAGGTTGGCCTGATAAGTTCAACAGCTGGGTGCCTGCTTCAGATCTATGCAAACCGGTGTAGAATGGCAGGCAGAGGGTTTTCTGTTACTCTGCCCAGTAATGCCAGCCATAAGACCTTCCCACAGAACACTAGTTCTGCCTACACTATCCAATTAGCAAAGCCCCTGGATCTTCCTGGAGAGTGGGAAGTGGGCCTCGCTGAGATACAGTACCCGCACAGCTGGAACACTATTACGGAGGAGACACCCTTTGAATATACCAGGTGGCCAAGGATGCGGCTCTTCACTGTACGAAAGGGGTATTACCCAAGCATTACAGATTTGGCTGACAATATTAATGAAATCGCAAGCACCAAGGCAGCCATGGAGGGTACGACCCTGAAATATGACCCTGTGAATTCATATATACAGATCGATGGTCGTGACAATTCTTTTGCTTTTTCAGCGGAAGCAGAATTAGCCCACATATTAGGACTCCATCCTGACACACCTACCAAAATATTCCCTTTCCCTGCAGACATAACTGGGGGGTTTAACACGCTGTTTGTTTATACAGACATTGTGGAACATCAGATAGTGGGAGACCACTATGTGCGCCTTTTGCGGAACGTACCCCTACAAGGGAAAAATGGGGAACGTGTTACCATTGTCTACGATAAGCCCCACTATATCCCAGTGAGCAAAAACCACATCAACACGATAACAGTAGAAATAAAGAACGACCCAGACCGGAATGTATCATTCCGTTTCGGCAAGGTGATTGTGAAGCTGCACTTTCGGCCCCAGAGAGGTGCGCAGTTTTTTAAAAAAAATTAAAAATGCCAACTCTGAAAAGTTATGGGGATCCCACCCTTTACAAAAACTATTACAGGGCCCAGGCAGGAAGGGCCCTCACCAGTTATGCGGGCACACCTGTCATGTATGGTGCCGGCATAGGTGGTATATTCCGGCGCCTATTCAGGATGGCAGCACCCCTTTTGATAAAGGGGTTGGGGATCCTTAAACCACACTTTAAAACAGCCGCCCAAGGTATTGCTAAAGACGTTGCTAGTCACATCACTCAAACAGTTGTGAATAGGATGGCCCATAACCCAACCACCTAAAGAGGATCAGGGCTCATGTATATCAAGAGAAAACGAAAAGCATCACGTGTGCAACTAAAGGGACCTCCCTGTCCTCTTAAAAGAAAAGCTGTGAGACAGCCGAAGGCTCATAAGCGTAAATGTGGCCCTAAGAGGAAGAGGAGAGGCTCCGCCGGGGATATCTTTTAAAAACACACAATGGCTTTTATACATAGCAGCTCTGAAGAATGTGTTAAGTCTGAACTGGACCTGTTTCAAATTGCTCTGACGCAAACCAGTATTGAAAGAAGCGTGTATGTTGAAGTGCCACCCTTAACAGCTCTGGCAGACAATGCCCCTTTGGATTTCTTTATTGCAGGGGCAGGGGATTTTTACATGGACTTAAATAACACGCTTCTATACATGTGCTGTAGAATTGTCAATGAGGATGGAACGGCTCTTGCCCAGGATGCAGCAGTAGGGCTAGTGAATTACCCTATTGCGACCCTGTTTAGCCAGGTGGATGTAACCCTGGGAGACCGTCTTGTCAGTCAGAGCAGCAGTACCTATCCCTACAGGGCTATCATCAAAATGCTGATGAATTACAGCGAGAACACCCTAGCCACCCAATTCTCAGCAGGTTTATTTTATAAGGACACGGCCGCCCATCAGGACGTCCGAAAGTTGGATGGCGAAAATTCTGGATTTATAGAAAGGGCCGCCTTTACGGCTAGAAGCCGGAAGGTAGACCTGCTGGGGTGTCTTCATGCAGATCTGTTTTTTCAAGAAAAACTACTGTTAAATGGTGTAGATGTGAAAATTAAGCTAACACGCAGCAAGGATGCATTCTGTTTGATGGCTGATGGGGCTAACCCCCAATACAAGTTGCAGATAGTGTCAGCTTCTCTCTTTATCAAGAAATGTTACCTGAACCCTGTTGTGCGTTTAGCACATGCAGAGGCTTTGCTCACAGCCAATGCGAAATACCCTGTGGACCGTGTGAGTATGAAAGTGTTTAGCATTCCGATTGGAAGTCGTGTCAGCAATTAGGAAAATTTATTTTTAGGACAACTACCCAAAACTGTCATAATTGGTTTTGTGGATAATGATGCCTTTAGCGGAACATTCTCTAAGAACCCCTTCAATTTCAAGCATTATGAAATTAACTTTGCATGTTTTATATGGACAGCACCCCTGTGCCCATGAAGCCGTACCAGCCTGACTTTCAAACCGGTAATTGTGTCCGTGAGTACATGGGCCTTGCGCAGGCCACTGGTAAGCATCTGGAAGATAGAGCACTGCTCATTAACAGGGAAGAATATAGGAAGGGCTACACACTGCTAGCTTTTGATCTGACTCCAGACCAAGAATGTGGGGGTCACTATTCCCTGATTAAAACCGGGAACCTGAGAGCAGAAATACGTTTTGCCAGACCCCTACCGACAACAATCAACATGCTTGTGTATGCAGTATTCGATAATCTCATAGAGATAAATCACAGGAGGAATGTGCTGTTTGACTATATGTGAAATGGATAGCATACAGTTAACGCGTGTGTTGTCTGTAAGCCCCTGCTCCCAAAAGACCTTCTTTGGAGTTTTTCCTAATGATGGGTTGCCGAGAAAAAGACTGCTACAAAGACCGTCCGGTCTAGTGGTGAACACGCATCCTTCCAATCAGGCCGGAGAGCATTGGCTTGCCATTTACTTAACAGAGGACAACCGGGGAGAATTTTTTTATTCTTATGGACACCGCCCAAATCACCCTCTGTTTCCCAAAACCATCATGAATTTCCTAAGAAAAAATGCCAACCAGATAATCTTTCAACAACGTCAGCTACAAGCTTCAGATGCCGTGACATGTGGCTACCACTGTGTGTTTTTTCTGCAACAGAGGAGTAAGGGGTTAACATTTAAACAGATTCAAGAATTGTATTCTGAGGATTTAGAAAGAAATGACCAAATGGTGGAGATGTATGTTAAGAAAAAGAAATGCATACCTAGACATGCCCCAAATTATTTCCAAAACACCCAAGTCTGTGGATCTTGTACTGATTTTCACAGAACAATAAAGTAAGCCTTGAGGCTTAAAAAGAAAAAAGAAAAAGAAAAAGAAAAAAAGGATATGTGTGCTTGTGTCTTCCTTACCTGCAAAAACAGCAACTACCAGCTGGAAAAAAATATATATATATATTTCAGAGAAAAATTTTATTTGTCACATTATGTAACAGGTTACAACTGGAGCCAGTGAGTTCTCAAGGGTATTTTAGGAGTCCGGGGTGTAGGAGTTAAGAGTAGAGGGCTAGCTCTAGGGGTAGGATTCTTCACATGCTCCAAAAACTCCCTGCTGGTAGGGTTTCCTGCAATAGAGGTAGGGACATTTAACTCTGCCAAACCGCTCATGAACAGATCCCAGCCTTTAGGGAAATGTTTGGGGGGCAGTGCATGAACTTGGGTGAATGCTTTGATCAGGTCAACCATGTTGGAACCTTCAACAGCAGCACCTTTATAGACAAAACGACCCCTCTCATCCCACGCTGTAACTGGAGCATTATGCCTCAGCTTGTTTAACAAAATCTTTGCTGGGTTCCTACAACGCACAGGTAAAGTGTCCAAGATTTCCTGAAAGGAGGGATCCGGGGTTTGTGGACCTTCAGCAGCAGGCAGCTCGGGTTGGGGTAGAAACAGGTTTAGTTTTCCTTTCTCTTCATCACCCTTTCTTATGTGGGTTAAATATTTTTGAAGTAGAGCTTCATAGAGTTTAGCTTTTTCATATTCTGTTAAACCTGTCCTCTGAAGAACCCCTTGCATTTCAGCGTCTAAAGCATAGATAGCACCAGTCCTGATGTTTTCCTCCTTGGGAAAATTAGTCTTTAAAACTTCTAATTGACTTTTAGGAACCAAGAACATTTTTTCAGCGTGTTCCATTAGCATCTAGTTAGAAGACCCGTTATCAGAGGAATGGCAATGCTTAAGAGAGGAGCAATAAATCCCCCAGATTGTTTTACAAGCAGCTTCTTTTTTCTTAGAGACACACGTTTGTTACTCAGGTTTTTAATTATGCTGCGCCTTCTTCTTAGTAAGCTCACCTGTCTTGGGGATAAAGGAATGTTCCCTTTCAAGGTGTTCAATGCTATCTCTGATATAGCAGCAATTAGGTCATCAGATGCTGAGCATAAAATGGCTTTTCTCTGCTTTGGTGGAGTTTTAATAATAAGTTTTAAGAGGGCAAGATTTCTCTTCAGGCATTTAGACATGATGTCCCTCAGAGGAGGCCTGGTTGTAATATGTGTCACCAAAGATTAAAGACCTCCCCTTTTGTATCCGGGCTGTACTTTCTTCATGGTGTACACCACTGGCCAGTCAGGAGGGAAAAGGCCACTTCTGAGCCTGTAGGATTCTGGGGTTTCAGGATTTAAATCCACAACCAGATAACCATAGGGCTTTTGAGTAGCATCAGCGTATGCCTCCATGAAATATCTGGCATTGCCTGGTAAAATTTGACGTGCCAGAGTTACAATCTGTAACTTATCCCTAGGATTTTTGAAGAGCACCATATACTTAGCATTAAGGCTTATGGTACGTGCGGCTTTTCCTTTACAGAATACATTTTGTGTAATGAAAAAAATACTCAGGTTCCGGTGGTGAACCTATTGCGTAAACCCCTTTTCAATCTGACTGTTGTCAGAACAAGAAGCCATAAGGTCATCCAGTACAAGAAAGCAGTTTTTATTGGGGGGGTAACAGCTCATCATCTGTCAGCTGCAAGGGTATACCCTCCACAAAGGTAATGATTGGATATTTACAGGCCAGTTCTTTATACAGAGGCTGCCAACAGGCATAACACCATACAATTTTATCAGGAACAACAGATAGGACAGAGTGAGCATTGTCCAACATGTTTTTTTATAAAAAAACTTTTGCCACAGTTACTAGGACCAGCCAGAATGGCTGAGAAGGGGTGCTGCCAGCGGGTATCCATTTAAAAACCGTAAGGCACTGTTTTAAACCCGTTAACAATGACACGTTTGTCAAAAACAACCCTCTGTGTTTTCCTTAGAGTTTTTGTTTCGAGCGTCCACTGCTTTTTGTTCCTTACTATACCTTTCTGTTCCACTACAATCTCACGCGGAGGGTCCTCACCAGCAGTGTAGGCAAAGACAAGATCTTTGAGAGTGTCAAAATTAATTTTTTGATTATTTGCATAATTCAAAGTTATTCCTTTCACTTTTACACAGGTATCGCCCCCAGACAGCTTGTACCCATAAGATTTAGGACCGGTGCTCACGAACTCAGTGATGTATTGATCTGAGGGAAGCTCGCTGGTTAGCTCCCCTAAAAAATCACTGAGGGGTGGGTTGTACAAACCTTCACGGCTTACAAATATCACAGAATCTGTATCGTGGTATAAACAGCGGTCTTGCAGTTTGTGTAACAGTTGGTACAGCTCTAGACGGCCGTAGGCTGTTGTAAAACAGGCTAGGAAAACATTGGTGGTACCTGAGGTTGTTATGCGGTCTTGGGTATGTTTCCAACAAACACAGCATGTGTCATCATCAATAAACTCACACATTGAAACCTCATACTTATTTGAAAACAGATAGTGAAAAAACATATCAGGGTCCCTCAGAATGGATGTGTTAGGCAGGTTTGTTCTCTGAGCAAACTTACCCCACAAAGAATTTAAAAACAATTTGGCAATTTGACGCTTTGTAGGGTTGACATCAATCTGATCCTGGCGCAAGAGCACTCCTTCTCTTTTATGGTAATCGCGGATGTATTTCTCTTTATCCTCCGCACTAACACACCACTGGGGAAACCCCGATGCTTCCTGCTTCTGCCTGAGAAAGGTATTGATATAACCTGTGAAGAGTTTGTCAGATTTTTTTTCAAAATGCCACACCTCATCGATTTTCACAACGTTATACCCCCTGGCCATAGCCTCCATCAGTTCGACTGTACACCATGTACCAGTAAGCGCCTGCTGCTCATTCGTGTGTTCACATTCTTCCAACTGTTTGGTAGTTGCACAAGTCATGCATAGAGGGAATATGAGTTTCCCATCCACCTTGACGGGTACTACGGGGGAAAAAAGTCCCCGGGGTGTGTAGACCTTCACTTTGGCTAAGCCAAAATAGTCAGAGAGGGGTCCAAAGTTCTCATAAATGATTTTGGGATGCCCCAGAGGGTACTCTCTCTGTTTCATAATAAAAGGATACAGGCTGGTAAAATCCCTATAATGGATCTGTTCATCCCTCTTTGCTTTGTAATATAAGCTAACACAGCCGGTCCTACCCCCGAATAATGCATCCCTGGGCTGCAGAGGCTCTGGAAACTGCTGCTCTGCCAAGAAACTCTGCACTTCTGCAGAGGTTCTTAGGATGTTATTCCACTCATGCTCCCATATAGATCTGACTTCAAAACCCATCTTCTTTAGCACAGCTGCTTTTCTTTCTGTACCATTGTGAAGAAATTCATATGTTTTGGCCAGCAGGGGGTGCTGGGCCTGTGAATCATAACACTGGGGACAGCCATGCCAAAAGCATCCATTAAACTCAAAGGCTGTCTTCTTACCCTCTATGACAGCATAGCCATCGAGGTAATACTCTTTGGCTTCATCTTCAACATACCTTAGGTTTCTGGGGATTACAACTTTAAATTCCCCACCCTTCAAAGCATGCTGAATATCTATCTTTTCCTTCTGCTCTATATATGCCAACTACTGAATAGAGGGTGTGGAGAATCTTTTACACTGCTTGTGATAATTATCTGGAGAGGGTATGGCAATCCTGCCCTCCTCAAGAAACTTGTAGCGATACATTTTTAAGAACACACTAGCCAAGGTGAGGTATTGAAAAGGATCAATACCCACACACTCAAAGACCCATTTCTTACCCTTGCGCACAGGAACGGTTCGGAGGGTCATCTCTATGAGCTCATGTCTATATTTTGTACAGGCCTGCATTAAGATGTTTACATCTTGATGACAGTAAGAGGCCAGTTCCTTCTGCAAGTCAAAGGTGTTTGACTTGTTCTGTTCATACCAAGCCAGGAACGCTGACCTTTCACTGGGCATCATTCTGTCAAAACCATAATGTATGGGGTCAGGCATTTCCCCTACATATTCCCAATTTTCTTCTGTATTAAAGAAGTGGGGAAAATATCCTTTAGCCTCTTGGAAGCCCATGGCTTTGGGTAACTTTGCCAGGGCCATTGGTAAATGACATAGGGAGTCCAGAAATTTTATACCCAATCTTTTGATAGTTATACATATCAGCTTGCCACCTTGAGTAATCAAATCAACATCAAACCGTTCCTTGAGTATCCCCCCCTAGGATTAGATAGGCATCATATCCATGAAAATTATGGCATATGAAATGGGTTTTCTTGAAACTCAGGTCTGAGGTAAATGTCCGAATAAAGTCCTTTAGACAGGTGTCTCCCTTAAATTCCCAACTCTCACCAGCGGGCTTCCATTTCTTTTTAGGAACAGATTTCACTGTTTCCTCTTTAAAAGCTTTTGCTACAATTAGATTCGGTATATGTACCCCACTTTCCTGTCTACATTCACAATCATAAAAGACATATCTGATGGATAGTTTAGGTTGCTTAATTTTTCCTAGGTAGCAGTCATGATTTTCAATATCTCCCTCAAAATAGTCATAACAGGTATGGCACTGTTTCCCTTGACACACCCTTTTAGATTCATGATTTAAATCTACATAATGATCACACTTTGAACATAATATTCTCAGAGTGCAATCTACCTTATCCTCTGATGCAAGTTTTTCGTGTATGGTTGGACAGGCCTTGGATCTGCACTGGAGTTTGCATGTGGGGCACCTGTGTATTCTCCCTACTTTTTTAGGGCACTCTTTTCTCAAACAGCGCCGACACGTGTACATACAATCATGTGTGTGAGAATAGGGTGTACTACATATCTGACAAAAGTTTCTGGACCCAAAGAACCCACCAATATTCTTAATCCCATAATAGTGATCATTGTACAGCAGCATGTGGCAGGTGTCTGTGTAGTTCTGCTCATCAGTTTTAAAAATCCCCCACTTAGTGCCATTCCAGTGAACAACGGGTATCTTGACCTGTAAATACTGTTCAACAGCTGACACATCAGTTAGGGAAACCTTTTTCTGATGTGACCAACCAAGGTCCATGTGCATTTTCTCAGCATCAGCTATTATTTGTTCAAGTGTAGGACTATTTGACATGAGGGCTAGCACGCCACCGGCAAAACAGAGATTGGTACCTTGTATATGAGCATCAATCAAATGTTGTTGTTTTCTCTCTATGATAGAACTATAAGGGATGGTCATTATGGATCTTCGGGCGCCCCCTTCTGGAGGGTTTACTATTACAACATTTAACCTTAAAGTATCATCCCCCCAGATTTCAGCATAACTTTGGAGTAAGTTGCTAATGGCTGTTAAGTATTCCTCAGCATTTAACTCATTCCTGTTTCTTCTGAACATAAACAGTGGATTATTCAGGCGGTCACCCTGTAATCGGAGTTGAACATAATCATTGGGGCCTATCACCCTATTTACAGTGTCTAATAGACTCTGAATGGCAGTGTGTATGCCCGCAATGGCTTCATGATAGGAGCGTGCTCTATGTAAATTCACAAAACGAAATTCAAAATACATTTCACGGGCTCTGTAGCGGTTGTTGAGCCTTTCCCAATTCCTGATAGGCTCTAAGTACACATCCCCACCTTCACCATCATCAGTGTCTGAGTGGTAACTCACAACTGAATCAACAGTGTTCTGTGTTTCAGGGAGAGTTTCTGCTTCTGTTTCTGTAGATTGTACAGAATCAGAATCAGTTTGTGTATCAGAGTTTAGTGTCCTACCCCCTCCCCACTGTGTGGCAAATGTAGTTTTGCTATAGGGATACATCAGTTCATTTTTAATTTATTTCAGAAAGTCAGCCATGCCAGGCAGATTGTATCTTCTGACATCTCCTTCCAGAAATTCTGTTATGCATGATTGGTACTGCTTGAACCTCGTGACAATTTTCTGCTTCTCTGTGATGCTGTTTTCATTTTCTGTTATCTTGCGGCTCAACTGAGTTAGACGTTCACCAGCTTCGATTAGCTCCTTTGCAAATATGAGCACCTGGGCTTGGTCAGGCCGCTGTTGCACAGCATCACCAGCAAGTTCTAAAGTCAAGAACACATACACAGGTATTAGAAAACTATAAGCCCTAACTCCCACACCCCTGCTACTGATATAAGTCTTATCACTTTTTAAAAACTAATACACCTGGGGATCTCCAAAACTCATAATTATGTGTTAAGGTTGCTACCCAAGGTATTACAGGGGCTGGGGTTCTAATACATAGATCACTTACCCGATTCCTCATGTTCCTGTTTTTTTTATTTCTTCACAGGAGGAACTCCTTCTGACTGATGAGCTATAAACAAGAACAAAGATACATACGTTTATTCCTCAAGACCTTATAGCTTAGGAATATATTTATTTATACAGGTCTATGACTGTTGCTTGTGTCTATCCTGTTTCTTTTTAGATGGTGATCCCTTTGGGGACAGGGTTCCATCTCATTTATTTATTATTTCTCTGTGTAAACCACCCTGTGCACTTTTTGGAAGGGTGGTATAGAAATGGAATGAATAAATTTATTAGGGATTAATATTTTGTATCTCTTACGTTGGCCAAGATGTCTTCTTTTCAAAGCTCTTTTCACTCTCCCTCCTTCAGAGGTACCAGGCTCCCCTGTGTTTAAAAATAAATAAAATATTGTTACACAGAGCCTATGTGTTTCATCATTGTGTTAGTTAGGGTTTTTATTTTCTTACCTGGAAGCTCCTGTACGCTATTGTTAACACCAGAACCCTCAGCTACCTGGTTAACTGTGGAGAGAGTGCGAGAGGGAGATTCTCTGTTAACCTGTTTGCAACTGCATAATTATAAACTATCATAGAGTGAAAAGTTACTTGCCTTTGCATCCCTTTGCAGAGACCTTGGGCTTACCTATAATCAGAAGAATGGATAGAAATTATATACATTTACACAGAGTCTATAACATATATGTTTCACCAGCATTGTGTTAGTTAGGGGTTTTTATTTTCTTACCTGGAAGCTCCTGTACGCTATTGTTAACACCAGAACCCTCAGCTACCTGGTTAACTGTGGAGAGAGTGCGAGAGGGAGATTCTCTGTTAACCTGTTTGCAACTGCATAATTATAAACTATCATAGAGTGAAAAGTTACTTGCCTTTGCATCCCTTTGCAGAGACCTTGGGCTTACCTATAATCAGAAGAATGGATAGAAATTATATACATTTACACAGAGTCTATAACATATATGTTTCACCAGCATTGTGTTAGTTAGGGGTTTTTATTTTCTTACCTGGAAGCTCCTGTACGCTATTGTTAACACCAGAACCCTCAGCTACCTGGTTAACTGTGGAGAGAGTGAGAGAGGGAGATTCTCTGTTAACCTGTTTGCAACTGCATAATTATAAACTATCATAGAGTGAAAAGTTACTTGCCATTGCATCCCTTTGCAGACGGCTGCCCCTGTTTTGCAGAGACCTTGGGCTTACCTATAATATAGAAAAAAGGATAGAAATTATATACATTTACACAGAACCTATAACATATATGCTTAAACAGCATTGTGTTAGTTAGGGGTTTTTATTTTCTTACATGTAAGATCATCATCATCTGTGATAATGATCTCTGGTAATTCCACTTGTACTTGGTTGGCTGTGAAGAGAGGGAGATTATTTGTTAAACTAATAGCCTATAACATATATACATCATCAATGTGTTAGTTAGGACATGTTACCTAACCTGTAAGATCTTCATCTGTGATAAGGAGCTCAGGCAAATCCTCTGGTACTTGTTTGACTGTTAAGAGAGAGGAAGATTCTTTGTTAAGCTGTTTGTAACTGTTTGATCCTAATAAGAATAATGAACATATGTGTTTCTTACCCTAAAACAGCTGCTTTCTTTTCACACTTCCTGCTGAGGTATTTGATTTGGCTAAAATCAGAACAATATACAGTTACTCGGGGTCTATCACATACACATGTACAAATCTAGCTCCCAGATATAGGATATATAATTACTACTATTTACACTGTGCCCTGTGAGCTTGAGCTTCTGGTTCTTGTTCTGGTTCCGGTCCTTCTGCTTCAGAAGGGGGAGTTAAGGGTTCATACATGGGTGAATTAGACCGCTGTGTAAGTATAAAGTCATCTATAGAAGACAGAAAATATATATAAACTTACTAATACACGTGATTCACAAATATGTGATAATAATACCTATTAATTATGATCAATACCTGCTGAATCATAGTCTGATGTATCCATATTTCTATGTGTAGCTGCATAAGCAAGCTGTTCCTGTGCCATATATCTACATGGATGGCTAGAATATATCAAAAGAATTAATTGTAATTACTTTTATGAATTGTATGTACTTTATTTAAGCACATACATAATGTATGTTTAACTATTCAAAAAAAAAAAAAGAACTCTGAGGGAATAGTTTAAAAGAGCGGTTTGAACTGAACAGGGGATTTGAAATACAAGAATTATATATATAAATCATTTAAAACAGAGAGAAGAAGAGAGAGAGCACATGTGGGGGGGAGGGAGGAGGAGGGTTGTGGAGGAATAGCACATGGTAGGGTCAGAGCACATGTGATTGCATGAGAGCACATGTGGTGGTGGGGTGGTGGGGTAGCATGTGTTTGGTTGAGAGTACATTGTTGGGGGGGCGTTTGAGGCATGCTGGAGGAAGCAGTGACAAGGCTTGGGGGGGTGTAAAACGGTCAGAGAAGAGGGTATAATGACAATAATTGAGTGAAAAAGGGTTTCTGAGGCAGAGAGAGGGGTTTGAAATACATGAAGAACATAGAACACTATTAAACATAATCATTATTATTGTAAGCTTAAATAAAAAGCATGGCTTCAAGGCAGGAATAGTTTAAAAGAGCGGTTTGAACTGAACAGGGGATTTGAAATACAAGAATTATATATATAAATCATTTAAAACAGAGAGAAGAAGAGAGAGAGCACATGTTGGGGGGGAGGAGGAAGGAGGAGGGGTGTGGAGGAATAGCACATGGTAGGGTGAGAGCACATGTGATTGCATGAGAGCACATGTGGTGGGGGGTAGCACGTGTTTGTATGAGAGTACATTGTTGGGGAGGGGGGTGGCGTTTGAGGCATGCTGGAGGAAGCAGTGACAAGGCTTGGGGGGTGTAAAACGGTCAGAGAAGAGGGTATAATGACAATAATTGAGTGAAAAAGGGTTTCTGTGGCAGAGAGAGGGGTTTGAAATACATGAAGAACATAGAACACTATTAAACATAATCATTATTATTGTGAGCTTAAATAAAAAGCATGTGCTTTTAAAACATTCTTAACTATTTAACATTTAACTAATAAAAACATTTAACTAATAAAAAAAACCAAAACTCTGCGGGGAAATTTTAAAAGACAGAACATGTGCTTTGAAAGGCAAGGAGAAGACACTTTAAACAATTCCTTAATTATAGAAAGCTCAGTTCTGAAATATATTTAAAATCACCATCAGCCCATACTTTAAAATAGTCTTAACTATTAATACTTAAGCACATGCTTAACTATTAATAATAATAATAATAATAAAAAACTCTGAGGGGAGATTTTAAAAGACAGAACATGTGCTTTGAAAGGCAAGGAGAAGACACTTTAAACAATTCCTTAATTATAGAAAGCTCAGTTCTGAAACATATTTAAAAATGTAACGGCTCAGCAAGGCTGAGCACATGGTCATAAACTGATAAGAAAAAATGGCCATGTACTTACCTCCTGTTGATTCTTTGGGGGGTCTTTGTGGAGAGAAAGAGGAAAAATTCTGGTGTAGCACAAGCATTTAACCCCCCAGGGGGGTTCACGTCAGAAAGGGCTGGGCACCCTCTGGATTGGTCTGCATAAACCCTATAGAATATGCACCAATAGCTATTGAGGGGTACAGAAAAACGTATCCTTGTTCTCAGAACATACGGTTTTTTCTTAGAAAACCAAGGATGGGGTGAAATTTCTATTGGTCTGCATAGCTGCTCTATAGAAAACTAGCCTATAGTAAACCTACAGCATTGACCATCCCTCTCTAACTCCCACCCCATCCCACCCCCTTCTTACACACAGAGACCCTCCGGGTCTTATCTAATTCTTACACATTTTTAATTATGACCGTTTTTTGATACCAGAACCCTGGCGGTTTTTTTGAATACCAGAACTGTTTAAAAAAATGCCTCTTTATTTACAGAGAAACCCAATGTAGATTTCTCTAACCAGAAATGTAGATTTCTCTAGCCAATGTAGATGTCTTTAATTAACGTCTATGTGTTACTTGCATGCTATGCTCAACAGGAACGGAGTTTTTCTGTTAGGTCTTATCTTATGACTGCTGCTTTAACTTCAGAAAGAATGGAGACAAGCTCCATTTTCTCTCTCTCTGAATCATTTTTTATTTTTCAGAGAAAGCCAAGTGTAGATTGCTAGCCTTCTCTAACATCTACAGGACAGTAATTTTGATGCCTTTAATTAGTATGTGTGTGTGTGTTAATTGCTAATCCCACCCAGCTGTCATGCTTTTTGGCTAACAGGGCTGATTTAAAATACAGCCTCCCCCCCAGCCCCCCCTCCTTCTCGCACACAGACCAGCACATAGGCTGCTGTCTTATCTCCTGACAGCAGCCTGCTCCCCCCACCACCCTTCCAGCACTCATGAATGCAGGGAGACAGACAGCCATATTTTTTAGCTCAAAAATCATTATCTTTATTGAGGTGGTAGAGACTTCAGAAATGTTTTATACTCTTTTTCTTGTATCACATTATTCACAAAAAAATACAATTCCATATCTCCCGGCCTCAAAATATTGTCCAGAACATTCCGTGGATTATCAGAAGTATACAGTTTAGTAAAAATAATTAAAGATTCGTGGACTATTTCCTCGGTCAGAACCAGACATTTTACTGCAAACCCTAAACACACAAGTAGGTGAAAAAATGATTTAAGACACAATTTAGAACAGAGCTTCTTAATAAATGTAGCAATTTGATTCTCAGAGTAACGTAAGCAGTCATGCGCTTCTTGACCCGGGGCACGAATGCTGCAGCCAGAACAGGCATCCCTGGCATAAGACCTCAGGCAATAATTCATAATTCCATAGATAACAACTCTCACAAGTTTTTTCATAGCCCCTCTACGCCTCGCTGGGGCAATATAAGGTTCTTCATTGATATTCAGACCCAAGAATTTCTGCATTGCTTCACAAGAAGGCTTCAGACTTTTCAAAAGGGCTGAATTCTAAAGGGAGACAAAAAAAGACTATTAGTTTAATGTCATTTTTCACACACACACACAGCTTCAAAACCTAGCCTGTAAAATATATTTACCTGTGGCTCAGCTGCCATGGTTGCCAGGATCTCTTGCCATATTTCCCTTGTCTCAGCTTGTTCTTCAGCATAGGTTTTCACAGGAGGTCCTTCATCATCTGAACTGGTGCTAATAGAGCGTTTTCTTGGCTTAGGTGTAGAATCTGGCTGATTTGTTGCCAAATTAGGGCTCTGAGGAGATTCCATAATCAAACCCACAAGCAAACAGTAGAATTGTTACCTTTATGCAAAGGGGGCTATGCTACAAGCCTTGTAGGATACTCCATGCAGCAGCAACACTATAAGCCTTGAACGGCTGGCTGGGACCTCCTTCCTATTGGTCCTCACAGGTCAGGTGGGTAGGGCTCATGGTACAGGAGGCTCTAGGCATGCCTGGGCATGTTCTCTGGAGGGTTTACAACTCCTCCCTGCTGTGGTGATGTCATGCCCTTCCGTGGGAGGGGTTTGATGACAGCTTGCCCTTCAGTGGGCGGGGCTTGGTGACGTCTTGCCCTTACTAGGCTCTGACTTCACTTTGCCCATACTTCTTGCCCTTACTTAGTCTGTGGCTTCACTTGCCCTTACTTAGGCTCCTCCCAGGTATGTATATAATACTATTTACATCTATGCCCAAGCAGCAGCCTTCACCCTGGAAATATTCTGTGAAAGAAATGGGTTCACACATCCTCTCCATCAAGCCAAATCCTTCTCCTAAACCTATTTCTTCCACAGAATCTTACCAGGATGACCCCTCCTCACAATACTTCATTTATTCATCTTTATCCTATTTATTGTAAAAACTGTGATCCCTCACGGGTAAGGGTTATGCTACTTCTGTGTGCTAACCAACAATTACTACTAAGTTGTGGGGTATGAAGAATGAGCCATGGTCTCCCCCTTTTCACAGACAGGGAAGGTCAGTCAAGTAACAGCAGTGCTTAAGGGCCAATCTCCCCAAAGGGTGTCTTAGGATTTATGAAGCGTGCTGGTGACAAAGCAGAGCAGCTGAATGACTTGGAAACTCCTTCACTTTGGACTGGAGTCCTACTGGTATTCATGTCCCTTACAGCCTGGGGGCATCAACTTCTACCTCCCCAGCCATGCTGTTTTCCTCCAGTTACCAAATCAGCAGCATTTCCAAGGCAGCCAAAGGTGCCTGGAGTCCAGTAGCTCTCTCACATTCGTTCGCCCGCCCCCACTCTGGGGAAGAAGATAGAACACAACAGTAATAAGCAACAAGGCAACCCCTCACCCCAAAAAGGGAATTCTAATTTCCCTACAGGCTTCCAACAGGCTTCTTAAGCCAGATCTCTCTGAGTAATAACACTGAGCAGTAGATCAATACAATAAGCTTCCAGCTATGTATAAAATGCAGCTTCATTAGCCAATTCATATGCACAGCACCCAGAAGGGAGAGAAAGAAAGTTTGATCCTTTTCCTTCTTCTTCAGCAAAAGCCACCACAATGAAGCATGACAGGCATCATCTTTTGCCTCAAAACTGTGAGTTCCCTGTCTCCCACCACCCCCTAGTCCCAAATACCTTTAATGTTTCCAGAACAAAAGCCTCTCTCACCCCTGCTGTTCCAAATAACAGAAGGAGAGGTGAGCCAGTGAGAGAAACAGGCAGAGGAAGCCACAACACTCATTCCCGCTCCCCAGGGCCCCTGGCCATTGCAATGTAAAGTGAAGGGGAACCCGAAGCAAAAAAACCCTAAAACGTGCTGCAGCCCTAGGCTGTGCAGGCGGCAACACAACGGCCGGAGCAGCAACAGTTGGGCTGGAAATGCATTCAAATGCTACAAGCACCTTGCCTCAGAGTTCCACAGAGTTTCCCTCTCAATATACCCCTCCCCCCCTTCCCCACCGCTGCCATCATTTCAACTCTCAGCCCTCCAGACCTTCCTGCCTCCGGTTTTCATTCGGAGACAGAGTAGAGGTGAGAAATAATCGCCAGCCCAGCAGACTTGAAGGAAGAGCTCAGCACTCCACTCACCTCCCTGCTCGGCAACCTGCTAAGGAGGAGGGACAACAGCTCAGCCGCAAGCCCAGCTCGAGAAGAAGAACTGGGGACTTTCTCAGAGGCTGATCCCGAGGGACAAGAGGGATAAGAGGAGGACGTGGCAGCCAGGGACTCCCTCCCACGGCGGAAAACCCACTCCAAGAGCTGAGGAGACCGGCAGAATGAGCTGCCCAAGCTGCTACAAAGAGGCACGAGAGGAGTTTGCGAGATAAACTCAGTCTCTGAGTCAGTCGCAGCTGCAGCTGCGACTGTCACTCAGAGACTGAGTTTATCTTGCAGTAACTCCTCTGTGCCTCTGGCTCTTTGTAGCAGCTTGCAGGCGCATACAGTGTTTGACTGAGACTGAGGACAGAGGATGCCGCCCCACTTCTTGCCAGCCCGCTTCCCCCACTTCTTGCCAGCCCGCCGCTCCCCCCCGCTTCTTGCCAACTCCGGCCCCTTCTTCAGGTAGCTTCCAGGAGCTCTGTATAGAAGCAGGAACGTGGGGATTCTTGGGTCCCTCAAGAAAGGCTTCCAGGTCCACCCTGAGGAAATGCACCAGGCAGGGCAGGAAGGAACATTGGCTCTGCAAAAGACTCTGCCCCTGCTCACGATCCGCTTCCCTTCTGAGACTGAGTATGATCTGCTAGGAAGATAGAGCGCCTCTTCATGAGGAGGCACTAGTCGAATGTGAATCAGAAGCTCTGCGTCTGCCCCCCCCCCACTTCTTGTCTGTCTGCCTCCCCCTCCCCGGCTTAGCAAAGGGGACTAAGCACCTTAAACACAGCTTTGCCTGTTGTTGCCGCTCCCATCGTTGTCCCTCCTTGTGTCGGCAGCCATGCAGCAGCAGCAGCACACACAACATGAGGGCAGCACGCTGTGCTGCTCCTTATGGTCCAGCTGCACGGCGCATGTACGCTCTCTGCTCCTCCACTCACCAGGAGCCAATGGGAGAGCGCCCTCCCCACCCTGACAGATCTTGCGACTGCACCAACTCCAAGGAGTGGGGAGGGGGAGGGGGGTGCTGCTGGCCTGGACTATCTATCTATCTATCTATCTATCTATCTATCTATCTATCTATCTATCTATCTGGCACTTTGTACCCCTCTTCAGCTGCACCCAGGGCACATGCCCTGCCTGCCTTCCCCTAGCTACACCTCTGTCTTTTCAACATCTTGCCATGTGCAGGGTTCCTGTAACTCTTCACTTCTGTTGATGAGTGAGAGTTTGATGGGTGGAATCCCTTTGCTGGGCCTCTGGGGAGCATCGCAGTTCTGGTTCAGGCATTCCCTTCTGAATCTGCCTCCAGTTCTGGTTTGGGTTCACTGGCTGGCATGAGATTATGAAAGCCTGCTCACCTAGTTCCTCACTCATCTGGATCCTTGGCCCAACTTTTTGGCTCAACCTTTGGTTGGCCTTTGTCTTCCATCAAAGTACACAACATTGCAAATTTCAATATCACCAGTTTCAACATTAAGGATTATGTATCCTTTCCATCCTAGTACATATCCCCAGAGTACTTTCTTCTGCAGTTCAGCTTGTTTCTCTTTGCTTTGGTTGCATATGCATATACTTCACATCTAAATACTCTGATATGCTTAAGGCTAGGCTTGTATCTAAACCACAGTTCAAATGGTGTCTCTTCTGCTGCTTTGGTTGACAATCTGTTCTGTAAATAGCTGGCAGTCATCACTGCTTCTCCCCAAAACCTATTTGCCAAACCTGCATCTTGAGCTATTCTTCCTCTTTGCCACACCATTCAATTCTTGTGGGTATGGCACTGTAGTCTCATGTTCAATCCCCTGTTCCTTCAGGAATGTTTTCATGTCATTTGACATGTACTCACCTCCATTGTGCAACCTTAGTCTGAGGCTTTCTTCCAAATTTGTTACTGACCAGTGCAACATCTTTATACATAAAAGCCTTAGGAGGTATGTAGCAAATCCTGTGAGTGTTCTGGCAAAACTTGGTGTGTGTGTTTGAGACAGAGAGAGAGAGAAAGCACACGCACATGGAGACGGCGGCTGAGGAGCAGATGAAGGGGCAGCTGATGCCAAGGAGGAGCAGGAGAGCCAAAGAAAGAGCAGAGGCATTGCTTCCTCCCTCCCTCAGCTCACCCAGCCGCAGCTCACTTCCCAGCTCCACCACCGGCCTCTGTTGTCTCGCCGAGTCTCCTCATGAGAAGGACGGCTGAGCTGGCGCTTCCCATCCAGCCTGCATGGATGGCCCTCGGTACTCCTTCTCACCCTGGCTTGGCCATCCTCCTCGTGAGGAGACTCGGCAGGGCATCAGAGGCCAGTGGCTGGAGCTGAGGGAGTGAGCGGTAATTGGGTCAGCTGATAGAGTGGGGGATTAAAGGGCGGCTGCATGTGGGGTGGCTGAGAGTGGGGGAGTGGAGGAGAGGAGTGGCTGTAAGTGGGGTGGCTGAGAGTGTTGGAGGGGAAGAGAGGGGGTGGCTGAGAGTTGTGGAAGGGAAGTGGTGGCTGTGAATGGGGTGGCCCCAAGTTGGGTGGCTGAAAGTGCTGGAGGGGAGGGGGTGGCTGCAAGTGGGGTGGCTGAGAGTTGTGGAAGGGAGGAGGTCGCTGTGAATGGGTGGCTCTGAGTGGGGTGGCTGAAAGTGGTGAAGGGGAGGAGGGGGTGGCTATGAGTAGGGGAATGGAGGAGAGGGTGTGACTGCGAGTGGGGTGGCTGAGAGTGGAAGAGGCTGCAAGGAGTAGCTGAGATTGGGGGAGTAGAGTGGAGGGGGTGGCTGCGGATAGTGGAGTGGAGGAGAGGAGGTGGCTGAGAGTGGGGGATTGGTGGTTGTGAGTGGGGGAGTGGAGGGGAGGTGGTGGCTGTGAGTGGAGTGGCTGACACTGAGTAATAAAGCAGGGGCTGTGGTGGGACTTTAAGGAGAACAATAAAGTCCTAGCAAGCAGTTGTTATGCACAGGGCCAGCTAGTACTCTTTAAACTTCTGAAGCACTTGACTCTTCTCTCTTTCTGAGTATAAACATAAGCAAATCTTGAAAAAATCAATAAATGTGAGTATGTTGGGATTGCCACTCATGCTGTGTTCCAATGGACCACAAAGATCACTGTGAATAAATTCTAAGGGGTGTTGTGACTCTTTCTCCTCTCTCTTATGAAAGGTAGGCTTCACAGTTTTAGCACGAAGGCAACAGTCACATCTGGATGCAGCCTCTCTGCATGTCTGCACTTTAAATTCTTTAATTATTTTCCCCTTCTCAAGCTCATGAATCACTTTAATATCATGATGGGCAAAATGACGGTGCCAAAGTATGTCACATGACTTGTGATTGCACACTGTTGCTTGACTTGCTCTTTCATTTATGGAGCTAATTCAAACAATCCACTCTCTTAGAGTTGCAGCCATAATCAAATCACCTCCATTTGTAATATAACAATGCTTGTCTTTGCTCAATTCTGCATCCTTTTTCAACTCCATATTTCATAGAAATCAAATTATTCTCCAATGATGGCACAAATAGTGCATTCTTAATAGTAACAGCCACACATTGTCCATCTGGTAGCTTACACTGCACTTTTGCAACACCTCTCCCCTGTGCAAAACAACTTCTACCTTCTGTGAGACAAATGGAGACTCTGTAATCCATTTCCAATTCGGTAAACAGTTCAAAATCTTTCAAAAGATTTTGTGTTGCTCAAGAATCTATGCAAAATACATTTTTATTCATTTCAGTCATGGTATTTTATTTTATTTATTTATTGTTAAATTTATATACCACCTTTCATTAAAAACAATCCAAAGGCAATTTACAGAAGTTAAAAACATACAATAAATATGACAGTTAAAAGTATTAAACTAAAAATATGAAACAATCATTTTAAAAAATGTTTTGAGCTTTGGTCTGCCCTTTATGTACTTCTGTTTATGAAGATCTCCTCCTGGTATAGAATTTCTATGGCTTGTAGCATCAGGAATCTTAACCCTCTTTGTCTCCCCTTTTGTCTTGCCTATGTTAGCAGGAGCTTTCAGGGACTTATCAGGGCAATTAGCATACAAATGGTTTTTGCTTCTACACAGAAAACAGAAGAGAATACACCTTTGTTCTGTATTCTCTGAGTGAGATGCTGTAACATGATCTCCAGGAGGAGAAGCCATTTCTTGCTTGCACAAAAATGTTCCGCCAAGTGCCGGGAAATGTATTTTAAATTTATAGATACATCTGATACTTCAATTGCCATTTTCAAAGCTTGATAACTTTCAGCCAATGAGTTCAGAATGAATCCCACAATTGCAGCCTCACTGAGGTCTGTCCCCAAGTCTTTAAGCTGTTTTCCCAGATCCTGGATTTGGCTTATATGTTCAGTAGGATTTTGTCTCTCCTTTAGCTTCAAGTTGCAGAGCTTTTGAATCCAAAATCTTTCTTGCATCTGCTTGTTGCTCAACAGGTCTCTGTGTGTCCTCCAGAACATTGTTGAGTCCTTGGCTCATCAGATAGGATTTTATCTGAAATGACCAGTTGCTGCAGTTTGAGCCATCCAACTTGGGAATGCTGAGACTAATCTTCCTGGAATCCATGCTGTCTCTTTATTATTGTAGCTGTGCCTTTATCAATCCTGAGATCAGATTTGAGTCCCAAAAAGCCTGTTAGGGGATACGCCCATAACCCTGTGATTACTTATATAGCAGAGTATTTCAGGAGCTAACTCACTCCCATTACAGCAGAGGTTCTCAGGGGCAACAGCTTGTAAATGATAAGAATGGAGATTCATGTAAGATTAAACTAATCTGCTTTATTCAGAAGTACATGATGATAGGAAAAGATCTATATCTAACTTCTTGCTTCATGTTGGTCAGCCACTCTCTGACTGCCAGACCCAAACCCTGCTAGTAGTCAGTCCCAGAATAGATCCTCCAGGTCAGTAGGAGAAGACAACAAGAAAATGAAGGAGTCTCCCTTTCCTCTTCCCTGCCCATAGACTCTCCTTCATATACCCAAATCCCATGATCCTATACTGTGGGGAAGAGGTATAAATATGTGCTTGATATGTATTGCCTGATTGAGGCTGGGAAAACTATAAGCACACTGAGACATCTAAGCAAGACACCTGAAGGGAAATAGTGTAGGAGGAAATCTTGCTTTGCTGAAAAAGTCAGACATCTTGGGGTGGTCCCTCTATGAAGCAATGTCAGGAAATAGCCTCAGATGGTGCACATGTGGGCCCTGCCCTGGGTGCCACCCCACTTTTCTCTTGCTCCACCTGACTTTTGCTGCCCTCCCCATGCGTCTTTCCCCTTAGCAGCCCTCAGCTCAGTCCCTACCTCCCTCGCCTGCACTACTGTTCCAGCACTAGTGCAATAGAAGAAGCCAGTGGGATGCTCATGTGCCAACTGTAGGCACACCCAGGAGGTGAGGCTGGCGCAGAGGGAAGAGGGGCAATGTCAAGGCTGGCGCGAGGGGAAGTAGGGTGGTGTTGGCTCCACATGGACGGATATGTCACAGACCTCTGGTGAGAACCAGAAAGGTGGGGGGATCCCCTCCCATGTACACCACTTTGTGCAAGTACAGTGCTGCCCAAACACTGCAGAGGATGCTCATGCTGTCTGACTGCAGAAACGTTCTGGACTGCCCTCTAGAAACTTTATCAGGACCTTTGCACTGCAGTAGTAATAATGATATTCATCATCTACCATCAGCTGTGAGCTGCTGTAGCTTTTAGCCTTAATATTACTTTGAGGGTAGGCTGCAGACTGCATTGTTTGGTCAATCCTAAAGAAAGGATTTAGATTGCTGTGTCTCACCAACCTGTTTCTGTTCTTTCTCCACTGTCACTTCCATATCCTGCATCCAATAGAGCAGGATGGCTTGGGATTCTTTCAACATTTCCCACATGCTACACTCCTTGGACAGGTGCTCCTTTAGCTGTGAGCAATCAAAATATCAGGTTGGCAAATGGATCCTTTATCAAGTATGGAGAGCAGGACATGCTTCAGGGCCTTACTGGAAAAAACTAAGCATTGTTAAATGTTAAAAGTAGCCACTGATAGACCTGTCCTCCATGACTTTGTCCAAGCCCCCTTTAAAGCCATCCAAGCTAGTGTCCATCACCACATCCTGTGGCAGAGAATTCCATAAGTAAATTGTGTGCTGCTGGAAGAAGTACTTCCTTTTGTTGGTCCTAAATTTTCTGACGTTCAGTTTCATGGGATGACCCCTGGTTCTAGTATTGTGAGAGAGGGAGAGAACTTTCTATCAACAAATTGTAGCTGGGGATGATGGGAGCTGTAGTTCAGCAACAACTGCAGTACCACAGGCTGGAAACCCCTGGTTTAAAATAAGAATAGAAAAATCAACTTCCAACTAGCTGAAGGCTTGATTCAATAGGTGTCTATATCCAGAGAGTGTAGGAACATGGCTGTAATTGTACTGAAGAGTGTGGACTAAGAATCTAACATGCTCCAGTCACTTAAACACCAGCCAGCGTGGTGTGGGAGCCAGTGTGGTGTAGTGGTTAGAGTGCTGGACTAGGACTGGGGAGACCCGAGTAAGAGAGGCCAAATTTCTAGATGTGCTAAATGACTGTGCCTTAGAACAGTTAGTTGTGGAAATAACCAGAGAGATGGTGACTTTGGATTTAATTCTGAGTGGTGCCCGGGCCCTGGTGTGAGATGTCAGAGTTGCAGGACCATTGGGTAGCAGTGACCATAATGTGATCCAATTCAGCATACATGCGAGTGGAGAATTGTCAAGGAAGTCCAACACAGATGCGTTGGACTTCAGAAGAGGAAACTTCTCAAAAATGAGGTGACTGGTAAGAAGGAAGTGAAAGGGAAAGTCAGGAGGGTCAAATCACTCCAGAAAGCATGGAACTTATTAAAACCACAGTACTAGACACACGGTTGGAATGTATAACAAAAAGGAGGAAAGGTACCACAATGTTTAGGAGGATGCCAGTGTGGCTAACAAGTAGAGTCAGGGAAGCTATAAAGGGGAAAATGGAAGTCCTGCCCAAATGAAGAGAACAGGAAAGAACATAAACCCTGGCAATAGAAATGCAAGGAGACAATAAGGGATGCAAAGAGAGAGTTTGAGGAACATATAGCTAGAAGTGTCAATGAGAATAACAAAAACTTCTTTAAATGTATCAGAAGTAGAAAACCTGCAAGGGAGGAGGTTGGCCCCTTAGTTGATGAGGGTGTGAAAGGGATTATTGAGGAGGATTAGGAAATTGCAGAGAAGCTGAATGAGTTCTTTGCATCTGTCTTCATGGTGGAGGATACTGACTATATACCCTCTCCAGAATTGAGTTTTTCAGGTTTAGCAGCTGAGGAACTGGGCCAATTTGAGGTGATAAGGGAAGACTCTTGAAAAGCTAAAAATTAACAAATCGCCAGGGCCTGGTGGCATCCACCCAAGAGTTCTGAAGGAACTCAAATGTGAAACTGCCGATCTCCTAGCAAAAATATATAACTTGTCCCTACAATCAGGCTCTGTACCAGAGGACTGGAAAATAGCCAATGTGACTCCAATTTTCAAGAAAGGATCCAGTGGGGAGCCGGGAAATTACAGGCTGTTCAGCTTAACTTCAGTGCCAGGTAAATTGATAGAAAGTATACTTAAGGACAAAACTGTTAAGCATCTAGAAGAACAGATCTTACTGAAGGAGAACCAGCATGGCTTCTGCAAGAGTAAGTCTTGCCTCACTAACCTTTTGTAGTTCTTCGAGAGTGTCAACAGGCATGTGGATAAAAGTGATCCAGTTGACATAGTCAGAGGCGTAACTAGGGAAAACGGCGCCCGGGGCAAGCACTGAAATTGCGCCCCCCCTCCTTCCCCCCGGAAATATGGAAATGTGTCACAGTCATAGTCAAATGTGGGTTGTGGGCTGCATCCGTGCAAGTATACTGGGACAGGAAAAAGGAAACATGAGGCTACAAGGAGGCTACAAGGAAACATGAGGCTACAAGGAAACATGAGGCTTTAGAAATATATATTTTAAAGAAATGTCTTGCATACTAACAGCCTAAGTTTGCAGTCCTCATGGCCAGAAAATAAATGCTTTTAAACATAGTAATAGGTTTTGTGTCCCAAAATGGAAAAGACAAGACAGGTATTCTAGTCTTTTCCATCATAGATATTCTAGTCTATTCAAGATTTATGCTTATATTATAATAGAGACTTAAATTATAATAGACATATATTCTAGTCTATCATAGATATTCTGTTTATTAATTCTATAATAATGTCTATTTGTAGCACACTTTACGTTGGTTGTATTCCTGGGAAACTCAATGGCCACATTCAGCCACCATTATTTGAGCCATGATCTCCTCCTCTTTCTGCTTCCCTCTCATACACAATCTTAATAAATAACCTCCTGGTTTAATTAAATCACCGTTTGCCTATGCACCTGAACAGCAAAACTGAGGTTTGGGCCCTTCATATACCAGAATTGCAAACCACACTGTGTGATCCTAGTTTGGAGGGCTTACTCAGCAGTTTATTGGATGTAAGCTGTGAATGTGAATGCATCCAATTGGTCTGAACGTAAGGGCAAGTTATGGTTTGATTACGTAGGAAGCTGTCTACAGAGTCAGATATTGGTCCACCTAGCTCACTATTGCCCATACTGACTGGCAGCAGCTCTCCAAGGTTTCAGGCAGGAGTTTCTCCCAGCCCTACCTGGAGGTAGGGATTGAACCTGGGATCTTCTGCATGTTATTTGCAATTACATTTGACTTGCTTGAAATTACACAGGCAAATCAAAAAGATCATGAATAAGTAGGGGTGAGATTTTTCTTTGTTTTAAAAAAGCCTTCCCAATTTCCTCTTATTTTTAAAACTCTCTCAAAGGAAAATATAAGTTTAATATGTAAAACAAAATACACATTGAATGAAAAACCGTGATTAACTTTTTAAAAACTATTAAGTATGTAATTAGAAGAATTCCATTACATTAAGATACCAATTTCTTTAAAGCCAGAAATAATACCTACTGAAACTTTAATTATTTAAACAAGGAGAGAAAAAGGCATGTTATCTTCCCTAACAAAGATTAAAATCAATTTAATTGGTTCTCCACTGCCTTGACATGATTCTCTCTGTGAGTCAAGCAACCAAAAAGGGAAATTAATATCGCAGCTGTTAATCAAGTGATATTTGTGCACTCTATCTTATTAAAGCTACAGGGGCAGAAAGAAAAACTTCCCATTGCTACTTTTTGGACCAATTTGTTCACACTGTATTAAATGGGATTTCCCCCCGCTTCAAAAATATAGATGCTGTACTTATGTTTTGGAGACAGAACATCTACAATATGCACCAAATGAACAAGGCTGAAAATGTTGTAGACTGTATGTTGCTAATAAAAATCTGCTATAAAGAATAAACCTAGTATTAATCCAGACAGACTGAACATTATTCAAAAATTATATTAATGAGTTCCAAATTAAATTGCCACCCCACCCCCCATGCTAAGGGATGATCCAGAAGTTGTAATTACTAGCAGAGCTGCAAAGATCTTGTGTACTAGTACTACTAGTTTCCTTTTGCAATCCCACCTCTGCAAAAGGAAACTCATGCATGCAAGCCAGGAGAGTGACTTGTGGCTCCACTTGCATTGCATGAGTTTCCTTTTGCAGAGGTGGGATTGCAAAAGGAAACTCGGGCAATGCAAGTGGAGCCACAAGTCGCTCTCCTGGCTTGCATTGCGTGAGTTTCCTTTTGCAATCCCACCGGGACTCACACAATGCAAGCCAGAAACACATTGCAAGCCAGAAACACATTGCAAGCCAGAAACTCACACAATGCAAGCCAGGAGAGCGCCACTGGCTCCACTTGCAGGCAGCTACCCTCGGTTTAGGGGTGGGGGGTGGGGGTGAAGCCTGCTATGCAAAGCACAGAAGAGCTGTGGAGGACGTTATGCAAGGGAGGAGGACGTTATGCAAGGGAGTAGGGGCATTCTCTCACGCACAACACACACAGGGGAGAGAGAGAGATTTGAGCAATGAAACTTACTTTGTTAATGCAGAACAGAAGAATAAAATGCAGCCAGAGGGCAGTGTGGTGGGCAAACGGCAGGCAGACAGAACGTCCCCAGCAGCAGCTCTCGCAAGCTACTCCGCTCCACTCCTCCTGCGTGCAGCAAGCAGGGAGGGAGGAACTGAGACAACCAGCATGGTTGTCATGTGTTCTCCGGCAGCCAATGGGAGCTCCCGCCCACCGGAGATCTCCGTAATGACGGGGGAAAAAAATCACACAAATTTTTTTTTTTTGCCAAAAGCAGGGGACTGGCAGGGGTACTTTTTGGCGCCCCCTCCCAAGTGGCGCCTGGGGCACGTGCCCCCCCTGCCCCCCCTATCGTTACGCCCCTGGACATAGTATACTTTGACTTCCAAAAAGCTTCTGATAAAGTTCCCCACCAAAGGCTCTTGAGTAAAGTTAGCAGTCATGGAACAAGGGGACAGGTTCATGTGGATCGGTAACTGGTTGAATGACAGAAAACAGAGAGTAGGAATAAATGGACAGTTTTCACAATGGAGGTAGGTAGGAAGTGGGGTCCCCCAGGGATCGGTACTGGGACAAGTGCTCTTTAACTTGTTCCTAAATGATCTAGAAGTTGGGGTGACCAGTGAAGTGGCCAGATTTGCAGATGACACTAAACAAATTAGGGTAGTGAAATCCACAAAGGATCGTGAGGAACTCAAAAAAGATCTCTCCAAACTGGGGGACTGGGGGACAAAATGTCAGATGCTGTTCAATGTAAGTAAGTGTAAAGTGATGCACACTGGGGCAAAAACCACCAACTTCACATATACGCTGATGGAATCTGAGCTCTTGGTGGCTGACCAGGAGAGAGATCTTGGGGTCATGGTGGACAGCTCATTGAAAATGTCATCTCAGTGTGCGGCAGCTGTGAAAAAAGATAATTCCATGCTGGGAATCATTAGGAAGGGGATTGAAAATAAGAATGCTAGTATTCTTATGCCCTTATACAAATCTATGGTGCAGCCACATGTGGAGTTCTGCGTACAGCTTTGCTCACTGTATCTTAAGAAGGATATTATAGAATTGGAAAAGGTGCAGAAGACAGCAACCAAAATTATCAGGGTCCTGGAGGACCTTCCTTATGAGGCTAGGCTACAACATCTGTGGCTCTTTACCTTGGAAAAGAGATGACTGAGGGGAGGCATGATCAAAGTGTAGAAAATTATGCATGAAGTGGAGGGAGTAGACAGAGATATTTTTCTCCCTCTCTCATAACACTAGAACCAGGGGTCACCCCATGAAACTGAATGTTGGGAAATTTAGGACCGACAAGAGGAAATACTTTTTCATACAGTGCATAATTCATCTATGGAATTCCTTGCCATGGGATGTGGTGATGGCCACCAGCTTGGATAGCTTTAAAAGGGGCTTAGATAGATTCATGGTGGACAGGTTTATCAATGGCTGCTAGGCTGGAGGCTGTGGCACGATGCCTCGGAATACCAGTTGCAGGAGAGCCACAGCAGGAGAGACGGCATACACATACCTCTTGCCTTTGGGTTCCCCAGAGGCATCTGGTGGGCCACTGTGTGAAACAGGATGCTGAACTAGATGGGCCTTGTGCCTGATCCAGCAGGGCTGTTTTTATATGTGCATTCACATATAGGAGTTTAACTTGAAGTCCCTGTGAGCTATTGAGGAGTGCTTCACACATGATTTGGGTTTTTCATTGCATGTTAGAGTGCAGCCCAATTTATATTCAGAGTACAAAAAAATCCACTTTTTGCATTGGTTGTTTTGGGCAACTTTGAACTTGCAGTAAAGCCTCACAATAAACCCATGGTAAAGTTTGCTGTCTGGGAAAACTCAAGGTGTTTTAACAGATCCCTAGATCATTGATTCTCCTTCCCACTACATTTACTCATCCCTCTCCCCCAGGCTTTGAAACTGGAATTAAACTCAGGTGAGGGGGAAATGGGAGGAGAGGTATATGCAGGACATGTTAACCATCCCTTCCTCTAACCCACAAATGTTCCCCTATGAATGCCCCACATTTGTGGTACTGCAGCCAACACCGGTTTGGAAACCCACATCCTTCAAATAAATGTGTGATTTCACTCTTAGCCACACTGAGACTTTCAAAAACTGCCCAGGAATCCAACACAGGCTTCTAACTATTTGGAGCAAGAAATAACTTTGCTTTGTTCTGTCTGGAATTTATTTTTCTTGAAAAATAATTCATTAGCTCTCAGATTTGATTAACTGTAACCCCCTCTTAGAAGAGTTTTTACCCTGGCAAGATGCAATGCCCTGCCTTCAGCCCTCTTAGAGGGCCGATATAGAGGGATTCCCTATGGGGAGAAGCTCTGCCCATGTGGTGAGGGTCAAGTGGAAACAGTCACCCATGTGCTATTGGAATGTTTGTTCTATAGAGACCTGCGCCGGGATCTCATTTACCCTTTGATAGCTAAATGCCCAGGTCTTGATTCTCCTCAGATGACTGACAGGCTGTTGGAAGGAAGCAATTCCTGCGCTACCAGACAGGTAGCTAAATTTTGCAGTGCAGCCCTCCGTTTGCGGAAGAACTTAATAATGGGAAAATAGGCGATGGATCTAAGGCCAGAGCAACTTGTAGCCATAATGTGGCTAGCTGCAGGTGGGCACGCAGGTACTGGTATCACCTGTATATCAGCTGTAAGTTTAATGACAATATTTTCCAGAGCTCCTGAATTGTTTAACCCCCCTCAGATTTAGGAGTCGAGGCAACTGGTTGAGTTTTGATTTGTGTGTAATAGCCTCATAAGTAGGAAATACTGCTGCCTCTTTTATCTCCAATTATTTTAGTAGTATTTTCAGTATCCTGATCTATGCTGAGGAGGACTTTTTAAAATTTATTTGGTGTTATTGTTTGCAATAGAAGTTTGATTGTCCTCTCTTTTACATTTGTTTTAATCGCATGCTGGTCGCTGACCGAAATAAAGAGATTGATTGATTGATTAACTGTAAAGTGAGGTTTAAAAGAATGTTATACTGGATTACTTTGTTTTCTGCATTTGCTAGAGAAAAACAGAAATTATGATACTGGTACATAATGTCTGGCTGTAGGTGGCAGCATATACATGCAGAACAGTAATTCTCAAACCAGTGAATTGTTAGTTTGCCATGAGACATTTTGTAATTTTAAAAGTAAAGCCTTTTGTGACTCTGAAGTATCTGTCCACAGAGGAGTCTTCCCACTGGATCTCTTCTTGATTGCCTGCTCTGGCCTTGTCTCTTTCCAAACGGCTTCCACTGGAATTTTGCCCCATCAGGTGTTGTTAGATCAGTGCTTTTAACGAAGAAATAATTTATTGAGACAAAGTGTATACACAATCAAATACATGTTGGAAGTTAAAGGAATTTGTGCTGTCTCTTGTCTCAGACAGTGGAGGACAGACTAGTGAGTCAGAGGGCTAGAGGGTCAAGACATTGGTCACCCCTTCTCCACTGCTCTGACACTATCCCTTTGAAATGTAGATTGGTACTCTTAGGGATTAACTTCCTTCCTCTCTCTCTTCCCTTCCTGTCCTTCTACCTTGCAACATGGCAAGCTCCTCTCCCTGCACCATGTGTGCAGAGAAGATGCAGAATCCATCTGCATCCAGCTAGATAGATAGATTAGAGATCCTAACTCCTCACTTCCCTATCCAGAATGGAGTTCCTTAATAAATGCCTTATATATTGATTTGAAACTATGAATTAGCTCCAAGTTACTTTACTCTCAGCATACACGCATGCCTAAGTAAATTCCGCTGTGTTGTGCCTCTGTGCACTCTGCTATAATGAGAAAGGGATTCTCTCACCACAGAGAATTTCCAACAATACATTCTTAAAATTCATAACTTTACGGAAGCATATCACTCCTGATTCTTAGCATGCACACACAGTTCTAAAAAGAATGTACCAACCAACCTTCCAAACAGAAGAGAAGAGAAAAGGCAAGAGAGCGGGGTTATTCCACCTTCATATACTTGGTTGTTATATTATTATTTTTATTGACTGGCCAAACTAACTGCATTTGGAATAACTATATTCTATAGACAATCAGTATTTCTTACACTTTTTGATAATATCATTCCACTCAGGTTTTCCTGATTTATTATTTCAGAACCTTCTAACTCCAGTCACTTTCAAATATGGTCATGGCTTTAGCTTTTCCATTTTTCATTTTGATGGGTGCACTTATTTTCGCCATTAGCATAACCCACCATATCTTCTTATGTGCTCGGCAATATCCTTGAATTCCAGCATTTGGCTATCAGAATTCTTGCTGCCGCCAAACTCTTGCCCACTTGCCAAACACTATTTGCTTACTTTACCAAACTTCTCAAACATTAGACCAGTTTTTTCCAGCCAGCGATTACCCATACCAGTAGTGGTACTTCAGCTAATATTGGGTGGTACCCAGATCAAAAGGTGAAGTGGCTTGGCTGGAAATCTGATGGTTGTTGAAATCCTTGGCAGGAAAAGTCTTATTGGTTGGCACACATGCACAGGAGGCCAAGAAAAGAAGTAGGCATGTACAACACACAAAGCATTCAGAGTTACAGAGGAGAGGAAAGGCACAGCTCAAGGTGTAGGTACAACTGAGTGTGTGTGTGGGGGGATAAATGCCCCCTAGCCACCCATCTCTGGGGGCCATCCACGGCTCCCTCCATCACTCTAGATTGGGGGTTCTTGCATCCTTGCAGCTGCTGCTCTGGTCTAGGGCATTTCCAGATCACACGCTGCAACAGATTTGCAATGTGTCCGCTAAGTGCCCCTCCGTATTTCCCATGTTGCGGAATTGCAGTTGTTGCACTGTCAGCAGGGTGCCATCCATATTTCCGATGCCTTGTCTCAGATTTTATTGATGTGTTGTAGCCCTACAACGTTGTAAGTGTATTGCAAGAAAACAGCTGTATTTTTCCATTGTAGGAGGCTTGCCACGTCATTTATGCATTGCAGCATGATGTGATGTGGACGGTTCAAATTGTGGTGCAGTGATTTGTTGATTTTTACAGCCCCTTTCCATCTTCTGCATGAGAAATAATATTTTTATTTTTATTTTTCCGCCCGGATACTTGCACAAATGTGCAACCCGATTCTCATCCGCTTTCAGCTTTTGATTTCGATCACATTTGCTTTTGTTTTTCATCAGACTTGTTTTTCAGACAGGTTCATGTTTCCTCCTTTTGTGTGTGCTGGGGATTGGCTGGAGCATTCGGCAGACTGAGGATATGTAAGTGCATATGTTATATCTATATCTATATCTATATCTATATCTTCTCTCCATTTCATTTCCTGGTACTCTTGCTTGTGCAAGCAGAACAGAAGGAGCTGCACTTCCCCATTGAACTTAATTATTTACTTCTGTGCAATCCCATCTGTTTACTACAAGGCAATGGAGCAGTCCAGGGGAGGGAGAGAGAACAGTCACTTTCTTAAGAGGAAGCCCATTGAACTGACTCATTTACTTCTGAGCAATCCTACTTGTTTACTGCAAGGCAATGGACCTTTCCCCTCTTGTTTACTGCAAGGAAGCCCAATGAACTGAGTCATTTACCAGGAAGTCTGCAAGGTGTTCTCAATGGTGTGTAAGGCTCATTCTGCAGTTCAAGGATTTGTTGATAACTAAAGCCCTTTTCCGTATAAGATTTCTTTGGCGGGGGGGGGGCGCGCTCAGGTTCTTGCGCAAGAATAAATCAATGAATTGTTGTTTGCGCCATGGTCCTCCCCCTAGTGGCAGCTTTGCACAAAACTACCTAGAGAAAAATGAAAAATAAAACACCCTGTCACATCCTCCTCCTCTGCGACCCCATTGGCCCACAATGGAGGAGGGGGGCAGTGAATGCGATTCAGGTGGAATATGGACACCCCCTGCCTGGAAAGCCCACTGCAATGGTGGGCAATTTGAACGGCCACATCCCTGTCATGATGCATTGAAAAACGCACTGAGAAATGCTGTACTCATGGTTCCAAGCTGCTGCCTCATACCATTGTACTTTGCAACACTTTAACCGGCACAAATCTCATAGTCTAGAAAATGCCTAGATGCACCTGCTGCCCCTAATCTGCTCTTGTCCCCTACTGCCTCTTTATACTGTGACCACACGTGCCCCAGACTTCTTCCAAGGCAGGATCCTTCTCCCCCCCCCCCACGTTCTCATGGTATCTGCAGCAGGCAGCAGTGTGGGGCTTCATCTGGCCAGGCACCTAGATAATTGGGGTGGAGAGTGAAGGCTGAGTCTCCACTCAACTCTCTGAGTAAGCAGCAGTGCAGTGATAAAGATATTTAAGAGAATGTCTTCTTCACTATGAGTCACATGGCCCATTGAGATAATCAGGAGAGGTTTGTCTGTAGTTGCCAGAGGCTCCTTTGATGGCTACCCAGGGACAGGCCTTCTCCGTTGCTGTCCCGAGGCTTTGGAATACGCTCCCTGCTGAAATAAGAGCCTCTCCATCTCTTACAACTTTTGAAAAGGCAGTCAAGACACATTTGTTCACCCAGGCTTTTAATTAAAGTGAGCTGTTGAGTCGATTTTGACTCCTGGCGCCCACAGAGCCCTATGGTTTTCTCTGGTAGAATACAGGAGGGGTTTACCATTGCCTCCTCCCGTGCAGTATGAGATGTTGCCTTTCAGGATCTTTTACTGCTGGTGGCATTACTGTGCCAAATAGGTACAGCAGCACTCTCTCAACCCTTCTGCCCTGTTGCTACTGACTGCAAGTGTGGTCAGGCTCTGGAGAAACTGGGGCAGTTGTGGGCATATCTGGGAGCAGGAGAAGCTGGGTCTCATGTTGTCACCATAGCCAAGGTGTCAATGGTTCCTAAGCGTCCTCTCTGACCTCCTTCAAAAGTGGCTCCTTGGTATATGGAAGATCTGCGGGAGCTGAAGCGGCAAGGTCGACGACTGGAGAGCAAGTGGAGGAAGACTCGACTCGAATCCGACAGATTGCGACATAGAGCACATTTAAAGATCTGTGCTCTGGCTATATGTGCAGCAAAGAAGTGTTTCTTTTCTGCCCGTATTGCTTCCGCAGGCTCTTGTCCAGCGGAGCTATTCATGGTTGTGAGGGGGCTAGTAGGGCCCCCTGCTCCCCTGAATCCGAATTTGGAACCATCAGTTGCCCGCTGTGATGCTTTTAATGAGTTTTTGTGTGTGGACAAAGTCTCTCGTATTCGGGTCGATCTAGATCTAGATTTAGACTCCACAGTTATCGCAGTGTCAGATGCAGAGGTATCCAGCAACTCCTCTTGTGTGGTTAGGCTGGATCAATTTCAGTTTGTGACTCCTGAGGACGTGGACAAGCTGCTTGGAACAGTGTGTCCTACCACCTGTCTGCTTGATCCTTGCCCCACGTGGCTTATACTATCTGGCAAGGGGGTTGTTGTGGAGAGCCTGGTGGCAATTATAAATACCTCTCTGAGAGAGGGCAGGATGCCTCCTTGTTTAAAGGAGGCAATTATTAGACCTATTCTTAAGAAGCCTGCCTTGGACCCCTTGGAGTTTAGTAGCTACAGGCCTGTCTCCAACCTCTCATGGTTGGGCAAGGTGACTGAGAGGGTGGTGGCCTCCCAACTCCAGGTGGTCTTGGAGGAAACTGACTATCTAGACCCATTTCAAACTGGTTTTCGGAAGAGCTATGGGGTGGAGACTGCCTTGGTCGGCCTGAGGGATGATCTCCAATTGGGACTTGACAGAGGAAGTGTGACTCTGTTGGTCCTTTTGGATCTCTCGGCGGCTTTTGATACTATCAACCATAGTATCCTTTTGGAACATCTGAGGGAGTTGGGGGTGGGAGGCACTGCTTTGCAGTGGTTCCGTTCCTACCTTTCTGGCAGATCCCAGATGGTGTTGCTTGGAGACTGTTGCTCTTCAAAATCTGAGCTTTTATATGGGGTCCCTCAGGACTCCATACTGTCTCCAATGCTTTTTAATATCTACATGAAACCGTTGGGAGAGATCATCTGGAGATTTGGTGCTGGGTGTTATCAGTATGCTGATGACACCCAAATCTATTTCTCCATGTCAACATCATCAGGAGAACACATATCTTCCCTGAATGCCTGCTTGGAAGCAGTAATGGGCTGGATGCAAGATAACGAGACTGAATCCAGACAAGATGGAGGTACTTATTGTGCGGGGTCCTCACTCGGGAAGCGATATTGATCTACCAGTTCTAGATGGGGTCACACTTCCTCAGAAGGAACAGGTACGCCGTTTGGGAGTGCTTCTGGATCCACACCTTTCCCTGGTTCCCCCGGCCGAGGCAGTGGCTAGAAGCGCTTTCTATCAGCTTTGGTTGATACGCCAGCTGCATCCGTTTCTTGAGGATCATTATCTCAAAACAGTAGTATACTTGTTGGTAACCTCCAGACTTGATTACTGTAATGAGCTCTATGTGGGGCTGCCTTTGTAAGTAGTCCAGAAACGGCAATTAGTACAAAATTCGGCAGCCAGGTTGGTCTCTGGGTCATCTCGAAGAGACCATATTACTCCTATATTACAGGAGTTGCACTGGCTGCCAATAAGTTTCCGGGCAAAATACAAAGTGCAGGTTATAACCTATAAAGCCCTAAACAGCTTAGGCCCATGGTACTTAAGAGAGTGCCTTCTTCTGCATGAACCCCATCGTCCACTGTGTACATCAGGGTAGGCTCGTCTGTGGCTACCTTCATGTCGTCTGGTGGCTACCCAGGGACGGGCCTTCTCTGTTGTCACCCTGAGACTTTGGAACGTGCTTCCCATGGGAATAAGAGTCTCCCCATCTCTAGCGGCTTTTAAAAAGTGTCTAAAGACTTACCTTTTTACCCAGGCCTTTTAGCTTTTTAACTTTTTAAATTTTGGATTATTTATTGATATGTTTTAAACTGTTTTTAATATTTAATTGATTTTAATGTTTTGTTTTTATTTGTTGTGAACTGCCCTGAGACCTTGGGTTAGGGCGGTATAAAAACGCACTAAATCAATCATAAATCATAAATAAATATTGCTGCTGTGGCCAGGTACACGAGGAGTCAATGCACCCATTACAAGTCACTCATTGCTCTTGAGATTGGGCATAGCAAGAGCCGAGCCAGTCACCTGCTCACCCAGCACGGCAATTCTTTGACAGGCAGTTGGACTAGCCCAGCAACAACCAGCCAGGTAGCAGAATCATATTATGGGGGGAGCAGCTGAATGTTTGTGTGTGGGGTAATCGTATATAGTTCAGGGACACTAGGTAGCACTGGTGGGGAGAAAGGGGAGGTTTTGGAAGGGAAGATTAAAGTTAGTTTCTGTTTCAGTGAAACATGGTGTCCAGGCTCTTTGTTATCTCCACATGTGGGGAGAGAGAGAGAATTCAGCTGAACCGTGTGAACTATGTGAACTCAAATACCTCATGGAAAGGCTTTTCAAATGTAAAAGTCATGATGACAGGAGGCTGCACACTATTCTATCGTTTCAATGGTGTGGAGGGAAGAAGGAAGGAAAATTTGCCACCTGGTCAGAATCTGAGGGTTTGTTTCCTACTTCTGCACCCTTTCCTCAGACATTTCAGAAGCCTGGGCCTGCCAGAGGCATGATCTAAAGGGCAAGAGCAAAAGGGCTCTTTGCCTGTGGATCTAAAGCCAGCCCAGCAGAATAAAATCTTAAGTTGAACGAGAAGTTTTTAATCTTCTGTATACCAGTCAGTTAACACCAGTGTGGTACCCATGTGATAACTTCTTATTTTATTCCCATTTATTACCTCTGACTCCTTTTAATGCTGTGTTCATGACTCCATTATGATCTGGTGAACGTTCCTCATATTCTGGGTGAGTGGTTGTGATTTGATTGCCTCTGTTTAACCTAATAAAGTGTACTGTCAAGTCGGTGTCGACTCCTGGCGACCACAGAGCCCTGTGGCTGTCTTTGGTAGAATACAGGAGGGGTTTACCATTGCTTTCTCCCATGCAGTATGAGATGATGCCTTTCAGCATCTTCCTATATTGCTGCTACCCGATATAGACGTTGCCCATAGAATGGGAAATATTCCAGCGGGGATGTGAACCGACAACCTTTGGCTTTGTAGTCAAGCCGTTTCCCTTCTGTGCCAATAGTTAGTTTTAAATGGAAGAATAAAAAAAGGCATAGGAAAGGAACCAGCCCAGCTGATACTTGAACGGGAAAAATAAAGCAAAATTGATCAGTTTTTAAAGGAAGAATCTGAGCAACTAAAAAACGGAGATTCCTGTGAGAAATGAAGTTCTGGAAACTGATTTAGACCTTGATAAAAATGTGAATACTGCAGCTCAGTCCCCTGTTCTCCCAGAGCTGAACTTGGTCAAACCACCTTATAAGCCTTCTGTTATCATTGCAGGATTGCAAACTCTCTTGCTTGCAAGGACTGTTCAATCTATTTATAACCAATTAAGGGAAATTCAGGTCAAGTTGGATTTTGTTTTATCAGCAATTAACAAAGAGCATGGGAAATCTGAACTAATCACTCTAAATCTGAAAATTAAAAACAAGAAAACTTGCTTTTAAATATGATCCATCAGTTAAGTGTTAAGTTATTTCTGAAGTGAATAATCTTGAAATTAGTTCTCCCATACAATACAATATAGAAATCTAAATGTTCTTACTATATTTCCTTAGGAAGGGTTTATTTCATCATGGAAGCCCTTTTCTAGTGTGTTTCATCATTTGAGTTTTTCTCTTGTATGTTGGACCATTGATTTAATCGGTAAAGAAATTCTACAGGATTCATTGTATAGGAAAATAATTTTGTTAAACTTTGTGAGTGCAATTGAGAGTGTGATACAAAGTCAAAAAGATCTGTCTAGTTACAGAGTAGTAGCTAGTCTAGTCTTTGAAGACAGGTTTGTAAAACCTTTATCTATTTCTATAAGTAATTTAGCTAAACAACCACCTAGCATTACTAACACTATCAAGATTCCTCCTAATGTGAAAAGAATGTCACTAATTAATCCAGGTAAAGAAGCAATTCTGAGTCCAGAAACAAGTTCTGTCAAAAAGGTTTTTAAGTGATAGATGTTTGCAAATAGAAAGCCCAGAACCTGAAGAACAACAACTATTTCAATCCTTCTCCATCTTGCTTTAATTGAACAACAAGCTATTGTAAATAGATCAGTGTCTTTAGGATGTGTTAGTAAATGAAATGAAGAGACAACTGAAGAGGATTTGATCGATGATTTTTCAGAAAATCCACAAACACGTGCAGTACTACATCCACAAATTACCATTGATAAGATTAATGAAGTAAATCGATGTCAGTAGCAATTTTTCTCCAAAGGAATTTGACTCAGTATTAGTTAATTTAAAATCAATGCTCCCTCAAGAATAGCAGCCAAAGTCCCCAACAGAACTCTCAAGGTTGAGCTCAACCCCTACGAAATCACTTACTGAAATGAAGTCTCAGAAATCAGAATAAATCCCATAACTCAGAAGAATGGCATTACCTACGTTAATCAGCTAGGAATAACTGAACCTACACGTAGACAATCTAATATCCAAAACATTTTCCAGTTATTTCTACTTTCTTTCATGGAATTAGCTGGATGGGCTAATAAGACAGCAGATAATGAAGCCCATCTCACGATGGGCGAGAAGGTGCATGGAAGCACTGCTGCATGGTGTCCTACCCCCAGGGCCCCAATCATGACTGTGCAAGTGTGCGGTGCATTCCTGGGAGCCCCTCTCCCCCCTGAGTTTGTCCACCACGGCTGCATGCAGCTGCAGCAGGCACACGATCATGTAGCCCGGTGTTTGGGCACACTTGCGGCCAAAACCTGGGTGAAGTGGTGGGCTACCTAAGAGGCCTCACTGCCACGCCACCACCGGAAGTCGTGTGGCTCCCAGCGGTTCTCACGAGCAGCAAAAACCGGGATGGGCTTCCCTCGCCTGGTCTTTGCTGCTCGTGAGAATAGCTTCAATGAGTTCTTAGAATATATACATCAGTTTGATATATTATGATTTCAAAACACTTGGGCCCAAAATAGAATAGAATTAAATAGGCATCAGCGTTTGACATTAGAAGCAGTTGCATCCGAGCAGAAACGTAGACCATGTGGATGAGATGCCAGCGTTCTAGCTTCTACTTTAAATGCCACACTAGCTTATTTAGGCAGTAGCAATAACTTTTATTGTTAAAATTAGACATATTTCTCTGATTATTAGTTATATCTCTCCAACCTGCCAATTCAAAAAATTGTAAGGGGACCTGCTGGACTAATCAAGAACAATGTCTATTGAAGTCAGGAATTGAACACCCATCAGCTTACGTGGTCATGGCTGGAGATTTCAATGCTTGAACTGATTATATCTTTTATTCCTCTAAGTCTAATAAACCAGGAGGAAATGAGGAGGACTTTGGAGTAAAGCTGAGAAACTCTAAAGACAATATTATCAATGCTGCAGTTTTTAAATCATTTCAGTTTAAATTGAGGAGTCGCTTGAGACACTTACATGGCTCCACTTGTGGAGACCTTACTGGCAAATATACTTACAGCACTCTAGCAGGAAGTTGAACTATTGATGAGATATTAATCTCCAATCAAACGACTGTCAATAGCTTTACAATAAGTACCCAGGTCTTTAGTGACCATCAGCAGACCATTGGAATTAAGAATGAACGTGCCAGTCTTCCCTTTCCACAAAAAGTATTGTGAGCCTATCTTAAAGCTCTTGGAAATATCAATTCAAGGAGACTTAGGTGGTCATTTAAACTTGACAATATGCTCTACTAAAATGTCCTGATCTTTTATCATTAAAGCCATAGAAAGTGATTCATTAGTCTCAGCATTAGTAGCTTATGACACCGTGATTGTAGTTCTCTATAAACATTTGACTATTACCCAGTCAATTGGATGTTTCAACTCAATAAGGGGAAATCGTTAGTTTGATAGAGATTGAGGCGGGTCTCACGATCAGTGAGACCTGCCAGATAGCGTTCTGCGGGGAGAGCGGGATTAAGCCGCTCTCCCCGCAGAGGGATGCAGCCCTGGGTGGCCGAACCAATAGCCGACTCTGTCACGGAGCTGGCAAGGGATCAGGGGCCACACGGCGCCACGTGAGCGCACAGGGCATGATGGAGAGACCCCTGAGCCGGGAGGCTGCATTAGGCTCTCCGCCAGGGGTCTACTTGTGTTTTGCCACAGTGCAGAGTCATACCATGGCAACACACGACCAAAATACCCGGGTTAGCGGAGCGCTCGGTCCGCTAATCTGGGCTAAGGGGAGGGCTGCCTCATTGTATAAAACTGAAGAGGAATGTTCATGATCAATATTAGCAATACAGAGCTTCTAGTGTCAAAGTATTACCACATACCCATGTTCAGCTGAGGAATAATTATAAGAATCTCTTAACCAAGAAAGAAAACAGCAGAAAAAAACAGCTGGCAAATATTGATAGTGGCCACAATAAATAAGAACAGTAAAGTGTTGGCAAATGATCACAGCAACACTTACTGGTTATGACATAGCAAACGATTCCTGAAATCACATGGGAACATTTCCCCCCCACTTGTAATGGTTCTGCCAGAGAATTAAAAGTAAAGTGTGCCGTCCAACCGGTTCCCTATTCAGAATGTTAAATCAGAGTTCCCCACTGAAGGGTTGCCTGAGTAGAAACCAGTCTCAGAGCCGGAGATATTCAATTTTATAGCACAGTTAAAATCTGAGAAGGCTCCAGGTCAATTCCTTCTGAATTGTTCAAATCTAATGTTCACTGGTGAGTAAAACCTCTCACTTCATTGTTCACCCATATTGATATTTTTGGCTGTATTCCCCAAAGCTGGCTTAAAACACTTTATAAACAAGTTGATCTAGCAAGAACCAATCAGCCTACTTTCCTTTCACTGTCTCTTCATCTGGACTAAATTTGGTGCAAATCAAGGTCCACAAGTTCGATCTCTTGTGCCTCAAATGTTCATATGTCCGCTATCTTGGATTGGAGTGGATGTCATCACTACGAACTGCACCATTGAGGTGTCCCTGTGTGTCATTCACTACAGTTGTTCCAAATTTGGATCAAATCGGCTAGACAGTCCTCAAGTTAGTGCACTTGCGCCTCAAAAGTTTATGCATCTGCCATCTTGGGTTGGGTTGGGTGATATCACAACAAACTACCCAGTCAACCAGATAGCCGTTGAGGTGTCTCTATGTGTCACTCACTGCAACTGTACCTAATTAGGCTTAAATTGGTTAGACAGCCCACAAATTAGCCCGCTTGCACCTAAGAAGTTCACGTGGCCACCATCTTGAATTGGAGTGGATGACATCATCACACACCACACCATTTATTATTTATTTGTTTATTCGATTTCTATACCATTTGGAAAACCCTATGTGTCTCTACATCTGTAGCAAATTTGGTTCAAATTGGTTAAGCGGTTCACAAGTTAGCTCACTTGAGTCTCAAAGCTTTATGTTTCCACCATCATGAGCCAGAGTGGATGGCATCATCACAAACTACTTCACTGAGGTGTCCCTATGTATCACTCACTACAACTGTACGTAATTTGGTTCCGATCAGTTAGAAAGTACACAAAATTAGCCCACTTGAACCTCAGGTGTTCATGTGTCCACCATCTTGGATTGGGGTAGATGACATCATCACAAACTAGCTTGATTGAGATTGAGGTGTCCCTATGTGTCCCTACATCTGCAGCAAATTTGGTTCAAATCGGTTAAGCGGTCCACAAGTTAGCCCTCTTCGGCCTCAAAAGTTTATGCGTTTGCCATCTTAAATCAGCTTTGATGACATGATCACAAGCTTTGCCATCAAGGTGTCTGTGTCTCAGACACTCACTGCAAACATACCCAATTTGGTTCAAATAGGTTAGGCAGTCCACAAATTAGCGCACTTGTGCCTCAGATGTTCATGTGGCCGCCATCTTGAATTAAAGTGAATGACATCACACACACACCACACCATTAGGACATGCCTATGTGTCGCTACAGCTGTAGTAAATTTGGTTCGAATCGGTTAAGTGGTTCACAAGTTAGCCCACTTGAGCCTAAAAGTTAGTCCGTCTGCCATCTTGGATCAGCATGGATGACATCATCACAAACAATGCCATTGAGGTTTTCTTATATGTCACTCACTGCAACTGTACCTAATTTGGTCTAAATTGGTTAGACAGTCCACAAATTAGACCACTTGCTCCTCAGATGTTCACGTGGCTGCCATCTTGAATAATAATAATAATAATAATAATAATAATAATAATAATAATAATAATTAATAAGAAGCATATTTTAAAGAAGAAACAATGCTATTCCGGGGGAAATTATGGGACAATCCAATAGATTATAATAAAAAAGCAGACTGGATGAAAGAGGTCAAAAAATGTAACCAACAAATGCAAGATCTAACAATAACCAGAATTAATAAGTGAAAGAGCAAAGAAAATTAAAAATTGGAGTGCTCCAGGCGATGATGAACTGCATGGCTTTTGGCTTAAACACCTAACAAGCCTTCATAAACAACTATCAAAACAGTTCAATCACATTTTGCAAGGAGGTGATATTGAACAATGGCTAACAACTGGGAAAACTCCCCTCATAATGAAAGACCCAGCAAAAGGTGCATTTCCAAGTATTTATAGACCGATAACCTGTCTGCCAACCATGTTCAAATTATTAACTGGAATAATAGCAGATGAAGTGATGCAACACTTATTAACTAACAAACAGCTTCCAGTTGAACAGAAAGGAAATTGCCCAAACACCAGAGGCACAAAAGACCAGCTGCTGATTGACAAAATGATTTTAGAAAATTGCAAGACAAGAAAAACCAATCTAAGTGTTGCATGGATTGACTACAAGAAAGCCTTCGATTCATTGCCTCACACATGGATACTAAAATGTTTAGAAACAACTGGGGTCAGCAAAAACATTCAGATATTTATATAAAAAAGCAATGAGCATGTGGAGTACACAGTTAACAATCAATGGTGAGACACTTGGACAGGTTAACATTAGAAGAGGCATTTTCCAAGGGGACTCACTATCCTCTCTGTTGTTTGTAATCGCCATGACCCCACTTTCACAAATACTCAACAAAACAGGCCTCGGATACCAAACATCTAAAACATCCAGTCAAATCAACCATCTGCTGTACATGGACGATCTGAAGTTGTATGGAAAGTCCCAGTCAGAAATCAAATCACTGCTAAACACTGTCCGTATATTCAGTAGCGATATAGCAATGGAGTTTGGACTAGACAAGTGTGCTGCATTAATAATGAACAGAGGGAAAATAAGAAAAACAGAAGGAATAGAACTGCCCAATGGAAGCAAGATCAAGAACCTGGAAGAGAAAGAACATTACAAATACTTGGGCATTCTCCAGGCTGATAACATCGCACACACTGAAGTGAAAATAAAAATTGGAAGTGAATACATCAGGAGAGTTAGAAAAATCCTCAAGTCCAAACTCAATAGCGGGAACACCATATAAGCCATAAACACCTGGGTTATACCTGTTATCAGATACACTGCAGGAATAATAGACTGGACCCAGGCAGAGCTAGAGATGCTAGAGCGTAAGACCAGGAAAATCATGACCATCAATCATGCTCTTGCTCTGCACCCCCGCAATGATGTCGATAGGCTATACCTCCCTCGCAGCTCAGGTGGAAGAGGAATGCTGCAAGTCCATCAAACAGTAGAGGAGGAGAAAAGAGGCCTTGAAGAATATATCAAGGACAGTGAAGAAGATGCACTTCAAATGGTCAATAATGCGAAACTATTCAACACCAATGAAACAAAGCAGGCCTACAAGAAAGAACAAGTCAAGAACCGAGCAGAAAAATGTTGAAATAAGCCCCTGCATGGCCAATATTTGCACAATATAAGTGGAAAATCAGACATCACCAAGACTTGGCAATGGCTTAAGAATGGCAACTTGCAGAAAGAAACAGAGGGTTTAATACTGGCTGCACAAGAACAGGCACTAAGAACAAATGCAATAAGAGCAAAAATCAAAAAATCAACCACAAACAGCAAGTGCCACCTTTGTAAAGAAGCAGATGAAACCGTGGACCACCTAATCAGCTGTTGTAAAAAGATCGCACAGACTGACTACAAGCAAAGGCATGACAAAGTAGCAGGGATGATATACTGGAACATCTGCAAAAAATACAAGCTACCTGTAGCCAAAAATGGGTGGGACCATCAAATTGAAAAAGTTGTAGAAAATGAAGATGTAAAAATATTATGGGACTTCCAACTACAAACAGACAAACATCTGCCACACAATACACCAGATATCACTGTAGTCAAGAAGAAAGAAAAACAAGTCAAAATAATCGACATAGCAATACCAGGAGATAGCAGAATAGAAGAAAAAGAAATAGAAAAAATCACCAAATACAAAGATCTACAAATTGAAATTGAAAGGCTATGGCAGAAGAAGACCAAAATAATCCCAGTAGTAATTGGCACCTAGGTGCAATTCCAAAACAACTTGAAGAGCACCTCAATACCATAGGGGCCACAGAAATCACCATCATCCAATTACAAAAAGCAACTTTACTGGGAACGGCCTATATTCTGCGACGATGTGTATAATAATATCAGCAACAACACTGATAATAAAATTCAGCCATCCCAGGTCCTTGGGAAGGACTCGATGTCTGGACAAAACAAGCCAGTCAATAACACCTGTCTGACTGTGTAAAGAACAACAACAACAAACATATTTATACCCTGCTCGGCTTGCAGCACACTAGCAATAGTAATAGCAATAGCACTTACATTTATATACCGCTCTATAGCTAGAAGCTCTCTAAGAGGTTTACAATGATTTAGCATATTGTCCCCCAACATTCTGGGTACTCATTTTACTGACCTCAGAAGGATGAGTCAACCTTGAGCCCCTGGTCAGGATCGAACTTGTAACCTTCTGGTTACAGGGCGGCAGTTTTACCACTGTGCCACCAGGGGCTCTACTGCTTGGGGCAGCTCATAACTACTTATCTACTGATCTGTTCCCCTAAGACAGTTGTAATTAGGGATGTGCTACATTTTAAAATGACATAGGAACATAGGAAACTGCCATATACTGAATCAGATCCTTGGTCTATCTAGCTCAGTATTGTCTTCACAGACTGGCAGTGGCTTCTCCAAGGTTGCAGGCAGGAATCTCTCTCAGTTCTATCTTGGAGAAGCCAGGGAGGGAACTTGAAACCTTCTGCTCTTTCCAGAGAGGCTTCATCCCCCGAGGGGAATATCTTGCAGTGCTCACACATCAAGTCTTCCAGCTAAATATGTGATGTAGTTTTATGTTGTTTGCCATCTGAAATGACAGAAAAATTAGTGACATGCCATTTTATGTGGTGCTGTTTGAAAAGCTGCTTCACTTTCACTTCTCAGAGCTGTGGGGTTTTTAAAAATTGGTTTGAGCCAATTGTGGGGCGGGGCGGAGGAGGAGTCAGGACCAATAATTAACCAGCATAGCTTGTACCTGTCAATCCTGGCTTGGCCTTTTATTTTTATTTAACCTGAGACACAGACAGTATGGACAGCTTCACTATATTCTGCGACGATATGTATAATAATAACAGCAACAACATTGACAATAAAATTCTGGCATCCCAGGTCCTTGGGAAGGACTCGATGTCTGGATAAAACAAACCAGTCAATAACAGCTGTCTGACTGTGTAAAATAATAATAATAATAATTATTATTATTTCTTGTTTACACAGTCAGACAGGTGTTATTGACTGGTTTGTTTTATCCAGACATCGAGTCCTTCCCAAAGACTTGGGATGGCTGAATTTTATCATCAATACTGTTGGTTATTATAGATATTGTTGCAAAATATAGGCTGTTCCCAGTAAAGCTGCTTTTTGTAATTGGCTAATGGTGATTTCTATGGCCCCTATGGTGTTGAGTTGCTCTTCGAGGTCATTTGGAACTGCACCCAGGGCGCCAATTACCATTGGGATTATTTTGGTCTATTTCTTCTTCTTCTTCTTCTTCTTCTTCTTCTTCTTCTTCTTCTTCTTCTTCTTCTTCTTCTTCTTCTTCTTCTTCTTCTTCTCATATTTTATACTGCCCAAAACTTACATCTCTGAGCAGTTTACAGCAAGATTAAAAAGTAAAACTTTAATTAAAAACAAAAATTAAAAGCCAGAAATTTAAAACACAATTTAAAATTTTAGAACAATATTCTAAAAACATTAAAACAATCAAAACAATATGAGTTAAAAGCCTGGGTGAAGAGATGCATCTTTAAAGAATTTTTAAAAGTTGTCAGAGATGGGGAGGCTCTTATTTCACCAGGGAGTGTATTCCAAAGCCTCAGGGCAGCAACGGAGAAGGCCCGTCCCTGAGTAGCCACCAGATGAGCAAGTGGCAAATGCAGACGGACCTCTCCTGATGATCTCAACAGGCAGTGGGGTTCATGATGAAGATGACGTTCTCTTAAATACCCAGGGCCCAAGCTGTTTAGGGATTTATAGGTTATGACCAACACCTTGTATTTTGCCTGGAAACATATCGGCAGCCAGTGTAACTCGTTCAACATGGCAGTAATATGGTCTCTCCTAGATGGCCCAGAGACCAGCCTGGCTGCCACATTCTGGACCAACTGTAGTTTCCGGACTACGTACAAGGGCAGCCCCACATAGAGCGCATTGCAGTAATCCAGTCTGGAGGTTACCAGCAGATGTACTACTGTTTTGAGGTCATCTATCTCAATATGCCAGCTGCATCCACAGAAATGGACACAGCTGGCATATCAGCCAAAGCTGATAGGAGGCACTTCTGGCCACTGCCTCAAACTGGGACACCGAGGAGAGACTTGGATCCAGAAGCACCCCTAGACTGCGTACTTGTTTCTTCTTGGGAAGTGTGACCCCATTCAGAACAGTCAGATCAAAATCGTATCTCGAGTTCCGACCCCGCACAATGAGTACCTCCGTCTTATCTGGATTCAGTCTCAGTTTGTTATCCTTCATCCAGCCCATTACCGCCTCCAGGCAGGCATTTAGGGAGGTTATGCCCTCTCCTGATGATGCCGACATGGAGAAATAGATTTGGGTGTCATCAGCATACTGATAGCACCCTGCACCAAATCTCCTGATGATCTCTCCCAGCGGTTTCATGTAGATGTTAAACAACATCAGAGACAATACGGAGCCCTGAGGGACACCGTACCGAAGTTCAGATTTTGAGAAACAACAGTCTCCAAGAGACACCATCTGGAACCTGCCCAAGAGGTAGGAGCGGAACCACTGCAAAGCAGTGCCTCCCACCCCCAACCCCCTCAGACGCTCCAGAAGCATACTATGGTCGATAGTATCGAAAGCCGCCGAGAGGTCCAAAAGGACCAACAGAGTCACACTTCCTCTGTCCATTCCCAATTGGAGATCATCCATCAGGCCGACCAAGGCAGTCTCCAACCCATAGCCAGCTTGGAAGCCAGTTTGAAATGGGTCTAGATAATCAGTTTCCTCCAAGACCATCTGGAGCTGGGAGGCCACCACCCTCTCAGTCACCTTGCCCAGCCACAGAAGGTTGGAGACAGGCCTGTAGTTACTCAGCTCTGAGGGATCCAAGGTAGGCTTCTTCAGAAGCGGTCTAATAATTGCCTCCTTAAGACTAGGAGGCATCCTGCCTTCCCTCAGAGATGCATTTATGATCTCTACCAGGTCTTCTACAACAACCCCCCTGCCTGAGGACAGGTGGTGGGCCGCACCATTCCAATCGGTTTGTCCACATCCTCAGGAGTCACAAACTGGAACTGATCCAACCTAACCACGTAAGAGGAGTCGCTGGATACCTCCACAGCAGATACTGAAGTAAGTGTGGAGACAAAATCCAAGTTGGCCCAAATACGAGAGATTCTTTCCACTAAAAATTCATTAAACACATCACAGCGGGTAATCGATGGTTTCAGATTCCGATTCAAGGGAGGAGCGGCACATACTAGTCCTCTCACAACCATGAACAACTCCGCTGGACGTGAACTTGCGGATGCAATACGGGTAGAAAAGAATAGCTTCCTTGCTGCACATATCACCTGAGCAGGTCTTCAAATGAGTTCTATGTTGCAATCTGACGGATTCAGGCGAGTCTTTCTCCACCTGCGCTCTAGTTGTCTACCTCGCTGCTTCAGCCCCTGTAGTTCTTTCGTATACCAAGGGGCCAGTTTTGAAGCGGGTCGGAGAGGATGCTTAGGAGCGATCATGTCTACTGCCCCGGTGAGTTTGCTGTTCCAGTTCTCCACTAGGATATCAACAGGATCACCGGCAGAGCCAACACTGATTCCCTCCAAGGCTTCTTGAAATCCTATGGGATCCAATAACCTTCTCGGGCGGACCATCCTAATAGGTCCCTCGCCCCTGCGAAGGTGGGGTGTGACTGTGAGTCCAACCTTAACCAGATGGTGGTCCATCCATGACAATGGGGAAATCACAGGAGTCCCCACCCACGGAACACCACCCTGATCAGAGTGAAAGACCAAATCATGCGTGTGACTTGCAATGTGCGTCGGTCTCGAGACCACTTGAGATAGGCCCATAGTCGTCATGGCCGCTATGAACTCCTGAGCCCGGACAAATTGGTCCCGAAATGAACATTGAAGTTGCCCAGCACCACAAGCCTAGGAGACTCCAATACCAAACCCGAATTGGAGTGGATGACATCATTCATTCTTTCATTCATTCATTCATCCGATTTCTATACCAGCCTTCCAAAAATGGCTCAGGGAGGTTTGCACGGAGAAATAACAAACAAATAAGATGGAACCCTGTCCCCGAAGGGCTCACAATCTAAAAAGCAACACAAGATAGACACCAGCAACAGTCACTGGAGGTACTGTGCTGGGGTGAATAGGGCCAGTTACTTTCCCCCTGCTAAATAAAGAGAATCACCACGTTAAAATGTGCCTCTTTGCCAAGTTAGCAGGGGGATGCCATTTGGCATGCCATTTGGAAATCCCTATGTGTTTCAACAGTTGTAGCAAATTTGGTTCAAAGCGGTTAGGCGGTTCACAAGTTAGCCCACATGTGCCTAAAGGTTTACGTGTCTGCCATCTTGGATTGGGGTGGATGACATCATCACAGACTATGCCGTTGAGGTGTTCCTATGTGTCCCTACAACTCTACCCAATCTGGTTCATATTGGTCCAGGCGTTGCGAAGTTGATGGGGGGCGGGAACACACGGATGGACAAACACACACACACAGACACAGAATGCCGGGTGATCTCATAAGCCTAATGGAAAGTAGGCTAAAAAGGTTCTAAACTAGATCCTTCAAATTATAGACCTATAAGTCTCCTGACAATAACTGGCAATCTGTTGGAGATTCAGCTCCGCATGGCATCAACCTTTTGCACCAGTAACTCTAATGACAACTAGGGCATTGGGAGTAGAGATAGTCAGTTAGGGTCTCCTACTCTTTCCCGATGATCTCTGCCGCTATGACCCCTCAGTTGATTGAATGTACTCAGAAACTTCCTGGGAGTGACTTCCTCCTTCTCCACAGAATGCTTCTAGCTTGCTCGCTCAGCACCATGTTTCTATAGGTCTCTCACTGACCAATATGTAGCCAGAACCTAGACATAGGTTCATTTCATTGTAAGTCATTTCCTCCAACACAAACTCTATGCCATACATCTTAATTAAAAATTAGTTGAGGGGTGAAGTGAATAACATCTTTAGTACTGAACAAACTGCATTCTGAAGGGGCTACTCCACTTTAGATCATGCTACTGAAAGTTTCTGGAATGTAGGGGGTTGCCCTCAACCCGTATTAGCATGCTGGTGTCTACCTTATTTTCCTGTTTAAATTATGAGTCCTTTGGGGACAGGAAACCATCTTAATTTTTTTTAAAAAATCTGTTTAATCCGCTTTGAGAACTTTTGTTGAAAGGTGGTATATAAGTAGTAGTAGTAGCAGCAGCTTGTGTGAGTTGGGGGCTCAAGTACTTTTATTTCAGGCATCCAGCCTGCCTGGAACTGCTGGTGGTAGCAGAGAAAACCCTTCTTGGAGGAATCTGGGGGTGTAAAGGCTTGGAAAGTAACATTTCTCACATGGGTGTTGCTGGTGTTTCAGTTGTGTTTATTCTTAGATTGTGAGCCCTTTGTAGACAGGGAGCCATTTTCTCAATTATTTTGCTATGTAAACTTTTTTGTGCTCAAGTTAATTCTCGACTCTCTGTGGAAAAGGAAAGCTATTACCATGTTACATTCAAAAGAGGGTTGCACAATGCTGCATATAGCTTGAATCTGCTATAAGCAGCACTAATCATATGACCCAGAGGGAAGGCAAAACAAAGCAATGCCATGCAAATAGGTGTTGTGGCCTTGTCAGTCCATTAGCACTACTTTGAAATGCCAACTTAGAATTGTGGGTAGGCCAGTTAGCCAGGACCGGTGCCAGACTATTTGCGACCCCTCTGAGGTCTGCATTCTGCGCCCCTCTGAGTTCTGCACCCTAAGCGGCTCCCTAGTTGGCCTGATGGTAACACCGGCCCTGCAGTTAGCACTGAGGAGTGACTTTTAATAATTGGACAATCTGGGCAGGAGACCAAAGCTGCCTCCAAAAATAAAGAAAGAGGGTTTTCTGATTCCTTCTCATTCTTATATCTCTAGTCATAAGTCTAAAGTATTTTGGTTATCATGGTTATGGACAGAGGCGCTCTTACCCCTGGACTTCCGGGCTGAAGTCCAGGGCATCCAGTCCCCTTGGGGGTCCCCAAAAACCTTTTTTAGTCTGTCCCAGGTGGTGTGGTCATGCTAAAAGTGTTTGTATGTTTGATCTGTTTGTATGTGTGAGAGGAGCCTTCAAAAACCTTTAGGTCCATGCTCCAAAATTCCCTAGGTGCCCCTCTGATTATGGAACCGGTTGTCCAAGAGCCACTGAAAACATATCTAGCAAATCAGAAGTAAATTCAGAGGCTCAACATAGATTAAAAGCCACTCAGAGAAATGTCACAATGGAACTCAGGAGGAACAATGGTCCATTGGGACATGACCTCTCTTGTTACACCTCCCCCTGCTCACTCATCGGTCACATGAGCAGAGGTGCTTTCTGGGAGCAGGAGCATATGCTTTTCTCTGCCGTGTTAAAGTGTTCTATATATGTTGACACATACAACATATATAGTTGTATTATATTATTATTAAATTACATATATAGTTGTATATAGAGTATAATATATTGACAAAAAGAGAAAGAGAGAAAGCGTGCATACGTGCATCTGTGTTTGTGCTTGAGCTTTCTGTTAGTGAGAGAAACAAAGGGAGCAAGATGTAAGTAGGATTTCATAGAGGTTTCTACTTTCTGATTCTATCATTCTCTTTGCTATTTCAGGGCAGCCTTGGGGCTTTCTCCTCTCTATCTAAGGCAAGCATCTTTTTAATAGAGATTGTCCTCAGGACATGCTCTAATGTTTCAATACACCTGTGTGTGTGTGTATCTTCATGAGTCCAGGTGCTGGACCATTCATTTGACCCTTTTAAGCAAAGGCTAGTGCCACCTACTGGCTGGACATATTAGAGCAACATTTCCTAACAGGTGGCCCAAGCTCAGTCTAGGGGCAAAGAGCAGGAGGACCCTGCAAGCCCCACCTCTCATCTTCTTTCCACTCGGTTCTAGGCTGCAAAGCCTGCGGACCCTCCTGTGTAACCCTAGGCCCAGGTCTGGTGAACAAGGACGAAGCAGCAAAAGAAAAGAAGAGGGTGCCACAGTTCCCGTGGCTGCTTACCCTAAGAGCTGGCACTTCCTAGCCTGCTGCAGAAAAGCAAGACACCACCAGGAACCTGAACAGCAGCGGAGTTCTGGCATCAGCACTCCACCAGCCCCACCCAGACCCAAGTGGTATCATCTGTCCAGGAAGAGGGAGGCTGTCGCTGTCGAGGATGGGAGAGATGCACAGAAACACAGGAAAAGCTCCAGAGGACTTGAAAACCAGTCTGGAGGTAAAGAGGTGCTCAGGATTGGGTGGGGGTAATTTAGGGGTTGAGAATCTTAGAAACTGAGGCCAATAGGTGAGGCTGGGAGGCAAAGCAGGTTCTAAGGTAGCTATACTCTTCCTAAACAATGAGGGTTTCAGTGAGAAGAAACTGGGTCCTTTTTGGAAGAAGGACACAGATGGGTGCATTAATATGTCTGCACATTCTTTCTGTTCTTCCCCCCAGATCCATTAGTCAGCAGTCTGCACTGCTCCCCTTTCTCCGCCACCTCCTACAAGTCTGAGCTGGAGGACTGGAAAGTGGATGAGGATCTCATGGAAATCATACACAGGCATATGGAGGACAGAGAGGAGGTACAAAACCCCACATCCCAGGTGCTTCCTCCACAGGTTGCTTCCATATTCTGGACCTTTACCTTTCCAATTGCTTTTCTGCCATCAGATGGAAGGGAGGGGGGTGGGCACAAACGGTGGTTCCACGTGACATGTCATATAGGACTGTCACGGTGATATTCCCTGTGAAAATCAGCAATGCCTCTCCCTACCATCATGATCTTACTGCATGATGATACTCAGAATTAAGCCCCATTCAGCACCTGCTCCTTTATTTCATTTCTGCCTCCTCAGTCCTCAGTCCTTTCTTTCCAAGTGGCTTCTGCAACTTGGGCTGATTCAGGGGCACACAAGTGAACAGGAAACAACTGAGGCAAGGGGCAGAAGCGGAGAACAGAAGCCTATTTAAGGATTTCCTTTAAGGGACGGAAGTCCTGGGAAACCTCCAGAGTGCTGTGCCTGGATATCTGGCACTGCCCTTGTATTTTAACTCCCAAATTGCACCACAAAGAGGGTGTGGAAAAAGACAAGAGGGCATCATTGGAAATACTGGAAAGTGCTGGGTTGCCCTGCCCTTCGTGTCATCTGGATCCCCTGAAAACACTGAGTGGATGAAATGTGTGCCTCCGGGACAAAATGACTGGAGCAGAAGCAGCCACGGAGCCCAGAACAGTTTCCACAGTAGCCTACAGGATCCCACCCCTTTTGATTCCATCCCCTTTTCAGTTTTGCCATCTCTCTGTGCACTAGCAGAATGCTATGCAGGGTGGGAAGGTCCTCAATTCCTCTCCCATTCAGAGCCACCGTGGGATGGGTGCTGGACCCTATCAGAATGTCCTCTCTTACCTAACTGCTTGACTCTCTTGCAACTTCAGAGAGCCAACAATCAGGATGAGGATGTCCATTTCCTCGCGGTCCTCTGTGCTTGCTGCAAGGCTGCATATAAGAGCGGCCAGGAGACTCTGGATCTCCCCTACAGCAAAGGAGAATTGCTAAAGGAAATCGTGGTGAGTGAGAAAGAGGACCAGAAATCGAGTGAAAAGATGGAAGTTAAATAAGGGGTGGGACTGGGAGGTCAACACATTTGTGTTACCAATGTAGATTCCGCCTTTTAACACCAAACTGCTCCCAGGGCAGCTCACAAGCTTATCTTGAGAAGATTCTGTAAAAGTAAAGCTTGCGGATTTGCTAGAGAGTAGGACAACGCAGCCATTTGGAACAGGACCACTAAGTCCACTTAAAAACAGCCACAAGGCTGCGGAGTACTTATAATTCCCACTCAAGGGAGTTAAGTGGTCGATCAAGATATAGACAAGTGCTTTGGAAGGAAGGTTGGAAGGTTGGGTGAGGTTGGAAGGAAAGCTCAAGAGTGGGCTGAAATAGCCCCTACTAGGAACCACCATGAATTGATGCTTCTCTGCTCTGTTTTGGCCCTTGGTCTTTCTCAGGTGGTGATGGAGAAGTCCCCTGTGCAGTCTGGGCCTACCATTCTCCTGCTTTATGCCATGGCTGCCGTCTCCTGCCTCAGGTATCTTTTCTGGGAGAAGGGGGATCTCTCTTCACAATAAGCCAAGAAGACTGGCAAAAGGGGTGCAGTAAAAGGGGCAAGTGAGGGGAGAAAACCTTCAGACCTGCTCAAAAGCCCCAGAGCAGTTAAAATAAAGGGGAGAGACACGGGCAGAAAAGGAAACGGAAATTGCCTATAAAAAAGAAGGGGTCTTCCCTTTGGCCCACAACACTATCAGTACAAGTGGCTGGAAAAAGAACGGGGATGTATTGGCTCTGTGTTGGGCCCCAGAGGAGTTTTGATTCCTCTGGAAGCTGCTGAAAATCAAGAATGTTTTAATGCTGGACATACAGTAATTTGGGCTAAGCCAGAATGCGCAGCCATAATTCAGGAGGGAACAGAGTCGTGTCTTAACTGGCCTGATAGCCTGCAAAGACTTTGGGGTAAATCCAGCTGATATGTGGACTCACGCTCTCGATTCTGGAGGAGATTCAAACTAAAAGCCATGTGTGTAAAAGCTAAAGGTAGGACTTGGGGGGGAGCAAGGTGTGGCAGCAATTTGCGCCTCACCTCAGGCTCCCAAATGCCTTGGGCTGCACCTGAGGATGACAGCCTCTCCGCCACCCTGCATAACTTATCTTTCCCCTCTACCCTGCCAGCAAAATCAAGCCTCCAACTGACCCAGAGCTAGAGTCTGCGATCCTGCGCTTCGCTGTTCACGGGGTCATAAAGGTGCAAGCAGGACATGTCCACAAACAGGTACATTCTTATGGAATTCATCAATGTTCCGGCAAACACACCTCCTGGAGGCATGATTGTTAATTCCCTGAGATACCTTCTATCTTCAGGGGTGCAGTGGGCAAACAAAGCAGAGGAGGTGATTCACGGGTGCTGACACAGTCTCTTTCCATCTCCTTCATTGCATGGCCCGTGGGCCGCTGGTGGCCTCGACTTTCCTGTCCTCACTCCCGGCCGACGAGGCGCATGCTCCCCCATGCCTTCTGCTGTGCCTTCTGAGTAGCAGCGAGAGACGGGAAAGACAGGAAGGTGCCTGGAGAGCCCCCTCAGTGCGCGCACACACACACACACACACACACACACACACACACACACACACACAGACACACACACCACTGGGTCACATGCTGCTAGGGGTGGGGGCACTGGATCAATCACAGGCCTGCGGCAGAAGACAGAAGGAGATGTGGAAGTGGCAGCAGAATGGGCGAGTGCCGGCAGCCTCTGCCGCATAACCAGTGAAGGTCAATGGTCTATTTTGTCATCCGGAATCCATGGAATGGCTTTGATGGAAGGCTCTCGCCTTGACTGTGCTGAGCTCCTCTTTGTTGACATGCTGGAGGGCGGGGCCTGGGGGGAGTGCCGCAATTACACACTGGCTCTCTCTTTTCTTTCAGGCTCTGCACAAACTCGCAGCAGACAATCTGGAGCTGATGCTGAGGGGGTTTTTGTCAGAGGCCCCAACCACACAGCATCTCTTGTCCCTCCTGGAGGTAAGAACATTGAAGAGGTGGTGAGGTGGGAAGGAGAGCACGGCAGGGAGAGATGGACACCTGGGCCACATGTAGTCAGCGGGAATGCCCACCATGCGCCACTGTGGCTCTTCTGTGATTGGCAGCCCAACGGAAAAGGCAGGAACATCATGCGCAATCTCATACAACATGCTGTTGAACAGCATCACATATGCTCTACACATCTCTGAATAAAAGCTTGATCAGGAACAGTATCCCCAAATCAAAGAGACGCAGGAGAGGAACTACTGAGCAGACTCACCTGTTCCATCCTAGAGATCTCTGGGAAGCCACTCACTTCCTCCCCTGGACACAAAGGGCTAGACTATACATGCACAGACTCAAGAGGTAAAGCTTCTCCTTGAAAGCACCACTTTAGGGAGCATGTGGCTGAGCAGATACTTAAATGCTCCCTGTGGCAAATCAGTACTGCCCTCGACCCTGACTCCCCCCAGAAGGATTCTCAACTTGACTCTTAGCCAATATAAGGGCATAGGGGAAGAACTGCCACCAGCTCTGTGAAGAAATTCTGCTATACGTGTACAGGAGTGGCTGGAGGAATAGTTTCAAATCCAGGCAAAGGGCCATGAGAAAGCTAGATAGGTCCCTCACAGGTGCATCACACAGGCTTCTGACACCTCAGTATGAGCAGTTGACAGATTCCCACAGAAAAACAGAGGGCAGAGGAGGAGAGGTGAGAATGGGAGGAAATCCGACTCCTTCTTTCCAGACCAGAGGCTTCACTGGAGTCCCTGACTAAGTCCATGCGGGAGGCAGTTGTGTGATGAGGCACGGGGATAGTCAAGAGTTCATACGGCGTGACAGAGACAAAAGGAACTTCAAAACAGGACTATGAGTTTGTTTCCTGTAAATAGCCCTGAGAAGCCAAGCATTCCTTGAATACAAAACATAACTGTTTGTTTCTTTGTTCAATTTCTATACCGCCCTTCCAAAAATGGCTCAGGGCGGTTTACACAGAGAAATAATAAATAAATAAGATGGATCCCTGTCCTCAAAGGGCTCACAATCTAAAAAGAAACGTAAGCGAGACACCAGCAACAGTCACTGAAGGTACTGTGCTGGGGGTGGATAGGGCCAGTTGCTAAATAAAGTCAGGCTTTTGGTTTATCATTTTAAAGTTTTAGGTTTTAGAGTTTTTAATCTGTGTTCTAAACTCTTTTAATTGGGTTAATATGTTAACGGTTTTGTTTTTCGATTGTAAACTGGCTAGGGACTTGCATCTGGGGTGGTATTAGACCATGTTAAATAAATAAATAAATAAATGTTAGCTGCATGCAATGAGATTCTGTGGTGCTGCTTCCTCTTTTAGCACATCAGCATCTGGATCCTCTCCAGGAATGCCCAGGAGAGAGCACGAGCCAGCAAACAATACATCAGCTTGCTCCGCTTTAGTGTGATGATGCCTGATTGTGATGTGAGTATTACCACACACAGGTTGGCATAACTTGGTTTTGAAGGCCAAGAGGGTCCTTGTTTTGGGAGTCAACAGTACCAAGAGAAGCGAGTGGAAATCCTTATTCTCTTCTTGCTTTGTGGAGTGAGTCTGAAGGCTGGACTCCTTGAATCGAAGTGGCCTGAAGACTTGTCCCAGTCTCTGGAGCTGTTTCCTTTTGAGCTCACATTTGTCCCTTCAATTTTAGGGGAACAGAGGGAAAGCCAAGAATCAAAGTGGGGATGTGAAATTGGCCTTGTCTGCACCTTCCTCTGGTCTCCAAAGACCAGAGATGCATTTCATGGAGCTCTGAAACCAGGCACAGTTCTAGCTCAGGAAAGCGGGACTCTGTGTACTAAATTCAAAGCTAATCAGTCACTTGGCTGATTTTTAATATATTTTTTTCCTGACAGGGGGGGCATTTCACTTTTTTCTTTTTTAATTTCCCCGTTGATCTTGCACAAGACTGCAATCAGCCACCAGGTGGCAGCCTTGTGCAAGAGCAACAGGGAAAGCACCCTCCCTGTCTAAAAAATTATTAAAAATCAAACCATTGTCTCAAGGGCTTCAAATTTAATACACAGAGTCCTGCTATCCTGTGCTACAACAGAGCTTGGTTTCAGAGCTCCATGGCCAGCCCTTCCCAACTTAAGATTTTTTTTTCTAATTTTCCATTGATCCCTATGTTAAAAAAACAACAAAAAAACACCCTTGTAGCTGGCAATAGAGACATGTCGCAGCTTGTCCAAGATCCATGACAAATTAATTTAAATTTTAAAAAAATGAGTTGAGCTTTTCAGGAAGGAAGAATTTTTTAAATTAAAGAAAAAATAGAAATGAATGAATGGAAGTTGATTCCAGGGCACAGGAAACAAGTCTGCCCAGAGTGCTATCATGTCAGCAAACACTCGGCAAAGCCACACCTCCATCTCATCTTGATCCACTTTATCCGTGGGGTCTCTCCACACATCAGCATCGTATCTGCAGAATGACAGAGTATCCCAGGAAAACATTTTAGGAAGTACAACTATTTTTGGATGCAGATACTCTGAATTAAGCTCCATTTGTAAAGATAAAACCTGTATAATTCCGCTTGCTAGGTGAACAGTACCTTGCTGTCTCAGTAATGAATTTGGGCTAAATCCCGCCCTCATAGGAACGCACCCCAAGTCTCAGCATGCAAAAGCAGTGTGAAAGCCCCATGTGGAAAAGCTCCAGGAGGGAGCAGGCAGAGTAAGAGAGAGGTGATAGTTAAAAATCAGTTGGATGACAATTGGTCAGACAATGAACAGGGGAGAAGCTAAGCTGGAGGCTTGGGTCAAGAGAGGAGTAGTGAACAGGAGGGACTTTTCTGGAGAAGAGAGAAGTGCGGCTTAAGGAGAGGCAGAGGATAAATCCAGAGAGGCGGAGGGTAGATCTGAGCGTCCTGAGAGGGGAGGCACATCAGGAAGAAAGCGATCAAGTTAGGCACCTAACCCCTATGTGGAGAGGAGGAAAGAAAGAAACTTAACTCAGAACATTTCTGTAAGCTGTAAGTTATAAGAATTTTAACATCATTCTGAAACCACTATGCTTATGTACATCTGAAACCTTGTTGTAACCATCACGCTTAGATCTCTCCCCCCCCCCCCACCACCAACAATAAAACCTGTTACTTAGGTATGTTTTATTTCCTCTCCCTCAACACCAGCAGAAGGACTATGCTATCACACAAACAAGATGGGGAAGAAGTGAGAGTTGGTCTCAGATCCTTTCTAATTAGGTCTGAGTGGTGGCAGCAAAGTTACTCTTGGCAGCAACGTTACTCACAGGCCTCTTATCCTTTCATCTCAGAGCTAAATGGGCTTCTTTCAGCCTGACGTGTGGCAGAGTTTGCTCTCCTGGCAATATACCTGTAGGTCAAGGGCGTAGCAAGGTTGGAGTGAGCCCAGAGACGAGATTTTAAAATGCCCCCCCCTCTCAAAGTCCAGGGCCTCCGTACACCCCAGGCCCCCAAAGATTTAAGTCTGATATTTCAAAATAAGTATGCTGCCTAGAAATACATTTCACTGAAGACACACACACACACACACACACACACACACACACACACACACACACTTCACAATATATAGTGATATACATTGAGTACTATATATTTGTGCTACTTTTAATGCCCAGAACACACTAGAAACACGAATTATTAAAATGGGACCCTCGCTGCAGATCAGCAAAGGAGACTTTCAACCATGCGGTGTGAGCCTGTGTATGTTTTCTCAGAATTCTGAACATATTCAGTAAAGTTTGATTGCAGGAGATTTTTCACAGAAGGCTTTTAAAGCCCTTTTACACACATCTCCTCTGGAATGGAGGTGCTGCATTCACATGTTGGCCAGATTGACCCTGAAGTCCCTGCAAGTTATTGGGGAGCAGTTCACACATAAGAAAAATAAAATAAAAGAAAAGCACCACACATGCTTCACAGTTCTCACTCAGACCTTCTGGGTTGCAAAACAAGCCAGCAAATATTCCAAGCGGTTTTAAATTAAATATTCAGAGACGTCTCAGTCTCTCCCCGTCCACATCAAAGCCCTATGGCAAGCAGATCCCTATATCTGGGCGGGGGGGGGGGTGACCACAAAAAGGAGTCCACCTTCTACCTGGCAAATGCTGGGCTGGGCAGAGGGTCTGCTGCAGAGAGCTGTGGGGGCCACTCTGCCTGCCTGCCTGCCTGCCTCCTTCCTTCCTTGCTTGGGGCCTCCCTTTAAGCCAACTCCAGTTCAGGCTTCACTGAGGCCTACACGGAGGCCTCCCTGGAAGCCCCGCCCACCCGCCCATCAGCTGGGAGGCGCCCGGGAGAAAAGGAGCTCTTGGCAGCTGGCCTGCTGCTTGGATGGCCCCCCAGGAGGACAAGCAGGAGAGAGGCAAGCAGGGCAACTGGCTGAGGGGCCTTGGGGCTGGGCAGGGGGCAGTGGGGAGTCCTGTGAGGTATCCCTGGTTGGGCCCCCAGGCAACCGCCTCCCCTTGCCTAATGGTAGATACGCCCCTGCTGTAGGTATCCAGTTCATCCTGTCACCAACCCCTTGCCAAGACAGAGAGGAAAATGCACCCTCTTGGAGGGGCCTGCTTGTCTATTCACGTTAGGAAGGGAAGAGATGACTGGTCTACCCAACCCAGGAATATCCATTGCCCATGAAAGAAGGGGAAGGGCTGACAAAGCAATGTGGATGACAGAGATCCCTCTCATTTTCCTTCCTGCTAGAACTCTGCAGAACTCCCCAGTTTGGGCCACCATGTGGCGAAACTTGGAATCTGCATAATGGATTGCAGGAAGGATGTCAGCCGAAACGCCAGGGAGGGAATCTACCGGCTCCTAGAAGTACTTCTCCACCACAAAGGTAAGGAAGCTGGTGAGACCAACACTGCTTTCTAGATTATTATGTGTTCTATAACAAATGCCTTAGTTTCACATACCAGTAAATAAGATTATAGCCCCTGGTCTTTTGTCTTGGTCCATTTATATCCACTGATTTCAGCCGAGTCCCTCGAAAGGTGCTTCAATAAGGGTGTGTCCTCCACAAAGATGACTCTGCTAGTGAGTGACCAGCAGCTGATTCAGCTGGATTTCCTCATCTCCCCTTCTCCACTAGACCCCATCCTATAAGCAAACATGGAGACAATGAGTATACAGGCCCTCTCGTAAACCAGACTCGAACCTCTTATTTCTCAAGTCTGGCTTTGGACCACTGCTGCAGTGAGCCATGGTGGGGTTCAGGCAATTCCTCTTGGGGGGGAATCTGGAAAGACTCCCAGCCATTCTGTCAGAAACCCCCTATGTCATCAGGATGTATAAATATTTAGCCCCTGATGTTTCCTTCTCAGGCCAGAGCAGCAGAGATGCTTGGGAGCTGTGGAGCCGGAGACGGCAGGAGGACGGAAGAATACTGGCCTATCTCAATGCAGCCAGAGTTGGGGAGGTAAGAAGATCCCTCTGTGTGGCTCCCTTGGGTGCCAGAATGGCCCATTGTCCCCCTTTTTGGGAGTGTGAGAATGGGCAGAGGCGTCCTTATCACTTTCTGCATTCAAGAAGCGCCAGAATCAGCATTAGGACCTTGACACAGACTGCTCCAGAGACACAGTGGGCTAAATAACTGCAGTGCATGTTAGTTCATGGAAATGCAACTTTCAACCTGCTGTAGTGGCATGACACCTTGATAAGATAATGATGATTGCTTTAATTTGGAATATCTACATCTAGCAATGCACATGGTCCTTTACTGAGTAGCCTGAGCAGAAGAGCAGGTCCTTCCCCAAGCACCTTGTCATCTCAGTTCTGACTGTGGAGGAGATCAAAGAAGGAAGGAAGAAGAGGGAGAATAGGAGAAGCAGTGCTTATGAGCTGAATTCATGTGAATCAAGTTGCACATCTTTGGGCTTCAGGGGAATTAATTGAGGCTGATTCTTGATTTTAGGTTTTCAGGGAGATCTTCAACAACGATCAGAGAAGATCCTTCCTAAGGACCACTCTTTGGGCCATCGATCATCCTCTATACAGGATTAAGGAGGCCGGTCTGATCCTGCTGTACTCCCTCCTGGGCATGGCTGATGCACTGATGGGGTATGAGGTGAGCCAGTGGTTAAGCTGCATGGCAGTGGGGGTGGGGGGTGGCATGTAATCAAAAATGGCCTCTGATTCTGGTGGGTTGGGCATTTTCCCCATCTCCCCAGGAGGAGGAAATCAGGAAGAAAATCTGGCTTCGTCTCTGCTAATTCAAAGACAGCCTGAAGAACTCCAAGGTTTCTATGAAAAACAAGGTAATCTCTATTTCCAAGGAATTGGGGGAGGGTAAAACCACATCCCTGGAGTCACAGTGCAGGTAGAAGTCCTTTCCCCCACCCAAAGCCATCCCCTGTACCATAGCTGGTCTCAGGCGTTAAAGGTCCCAAACATATTGCTGTAATGTTTGTGACCCAGACTTCTCAAGGGATCATGTCTTGATTAGTCAGAAAACCTTCTGCAAGTTCTTGCATTAAGTCAATCCTTTTCAGGCCACATGCACATGTGCAGTGCATCCTGGGAAGATGGAACTTTTGGGAGAGAAATTCCTATAGTTCCTTGCTTTTTCAAGGACTACAGGCTCAAGGCAACATCCAGGGACCTCAGATCTAAATCTAGTAATCCTATTATGAATGTCACCCTCCCAGCCACCCTCTCCTCCTGCTGCCAGGACCCAGAAATTCAATGTGGACCTAATGCAGAATTCAGGCGAAATTTATGAATGTGGATGCTTATCTAGAAAATGAATCCACTAACGTGGGATTATTTTCAGAGCCAGTTTTGAGCGGCCCACCTAACTTCCATGGCACTTAATACAAGCTACGCCTATGACTTGCTTTCTAGCTGCATCTCTTATATGCTGTGGCCCCAAATGATTACTACCACAGTATTATTCTAGAAAAAATACCAGCCATGACATAGGTCCAACAGGGTTATTTCTGTGAAAGAACCGACTGCTTTGGAAGCAGACGGTACTATTTGCTTTGAGAGCCTGAATGCTAACACCAGCATCACATACAACTCCTCCATTTATTACATTAGGAGTTCTACAGTGATTCCCATCCCTAACACTTTCCTTAGTCAAATGGTGCTGGCATCATTATATTTTTCCTTCTCTTCTCTCCCATTCAGGTGACTTATTGATGGACCTTTGCAGTGCCGCTAAGCCGACTATCCTCCCATGACACCTTCTTCCTTCCCTCCCATGACACCTCTCCTTCTTTTCCTTCCACCCTAAACATATCAAGAGAAAAATCATATAACATCTTAATTAAATGTATTATGTATTATCATAAATGTATGTATCATATGTATCATATCATAAATGTATTAATCATGATCAAAATTCCTCAAAGGAATCAGGAAACTGAAATAACACCTTTTAAAATGTGGATACCCTCAACGATTACAACATCAATAGGACATCTGCCATATCAAGAGATTCTCTACAGAGGCAAAACAAATATGCAAAAAGAAGAGAGGGTCCCATTTTGGTAGACTTTCATCCTGCCTCACCAAACTATCACCAGGCAATAAAAAGACAGCCACCACCCTGAGAGCTTTTCCCAGAAGTTCAGAATTTGCTTACAGCAATAGCTGTCAGAACATCCATGTGTTGCTTTCCATCAACCACCTAAGCTATACAGACGATTACTGAGAGCTGTCCTAAAATCACTGATCAGCAATCCTGGATCACACCACTGTCAATCCAGCCGCTGCATTACTTTCACTTTTCTAAAGGATACCATCACTTTTAGCAGTACCACTACCAAGAAAACCTATTACGTCTGGGGGAAACTCATCTGTACTTCCACCTGTCGTATATATTAAAAAGCGCAGATGCCCATATTGCCATATGCGCTATGTAGGCAAAACATCCTCAGACTTGAAGCCATCATTCAGGAACCACAAATTTGCCATCTTAACAAAGAACAACCTATGGGCAGATATTTCAACTCAGCCAACCATCGTCTCAATGATATGGAGATCTAAGAGCACCTTTCATCCAACTGCAACAGCTGACCATCATTCTTTTCTTGTCACTTGCCCTTGGACTCTGCTAACATGGCATTCTTCACTGCCATCTTATGAACTGTATGTGCTCACACACATCATGATGAACGATAATGGGAGCCACCATGGGACATCCACGCCTACAGCTTCTCTTGCTGCATCATTTCCCCTTTGTTCTAGCCACACAGGAGTCTTTTTGCCAGGAAGTACTGCAGGTATAGGCAATATAAGTAATTCAAGCACCCAGAAAGAAAGAAGAGAAAAATTGATTAGAAATACATTTAAAAATGTCGCATAATAAAGAAATATGCAGACCCACTGAAATAAAACCTTCATAGAGTATACACATAAGAAATCCACCACTTAATGGTCTGCATACAAAACAGATCAATAAAATCAATGAATGTAAATTTCCCCACTCCAATTTATTTATTCACAATTATTCAGAAGCTTTCAGAATCCTGAGTCTAACAGAAAGAGATGATTTTTTTTAAAAAAAATTATCAATTCTCCATTAGTGGAGCTAAACTAATAAACGGGGGTGGGGGGACTAAACATCTAAGAAATTCAAAGTCTATTAAGAACCATAATTCTAATAAGAAAAGATCAAGAAAAAGAAAAGCTCCTGCCTGCAGACTTCCCCAATGAAAGCTGTAAATTCCATCTCCATAGGTTCAATGCTGTTCAGGGGTGTAGCAAGGTTGGAGTGGGCCCAGAGACAAGATTTTAAAATGGGCCCCCCTCCTCACTGAAGCTCAGCTCATGAAGTAAAGAAATCTTAAATGAGGCTGAATAGTGGTAACAAAAAGCATAGTAAAATGCTCACTAATATATATAACCCATGTGCCACAACAGAACATCATCCTAAATTATTTTTTTAAAGGTTTTGTAAATTGTGGATGATGCAAGTCATTTAATGGTACTAGAGAAAGACATGCTGTTCTGGTAGCTCCAGGTCTTAACACTCACATTAGTTTCAGAGGATGAATACAACTGAAGAAAGCCCGGGCAGGTGTGCAGCTGGGGGAGTCAGTCATGTGACTTGCCTCTGGGGGCCCCCCCAAGGCAGTGGGCCCTCAGACAACTGTCTCCCCTTGCCCTATTATAGTTACGCCCCTGATGCTGTTAGTGAAAGCTCTAAAGTGAGAATGTACTTATCTGGTCATAAAACCCTTCATAATGCAAACCAAATAAAGCAGGAGGATCCCTCAAGCAGAACTTAAGCTGATTAACATAAATGCAGAACTCTGTGCCAGAACTATGCAGCAAGATCTTAAGCAGATCGCATTAATCACTTCCTACTGGCTCTCTTCTCAATACACAATAAAGCATAGTTGCCTCCTAAAAAGTCCATGGGAGGTTACAAAATGGGGAGGTTAAAAATGATGGAAACACAGAGACTGAGGAACAAAAATGCAAGGAATCCTGTTAGTACTTACAAGCTCAGTAGGTATTCTCAATTGTGGGAGTGTCATTAAAAACAAAAGGGATAACTACAAATAGATCTAAAGTCTAATGGAAAAGATTTTAAAAAACGATTTTGAACTTCCCATTCGACTATCCAGATAATCCAAGGGCTTAGGAAAGAAGAAAGTTAATTATTAGAGAGGAAGAAACTGACCATGTGAAGACATGAAGTATGGATATTTTAAAACCAGAGCCAAGACAAAATTCCCAACGCATGCACACTAAATATGAAATGTTTTGGCAAACGTTCATGACTCTAGAACCTATTATATTTAAAAGAGATGAAAAACAGGGAAGAATTTGAGAGAAGGGGAAAAAGTTAATTTAAAGAGAAGAGGAGATCTTATGAAATACTAAAATGAAATTCCTCAATGAAAAATCAAACAAAAAAACCACTGCATCTGGAACTCTCAATCTTCTGAAAACCAAATACATCTTCAGTGCCATAATCTCATGTAATACCATCAAATCAAACTTCAGTTTTAACCCATGATTTGAAAAAATAGAGAAAAAACAATACCCTTTAGTATAAAGATTTTCCTCTTCACAAGAATTCTTGATAACAGCTGTAAAATTAACAGGGAATCCATAAAACCGATTCTTCATATTGGAAAAGACTAATTACACATACAGGCCAAAAATATAACAGTAATTATAATTATAGACGAAATGTATAAATGTATAAATTAATTTCCCTAGTCTCTATAATACTTTTGGAAACTGCAATAACAGGGAATCCAATGGGGCGGGTGGCGGGGGGGATAACCAGCTTTCAGTAAAATCTATCTCTTATAACTAAGTTCAACCTAATAGCTTCAACAAATAAATTCACCTATATGCCTTTAAAAACAGATTTCCCTATTCACCAATATCATACATTTGCTATTTCATCAGAGGGAATAAACTGAATATGTTCATATTAGATAAGCATATAATAATAGCTAAAATAACAAACTAAACATATTAGTATAAATTGTGATAACCTAAATGTATACATTTTTATCTTGAAATAAAGCAATAGGAATTTAGAATCTCATTAGTGTAAAAAAAAAGGATAATAAAAGTAATGGATTTAAAAGGGGGGGGGAAGGAAAGAAAAACATATTATTTAATTCTCAGGTATCATTTACTTCCCACATCAAAGCAAAATAGTAAAGAGTCCCAGAGGAATTCAGATCGAATAAGTAGATACTATTAAGAGTCTTTCATAGTCCATCAAGGGGTTAAATTGAAAGTCTTAAAAACATTCCAGGTAGAAAGATAAGAGGAAACTCTGCTGGGAGACTAAACACTGCCGGAACTAGCTCCATACGAAAGAAAGCTTGCGCATGGGAAAATGTGTTATCAGGTTACGTGTAGTAAATATAAAAAGCCTTAGGTCTTCTATTTGTGATCATTCCAAGTTCAAATGTCGACTTTCAGGCCAGACTTCTGAATAGGATTTACAATGCTGGGTAATATTATTACTCCATCAGTGGCGGTAGAAGGTATTCATCCAATTAGTCAACAGCAGAAAATAAAGAGAGTCCAAAATTCCCAAAGGATGCCGAAACGTTCAAAGTTTTTTCTTTTCCCCTGTTTTTCCATCACCATAATCCATAATATAATGCAAAGGAGGCATCAAAAGCTCAGAAATTAAGAATCCCCTTTCTATTTGTCTCTACAGTCCCAACTTCAATAATGTTGCTAAAAGTTCCAGGCAGCAAGCAAGAGACATAAACATAATTGTACCACAAGAGAGCTTCTGTATTCAAACTTCCATATACATACTGTATTCAAACCGTTAAAAACTAAAAAACCCTCATTCATTTATCTATTCCATCCTAACTTCAATAACGCTTCTAAACGTTTGAAACAGAGAGTCCCACACAAAGAGCAAAGAACTTAATTACCAGCCATAAAACACTTTTATCAGTGCCAGAATTCCAGTGCTGTGATGACGATGATGATGATGACGACGATGATGATTAATTCGATTTCTACACCGCCCTTCCAAAAATGGCTCAGGGTGGTTTACAAAGAGAAAATGCAAACAAATAAGATAGCTCCCTATCCCCAAAGGGCTCACATTCTAAAAAGAAACATAAGACACACACCAGCAATAGTTACTGGAAGTACTGTGCTGGGGTTTGGATAGGGCCAGTTACTCTCCCCCTGCTAAATAAAGAGAATCACCATGGTAAAAAGTGCCTCTTTGCCAAGTTAGCAGGGAGATTAGAGTTCAAAACGAGAGTAATTAGTAACTAGAGCATCAAACGCTTTGCAAAACCACTCGCAGGAATTCTTCAAGGTAAAACTAAAAACAGACTGAAATAAAATAATGGGTTGTACAAAACAGTAAGCAGTAGAATCACACATTGGTCATGTAAGACTTCATTCCTCACCCAGCCAACCCTCTTCTTAATGCCGTTTACATAATTCCCTCTGGAAAAGTCAGTAGGAGGCTCAAAAGTAATAAAGACAAAAAAAGGGGAGGCAAGAAGAAGTAAAAAGAAATGCCAAAGATCTTGCAAGCTCAAAAGCCATGGTCATCTCAGAGATTTGATAGGAAAGAAAAAAGCCGTTCTTCAGAAGGCATGTTGTTAAGCCTGTCTCCGTTCAGCCTGATGCTTAATGCAGAAAGGTCTCTGCTGAGGGTTCATCCAGGGTCCTCCAGGCTTTTTCAAGCCTGGAATCTCCACGGGTCACCCTCGGGGGGGAAATGCGCCCTGCACGCATTCTGATCTTTATGTAGCCGATGAAAGATAATTAGACCAAACGGGAGCGGAAAGCCCTGGCAGCCAAATTGCCAGGTACTTCCCAGAAGAACGCCATCTTGCTTCTCTGTCCATTCCTCAAACTTATTGGGGGATCTCCAATCTCTATTTGTATTAAAATCGGGTAGCTAAACTATCAATGCTACTATCCATCAATATAGATCTAATTTGAAACCAAACTAGCCATGGTATTTGACATCCCGTTTGTTGTTCAATCTCAACCTTCTTGAATAACCTCTTATTTCTATGGACGTCTCTTATTCTATAGAAATTCTTTCCCTTCAACATTTTCAAATAAGCCAATCCATATTTATCTTCCCCACTATCCAGATATGTTAATAAAGGTGTTAGTGGAGAAATATCTTTCTTATAGGATTAAATAGATTTCTCCTAGGAATGAATCCAGATTGATCTATATGAACAATTTTATAACTAATTAATTTAAGTCAATTTGCCAATAATTTAGTATATAATTTATAATCAACATTAAGTAGCAAAATTGGTCTATAAGAGCTGACTTCCTGTAAATCTCTACCTATTTGAGGAATTAATGTTATTTTTTGAGTCATACCACGAGGGTGGGAAACATGCTCCCTGACGTAGAGCATTCATTAAAATTACAAACTCTGGTATAATAATTTCTTTAAATTGGCTAAAAAATTCCCCTGTCAAACCATCCGGTCCTGGAGATTTGTGATTCTGAATGGTTTTAAAAACCTCAGGCACTTCTGCCTCAGTAAATAGTGCATCCAAAATCTTAATATCCTCTGGAGTTAGTTGTGGGGTAGTAATCTTATCTAAGTAGTTAAGAATTTTCCCTTGTGTTGGGTTATGAGAATTATATAATTGTTCAAAGAATTTGACAAACTGATCACTGGTATCTTTAGTGTTAGTGATGGTTCGACCTTTATCATCCTTTATTACTTTCCCTTAACTCCTTAACTTTCTTTAATAACGACCTTGTTAATAACTATCTTGGCTAACGATCTTGTATTTTTATTACCATATTCATAATAACTTTGTTTTATATAAATGGGTTAAGTAGAAATTTTTGTTGTTTCCAAAACCACAAGCTCCTTCCTTTTCTTCCATATTTGCTGAAAGGTATTAACAGACCCTGTTCTATGAAATATTGCCAATAAGTGTTTAATCTCCAACTCTAGTTTATCACTCATTTGTGTTGATTCTTTTTTAATCCTGCTCATCTGATTAATTCACTCCCCTCTAATAACAGCTTTCATCACATCCCATTTCATTACTAATGATGTTTGCTCCTTATCATTTTCATTAAAAAAAACATTCTTAATGTTTGGGCCAATTGTTGCTTTGCCACCCAGTCCACAAGTAATCTAGGTTTAAAACTCCAAACCGGAGAGAATAAAATTTTCTCCTCTTATTAGATACTGCTTTAATTGTGTTTTAATTGTGTTTTAATATTTTTAAATTTTTAGTTTTAATTTTTGAAATATTTTAATCTTTTATTGGCTGCTTTTATTGTTTGTAAACCGCCCAGAGAACTTGCGTTTTGGAAGGTATAGAAATGTATCAAATAAACAAATAAATGGAATTTAAAGCTCACTGGCGCATGATCCGAAACAAGAATGGGTCCAATTTCTCCCTTATTTCATTTTATGAAATGAAATTGAGTTAACAAAGTATTAGATGCCCATATATAACCCAACCTAGAATAAGATTGGTGTCTTCCTGGAAAAAAGGTTAAACTTTTGCAGAGGGATTAAGCATTTGCCAAGAATCTATAAGCTCATATTTATGCATCAATCTTTGAAAGTTCAACGATAGTGAGGCTTGTTTCTTATAGTGTAAAGATCTTGATTTATTCTCGTTAGATGACTTAGTGGCATCAATATTAAAGTCCTCCCGGCCGCAACACTGTATTAGTACCAGCAAACCTTTTCATTTTCCTCATTGTTTTCTGAAGGAAGTCAATATGTCTCTGATTTGTAGCATAAATAGAGGCCCAAGTAATATCCTTATTGTGCAACTTCTCCTTAATAAAAACAAATCTTCCATCCTTATCTTTCAAAAAAATTTCAATAACAAAATCAATGTCAGCTTTAAATCAAATACCAACCCCTCTTGCTTTGTTTGGCCCTTGAGCAAAAAACTGTTTCCCAAAATATGTATCAGCAATGTCATCTATCTTATAAGTCTCTTGTAAAAAGACCACAACTGGGTTAAAGGATTTAATATAGATATCCTGGCCCTTTTAATTGCATCCCCCAAACCTCTCACGTTCAAGGAAAAAAACATACAGTAATCACTCATTTTTAATTCTTAGTTCTTGCTGACAAACTATATAATTATTTCTCTAAGCCCGAATGCATGGGGATGCCTGGTGGAACGTTCCAGCCCGAAGAGGAGGGTGGCTGGTGGGGAGGACCGCCGGCAGGCAAAGCCCCGCTGGCCTGAGAAGGAGGGTGGCCTGTGGGGAGGAGGACCACCGGTGGGCAAAGCCCCGCCAGCCTGAAGAGGAGGGTGGCTGGTGGCCCAAGGCCGCCCTGAGGAGGAGGCAGCAGCCGAACAGCTAGCCCCGCCTTGCCTGGCCCGGCTGCTGAGGTCAGGAGGAGGTAGCGGCGGGCCCTAGCCTGGCTGCCAGGAGGAGGGGGGAGAAAGTGGAGGGGGACCAGAAGCAGGCAGAGAGGGGAACAGCCAGTCGGCTGGCTGGCCAGCCAGAAAGCTAGCCATGACAGCATCGGGGGGGGGGGGACACGGCTGGGCCCAACTAGCGCACAGATGCTCTGTGTGGTGTCAGCTAGAAATGATTTAATTTCCAAATTCCAGATAGTTCCAATCCTCTCAAATCACCCATTTCTATCTTAGTATATCCATCTATAGAATGCAACATAATGTATTTAACTGTTCCTTTTAAAAATATGCTTCCCCCTTCCCTGAAAACCCTCCCCTCCAACTGCCTCCTCTCCCTGTCACCCCTTTCCCCCCTCCCTTCCCTCCCTGGTGCACTCAGACCAAAAGCAAATATTGTTGCAGAGAAGTTAAATTCTCTAACTTTGGGGGGGGGGGGAGGAGCATCAGCTCACCCTCTCTCCATTCCAGCCCAATATTCCTTATAACCAAATGACTATTTAACTAATTACTTATATTCACCCGGCCCAGCTAACCACCTTAGCATTCTCCTCCCTTCTTCCTAATTTCTCTTTTAAAATTCACGTACTATAGTAATTTATCAAATCTTCCAGCTGCTTCTCGTAGGTTCCATATTCCACAGTTCTAAGGTCAAATGGCCTAGTTTCAAAGGAGAGAGTTAAAAAAAAAAAAAAATCTTGGCAGAGATGCATATCTTAAACGAATTCTTCTGTTTCCCAGTTAACTCAAGGCTAAGTTGCATAGTTCTCTGTGAGACATTTTAGCTCAGCTACTTCTTTTTGCATTTCTTCCAGAGACGTAATAACTTGCTTCCCTTCAGGTTTGAAGATAATTATTTTAAAGGGAAACCCCCATCAGTATCAGATCCCTTTTGAAAAGAGAATCTCAGTTAAAGGCTCGAATTCTTCACGCCACTGCAATGTTGCTGTATTAATAGCTTGAAAAAATTGTACTTTCTCATTATTCCAGATTACCTCTTTTTGACGCTCTTTATAAAGCACTCTGTCCTTCAAGCCAAAATTAACTAATCTCACCAGGACGTCTCTCTGTTTCTGTGTTGAAATCTTATATGATATCCTATCAACTCGTTCCAGATCTCTTTCTACAGTTTGCAAGTCTGAAGACAACTCGTTCATTTTAGTGATAACATAAATAAGCTCATTAAATCCACATTTGGCAACATCGCACTAATGCCCCCAATTTTTAAATTATTTCTTCTATTGCGATCTTGGATAGTCACCATAGTCTCTCTTACTTCCTCCACTTTTTTCTGAGTAGCAGATAATTCTAGGGCATTCATAATCGCCAGATCAAAGGCATTACTACCTGTTTGTCCAATATCAGAGATTTGCAGTGAAAGGTCCTTACATTGCTTATTAATTTGATCAGTTATACTTGCCAAATCTTGACGGACCGTTGTAAATGAGTTACTCCATTCCACTTCTAGTTCTTTATTAAGCTGCATTATCAAATGTTCAATTAATTGTAATTCCAAGGTTCGTCCGGAGGTATCCAAAGGCTTTTCTTATTGTTTTTGTAACTCAGTTGAGCTTCTTCCTGGATCTCTTCGTCATCCACACATCCATTGGGGGGGGGGGGGGACATACCAGCTGGCTTCAACTCATCCAGGAAGGCTCTAATTCCTTTCCCTTTCCGCTTCAACTCTTTCTTGGACATTTTTCCTCCAATATCACTTCAAATTAACAAATGTAGCTGCCAAACTTTCAAGGCTAGGTCTGAAAGAAGGGCTGAGATGGACAGAGCGATTGAGCTAACACATCACCTTGTCTGTGGCTTGCTCTGCCCTCCCTCTGACAATTTCATTCATAAGCCAGCCATTTCAGTGAAATACAATGACATTAAACTGAAATATCTCTTGGAAGAATGTTGGATAGGGCATTTCGCATCTATAGAAGCTATTGCCTGAAGTTACAAGGAACTATTTTATTTATTTTATTTATTGTTAAATTTATATACAGCCTTTCATTAAAACAACCCCAAGGCAGTTTACAGCAAAATTTAAAAACAAGATTATAAAAAGGACACCATTAAAATCTTAAGCTAAAAATATAAAATAAATCTGATTAAAAATTTAAAATGAAAGCATGAAAGCAATACAGAGCAAAAGGAGCAGCAGCAGAAACAATCAAATAAAAGCCTGGGTAAAAAGCCACGATTTAACATGCTTTCTAAAAACTGTGATGGAGACCTAGGAGTGAATAGCTACTAGTACAACTTTTCAAATTCATTGATAGTGACCCTGAATGTGATGCAACCATCAGCACTGAAGCCAAAGGACTACTTCTAAAAAATTACCCACCCATTTTCTGGTACACTTCTTGACACCCCCCCCCCCCGCCCGCCCACCCGCCCCACACACAAATGTCAAAATTGATACAACCAGCTAATGCTATTCTGGAGTTGTTTTCAATAGATATTTCTGTTTCCCATGCCCTTGATGTCATCCTGGCAGTTTCACAAGAAATTGCATCACTACAAAATGATGCCACTCAAAAAGATGATTTTCAAAGCAAAGAAGCAGGACTGCACACTATAGAACACCAACCAAATCATTCAAATGAAATAAGACCAATGGCAAAGAGGATATGTAAGTCTGGCTTCCACGTACAAAACATGTATGAAAGCAATGCTGACCGTGCTGTGAATGAGAACTGTCCTACAGATTATCAAACTTTTACGAAAATATATTTCACTGCAGTTGATACAGTGAAACGTGAAAGGGCAGCTCGATCCGGTGAGAAGAATATGGATATTTCAGCTGCCATACTAGCTTTAAAGAATACAGACAAAGACGACTTTCTCGACCCAAAGAAGCTTCTACCACTGTGTGAAATTTCCAAATGAACTTCAGAAATTGAGGAACTTCAAACATGCAAAGAGGTCTACAGATGAAGTGCAAGCATATGGCAGAATCTCACCAACCCCCCTCCCCCCCCATCATTTCACAAGCTTACCAAACATTGTACCTGTAAAAGGAAGCAGGATAATGCTTTTTGTCCCAGAGGAGGAGCCACAGAAGTCTGAGAGGAAGGGGGGAAACTGGGGATTGAGACAGAACTATTAAAGGAGCTGAGCAGTCTCCAAATGTGACCTCCATCCCTGTAGCTCACATCCTGCTTCCTTACCTACATCTAGAAGGATGGTGTGACCGGACAGATGGAAGGCCTGCATCTGCCTCCACCTAAGAACCCATCCTGCTTCAGCTACAGGTAAATTAGTGCCTAATTACCAGCCTATAACAGACTCAGTAATCTGTGATTACAAGTTGGGTTTATGCTGTGTGCACGTGTGTGTTTATATGTTCTTCATTATAACACCCTTCGTTTCATAAAATACATGGTTTTTAATGTAATACATGTGAAAGGGGCTACTAACTGTTCACGTATTATTACTAGCCTACTGCTCCCCCCTTGCCCTGTTAGGAAATATTATAACTACAGACCTATGTCTTTAATCAATGTTGACATTCAAATCCTGGCTTCCGTTCTGGCCAATAGACTGCAGTCCATTTTATCTTCAATAGTACATCCCAATCAAGTGGATTTCATTCATGGTTAACAAGGCGCAAACAATATCCCAGCACACTCATGGTCAACAAGGCGCAGTCAGTTTACTGAATGATCTCACTATCCCAGGACAAATCTATTCCTGCTGCTGTCTCTCTCTTGTTGGCGCTTTCCAGATTACATGCTACAACAGGGGTAAAATGCTTGAGCTTGTCAGGACCGTATTGGAAATGATCCCCAGAATCTCAAACTCCTACAATGGGAAAATGCAGCTCTTTTTCTGCAATGGACTTGCAATGTTGTAGCACTATAACGCAAAGATAAAATCCGAAGGAAGGCATCAGAAATGTGAACGGCACCCTGATGTCAGTGCGGAGACTGTGGTATCACAACATAGGAAGTATGAAAGCACACTTAGCAGGTCGGTAGTGACACTGTTGTAGGGTTTAATCTGGAAAGCGCCATTGCAAAGAAAGCCTTTGATAAAGTTTCTTGGTCTTTTTTGAATTATGTTCTATTCAAATTTGGCTTTCCTCCTGAATTCATTCACTGGATAGGCATTTGATACTCTGTGCCTCAGTCTCAAAAGTTTTCCAGCGGAGTTTTGTTATTGCCCTTCAGGCTTTCGTGAGCCACCAGACAAGGTTGCCTTTTATCTCCTTTTTAATTTAGCATTAGGTCTTCTGGCTTGTACAGTCAGACAAAATCTCACCATCAAAGGCATAATGATTCATAATAATTAGAGCATAACATAGCCCTCTATGCTGATGATACTCCCTCTTTTAAAGGGTCCTGTTTCTTCTATGCCTGCTTTCCCTCCTAATTCAGAAATGTGGTCAGCTCTCTGGCTACTGCATTAACTGGCCCAAGTCTGAACTGAAGCATCTGAGAACGTGTTCTCCTCTCTCCTTATTTCAAAATTGGAATTTAAAAATTTGCCAAACAGATATTAAATACTTCAGAATTATTGTCACCTGCAATAGTTGCTTGTTAATTAATAGGAATCCTCATCTCATTTTAGGCGTCTTCATCATGAGCCCTATCACCCACTGAAATCATCTGAAGAGGTTCATCTGTGGTTGCCACTAGCACAAGTGGTGGCTACACAGGGATGGGCCTTCTCTGTGGTTGCCTCGAGACTCTGGAATGTGCTCTCTACTGAAATAAGAGCCTCCCCATCTCTGACAACGTTAAAGAAACCTTTCAAGAAACATTTTTCACCAAAGCCTTTTAACTAGACTTGTTGTTTTAAATTGTTTTTAAAATGTCTGTTTTATTTTGTTTTATGTTTTTGTAAACAAAATAAATTTTCACTCAAATGAAACTTGATGTGGATACATGGATCTCCTTAGCTAACAGCATTTGGAGTACAATAAACATAATTAAAATGAATCTTCTTCCCCGTTTGATTTATGTATTAAGGGGTCTCCTCTTATTCATTCCCCGAAAACCCGCCAAACACTTTCTCAAGCTTTTCTGCCACTTTATATGGCATAATGATTTTATGGATATTTTAATCTGGTTTTATGTTTTAACAGTTAAATTCTTGGTTTGTTTTATTCTTGGTTTGTTTTATGCAGTAAACCGCCTAGAGACTTTGGTAGTGGGTAGAATACAAATTTACTAAATACATACATACATACGATCTCAGTTTTTCCCTTCATAGCTTACAGTTACCAATGCTAGAAGGGGATCTTAATTTCTCAGCTATTTCACAACATCATAGAACAAATTGGCTTAGTTGGATCTTTAAATTAAAATATGATCTTCCCAACCCTTCAACATGGTCCACTCTTGAGGTTTGTTTGTTTAGCCTTTATCAATCAGACCTGTGTTGGGCTCCAGATTTTAACAGACTGGAGCTACCTGTTCTCCTACCATCAAGACTTTGAGAGAAGCATGTTTATGCTCTGTGCTGACATAATGACTCTGATCCTTACATGACAAAATGACCCTCTGATATAATCTTGCAGTCAAAACATCTGGTATTGTGTTTATGGAGAACAATGGGGCCAGAAATCATCTTCTAACTCCTGACCATATATTAGACACCAATCACAATTTCCTGCCTTTTGTGCATACAGGATGATCTGCCCCTGACAGCTCAGTAGCAATACCTGCAGCTGAAACACACTATAACTTCCAGATTTGAGCACTCTGCTCTAAGTGCTTCTGAGGTCCCTAAAGTTTTAGAAGATATCATTTGCATTGCTGACCTGCTGAAACCAAACATATCCATATACTGCGGATACGTCACATGATAAGTATGACTTATTGCTCGTATGTGCTGAGCAACATGAGGAGTTGGAAACCCAGATCCTTCCAGTCAAATGGACCAATCTTCTAGGAAGCAAAAAACCCTCTACCAGGGGCGTAACTACTATTAGGCAAGGAGAGGCGGCTGCCTGGGGGCCCCCACGCCTCGAGGGGACCCCCAGAGGCAAGTCACATGACTATATATTGTGAAGTGTGTGTATCAGCGAGGGGCCTATTTTACAATTTTGTCTCTGGGCCCATTCCAGCCTTGTTACGCCCCTGTCCTCTACACTAGAAGATCGTTCACATGACCAAGTCAGCTGGGGCTGGGGAGAAGGCAGGAGCCCACCTGGCCTTCCCCACATGAATGGTGGCTCCTCAGGGCTCTGCCACTTGCATGCCCAGATGATGGCAAAGTGGCCAATGATATGGTCATCATGAGCAGGGGGAAGGGAGCTGGACCTCCTAGAGTCCCACAATGCACTGTGTGAGTAGCATGGTGCATTTGGGAAATTCTCACTGTGGGGCCACTCCCCCCCTCCCCCCAGTTCTATGGAAATGGTGGCTGTGGCAGCCAAAGCACCCCACGGCCTGGGCATGAGGTAGGAAGTGCATATGCCTCCTATGACTTCACTTTTAGCCTGGGAATGAAAGCAGATCTATCTGGGGGTGGAGTGCTGGGATCGAGAGTGATCCTGGCACTGCGCACAACCCACTCTACCTGGGGTAGCCCTGTCCTGTCCCTGTTGGGCTGGTCGTATGAATGATCACTAATTCTTAAACTGAAGCTCATGCAGCAGATATTCTCCACCTAGTGGATACCTGTATGTTTATTTCATAAACATATCACGGCTTCTCCCTTATATTGATGCTGTGATGTTGCTAAAGGTTCTCCAATTCATATGATGTGGTGTTGCAATATAAAGCTCCCTTCTGGCAAGAAGTGATTGCTTGCATCAACCTAGTTTTGAATTCTGATTTTAGATTTTGTAACAACCTATTTATTTATTAGTTCTCTGTGTAAACAGCCCTCAGCCATTTCCGGAAGGTGGTATAGAAATAGAATTCTTCTTCTTCATCATCATCATCATCATCTATAACTAATCCTTCTTCGTCATCTAATAAGCTTCTCTTATTCATTTCTCTTGTGAAACTTCTCTTGTGGTAGCAGATCATGTCTCTTCTTGTGCAGTATGTCAAGCCTTCAGTTTATCAGTAGATGCAGGGGTGGATGAATTGATAGGCAAAGTAGGCACTTGCCAATGGCGGCAAATCAGAGGGGCGGCAAATCAGCCCGACTCTACGACAATAAGGATCTTGTGTTGCCACTGCAAGGCAGGCAGCGTCGAGGTCTGGGGGTGGGGTGCAAAAGACGGGAGGTGCGTGGGAGGGAGGGACGCAAACCCAGAAGCCTGGCAAGGAGGCTCCTCCTCCCGAGTCCCAGTGATACCTCTCGGATGTGCTAGCCTGAGGGGTGGCTGCTGGGGAGGGGCCAAAGGAGACAGGGAAACAGCTTGAAGTCCTGGATGGGGCCAAGCACAAGCTCCCAGCGCTAGAGCAGGGCGGCAGTGGTGCTGTGCTGCCTGCTGCTACTGCTGCTTCCTGAAGGGACTGTCTGTTTGCCTCATGCTGCCGGAGATCGTAGCTGTTGCTGCTTAATCTGCAGTGCGCTACTCCCTTTGCAAGAAGGAGAAATAGGAGGAGAGAAGACCCCGAGTGGGGAGAAGTGGAAGGCTGAGAGACCGCTCAGCAGCCCGTGCCCCACCACCTCGCACAGTTTGACTCCAGCTTTCCCTCCCTATTGCTGCTGCTTCGGCAGTCCCAGCCAACAGCCATGCTGGAGGACCAATGCAAAGGAGACTCAGGAGGAGGAGGAGGAGGTTGAGGAAGCGCTGGGCTGGCTCTGCTGCATTTCATTTCTGCATGTGATGCATGGAATACTATATACAAAGTAGTTTTTTCGTGTTGAGAGTCGGACAGAGAGGGGTGGCAAATCCTTGGTTGCCTACGAGTGGCAAAAAGATTAATGCGCACTGAGTGGATGGAAGATCTCTCTGACCTGGCTACATCTGAAGTCACAAATTACTGTTGTATGCTCAAAAGAGACTCTCATGCCAAGATCTGGCAGGTGTATTTAGATTTGTGTAATTTCTTCCAGACTGATAATTATCTTTATCCCTTCATCCTCCATTCCCATTTCTTGTTTGTTTTGGTTTTTGTTTCATATCCCCACCTTGTCTCTCTCTCTCTCTCTCTCTCTCTCTCTCTCTCTCTCTCTCTCTCTCACACACACACACACACACACACACACACACTTATAAACCGCCCAATCCAGAGGCTCTGGGCGGTGGACAACAACTTTTTAAAAAGACATAAACCCCACAATTCAAACACAATGCTAAAAACAATATTAAAACAACCCAAAAATGATTAAAACCATTTAAAACTAATTAAGATACTTTTAAATATTTTTTTTAACAAGCCTTGGAAGGCCAGGCCAAACAAATAGGATTTTAGGGCTCCTAAAGAAAAGGTTGTGCAGAGCAAGAAGCCTCTTCTCTGCCGCCATTCCCCTGCCTGCATAGGCCAGACACCTATTGGCTGCCCTGCAACAATGCCATGTTTACTTTGGGCAAGCCTCCCCTGCACACAGCCATCCCATTGTCTTCAGTCAGCTGAGCAAGAGGTTTCTTGTTTGCTGGCATCACCTTTGAGGCCATAAATCACGGTGATGCCATAACTAGGGGTGTAGCCTCAAGACCCTTGTTTTGAGAGGCCTGGAGGCTTTCCCCAAAGCTAAGGAGGAGAGAGCAGTATTGCAAAAGAGCTTTTCCTGAGTGTGGAAACCTGAAAAGTGCCCACCAAAGTTAGGTGATTAGTCAGCCTGAGGATGAATCCTATCCTAAAGGAGCTCCTAAAGAAGAAGGGTGTGGAGAGCAAGAAGCCTATTCCTCAGACTAGTCAAGGTTGGCCAGAGAGTCGGGAGGCCATCCAAAGCCCAAGCTTTCAAGCATCATCAAGTTCCCAAGATCCACCCGCCCAGAGAACATCCCCGTGCTTGCCGCTCTAGGTCAAACCTCTTGTGCCAGCATCTGCTGAGCTCAGGGAGCAGTCGCAGCCAGTAGCCCTCCCTGAACTGGTGCAGCCTCCACCCTCTGAGTCTGATCTAGGGGCTAATAGGAGAGACAAGAGGGAGCCATGTCGGGTTCTAGGCAAGCCTTCCAAGGAACAGGTCGTTTTGCCCAAGCTGCCGGCCGCTAAGCTAAAGCCGAGCACCAGACCAATACCGAAAAAGAAACTGCCAGAGGGTGGAGCACCTTTATCATCAGAACTCTCTGATGAGCATTTCTGATATCTGTGGGACAGCAAGAAGCTGCAGAAAGGGAAAACTGTCCGTGAAGCGGTGCAGATGATGGATGAGAGCCAAGTCCTAGATACCCTCCTGGCTCACCTCCAGCAGCCTCTCCAGCGGACTCTTGCTACAGACCCCAGGCAAGCTGCAAGAAGACATCTCTGCTACAAGCCAGAAAAAAGCAGGACCACAAAAGGGACCCAAAGCACATAGCCAAGAGAAGTCTTCCAATTATAAGTACTATGGGGTAAAACTGCGAGAATCGAAGCATAAAGAGTTGGTCTCCAAACTCCTGAATATGCTTCTGCGGTTAACAGGATGAGAAGGGGGCGGAGAGGGAATCGTAGAAGCAGTCAACCGGGTGGCTTTTTCCAATTTGCCTGAGAACATGGCGACAATTAAGGATTATAGGCACTTGATGCTTACAAGGCACTCTTTGCAACGAGAGATGTCTGAGTGACAGAAACATGTGCTACGATTTCGCAGGAGATGTTGCCACAAGAAGAAATCCATCAGAGCTCTTCTCTCAGTACCACTGTGACGACAAGGATGACGCAATAAAGAGATGCTTCCTGAAGTCTTCCGGAAGGAAGATAGCTGTGTCCCCCATAAAACTGAACTGGTCAGATGTGTTATACAAATCATTGATGAAGAGCCGCTGGGGTCCTGCTTCATTAGAGTTCTGCACCAGGCCATCATCACCGCCTTGTGTCTGACCTCCTTGAAGCCCCCACTGAGCTCCGAACTCAGATCTGACCTCGTGTACAAAAGTGTCCAGAAGGTCTTCTCTCTGCCCTCCCTGAAGATGACAAAGCTGAAAGCTGGCAGCCCAACGCACCCCATCCAAACACAGGACTTGTATCAACAGACCGCCCATGTCTGCAACAGCATGCTCAGTGGCTTGCTGTCTGAAAACACCAATATTGGGTCATGACAGGATGTTTTGATTCAAAACATGGGTTGAATCCTCCAAAAAATATGAGCAGGAAAGGGCTGTTAGGTGCACCAACTACCTACTGAAGTTTGTCTGGGAACACCCAGATTTTGATTTGGGCCAGGAGTTTCCCTTGCTTGGACATCTGGTGGCACTGCTGTCCCTTTGCATAGCTGACAGTGTGAAGGACATTGGCATGCAGGCCGCAGAGGCCCTGTACTATCTCCATTGTATTGTCATGGGCAAGTAGGCTAGGGAGATGGAGAAGAAGCCCAAGAACAAAAAAGGGAACTTTGTGAAATGGTTCCAAGAAGATTTCTTGGTTCCTGGCCCCTCTGTCTTCTTCAACAATATCGCCAAAGTGGCAAAGGCTTTCGGAGAGCACCTGGACCCCAGCCAGATCTCGGAGCTTGTGCTCAAAGCAATAGATCATCTCAAGCATGAAGAGGCGGCCATCTCTCGGGGGGCAGGCGTGCTGCTCAGCTCCTTCTTGGAGGAATGTGGGATGGACATGGAGGACATGCCCATGACAGTCAAGGAAATTTACCAACATCTTCCTCACATCACCGACCCTGTCACTAAAGAGGAGACTCTGAAAGCTGTGTGTCACTTGGCTTCCAAACGCCTGAACCGAGTTTTAGACATCCTCCTTGAATGCTCGCTGGAATGTCATCACAGCGTAGCAGAGATCTGGAAGGCCCTGGCCTGCGAGCCACATCTGAACAAGAAGCTTATCAGGCCACTGCTCAGGAGGCTGCAGGATGAAGAGCCTCTTTCAGACGTCTATCAGAGGCGCCACAGTGACTCTCTCATGCCTATTGCAGCTACAAAGGCTTTGTGTCCGATCCTGTCCGTACCTGAGTGTGCGGATGCAATCCAGGGCACGTTTGCCCACCAGCTCATTGCACTGGTCACTCAAATCTATTTTCTCATTGGGGCAGGAAGGAGAGGGTCCAAGAGGCTAAGTAATGGCGAGCTCCCCGTCACCCCGCTGGGCTCTGCCGTCCAAGCCCTGAAGAACCTGATTGTGTGTGCCGGCTACCTAAAGGAATATAACCTTCTGGATATGCAAGGCTGTTGGGACATGCTGGCCGCACCAGACAATTTCTTCGAAGGTGTTTTTTGCCTCATGAGTACTTTGATTGTATCTAACAAGATGCACCTGAAACATACTTTCAAACTAGCCAACGCCTACTTACGCCGTGCCGACATTAAGGAGAGAACGACTGGGATGGCCTGCTTCGCTGAGCTTCTCTTTCATGCAGAGGCTGGTCTATTTATTTCGAAGCAAGGCATTCTGGATGTCCTCTGAGAATGGATGGGACAGGCCTGCCCGCTCATGCAGATCCTCAATATCGGAGGCCGGGGTACCTTCTGCAGCATTCCTCAAAGCATGAGGCTCTCGAGCCCTTCCTCTCTCCCCTGCTGACCTGTGCTTTAGATTCCGACAGGAACATTGCCAAAGAGTCCATTAAGACCCTCCGGGCTATGTTCCAGCACTTTGCCACGGAGGATTTTGTGCCCATGGTGAAGACCCTCATCTCTCACCTCCTGCAGTACATGGATGATGACGACAATGAATTGCGAGATGCCTCCATTGGTCTCTTTGGGATGCTGCTGAGGGGGATTAAAGATGGCTCCAAACAGAGCCTGAAGGGAGAAGTTTCCAAAGCGTATGTTCCCCTCTTAATTCAGCTGACAGACCCTTTGACCAGAGAAGTCTCTAAGGGTGTGTTTGCCAACTATATCAATTATATGAACTGGGTAGATATGCCCAAAGATGTGCTGGAAATGGACCCCAGTGTAAGCCTCTTCTATACATATGGAAACATCAGCAAGTACCTTATGTGGGAAAACCAAGGGAAGTTGCCAGAAATGGCAGCCCAGATGGAGCAATATCTGAAGAGTGGGTTCCCTTCCCACCGACAGGCAGCGGTCATATCGACAGGGTGCAAAGCACAGTACATGAAGCCTGATTTGTCCCCCAAGGAAATTGAAACTATTTATGTGGTTCTGCAGGAGCTCCAGGCAGACCACAAACCCTCTGTGGCCAAGATTGCTGTTGAGGAAATTGAGGAATTCCTGCAACACTGTGGGCGTCGAGTCAATCCAGATCTCATCCCTAGCAAATCTGTCCGGAGATGCAGCATGGCGAGTGAGACCAGGAAGTGAAAGGGCCTTGGGGGAGGCAAGAAGAAAGAATGCTCCTTGCTGAGAGCCACGGTGAGAAGCCACGGAGACAGCCACACGGAGGACGCCAGAGCGGCTTTGCTGCCGTGACTATTGCTGGATGGGGACTTGTGCAGTAGGAATGCCTGTCAGAGAAGCATGGGAGATGATGGATGAGAGAGAAGTCCTAGAGCCCACCCTGGCTCACCACCAGCAGTCTCTCCAGTGGACTCCTGCTACACACCCCAGGCAAGCTGCAAGAAGATGGACTGCAGCAGACATCTGTGCTGCAAGCCAGAAAACAGCAAGATAATGGGATATCTGCCTTATTCTTTTCTCCAAAAGGTTTCATTTCTTCTGGCTTTTGGTAGTGTCAACCTCAACACAAGTATCCTCATGAACTGTGTTTTGACTATTTAACTGGCAAATGTGTATATTAGCCTAGCATTGTTATGGGGAAAAGGTTAATCTTATTAAACATTTATGGGAGCTAGAATTCTCATCCCCTCTAATAGTGAGAGCAGGTGGTTGAATGTCTTTCAAAAAAGGACTATACAACAACAACAACAACAACAACATTTATACACCGCTTTTCAACAAATGTTTCCAAAGCAGTTTAAATAGAGAAATAATAAATAAATAAGATGGATCCCTGTCCCGAAAGGGTCCACAATCTACAAAGGGTTCACAATCACAACCCAAGAATGGGTGGGGAGCTCCCTGGGAACAGATAAGCTTGTAAACGGAAGGGAGAACAAGGGGCGGGGGAGAAATAACAGGACGGAACCCAAATGGACCTGTGATCTTTCAAGCGCTTGCATTTCCAGGGCTTACAGAATGTTGGGAGCTCTTGAGGGTCCTGTCTCATTTTCCAGAACCATTCCCTGCTAGTAGTCAGTCGCAGAATGGATCCTGCAGCTCAGTAGGGGAGGACTACAAGAGGATGGGGGAAAGTGTCCCTTTCTTCTTCCCTGCCCCAGACTCTCCTGCCTATAGCCACTTCCCATGATCCTATACTGAGAGGAAGAGCTTTAAATATATGCTAGATATGTATTGCCTGACTAAGGCTGGGAGAACTATGAGCACATGGAGACATCTGAAGGGAAATACAGTAGAAGGAAATCCTGCTATGCTGAAAAACTCAGACATCCTGGAGTGGCCCCCCTCTGAAGCAACATCAGGCAACAGCCTCAGGTGGTGCACACGTGGGCCCTGCCCCCCCCCATTTCCTGTTGCTCCACCTGACCTTTGCTGCCCTCCCCACGCGTCTTCCCCCTTGACGGCCCTCAGCTCAGTCCCCATCCCCCTCGCCTGACACTGGCCTTCCCCATCTAGGCCAGCCGCACCTTCTGTCCATGTCCACACTGCTGTTTGGGGATTCAGCTGGCAGCTACAGCATCTCAGTGGCTTCTCCTCTTACCGCTGCTGCTTCAGCTCTAGTGGGATAGGAGAAGCTAGTGGGATGCTCAGCTGTCAGCTGTAGACACACCCAGAAGGTGAGGCTGGAGCCAGGGGAAGAGGGGCAATGTCAAGGCTGGCACCGAGGGAAGACAGGTGGGGTTGGCCCTGCATGGAATGGTGTGTCATAGTGCTACTCGTTCAACAGACAATCGGTGGAGAACCAGAGGGGTGGGGATCCTTTCCGATGCACACCCCATTCTCTGCAAGTACAGTGCTGCCCAAACACTGCAGAGGATCCTCATGCTCTCTGACTGCAGAAACCTTCTGGACTGCCCTCCAGAAACTTTACCAGGACCTTTGCACTGCAGTCGTAATAATGATATTCACCAGCTGCCATCAGCCGTGAGCTGTTCGTAGATTTGATCGTCAATACTACTAAAAAAATGGCTGAAGACTGCATTGTTTGGTCGAATCGGTAAGAAAGGATGAAGAGTGCTGTGTCTCACCAAACGGTTTCTGTTCTTTCTCCACTGTCGCTTCCATATCCTCCATCCGATAGAGCAGGACGGCTTGGGATTCTTCCAACGTTTCCCGCATGCTACGCTCCTTGGACAGGTGCTCCTTTAGCTGCGAGCAATCAAAAGATCAGGTTGGCAAATGGATGCTTTATCAATTACCCAAAGCAGAACACGCTTCAGGGCCTTACTGAAAAAACTAAGCATGGCTAAATGTTAGAAATGGGGCTCAGTAACACACCCAGGATAAACTGTAGAGACAGAAAAAGGCTAGAATGTCTAACAGCCTGACTTCCCTGGGCAAAGCTGGCTTTTAGGAGGGTACATCTCCTTAGTCTGACCTCAGTGTTGCTCACTGTTTTTGGGTCGCCATTTCATTTGCATTCTACTGTATTTTAATTTGTCCTGACAGTTATTGTAAGCTGCCTTGCATTGTGAAAAGGCAAGTATACTCAGTCTTCGTCACGATCCATTCACCGGTGCATTCACATATATGGGTAAAGCGCCTGCGCAGTAGCCTCCCAGGTATGGAAATGCATTCCCATTGCATGTATAGACTGTGTTTTTGTGCTGGGACTCTATGGTGGTGAAGTACAAATTAAAAACACACGAATGAAACAACCAGAAGCTTCCATTCAACACACATGCACAGTTAGCATTGTTGTGTGTTTGGAAGTGCAACTTCTTCCTCCCACCTGAAACTGGCCAAGTGTCTTCTGTCCTTACCTTACCTGAACTGACTCTTCTTGACTCCGTTTATCCCAGGTTTGTAAGCCGAGGAGTATATCAAGTCTGTCGATCCTTCAAGTCTTGCCACAGTCCGGCTTCCTCCATTATGTGGGAAACAGTATCTGATTCTCAGGGTTTGCCCAGGGTTGTGAATTATGTGAAAATTGAAATTTAGGCTTTTGTGCAGGAAGAGCTGACTCTTCTGGCACAAGAAAGAGTCCAGTCAGGTGTTTTCAACCCACCACTCTTCGCTTGCTGCCTCAAGACAGCTCTCTGGACTCTGCGTATTGGGGTTGTTGTTTTTAATTACACCACAGGAAGCTGTCAAGTGATTGCTGCCAAACCTTTAACTGTATCTGCCATGCAGATCTGTTACAAATGGTATGTTGAAAGCCAGACATCCTTTTACAAACCTTACACCACCACCACCACTACATAATGGAAGTTTATAACCATTAACTTGAATCAGCTCTTCAGCCTTTCTCACCACGTGTTCAATGGATGACACACCTATAGCCATTTGCATTACAACGGCTTAGATTGGCGCGGTCCGGCAGGGGCAAGGTGGCGGCAGGCTTCTGGGCAGGCCCCCCACATGCAGGTTATCCCCCCCCTTGAAACTTTGCCAGTGGGGGGAGGGGGGCTCCAAAGCCCTTCAGGTCTGGGCTCCCAAATCACCCTGGTGTGCCACTGGGGACGGGGAGGCTTTGAGGGAGGACTAGGCCTCACACTAGCGCAACTGCTGGGAGGGTGGGCCTTCCCCGATCAGGCGGCGAAACCCTGAGACGTCCCAATCCAGAGGACTGGGCAGGGATACAAGGGATCAGGGAGCGTATACCTCCCAAAGAATAAGACTATAAACAGATATTTCAATATTAAAAATTCTCCCTAGGACGACTGATAACTCTGTACCGACAGTGATTTTAAAAATAAACAAAGCATGAAGCTTGAAAGGCAGAGAAATGGCATTGTCACGTGCTGGGTGCCATCAACTGAACTCAGCTCAGCTCAGCCAGCCAGCCACCCGTCGCCCGAGTCACACCACCACCAAAGCTGCAGAGGGGATGGGCAGCTGCAGTGAAAATCTGGGCAAATGAAGAGCTGACCCAGGCGCGGGGCGAGGGGCAGAGCCCAAATCCAGGCAGTGCCCAGGGGAGATGGCAAGCTGACCTACAGCCACCAGATGAGTAGCCACTGATAGACTTTGTCCAAGCCCCTTTGGAGGCCGTCCAAGCTAGTGGCCATCCACACATCATGTGGCAGAGAATTCCATAAGTTAATTACGTGCTCTTTGAAGAAGTACTTCCTTTTGTCGCTCCTAAATTTCCCACCCTTCAGTTTCATGGGCTGACCCCTGGTTCTAGTGTTGTGAGAGAGGGGGAGAACTTTCTCGCTATCAACAAATTGTAGCTGGGGATGATGGGAGTTGTAGTTCAGCAACATCTGCAGTACCACAGGCTGGGAACCCCTGGTTTAAAATAAGAATAGAAAAACCAACTTCCAACTAGCTGAAGGCTTGCTTCAATCGGCGTCTATATCCAGGGAGCGTAGGAACCTGGCTGGAATTGCACTGAAGAGGGTGGACTAAGAATCTAACATGCTTCAGTCACTTAAACAGATTGAGAAGGATATTAACTTTCCATGGCCTGGCGTCCAAGCCGGGAGAGACAGATTTCCAGCCTTCATGGTTGAGGCGAGAAGTCCAAAATGGCTTGGGCAGTTCTTACTCACACGTATTAAATAGCACCGATGTAGCATAGTGGCCCAGAGGCTGACCGACACATCCGGACCTCCCCAGCCTGAACCTCACCTCTGCCTGCTGGGAAGTCCTCCCTTGGCCTCAAGCCAGCTACTCCCTCTCAGCCTATGATCATTTTGCAGGATTGCTGTAAGGATTACAAGATAACACCCGTGAAGTGCTTTGAATGCTTGGAAGCACTATATAAATCTCAAATACTAGTAGGTGAGACCTGCTGTTGCCCAGCAAAGTCATGTTGCATAGATTACACTTACAGGAAAGTTCAAGAAATTAAATATATATCTCATAGAATTTTTAATTAAAATGCTTGCAGAAGAGAAGTAAAAGAACAGTTTGAAATGCGTAGGATTTAAACTGCAAACCTTTCTTGGGCGTAGGCCTGCCACCCATTCTTTCTTTCAAAGAACGGTTCTTTATTTAGCATTAGCCTGTACCTGTCCTTTATCCACTTAATAAAGAACACAGTTTGTTCTATATTTCCAGCACTCTCAGGTAGGCCAGTCACTGGCTGCAGTGGACACACCATGAAGAGGCTGGCTTCATGTTGCAGGCCTCTAGCAAGGGGTCTTCTTCAGCCCTGCAGGCTGGAGAGCAGATTGCACTGTGGGACTACAACCAGGGGCGTAACTACCATTAGGCAAGGGGAGGCAGTCGTCTTGGGCCCCACTGCCTCGAGGTCCCCCCCCCAAGGCACATCACATGACTCCCCACCAGCCCATGTTGCACCCTCTATAGATGATGTTGAGTCTCTTGGAGATCGGCAGGAGCAGAGAGTAAAAAAACTAGATTCAATGTGAACTAGATATTCACCATATTCATAATGGGGATGTGAGTGTGAGTGCACAATATATTGTGAAGTGTGTTTGTGTGTGTTGTCTCTGGGGGCCCAGAGACAACATTTTAAAATCTTGTCTCTGGGCCGCCTCCAACCTTGCTACGCCCCTGACTACAACTCCCACAATGAAGCTTGTTTTGGGAGCCCGAAGTTCACCTTTGCTCCTGCAGGCGATAGGAGAAGGCTGGGCCTTGTGGAGCAGCCAGGCCTGTGAAGGCGAGGCCCATGCTACAAAAGTCTCTCCCTGGAGCTGAGCAGCCTCCTTGTCTGTCGTCTTCTTCCACCCAACCTCCAGCCAAAAAGGCAGGGTGGTGCAAAGACATCGTGTCGAATGGGGAAAGGAGTTCTGTTAGGTGTCTAAACTGGACGATACTGCTTTAAAGGCTCGTTGAAATATATGCAACGTAAACTCTTTAGTTCTGCACGGTGGAGTGTGTGAGCTGAAACAACATGCAGCTGGAGAAGGTCACATTTGCAGCATTCGAAGGAGAGGCCAAAATCAAGCCATACACAAGTTGCTGGAAGTTAATCAGAAGCCCATAAAGTATCTCTTTTTGTCTTTTACCAGTTCAATGCAAGTGAAGGCAATTTGAGGGTCTTTCTCTCAAACAGTAAAGCTATGCTTACTTTTTTTGAAAAACGTTAAGAACGTTTGTATTTCTTCTGTGCTGCTAATATGTGAATATCGCTGTCCTTGGATGGTTGGGTCAAGCCCTTTGTTTTATTTATTCATTAAAACTTTTGTGCCCTGCCTTTCTAGCAAGCTAGAACATAGGAAGCTGACTTAAACTGAGTCAGAGCTTTGGTCCATCTAGCTCTGGATTGTCTGTCTACACAGACTGGCAGCAGCATCTCCAAGATTGCAGGCAGGAGTCTCTCTCAGCCTTATCAGGGAGGAAACCTGGGACCTTCTGCATGCTAATATACTCTTCCCAGAGCAGCCCCATCCGTAAGGGGAATATCTTATAGTGCTCACATGCAGTCTCCCATTCATATGCAAACCAGGGTGGACCCTGCTCAGCAAAGTGGACAATGCATGCTTGCTACCACAAGACCAACGCTCCTCCCAAGCTATTCAGGGCAGCCTACAATACCAAAATTCTACAAATATGGAGTAACCAAAAATACTCATGGAAAAGAAGAGATGCACTCTAAGAGCAAAAAGCAACTTGAATTTAACATGCTGTTTTAAATGGATTGAGATTGTACTGTTATCAGCTAAGTTGTTTTCTTATCATGTTGCTTTTCAAAATTGCTATTGCTTATTATGGGGATAACATTTAGACAAAGTTACTCATGAGAAGCACCACTGGAAGCACAGAGTTATCTTTACTCCCTTAAGGCCCACAAATTTCAATGGAACTTGGTTATGGCTAACTTAGACTGAATGCTACCCATGAATTCTTAGACATGCAGTACTTAAATATATTAGATAAATTTAATACATTACACTACGAATAGATTATTGTTTATGTTCTGATGGACACCCATAATGTCATTTTATTAAGTTCTTACAGTGTGGCTATTCTCACACACTGCCTAAGCCAGGCTAGGAATGCCCAGTCTGGGTTAACTGCGCATTGGGCCCTATCCCAGTGAGGCAGCGCCACCTAGCCTGGCTTTTAGGCCCGGCTGTTAGCCCAGGTTAAGGGAGCTAGAGCAAGTGCTCCCTTAACCCCACCTACCTGCTTGTGTACAAGCACGGTCTTCTTCTAGCCTGGCCAGGGGTGTAGCTATAATTGAGTGGATGGGTTCAAAGAACCCAGGCCCCCATCTCCTGAGGGCCCCGACAGCTACATCCCTCCCTATTTTCTTCATTCTCTCCCTCACTCCAAGGGGCCACCAGGAAGAACGGAGAACACGGGCCCCCTCTTCCCTAGCTACGCCCCTGAGCCTGGCCACGCACAGAGATGGACGCCTAGAACGCCCATCTCTCAGGGGAATCCCCCAATGCATCACTTGTGTTGCATGGTGCATTGTGGGATCCCCAGAGACCGGGACGCATCATCTCAGCCTCTGGAACTTCAGACTGCACCACACAGCTCTGCTTGTCTGGGAGCGTGGTCTGCGCTTCCGGGAGCATGAGACCACTCATCTGGGGGGAAAGTGAGTTTAAGCAGCCTTCCCACCCATTGGCCACCCTGCCCGTTCTTGATTTTGGAGCTCTTCGGGTGGCACACCTACCTTTCCACCACCCTAAAGCTTCTTCTCTGTGCCCTCTGAAGAGGCTCCTTTTCCCGGGCATTCTCACAAGCAGCTGGTGGGTATGGACTCCACTTTCCTTCTTCCCCAAAGCCTTCTCCCCCGACCCCACTCAGCCCTGCCCTGCCCTGCCCCCTGGGCTTTGATGGTGGTGTGTGTGTTGCAGGGGTGTGTGTGTGTGAGGTTGATATTAACAAGCCCTTGCTCAATTGAGACACACACACACTACCCCACCATCTTGGTCCTTTCTGGATGCTGCAGGGGGCTCAGGACCACCACCCCTGCCCTTCCTTTCCCAGCTGATATTTCTCCCCCCACACACACACCTTCTTTTGCCTGTTACTCAGCCATCGGATTGCAAAGATCGCTTCTGACTCAGGGCAGTAAATGCCCCCTCAATTATTTGGCTCTCCTATTGTGGGTGGTTCCTTTTATGTGCCTCTTTTGGGTTTTCACTCTCGTATTCACATGATTCCTTCCTTCCTTCGACTTGCACACCTCTCTCTCTCTCTAACCCTCTCTCTCTCCCTCGTCCCATGAGCCCCAGCATCTCTTTCCTCCAGCTATCCCCAGCTTGGCTTCTTTCTTTTTTCTCTGCAGATCTATTCCTCTCTCTCTCTCTCTCTCTCTCTCTCTCTTTCCATCTTTATTTCTATCTATCCATCTTTATTTCTATCTCAGTTGTTTCTTCTTTTCCCCCATTTGGGAGGGTTTCTTTTGGCTCTTTAAAAATGTCTTTTTAAAAGCCCTTCCCATTGCGCCTCTCTGTTCTCTGGGGTGGGTAATAAAGGGCAGCTCAGTCTTCCAGTAGAGTTTTCTCCCTCCTGCCCCAACTGGGCAGACGATCCAAGTGCCTGGACTCACTCCTGAGCCAATTCACTTCAGAGATACTTTATGGGCATGATAAGTTTGCATGCCTAACTAAAAATCTTGGGGCTGACTCAGCTGTGTCAGCTTTGGAAGTGCACAAGGCTCCTCAATGAGCACTATGGAAGAGTTCTGTGTAAGTTGAAAGTTTGCAGATTGGTCTGGTTTTTATTTTTATTTTTGCTTTATCCTGCAAATTCTCCCGTTTCTGTATCTCTTTCAATGCCAAGGCTTATGTGGTGATAAGTGCCCTTCGATCCTAGATAAAATGTGTAGAAAAAGCAGGTTCTCAAAATACTTATGTCGGGATGGAACTGGGAATGATAATGCTCATATTAATAAGTATTAATACTATTATTAATCATATTAAATGTGCATATCTCACCATCGCACTGATTTCTAAGCAAAATACAGCTATGAAATGTTTCCTTTGCTTAGTCCAGCCTGGTTAGAGAAGAGAGAAACTTTCACTCTGGCTGAGAGAAGCCCCACGGGGTTTAATTTGGGGTAGTGTCATTAGGGTGGAAGATGTCGCCACAACAACATCCCAAATGGCCAGAATGATGTCATTCACTGGCCATTCATAAAAGAAGCTGCAGTTCTTGGAGGAGAGCTGGTCTTGGGGTAGCAAGCATGACTTGTCCCCTTACCTAAGTAGGGTCCACCCTGGTTGCTTTTGAATGGGAGACTACATGTAAGATATTCCCCTTAGGGGATGGAGCCACTCTGGGAAGAGCATCTGGGTTCCAAGTTCCTTCCCTGGCATCTCCAAGACAGGGCTGAGAGAGATTCCTGCCTGCAACCTTGGAGAAGCCACTGCCAGTCTGTGTAGACAATACTGAGCTAGAACGACCTATGGTCTGACTCAGTATATGGCAGTTTCCGATGTTCCTAATTTTGCAAAGTTTTGCTTTCAGGAGAGAATCATGAAGCATGTTTCCAATTTGGCAAATCCTGCTTTTCTCAGCAGTTCTGGTCTCAGTCATCCTGCAGAGAGCTGGTCTTGTGGTAGCAAGCATGAATTGCCTCCTTTGCTAAGCAGGGTCTGCCCTGGTTTGCATTTCAGTCAAGTCAAGTCAAATTTTATTTACGGTCTTAGACCAAAACAGAAAACATATACCTCTGTGAATACAATTACATCTATATGATAATACATTACCATCCTAAAAACGATTCCCCTATATACATCCTGGAAGCAATATAACAAAACTTAGCTACTGAGTTAGAAACTGGGGCACCCTCATCTGAAAGTGAAAATTTAACAAGATGTTCATCAGACTGGTTTGACAATCTACATATCAAGAGGAAAATAAAACATATCCTGTTTTTAGCTTGATGTTTTTACTGTTTTTTACTGTATGTTTTTAATTTTTGTAAACCGCCTTGGGGTTCTCTTTTAACGAAAGGCGGTATAAAAATGTAAAAATAAATAAAATAAAATATCCTTACGTTTGAGTGTAATCGACAGTGCAAGAAAATGTGGTCGGTGGTTTCTATTTCCCCGGATCCACAGCTACAACAGCATGCTTCTATGGGGATACCTTGGTATCTCCCTACTAACGCTGAAGGAGTTAACCCTAGCTCTTGTGAATACCCAGCGGAGTTTACTAAGGAGAATGGAGGACAAATAATCAGCGGGTGAGAGAGCCATCTCAGACCTTTTTCCTTTCTAAAACTCTGGTAGAGAGGCTCAGTTATTTTGCAACTCAGTATCTACCAGACGTTGTCTCACTGCTCTTTTAGCCTTAGTCTGGCCCAACTCCACCAGCTGTTCAGGAGCTATTCCTAAAGAGGTGAGCTTATTGCTTACCGCTGAATACCAAGTCAGCTGAGGAACAGCCACTAGGAACTTGGGAATTAACCCAGTCGGCCGCAAGTGTGCTCTCAGCCAAAAATAAATAATTAGCAGCCAAGCACGTGATTCAATTTTTAGAAAACCAGCCTCCATACGCAAGACCACATTTAGAGTGCATCTTGAAGTACCAAATAAAGTTCTCAGAAACCCAGATTGATTTCCCCCCCTAGCATATCAGAACTTGAGTATGGACCCAATTGAATGCCATACAATAACTGAAGGATTACTTTGGCAGAATATAATCTTAAGGCTGCAGGGATGAAACCTGCGCCTTGCGTTCTAAAGAATCTATTACTTGCCGCCACACTGCATTTTGCCGACTTGGCTACCATTCTCATGTGCGCAGATTTCCTGGCATTTTGTTGAAAAACGACCCCCAGATATTTTCTTTGAGTGACCTGTTCTAATTGAGGTCCATTCAATGTCCATATAAATTTCTTTGCTTTGTTCTTAAAACACATAATTTTTGACTTATCATAATTGATGTTTAACTGCGCCTCATTACAATACGAGGCTAGGACATCTACATGTGAGCACTGTACATTATGTTTTCTCAACATAATTCTCTTCCACTATGATGATGCTCCATCATTTTTTATTTGTAACATTTTTTTAAATATTGATACCCCACTTCTCTTTCTGAGAAGCCCAGAGGTTTCATGGTTATTTTTAGCCTCACAACCACCCTGTAAGGAGGTTGGGCTGAGAGATTAGTGACTGGCCCAGAGCCCAGTGAGTGTCATGGCTGAATGGGGATTTGAACTTGGGTCTTCCTGGTCCTAGTCCACCACTCCCCAATATACTCCAAGGTCTATTACCTAATGGTCACAGAGGGCTTCTGGAGCTCTCCATTATAACTGGATTCCATTCCTATCTGTTTTCAGTACAAGTGATATATTGTGCTCCTTTTGCATATACAGGTGAAACTCGGAAAATTAGAATATCGTGCAAAAGTCCATTAATTTCAGTAATGCAAATTAAAAGGTGAAACTGATATATGAGACAGACGCATTACATGCAAAGCGAGATAAGTCAAGCCTTAATTTGTTATAATTGGGATGATCATGGCGTACAGCTCATGAAAACCCCAAATCCACAATCCCAGAAAATTAGAATATTACATGGAAGCAAGACGACAAGGATTGTAGAATAGAACAATATCGGACCTCCGAAAAGTATACAGTGTACTGTGCTTGATTGGCCAGCAAACTCGCCTGACCTGACCCCATAGAGAATCTATGGGGCATTGCCAAGAGAAGGATGAGAGACATGAGACCAAACAATGCAGAAGAGCTGAAGGCCGCTAATGAAGCATCCTGGTCTTCCATAACACCTCATCAGTGCCACAGGCTGATAGCATCCATGCCACACTGCATTGAGGCAGTAATTGCTGCAAAAGGGGCCCAAACCAAGTACTGAATACATATGCATGCTTATACTTTTCAGAGGTCCGATATTGTTCTGTTCTACAATCCTTGTCTTCTTGGTTCCATGTAATATTCTAATTTTCTGGGATTGTGGATTTGGGGTTTTCATGAGCTGTACGCCATGATCATCACAATTATAACAAATTAAGGCTTGACTTATCTCGCTTTGCATGTAATGCGTCTGTCTCATATATCAGTTTCACCTTTTAATTTGCATTACTGAAATTAATGGACTTTTGCACGATATTCTAATTTTCCGAGTTTCACCTGTATATAAAATGTACACGGTTTCTCCTCCTCCTGTGGTCTGTTATTGTTGCGTTACCCTGTTTTCTGTGGCTTCTTTGTTTTGGGAAGGGGGGGCCTTTCCCCCTCCCATTGGTCTCCCATCCAAAGGATTGGTTGAGTTCACCCCTGCCCAGCTTCAGGAAACATTTGGAGAGCCTTCTTCCTGCCCCATGTCCTCCCTTAGGCCTGATTGTAATGTATTATCATTTGTTGCTTCAAATTCCATGGCTTCCCCAGTATTGTATCGGCTTGAACAGCCTGTAATTTGTGCTTCCCTGCATGGTGCTAATGCTGTCTGGCACTTGGGTTACATCCAATTGCACCTTCTGGGCAACCCTGGCGGGGAGGATCACCAGTTTGGGCAGCAGAACTGGTTCAGCCATGGGATCCGTGAAGTGTCCCTGAGCATGTGGTTTCAGCGCCAGAGCCCAGCAGTAGTAGTTTATATACATACCTGGGCGGAGCCTAAGTAAGGGCAAGTGAAGTCAGAGCCTAGTAAGGGCAAGATGTCATCAAGCCCCACCCACTGAAGGGCAAGACATCATCAAACCCCTCCCCCTGAAGGGCATGACGTCACCACAGCAGGGAGGAGTTGAAAACCCTCCAGAGAACATCTCCAGGCATGCCCAGAGCCTCCTGTACTATGAGGGCTACCCACCTGACCTGTGAGGACCAATAGGAACGAGGTCCCACCCTGCGTGTCATTGAGCTCTTATTGGTTGAAAAGGGATACTGTAGGATATAAGTAGCAGGCTAGGGTGTAGGTTCCTGCAAAAGGGGTTGTTGTACACTTTTGCAGAGAGGATGTCTGACTACAGGACACCCTTATGCCCCATGACCCTACCTTTACCGATTGCACCAGTGAAACCTAGAAGGGGTCGTTCCAAATATGGTGTAATGAGGAGCCTCTCCTACTCTCCACCCTCGAGCCTGAAAAATGGACTAGATCTGGACTCCTGTGCCACTCCTGAAGGTGTGCCTGTGGAAACGGAGAACAGAGACCCTCAAGAAGTAGAGTGGGAATCTGAGAGCCGAGAACCACCAGTAACAGCCCTAAAGCAGAGAAACGTGAGTTCATCATCATCAGATTCTGAAACAGAAGCTCCTGTGAAACCAAAGCTGCGTAGGAAAAAGCAACGGGTTAGGAGCAGACCCCACTTTGATTGGTGTGATGAGCAATGTTGTGATAGTTCATGTGGGGAGTATACTTATTCTGATGAGTGTGGGTGCGGATCTGAGCAGTGGTCATCCAGGCCAAGGGTATCCTATCGTGTGCTCAAGTGCTGCAGTTCGAGCGAAGATTGGTCATCATGTGAATGTGAGACGCCGAGTCCTAGCCAGAATCATTACTCTTATTGTAGGGCTGTGTGTTTCACATCAGCATCTGAGAGTGAGGAGGATGTCACTGATGGCTGTGTACTTACAATACCTACAGAGAAAACAGCAGCTGAGGAGCAGGACGAATCGGTCGAAGAACCATCTATGGGAACTGGACCCCGAGAGTCTGAAGAGGTGATTGTGAAACCTGAGGGGAGAGAACGAGTACCCCCCAATCCCAGAAACGTGAGTTCATCATCATCAGATTCTGAAACAGAAGCTCCTGTGAAACCAAAGCTGCGTAGGGAAAAAAGGGTGAATAAGAAGCATCAGCTGAATAAGGGTGCTGATGAGTGTGGCTCCCTATCTTTCATGTCAAACAGGCCTCGGGAGTACCGGTGTGTCGATCAGAGTTGTTGGATGTGCAAAGATCGTGAGACACCATGGCCATCCAGCCCTACAGAGGATTACTTAAGGGATGTAAGCGTTACATCAGCAGCTGAAGGTGGGGAGGAATGTATGGATAGTGGTCTGGTAACCACGGCCATGCCTGAAGAGCAAAATGTAAATGAGGAGGTTCCCAAGATGGTGAGCCATATGTCTTTTATTTTGTATGATTAGTTTGTTTTACTTAATGCTCAGTTTTATTAAAGTATTGTCCCCTCTTATTTGTACAGGCCAGGACCATTGAGAACATGCATCTAGGCGATGTCAGCGTTTCCTGTATCACATGTGTCTGTACTGAAAACGATCAATAAAAGAATTTTGTTTGAAAAAATGTGTGTTCATACCTGTGTTAAGTAGCACCATGGCGGAACATGAGAAAATCCTAAAGAAAATATATTATACGCCAGGGAATGTAGGGAGCTATGGTGGTGTAGAACCTCGATATCAAGAGGCCTGGCAGAACACTAAAGAGTTGAGTAAAAGACAAGTGAAGACATGGCTGTCAGAGCAGGATGCTTACACTCGGCATAAACCTGCGAGGATACACTTTAAAAGAAACAAGACGGTTGTTTCAGGGGTTGATGTACAATGGCAAGCCGATCTAGTGGACTTGCAGCAGTTTTCTAAATACAACGATGACTACAAGTACATATTGACAGTTGTGGATATTCTATCTAAATACGCATGGTGTGTACCTCTAAAAGACAAAAAGGGTAGGGAAGTGGCCAGGGCTTTTAAAGCTATTTTCAGTGAAGGCCGAAAACCTAGAAAGCTCCAGACGGACAGAGGGGGTGAATTTTTAAATAAGACAGTAGGGGCCCTATTAAAGGAACAAGAAATACACCATTTCATCACGAACAATGATGTCAAAGCTGCTGTGGTTGAACGTTTTAACCGAACACTAAAAACACGAATGTGGAGGTATTTCATAGCTCACAACACCTTCAGATATATTGATGTTTTACCTGAACTCATAAAGAGCTATAACCACAGTTTTCACAGAACCATACAAAACAGGCCTGTGGATGTGAAGCCTTCCAGTGAGTTGGCTGTATGGAAAACTGTTTACGGTAACACTAGCCACAAAAAAGCCAAGACTCTTACGCTAAAAAAAGGTGATCATGTCAGGATTTCAAAGATTAAAGGAAGGTTTGAGAAAGGCTATGAACAGAACTACACCACAGAATTCTTTATAGTGGACCAAGTCATCAGAAGAAGGGAAAGACCTGTTTACCTGTTAAAAGATTACATGGGGGAAGCTGTTCTCGGCAGCTTCTATCCTGAAGAAGTGCAGAAAGTTAAAGAGGGGGTGGACAAGGTGGACAGGGTTGAAAAAATTATAGATACAAAAGGCTGTGGAAGAGTAAAACAACATTTAGTGAAGTGGGCAGGTTGGCCTGATAAGTTCAACAGCTGGGTGCCTGCTTCAGATCTATGCAAACCGGTGTAGAATGGCAGGCAGAGGGTTTTCTGTTACTCTGCCCAGTAATGCCAGCCATAAGGCCTTCCCACAGAACACTAGTTCTGCCTACACTATCCAATTAGCAAAGCCCCTGGATCTTCCTGGAGAGTGGGAAGTGGGCCTGGTTGAGATACAGTACCCGCACAGCTGGAACACTATTACGGAGGAGACACCCTTTGAATAGACCAGGTGGCCAAGGACGCGGCTCTTTACTGTACGAAAGGGGTATTACCCAAGCATTACAGATTGGGTTGACAATAGTAGTAGAATAACCATACTTGATTTCAAAATGATTAATGACCCTAGGGTCAGGAGGTCAGGCTTACGTCAACAGTGAAAGAGGAGCATGTTTATGGCAGATACTGTTTTAAGGAGGTACAAGCAGACAGCTATAACTCTATAGAAAGTGCAGCTGTTTTGAAAGCTGTATTTCCTTTTGGGGGAAGTAGAGCAGAATTCTGAAAAAAGCACTATAATGTATACATACATGTATAAAATATATATATTGGCGAATAGTACCGTTTTGATTATATTGATTTGTCCTTCAGTTTCTTTTGGATTAGCAAAATGCCCATAGCTTCTTCAGCTGCAGTCCCTTACCCCCACATTTCTTATTGTGTGTCTATGGCTGTACAGTATATGTATGCTGAATATGAATCTGAGAGTTCCAAGATAAGTCTTCTGGATCATGGTTGAAGCATCTTCATTTGTTTAGGGTTTGATTCCCCTGTATCACCTATTGGCTAAGTCTACCTGTGCAAGTCTGTGGTAGATGGTGAGAATTGAGTGCCCATGTAACTTTACTCACACTGATCAACAAGATTTAAGGTCACAGCCAAACTCACGTGCATAGGCCTCCTTGAGAAAGATTTGGAATTATTCGACACAGTCTGCTATAGAAGTGAATAGTTTCTTAAAATAGCTTTGTGCCACCATCCTGTATCAACATTCTCTTGACATCAGAATTGGCAACATGGAATTTTTGTGAATTCAGTCTCTATGTAAAACTATATATTACTTTATTTTTATTTTTTATAATTACATTTTGAATTTTCATTACAAAAAGACTCAGTACAAAATACAAAAAACCCTGAAACAACACATTTCCTAGCATATCAACATAGCCATACAAAAAATTTCAACATTCATAATACTAGCTTCATATAAACATTAAAATCCATATCAAGTTTTCTCTTCCAGATACCCCAAAGTGGATCCCACCAAATTAAAAAAGAAAAGAAAAGATAAAAGATGATCTTCTTTGCCTCCCTTCTTCCTATCTTATGAATTCTGTTATTTTTATCCTTTATCACTTCATCTGTAACAAAGTAAATGGTACAACATAGATGTAAAATCATACACTTGGCAATCATTGCTAAAGTGTTTGGAATAAACCCGTATAAATTTGAACCACCCCCCAAACCCTTCTGCACCATTCAGTTACAGAGAGAGATTCATAGTCTTTCAAGTGTCTTGAAATTGTCTTTTTAGCAGCAGTCAGGCCCTATTGTCAGAGTTCCCAGTTTACAGGGGATATTTACAAACCATCCCATCAGAACCACTTATTTATTATTTTATTTTATTTTATTTAACATATTTTTATACCGCCCAAAACTTATGTCTCTGGGCGGTTTACAAGAAGATAAAAACAAAGGTAAAACATTAGTTAAAAAAACAAAAACAAGAAATTTAAAACACAATTATTTAATTTAAAAACAAACAAACAAAAACAATATTCTAAAAACAATATTAAAACAACCAAAACAATATCAGTTAAAAGCCTGGGTGAACAGATGTGTCTTTAAAGACTTTTTAAAATTTGTCAGAGATGGGGAGGCTCTTATTTCACTAGGAAGCGCATTCCAAAGCCGCGGGGCAGCAGTGGAGAAGGCCCCGTCCCTGAGTAGCCACCAGAACACTTAGATGTTCTTTCAATTATTATGTTTGTTATTCTTTCTAAATTATCTAATACCACCTTCCAAAATTTATGAACCACAAGGCAATTCCATTTCATATGGGAAATTTCTGCATTTAAATCTCCACACTTCCAACACCTCACAGAGCTTTTGTATATCTTATTAAGTTGTTTAGGTGTCATATACCATTGATACAATACTTTAAGAAAATTTTCTTTCATATTAATACAAATAGCTTTCATTGCTTGGCTGTTGAAAATATTATGGGATGCTTTTTAATTGGGTAATGGGGGGCACATGAGAGTAGGTTGCTTATTTAGGAGAAGGGGCAATTTTGGAGGGGCAGCACTGTTGGGGAGAAACAAAATGATTTCAAAAAGACCACATACATGAGAGTTATAGATTATTACTGTTGTTTTCTAGATGTCATTGTGGTTTTGCACAATTCTTATCATTCCTGCTCCCTGTAGTACATGTGTACGACAGACAACCAGCTAGGGCATCAGCACATTTAATGTCAGCATGCCAGTCACCTGCAAAAGTATGACTGCTAGCAGCAAAAGCAGTTATCTAGAGAAATTCATGGTTACTGCTTGACTTGTCTGAGTCCCCATTTCTTAAGGGTCAAATTCACACATGATATTCATTAGTGCCCCAAACTAACATCAAGTGATGACTTGCATACATGAAAGAGTTATCACAGCTCAAACACAACCGTTTTTAGTTATAGCAATTCACACAAGGTCAAGTAATGGGCATCTAGTGATGCACGCGAACGTGTGAATCAGCCACCAGGCAAGCCTTGAAGAGAAATTCTTAAGAGTTTGAAAGTAACAATTCCGGCTGTTGTTGGCTTGTAGTCTTCCATTGTTTTAAAAATCAACACACACACACACACCCGACAAAAAATAAAAATTACCAGAAGTGAAATTCACAGACAAGAAATACTTTAATTCAAGATTGTGTAAAATGAACATTTTTATACAGTTAAATATCTGTAAAAATGTACAGATAAAACAATCTTATTGTAGGGTCTTTAACAGTAAAATCTACCATTTAGTGCAGTTTTCTGTTTGGAGACAATGAAGCAATGAGTGCATTGACCAATTAATCTAAAACACAAACAGATTGCAATTATGAAGAAATGTGCAAACTTTCTAACATTTGGAGGGGCAGAAACAGGGTGTGTGGCCACTCTACAAACATGCCCCACCAGTTGGCATGAGTTTCATGGCTTTGAATCACTCCATGCTGCTTGTGTGGAAAAGAGTGGTGCTTGTAGTCCCACCAATGTAAATTCATTTTTGTTTACCTACTGTAACACAGAGCTTCAGAAGATGAGCTTTTTAGGGGACAAGCTTAGTATATAAGACATGCTGATGGAACCAGTATCTTCAAAACACATTGAAATGCTACAAAAACTTTGTTTAAAGATTTTATTTAAACTGTTAAGAATCAACCGACTGCTTCATGAACAATTCCATTTTATTTCCTGATCTTCTCTCATATTTTCACATTTCTTGGTCCTGAAGAATAAGGAAAAAGCGATACCTACTTTGTATAAAGTTTCTGATTACGTCTTGGCTATGTCTAGTACTTGCTATGTATGTGTCGGGGGAAACTCTGCGGATGCACCATTTTGATTATCATGAAACACTGATGAAAACGCCTCCAAAACATTTTTCTGTACTCATAACTAGATTCACAATGGTGGTGTATCTCTATAATGTGATTTTTATTTTTTAATTTAATTTTATTTTATTTATTTATTTTGTGGTATAAAAAGGGGGGCCAAGGAGGTATGAGCCAACAAAACTGGGAGGAAAGGATGAAAATATGATTTGGGATAATTTTGGGCGTTGGAGGGTGGGAGGGTTTTTCATTGCTTAACTTCATCTTAATGAAATGAAACTTTGTAACTTATTATAGTTAGAAATTGTAACTTTGATACTGAATTCTCTTGCCTTCAACAAGCACACTGACAGAGACAGAATGCTACAGTCTGTTGGTTATATATATTTCCACTGCTAGAGCTTCCTGTTAAGCAAGTGCGATCTGCAACATTCCCCCCCCCCCCCAAAAAGTTTGCTAGCACTATATAATGTTGCATTCTTAGGCTACTGTGAAGTCTATGTTTCTTGTACCAGAAAATTGCCCTTTTGACTTCTAGATCCTGCTTCCCTAATGTGTTTTGTAATTGGTTATAAAATTGTAGACTTTTGTGATTTTGCCAAAGTTGTAGCTAAATTTTTATACACTTGTCTTGATTTTTCCCCCCAGATCCACTTAAATATTTAGAAAAGTAAATTTTATTCCTTAAAAAGATAAGGAATAAAATAGTCATACTTTGCAACACTTTCTTTCACATAAACACTTGCAATCACCAGGGGAATGTATTTTGTAACATATCAATTATAAATATCGTATTTACCTTTGAAATTTTGTATATTGCTTTTCATCATTTTTTCTTGTATGTATGTTTTTGGTCACTTGACTGGTATTGTGATGTTGTGAAAAGCATTAAGCCAAGAATAATTGCCGCTCGGCGTTGGGGGAGAGTCCCGACATCCATGCTAGGATCTTTAGGAATTATATTATCTCTCCATACCATGCATAATTTTATAGACTTCTATCATGTCTCCTCTTAGTTGCCCCCCCCGCCCCTTTCTAAACTAAAAAGCCCCAGAGGTTGTTCTAGGCTTGCCTTGCCTTGTAAGAAAGGTGCTCTAGGCCCCTAAGCCTTTTGGTTGCCCTCTCCCGCAGCTTTTCCAATTCTAAAATATAGTTTTTGAGATATAGTGACCAGAACTGTACATCGTACTCCCAGTGTGGTTGCACCATAGATTTGTATGAAAGTATTATAATACTTATAATACTTGTTATAAGTATTATCAGGGTGCTGATGAAACCCAAATCTATTTCTCCTCCTCGTCCTCGTCCTCATCCTCATTATCATGAAATTTGCTGGTCAATGACTGAATAAACTTATAACTTATAACTCTTCATGAAATGGCATTCACTCCCTAAACGCCTGCTTAAAATTGAGCTTCAGGGTAGAATTTCCCCAGTGTGCCTCAGTGTGCCTTGTATACATATGCATCTGTAAAACTGTGATAGTAAATAAATGCTTCAGGTCATATAGCTCCATGTTTCACTATTTCACTAAATTCACAAAACATACAAGGACATTTCTTAGCATACTATTCTTAGCATGATATGCTGACAGTCTACCATACTCTGTGAATAAACTGTGTCTTTTGAAACTCCTTTTATTCGAACTTGGAAACAAATCAGTTTATTCATGGATCGCTGTAGTTTTTGGGCAGATGGCACTAGGAATACCACACAATCGTCTTGTACATTGTGTGTATTTCTTGTTTTATTTAAGTTGAACTATATCACCAATGTAGAAAAAAACCCTGATCCATACATTATGGCTGAGTTCAGAGATGGCATGAAATTGGAGTTAAATGGGGATTGGTTGGAACTCCAGTAATTGAAAATCGAATAAATAAATAAAATAAATGTCTGAATTCGTGAAACCATGTTTTTGCAGCAAAAATGATCTGCAGTTTGCCTTGACAACCTCCAAATTGAACCTTCAGTTTGCACAAATGTTTGCCACCAAGACCACTGGTTTGGTCACTAAAGGGTTATGTCTGAGCCCAAAGGCTGCTATAATCATGGGTTTGTGCTGATTTTCAAAGTGGTGGTGGCACAAATGTGCCAGGGATTGCAGCCGCTTCATTGCTTCTGTGATTCTCACTGGTCACCTCTCTGAGCACCAGCCCCACCCCTCCTGTCACCTATCCAGCTATAGAGTTGCCCCCCAACAGGGACACCACCATATCCCACCCCCAGATTTGTCAGCCTCACAAGCAGTGTAGTCACACAAGGGCATTCCTCTCTTCCCACTTTGTCCCTTGCTCCCCCCGACCCACAACCTGGCAAGCAGGAGGAAAGGGGACGGGGTGATAGGATGGACACTAAGTGCTTTGCTCCCCAAGGAGGAAGCAGCAATGATATATGTTCACAAGCACAAACACTCTAGGTGGCAACATAAGCAGGGCACCCCATCACAGCACTGGGAGGGGAACAAATGGCTCGTGGTGTGGTGCCTGGGATCAGGTTTAAAAAACAGCCCCAACCAGGAATTCTTGAGCAGCCAAATTCTTTTTTTTTCCCCACAGAAAGGTTGGGGAAAGGGGGGCCCCAGAGTTGGCAGATCCCCTTTCCCAGCAGATCTGCATATGATGCAATGCCAGGCCAGGCCTGACTTAGGAATTTTGAATAGATTAAAAGATCCACCCACTCACTCAATGCCCCCCCCCATCTATGTGCACGGTCAGGCTCTGACATATAGAGTGTCAAAATCTCCTTTGGGTGCACAGAAAAAGGGGTGGGTGGGGTTGCAGGGATTCTTTTTGTATATATTTTTTTAACCATGGAGAGTTGGGGACCCCACACAAGCTTTGTTGGGTTAGCTTCACTCATGAGTATGTAGTCTACAGGGAGACCTAGGGGTTTCAGCTGCATGGTCCTCCCTAGTAGACTGAACCTCTAATGAGAGGCCTAGCTTACCAGCAGCAAGCTGCCAGAGGAGCAGGATTTTGGTTTGGTCTGCATGGACTGCTTTGACAGGGTGATCCCTTGCAACACCATCCTAGGTCACAGTGGAACAGATACCCCCACCCCCACCCCGGCAGCAAGGACCCTTTGCCCTTCCGCATACACATGTCCCCTCCTAGGAAGTCTTCATGTTCCCTTCACTTTCCTCAGAAACCGGGAAATTATGTCCCCCATAGACCCTCTGCAACTGGAATCGCACTTCATTAAACCATTTCATTAAAATCAGCTAATAAAGTTAAACACGTTATCTTACTTGTATTCACACTTCTTCTCCTTTGCATTGACTTACAATGGCCCCTGTTGCAATTTGGGGGCCATTTTCATTGCACCAGACATCACAGGATGTCTGTTTGGACAACACCATATCATATGAATTAGAGAACCTTTAGCAACATCACAGCATCAATATAAGGGAGAAAGCAGTGATATGTTTATGAAATAAACATTACGGTATCCAATAGGTGGAGAAAATCTGTTGGATGAGCTTCAATTTAAGAATCAGTGATTGTTCATACGACCAGCCCAACAGGGGCAGGACAGGGCTACCCCAGGTAGGGTGGGTTGTGCGCAGTGCCAGGATCACTCCCGATCCTGGCACTCCACCTCAGATAGCTCTGCTTTCATTCCCAGGCTAAAAGTGAAGTCATAGGAGGCATATGCACTTCCTACCTCATGCCCAGGCCATGTGGTGCTTTGGCTGCCATAGCCACCATTTCCATAGAACTGGGAAGAGGGAGGGGGAGTCGCCCCGCAGTGGGAATTTCCCAAATGCACCATGCAACTCACACAGTGCATTGTGGGACTCTAGGAGGCCCAGTTCCCTCCCCCCTGCTCTTGATTCCCGTATCATTGGCCACTTGCCACCATGCCATTCTTCTGGGCATGCAAGTGGCAGAGCCTTGCGGAGCCACCATTCATGTGAGGGAGGCCAGGTGGGCTCCTGCCTTCTCCCCAGACCCAGCTGATTTGGTCATGTGAATGATCTTCTAGTGTAGAGGATTTTTTGCTTCCTAGAACATTGGTCCATTCGACGAAGGATCTGGGTTTCCAACTCCTCATGTTGCTCGGCACATAGGAGCAATAAGTCAGACTTATCATGTGATGTATCTACGGTATATGGATATGTTTGGTTTCGGCTGGTCAGCAATGCAAATGATATCTTCTAAAACTTTAGGGACCTCAGAAGCACTTAGAGCAGAGTGCCCAAATCTGGAAGTTATAGTGTGTTTCAGCTGCAGGTATTGCTACCGAGCTGTCAGGGGCAGATCATCCTGTATGCACAAAAGGCAGGAAATTGTGATCGGTGTCTAATATCTGGTCAAGAGTTAGAAGATGATTTCTGGCCCCATTGTTCTCCGTAAACATAATACCAGATGTTTTGACTGCAAGATTATATCAGAGGGTCATTTTGTCATGTAAGGATCAGAGTCATTATGTCAGCACAGAGCATAAACATGCTTCTCTCAAAGTCTTGATGGTAGGAGAACAGGTAGCTCCAGTCTGTTAAAATCTGGAGCACAGTCCAATCCAGTCCAATTTGGAGCACAACACAGGTCTGATTGATAGAGGCTATACAAGCAAACCTCAAGAGTGGACCATGCTGAAGGGTTGGGAAGATCATATTTTAATTTAAAGATCCAACTAAGCCAATTTGTTCTATGATGTTGTAAAATAGCTGAGAAATTAAGATCCCCTTCTAGGACTGGTAACTGTAAGCTATGAAGGGAAAAACTGAGATTGTATGTATGTATGTATGTATGTATTTAGTAAATTTGTATTCTAGCCACTACCAAAGTCTCTAGGCAGTTTACTGCATAAAACAAAAATAGAATAAAAGAAACCAAGAATGTAACTGTTTAACATAAAACTAGATTTAAAAATCCATAAAAACATTATGCCATATAAAGTGTCAGAAAAGTTTGAGAAAGTGTCTGAAGGGTTTTCAGCGAATGAATAAGAGGAGACTCCTTAATACATAAATCAAACAGGGAAGAAGATTTATTTTAATTATGTTTATTGTACTCCAAATGTTGTTAGCTAAGGAGATCCATGTATCCACATCAAGTTTCATTTGAGTGACAGTTTATTTTGTTTACAAAAACATAAAACAAAATAAAACAGACATTAAAAAACGATTTAAAACCACAAGTCTAGTTAAAAGGCTTTGGTGAAAAATGTTTCTTGAAAGGCTTCTTTAACGTTGTCAGAGATGGGGAGGCTCTTATTTCAGCAGAGAGCACATTCCAGAGTCTGGAGGTGGCAACAGAGAAGGCCCGTCCCTGTGTAGCCACCACTTGGGCTAGTGGCAACAGCACTGCTCTAGGGCTGGGAGCTTGTGCTTGGCCCCATCCAGGACTTCAAGCTCTTTCCCTGTCTCCTTTGGCCCCTCCCCAGCAGCCACCCCTCATGCTAGCACAACCGAGAGGTATCACTGGGACCCAGGCAGAGGAGCCACCTTGCCAGGATTCTAAGTTTGCATCTCTTCCTCCCACACACTGCCCATCTTTTGCACCCCATCTCCGGACCTTATTTCATTTGAATGATTTGGTTGGTGTTCTATAGTGTTCAGTCCTGCTTCTTTAAGAATGCTTTGAAAATCATCATTTTGAGTGGCATCATTTTGCAGTGATGCCATTTCTTCTCAAACTGCCAGGATGACATCAAGGGCATGGGAAACAGAAATATCTATTGAAAACAATTCCAGAATAGCATTAGCTGGATGTATCAATTTTGACATTTGTTGGGCGGGGGGTGGGTGGTGTCAAGAAGTGTGCCAGAAAATGGGTGGGTAATTTTTTAGAAGTAGTCCTTTGGCTTCAGTGCTGATGGTTGCATCACATTCAGGGTCACTATCAAAGAATTTGAAAAGTTGTACTAGTGGCTATTCACTCCTAGGTCTCCATCACAGTTTTTAGAAAGCATGTTAAAATGTGTCTTTTTACCCAGGCTTCTATTTGATTGTCTCTGCTGCTGCTCTTTTTACTCTGTAGTGCTTTTATGCTTTCATTTTAAAATTTTAATCAGATTTGTTTTATATTTTTAGCTTAATATTTTAATGGTGTCCTTTTTACAACCTTGTTTTTAAATTTTGCTGTAAACCCCCTTGGGATTGTTTTGATTAAAGGCGGTATATAACTTTAACAATTAAAAAAAAATTAAAATAGTTCCTTGTAACTTCAGACAATAGCTTCTATAGATGCAAAATGATAGATGCAAAAATATAGATATATATAGATGCAAATATATAGATGCAAAAATTCAACATTCTTCCAAGAGATATTTCAGTTTAATGCTACTGTATTTCACTGAAATGGCTGGCATGAATGAAATTGTCAGAGGGAAGGAGGAGCAAGCCACGGACAAGATGGTATGTTAGCTCAATCTCTCTCTCCATCTCAGCCCTTTTATCAGACCTAGCCTTGAGAGTTTGGCAGCTACATTTGTTAATTTGAAGTGATATTGGAGGAAAAATGTCTAAGAAAGAGTTAAGCAGAAAGGGAAAGGAATTAGTGCCTTCTTGGATGATTTGAAGCCAGCTGGTATCCCCCCCCCCCCCAATATCGGAACGGAGGACGAAGATGACGAGATCCAGGAAGAAGCTCAACTGGAGTTACAAAAACAATAAGAAAAGCCTTTGGATACCTCCGTGCAAACCTTGGAATTACAATTAATTAAACATTTGATAATGCAGCTTAATAATGAACTACAAGTGGAACGGAGTAACTCGTTTACAACTGTCCGTCAAGATTTGGCAAGTATAACTGATCAAATTAATAAGCAATGTAAGGACCTTTCACTGCAAATCTCTGATATTGGACAAACAGCTAGTAATGCCTTTGATCTGGTGAATAAGAATGCCCTAGAATTATCTGCTACTCAGAAGAAAGTGGAAGAAGTATGATAAAATATTATGAATATCCAAGATCGTGATAGAAGAAATAATTTAAATATTCGGGGCATTAGTGCAAACTTGCCAAATGTGGATTTAATGAGCTATGTTATCACTAAAATGAAGAGGTGTCTTCAAACTTGCAAATTGTAGGAAGAGATCTGGAACTAGTTCATAGGATCTCATATAAACTGAGAGACGTCCTGGTGAGATTCGTTAATTCTGGCTTGAAGGACAGAGAGCTATATAAAGGACGTCAAAAAGAGGTAATCTGGGATAATGAGAAAGTACCATTTTTTCAAGATATTAATACACCAACATTGCAGCGGCATAAAGAATTCAAGCCTTTGACTGAGATTCTCTTTTCAAAAGGGATTCGATACCAATCGGGGTTTCCCTTTAAAATAATTGTCTTCAAACCTGAAGGGAAGCAAGTTATTACATCTCTGGAAGAAATGCAAAGAGAAGTAGCTGAGCTGGAAAGTCTCACAGAGAACTAAACAACTTGGCCTTGAGTTAACTGGGAAACAGAAGAATTCGTTTAAGATATGCGTCTCTGCTAAGATTTTTTTTTTTTAACTGTCTCCTTTGAAACTAGGCCATTTGGAATCTATGAGAAGCAGCTGGAAGATTTGATAAATTACTATAGTAAGTGAATTTTAAAAGAGAAATGAGGAAGAAGGGAGGAGAATGCTAAGGTGATTAGCTACGCTGGTTGAATATAGGTAAGTAGTTAAATAGTCATTTGGTTATAAGGAATATTGGGCTGGAATGGAGAGAGGGCGAGCTGATGCTCCTCTCACACCCCCCCCCCCAAATCGTTAGAGAATTTATCTCTTCTGCAACAATGTTTGCTTTCGGTCTGAGTGTACCAGGGAGGGAAGGGGGGGGGAAGGGGTGACAGGAAGAGGAGGCAGTTGGAGGGAAGGGTTTTCTGGGAAGGGGGAAGCATATTTTAAAAAGGAACAGTTAAATACATTGTTTTGCATTCTATAGATAGATATACTAAGATAGAAATGGGTGATGTGAGGGGATTGGAACTATCTGGAATTGGGAAATTAAATCATTTCTAGCTGACACCGTACAGAGCATCTGTGTGCTAGTTGGGCCCAGCTGTGCCCCCCAACATGCTGGCATGGCCGGCTTTCTGACTGGCCAGCCAGCCGACTGGCCATCCCCGTCCCCCACCCTCTGCCTGCTTTTGGCCCCCCTCTACTTTCTCCCCCCTCCTCCCAGCGGCCAGGCCAGGGCCTGCCACCACCTCCTCCTCACTCCAGCAGTTGGGCCGGGTGAGCCAGGGCCAGCCATTCGGCTGCTGCATCCTCCTCATGGCGGCCTTGGGCCATCAGCCACCCTCCTCCTCAGGCCGGCGGGGCTTTGCCCACTGGTGGTCCTCCTCCCCAGTGGCCGCCCTCCTTCTCAGGCCAGCGGGGCTTTGCCCGCCAGCCATCCTCATCCCTGCCAGCTGCCTTGCTCCTCTGGCTGGAATGTTCCACCAGGCATCCCTGCGCATCCCCATGCATTCTGGCATAGAGAAATTAGTTCTTTGTTCTTGCTGACAATCTATATAATTGTCAGCAAGAACTAAGAATCAAAAATGAGTGATTACAGTACGGTTGTTTCCTTGCATGTGAGAGGTTTGGGGGATGCAATTAGAAGGGCCAGGATATCTAAACATATTAAGTCCTTTAACCCAGTTGTGGTCTTTGTTCCCAGACCCTAGCCCAAGAAGACACGGAGACATGTATATGGTGAAAAGGGCCACAACTTTATTAAAATTACAACATGGCGAACTGGAACTTTAGGTGATTAATCACCGCTAAACAACAGTGCGGGCTCCTAGGCATGAGCAAGGACCCAAAGCCCTGCACATAGCCTGCATGGGCGACACACCCTGGCTCAGGAAATAGGGCAGGAATGACCCGCCCAATCCCTTCACAGCCAACCACCCCCTTTTCAGGAAGTGATCTGGATACTTCAAGGACTTCAACCACCCCGGACCGCAGAGCCCAAAGGTTGGTGAAGTCCTGAAGCTGGTTTCTTGGCAATCGTTCTCCCCGTGCCGCACAGGCAACAAAGGAGCGATTAACCAATCAACCTTAGAATACCCAAGGGTGCTCACCGAGATCTAACCTCAATTTCCCTTAGCCCGCACTGCTACTGCCACACAGGGAGGTTAGCCCACACTTGACCTCCCTGCCCCATAAACCTCCAAGAACTCGGCAAGCCCCCTCCGAATATTGCTCAGGTACAAATCGCACCAAACCTCGGACAAATGAACCCCGTCGGGTCGGTACAGCTGAGGTAGGCGTGCAGCTATCCCTGGTTGGAGTACAACTTTACCTCCAGCAGGCCTAACCATATGGCCTATGGCCGCTGAAGCCTTGCGACGGGCTTTCTCCACCCCAAGACCCGAAGACACCCCCCTCCAGACTCTACGCTGGAGCCAGTTAACCCAAAGGATGTATACCCCCAGGATCCAGCTCCGAAGAACCTTGAAATCGGATGCGGCTTGCCGAATAATTGAGAGGCCAGTTCGCCGGCCCAAGTCATTCTCACCAAATTGTAAAATTACCACTTGAGGGGCAGGAAAAGTATCTAAATGGTTCCTAACCGTGGGGAGCAGCTGGCCCCATAGCATGCCACGCATGCCCAACCAATATATATAGAGGCCCTCCGGCCGAAACCCAACTGTGTGCCCCACTGCGAGGTGCTGGCCCACCTGAAGGCCCAGAAGACCAGCGAATGGCCACACACCAGGACCTGGACTGGAGCCGCCGCTCCACCAGCACCTGCAGGGAGAAACACAGAAGAGAAACCATGAGACGTTGGCCACTGTCAGCGCACATACCGCCTGACCGCCACGGACCTCCAACGCCCAATCCGCCGCACGGCATCCTCAGTCATGCCCAATCCGGAAGCAGTAGAGGCAGCCCCTATCCAGAAGAAATGAAGGGTGAGCCCAGCTGTGGGGATCCTGGCTTCCTTAAGGACCTTCCTGATCACTGTCAGAAACTGATATTGCTTCAATGGGCAGCCGCTCCCATGAAGAAACAAGCATCCCCCAGGCCGGGGACACAGTCCAATGTAATGCCTAAGGGCTGCCACCGGGCAGAGCGCAGAACCAGTAGCCTCTGCTAACTTGACCAAGTGACCCTTGCCCCTCTGATCCGTCTTAGATCGACGGAGGCACAGGTTAGCCGTACCGGCCTCAAATGTTAAGTCAGAAAGTTGGAGACAACAATCCCGTGGGGAACAGCTGCTACGTGGCAGCAACTCAGAGGGGCGAAATGCGCCAAAAAAGGCAACCAGAAGCGCTGCCCTAAAGAGGGAAACTTCCCAAGGGCTGGAGCAACAGCCGTCCAGGCGACCCAAAATGGAAGCCAACATGTCCAGCATAATCGGGCGCCTGCTGTCAATCAGCGCCGGAGACATCCTGGCCCATCCCTCCAACATACGCCTGATACGTGGATCGGAGGAGGAATCCCCGACCCCCCTAACCTGAGCCTCAAAAGACAAGGCCGACAAGTAACCACCCAAAGTAGACCCAGATCGCCCCGCTTTGTGTTGTGAGACTAAAAACTGCTGCAGGTGACCAACCGGGGCAGGCCAAGACTCTGCCAAACCTTCAGCCTTCCGGAATTGGGCAAAAGCCTCTATCTTGGCCGCGTAACTCGCCCTGGTACTAGGTGCCAGTGACGCTGCTATGGCCTGCTGGGCTTCCAATTGCCAAGCTGCCACAGGACTGCTGGCATGGGGTCCGGGAGCCGCGCTGCCTCGGGAGCTAACGCCCTGAATCTGTCTACCTGAAAACGAGACAAGGCGTCAGCGATCTCATTTTTTATCCCCGGATCATGGCAGGCCTGAAAGACTATATTCCCCCTCAGGCATTGGAGCACCAGTGCTCTGACCAAGCACATGACCCTCTGTGAGTGTGAGGTTTGGGTATTGACAATGTGCACCACGGCCTGGTTATCACACCAGAACCTCACAGAAGAGTTGGCAAACTCCCCCTCCCAGATGTGGACTGCAACCACAATGGGGAACAACTCGAGAAAAGTCATGTCCCTAACTAACCCTCGTTCGACCCACAATGCAGGCCAGGGGGCAGCACACCACCGGCCCCTAAAATAGATCCCAAACCCGGCCCCTCCAGCCACATCCGAATGGACCTGCAAGTCGTCTTCTAAAAGATGTTCAGACCGCCAGAGCGAGGTACCATTAAATGTGAGAAGAAAGGTTTCCCACAGGGCCAAATCGGCCCTGACTCCTTCGGAGATCCGCACCCTGTGGTGCGGGGCCCGAAGGCCTACCATGAGATCGCAGAGTCTTCTCAGAAAAGCCCTACCAGGGGCAACCACCCTGCAGGCAAAATTCAGGTGACCGGCTACCACCTGCAGTTCCCTCAGGGAAACCTTGCGGGCCTGCCCTAGGGTCCTAACCAAAGCCAGCAAGGCTTGCAACTTGTCAGGGGGCAACCTGGAGCACCCTGCTACTGAGTCAAGCTCAATGCCTAGGAAAGACAACCGGGTAGCCGGGCCTTCCGTCTTATCTTGCGCTAGAGGGACACCAAGTTCCGCTGCTAACTCCATGAAGGAGCACAGCAGGTGACAACATTCCCCAGAATTGCCCCTCCCTACAAAGACAAAGTCATCCAAAAAATGGGCCGTTGACACAAGCCCCGCCCTCCGCCGCACTATCCATTCTAAAAAAGTGCTAAAAGCCTCAAAGGCCGCACATGAAATCGAGCAGCCCATGGGCAACGCTCGGTCAAAATAGAACTGACCAGCGAAGGCAAATCCCAAGAGCTCGAAATCAGCTGGATGGACAAGCAGCAGGCGGAAGGCGGACTCGATATCACACTTGGCTAAGAGAGCTCCCACCCCTTTACTGCGAACAACCTGGACCGCTTCATCAAAGGATGTGTAGCGGACGGAACACAAAGTGTCGGGGATGCCGTCATTGACTGACGACCCTTTGGGGTAAGAGAGGTGGTGAATTAGCCGGAATTCACCTGGCACCTTCTTGGGTACCACCCCAAGCGGTGAAACGCGCAGCCCTGGGAAGGCAGGGGTCTGAAAAGGCCCCGCAACCCTACCGGCCGCGACTTCCTTTGCGATTTTCCTTAAGACAACCTGCTCCTGACCTATAACGGACTTGAGGTTACGTGTTGTGATGGACCCCTGCCTAGAAGATGAAGGGATGCGAAACCCATCCCGGAAACCAAAAAACAAGTAGGAAGCCGCCGATCCATCGGGATAATCCTGCAACAGGCGGCCCAACACCTCAAGCTTGATGGGGCTGGGCCCCTTTACCCGCAGCGGGTGGAGGGGGGCCCCCTTCCTACCACCTCCCAACTGAAACTTGCCTCCCGAACCAGAGGAATGGGTCCGAGAGAAGCCTGAACTGGGGTGTTTGGACCCACAGAGGCCACACGCGTGCCTGTAATGGCAGGGCGACCGGGAGCACCTACCATTTGAGTTGTACTCCCAGCAGACCAAGTGGGATTGAACCCACTGATGGCCTGACCCAGTAGTAGACACGGAGCCAAGCGGCTTAGACAACAAGTGTCTGCTATCAGATCTGTCCCCTTCAACCGGGCGGGCCGGGGACATTATCACAAGCCACAATTCCTGTAGCAGGGCATCCCAGGGCAAAGATGGATCAAGGGCCGCTCTCATCCTAAAACTTTCGTCATAGCGGATCCAAGCGGATCCTGCAAAATCAGAGACGGCCCTGTGGATAATATCCATGTATTTCAGCAAGGAGGGGCCCCTAGCCGGCTGCGCCTGCACAATTACCCCCATGTATATGGTAAAGCTGGAGAGCCAGTTGCTCCATGTCTTTTCAACCGGTTTCCGCTTCGTAGCCTCATGTTCCTTGCAGGACTCTCCTTTATGTTTAACTTCGGGTTCCCTGAACAGCAGGCTAAAGATGTCTATGTACTCTCCCTTTAAGATCTTTTCCTTTGTGGCAGGGAGCAAGTGGTCTCCTAAAGGAAGCCCCATCCTCCCATACGGGGCGTGTTGGGGTGTGGGGGTAATGCCCATAGGATAGAACCCCGGGCCGCTAGGCGCGGGGACCGGGGCAGTAGTGTTGTTCGCAGACGAGATGATGGGCGCGCCGGAGGGCCTATTGACACCCCAAATCTGTTTGGCCGAGCCCTGGAGGCCCAACACGTTACCTATCATGGGTGGAGTGAACCCTGAACCCCAAGTGTGCACATAGGGGGACCAGTATGTGGCTGGTCCCCATCCCCCCATGGCAGGCACAGGCCAGGGTATAGAAGGCCACTGGCCGGTGCTGCCGGGGGGTGTCGGTGCTGCTGGCTCACCCGGGGCCAAAGGGAGAGACGGATCCCGAAGAGGCTGCTCCGCCGGCGCCACAGGCTGAGGTGAAACAGGTCCAGGCAGTGCAGGAACCGGGTCCGGAGGTCGTGCAGGAGCCGGCTGCCCCAGCAGATCTGGCGAAGGCATCGATGGACCAGAAGGTTCAGATGGAGTGTCGGGTCCAGCAGGGCCACCAGCCTTCTCAAGGGCCTCCAACCTGCTGGAAAGAGACTGGCTCCTAGCAGCCCCACGAGTCCTGCGAGGGACCTTGGGGGGCGGAATGCCCCCGCCGCCAGATGGGCCAGCCCCTGGATCCGATGGAACATTCCTGGCCCTTTCCAACGCCTCCATCCTCCATGTTAGGGCCCTAATAACACCCATTTCCTCGTCCTCATCCTCGGAGGAAGACGGAGGAGGAGCAGCAGGTCTCTTGGGTGGTCTGATGGGTCTCCCACCCTTCTTTTCTTTAGCCTTCCTGGGCATGACTCGCACTGCAATCAAACCGACTGCAAACCAGTTAGCCAACAACCAGTACACTCACACACTTGGCAGCAGGCAGGAACACCCCAATCCACCCAAACTCAAGAAACGCTATGTTAAACAGCCAGGAAGATAGAACCCTGTGTCAGCGTAAAAAAACCACCCCCCCAAGGCCAAGTCCCGATCCCCCACCCAGCTGGGCAGACCACCCACAGCCCCAATCTGTCACCAGGGGACCAGGAAGAAGCCAGGAGAAGAAGAAGATAATGCACGAAAGAAACAACAACAACAACAACAACAACAACAACAACAAAAACGGGACTTCAACCACCCAGGAGAGTGAAAGGGGTTATCCCCCATGAGCGCTACTGCCTTAAAAGGCAGGGCCTAGTCCGGGAGCCGGAGGGGAGAGGGACCAAACCGTGCGGGCCGAAGGCCCAGAGAAGCCGAAAATGCGCCGCGCCCAGCCGGGCGGAGAACGTCGTCGCCGCGATGCCGAATGCTGCAGAGAGGACTCCCCTGCGCCGTACGCCCCTTCCCGGGCGAAACCAACCACCCTCCCTTGATCCGAAGGAGCACGCAAACGGAGCTCCTTCCTGCAGAAGAGCTGAAGGCCAACTGCTAGCTTGGGGCGTGGATCGGCCGATTTCGGCCGAAACCACGCCCCCTCTCGTGCTAAGCAGCCAATCGGGCTGCTTCTTGGGCCCGTGAAGGGCTGGAACAAACTCCCTCCCCCAGCACGAGGCAGAGGGGAGGGGGATTTTGCAAGAGACTTATAAGATAGATGGTATTGCTGATAGATATTTTGGAAAACAGTTTTCTGCTCAAGGGAAAAACAAGGCAAGAGGGGTTGACATTTTATTTAAAGCTGACATTGATCTTGTATTGAAATTTTTTTGAAAGATAAGTATGGAAGATTTATTTTTATTAAGGGGAAGTTGCACAATAAGGATATTACTTGGGCCTATATCTATGCTCCAAATCAGAGACATATTGACTTCCTTCAGAAAACAATGAGGGAAATTATTATTATTATTATTACATTTATTTCCCTCTCTTCCTCCAAGGAGCCCGGATCGGTGTACTATGTACTTAAGTTTGTCTTTCACAACAACCCTGTGAAGTAGGTTAGGCTGAGAGATGTGTGACTGGCCCAGAGTCACCCAGCTAGTTTCATGGCTGAATGGGGATTTGAACTCGGGTCTCCTCTGTCCTAGTCCAGCACTCTAACCACTACACCACGCTGGCTCTCGTGAAAAATGAAAAGGTTTGCTGGTACTAATATAGTGTTGGGGGGGGGGGGCTTTAATATTGATGCCACTAAGTCATCTAACGAGAATAAATCAAGATCTTTACAATATAAGAAACAAGTCTTACTATAATTGAACTTTCAAAGATTGATGCATAAATATGAGCTTATAGATTCTTGGCAAATGCTTGATCCCTCTGCAAAAGTTTTACCTTTTTTTCAGGAAGACACCTATCTTATTCTAGGTTGGATTATATATGGGCATCTAATACTTTTTTAACACAAATCCATTTCATAAAATTTCATAAGGGAGAAATTGGACCCATTCTTGTTTCAGATCATGCCCCAGTGATCTTTAATTCTATCTTTCTATTTATTTATTTGATACATTTCTATACCGCCCCAAACGCAATTTCTCTGGGTGGTTTATAGACAATGAAGGCAGCCAATAAAAGATTAAAACATTTCAAAAATTAAAATTAAAAAGTTAAAAATTTTAAAACATAATTAAAACACAATTAAAACAGTATCTAATTAGAGGAGAAATTTTTATTCTTCCCGGTTTGGCGTTTTAAACCTAGATTACTTGTGGACTGGGTGGCAAAGCAACAGTTGGCCTAAACATTAAGAATTTTTTTTTAAATGAAAATGATAAGGAACATACATCACTAGTAATGAAATGGGATGTGATGAAGGCTGTTATTAGAGGGGAGTGAATTGATCAGATGAGCAGGATTAAAAAAGAATCAACACAAATGCATGATAAACTAGAATTGGAGAGTAAACACTTATTGGCAATATTTCATAGAACAGGGTCTGTTAATGCCTTTAAGCAAATAGAGAAGAAAAGGAAGGTGCTCGTGGTTTTGGAAATGACAAAAATTTCTACTCAACCCATTTATTTGAAACAAAGTTATTATGAATATGATAATAAAATTACAAGATCGTTAGCCTATAAATTAAAGAAAGTTAAGGAGAAGAGGCTTATAAAAGTAATAAAGGATTATAAAGGTCGAACCATCACTAACACTAAAGATATCAGTGATCAGTTTGTTAAGTTCCTTGAACAATTATATAATTCTCATAACCCAACACAGGGGAAAATCCATAACTACTTAGATAAGACTAGTACCAAGGTATCAAATACCATGGCTAGTTTGGTTTCAAATTAGATCTATATTGATGGATAGTAGTAGTAGTAGGGGGGAGTCCGGGGAGATTCCAGGCTTGAAAAAACCTGGAGGACCCTGGATGAACCCTCAGGAGAGACCTTTCTGCATTAAGCATCAGGCTGAATGGAGACAGGCTTAATATCATGCCTTCTGAAGAACGGCTTGCTATTTATCTACTTTTTTCTTGCCTATCAAATCTCTGAGATGACCATGGCTTTTGAGCTTGCAAGATCTTTGCCATTTCTTTTTACTTCTTCTGGCCTCCCCCTTTTTTGGTCTTTATTACTTTTGAGCCTCCTACTGACTTTTCCAGAGGGAATTATGTAAACGGCTTTAAGAAGAGGCTTGGCTGGGAGAGGAATGAAGTCTTACATGACCGATGTGCGATTCTACTGCTTAATTTTTTGCAGAACCCAGCATCTTATTTCAATCAGTTTTTAGTTTTACCTTGAAGAATTCCTGCGAGTGGTTTTGCAAAGCGTTTGATGCTCTAGTTACTAATTACTCTCATTTTGAACTCTAATCACAGCACTGGAATTCCGGCACTGATAAAAGTGTTTTATGGCTGGTAATTAAGTTCTTTGCTCTTTGTGTGGCACTCTCTGTTTCGAACATTTAGTAGCATTATTGAAGTTGGGATGGAATAGATAAATGAATGAGGGTTTTTTGTTTTTAAAGGTTTGAATACAGTATGTATAGGGAAGTTTGAATACAGAAGCTCTCTTGTGGTACAATTATGTTTATGTCTCTTGCTTGCTGCCTGGAACTTTTAGCAACATTATTGAAGTTGGGACTGTAGAGACAAATAGAAAGGGGATTCTTAATTTCTGAGCTTTTGATGCCTCCTTTTCATTATATTATGGATTATGGTGATGGAAAAACAGGGGAAAAGAAAAAACTCTGAACGTTACGGCATCCTTTGGGAATTTTGGACTCTCTTTATTTTCTGCTGTTGACTAATTGGATGAATACCTTCTAGCACCACTGATGGAGTATAAATATTACCCAGCATTGCAAATCCTATTCAGAAATCTGGCCTGAAAGTCAACATTTGGAATAGGAATAATCACAAATAGAAGACCTAAGACTTTTTATATTTACTACACGTAACCTGATAACACACTTTCCCATGCGCAAGCTTTCTTTCATATGGAGCTAGTTCCGGCAGTGTTTAGTCTCCCAGCAGAGTTTCCTCTTATCTTTCTACCTGGAATGTTTTGAAGATTTTCAAGTTAACCCCTTGATGGACTACGAAAGACTCTTAATAGTATCTACTTATTTGATGTGATTTTTTCTGGGACTCTTTACTATTTTGCTTTGATGTTGGAAAGTAAATGATACCTGAGAATTGTAGTCCCTTGATGGGGGTGGTTTGATTTGAACCGGTTTGAACTGGTTTGAACTGGTTCAGACATCAAAAAATTGGTAGGATGATAGCTGGCACCCAGGGGTACCTGCCACCCAAACCCCAAAGCAATCGGACACTCGTACGGTTTTTAATGAATTTTTGAAATTTATTTATATTTTTTTCTTAGGTATAATGGGACTCGAACCAGCCCATTATTCCTTATTGTGGAGCAACCATTGGTGCCAACAACCATTGAAATCCTGAAGCAATTGGACACCCCTATGATTTTTTATGAATATTTGAAATATTTTTAATTATTTTTCTCATAGGGTATAATGGGACCCAAATCAGCCCATATCCCCTATTGTGGAGCACCTAGGGGCACAAAGGTGGGATGGGTGGTAGACAACCAGGGGTGCCTACTATCCACAAAGTTCCAAGGCAATCAGACACTCCTCTGATTACTGGTGAATTTTAAAATTATTTTGGAATTCCTCATAGAGAATAATGAGGATTGCAGCAAATGTATAGCTTCACGTCGGGGAGAAAGGGGTGTCCTAGAGTGGAGTGTGGCGGGTGGTAGTTCCCAAGGTGGGCAAGGAAGCTATCAGAATTATTTGAAAGGAATTGGGCAAAGGGCTGATTTTAAAGTGATTTTTGAAGTTTACGTGACTTTAAGGTTTTTCTCCATAAAGAAGCATGGAGGTGTCAGCAAATGTATAGCTTCACGTCGGGGGGAAAGGGGTGTCCAAGAGCAGAGTGTGGTGGTGGTAGTGCCCAAGGGGGCCCAGGTAGCTATCAGAATTATTTGAAAGGAATTGGGCAAAGGGCTGGTTTTTGAAGTTTATGTGTCTTTAAGGTTAGCAATGAGAGTGGATTCAGTTTGTCATTGAAAATCTTATATGCTACCAAAGAATCTACACTCAGAACACTTCAGAAACAACAAAACCCAGTACCCCATGGGTTAGCAACCCATGGGGGTGGTTGGCACCCTCTTTGCACTAGACCACCACTCACTCTGGGCCACCCCAGCACCTCACAAGTGGCTTTAAGGTTTTTCTCCATAGGGAAGAATTCAGGTTTCAGCAGCCCCATAACTGCACTTGGGGGTGCTGGGGTGGCCCAGAGAGAGGGTGCCAACCACCTTCATGGGTTGCTAACCCATGGGGTACTGGGTTTTGTTGTTTCGGAAGTATTCTGAGTGTAGATTCTTTGGTAGCATATGAGATTTTCAATGACAAACCATGAATCCACTCTCATCTGCTAACCTTAAAGACACATAAACTTCAAAAATCACTTAAAAATCAGCCCTTTGCCCAATTCCTTTCAAATAATTCTGATAGCTTCCTGGGCCCTCTTGGGCACTACCACCCACCACACTCTGCTCTTGGACACCCCCCCCCCCCGACCTGAAGCTATACATTTGCTGACACCTCCATGCTTCTTTATGGAGAAAACCCTTAAAGTTGCATAAACTTCAAAAATCACTTAAAAATCAGCCTTTTGCCCAATTCCTTTCAAATAATTCTGATAGCTTCCTTGCCCACCTTGGGAACTACCACCCACCACACTCCACTCTAGGACACCCCTTTATCCCCGACGTGAAGCTATACATTTGCTGCAATCCTCATTATTCTCTATGAGGAATTCCAAAATAATTTTAAAATTCACCAGTAATCAGAGGAGTGTCTGATTGCCTTGGAACTTTGTGGATAGTAGGCACCCCTGGTTGTCTACCATGAACCCCACTATTGTGCCCCTAGGTGCTCCACAATAGGGGATATGGGCTGGTTTGTGTCCCATTATACCCTATGAGAAAAATAATTAAAAATATTTCAAATATTCATAAAAAAATCTTAGGGGTGTCCAATTGCTTTGGGGTTTGCGTGGTTGTTGGCACCCATGGTTGCTCCACAATAAGGAATAATGGGCTCATTCGAGTCCCATTATACCCTATGAGAAAAAAATATAAATAAATTTCAAAAATTCATAAAAAATCGTACGAGTGTCCGATTGCTTTGGGGTTTGGGTGGTAGGTACCCCTGGGTGCCAGCTACCATCCAACCAATTTTTCGATGTCCAAACCAGTTCAAAATTGTTCAAATTCAAACCGAACCAGGGGGAGGTTTGAGCAAAACCAAAACCAAACCACCCTCTCCTGGTTCTAACCTGGTTCGAATTTGAACCGAACCGGGCAAACCGGTTTTGTGCACATCCCTAATTTTTAATTCCTATTGGTTTATTTCAAGATAAAAATGTATACATTTAGATTATCACAATTTATACTAATATGTTTAGTTTGTTATTTTAGCTATTATTATATGCTTATTTAATATGAACATATTCAATTTATTCCCTCTGATGAAATAGCAAATGTATGATATTGGTGAATATGGAAATCTGTGTTTAAAGGCATATAGGTGAATTTATCTGTTGAAGCTATTAGGTTGAACTTATAAGAGATAGATTTTACTGAAAGCTGATTAATTTCCCCCCATTGGATTCCCTGTTATTGCAGTTTCCAAAAGTATTATAGAGACTAGGGAAATTAATTTATACATTTATACATTTCGTCTATAATTATAATTACTGCTATGTTTTTGGCCTGTATGTGTAATTAGTCTTTTCCAATATGAAGAATTGGTTTTATGGATTCCCTGTTAATTTAACAGCTGTTATCAAAAATTCTTGTGAAGAGGAAAATCTTTATACTAAAGGGTATTGTTTTTTCTCTATTTTTTTCAAATCATGGGTTAAAACTGAAGTTTAATTGGATGGTATTGCATGAGATTATGGCACTGAAGATGTATTTGGTTTTCAGAAGATTGAGAGTTCCAGATGCAGTTTGTTTGCTTGATTTTTCATTGAGGAATTTCATTTTAGTATTTTATAAGATCTCCTCTTCTCTTTAAATTAACCTTTTCCCCTTCTCTCAAATTCCTCCCTGTTGTTCATCTCTTTTTTATATAATAGGTTCTAGATGCCAGTCATGAACATTTGCCAAAACGTCTCGTATTTGGTGTGCATGGGTTGGGAATTTTGTCTTGGCTCTGGGTTTAAAATATCCATACTTCATGTCTTTGCATGGTCAGTTTCTTCCTCTCTAATAATTAACTTTCTTCTTTCCTAAGCCCTTGGATTATCTGGACAGTCGAATGGGAAGTTCAAAATCCATTTTTAAAATCTTTTTCATTAGACTTTAGATCTATTTTTGTCGCTATCCCTTTTGTTTTAAATGACACTCCCACAATTGAGAATACCTTTTGAGCTTATAAGTACTAACAGGATTCCTTGCATTTTTGTTCCTCAGTATCTGTGTTTCCATCATTTTTGAACCTCCCATGGACTTTTTAGGAGGCAACTATGCTGTATTGTGTATTGAGAAGAGAGCCAGTAGGAAGGGATTAATGTGATCTGCTTAAGATCTTGCTGCATAGTTCTGGCACAGAGTTCTGCATTTATGTTAATCAGCTTAAGTTCTGCTTGAGGGATCCTCCTGCTTTATTTGGTTTGCATTATGAAGGGTTTTATGACCAGATAACTACATTCTCACTTTAGAGCTTTCACTACCAGCACTGAACCTATGGAGACGAAATTTACAGCTTTCATTGGGGAAGTCTGCTGGCAGGAGCTTTTCTTTTTCTTGATCTTTTCTTATTAGAATTATGCTTCTTAAAAGACTTTGAATTTTTCTAATGTTTTCTCGATTTTTAGTCCCCCCCCCTCCCCCTGCCGTCTATTAGTTTAGCACCACTAATGGAGCTTGCATTCATTGCCTATACTACTCAGTATTGAAACCCTGATTGGAAATTTTGTCCAAATTCCTTCATCTGCTATTCACAGAATGAAACTATGACTGGAGAGATAGGTGTGTCTGAATGGAATTTATAGCTTTTCACTGAAGCTTTTTTATGTCTTTGTGTTATCAGAATAAGGATTTTAAAAGACATTGAACATTTCTGGCATTTTTCTAGATTCGTGGATTCTTTTTGTCTATCTTAGACTCTATCCCTCCATTAGCTTAATAAATAGCATTATTAATGGAATTTGTACTCATTACTTATATCATTCAGTATTCTACATGGATTTTTTAAATTTGATATTCAGAGCTGCTGGGACAGAAAATATTAGAAGATTTATGACTTTTTATAACCCTTTTAAAAATTTAGCACTGGAGAACATTGTAAGTTTTTTTAAAATTCATCTCTTTCTGTTAGACTCAGGATTCTGAAAGCTTCAGAATAATTCTGAATAAAAAAAATTGGAGTGGGGAAATTTACATTCATTGATTTTATTGATCTGTTTTGTATGCGGACCATTAAGTGGTGGATTTCTTATGTGGATACTCTATGAAGGTTTTATTTCAGTGGGTTTGAGTATTTCTTTATTATGTGACAGCCTTTAAAAAAAATCTATTTAATTAATTATTATTATTTAACTAATCAATTTTTCTCTTCTTTCTTTCTGGGTGCTTGAATTACTGATATTGCCTATACCTGCAGTACTTCCTGGCAAAAAGACTCCTGTGTGGATGGAACAAAGGGAAAATGATGCAGCAAGAGAAGCTGTAGGTGTGGATGTCCCATGGTGGCTCCTCCCATTATCATTCATCATGATGTGTGTGAGCACATACAGTTCATAAGATGGCAATGAAGAATGTCATGTTAGCAGAGTCCAAGGGCAAGTGACAAGAAAAGAGTGATGGCCAGATGTTGCAGATGGATGAAAGGTGCTCTTAGATCTCCATATCATTGAGGCTATGGTGACCTGAGTTGAAATATCTGCCCATAGGTTGTTCTTTGTTGAGATGGCAGATTTATGGTTCCTGAAAGATGGCTTCAGGTCTGAGGATGTTTTGCCTTCATAGCGCATATGGCAATATGGATGTTTGCACTCTTTAATATATACGACAGGTGGATGTATAGGTGAGTTTCCCCCAGATATAATAGGTTTTCTTGGTAGTGGTACTGCTAAAAGTGATGATATCCCTTAGAAAAGTGAAAGTAATGAAGTGGCTGGATTGACAGTGATGTGATCCAGGATTGCTGATGAGTGATTTTTGGACAACTCTCAGTAATTGCCTGTACAGATTAGGTGGTTGATGGAAAGCAACAGCTTTAGCTGTAAGCAAATTCTGAACTTCTGGGAAAAGCTCTCAGGGTGGTGGCTGTCTTTTTATTGCCTGGTGATAGTCTGGTGAGGCAGGATGAAAGTCTACCAAAATGGGACCCTCTCTTCTTTTTGCATATTTTGCCTCTGTAGAGAATCCCTTGATATGGTTGATGTCCTATTAATGTTGTAATCTTTGAGGGTATCCACATTTTCAAAGGTGTCATTTCAGTTTCCTGATTCCTTTGAAGAATTTTGATCATGATGACTGATACATTTAATTCAGATGATATGTGATCTTTCTCTTGATATGTTTAGGGTGGAAGGATGTATAGTTCAAGTATGAGTGTTTCATATGGAAAGGAAGGAAAGGTGTCATGGGAGGGAAGGAAGAAGGTTTCATGGGAGGGTAGTCGGCTTAGCTACACTGCCAAGGTCCATCAGTAAGTCACCTGAATGGAAGAGAAGAGAAGGAAAAATATAATGATGCCAGCACCATTTGACTAAGGAAAGTGTTAGGGATGGGAATCGCTGTAGAACTCCTAATGTAATAAGTGGAGGAGTTGTATGTGGAGCTGGTGTTAGCATTTAGGCTCTCAAAGCAAATAGTACCATCTGCTTCCAAAGCAGTAGGTTCTTTCGCAGAAAGAACTCTGTTGGAGTTATGTCATGGCTGGTATTTTTTTCTAGAATAGTCCTGTGGTAGTAATCATTTGAGGCCACAGCATATAAAAGATGCAGCTAGAAAGCAAGTCATAGGTGTAGCTTGTATTAAGTGCCATGGAAGTTAGGTGGGCCGCTGAAAATTGGCTCTGAAAATAATCCCGCATTAGTGGATTCATTTTCTAGATAAGCATCCACGTTCATAAATTCCGCCCGAATTCTGCATTAGGTCCACATTGAATTTCTGGGTCCTGGCAACAGGAGGAGAGGGTGACTAGGAGGGTGACATTCACAATAGGATTACTAGATTTAGATTTGAGGTCCTTGGATGTTGCCTTGAGCCTGTAGCCCCTGAAAAAGCAAGGAACTATAGGAATTTCTCTCCCAAAAGTTCCATCTTCCCAGGATGCACTGCACATGTGCATGTGGCCTTAAAAGCAATGACTTAATGCAAGAACTTGGATAAGGTTTTCTGACTAATCAAGACATGACCCCTTGGGAAGTCCGGGTCACACACATTACAGCAATATGTTTGGGACCTTTAACTCCTGAGACCAGCTATGGTACAGGGGATGGGTTTCGGTGGGTGAAAGTACTTGCACTGTGGCTCCAGGGATGTGGTTTTACCAGCTCCAATTCCTTGGAAATAGAGATTACCTTGGTTTCTATAAAGACCTTGGAGTTCTTCAGGCAGCCCTTTGCTCTTTTTAAATAAGCGGAGACGACACCAGATTTTCCTCCTGATTTCCTCCTCCTGTGGAGATGGGGGAAATGCCCACCCCGCCAGAATCAGAGGCCCTTTTTGATTACAGGAAAGGGCTGGGGCTGTGTGCCATCCCCCACCCCCACTGCCATGCAGCTTAACCAGTGGCTCACCTCATGCCCCATCAGTGCATCGGCCTTGCCCAGGAGGGAGTACAGCAGAATCTGACCAGCCTCTTCAATCCTGTGGAGGGGATGATCAATGGCCCAAAGAGTGGTCCTCAGGAAGGATCTTCGCTGATCTTTGTTAAAGATCTCCCTGAAAACCTAAAATCAAGAATCAGCCTCAATTAATTCCCCTGAAGCCCAAAGATGTGCAACTTGATTCACATGCATTCAGCTCATAAGCACTGCTTCTCCTATTCTCCCTCTTCATTCCTTCCTTCTTTGATCTCCTCCACAGTCAGAATTGAGATGACAAGCTGCTTGGGGAAGGACCTGCTCTTCTGCTCAGGCTACTCAGGAAAGGACCATGTGCATTGATAGATGCAGATATTCCAAATTAATCATCATTATCTTATCAAGGTGTCATGCCACTACAGCAGGTTGAAAGTTGCGTTTCCATGAACTAACATGCTCTGCAGTTATTTAGCCCGTTGTGTCTCTGGAGAGTGTTCTGTCAAGATGTCCTAATGCTGATTCTGGCACTTCTTGAATGCAGAAAGTGATGAGGACGCCTCTGCCCATCTCACACTCTCAAAAGGAGGGACAACGGGCCATTCTGGAACCCAAGGGAGCCACACAGAGGGATCTTCTTACCTCCCCAACTCTGGCTGTGTTGAGATAGGCCAGAATTCTCTCATCCTGCTGCCATCTCTGGCTCCCCAGCTCCCCAGCTTCTTTGCTGCTCTGGCCTGAGAAGGAAACATCAGGGGCTAAATAGTTATACATCCTGATGACATAGGGGGTTTCTGACAAAATGGCTGGAAGTTTTTCCGGATTCCCCCCCAAGAGGAATTGCTCATTGCAGCAGTGGTCCGAAGCCAGACTTGAGAAATAAGAGGTTCGAGTCTGGTTTATGAGAGGGCCTGTATACTCATTGTCTCCATGTTTGCTTATGGGATGGGGTCTAGTGGAGAAGGGGAGATGAGGAAATCCAGCTGAATCAGCTGCTGGTCACTCACTAGTAGAGTCATCTTTGTGGAGGACACATCCTTATTGAAGAACCTTTCAAGGGACTCGGCTGAAATCAGTAGATATAAATGGACGAAGCCAAAAGACCAGGGGCTATAATCTTATTTACTGGTATTTGAAACTAAGGCATTTGTTATAGAACACATAATAATCTAGAAAGCAGTGTTGGTCTCACCAGCTTCCTTACCTTTGTGGTGGAGAAGCACCTCTAGGAGCCGGTAGATTCCCTCCCTGGCGTATCTGCTCACATCCCTCCTGGAATCCATAATGCAGATTCCCAGTTTGGGCACATTGTGGCCCAAACTGGGGAGTTCTGCAGAGTTCTAGCAGGAAGGAAAATGAGAGGGATCTCTGTCATCGACATTTCTTTGTCAGCCCTTCCCCTTCTTTCATTGGCAATTGATATTCCTGGGTTGGGTAGACCAGTCATCTCTTCCCTTCCTAACGTGAATAGACAAGTAGGTCCCTCCAAGGGGGTGCATTTTCCTCTCTGTCTTGGCAAGGGGTTGGTGACAGGATGAACTTGATACCTACAGGTATATTGCCAGAAGAGTAAACTTCTCTAGTTTCATTTGCTTTCTATAGATATTATATAATCTAATGAGATCTATGGTTTTAAATTTGTAATGTTGGTTTTAAACTATTTTAATGTTTAAATGATTTCCATTGGTTAATTGATTTAGTTTTGATTTTAATTGTTAATTGATTTTCTTTGTTTTGATTTTGATGTAAACAGCCCTGAGCCATTTCTGGGAGGGCGGTATATAAATCAAATCAATCAATCAATTTTTTTTAGTTTTTGTGTTTTTTAATGTTGCTTTCAACCATCACAAATTCTAACTTCCTTTTGCTCTATACTAGTTCCCAGCCTATACTAGTGCAGTCATCCCTTGCCAACTGCAGTTTTCCCAACGGTTCCCGCAGTTTCAGTCTCTGCGACTGGGAAATGGTGTCCGGTCTCACCAACCGCAAACCAAGTATCCGTCCACATGGGTTTTGGGGGGGAATCGGGTGGTTTCAGGGGTTCAAACTGTTCATTCCTCTTGCTGGCCCTTGATTACCCTTGCCCATTTAAAGTACATTTGAGTGTTTCGCCGCGGTGTGTGTGTGTGTGTTGTCCAAAAATTCCCAGAGGTTGCCTTTTGCAAAAGGCAGAGCATCGGATGTGGCAAGGAGGGAAAATGTGGAAGGGCAGTAGCAGTAACTGGCAAAGCAATGTTGGGGTGGGGAGACAATGACAGGTCGAGGAGAGCCGTAGTGGCTGAAGGCAGTGGCAGGTCTGTGGAGGCAGCCAGTCTGCTTGTCTGCCAATCCACCACTGTAAGATGGACTGCCACCCTTCATCTCTTGGGAGCCAGAGACCCCTGATGTCAGGGATAATCCTGGGCTGAACCCTCCTCCTAACCTATTTTGTCTATGCCTATGGACTATTGCCTTTCATTTTTATCCCTATGGAATCCTTTAAAACATTGTTATTGTTAAAGAGGAGCATGAGGATTAGTCCAGTTTTGAAGTTCCTTTTGTCTCTGTCACGGCTTCTGAACTCTTGACTATCCCCAGGTCTCATCACACAACTGCCTCACGCATGGACTTAGTCAGGGACTCCAGTGAAGCCTCTGGTCTGGAAAGAAGGAGTAGGATTTCCTCCCATTCTCACCTCTCCTCCTCTGCCCTCTGTTTTTCTGTGGGAATCTGTCAACTGCTCATACTGAGGTGTCGGAAGCCTGTGTGATGCACCTGTGAGGGACCTATCTAGCTTTCTCATGCCCCTTTGCCTGGATTTGAAACTATTCCTCCAGCCACTCCTGTACACGTATAGCAGAATTTCTTCACAGAGCTGGTGTCAGTTCTTCCCCTATGCCCTTATATTGGCTAAGAGTCAAGTTGAGAATCCTTTTGGGGGGAGTCAGGGTCAAGGGCAGTACTGATTTGCCACAGGGAGCATTTAAGTATCTGCTCAGCCACCTGCTCCCTAAAGTGGTGCTTTCAAGGAGAAGCTTTACCTCTTGAATCTGTGCATGTATAGTCTAGCCCTTTGTGTCCAGGAGAGGAAGTGAGTGGCTTCCCAGAGATCTCTAGGATGGAACAGGTGAGTCTGCTCAGTTGTTTCTCTCCTGCGTCTCTTTGATTTGGGGATACTGTTCCTGATCAAGCTTTTATTCAGAGATGTGTAGAGCATATGTGATGCTGTTCAACAGCATGTTGTATGAGATTGCGCATGATGTTCCTGCCTTTTCCGTTGGGCTGCCAATCACAGAAGAGCCACAGTGGTGCATGGCGGGCATTCCCGCTGACTACATGTGGCCCAGGTGTCCATCTCTCCCTGCCGGGCTCTCCTTCCCACCTCACCACCTCTTCAATGTTCTTACCTCCAGGAGGGACAAGAGATGCTGTGTGGTTGGGGCCTCTGACAAAAAACCCCTCAGCATCAGCTCCAGATTGTCTGCTGCGAGTTTGTGCAGAGCCTGAAAGAAAAGAGAGAGCCAGTGTGTAATTGCGGCACTCCCCCCAGGCCCCGCCCTCCAGCATGTCAACAAAGAGGAGCTCAGCACAGTCAAGGCGAGAGCCTTCCATCAAAGCCATTCCATGGATTCCGGATGACAAAAGAGACCAGTGACCTTCACTGGTTATGCGGCAGAGGCTGCCGGCACTCGCCCATTCTGCTGCCACTTCCACATCTCCTTCTGCCTTCTGCCACAGGCCTGTGATTGGTCCAGTGCCCCCACCCCTAGCAGCATGTGACCCAGTGGCGAGCGGGGAGTGTGCACACTGAGGGGGCTCTCCAGGCACCTTCCTGGCTTTCCCGTCTCTCGCTGCTACTCAGAAGGCACAGCAGAAGGCATGGGGGAGCATGCGCCTCGTCGGCCGGGAGTGAGGACAGGAAAGTCGAGGCCACCAGCGGCCCACGGGCCATGCAATGAAGGAGATGGAAAGAGACTGTGTCAGCACCCGTGAATCACCTCCTCTGCTTTGTTTGCCCACTGCACCCCTGAAGATAGAAGGTATCTCAGGGAATTAGCAATCATGGCTCCAGGAGGTGTGTTTGATGAATTCCATAAGAATGTACCTGTTTGTGGACATGTCCTGCTTGCACCTCTATGACCCCGCGAACAGCGAAGCGCAGGATCGCAGACTCTAGCTCTGGGTCAGTTGGAGGCTTGATTTTGCTGGCAGGGTAGAGGGGGAAGTTAAGTTATGCAGGGTGGGGGAGAGGCTGTCATCCTCAGGTGCAGCCCAAGGCATTTGGGAGCCTGAGGTGAGGTGCAAATTGCTGCCTCACCTTGCTCCCCCCCAAGTCCTACCTGGAGCTTTTACACACATGGCTTTTAGTTTGAATATCCTCCAGAATAGAGAGCGTGAGTCCACATGTCAATTGGATTTACCCCAAAGTCGTTGCAGGCTATCGGGTCAGTTCAGACACGACTCTGTTGCCTCCCGAATAATGGCTCCGCATTCTGGCTTAGCCCGAATTACTGTATGTCCAGCAATAAAAAATCCTTGATTTTCAGCAGCTTCCAGAGGAATCAAAACTCCTCTGGGGCCCATCACAGAGCCAATACATCCCCGTTCTTTTCCCAGCCACTTGTACTGATAGTGTTGTGGGCGAAAGGGAAGACCCCTTCTTTTTTATAGGCAATTTCCATTTCCTTTTCTGCCCGAGTCTCTCCCCTTTATTTGAACTGCTCTGGTGTCTTTTGTGCAAGTCTGAAGGTTTTCTCCCCTCACTCGCCACTTTCACTGCACCCCTTTTTGCCAGCCATCTTGGCTTATTGTGAAGAGAGATCCCCCTTCTCCCAGAAAAGATAACTGAGGCGGGAGACGGCAGCCATGGCATAAAGCAGGAGAATGGTAGGCCCAGACTGCACAGGGGACTTCTCCATCACCACCTGAGAAAGACCAAGGGCCAAAACAGAGCAGAGAAGCATCAATTCATGGGGGTTCCTAGTGTGGCTATTTCAGCCCACTCTTGAGCTTTCCTTCCAACCTCACACAACCTTCCAAGCAGAGATCCAGACTCTCCTGGCCGCTCTTATATGAAGCCTTGCAGCAAGCACAGATGACAGCCAGGAAATGGACATCCTCATCCTGATTGTTGGCTCTCTGAAGTTGCAAGAGAGTCAAGCAGTTAGGTAAGAGAAGACATTCTGATAGGGTCCAGCACCCATCCCACGGTGGCTCTGAATGGAGAAGAATTGAGGACCTTCCCACCCTGCATAGCATTCTGCTAATGCACAGAGAAATGGCAGAACTGAAAAGGAGATGGAATCAAAAGGGGTGGGATCCTGTAGGCCACCATGGAAATTGTTCTAGGCTCCGTGGCTGCTTCTGCTCCAGTCATTTTGTCCCGGAGGCACACATTTCATCCACTCAGTGTTTTCAGGGGATCCAGATGACACGGAGGGGAGAGCAACCCAGCACTTTCCTGTATTTTCAATGATGCCCTCTTGTCTTTTTCCACACCCTCTTTGTGGTGCAATTTGGGAGTTAAAATGCAAGGGCAGTGCCAGAATATCTAGGCAGGGCACTCTGGAGGCTTCCCAGGACTAGCGTCCCTTAAAGGAAATCCTTAAATAGGCTTCTGTTCTCCGCTTCTGCCACTTGTCTCAGTTGTTTCCTGTTCACTTGTGTGCCTCTGAATCAGCCCAAGTTGCAGAAGCCACTTGGAAAGAAAGGAGTGAGGACTGAGGAGGCAGAAATGAAATAAAGGAGCAGGTGCTGAATGGGGCTTAATTCTGAGTCTCATCATGCAGTAAGATCATGACGGTAGGGAGAGGCATTGCTGATTTTCACAGGGAATATCACCGTGACAGTCCTATATGACATGTCATGTGGAACCACCGTTCGTGCCCACCCCCCTCCCTTCCATCTGATGGCAGAAAAGCAATTGGAAAGGTAAAGGTCCAGAACATGGAAGCAACCTGTGGAGGAAGCACCTGGGATGTGGGGTTTTGTACCTCCTCTCTGTCCTCCATATGCCTGTGGATGATTTTGATTAGTTCTTCATCCACTTTGCAGTCCTCCACCTCAGACTGGTAGGAGCTGGAGGAGAAAAGGGAGCAGTGCATGCTGCTGACTGATGAATCTGGGGGAAAGAACAGGAAGAATGTGCAGACATATTAATGCACCCATCTGTGTCCTTCTTCCAAAAAGGACCCAGGTTCTTCTCACTGAAACCCTCTTTGTTTAGGAAGAGTATAGCAACCTTGGAACCTGCTCTGCCTCCCATCCTCACCTATTGGCCTCAATTTCTGAGATTTTCAACCGCTAAATCCTGAGCATCTCCTCACCTCCAGATTGGTTTCCAAGTGCTCTGGAGCTTTGCCTCTCAGTATCGCTCAGGTCTTCCCAGACCCTCTGTGTGGAGCGGTCCACCATGAGCTCCTCACCCAGTTTTAGGTCCTCCAGCTCTGATTCATCTGAGGAGATGAGGGTGCAGTGCATACTGCTGACTAATGAATCTGGGGGAAAGAACAGGAAGAATGTGCAGACATATTAATGCACCCATCATTGTCCTTCTTCCAAAAAGGACCCAGCTCCTTCTTACTGAAACCCTCTTTGTTTAGGAAGAGTATAGCTACCTTGGAACCTGCTCTGCCTCCCATCCTCACCTATTGGCCTCAATTTCTAAGATACTCCATTCCCAACCCCTAAATCCCCCCCCCCCAATCCTGAGAATCTCTTCACCTCCAGACTGGTTTCCAAGTGCTCTGGAGCTTTGCCTATTTTTGTGTGCATCTCTCCCATCCTTGACAGCGAAAGCCTCCCTCCTCCTGCACAGATGGTACCATTTGGTTCTGGGAGGGGCTGATGGAGTGCTGATGCCAAAACTCCCCTGCCGTTCAGGATCCTGGTGGTCTCTTGGCTTTCTGCAGCAGGCTATCAAGTGCCAGCTCTTGGGATAAGCAGCCATGGGCACTGTGGCACCCTCTTCTTATCTTTTGCTGCTTCCTTCTGGTGGACCAGACTTGGGCCTCCGCTTGCGCAGAAGGGTCCGCAGCCTTTGCAGCCTAGAACCGAGTGGAAAGAAGATGAGAGGTGGGGCTTGCAGGGTCCTCCTGCTCTTTGCCCCTAGACTGAGCTTGGGCCACCTGTTTGGAAATGTTGCTCTAATATGTCCAGCCAGTAGGTGGCACTAGCCTTTGCTTAAAAGGGTCAAATGAATGGTCCAGCACCTGGAGTCATGAAGATACACACACAGGTGTATTGAAGCATCAGAGCATGCCCTGAGGACAATCTCTATTAAAAAGATGCTTGCCTTAGATAGAGAAGAGGAAGCCCCAAGGCTCTCCTGAAATCACAAAGAGAATGATAGAATCAGAAAGTAGAAACCTCTATGAAATCCTACTTACATCTTGCTCCCTTTGTGTTTCTCTGACTAACAGAAAGCTCAAGCACAAACACAGATGCACGTGTGCACGCTTTCTTTCTCTCTCTTTTTGTCAATATAGTGATCCAACACTATAACACGGCAGAGAAAAGCATATGCTTCTGCTCCCAGAAAGCACCTCTGCTCATGTGACCGATGAGTGAGCAGGGGGAGGTGTAACAAGAGAGGTCATGGCCCAATGGACCATTTTTCCTCCTGAGTCCCAATGTTTCATTTCTCTGAGTGGCTTTTGATCTATGTTGAGCCTCTGAATTTACTTCTGATTTTCTAGATATGTTTTCAGTGGCTCTTGGACAACCAGTTCCATAATCAGAGGGGCACCTAGGGAATTTTGGAGCATGGACCTAAAGGTTTTTGAAGGCCCCTCCCACACACACAAACAGTATTTCACACACACTTTTAGTGTGACCACACCACCCGGGACAGACTAAAAAGGATTTGGGGTCCCCCAAGGGGACTGGAGGCCCTGGACTTCAGCCTGGAAGTCCAGGGGTAAGAGCGCCTCTGTCCATAACCATGATAACCAAAATACTTTAGACTTATGACTAGAGAAATAAGAATGAGAAGGAATCAGAAAACCCTCTTTCTTTATCTTTGGAAGATTATTAAAAGTAACTCCTCAGTGCTAACTGCAGGGCCGGTGTTACCATCAGGCCAACTAGGCAGCCACTTAAGGTGCAGAACTCAGAGGGGCGCAGAGTACAGAACTCAGAGGGGTCACAAAATAGTCTGGCACCGGCCCTGGCTATCTGGCCTTCCCACAATTCTAAGTTGGCATTTCAAAGTAGTGCTAATGGACTGACAAGGCCACCACACCTATTTGCATGGCATTACTTCGTTTTGCATTCCCTTTGGGGTTTATGATTAGTGCCGCTTATAGCAGATTCAAGCTGTATGCAGCATTGTGCAACCCTCTTTTGAATGTAACATGGTAATAGCTTTTCTTTTCCACCGAGAGTTGAGAATTAACTTGAGCACAGAAAAGCTTTCAAAGCAGTTATTAGCAAATTAGCAAAATAATTGAGAAAATGGCTCCCTGTCTAAAAAAAAATCCATGAATCTAACAAAACCAAAAACGAGTTCAGTGAATTTTAAAATCCTTGTTCTATCAAAACAAGGGTATAACAGGTTTACTGCAGGAACCTCAGCAGCAGACCACCACCAAATGTTATAAAGTTCAGTTGCACCTATCTTCCACTTAAATTTCAATGTTATAAATAAGAGATGAAGGAATCTAAATGGAATTCACGAATTCAATCCTGCTAATAAGAACTCTAAAATAGAGATGTAGTTTTAAATGTATCTCAAATGTACGTCTCAAATATGTCTTAGTATGTAATTTTAAATGTGCTTCAATGCACTATATAATTCCAATAAAATAAAGGGGGAGGATCCCTCAGACAGAAGATAAGCTGGTTCTGCATGGTTCTGCGCCCAAAGCACACCATAGATCACATCAGTCACTTCATACTGGCTGTCTTCTCCAAACGCAGTTCAGCACAGCTACCTCCTAAAAAATCCATGAGAGGTTCAGAAGACAGCAATACAAAAATCATATTAGTATCTGTAAGCTCAACTATAAATCTAATCGTCAGAGAAAATAGAACCTAAACCTCTCACAGAACACTCCCCCTGAGTTTAATTAGTTATTAGGCAACTATATATTCAAACGATTCCAAACAAGATTGATCAATGGAGAAGAAAACAATTTTTAAAAAACACGCTAGTTTTGCCATAACAGAAATAGTATGTGTATTGTAAATACAAAGCCACATATCCACCAATAAATAATCAAAATTCCCATCTCGTCCTAAACAGGTGTACAAAACGCCACAATAAAGTAATTGACAGAAATCAGCTAAGCCTTTAATAGTCCCCCTCCTTATATAATGAAAAAATAAACAAACCAACCGGAGAGATAAATGGAAAGATATCCTTTCATGAAGAGGGAGACTAAATTCAGCCATAACTGATCTTTATAACCTACAACTGGGAGCATGAGCTATCACACACTATGACAGTGAGATCTCCCCCCTATAGGTATATCTAATCCTTCACAATTTCCTTCCAATTGTTTGCATCACAAACTGTTCATTCAGTTAAGCTTCTCAAAGTATTGTTATAAAGTATTCATAACAAATAATAAAACCATTGGAGAAGAGAAAGGAATATCATCATCATCTTGAAAGAAACCGTGGAAATAATAAAGATATATATTTCTAAAAAATTGAAGATCAGGACATTTTAGTAGAGCATACTGTCAAGTTTAAATGACCACCTAAGTCTCCTTGAATTGATATTTCCAAGAGCTTTAAGATAGGCTCACAATACTTTTTGTGGAAAGGGAAGACCGGCACATTCATTCTTAATTCCAATGGTCTGCTGATGGTCACTAAAGACCTGGGTACTTATTGTAAAGCTATTGACACTTGTTTGACTTGGAGATTAATATCTCATCAATAGATCAACTTCCTGCTAGAGTGCTGTAAGTATATTTGCCAGTAAGGTCTCCACAAGTGGAGCCATATAAGTGTCTCAAGCGACTCCTCAATTTAAACTGAAATCATGTAAAACCTGCAGCATTGATAATATTGTCTTTAGAAACTCTTTACTCCAAAGTCCTCATCATTTCCTCCTGCTTTATTAGACTTAGAGGAATAAAAGATATAATCCGTTCAAGCATTGAAATCTCCAGCCATGACCACGTAAGCTGATGGGTGTTGAATTCCTGACTTCAATAGACATTGTTCTTGATTAGTCCAGCAGGTCCCCTTACAAATTTGAATTGGTGGGTTGGAGAGATATAACTAATAATCAGATAAATGTGTCTAATTTTAACAATAAAAGTTATTGCTACTGCCTAAATAAGCTAGTGTGGCATTTAAAGTAGAAGCTAGAACGCTGGCATCTCATCCACATGGTCTACGTTTCTGCTCGGCTGCAACTGCTTCTAATGTCAAACCCTGATGCCTATTTAATTCTATTCTATTTTGGGCCCAAGTTTCTTGAAATCATAATATATCAAACTGATGTATATATTCCAAGAATCATTGAAGCTATTCTCACGAGCAGCAAAGACCAGGCGAGGGAAGCCCATCCCGGTTTTTGCTGCTCGTGAGAATCGCTGGGAGGTACACGACTCCCGGTGGTGGCGCGGCAGTGAGGCCTCTTACGTAGCCCACCACTTCACTCAGGTTTTGGCTGCGAGTGTGCCCAAACACCGGGCTACCTGATCGTGTGCCTGCTGCAGCTGCTTGCAGCCGTGGCGGACAAACTCAGAGGGGAGAGGGGCTCCCAGGAATGCACTGCGCACTTGCACAATCGTGATTGGGGCTCTGGGGGTAGGACACCATGCAGCAGTACTTCCATGCGCCAGACCCCCGGAGCTGCTGGGCAAGTCCTGGCGAGGTTTGTAAAACCTTTATCTATTTCTATAAGTAATTTAGCTAAACAACCACCTAGCATTACTAAAACTATCAAGATTCCTCCTAACATGAAAAGAATGTCACTAATTAATCCAGGTAAAGAAGCAATTCTGAGTCCAGAAACAAGTTCTGTCAAAAAGGGTTTTAAGTGATAGATCTTTGCAAATAGAAAGCCCAGAACCTGAAGAACAACAACTATTTCAATCCTTCTCCATCTTGCTTTAATTGAACAACAAGCTATTATAAATAGATCAGTGTCTTTAGAATGCATTAGTAAAAGAAATGAAGAGACAACTGAAGAGGATTTGACCGTTTTTTCAGAAAATCCACAAACACGTGCAGTAGTACATCCACAAATTACCATTGATAAGAATAATGAAGTAAATTGAAGTCAGTAGCCATTTTTCTCCAAAGGAAATTGACTCAGTATTAGTTAATTTAAAATCAATGCTCCTTCAAGAATAGCAGCCAAAGTCCCCAACATAACTAACCAGGTTGAGCTCAAACCCTACGAAATCACTTACTGAAATGAAGGCTCAGAAATCAGAATAAACCCCAAAACTCAGAAGAATGGCAGTACCTACGTTAATCAGCTAGGAATAACTGAACCTACATGTAGACAATCTAAGATCCAAAACATATTCCAGTTATTTCTACTTTCTTTCATGGAATTAGCTGGATGGGCTAATAAGACAGCAGATAATGAAGCCCATCTCACGATGAGCGAGAAGGGCTACCCTCTTATGTGGGGAGGAAGCCTGAAAACGCTTACCTCCCCACAGAGGATCACAGTGAGGTCTCTGGGCGTGCAAATCGCCCTCCCAGATGGGTGTTGGCTCTCCTGCGGGCCACCTGTGCTTCGCCAGGCCTTGCCCAGCAGCTCCGGGGGTCTGGTGCAGGGAAGCACTGCCGCATGGTGTCCCACCCCCAGGGCCCCAATCATGACTGTGCAAGTGCGCGGTGCATTCCTGGGAGCCCCTCTCCCCCCTGAATTTGTCCGCCGCGGCTGCAAGCAGCTGCAGCAGGCACACGATCAGGTAGCCCGGTGTTTGGGCACACTCGCGGCCAAAACCTGGGTGAAGTGGTGGGCTACCTAAGAGGCCTCACTGCCGCGCCACCACCGGGAGTCGTGTGTCTCCCAGCGGTTCTCACGAGCAGCAAAAACTGGGATGGGCTTCCCTCGCCTGGTCTTTGCTGCTCGTGAGAATAGCTTCAATGAGTTCTTAGAATATATACATCAGTTTGATATATTATGATTTCAAGAAACTTGGGCCCAAAATAGAATAGAATTAAATAGGCATCAGGGTTTGACATTAGAAGCAGTTGCAGCCGAGCAGAAACGTAGACCATGTGGATGAGATGCCAGCGTTCTAGCTTCTACTTTAAATGCCACACTAGCTTATTTAGGCAGTAGCAATAACTTTTATTGTTAAAATTAGACATATTTCTCTGATTATTAGTTATATCTCTCCAACCTGCCAATTCAAAAAATTGTAAGGGGACCTGCTGGACTAATCAAGAACAATGTCTATTGAAGTCAGGAATTCAACACACATCAGCTTACGTGGTCATGGCTGGAGATTTCGATGCTTGAACGGATTATATCTTTTATTCCTCTAAGTCTAATAAAGCAGGAGGAAATGATGAGGACTTTGGAGTAAAGCTGAGAAACTCTAAAGACAATATTATCAATGCTGCAGGTTTTACATGATTTCAGTTTAAATTGGGGAGTCGCTTGAGACACTTACATGGCTCCACTTGTGGAGACCTTACTGGCAAATATACTTACAGCACTCTAGCAGGAAGTTGATCTATTGATGAGATGGTAATCTCCAAGTCAAATGACTGTCAATAGCTTAACAATAAATACCCAGGTCTTTAGTGACCATCAGCAGACCATTGGAATTAAGAATGAACGTGCCAGTCTTCCCTTTGCACAAAAAGTATCGTGAGCCTATCTTAAAGCTCTTGAAAATATCAATTCAAGGAGACTTAGGTGGTCATTTAAACTTGACAATATGCTCTACTAAAATGTCCTGATCTTTTATCATTAAAGCCATAGAAAGTGATTCATTAGTCTCAGCATTAGTAGCTTATGACACCGTGATTGTAGTTCTCTATAAACATTTGACTATTACCCAGTCAATTGGATGTTTCAACTCAATAAGGGGAAATCGTTAGTTTAATAGAGATTGAGGCGGGTCTCACGGTCAGTGAGACCTGCCAGATAGCGTTCTGCGGGGAGAGCGGGATTAAGCCGCTCTCCCCGCAGAGGGAAGCAGCCCTGGGCGGCCGAACCAATAGCCGACTCTGTCACGGAGCTGGCAAGGGATCAGGGGCCACACGGTGCCACGTGAGCGCACAGGGCATGCTGGAGAGACCCCTGAGCCGGGAGGCTGCATTAGGCTCTCCGCCAGGGGTCTACTTGTGTTTTGCCACAGTGCAGAGTCATACCATGGCAACACACGACCAAAATACCCGGGTTAGCGGAGCGCTCGGTCCGCTAATCTGGGCTAAGGGGAGGGCTGCCTCATTGTATAAAACTGAAGAGGAATGTTCATGATCAATATTAGCAATACAGAGCTTCTAGTGTCAAAGTATTACCACATACCTATGTTCAGCTGAGGAATAATTATAAGAATCTCTTAACCAAGAAAGAAAACAGCAGAAAAAAACAGCTGGCAAATATTGATAGTGGCCACAATAAATAAGAACAGTAAAGTGTTGGCAAATGATCACAGCAACACTTACTGGTTATGACATAGCAAACGATTCCTGAAAATCACATGGGAACATTTCCCCCCACTTGTAATGGTTCTGCAAGAGAATTAAAAGTAAAGTGTGCCGTCCAGCCGGTTCCCTATTCAGAATGTTAAATCAGAGTTCCCCACTGAAGGGTTGCCTGAGTAGAAACCAGTCTCAGAGCTGGAGATATTCAATTTTATAGCACAGTTAAAATCTGAGAAGGCTCCAGGTCAATTCCTTCTGAATTGTTCAAATCTAATGTTCACTGGTGAGTAAAACCTCTCACTTCATTGTTCACCCATATTGATATTTTTGGCTGTATTCCCCAAAGCTGGCTTAAAACACTTTATAAACAAGTTGATCTAGCAAGAACCAATCAGCCTACTTTCCTTTCACTGTCTCTTCATCTGGACTAAATTTGGTGCAAATCAAGGTCCACAAGTTCGATCTCTTGTGCCTCAAATGTTCATCTGTCCGCTATCTTGGATTGGAGTGGATGTCATCACTACGAACTGCACCATTGAGGTGTCCCTGTGTGTCATTCACTACAGCTGTTCCAAATTTGGATCAAATCGGCTAGACAGTCCTCAAGTTAGTGCACTTGCGCCTCAAAAGTTTATGCATCTGCCATCTTGGGTTGGGTTGGGTGATATCACAACAAACTACCCAGTCAACCAGATAGCCGTTGAGGTGTCTCTATGTGTCACTCACTGCAACTGTACCTAATTAGGCTTAAATTGGTTAGACAGCCCACAAATTAGCCCGCTTGCACCTAAGAAGTTCATGTGGCCACCATCTTGAATTGGAGTGGATGACATCATCACACCCCACACCATTTATTATTTATTTGTTTATTCAATTTCTATACCATTTGGAAAACCCTATGTGTCTCTACATCTGTAGCAAATTTGGTTCAAATTGGTTAAGCGGTTCACAAGTTAGCTCACTTGAGTCTCAAAGCTTTATGCTTCCACCATCATGAGTCAGAGTGGATGGCATCATCACAAACTACTTCACTGAGGTGTCCCTATGTATCACTCACTACAACTGTACGTAATTTGGTTCCAATCAGTTAGAAAGTACACAAAATTAGCCCACTTGAACCTCAGGTGTTCATGTGTCCACCATCTTGGACTGGGGTAGATGACATCATCACAAACTAGCCATTGAGGTGTCCCTATGTGTCCCTACAGCTGCAGCAAATTTGGTTCAAATCAGTTAAGCGGTCCACAAGTTAGCCCTCTTCGGCCTTAAAAGTTTATGCGTTTGCCATCTTAAATCGGCTTTGATGACATGATCACAAGCTTTGCCATCAAGGTGTCTGTGTGCGTCACTCACTGCAAACATACCCAATTTGGTTCAAATAGGTTAGGCAGTCCACAAATTAGCGCACTTGTGCCTCAGATGTTCATGTGGCCGCCATCTTGAATTAAAGTGAATGACATCACACACACCACACCATTAGGACATGCCTATGTGTCGCTACAGCTGTAGTAAATTTGGTTCGAATCGGTTAAGTGGTTCACAAGTTAGCCCACTTGAGCCTAAAAGTTAGTCCGTCTGCCATCTTGGATCAGCATGGATGACATCATCACAAAGAATGCCATTGAGGTTTTCTTATATGTCACTCACTGCAACTGTACCTAATTTGGTCTAAATTGGTTAGACAGTCCACAAATTAGACCACTTGCTCCTCAGATGTTCACGTGGCTGCCATCTTGAATAATAATAATAATAATAATAATAATAATAATAATAATAATAATAAAGCATATTTTAAAGAAGAAACAATGCTATTCTGGGGGAAATTATGGTAGAGATGAGTCCGGACCAGTTCGGAGGCCATTGCAAAGGCCTCCGAACTGTCCGGACCGGTCTGTCCCCTGGCCGGTTCGGTTCGGGTGGGGGGTCTCCCCTTAAGGGCGGGGAGGGTTTACTTACCCCTCCCGCTGCTTTGCCCCCTCCAGCGCCCGTATTCTTAGTAGAAGCCGCCCCTTCTGCCTCCTCCAGTGCCAATGCCGCCTGGGCGCGCGCGCGGCTTTGCTTTTAAAAGTTCCTTTTGCTGGCGCTGAGGGATTAAACACCAAACAGAAGCCGGCAGAGCACCGCGCCGGCCGGCGGCTCCCCCATGCTCAGCCGCCCAGCAGCCACTGAGAACGCCCAGCGAGGACGCGCCGTCGCCATCGCCATCGCCGACGCGCCGCAGCCCCCAGGCAACCCTAACTTCCGGCTTCCATGCGACTTCCCCCAGCATACAGAGTGGCTGCATTCTGCCACTCTGTATGCGGGGGGAAGTCGCATGGAGGCCGGAAGTGAGGGTTGAATCACAAGGTTGAAACAGAAGGTTTAATACTGGCTGCACAAGAACAGCCACTAAGAACAAATGCAATAAGAGCAAAAGTCAAAAAATCAACCACAAACAGCAAGTGCCACCTTTGTAAAGAAGCAGATGAAACCGTGGACCACCTAATCAGCTGTTGTAAAAAGATCACACAGACTGACTACAAGCAAAGGCATGACAAAGTAGCAGGGATGATATACTGGAACATCTGCAAAAAATACAAGCTACCTGTAGCCAAAAATGGGTGGGACCATCAAATTGAAAAAGTGGTAGAAAATGAAGATGTAAAAATATTATGGGACTTCCGACTACAAACAGACAAACATCTGCCACACAATACACCAGATATCACTGTAGTCGAGAAGAAAGAAAAACAAGTCAAAATAATCGACATAGCAATACCAGGAGATAGCAGAATAGAAGAAAAAGAAATAGAAAAAATCACCAAATACAAAGATCTACAAATTGAAATTGAAAGGCTATGGCAGAAGAAGACCAAAACAATCCCAGTAGTAATTGGCACCTAGGTGCAATTCCAAAACAACTTGAAGAGCACCTCAATACCATAGGGGCCACAGAAATCACCATCAGCCAATTACAAAAAGCAACTTTACTGGGAACGGCCTATATTCTGCGACGATATGTATAATAATATCAGCAACAACATTGATAATAAAATTCAGCCATCCCAGGTCCTTAGGAAGGACTCGATGTCTGGATAAAACAAGCCAGTCAATAACACCTGTCTGACTGTGTAAAGAACAACAACAACAAACATATTTATACCCTGCTCGGCTTGCAGCACACTAGCAATAGTAATAGCAATAGCACTTACATTTATATACCGCCCTATAGCTGGAAGCTCTCTAAGCGGTTTACAATGATTTAGCATATTGCCCCCCAACATTCTGGAAGGATGTTGACCTCGGAAGGATGAGTCAACCTTGAGCCCCTGGTCAGGATCGAACTTGTAACCTTCTGGTTACAGGGCGGCAGTTTTACCACTGCGCCACCAGGGGCTCTACTGCTTGGGGCAGCTCATAACTACTTATCTACTGATCTGTTCCCCTAAGACAGTTGTAATTAGGGATGTGCTACATTTTAAAATGACATAGGAACATAGGAAACTGCCATATACTGAATCAGACCATTGGTCTATCTAGCTCAGTATTGTCTTCACAGACTGGCAGTGGCTTCTCCAAGGTTGCAGGCAGGAATCTCTCTCAGTTCTATCTTGGAGAAGCCAGGGAGGGAACTTGAAACCTTCTGCTCTTTCCAGAGCGGCTTCATCCCCCGACGGGAATATCTTGCAGTGCTCACACATCAAGTCTTCCAGCTAAATATATGATGTAGTTTTATGTTGTTTGCCATCTGAAATGACAGAAAAATTAGTGACATGCCATTTTATGTGGTGCTGTTTGAAAAGCTGCTTCACTTTCACCCACAGAACACCACCCTGATCAGAGTGAAAGACCAAATCATGCGTGTGACCTGCAATGTCCGTCGGTCTCGAGACCACCTGAGATAGGCCCATAATCGTCATAGCTGCTATGAACTCCTGAGCCTGGACAAATTGGTCCCGAAATGAACATTGAAGTTGCCCAGCACCACAAGCCTAGGCGACTCCAATACCAAACCCGAATTGAAGTGGATGACATCATTCATTCTTTCATTCATTCATCCGATTTCTATACCGGCCTTCCAAAAATGGCTCAGGGAGGTTTGCACTGAGAAATAACAAACAAATAAGATGGAACCCTGTCCCCGAAGGGCTCACAATCTAAAAAGCAACACAAGATAGACACCAGCAACAGTCACTGGAGGTACTGTGCTGGGGTGAATAGGGCCAGTTACTTTCCCCCTGCTAAATAAAGAGAATCACCACATTAAAATGTGCCTCTTTGCCAAGTTAGCATGGGGATGCCATTTGGATGCCATTTGGAAATCCCTGTGTGTCTCAACAGCTGTAGCAAATTTGGTTCAAAGCGGTTAGGCGGTTCACAAGTTAGCCCACATGTGCCTAAAGGTTTAGGTGTCCGCCATCTTGGATTGGGGGGGATGACATCATCACAGACTATGCCGTTGGGGTGTTCCTATGTGTCCCTACAACTCTACCCAATCTGGTTCATATTGGTCCAGGCGTTGCAAAGTTGATGGGGGGCGGGAACACACGGATGGCCAAACACACGGACGGACACACAGACACAGACACAGAATGCCGGGTGATCTCATAAGCCTACTGGAAAGTAGGCTAAAAAGGTTCTAAACTAGATCCTTAAAATTATAAACCTATAAGTCTCCTGTCAATAACTGGCAATCTGTTGGAGATTCAGCTCCGCATGGCATCAACCTTTTGCACCAGTAACCCTAATGACAACTAGGGCATTGGGAGTAGAGATAGTCAGTCAGGGTCTCCTACTCTTTCCTGATGATCTCTGCCGCTATGACCCCTCAGTTGATTGAATGTACTCAGAAACTTCCTGGGAGTGACTTCCTCCTTCTCCACAGAATGCTTCTAGCTTGCTCGCTCAGCACCATGTTTCTATAGGTCTCTCACTGACCAACATGTAGCCAGAACCTAGACATAGGTTCATTTCATTGTAAGTCATTTCCTCCAACACAAACTCTATGCCATATATCTTAATTAAAAATTAGTTGAGGGGTGAAGTGAATAACATCTTTAGTACTGAACAAACTGCATTCTGAAGGGGCCACTCCACTTTAGATCATGCTACTGAAAGTTTCTGGAATGTAGGGGGTTGCCCACAACCCATATTAGCATGCTGGTGTCTACCTTATTTTCCTGTTTAAATTATGAGCCCTTTGGGGACAGGAAACCATCTTAATTTTTTTTAAAAATTCTGTGTAAACCGCTTTGAGAACTTGTGTTGAAAAGTGGTATATAAGTAGTAGCAGCAGCAGCAGCACAATTGAACTTGCTTGTGTGAGTTGGGGGCTCAAGTACTTTTATTTCAGGCATCCAGCCTGCCTGGAACTGCCGGTGGTAGCAGAGAAAACCCTTCTTGGAGGAATCTGGGGGTGTAAAGGCTTGGAAAGTAACATTTCTCACATTGCTGTTGATGGTGTTTCAGTTGTGTTTATTTTTAGATTGTAGACAGGGAGCCATTTTCTCAATTATTTTGCTATGTAAACTTTTTTGTGCTCAAGTTAATTCTCAACTCTCGGTGGAAAAGGAAAGCTATTACCATGTTACATTCAAAAGAGGGTTGCACAATGCTGCATATAGCTTGAATCTGCTATAAGCAGCACTAATCATATGACCCAGAGGGAAGGCAAAACAAAGCAATGCCATGCAAATAGGTGTTGTGGCCTTGTCAGTCCATTAGCACTACTTTGAAATGCCAACTTAGAATTGTGGGTAGGCCAGTTAGCCAGGGTCGGTGCCAGACTATTTGCGACCCCTCTGAGGTCTGCATTCTGCGCCCCTCTGAGTTCTGCGCCCTAATCGGCTCCCTAGTTGGCCTGATGGTAACACCGGCCCTGCAGTTAGCACTGAGGAGTGACTTTTAATAATTGGACAATCTGGGCAGGAGACCAAAGCTGCCACCAAAAATAAAGAAAGAGGGTTTTCTGATTCCTTCTCATTCTTTTTCTCTAGTCATAAGTCTAAAGTATTTTGGTTATCATGGCTATGGACAGAGGCGCTCTTACCCCTGGACTTCCGGGCTGAAGTCCAGGGCATCCAGTCCCCTTGGGGGTCCCCAAATCCTTTTTAGTCTGTCCCAGGTGGTGTGGTCACGTTAAAAATGTGTGTGAAATAGTGTTTGTGTGTGAGAGAGGAGCCTTCAAAAACCTTTAGGTCTATGCTCCAAAATTCCCTAGGTGCCCCTCTGATTATGGAACCGGTTGTCCAAGAGCCACTGAAAACATATCTAGAAAATCAGAAGTAATTTCAGAGGCTCAACATAGATTAAAAGCCACTCAGAGAAATGTCACAATGGAACTCAGGAGGAACAATGGTCCATTGGGACATGACCTCACTTGTTACACCTCCCCTTTGCTCACTCATCGGTCACATGAGCAGAGGTGCTATCTGGGAGCAGAAGCATATGCTTTTCTCTGCTCTGTTATAGTGTATATTGACATATACAACATATATATAGTTGTATTATATTATTATTATATTACATATATAGTTGTATATATGTTGTATATACAACATATATAGTTGTATATATAGAGAGTATAATATATTGACAAAAAGAGATAGAAAGAAAGCGTGCATACGTGCATCTGTGTTTGTGCTTAGGCTTTCTTTTAGTGAGAGAAACAAAGGGAGCAAGATGTAAGTAGGATTTCATAGAGGTTTCTACTTTCTGATTCTATCATTCTTATTGTGATTACAGGAGAGCCTTGGGGCTTCCTCCTCTCTATCTAAGGCAAGCATCTTTTTAATAGAGGTTGTCCTCAGGGCATGCTCTAATGCTTCAATACACCTGTGTGTGTATCTTCATGAGTCCAGGTGATGGACCATTCATTTGACCCTTTTAAGCAAAGGCTAGTGCCACCTACTGGCTGGACATATTAGAGCAACATTTCCTAACAGGTGGCCCAAGCTCAGTCTAGGGGCAAAGAGCAGGAGGACCCCGCAAGCCCCACCTCTCATCTTCTTTCCACTCGTTTCTAGGCTGCAAAGGCTGCGGACCCTCCTGCGTAACCGGAGGCCCAAGTCTGGTCCACCAGAAGGAAGCAGCAAGAGAAAAAAAGAGGGTGCCACAGTTCCCATGGCTGCTCATCCCAAGAGCTGGCACTTCATTGCCTGCTGCAGAAAACCAAAAGAGCAACAGGAACCTGAGCAGCAGGGGGGGGTTCGCATCAGCACTCCACCAGCCCCTCCCAGAGCAAAATGGTATCATCTCTGCAGGAGGAGGGAGGCTGTCGCTCTCAAGAATGGGAGGGATGCACACAAAGACAGGCAAAGCTCCAGAGGACTTGAAAACCTGTCTGGAGGTAAGGAGATGCTCAGGATTGAGGGGGCAGGGTGGATTTAGGGGTTGAGAATCTTAGAAACTGAGGCCAATAGGTGAGGCTGGGAGGCAAAGCAGGTTCCCAGGTCGCTATACTCTTCCTAAACAAAGAGGGATCCAGTGAGAAGAAACTGGGTCCTTTTTGGAGGAAGGACACAGATGGGTGCATTAATATGTCTGCACATTCTTCATGTTCTTTCCCCCATATTCATCAGTGAGCGGTATGCACTGCTCCCTCGACTCCTCAGACCAGTCCCAGCTGGAGAACCTAGAACTGGTTGAGGAGGTCATGGTGGACCGCTCAACACAGACGGTCTGGGAAGACCAAAGTGAAACTGAGAGGCAAAGCTCCAGAGCAGATTGGAACCAGTCTGGAGGTGAGGAGATGCTCAGGATTTGGGGGGATTTAGGGGTTGGGAATGGAGAATCTTAGAAATTGAGGCCAATAGGTGAGGCTGGGAGGCAAAGCAGGTTCCCAGGTCGCTATACTCTTCCTAAACAAAGAGGGTTCCAGTGAGAAGAAACTGGGTCCTTTTTGGAAGAAGGACACAGATGGGTGCATTAATATGTCTCCACATTCTTCATGTTCTTTCCCCCATATTCATCAGTGAGCAGTATGCACTGCTCCCTCGTCTCAGACCAATCCCAGCTGGAGGACCATAAACTGGATGAGGAGCTAACCGTGGGCAGCCCAAAAGAGCGGGTCTCCAGATGGGAAAACATGGGCTACACGGACAGCCAAAGCTCCAGAGCAGTTTGGAACCAGTCTGGAGGTGAGGAGATGCTCAGGAATTGGGGGGATTTAGGGATTGAGAATCTTAGAAATTGAGGCCAATAGGTGAGGCTGGGAGGCAGAGCAGGTTCCAAGGTTGCTATACTCTTCCTAAACAAAGAGGGTTTCAGTGAGAAGAAACTGGGTCCTTTTTGGAAGAAGGACACAGATGGGTGCATTAATATGTCTGCACATTCTTCCTGTTCTTTCCCCCAGATTCAGTGGTCAGCAGCATGTACTGCTCCCTTTTCTCCTCCAGCTCCTACCAGTCTGAGGTGGAGGACTGCAAAGTGGATGAGGATCTCATGGAAATCATCCACAGGCATATGGAGGACAGAGAGGAGGTACAAAACCCCACATCCCAGGTGCTTCCTCCACAGGTTGCTTCCATGTTCTGGACCTTTACCTTTCCAATTGCTTTTCTGCCATCAGATGGAAGGGAGGGGGGTGGGCACGAACGGTGGTTCCACATGACATGTCATATAGGACTGTCATGGTGATATTCCCTGTGAAAATCAGCAATGCCTCTCCCGACCATCATGATCTTACTGCATGATGAGACTCAGAATTAAGCCCCATTCAGCACCTGCTCCTTTATTTCATTTCTGCCTCCTCAGTCCTCACTCCTTTCTTTCCAAGTGGCTTCTGCAACTTGGGCTGATTCAGAGGCACACAAGTGAACAGGAAACAACTGAGACAAGGGGCAGAAGCCTATTTAAGGATTTCCTTTAAGGGACGGAAGTCCTGGGAAGCCTCCAGAGTGCCGTGCCTGGATATTCTGGCTCTGCCCTTGCATTTTAACTCCCAAATTGCACCACAAAGAGGGTGTGGAAAAAGACAAGAGGGCATCATTGGAATTACTGGAAAGTGCTGGGTTGCCCTGCCCTCCGTGTCATCTGGATCCCCTGAAAACACTGAATGGAGGAAATGTGTGCCTCTGGGGGGAAATGACTGGAGCAGAAGCAGCCACGGAGCCCAGAACAGTTTCCATAGTAGCCTACAGGATCCCACCCCTTTTGATTCCATCCCCTTTTCAGTTCTGCCATCTCTCTGTGCACTAGCAGAATGCTATGCAGGGTGGGAAAGTCCTCAATTCCTCTCTCATTCAGAGCCACCGCGGGATGGGTGCTGGACTCTATCAGAATGTCCTCTCTTACCTAACTGCTTGACTCTCTTGCAACTTCAGAGAGCCAGCAATCAGGATGAGGATGTCCATTTCCTCGCGGTCCTCTGTGCTTGCTGCAAGGCTGCATATAGGAGCGGCCAGGAGACTCTGGATCTCCCCTACACCAAAGGAGAATTGATAAAGGAAATCGTGGTGAGTGAGAAAGAGGACCAGAAATCAAGTGAAAAGATGGAAGTTAAATAAGGGGTGGGACTGGGAGGTCAACACATTTGTGTTACCAATGTAGATTCCGCCTTTTAACACCAAACTTCTCCCAGGGCAGCTCACAAGCTTATCTTGAGAAAGTTCTGTAAAAGAAAGGCTTGCGGATTTGCTAGAGAGTAGGACAATGCAGCCTTTTGGAACAGGACCACTAAGTCCACTTAAAAACAGCCACAAGACTGCAGTGTACTTATAATTCCCACTCAAGGGAGTTAAGTGGTCGATCAAGATATAGACAAGTGCTTTGGAAGGAAGGTTGGAAGGTTGGGTGAGGTTGGAAGGAAAGCTCAAGAGTGGGCTGAAATAACCCCTACTAGGAAGCATCATGAATTGATGCTTCTCTGCTCTGTTTTGGCCCTTGGTCTTTCTCAGGTGGTGATGGAGAAGTCCCCTGTGCAGTCTGGGCCTACCATTCTCCTGCTTTATGCCATGGCTGCCGTCTCCTGCCTCAGGTATCTTTTCTGGGAGAAGGGGGATCTCTCTTCACAATAAGCCAAGAGGACTGGCAAAAGGGGTGCAGTGAAAGGGGCGAGTGAGGGGAGAAAACCTTCAGACCTGCTCAAAAGCCCCAGAGCAGTTCAAATAAAGGGGAGAGACACGGGCAGAAAAGGAAACGGAAATTGCCTATTAAAAAGAAGGGGTCTTCCCTTTGGCCCACAACACTATCAGTACAAGTGGCTGGAAAAAGAACGGGGATGTATTGGCTCTGTGATGGCCCCAGCGGAGTTTTGATTCCTCTGGAAGTTGCTGAAAATAAAATATTTTTTAATGCTGGACATACAGTAATTTGGGCTAAGCCAGAATGCGAAGCCATAATTCGGGAGGGAACAGAGTCGTGTCTGAACTGGCCCGATAGCCTGCAACGACTTTGGGGTAAATCCAGCTGATATGTGGACTCACGCTCTCTATTCTGGAGGATATTCGAACTAAAAGCCATGTGTGTAAAAGCTCCAGGTAGGACTTGGGGGGGAGCAAGGTGTGGCAGCAATTTGCACCTCACCGCAGGCTCCCAAATGCCTTGGGCTGCACCTGAGGATGACAGCCTCTCCCCCACCCTGCATAACTTATCTTTCCCCTCTACCCTGCCAGCAAAATCAAGCCTCCAACTGACCCAGAGCTAGAGTCTGCGATCCTGCGCTTCGCTGTTCGCGGGGTCATAGAGGTGCAAGCAGGACATGTCCACAAACAGGTACATTCTTATGGAATTCATCAAACACACCTCCTGGAGCCATGATTGCTAATTCCCTGAGATACCTTCTATCTTCAGGGGTGCAGTGGGCAAACAAAGCAGAGGAGGTGATTCACGGGTGCTGACACAGTCTCTTTCCACCTCCTTCATTGCATGGCTTGTGGGCCGCTGGTGGCCTCGACTTTCCGGTCCTCACCCCCGGCTGACAAGGCCCATGCTCCCCCATGCCTTCTGCTGTGCCTTCTGAGTAGCAGCGAGAGACGGGAAAGCCAGGAAGGTGCCTGGAGAGCCCCCTCAGTGTGCACACTCCCCGCTCGCCACTGGGTCACATGCTGCTAGGGGTGCGGGCACTGGACCAATCACAGGCCTGTGGCAGAAGGCAGAAGGAGATGTGGAAGTGGCAGCAGAATGGGCGAGTGCCGGCAGCCTCTGCCGCATAACCAGTGAAGGTCAATGGTCTATTTTGTCATCCGGAATCCATGGAATGGCTTTGATGGAAGGCTCTCGCCTTGACTGTGCTGAGCTCCTCTTTGTTGACATGCTGGAGGGCGGGGCCTGGGGGGAGTGCCGCAATTACACACTGGCTCTCTCTTTTCTTTCAGGCTCTGCACAAACTCGCAGCAGACAATCTGGAGCTGATGCTGAGGGGTTTTTTGTCAGAGGCCCCAACCACACAGCATCTCTTGTCCCTCCTGGAGGTAAGAACATTGAAGAGGTGGTGAGGTGGGAAGGAGAGCACGGCAGGGAGAGATGGACACCTGGGCCACATGTAGTCAGCGGGAATGCCCGCCATGCACCACTGTGGCTCTTCTGTGATTGGCAGCCCAACGGAAAAGGCAGGAACATCATGCGCAATCTCATACAACATGCTGTTGAACAGCATCACATATGCTCTACACATCTCTGAATAAAAGCTTGATCAGGAACAGTATCCCCAAATCAAAGAGACGCAGGAGAGAAACAACTGAGCAGACTCACCTGTTCCATCCTAGAGATCTCTGGGAAGCCACTCACTTCCTCTCCTGGACACAAAGGGCTAGACTATACATGCACAGATTCAAGAGGTAAAGCTTCTCCTTGAAAGCACCACTTTAGGGAGCAGGTGGCTGAGCAGATACTTAAATGCTCCCTGTGGCAAATCAATACTGCCCTTGACCCTGGCTCCCCCCAAAAGGATTCTCAACTTGACTCTTAGCCAATATAAGGGCATAGGGGAAGAACTGACACCAGCTCTGTGAAGAAATTCTGCTATACGTGTACACGAGTGGCTGGAGGAATAGTTTCAAATCCAGGCAAAGGGGCATGAGAAAGCTAGATAGGTCCCTCACAGGTGCATCACACAGGCTTCTGACACCTCAGTATGAGCAGTTGACAGATTCCCACAGAAAAACAGAGGGCAGAGGAGGAGAGGTGAGAACAGGAGGAAATCCGACTCCTTCTTTCCAGACCAGAGGCTTCACTGGAGTCCCTGACTAAGTCCATGTGGGAGGCAGTTGTGTGATGAGACACGGGGATAGTCAAGAGTTCATACGGCGTGACAGAGACAAAAGGAACTTAAAAACAGGACTATGACTCCCTGTTTCCTGGAAATAGCCCTGAGAAGCCAAGCATTCCTTTTATACGAAACATACCTGTTTGTTTGTTTGTTTGTTCAATTTCTATACCGCCCTTCCAAAATGGCTCAGGGCGGTTTACACAGAAAAATAATAAATAAATAAGATGGATCCCTGTCCCCAAAGGGCTCACAATCTAAAAAGAAATGTAAGCGAGACACCAACAACAGTCACTGAAGGTACTGTGCTGGGGGTGGATAGGGTCAGTTGCTAAATAAAGTCAGGCTTTTGGTTTATCATTTTAAAGTTTTAGGTTTTAGAGTTTTTAATCTGTGTTCTAAACTCTTTTAATTGGGTTAATATTTTAACAGGGTTTTTTTTAAGATTGTGAACTGTATAGGGACTTGTATCTGGGGTGGTATAGGGCCATGTTAAATACTGTAAATAAATACATGTTAGCTGCATGTAATGAGATTCTGCGGTGCTGTTTCTCTTTCAGCACATCAACATCTGGATCCTCTCCAGGAATGCCCAGGAGAGAGCACGAGCCAGCAAACAGTGCGCCAGCTTGCTCCGCTTTAGTGTCATGATGCCTGATTGTGATGTGAGTATTACCACACACAGGTTGGCATAACTTGGTTTTGAAGGCCAAGAGAGTCCTTGTTTTGGGAGGCAACCATAGCAAGAGAAGCAAGTGGAAATCCTTATTCTCTTCTTGCTTTGTGGAGTGAGTCTGAAGGCTGGACTCCTTGCATCGAAGTGGCCTGAAGACTTGTCCCAGTCTCTGGAGCTGTTTCCTTTTGAGCTCACATTTGTCCCTTCGATTTGAGGGCAACAGAGGGAAAGCCAAGAATCAAAGTGGGGAAGTGAGATTGGCCTTGTCTGCACCTTCCTCTGGTCTCCGAAGACCAGAGATGCATTTCATGGAGCTCTGAAACCAGGCACAGTTCTAGCTCAGGATAGCGGGACTCTGTGTACTAAATTCAAAGCTAATCAGTCACTTGGCTGATTTTTAATTTTTTTTCTTTTCCTGACAGGGAGGGCATTTCACTTTTTTCTTTTTTATTTTCCCCGTTGATCTTGCACAAGACTGCAATCAGCCACCAGGTGGCAGCCTTGTGCAAGAGCAACAGGGAAAGCACCCTCCCTGTCTAAAAAATTATTAAAAATCAAACCATTCTCTCAAGGGCTTCAAATTTAATACACAGAATCCTGCTATCATGTGCTACAACAGAGCTTGGTTTAAGAGCTCCATGGGCACAGGAAACAAGTCTGCCCAGAGTGCTATCATGTCAGCAAAGACTTGGCAAAGCCACCCCTCCATCTCATCTTGATCCACTTTATCCGTGGGGTCTCTCCACACATCAGCATCGTATCTGCAGAATGACAGAGTATCCCAGGAAAACATTTTAGGAAGTGCAACTCTTTTTGGATGCAGATACTCTGAATTAAGCTCCATTTGTAAAAATAAAACCTGTATAATTCCGCTTGCTAGGTGAACAGTACCTTGCTGACATAGTAATGAATTTGGTCTAAATCCCACCCTCATAGGAATGCACCCCAAGCCCCATGTGGAAAAGCTCCAGGAGGGGGCAGGCAGAGTAAGAGAGAGGTGATAGTTAAAAATCAGTTGGATGACAATTGGTCAGACAATGAAGAGGGAGAAGCTAAGCTGGAGGCTTGGGTCAAGGGAGGAGTAGTGAACAGGAGGGACTTTTCTGGAGAAGAGAGAAGTCAGGCTTAAGGAGAGGCAGAGGATAAATCCAGAGAGGCGGAGGGTAGATCTGAACGTCCTGAGAGGGGAGGCACATCAGGAAGAAAGCGATCAGGTTAGGCACCTAACCCCTATGTGGAGAGGAGGAAAAGTAAGAAAGAAACTTAACTCAGAACATTTCTGTAAGCTGTAAGTTATAAGAATTTTAACATCATTCTGAAACCACTATGCTTATGTATATCTGAAACTTTGTTGTAACCATCACGCTTAGATTCCCCCCCCAAAAAAACCCCAATAAAACTTGTTACTTAGGTATGTTTTATTTCCTCTCCCTCAACACCAGCAGAAGGACTATGCTATCACACAAACAAGATGGGGGGAAAGTGAGAGTTGGTCTCAGATCCTTTCTAATGAGGTCTGAGTGGTGGTAGCAAAGTTACTCTTGGCAGCAACGTTACTCACAGGCCTCTTATCCTTTCATCTCAGAGCTAAATGGGCTTCTTTCAGCCTGACGTGTGGCAGAGTTTGCTCTTCTGGCAACATACCTGTAGGTCAAGGGCGTAGCAAGGTTGGAGTGGGCCCAGAGACGAGATTTTAAAAAGCCCCCCCCCTCAAAGTCCAGGGCCTCCACACACCCCAGGCCCCCAAGGATTTAAGTCTGATATTTCAAAATATGTATGCAGCCTAGAAATACATTTCACTGAAGACACACACACACACTTCACAATAGATAGTGATATACATTGAGTACTATATATTTGTGCTACTTTTAATGCCCAGAACACACTAGAAACACTAATGATTAAAATGGGCCCCTTGCTGCAGATTAGCAAAGGAGACTTTCAACCATGCAGGGTGAGCCTATGTCTGTTTTCTCAGAATTCTGAATAAATTCAGTCAAGTTTGATTGCAGGAGGTTTTTCACAGGAGGCTTTTAAAGCCCTTTTACACACTTCTCCTCTGGAATGGAGGTGCTGCATTCACATGCTGGCCAGATTGACCCTGAAGTCCCTGCGAGTTACTGGGGAGCAGTTCACACATAAGAAAAATAAAATAAAAGAAAAGCACCACACATGCTTCACAGTTCTCACTCAGACCTTCTGGGTTGCAAAACAAGCCAGCAAATATTCCAAGCGGTTTTAAATTAAATATTCAGAGACGTCTCAGTCTCTCCCCGTCCACATCAAAGCCCTTTGGCAAGCAGATCCCTATATCTGGGCGGGGGGGGGGGGGGTGACCACAAAAAGGAGTCCACCTTCTACCTGGCAAATGCTGGGCTGGGCAGAGGGTCTGCTGCAGAGAGCTGTGGGGGCCACTCTGCCTGCCTGCCTGCCTCCTTCCTTCCTTGCTTGGGGCCTCCCTTTAAGCCAACTCCAGTTCAGGCTTCACTGAGGCCTACACGGGGGCCTCCCTGGAAGTCCCACCCACCCGCCCATCAGCTGAGAGGCGCCCGGGAGAAAAGGAGCTCTTGGCAGCTGGCCTGCTGCTTGGATGGCCCCCCAGGAGGACAAGCAGGAGAGAGGCAAGCAGGGCAACTGGCTGAGGGGCCTGGGGGCTGGGCAGGGGGCAGTGGGGAGTCCTGTGAGGTATCCCTGGTTGGGCCCCCAGGCAACCGCCTCCCCTTGCCTAATGGTAGTTACGCCCCTGCTGTAGGTATCCAGTTCATCCTGTCACCAACCCCTTGCCAAGACAGAGAGGAAAATGCACCCTCTTGGAGGGGCCTGCTTGTCTATTCACGTTAGGAAGGGAAGAGATGACTGGTCTACCCAACCCAGGAATATCCATTGCCCATGAAAGAAGGGGAAGGGCTGACAAAGCAATGTGGATGACAGAGATCCCTCTCATTTTCCTTCCTGCTAGAACTCTGCAGAACTCCCCAGTTTGGGCCACCATGTGGCCAAACTTGGAATCTGCATAATGGATTGCAGGAAGGATGTCAGCCGAAACGCCAGGGAGGGAATCTACCGGCTCCTAGAAGTACTTCTCCACCACAAAGGTAAGGAAGCTGGTGAGACCAACACTGCTTTCTCGATTATTATGTGTTCTATAACAAATGCCTTAGTTTCAAATACCAGTAAATAAGATTATAGCCCCTGGTCTTTTGTCTTGGTCCATTTATATCCACTGATTTCAGCCGAGTCCTTCAATAAGGGTGTGTCCTCCACAAAGATGACTCTGCTAGTGAGTGACCAGCAGCTGATTCAGCTGGATTTCCTCATCTCCCCTTCTCCACTAGACCCCATCCTATAAGCAAACATGGAGACAATGAGTATACAGGCCCTCTCGTAAACCAGACTCGAACCTCTTATTTCTCAAGTCTGGCTTTGGACCACTGCTGCAGTGAGCCATGGCGGGGTTCAGGCAATTCCTCTTGGGGGGGGATCCGGAAAGACTCCCAGCCATTCTGTCAGAAACCCCCTATGTCATCAGGATGTATAAATATTTAGCCCCTGATGTTTCCTTCTCAGGCCAGAGCAGCAGAGAAGCTGGGGAGCTGTGGAGCCGGAGATGGCAGGAGGAGGAAAGAATTCTGGCCTATCTGAACACCGCCAGAGTTGGGGAGGTAAGAAGATCCCTCTGTGTGGCTCCCTTGGGGGCCAGAATGGCCCATTGTCCCCCTTTTTGGCAGTGTGAGAATGGGCAGAAGCGTCCTTATCACTTTCTGCATTCAAGAAGTGCCAGAATCAGCATTAGGACATCTTGACACAGACCTCTCCAGAGACACAGTGGGCTAAATAACTGCAGTGCATGTTAGTTCATGGAAATGCAACTTTCAACCTGCTGTAGTGGCATGACACCTTGATAAGATAATGATGATTGCTTTGGTTTGGAATATCTACATCTATCAATGCACATGGTCCTTTACTGAGTAGCCTGAGCAGAAGAGCAGGTCCTTCCCCAAGCACCTTGCCATCTCAGTTCTGACTGTGGAGGAGATCAAAGAAGGAAGGAATGAAGAGGGAAAATAGGAGAAGCAGTGCTTATGAGCTGAATGCATGTGAATCAAGTTGCACATCTTTGGGCTTCAGGGGAATTAATTGAGGCTGATTCTTGATTTTAGGTTTTCAGGGAGATCTTTAATAAAGATCAGGAAAGATCCTTCCTGAGGACCACGATTTGGGCCATTAATCATCCCCTCCACAGGGTTAAGGAGGCTGGACTGATCCTGCTGTACTCCCTCCTGGGCAAGGCCGATGCACTGATGGGGTATGAGGTGAGCCACTGGTTAAGCTGCATGGCAGTGGGGGTGGGAGGTGGCATGTAATCAAAAAGGGCCTATGATTCTGGTGGGTTGGGCATTTTCCCCATCTCCCCAGGAGGAGGAAATCCGGAGGAAAATCTGGCGTCGTCTCCGCCAAATCAAAGAAAGCAAAGGGCTGCCTGAAGAAATCGAAGGTATCTTAAAAACCAAGGTAATCTCTATTTCCAAGGAATTGGGGAGGGTAAAACCACATCCCTGGAGTCACAGTGCAGGTAGAAGTCCTTTCCCCCACCCAAAGCCATCCCCTGTACCATAGCTGGTCTCAGGCGTTAAAGGTCCCAAACATATTGATGTAATGTGTGTGACCTGGACTTCCGAAGGGATCATGACTTGATTAGTCAGGAAACCTTATGCAAGTTCTTGCATTAAGTCAATCCTTTTCAGGCCACATGCACATGTGCAGTGCATCCTGGGAAGATGGAACTTTTGGGAGAGAAATTCCTATAGTTCCTTGCTTTTTCAGGTGCTACAGGCTCAAGGCAACATCCAAGGACCTCAAATCTAAATCTAGTAGTCCTATTATGAATGTAACCCTCCCAGCCACCCTCTCCTCCTGCTGCCAGGACCCAGAAATTCAATGTGGACCTAATGCAGAATTCGGGCGAAATTTCTGAATGTGGATGCTTATCTAGAAAATGAATCCACTAACGTGGGATTTTTTTCAGAGCCAGTTTTGAGTGGCCCACCTAACTTCCATGGCACTTAATAAAAGCTACGGCTATGACTTGCTTTCTAGCTGCATCTTTTATATGCTGTGGCCTCAAATGATTACTACCACAGTATTATTCTAGAAAAAATACCAGCAGTGACATAGGTCCAACAGGGTTCTTTCCAGGGGCATAGCAAAGTTGGAGTGGGCGCAGAGACAAGATTTTAAAATGGGCCCTCCCTCACTGAAGTAGAATATATATAATATATATCCTATGTGTCACAATAGAACATCATTCTAAGTTATTTTTACAGGGTTTGTAAATTGTGGATGATGCAAGTCTTTTAATGGTACTAGAGAAAGACATGCTGTTCTGGTAGCTCCAGGTCTTAACACTCACATCAATTTCGGAGGATGATTACAACTGAAGGAAGCCCGGGTGGGTGTGTGGCTGGGGGAGTCAGTCATGTGACTAGCCTCTGGGGGGGCCTCCATGGTAGTGGGCTCCCAGACAACTGTCTCCCCTTGCCCTATTATAGTTACGCCCCGGGTTCTTTCTGTCAAAGAACCCCCTGCTTTGGAAGCAGACAGTACTATTTGCTTTGAGAGCCTGAATGCTAACACCAGCTCCACATACAACTCCTCCACTTAGTACATTAGGAGTTCTACAGCGATTCCCATCCCTAATACTTTCCTTAGTCAAATGGTGCTGGCATCATTATATTTTTCCTTCTCTTCTCTCCCATTCAGGTGACTTACTGATGGACCTTGGAGTTGTAGCTAAGCCGACTAACCTCCCATGACACCTTCTTCCTTGTGGGGCAATAGTTATGGAAATGTCTGCTGATTTGCTTTGCTGTACTTATTATACTGATTTCCTTAGGATGCTGTATTCAGTGTGTACCTGGTCTGATTGCTATGTGTAAACCTAAACTTAAATTTTGGCCTAACAAAAGGGCCAACGGTAATGTAGCTCAATTCATTGCTTTGCAATATCTTGAGATGCATGTTCATGAGGCTTAATAAAGGTTCGCTCTCTAGTGATCACTTGATTTCTTGACCTCAGGGGGGGATTCTGATATCGGTATTAATAGGTAGATATTCTGTTATTGTCTATTGGCCTGGGTTGACGTGTTTGCCTTCTTAAACTCTTTAACACAGAGCCTGAAACCTCTGCCATGACCTGGTTCTTTAATCAGCACGTAGAGGGCATCTGGCTCGGTGGTGTCAGCATTCTCGCACATTCCTATTGGGCTCGTCGTGGGTCCGCTTTTAGCCAATCAAACAGACTCAAGGGAATCAATCAAAGGCTTTATTGCATCGCGATAGCAAGGTAGACAATGGAGCTCACGCATCACATTGAATACCCAGAGCACAGTTAGAAATACACTTTTATACATCCCACAAAATGTGAAGTTCCCGGCCCCCAATACACATCCCAAACCGATGACCTAATCCTTTCTAATACGCATGCGTAACTTAACACTACTGTGCATCAGGTGATCTTCTCTCTCCTGGGAACCAAGCGCCTGTTTCATTAGCATTTCAATTGCTACTATAATTGTTACTTTGCTTAGCTAGAGAGAGAGGTAATGACGACTATTGTTAAAGACAATGTTGCAGAGAATGTCCCTGGGCTGAGCAGCTGAGGTTACTCTAAGTTAGAGCTTTTTAGCTTTCTAAGCAAAAAGGAATTTCTTTGGTTTACTGAGCAAAATGGAGTTGCTTTGGCTTACTAAAACACATCAATTCCCCCCTTGAAATAATGCATCACCCTGGATCTTCAGGGTGCTTCAGGATGCTCTCATCAATGCTTGTAAGGGTACGGATGTGTATTTAGGTCCCAAACTGTGGTGGGGTCTAAAAGCTTTCATAAACATTTGGATTAAAGTTGGAATGCATTGCAAGCAACAACATGTGATTATCAATAAAAGACAAATACATACTATGATTATGATTATCTTCTGTACCCACAGTCCCCAATTGGGTAACCAAGAAGTGAGCCATGCCCATATATCCATAGGGTTTTCCTTTCCCATGTTATGCCATATTTGATCTTTAAGATTTTGAACATGATCAGCAATGGATCCAGTCTCATTGACATAAAAACAGCAGACTTCACCTAGGACTGCGCAAGCTCCGCCTTCTTGAGCTGTGAGAATATCTAAAGTTCTACGATTCTGCATAACTACTTCTCCTAATGAATTTATCTCTGTGCCCATATCAGTTAAGGCTAACAGTGTCTGGTTAAATGAGAGTTCGATTTGTCTGGAAATATTAATGATAGCTTTTTCTAGTTGATTGACTCCTAATCTAGGTAGTATAGTCCTTGCCCATTGATGGAACTTAGTGTTTCATGTAGCTAAGGGGTTTGGAACATAATTGATTTTGGCATATCTTCGTGTTCTATGTAACAAGCTTCCAAGATTAAGAACTTGTGGTGCATTAAGTGTAGGTTTCACATAAATGGTAGGTGCTAAATGGGCTGGTGCACATCTGCCTGTCCATCCTGGGGGTAATGCACGATAGGCTCTGTTCCCACAGACCCAATAAAGGCCTGCTGGTAAGGCAACAATTAAGTTGTTTCCTGAACGTGGTAGATTGACATCATGGCTACACAAATCCACAATGTCTTTACCTGTGTGGCCCAAAAATTGCTTCCATGTTTTTGATACTCCCTCTGGAAAAGCACATGCAATTGTTACCCAGATGTCATACCAAGGCGTGTGCGTGTTAAAACTGGAGCCTTCACAAACATGATCAGTCTGGTTTGCCTGTTGACAAAGGCCAAAACCTTTTGTAAGATATATGGAAGAATGATAAAGCTTCAGGGCCTTTGAAACAGTGATCCACTCTGAGTTTGTGAAGTTAAGAAAAAGAAATTCTCTAAGAGAAGTAGGTATTGCTAAATCAAAAGGAATATGAAAACATTCTAGTTTGTTCTCTCTGTGTTGAGAGAACCATGTTCTGTCCGTGCTGTTAAAGGACACTCTGTGTGTACAGCTGTGGTAGGGATTCACTCCCAAAAACTTCGCTGTACCATTTCTATTTTCAGTGCAGATAGGATGCAAGCCGTGGCTTGAAAGCTTAATATCCGGGATACCAAGGGCATTCCTGTTGAGAGTTTCCCGTTGAATGTAACCATAGCGATTAAAGCTAATACTTTCCCCTTGGAAGTGAATTGTTTCGCTGTGTTTTCCCCAAGACCAATATGTAGTGTAATTTGAAAAATAATGGGGCTGTTCTGTGGTTTGTGGATAAGTAATCCACCAGCCAAGTGTGACTGGAATGGCCACTACATTTAAAATATCCCCTTCTGTGCTTGCCATGTGACTGCATAGCCAGCAGTCATTTAAGTTGGCAATGTCAGCTAAAGTCTGTAAAAGTGGAGCATGTGGGTGTTGAATTGACCATGTACACAAGAAATAACATGACAAACACCAAAAGAGATACATCCTCCCTTAGTACAGGAAAAATTAAAAGAAGAGGAGAAAAAATATTGTTCTTTGCAGGAAAAATATTTGAGAAAATTAAAAGTGTCCTTCATCCATTGCTTCCCACACTGCCAGAGTATCTTCAAGGGAAAGAGGCTCTGGTGGGAGTTTTGGTGGTGGCTGTTTGCATAAAGTGAGTCTCAGGTCTCCATGCTTGGTCACCGCCCAGTTGTTGTTGTCTTCTGGTTCCTCTGCTGGGATAGGCGCGAATCTCACTCGGGTATGATGGGTCCAAGTCCTTGATCCAGAGAGACGAACTGCAGTTTGGGTCACTAGGAGCACTGTAAACAGGCCCGTCCACCGTGGCTCGAGGTTAGGCTTCTGCCATTTCTCAAGGTACACCTGATCGCCTGGCTGGAAAGGGTGTTGTGGTCCCTCTAGTGGCGGCCGTTGTGTTGCCTGTAAATGAGAAGAAAGAGAAGACGAGGCAGCCGCAATGCCAACTACATGTTGTTTCAGCAATTCTTCTCCCCTGACATGTAAGTCAGATACATCAGCAGATAGAGGATTTAGAGAACACACTCTCCCATACAGAGCTTCAAATGGTGAGAGCCCACTACGCCCCCTCGGTGTGATGCACATGCGAAAAAGGGCCAGAGGCAAGGCGTCTGGCCATTTCAGCGATAGTTCTTGACATATCTTCCTCAGGTGTGTCTTCAAGATCCAATTTGAGGCCTCTACTCTCCCGGAGGACGTGGGGTGCCAGGCCATATGTAGGTGGTAGCTAATTCCTAAGGCTGTGGCCACCTCCTGCATGACTGTAGAGGTAAAATATGGCCCTTGGTCCGAATCCAAATGCCTAGGAAGTGAAAATCTTGGTATAATGTCTTGTAGAAGTCTCTTGGTGACTTCCTTTGTCTTGTTTGTCTTACAAGCAAATCCCTCTGACCGCCCAGTGAAATTGTCAATAAACAATAATAGATATTTCTACATTCCAGCTCTAGGCATGTCAGTGAAGTCTAATTGCCAAGAGTCACCTGGGGCTGTTCCTGTTCTGAGCAGACCGCGTGGTCTTGCTCTCCTTGGTGGAGCTGGATTGTTCTTAATGCAAACCACACATGCGTTGACAGTGGTGGTTACCATTGCTCTTAACTGAGGGTGATAAAAATATGTGACCAAGAGCTCATATAGTCTGTCCCTTCCCAAGTGTGTAGTCAGATGGGCTTGCTTAACTAAGGCCATGGTGGTGCCATATGAAAAGAACTGTTGGCCTGAAGTATGGACAGCTCCATTCTCAGTTTGAGTCCATTCAGGGTTTTGCAAAAGGTTATTTAAAGTAGACACGTCCTCTCCTGTCATTGGGAAAGGGTGATCTTGAGGCTGAAGTAAGGGGAAAGCTGGAATAAGTGGTAACATGGTTACTGTGGGTGGGGGTGGCAGCAGAGCTGCTGTTTTGGCTGTGTGATCTGCTCTGGTATTGCCTTGGGCAATCTCAGTGTCCTTTCTCTGATGCCCTGGACAATGCATAACTGCAACCTTGCTTGGTAAAAGTATAGCATCTAGAAGTCCCAAAATCTGGCCACCATGCTTTATTGGTGACCCATCAGTGGTAATTAACCCTCTCTCCCGCCAGATGGTGGTGTGCGCATGTACTACCGAGAAGGAATATTTTGAATCAGTGAAGATATTGACCTTCTGGTCCTGGGCTAACTGCAAAGCTCTAGTCAAGGCGATCAGTTCTGCCAACTGAGCTGAGGTCCCAGGGGGTAATGAGTTAGCTTCCACTGTAGCATGTATGGTAACCACAGCGTAGCCAGCCCTCCTGACCCCATTGTCCATAAAACTGCTCCCATCTGTATAAAATGTGAGATCTGCATCTGATAGTGGAATATCAGTCAGGTCTGGCCTGGCTGAGCAATGATAGTCCAGAAACTGCTGACAATCATGCAAAGGAAGGTCTTGTTCTGACATGTTTTGCAGTAAAAGGGTAGCTGGATTTAATGCAGTGCAGTGATGAATGGAAAGTTCTGGAGACTTGATAAAAATAGCTTGGTACTTAGCCATGCGTGCAGGTGTCAGCCATTGGCTTGCTCTGTTCTCCAACAATGTAAGAACTGAGTGTGGAACATACAGTTTAGTCTGGGAACCTAGGGTGAATTTCAAAGCTTCTTCCCAAATGACAGCTGCTGCGGCCAGGGCCCTCAAGCAAGGAGGCCAACCTTGGGCCACGCCATCAAGTTTGGAAGAAAAATATGCAATTGGGCGATGATCCTTGCCCAGGGTTTGTGTAAGTATCCCAGATGCTGTTCCCTGACTCTCAGAAGCAAATAAGTAGAAAACTTTGTTGTAGTCTGGCAGTCCAAGTGCTGGAGCACTCGCAAGAGCTGCCTTTATCTTCATGAAAGCAGACGGGCAGTCTGCTGACCATGTAAAGCTGTCATTTTCTCCTCCAGAAAGTGCATCATACAGAGGTTGGGCTAAAGCTGCAAACCCATGAATCCATTGGCGGCAAAAATTAGCTATTCCAATAAAGGAACATAACTGGCGGCGATTGGAGGGTGGGGCTATTCTGCAAATGGCCTCTTTTCGCTCTGGCAAAAGAGACTTCTGTCCTTGGCTGAGTAAGAGTCCCATGTACTTAACCTGTGGCAAGGCCACCTGTGCTTTAGCTTTTGATGGATGGAAGCCTGCATCCGCTAGATGGAGCAAAAGTGAAGTGGTAAGGATCAAATTGAGCTCCTTTGTGGTTGTAGCTAGGAACAAATCGTCTAGAAACTGCAGCAACACAAAATCTTTTCCCTCCTCGCCCTCAGGGGGTGTCCACCTGCCCAATTCCTCCCTCAACGCACCGCTAAATAAGTGAGGAGCCGAATTAAAGCCCTGAGGGAGCCTAGACCATTGGAGCCTGACTTTTACATGCGTTATCGGGTCGTGCCTTTCTAATGCAAATATTGGTTTTTATTCTGGCGCTAAAGGTATGCAAAAAAAAAAAAAAAAAGCATCCTTCAAGTCCAGAACAGTAAAAGTAGTCATTTGTGGTGGCACAGCTGTCATTAAAGTGTGTGGATTTGGCAAAATTGTGTGTAGGGGTTCCACACAGGCATTTACTGCCCTTAGGTCTTGTACCAGGCGCCATCTACCGTCTGATTTTGGAATTGCAATGATTGGGGAATTCCAGGCACTTTGGCTAGGAACTAAGATTCCATTGGCTATAAAGGCATCAACAATTGGTTTTAATCCTTCTGCGCCTCCCTTCCTTAAGGGATACTGTGGTATTGCAACAGGCTGGGTGTTTGGTTTCAATCGGATTGTCACTGGTTGGGCATACTTTGCTTTGCCTGGCACTCCCTCCTTGGCCCACACTGTCTCTGGTACTTGTAAATCAATTAATGGTGCAAGCATGGGTGGAAAAAGACCCATCACTCTAGCTTGAACTGCCCAGGTTTCTGAATCAGGAATTTCCATAATGATTTGGTCCGGGGTGAAAGATAAGGTTGCCCGCATGGCACACAATAAATCTCTGCCCAATAAATTCACAGGGCACTGAGGCATGTGCAGGAAGGAATGTTGTCCTTGCGACCATGCGCACTCAAAGGGTATGGCTTCCAAAAAGTGATGTTTTGCTGAAGCACCCGTGGCTCCTTCCACAAAGGTGGAACGGCTGCTTGGGGTAGCCCCTTTTGGAGTGATTAAGACTGAATGAGTGGCACCAGAATCTACTAACATTGAAACAGTCTGAGCATTCGCTCCAGAGCCCACTTTGCAGGCCACCAGGGGTTCTGTGAGTGAAAGTGTTCGGCAAGTAGCCAATACAGCTGTTTCCTCCGGCCTGTCCTATCTGGAGCTCCTTTGTTGAAAGGTGCCCTGGGGACTAGGCTGGTAGTGCTGTTGCTGGCTGTGCTGTTGGGATTGGAACTGTTGGAATTGCTGTGGTTGTTGAAAATGCTGCTGCGGCTGTGGCTGAAAATGCTGCTGCTGGGACTGTGGCTGAAAATACTGAGGCTGAACAGCAGAGGCTGTCTGCCAATAGGGCATTTGCTGCATTTGCTGTGGAAATGGCACTGACTGCGGCCCTTGAAACCGGGTCGGACAGTTCCGGACCCAATGGTTTGGGTTTCCGCAATGGTAACAATATGGAGATCCCTGTCAAGGGGATGCTCTTCCCGGCCCCTGCTGGGCCCCGCTTCATCTACCAGCATATAAGATATGTGGTTTACTCCCTCCAGTTTTCTCTCTCTCTCTCTCTTTCTCCTTCTCTGACTCCTTCTTCTCCTTTTCCTTCTCCCTTTCCTCTTCCTTCTCTTTTTCCTTCTCCCTCTCTGACTCTGGGTCTGGGTTCGCTCTCTGTGTATAGACGCGGTAGGCTGCTTCCACTAAAGAGTCGAGGGCCATGGTTAAAGGTGCATCTAACTTATTCAGCCTTTTTCTAATGTCCTGGGCACTCTGAGCTAAAAATGCTGCTCTCAAAATATGTTCTGCTTCTGGAGATTTAACGTCCAGGGACGTGAACTGGCAAAGGCATTTTTCAAGCCTTTCCAGAAAGTCTCCTGGCGATTCATTTGGACCCTGAAAGGTTTGTATTTCTAGGCACACAAGTGTTGAGAGCCTCTAGAAAGAGCTGGCGAAAAGTGTCCAAAGCGGCACTCCCAGCATCAGTATTTGGATCCCAGTTAAGATCCTGCAAAGGATATAGATCTGCTGCTGTGGCTACTGGTGTCTGACGGGCGCCCATGTTGGCGGCCAACTGGGTAGCTTTTTGCAAAAGGAGGCGTCGTTCCTCCGCTGTAAGCAAGGAACCGGCCATTTGCTGGACATCGGCCCATATAGGTTTGTGAGTAGCAAACACAGACTCAAAGAGACTAGAGCAGGCTACCAGGTCTTCTCTAAGTGATTTGGTTTGCAACTTCCAGTTCATTAAATCTGCAGATGAAAAGGGAACATGGACTAATGTTCGTTCCCCTGTGGCAGTTAAAGTCTCCCTCAATGGAGCCAAAATTGGGACCCTGCTGCTGCTTTTACTCCTAGTATGCCAGGCAACGGGGCTGGTTTTGGGGTTTGTAAGGGAGACGGTACCGCTGTTACTAGGCACAATAGCTAAATCCAAGGCTTCCAAATCTTTCCTTAAACGCTGCAATGGTGTTGTTCCCAAGTCAACCAAACCTATGCCTGCCCCCGTTCCCAAGGATGTCAAAGGTGTAGGAGGTGACCCCAATGTATCTCCCCCCTCTAAGTCAACCAAACCTATGCCCGCCCCCCTTCCTGGAGAGGGTGCTCTCTGTACATCAGGCACATTGGGAATTGGATGCAACTGAGGCTGGGGAATAACCTGAGGTTGTGGTGGGGGTGGAGATGGGTAAATAGGTTGAACCCAATCATCTTCTGGATATTCATAGGGCCTGGGAAAGGGTGGAGGAGGGGTGGGAGCGGAAGGAATGAGGGGAGTGGAAGGGCAAGACTGCAAGGGAAATAGTCCAGAAGAATTCCCTGCGGGCATTAGCCCACAGTTTATAGCTAACAGAGGTCTGCACCATAATTCCATGAATGGCTGAGCATAGCGGTGTTCTTCATATTTTCCCGTTTTTGAGCAATATATCAATAATTCCAAAATTAAAGATTGATAACACTTCCTGTAGATGGCCACCAGGTGGCGCCATCGCCAAGCGGATAACTTGGCCACACTTCTATACAAAGACACTTCAAAACTTTCTTTTTGAGAGCATTTTTCTCCCCTGTGAGAATTTCCCAATTCTTCAACACACACTCCAAAGGCATGCAGGAAATCCTTTCAGATTTGGTGTACTTGCTATTTCTGCTCCCCATGGCCCCTCCCTAGTCTGCCTGTGCTTGGGCCGTTTATTTTTGACTCAGCCGCCCCTCCCTTGGGCTTTTGGCTTGAGTCGCCCCTTTTCTCTCGGGCAGCCCTTCTTCGGCTGTGAGGTTTCCTTTCCCCCTGCTCGAGCTAAAAGTCCCCCTTGTGCCCCCCTTTGGGCTGGGGTACTCACCAAAGACGTCCCTGGATTTCACTCTCCACCCAGACTCCCATTCACTCCTGCCTCGATTCCCAGATGTAGCGTGTAGTAACGACTGGCACGTCCCGGGGCCACGAGAATCCTCCGCAGACAAAGGCTGTGGTGTGCGCTGGCCCTCACTGTCCCGTGGCGGGTCAGATCGTCCACCCAGGTCACATCCGACACTCACGGCACCAAATTGATGTGAATTCAGTTCGTCCTTGGGTCCGCCTTTTCGCCAATCAAACAGACTCAGTGGGAATCAATTAGAGGCGTTTTATTGCATCGCGATAGCAAGGTAGACAATGGAGCTCACGCATGACATTGAATACCCAGAGCACAGTTAGAAATACACTTTTATACATCCCACAAAATGAACGCTGAGAAGTTCCCGGCCCCCAATACACATCCCAAACCGATGACCTAATCCTTTCTAATACGCATGCGTAACTTAACACTACTGTGCATCAGGTGATCTTCTCTCTCCTGGGAACCAAGCGCCTGTTTCATTAGCATTTCAATTGCTACTATCATTGTTACTTTGCTTAGCTAGAGAGAGAGGTAATGATGACTATTGTTAAAGACAATGTTGCAGAGAATGTCCCTGGGCTGAGCAGCTGAGGTTACTCTAAGTTAGAGCTTTTTAGCTTTCTAAGCAAAAAGGAATTTCTTTGGTTTACTAAGCAAAATGGAGTTGCTTTGGTTTACTAAAACACATCACTTTCACACTCCCATATATTCTTTTTTATCTGGAAATCTTCACAAATGTAAAATTGCATGTATCAATTGGCTGGTCGCGCAGCAGGTGAAACCGCCCTGAGCCATTTTGGAAGCCATTTTATACAAATCAAAATAAATAATAACAACTCGGTTGGCGGATATCACTATGTAGACCACAGTTTCTCAAGCGCCGGTCCCCGGACCGCTGCCGGTCCCCAGGGGGTTGAGTGCCGGTCCGTGCAAGTCCTTTCACACCCCCTCCTTTTCAAGCATGCCAGTCCTTTAACACCCTGGAGATGAGCTCCCTGGAGCTCATCTTTAACCAGGCAGCCTTCGCTGCAGGGCTCTGTCTTCCTCCGGAGTCCCAGACAGCCTTTTCTCACTCCCAGCTAATCTCCAGTCTCTTTGATGAGAGGAGATAGCGAGAGCGAGTGACATCACTGGTATGCAGCCGCCTGTGAAACACACACGAGGCAGGTAGCAGGGCGAGTGAGAGGGAGGGCTTGGCTTGGCTGGAGTGCTGCATGCCTAAACTCTGTTCTGAACTACTACAGAGGAGGAACAGAGGAAGGCAGGCAGGCAAAAGATAAGAAAACAAACAAAAGTAAGCAACAGTGCTGATCAAATGAAAAAAGAAGGGAAAGATAAGAAGAATGAAAGGGGTGGGGGTGAGGGGCGGGCTGATCATGTACTGACGCAACAAAAGGGGATGGAGATCAAATAAAATGGGATTTTTAAAAGCAAGCATACAGGAGAGAACAAGTACAATCTGTGTGAACTGAGAAATAAAATGTGGGGGGGGGGATGAGGGAGATGAAGAAAGGGGTGGCTAGGGTGAGCTACTGACTTACCAAAAAGGGGATGAAGCTAACATAAACTGGGATTTTTAAAAGCAAACATGCAGGCAGAAGAGAGAACAAGTGCAATGTGTGCGAACTGAGAAACCCAGTGGAAAAAAGAGATCACGAGAAAGGGGATGGAGTGGGGGCTGGGTGTAGCAAGGCATGGAATGGTGAATAGAGGAGAGAGAAGGAGGGAAAGAAGGATGAAGAAGAGACCCACTAAAAGTCTTCCCACTCATGTGTGAGTACATAGTGCTCCCTCCCTCCCTTAAACCTCTGCCTAAAAATCATAACAGTTGTAAAAACCTGGAGAGATATGAATGTGTGGTATGAAGGGTTAAATCTCCCACCCCGTTCCCTGTGGTTTACTTTCCTAATGTGGATGCCATATTGCTGTGTAAAGTTCATTACCATAACATTACCTTTTCAAGGTAATGAGTGTTTTAGTTCTGAGTGTTCTGCTTGAAGGTTTTTTGGATGATGTTTGTTTACAGACTTCCAGTATGATATGAGATGTCATGTTTTAAGCTTCCTATCAATTAAGTTGATAAGCTGGTTTTATGGTAGCAAACATGCATTGTCCCATTTGCTAAGGAGAGCAAGGGCAGTGATTACCAAATGAAGAGAGGAGGAAATCTGGAGGGGGAGTATTGTGTGTGTAAGAGAGAGTACTCTTTTAAAAGCAATATTAAATTACTATTTTTATGCATTTAAGAAGCAAGATATTATGTATACAGGAACTTGACACAAGTTCCTGCCTGCATGTTTATATGCAAAATAGATAGATGAGGAGTAAGAAAAGACAGAATTGGAAGAATGGAGTGTAAGGTTGCAGCCTAGTTTTAAAAGATGGTAATGTTAAATCTGGACTGGACAAATCTCAGGTGCCAGGGAGCCATGATGTCTCATCCTTTCCTCCCTCCCCCTTCTGAGCCAGAACTTCAAAAGTTAAATATTGATTAAATTCATTTTCATTAATTTCACTTTGATTTAATTGATTGATTAAGTGTTATTTTAATAATCGGCACCCTAAAAATTGACCTCGGCCCCCATGAGCCAAGTTACAGACATTTGAGTGGTGAACACCTGTGAACGCCTGTACTAATAGATAAACTTGAAACCCCTTTGCTAACTGCTGGTCTGGGACTAGAAACTGCACACACAAAAATATAGCGGTCCTTGAAACTGTGCATAACTAATTTAGCGGTCCTTGACTCCAAAAAGGTTGAGAAACGCTGATGTAGACCATTCTCTGCAAGTACAGTGCTGCCAACACGCTGCAGAAGATGCTCGTGCTGTCTGACTGCAGAAATGTTCTGAGCTGCCTTCTAGACATTTTATCAGGGCCTTTGCACTGCACTAGTAATAATGATATTCACCATCTACCATCTGCTGTGAGCTGTTGTAGCTTTTAGCCTCAGTACTACTTGGAGGGTAGGCTGCATTGTTTGTTCAAATTGTTTGGTCAAATCCTAAAGAAAGGGTTTAGATTGCTGTGTCTTACCAACCTGTTTCCGTTCTTTCGCCACTGTTGCTCCCATATCCTGCATCCGATAGAGCAGGACGGCTTGGGATTCTTCCAACGTTTCCCGCATGCTAAGCTCCTTGGACAGGTGCTCCTTTAGCTGCGAGCAGTAAAAATATCAAGTCGACAAATGGATGCTGATGAAGAAATACTTTATTTGGGCCTGGTTTGGGCCTAGTCACAATCTTGAACCTGATGGATGATGTGGCCTCCGCTCATTCAAACAAACTCCTGGAGATTTCTCCAACAATGCTTTATCAAGTATCCAAAGCAGCAGGGACATAGCTAGCCCGCCGGCGGCCCGTGTGCAGCCGCAGCGGGCGCCCCCGCTAACCCCACCCCCCACTTCTGATGTCAGATGCTGGGGGTGTGGTCTGGCAGTGAGTAGTAGCTCAGCTGAAGTTAAGTGCTTAAGCCCCAAGATTTGCAAAAGGACGAATGTTTTAGCCAGTTAACATAACTGTTTCTCCTGCAAAGTGTCAGCAGATGCAGTGAACTGCCCTGCAATTGCTCCACATACATCAATAGTTGTCAGTAAAATCAAACTGACCTCATCATCCCGGGATAAAAAGAGCGGTCTCTTTTGTTCTTCTTCTTCCCCCCTTGTGTGTACACACACACTGCTTCCCCAGTATGCATATTGCAAACCAGTATATGCCACGTTAATTGTGATGCAAAGGGAAGCTTTCCACTAAAACCTGCCTAGGCTGTGCTACATTTTAATGAATGCGAGCAAGGCTTTTTGATCTTTTCTGAGTCAGTTCAGTTGTTGAGGAAGGGAGCCTTGAGGCTCCATTCGGGAGTTGCCGTTACAGTTCAACTTTAACTGCTAAAGGGGCTGGCATCAGAAAGGCATTCACAGGGCTTGAGGGGGGCGGGGGGGGGGGAGAAAGAAAAGGAAAGGGAAAAGGAGAGCTTGTTCCTTCCCATCCAGCCGAGAAGCGCAGTGCTGAGAGGGAACGTACATGTTGACATTACTTGGTCCGAGTAACCATCCTTTCCTGCTGACTGGCAGGCGCTGCTCCTCTGTTTTCCACCACCACCACCACCCCTCCACACGCGAAGCTGGAGCCCTCTGGCTGGTGCTTGTCCAGCTTCAAGGAAAAGGCACGGAAGCAACGAACATGTCATCAGCTGAGCGTCTTTAAAACTTTTGAGCCCAGTTTGTGCGAGCAGCAGGCAGCGGTCGCCTCGCTGCGGCTCTCTGAGCATGGAAAAGACTCACGACAGCAGAAAACCTCCCTTCAGGAGCCTCGTTCCCGCCCAGCCTGGCGATTCCCGCTCAAGGGCGGGCGGGGAGAGACTTGAGGCTGTGGGCTTTCTGGTGGCTCCGCCGCCTCAAGAGCGCCCATGCGGCGGCTCCTGGGCTCTCTCAGCGCTCTGCCTCTCGCCTCGGGAGGCCAGGCCAGGGAACAATAGTCAGAGAACACCCGATGGCGAGATAGCCATTAGCGCTGCTTTTGCCATGCAGCCCAGGAGCGGCTCTTTCCTGCAGGGAAGAGCCACTCCTGGGCTGCGCTGCTTTGGCGCCTGTCTTTTAGCTAGTTAGGCTGGCGCTGAGGGGTGGTCAGTGGTAATCATCCGAGATGGGATGGGTGAGGGAGGGAGGGAGGGAGGGGGTGGGGGCGGCAGCCCTGTAGCGAAGGTGGAGAGTGGGGGATGCCCAAGACAAGTACTGCCTGCCTGCCTTTGAAATGCGGGGGGGGGGAGGGGGAGGAGAGGCAGCGGCTCCTTGGAGGCAGCGGCCCGTGCGCTTTGAACACTTCTGCACTATGGTAGCTCCGCCAGTGCAAAGCAGGATATGCTTCAGGGCCTTACTGAAAAAACTAAGCACGGCTAAATGTTAGAAATGAGGCTTAGTTACACACCAAAGATAAACCACAGAGACAAAAAGAAAGAAAAGGCTAGAATGACTAACAGCCTGAATTTCCAGGGGAAAGCTGGCTTTTAGGAGGGCACATCTCCTTGGTCTGGCCTCAGTCTTGCTGACTGTTTTGGGGTTACCATTTTATTTGTATTCTACTGCATTTTAATTGGCCCTGACAGTTATTGTCAGCTGCCTTGTATTGTGAAAGTATATGGGTAATGCCCCTGTGCACAGGGGCAGAGCCACCATTGGGCTAACGGGTTCAAAGAACCCGGGCTGCGTCTAAACATGAGCCAGGAGCATAACAAGGATGGGGCAGGCAGGGACCCTGCGCACCTGGGTACGACGCCTATGTGGAGACACATAGAGCAGTGTTTCTCAACCTTTTTGGAGTCAAGGACCGCTAAATTAGTTATGCACAGTTTCAAGGACCGCTATATTTTTGTGTGTGCAGTTTCTAGTCCCAGACCAGCAGTTAGCAAAGGGGTTTCAAGTTTATCTGTTAGTACAGGCGTTCACAGGTGTTCACCACTCAAATGTCTGTAACTTGGCTCATGGGGGCCGAGGTCAATTTTTAGGGTGCCGATTATTAAAATAACACTTAATCAATCAATTAAATCAAAGTGAAATTAATGAAAATGAATTTAATCAATATTTAACTTTTGAAGTTCTGGCTCAGAAGGGGGAGGGAGGAAAGGATGAGACATCATGGCTCCCTGGCACCTGAGATTTGTCCAGTCCAGATTTAACATTACCATCTTTTAAAACTAGGCTGCAACCTTACACTCCATTCTTCCAATTCTGTCTTTTCTTACTCCTCATCTATCTATTTTGCATATAAACATGCAGGCAGGAACTTGTGTCAAGTTCCTGTATACATAATATCTTGCTTCTTAAATGCATAAAAATAGTAATTTAATATTGCTTTTAAAAGAGTACTCTCTCTTACACACACAATACTCCCCCTCCAGATTTCCTCCTCTCTTCATTTGGTAATCACTGCCCTTGCTCTCCTTAGCAAATGGGACAATGCATGTTTGCTACCATAAAACCAGCTTATCAACTTAATTGATAGGAAGCTTAAAACATGACATCTCATATCATACTGGAAGTCTGTAAACAAACATCATCCAAAAAACCTTCAAGCAGAACACTCAGAACTAAAACACTCATTACCTTGAAAAGGTAATGTTATGGTAATGAACTTTACACAGCAATATGGCATCCACATTAGGAAAGTAAACCACAGGGAACGGGGTGGGAGATTTAACCCTTCATACCACACATTCATATCTCTCCAGGTTTTTACAACTGTTATGATTTTTAGGCAGAGGTTTAAGGGAGGGAGGGAGCACTATGTACTCACACATGAGTGGGAAGACTTTTAGTGGGTCTCTTCTTCATCCTTCTTTCCCTCCTTCTCTCTCCTCTATTCACCATTCCATGCCTTGCTACACCCAGCCCCCACTCCATCCCCTTTCTCGTGATCTCTTTTTTCCACTGGGTTTCTCAGTTCGCACACATTGCACTTGTTCTCTCTTCTGCCTGCATGTTTGCTTTTAAAAATCCCAGTTTATGTTAGCTTCATCCCCTTTTTGGTAAGTCAGTAGCTCACCCTAGCCACCCCTTTCTTCATCTCCCTCATCCCCCCCCCACATTTTATTTCTCAGTTCACACAGATTGTACTTGTTCTCTCCTGTATGCTTGCTTTTAAAAATCCCATTTTATTTGATCTCCATCCCCTTTTGTTGCGTCAGTACATGATCAGCCCGCCCCTCACCCCCACCCCTTTCATTCTTCTTATCTTTCCCTTCTTTTTTCATTTGATCAGCACTGTTGCTTACTTTTGTTTGTTTTCTTATCTTTTGCCTGCCTGCCTTCCTCTGTTCCTCCTCTGTAGTAGTTCAGAACAGAGTTTAGGCATGCAGCACTCCAGCCAAGCCAAGCCCTCCCTCTCACTCGCCCTGCTACCTGCCTCGTGTGTGTTTCACAGGCGGCTGCATACCAGTGATGTCACTCGCTCTCGCTATCTCCTCTCATCAAAGAGACTGGAGATTAGCTGGGAGTGAGAAAAGGCTGTCTGGGACTCCGGAGGAAGACAGAGCCCTGCAGCGAAGGCTGCCTGGTTAAAGATGAGCTCCAGGGAGCTCATCTCCAGGGTGTTAAAGGACTGGCATGCTTGAAAAGGAGGGGGTGTGAAAGGACTTGCACGGACCGGCACTCAACCCCCTGGGGACCGGCAGCGGTCCGGGGACCGGCGCTTGAGAAACTGTGGTCTACATAGTGATATCCGCCAACCGAGTTGTTATTATTTATTTTGATTTGTATAAAATGGCTTCCAAAATGGCTCAGGGCGGTTTCACCTGCTGCGCGACCAGCCAATTGATACATGCAATTTTACATTTGTGAAGATTTCCAGATAAAAAAGAATATATGGGAGTGTGAAAGTGATGTGTTTTAGTAAACCAAAGCAACTCCATTTTGCTTAGTAAACCAAAGAAATTCCTTTTTGCTTAGAAAGCTAAAAAGCTCTAACTTAGAGTAACCTCAGCTGCTCAGCCCAGGGACATTCTCTGCAACATTGTCTTTAACAATAGTCATCATTACCTCTCTCTCTAGCTAAGCAAAGTAACAATGATAGTAGCAATTGAAATGCTAATGAAACAGGCGCTTGGTTCCCAGGAGAGAGAAGATCACCTGATGCACAGTAGTGTTAAGTTACGCATGCGTATTAGAAAGGATTAGGTCATCGGTTTGGGATGTGTATTGGGGGCCGGGAACTTCTCAGCGTTCATTTTGTGGGATGTATAAAAGTGTATTTCTAACTGTGCTCTGGGTATTCAATGTCATGCGTGAGCTCCATTGTCTACCTTGCTATCGCGATGCAATAAAACGCCTCTAATTGATTCCCACTGAGTCTGTTTGATTGGCGAAAAGGCGGACCCAAGGACGAACTGAATTCACATCAATTTGGTGCCGTGAGTGTCGGATGTGACCTGGGTGGACGATCTGACCCGCCACGGGACAGTGAGGGCCAGCGCACACCACAGCCTTTGTCTGCGGAGGATTCTCGTGGCCCCGGGACGTGCCAGTCGTTACTACACGCTACATCTGGGAATCGAGGCAGGAGTGAATGGGAGTCTGGGTGGAGAGTGAAATCCAGGGACGTCTTTGGTGAGTACCCCAGCCCAAAGGGGGGCACAAGGGGGACTTTTAGCTCGAGCAGGGGGAAAGGAAACCTCACAGCCGAAGAAGGGCTGCCCGAGAGAAAAGGGGCGACTCAAGCCAAAAGCCCAAGGGAGGGGCGGCTGAGTCAAAAATAAACGGCCCAAGCACAGGCAGACTAGGGAGGGGCCATGGGGAGCAGAAATAGCAAGTACACCAAATCTGAAAGGATTTCCTGCATGCCTTTGGAGTGTGTGTTGAAGAATTGGGAAATTCTCACAGGGGAGAAAAATGCTCTCAAAAAGAAAGTTTTGAAGTGTCTTTGTATAGAAGTGTGGCCAAGTTATCCGCTTGGCGATGGCGCCACCTGGTGGCCATCTACAGGAAGTGTTATCAATCTTTAATTTTGGAATTATTGATATATTGCTCAAAAACGGGAAAATATGAAGAACACCGCTATGCTCAGCCATTCATGGAATTATGGTGCAGACCTCTGTTAGCTATAAACTGTGGGCTAATGCCCGCAGGGAATTCTTCTGGACTATTTCCCTTGCAGTCTTGCCCTTCCACTCCCCTCATTCCTTCCGCTCCCACCCCTCCTCCACCCTTTCCCAGGCCCTATGAATATCCAGAAGATGATTGGGTTCAACCTATTTACCCATCTCCACCCCCACCACAACCTCAGGTTATTCCCCAGCCTCAGTTGCATCCAATTCCCAATGTGCCTGATGTACAGAGAGCACCCTCTCCAGGAAGGGGGGCGGGCATAGGTTTGGTTGACTTAGAGGGGGGAGATACATTGGGGTCACCTCCTACACCTTTGACATCCTTGGGAACGGGGGCAGGCATAGGTTTGGTTGACTTGGGAACAACACCATTGCAGCGTTTAAGGAAAGATTTGGAAGCCTTGGATTTAGCTATTGTGCCTAGTAACAGCGGTACCGTCTCCCTTACAAACCCCAAAACCAGCCCCGTTGCCTGGCATACTAGGAGTAAAAGCAGCAGCAGGGTCCCAATTTTGGCTCCATTGAGGGAGACTTTAACTGCCACAGGGGAACGAACATTAGTCCATGTTCCCTTTTCATCTGCAGATTTAATGAACTGGAAGTTGCAAACCAAATCACTTAGAGAAGACCTGGTAGCCTGCTCTAGTCTCTTTGAGTCTGTGTTTGCTACTCACAAACCTATATGGGCCGATGTCCAGCAAATGGCCGGTTCCTTGCTTACAGCGGAGGAACGACGCCTCCTTTTGCAAAAAGCTACCCAGTTGGCCGCCAACATGGGCGCCCGTCAGACACCAGTAGCCACAGCAGCAGATCTATATCCTTTGCAGGATCTTAACTGGGATCCAAATACTGATGCTGGGAGTGCCGCTTTGGACACTTTTCGCCAGCTCTTTCTAGAGGCTCTCAACACTTGTGTGCCTAGAAATACAAACCTTTCAGGGTCCAAATGAATCGCCAGGAGACTTTCTGGAAAGGCTTGAAAAATGCCTTTGCCAGTTCACGTCCCTGGACGTTAAATCTCCAGAAGCAGAACATATTTTGAGAGCAGCATTTTTAGCTCAGAGTGCCCAGGACATTAGAAAAAGGCTGAATAAGTTAGATGCACCTTTAACCATGGCCCTCGACTCTTTAGTGGAAGCAGCCTACCGCGTCTATACACAGAGAGCGAACCCAGACCCAGAGTCAGAGAGGGAGAAGGAAAAAGAGAAGGAAGAGGAAAGGGAGAAGGAAAAGGAGAAGAAGGAGTCAGAGAAGGAGAAAGAGAGAGAGAGAGAGAAAACTGGAGGGAGTAAACCACATATCTTATATGCTGGTAGATGAAGCGGGGCCCAGCAGGGGCCGGGAAGAGCATCCCCTTGACAGGGATCTCCATATTGTTACCATTGCGGAAACCCAAACCATTGGGTCCGGAACTGTCCGACCCGGTTTCAAGGGCCGCAGTCAGTGCCATTTCCACAGCAAATGCAGCAAATGCCCTATTGGCAGACAGCCTCTGCTGTTCAGCCTCAGTATTTTCAGCCACAGTCCCAGCAGCAGCATTTTCAGCCACAGCCGCAGCAGCATTTTCAACAACCACAGCAATTCCAACAGTTCCAATCCCAACAGCACAGCCAGCAACAGCACTACCAGCCTAGTCCCCAGGGCACCTTTCAACAAAGGAGCTCCAGATAGGACAGGTCGGAGGAAACAGCTGTATTGGCTACTTGCCGAACACTTTCACTCACAGAACCCCTGGTGGCCTGCAAAGTGGGCTCTGGAGCGAATGCTCAGACTGTTTCAATGTTAGTAGATTCTGGTGCCACTCATTCAGTCTTAATCACTCCAAAAGGGGCTACCCCAAGCAGCCGTTCCACCTTTGTGGAAGGAGCCACGGGTGCTTCAGCAAAACATCACTTTTTGGAAGCCATACCCTTTGAGTGCGCATGGTCGCAAGGACAACATTCCTTCCTGCACATGCCTCAGTGCCCTGTGAATTTATTGGGCAGAGATTTATTGTGTGCCATGCGGGCAACCTTATCTTTCACCCCGGACCAAATCATTATGGAAATTCCTGATTCAGAAACCTGGGCAGTTCAAGCTAGAGTGATGGGTCTTTTTCCACCCATGCTTGCACCATTAATTGATTTACAAGTACCAGAGACAGTGTGGGCCAAGGAGGGAGTGCCAGGCAAAGCAAAGTATGCCCAACCAGTGACAATCCGATTGAAACCAAACACCCAGCCTGTTGCAATACCACAGTATCCCTTAAGGAAGGGAGGCGCAGAAGGATTAAAACCAATTGTTGATGCCTTTATAGCCAATGGAATCTTAGTTCCTAGCCAAAGTGCCTGGAATTCCCCAATCATTGCAATTCCAAAATCAGACGGTAGATGGCGCCTGGTACAAGACCTAAGGGCAGTAAATGCCTGTGTGGAACCCCTACACACAATTTTGCCAAATCCACACACTTTAATGACAGCTGTGCCACCACAAATGACTACTTTTACTGTTCTGGACTTGAAGGATGCTTTTTTTTTTTTTTTTGCATACCTTTAGCGCCAGAATAAAAACCAATATTTGCATTAGAAAGGCACGACCCGATAACGCATGTAAAAGTCAGGCTCCAATGGTCTAGGCTCCCTCAGGGCTTTAATTCGGCTCCTCACTTATTTAGCGGTGCGTTGAGGGAGGAATTGGGCAGGTGGACACCCCCTGAGGGCGAGGAGGGAAAAGATTTTGTGTTGCTGCAGTTTCTAGACGATTTGTTCCTAGCCACAGCCTCAAAGGAGCTCAATTTGATCCTTACCACTTCACTTTTGCTCCATCTAGCGGATGCAGGCTTCCATCCATCAAAAGCTAAAGCACAGGTGGCCTTGCCACAGGTTAAGTACATGGGACTCTTACTCAGCCAAGGACAGAAGTCTCTTTTGCCAGAGCGAAAAGAGGCCATTTGCAGAATAGCCCCACCCTCCAATCGCCGCCAGTTACGTTCCTTTATTGGAATGGCTAATTTTTGCCGCCAATGGGTTCATGGGTTTGCAGCTTTAGCCCAACCTCTGTATGATGCACTTTCTGGAGGAGAAAATGACAGCTTTACATGGTCAGCAGACTGCCCGTCTGCTTTCATGAAGATAAAGGCAGCTCTTGCGAGTGCTCCAGCACTTGGACTGCCAGACTACAACAAGGTTTTCTACTTATTTGCTTCTGAGAGTCAGGGAAGAGCATCTGGGATACTTACACAAACCCTGGGCAAGGATCATCGCCCAATTGCATATTTTTCTTCCAAACTTGATGGCGTGGCCCAAGGTTGGCCTCCTTGCTTGAGGGCCCTGGCCGCAGCAGCTGTCATTTGGGAAGAAGCTTTGAAATTCACCCTAGGTTCCCAGACTAAACTGTATGTTCCACACTCAGTTCTTACATTGTTGGAGAACAGAGCAAACCAATGGCTGACACCTGCACGCATGGCTAAGTACCAAGCTATTTTTATCAAGTCTCCAGAACTTTCCATTCATCACTGCACTGCATTAAATCCAGCTACCCTTTTACTGCAAAACATGTCAGAACCAGACCTTCCTTTGCATGATTGTCAGCAGTTTCTGGACTATCATTGCTCAGCCAGGCCAGACCTGACTGATATTCCACTATCAGATGCAGATCTCACATTTTATACAGATGGGAGCAGTTTTATGGACAATGGGGTCAGGAGGGCTGGCTACGCCGTGGTTACCATACATGCTACAGTGGAAGCTAACTCATTACCCCCTGGGACCTCAGCTCAGTTGGCAGAACTGATCGCCTTGACTAGAGCTTTGCAGTTAGCCCAGGACCAGAAGGTCAATATCTTCACTGATTCAAAATATTCCTTCTCGGTAGTACATGCGCACACCACCATCTGGCGGGAGAGAGGGTTAATTACCACTGATGGGTCACCAATAAAGCATGGTGGCCAGATTTTGGGACTTCTAGATGCTATACTTTTACCAAGCAAGGTTGCAGTTATGCATTGTCCAGGGCATCAGAGAAAGGACACTGAGATTGCCCAAGGCAATACCAGAGCAGATCACACAGCCAAAACAGCAGCTCTGCTGCCACCCCCACCCACAGTAACCATGTTACCACTTATTCCAGCTTTCCCCTTACTTCAGCCTCAAGATCACCCTTTCCCAATGACAGGAGAGGACGTGTCTACTTTAAATAACCTTTTGCAAAACCCTGAATGGACTCAAACTGAGAATGGAGCTGTCCATACTTCAGGCCAACAGTTCTTTTCATATGGCACCACCATGGCCTTAGTTAAGCAAGCCCATCTGACTACACACTTGGGAAGGGACAGACTATATGAGCTCTTGGTCACATATTTTTACCACCCTCAATTGAGAGCAATGGTAGCCACCACTGTCAATGCATGTGTGGTTTGTATTAAGAACAATCCAGCTCCACCAAGGAGAGCAAGACCACGCGGTCTGCTCAGGACAGGAACAGCCCCAGGTGACTCTTGGCAATTAGACTTCACTGACATGCCTAGAGCTGGAATGTATAAATATCTATTATTGTTTATTGACAATTTCACTGGGCGGTCAGAGGGATTTGCTTGTAAGACAAACAAGACAAAGGAAGTCACCAAGAGACTTCTACAAGACATTATACCGAGATTTTCACTTCCTAGGCATTTGGATTCGGACCAAGGGCCATATTTTACCTCTACAGTCATGCAGGAGGTGGCCACAGCCTTAGGAATTAGCTACCACCTACATATGGCCTGGCACCCCACGTCCTCCGGGAGAGTAGAGGCCTCAAATTGGATCTTGAAGACACACCTGAGGAAGATATGTCAAGAACTATCGCTAAAATGGCCAGACGCCTTGCCTCTGGCCCTTTTTCGCATGCGCATCACACCGAGGGGGCGTAGTGGGCTCTCACCATTTGAAGCTCTGTATGGGAGAGTGTGTTCTCTAAATCCTCTATCTGCTGATGTATCTGACTTACATGTCAGGGGAGAAGAATTGCTGAAACAACATGTAGTTGGCATTGCGGCTGCCTCGTCTTCTCTTTCTTCTCATTTACAGGCAACACAACGGCCGCCACTAGAGGGACCACAACACCCTTTCCAGCCAGGCGATCAGGTGTACCTTGAGAAATGGCAGAAGCCTAACCTCGAGCCACGGTGGACGGGCCCGTTTACAGTGCTCCTAGTGACCCAAACTGCAGTTCGTCTCTCTGGATCAAGGACTTGGACCCATCATACCCTAGTGAGATTCGCGCCTACCCCAGCAGAGGAACCAGAAGACAACAACAACTGGGCGGTGACCAAGCGCGGAGACCTGAGACTCACTTTATGCAAACAGCCACCCCCCAAACCCCCACCAGAGCCTCTTTCCCTTGAAGATACTCTGGCAGTGTGGGAAGCAATGGATGAAGGACACTTTTAATTTTCTCAAATATTTTTCCTGCAAAGAACAATATTTTTTCTCCTCTTCTTTTAATTTTTCCTGTACTAAGGGAGGATGTATCTCTTTTGGTGTTTGTCATGTTATTTCTTGTGTACATGGTCAATTCAACACCCACATGCTCCACTTTTACAGACTTTAGCTGACATTGCCAACTTAAATGACTGCTGGCTATGCAGTCACATGGCAAGCACAGAAGGGGATATTTTAAATGTAGTGGCCATTCCAGTCACACTTGGCTGGTGGATTACTTATCCACAAACCACAGAACAGCCCCATTATTTTTCAAATTACACTACATATTGGTCTTGGGGAAAACACAGCGAAACAATTCACTTCCAAGGGAAAAGTATTAGCTTTAATCGCTATGGTTACATTCAACGGGAAACTCTCAACAGGAATGCCCTTGGTATCCCGGATAGTAAGCTTTCAAGCCACGGCTTGCATCCTATCTGCACTGAAAATAGAAATGGTACAGCGAAGTTTTTGGGAGTGAATCCCTACCACAGCTGTACACACAGAGTGTCCTTTAACAGCACGGACAGAACATGGTTCTCTCAACACAGAGAGAACAAACTAGAATGTTTTCATATTCCTTTTGATTTAGCAATACCTACTTCTCTTAGAGAATTTCTTTTTCTTAACTTCACAAACTCAGAATGGATCACTGTTTCAAAAGCCCTGAACCTTTATCATTCTTCCATATATCTTACAAAAGGTTTTGGCCTTTGTCAACAGGCAAACCAGACTGATCATGTTTGTGAAGGCTCCAGTTTTAACACGCACACGCCTTGGTATGACATCTGGGTAACAATTGCATGTGCTTTTCCAGAGGGAGTATCAAAAACATGGAAGCAATTTTTTGGCAACACAGGTAAAGACATTGTGGATTTGTGTAGCCATGATGTCAATCTACCACGTTCAGGAAACAACTTAATTGTTGCCTTACCAGCAGGCCTTTATTGGGTCTGTGGGAACAGAGCCTATCGTGCATTACCCCCAGGATGGACAGGCAGATGTGCACCAGCCCATTTAGCACCTACCATTTATGTGAAACCTACACTTAATGCACCACAAGTTCTTAATCTTGGAAGCTTGTTACACAGAACACGAAGATATGCCAAAATCAATTATGTTCCAAACCCCTTAGCTACATGAAACACTAAGTTCCATCAATGGGCAAGGACTATACTACCTAGATTAGCAGTCAATCAACTAGAAAAAGCTATCATTAATATTTCCAGACAAATCGAACTCTCATTTAACCAGACACTGTTAGCCTTAACTGATATGGGCACAGAGATAAATTTATTAGGAGAAGTAGTTATGCAGAATCGTAGAACTTTAGATATTCTCACAGCTCAAGAAGGCGGAGCTTGCGCAGTCCTAGGTGAAGTCTGCTGTTTTTATGTCAATGAGACTGGATCCATTGCTGATCATGTTCAAAATCTTAAAGATCAAATATGGCATAATATGGGAAAGGAAAACCCTATGGATATATGGGCATGGCTCACTTCTTGGTTACCCAATTGGGGATTGTGGGTACAGAAGATAATCATAATCATAGTATGTATTTGTCTTTTATTGATAATCACATGTTGTTGCTTGCAATGCATTCCAACTTTAATCCAAATGTTTATGAGAGCTTTTAGACCCCACCACAGTTTGGGACCTAAATACACATCCGTACCCTTACAAGCATTGATGAGAGCATCCTGAAGCACCCTGAAGATCCAGGGTGATTCATTATTTCAAGGGGGGAATTGATGTGTTTTAGTAAACCAAAGCAACTCCATTTTGCTTAGTAAACCAAAGAAATTCCTTTTTGCTTAGAAAGCTAAAAAGCTCTAACTTAGAGTAACCTCAGCTGCTCAGCCCAGGGACATTCTCTGCAACATTGTCTTTAACAATAGTCGTCATTACCTCTCTCTCTCTAGCTAAGCAAAGTAACAATTATAGTAGCAATTGAAATGCTAATGAAACAGGCGCTTGGTTCCCAGGAGAGAGAAGATCACCTGATGCACAGTAGTGTTAAGTTACGCATGCGTATTAGAAAGGATTAGGTCATCGGTTTGGGATGTGTATTGGGGGCCGGGAACTTCACATTTTGTGGGATGTATAAAAGTGTATTTCTAACTGTGCTCTGGGTATTCAATGTGATGCGTGAGCTCCATTGTCTACCTTGCTATCGCGATGCAATAAAGCCTTTGATTGATTCCCTTGAGTCTGTTTGATTGGCTAAAAGCGGACCCACGACGAGCCCAATAGGAATGTGCGAGAATGCTGACACCACCGAGCCAGATGCCCTCTACATGCTGATTAAAGAACCAGGTCATGGCAGAGGTTTCAGGCTCTGTGTTAAAGAGTTTAAGATGGCAAACACGTCAACCCAGGCCAATAGACAATAACAGAATATCTACCTATTAATACCGATATCAGAATCCCCCCCTGAGGTCAAGAAATCAAGTGATCACTAGAGAGCGAACCTTTATTAAGCCTCATGAACATGCATCTCAAGATATTGCAAAGCAATGAATTGAGCTACATTACCGTTGGCCCTTTTGTTAGGCCAAAATTTAAGTTTAGGTTTACACATAGCAATCAGACCAGGTACACACTGAATACAGCATCCTAAGGTAATCAGTATAATAAGTACAGCAAAACAAATCAGCAGACATTTCCATAACTATTGCCCCACAAGGAAGAAGGTGTCATGGGAGGGTAGTCGGCTTAGCTACAACTCCAAGGTCCATCAGTAAGTCACCTGAATGGGAGAGAAGAGAAGGAAAAATATAATGATGCCAGCACCATTTGACTAAGGAAAGTATTAGGGATGGGAATCGCTGTAGAACTCCTAATGTACTAAGTGGAGGAGTTGTATGTGGAGCTGGTGTTAGCATTCAGGCTCTCAAAGCAAATAGTACTGTCTGCTTCCAAAGCAGGGGGTTCTTTGACAGAAAGAACCAGGGGCGTAACTATAATAGGGCAAGGGGAGACAGTTGTCTGGGAGCCCACTGCCATGGAGGCCCCCCCAGAGGCTAGTCACATGACTGACTCCCCCACCCACACACCCACCCGGGCTTCCTTCAGTTGTATTCATCCTCCGAAACTGATGTGAGTGTTAAGACCTGGAGCTACCAGAACAGCATGTCTTTCTCTAGTACCATTAAAAGACTTGCATCATCCACAATTTACAAACCCTTTAAAAATAATTTAGAATGATGTTCTATTGTGACACATAGGATAGATATTATATATATTCTACTTCAGTGAGGGAGGGCCCATTTTAAAATCTTGTCTCTGGGCCCACTCCAACCTGGCTATGCCCCTGGAAAGAACCCTGTTGGACCTATGTCATTGCTGGTATTTTTTCTAGAATAATACTGTGGTAGTAATCATTTGAGGCCACAGCATATAAAAGATGCAGCTAGAAAGCAAGTCATAGCCGTAGCTTGTATTAAGTGCCATGGAAGTTAGGTGGGCCGCTCAAAACTGGCTCTGAAAAAAATCCCACATTAGTGGATTCATTTTCTAGATAAGCATCCACATTCAGAAATTTCGCCCGAATTCTGCATTAGGTCCACATTGAATTTCTGGGTCCTGGCAGCAGGAGGAGAGGGTGGCTGGGAGGGTGACATTCATAATAGGACTACTAGATTTAGATTTGAGGTCCTTGGATGTTGCCTTGAGCCTGTAGCACCTGAAAAAGCAAGGGACTATAGGAATTTCTCTCCCAAAAGTTCCATCTTCCCAGGATGCACTGCACATGTGCATGTGGCCTGAAAAGGATTGACTTAATGCAAGGACTTGCATAAGGTTTCCTGACTAATCAAGACATGATCCCTTGGGAAGTCCAGGTCACACACATTACAGCAATATGTTTGGGACCTTTAACATCTGAGACCAGCTATGGTACAGGGGATGGTTTTGGGTGGGGGAAAGGACTTCTACCTGCACTGTGACTCCAGGGATGTGGTTTTACCCTCCCCAATTCCTTGGAAATAGAGATTACCTTGGTTTTTTAAGATACCTTCGATTTCTTCAGGCAGCCCTTTGCTTTCTTTGATTTGGCGGAGACGACGCCAGATTTTCCTCTGGATTTCCTCCTCCTGGGGAGATGGGGAAAATGCCCAACCCACCAGAATCAGAGGCCCTTTTTGATTACATGCCACCCCCCACCCCCACTGCCATGCAGCTTAACCAGTGGCTCACCTCATACCCCATCAGTGCATCGGCCTTGCCCAGGAGGGAGTACAGCAGGATCAGTCCAGCCTCCTTAACCCTGTGGAGGGGATGATTAATGGCCCAAATCGTGGTCCTCAGGAAGGATCTTTCCTGATCTTTATTAAAGATCTCCCTGAAAACCTAAAATCAAGAATCAGCCTCAATTAATTCCCCTGAAGCCCAAAGATGTGCAACTTGATTCACATGCATTCAGCTCATAAGCACTGCTTCTCCTATTTTCCCTCTTCATTCCTTCCTTCTTTGATCTCCTCCACAGTCAGAACTGAGATGGCAAGGTGCTTGGGGAAGGACCTGCTCTTCTGCTCAGGCTACTCAGTAAAGGACCATGTGCATTGATAGATGTAGATATTCCAAACCAAAGCAATCATCATTATCTTATCAAGGTGTCATGCCACTACAGCAGGTTGAAAGTTGCATTTCCATGAACTAACATGCACTGCAGTTATTTAGCCCACTGTGTCTCTGGAGAGGTCTGTGTCAAGATGTCCTAATGCTGATTCTGGCGCTTCTTGAGTGCAGAAAGTGATAAGGACGCCTCTGTCCATTCTCACACTCCCAAAAAGGGGGACAATGGGCCATTCTGGCACCCAAGGGAGCCACCCAGAGGGATCTTCTTACCTCCCCAACTCTGGCGGTGTTCAGATAGGCCAGTATTCTTTCCTCCTCCTGCCATCTCCGGCTCCACAGCTCCCCAGCTTCTCTGCTGCTCTGGCCTGAGAAGGAAACATCGGGGCTAAATAGTTATACATCCTGATGACATAGGGGGTTTCTGACAGAATGGCTGGGAGTCTTTCCGGATTCCCCCCCAAGAGGAATTGCCTGAACCCCGCCATGGCTCACTGCAGCAGTGGTCCGAAGCCAGACTTGAGAAATAAGAGGTTCGAGTCTGGTTTACGAGAGGGCCTGTATACTCATTGTCTCCAAGTTTGCTCATAGGATGGGGTCTAGTGGAGAAGGGGAGATGAGGAAATCCAGCTGAATCAGCTGCTGGTCACTCACTAGCAGAGTTATCTTTGTGGAGGACACACCCTTATTGAAGCACCTATCGAGGGACTCGGCTGAAATCAGTGGATATAAATGGACCAAGACAAAAGACCAGGGGCTATAATCTTATTTACTGGTATTTGAAACTAAGGCATTTGTTATAGAACACATAATAATCTAGAAAGCAGTGTTGGTCTCACCAGCTTCCTTACCTTTGTGGTGGAGAAGTACTTCTAGGAGCCGGTAGATTCCCTCCCTGGCGTTTCGGCTGACATCCTTCCTGCAATCCATTATGCAGATTCCAAGTTTGGCCACATGGTGGCCCAAACTGGGGAGTTCTGCAGAGTTCTAGCAGGAAGGAAAATGAGAGGGATCTCTGTCATCCACATTGCTTTGTCAGCCCTTCCCCTTCTTTCATGGGCAATGGATATTCCTGGGTTGGGTAGACCAGTCATCTCTTCCCTTCCTAACGTGAATAGACAAGCAGGCCCCTCCAAGAGGGTGCATTTTCCTCTCTGTCTTGGCAAGGGGTTGGTGACAGGATGAACTGGATACCTACAGCAGGGGCGTAACTACCATTAGGCAAGGGGAGGCGGTTGCCTGGGGGCCCAACCAGGGATACCTCACAGGACTCCCCACTGCCCCCTGCCCAGCCCCAAGGCCCCTCAGCCAGTTGCCCTGCTTGCCTCTCTCCTGCTTGTCCTCCTGGGGGGCCATCCAAGCAGCAGGCCAGCTGCCAAGAGCTCCTTTTCTCCCGGGCGCCTCTCAGCTGATGGGCGGGTGGGCGGGGCTTCCAGGGAGGCCTCCGTGTAGGCCTCAGTGAAGCCTGAACTGGAGTTGGCTTAAAGGGAGGCCCCAAGCAAGGAAGGAAGGAGGCAGGCAGGCAGGCAGGCAGAGTGGCCCCCACAGCTCTCTGCAGCAGACCCCTCTGCCCAGCCCAGCATTTGCCAGGTAGAAGGTGGACTCCTTTTTGTGGTCACCCCCCCCCCCCCGCCCAGATATAGGGATCTGCTTGCCAAAGGGCTTTGATGTGGACGGGGAGAGACTGAGACGTCTCTGAATATTTAATTTAGAACAGTTTAGAACAGTTTCATTCATTCATTTATAAATGCACTTATGCTCAAGTTGTTTTGCAACCCAGAAGGTCTGAGTGAGAACTGTGAAGCATGTGCGGTGCTTTTATTTTATTTTATTTTTCTTGTGTGTGAACTGCTCCCCAGTAACTCGCAGGGACTTCAGGGTCAATCTGGCCAACATGTGAATGCAGCACCTCCATTCCAGAGGAGAAGTGTGTAAAAGGGCTTTCAAAGCCTCCTGTGAAAAACCTCCTGCAATCAAACTTGACTGAATTGGTTCAGAATTCTGAGAAAACAGACATAGGCTCACCCTGCATGGTTGAAAGTCTCCTTTGCTAATTTGCAGCGAGGGTCCCATTTTAATAATTAGTGTTTCTAGTGTGTTCTGGGCATTAAAAGTAGCACAAATATATAGTACTCAATGTATATCACTATCTATTGTGAAGTGTGCGTGTGTGTCTTCAGTGAAATATATTTCTAGGCAGCATACATATTTTGAAATATCAGACTTAAATCCTTGGGGGCCTGGGGTGTGTGGAGGCCCTGGACTTTGAGGGGGGGGGGCTTTTTAAAATCTCATCTCTGGGCCCACTCCAACCTTGCTACGCCCTTGACCTACAGGTATGTTGCCAGAAGAGCAAACTCTGCCACACGTCAGGCTGAAAGAAGCCCATTTAGCTCTGAGATGAAAGGATAAGAGGCCTGTGAGTAACGTTGCTGCCAAGAGTAACTTTGCTACCACCACTCAGACCTCATTAGAAAGGATCTGAGACCAACTCTCACTTTCCCCCCATCTTGTTTGTGTGATAGCATAGTCCTTCTGCTGGTGTTGAGGGAGAGGAAATAAAACATATCTAAGTAACAGGTTTTATTTGGTTTTTTGCGTGGGGGGGGGAATCTAAGCGTGATGGTTACAACAAGGTTTCAGATGTACATTAGCATAGTGGTTTCAGAATGATGTTAAATTTTTATAACTTACAGCTTACAGAAATGTTCTGAGTTTCTTTCTTACTTTTCCTCCTCTCCACATAGGGGTTAGGTGCCTAACCTGATCGCTTTCTTCCTGATGTGCCTCCCCTCTCAGGATGTTCAGATCTACCCTCCGCCTCTCTGGATTTATCCTCTGCCTCTCCTTAAGCCTGACTTCTCTCTTCTCCAGAAAAGTCCCTCCTGTTCACTACTCCTCCCTTGACCCAAGCCTCCAGCTTAGCTTCTCCCTCTTCATTGTCTGACCAATTGTCATCCAACTGATTTTTAACTATCACCTCTCTCTTACTCTGCCTGCCCCCTCCTGGAGCTTTTCCACATGGGGCTTGGGGTGCATTCCTATGAGGGTGGGATTTAGACCAAATTCATTACTATGTCAGCAAGGTACTGTTCACCTAGCAAAGCGGAATTATACAGGTTTTATCTTTACAAATGGAGCTTAATTCAGAGTATCTGCATCCAAAAAGAGTTGCACTTCCTAAAATGTTTTCCTGGGATACTCTGTCTTTCTGCAGATACGATGCTGATGTGTGGAGAGACCCCACGGATAAAGTGGATCAAGATGAGATGGAGGGGTGGCTTTGCCGAGTCTTTGCTGACATGATAGCACTCTGGGCAGACTTGTTTCCTGTGCCCTGGAATCAACTTCCATTCATTCATTTCTATTTTTTCTTTAATTTTAAAAATTCTTCCTTCCTGAAAAGCTCAACTCATTTTTTAAAAATTAAAATTAATTTGTCATGGATCTTGGCCAAGCTGTGACATGTCTCTATTGCCAGCTACAAGGGTGTTTTTTGTTTTGTTTTCTAACGTAGGAATCAATGGAAAATTATAAAAAAATTCTTAAGTTGGGGAGGGCTGGCCATGGAGCTCTTAAACCAAGCTCTGTTGTAGCACATGATAGCAGGATTCTGTGTATTAAATTTGAAGCCCTTGAGACAATGGTTTGATTTTTAATAATTTTTTAGACAGGGAGGGTGCTTTCCCTGTTGCTCTTGCACAAGGCTGCCACCTGGTGGCTGATTGCAGTCTTGTGCAAGATCAACAGGGAAATTAAAAAAGAAAAAAGTGAAATGCCCTCCCTGTCAGGGAAAAAAAAAATTAAAAATCAGCCAAGTGACTGATTAGCTTTGAATTTAGTACACAGAGTCCCGCTATCCTGAGCTAGAACTGTGCCTGGTTTCAGAGCTCCATGAAATGCATCTCTGGTCTTCGGAGACCAGAGGAAGGTGCAGACAAGGCCAATCTCACTTCCCCACTTTGATTCTTGGCTTTCCCTCTGTTGCCCTCAAATAAAAGGGACAAATGTGAGCTCAAAAGGAAACAGCTCCAGAGACTGGGACAAGTCTTCAGGCCACTTCGATGCAAGGAGTCCAGCCTTCAGACTCACTCCACAAAGCAAGAAGAGAATAAGGATTTCCACTTGCTTCTCTTGCTATGGTTGCCTCCCAAAACAAGGACTCTCTTGGCCTTCAAAACCAAGTTATGCCAACCTGTGTGTGGTAATACTCACATCACAATCAGGCATCATGACACTAAAGCGGAGCAAGCTGGCGCATTGTTTGCTGGCTCGTGCTCTCTCCTGGGCATTCCTGGAGAGGATCCAGATGTTGATGTGCTGAAAGAGAAACAGCACCGCAGAATCTCATTACATGCAGCTAACATTTATTTATTTACAGTATTTAACATGGCCCTATACCACCCCAGATACAAGTCCCTATACAGCTCACAATCTTAAAAAAAACCCTGTTAAAATATTAACCCAATTAAAAGAGTTTAGAACACAGATTAAAAACTCTAAAACCTAAAACTTTAAAATGATAAACCAAAAGCCTGACTTTATTTAGCAACTGACCCTATCCACCCCCAGCACAGTACCTTCAGTGACTGTTGTTGGTGTCTCGCTTACATTTCTTTTTAGATTGTGAGCCCTTTGGGGACAGGGATCCATCTTATTTATTTATTATTTTTCTGTGTAAACCGCCCTGAGCCATTTTGGAAGGGCGGTATAGAAATTGAACAAACAAACAAACAGACAAACAAACAGGTATGTTTCGTATAAAAGGAATGCTTGGCTTCTCAGGGCTCTTTCCAGGAAACAGGGAGTCATAGTCCTGTTTTTAAGTTCCTTTTGTCTCTGTCACGCCGTATGAACTCTTGACTATCCCCGTGCCTCATCACACAACTGCCTCCCGCATGGACTTAGCCAGGAACTCCTGTGAAGCCTCTGGTCTGGAAGGAAGGAGTCGGATTTCCTCCCATTCTCACCTCTCCTCCTCTGCCCTCTGTTTTTCTGTGGGAATCTGTCAACTGCTCATACTGAGGTGTCGGAAGCCTGTGTGATGCACCTGTGAGGGACCTATCTAGCTTTCTCATGCCCCTTTGCCTGGATTTGAAACTATTCCTCCAGCCACTCCTGTACACGTATAGCAGAATTTCTTCACAGAGCTGGTGGCAGTTCTTCCCCTATGCCCTTATATTGGCTAAGAGTCAAGTTGAGAATCCTTCTGGGGGGAGTCATGGTCAAGGGCAGTACTGATTTGCCACAGGGAGCATTTAAGTATCTGCTCAGCCACCTGCTCCCTGAAGTGGTGCTTTCAAGGAGAAGCTTTACCTCTTGAGTCTGTGCATGTATAGTCTAGCCCTTTGTGTCCAGGGGAGGAAGTGAGTGGCTTCCCAGAGATCTCTAGGATGGAACAGGTGAGTCTGCTCAGTAGTTCCTCTCCTGCGTCTCTTTGATTTGGGGATACTGTTCCTGATCAAGCTTTTATTCAGAGATGTGTAGAGCATATGTGATGCTGTTCAACAGCATGTTGTATGAGATTGCGCATGATGTTCCTGCCTTTTCCGTTGGGCTGCCAATCAGAGAAGAGCCACAGTGGTGCATGGTGGGCATTCCCGCTGACTACATGTGGCCCAGGTGTCCATCTCTCCCTGCCGGGCTCTCCTTCCCACCTCACCACCTCTTCAATGTTCTTACCTCCAGGAGGGACAAGAGATGCTGTGTGGTTGGGGCCTCTGACAAAAACCCCCTCAGCATCAGCTCCAGATTGTCTGCTGCGAGTTTGTGCAGAGCCTGAAAGAAAAGAGAGAGCCAGTGTGTAATTGCGGCACTCCCCCCAGGCCCCGCCCTCCAGCATGTCAACAAAGAGGAACTCAGCACAGTCAAGGCGAGAGCCTTCCATCAAAGCCATTCCATGGATTCCGGATGACAAAATAGACCAGTGACCTTCACTGGTTATGCGGCAGAGGCTGCCGGCACTCGCCCATTCTGCTGCCACTTCCACATCTCCTTCTGCCTTCTGCCACAGGCCTGTGATTGGTCCAGTGCCCGCACCCCTAGCAGCATGTGACCCAGTGGCGAGCGAGGAGTGTGCACACTGAGGGGGTTCTCCAGGCACCTTCCTGTCTTTCCCGTCTCTCGCTGCTACTCAGAAGGCACAGCAGAAGGCATGGGGGAGCATGGGCCTTGTCAGCCGGGGGTGAGGACAGGAAAGTCGAGGCCACCAGTGGCCCACGGGCCATGCAATGAAGGAGGTGGAAAGAGACTGTGTCAGCACCCGTGAATCACCTCCTCTGCTTTGTTTGCCCACTGCACCCCTGAAGATAGAAGGTATCTCAGGGAATTAGCAATCATGGCTCCAGGAGGTGTGTTTGATGAATTCCATAAGAATGTACCTGTTTGTGGACATGTCCTGCTTGCACTGTTATGACCCCGCGAACAGCAAAGCGCAGGATCGCAGACTCTAGCTCTGGGTCAGTTGGAGGCTTGATTTTGCTGGCAGGGTAGAGGGAAAAGATAAGTTATGCAGGGTGGGGGAGAGGCTGTCATCCTCAGGTGCAGCCCAAGGTATTTGGGAGCCTGAGGTGAGGCGCAAATTGCTGCCACACCTTGCTCCCCCCCAAGTCCTACCTGGAGCTTTTACACACATGGCTTTTAGTTCGAATCTCCTCCAGAATAGAGAGCGTGAGTCCACATATCAGCTGGATTTACCCCAAAGTCGTTGCAGGCTATCGGGCCAGTTCAGACACGACTCTGTTCCCTCCCGAATTATGGCTTCGCATTCTGGCTTAGCCCAAATTACTGTATGTCCAGCATTAAAAAATATTTTATTTTCAGCAGCTTCCAGAGGAATCAAAACTCCGCTGGGGCCATCACAGAGCCAATACATCCCCGTTCTTTTTCCAGCCACTTGTACTGATAGTGTTGTGGGCCAAAGGGAAGACCCCTTCTTTTTTATAGGCAATTTCCGTTTCCTTTTCTGCCCGTGTCTCTCCCCTTTATTTGAACTGCTCTGGGGCTTTTGAGCAGGTCTGAAGGTTTTCTCCCCTCACTCGCCCCTTTCACTGCACCCCTTTTGCCAGTCTTCTTGGCTTATTGTGAAGAGAGATCCCCCTTCTCCCAGAAAAGATACCTGAGGCAGGAGACGGCAGCCATGGCATAAAGCAGGAGAATGGTAGGCCCAGACTGCACAGGGGACTTCTCCATCACCACCTGAGAAAGACCAAGGGCCAAAACAGAGCAGAGAAGCATCAATTCATGATGCTTCCTAGTAGGGGTTATTTCAGCCCACTCTTGAGCTTTCCTTCCAACCTCACCCAACCTTCCAACCTTCCTTCCAAAGCACTTGTCTATATCTTGATCGACCACTTAACTCCCTTGAGTGGGAATTATAAGTACACCGCAGTCTTGTGGCTGTTTTTAAGTGGACTTAGTGGTCCTGTTCCAAAAGGCTGCATTGTCCTACTCTCTAGCAAATCCGCAAGCCTTTCTTTTACAGAACCTTCTCAAGATAAGCTTGTGAGCTGCCCTGGGAGCAGTTTGGTGTTAAAAGGCGGAATCTATATTGATTACACAAATGTGTTGCTCTCCCAGTCCCACCCCTTATTTAACTTCCATCTTTTCACTCGATTTCTGGTCCTCTTTCTCACTCACCACGATTGCTTTTATCAGTTGTCCTTTGCTGTAGGGGAGATCCAGACTCTCCTGGCCGCTCTTATATGCAGCCTTGCAGCAAGCACAGAGGACCGCGAGGAAATGGACATCCTCATCCTGATTGCTGGCTCTCTGAAGTTGCAAGAGAGTCAAGCAGTTAGGTAAGAGAGGACATTCTGATAGAGTCCAGCACCCATCCCGCGGTGGCTCTGAATGGGAGAGGAATTGAGGACTTTCCCACCCTGCATAGCATTCTGCTAGTGCACAGAGAGATGGCAGAACTGAAAAGGGGATGGAATCAAAAGGGGTGGGATCCTGTAGGCTACTATGGAAACTGTTCTGGGCTCCGTGGCTGCTTCTGCTCCAGTCATTTCCCCCCAGAGGCACACATTTCCTCCATTCAGTGTTTTCAGGGGATCCAGATGACACGGAGGGCAGGGCAACCCAGCACTTTCCAGTAATCCCAATGATGCCCTCTTGTCTTTTTCCACACCCTCTTTGTGGTGCAATTTGGGAGTTAAAATGCAAGGGCAGAGCCAGAATATCCAGGCACGGCACTCTGGAGGCTTCCCAGGACTTCCGTCCCTTAAAGGAAATCCTTAAATAGGCTTCTGCCCCTTGTCTCAGTTGTTTCCTGTTCACTTGTGTGCCTCTGAATCAGCCCAAGTTGCAGAAGCCACTTGGAAAGAAAGGAGTGAGGACTGAGGAGGCAGAAATGAAATAAAGGAGCAGGTGCTGAATGGGGCTTAATTCTGAGTCTCATCATGTAGTAAGATCATGATGGTCGGGAGAGGCATTGCTGATTTTCACAGGGAAAATCACCGTGACAGTCCTATATGACATGTCATGTGGAACCACCGTTCGTGCCCACCTCCCCTCCCTTCCATCTGATGGCAGAAAAGCAATTGGAAAGGTAAAGGTCCAGAACATGGAAGCAACCTGTGGAGGAAGCACCTGGGATGTGGGGTTTTGTACCTCCTCTCTGTCCTCCATATGCCGGTGGATGATTTCCATGAGATCCTCATCCACTTTCCAGTCCTCCACCTCAGAGTGGTAGGAGCTGGAGGAGAAAAGGGAGCAGTACATGCTGCTGACCACTGAATCTGGGGGAAAGAACAGGAAGAATGTGCAGACATATTAATGCACCCATCTGTGTCCTTCTTCCAAAAAGGACCCAGGTTCTTCTCACTGAAACCCTCTTTGTTTAGGAAGAGTATAGCTACCTTGGAACCTGCTCTGCCTCCCAGCCTCACCTATTGGCCTCAATTTCTAAGATTCTCAACCCCTAAATCCCCCCAATTTCTGAGCATCTCCTCACCTCCAGACTGGTTCCAAACTGCTCTGGAGCTTTGGCTGTCCGTGTAGCCCATGTTTTCCCATCTGGAGACCCGCTCTTTTGGGCTGCCCACGGTTAGCTCCTCATCCAGTTTATGGTCCTCCAGCTGGGATTGGTCTGAGACGAGGGAGCAGTGCATACTGCTCACTGATGAATATGGGGGAAAGAACATGAAGAATGTGGAGACATATTAATGCACCCATCTGTGTCCTTCTTCCAAAAAGGACCCAGTTTCTTCTCACTGGAACCCTCTTTGTTTAGGAAGAGTATAGCGACCTGGGAACCTGCTTTGCCTCCCAGCCTCACCTATTGGCCTCAATTTCTAAGATTCTCCATTCCCAACCCCTAAATCCCCCCAAATCCTGAGCATCTCCTCACCTCCGGACTGGTTCCAATCTGCTCTGGAGCTTTGCCTCTCAGTTTCACTTTGGTCTTCCCAGACCGTCTGTGTTGAGCGGTCCACCATGACCTCCTCAACCAGTTCTAGGTTCTCCAGCTGGGACTGGTCTGAGGAGTCGAGGGAGCAGTGCATACCGCTCACTGATGAATATGGGGGAAAGAACATGAAGAATGTGCAGACATATTAATGCACCCATCTGTGTCCTTCCTCCAAAAAGGACCCAGTTTCTTCTCACTGGATCCCTCTTTGTTTAGGAAGAGTATAGCGACCTGGGAACCTGCTCTGCCTCCCAGCCTCACCTATTGGCCTCAGTTTCTAAGATTCTCAACCCCTAAATCCACCCTGCCCCCTCAATCCTGAGCATCTCCTTACCTCCAGACAGGTTTTCAAGTCCTCTGGAGCTTTGCCTGTCTTTGTGTGCATCCCTCCCATTCTTGAGAGCAACAGCCTCCCTCCTCCTGCAGAGATGATACCATTTTGCTCTGGGAGGGGCTGGTGGAGTGCTGATGCCAACCCCCCCCTGCTGCTCAGGTTCCTGTTGCTCTTTTGGTTTTCTGCAGCAGGCAATGAAGTGCCAGCTCTTGGGATGAGCAGCCATGGGAACTGTGGCACCCTCTTTTTTTCTCTTGCTGCTTCCTTCTGGTGGACCAGACTTGGGCCTCCGGTTACGCAGGAGGGTCCGCAGCCTTTGCAGCCTAGAAACGAGTGGAAAGAAGATGAGAGGTGGGGCTTGCAGGGTCCTCCTGCTCTTTGCCCCTAGACTGAGCTTGGGCCACCTGCTTGGAAATGTTGCTCTAATATGTCCAGCCAGTAGGTGGCACTAGCCTTTGCTTAAAAGGGTCAAATGAATGGTCCAGCACCTGGACTCATGAAGATACACACACAGGTGTATTGAAGCATCAGAGCATGCCCTGAGGACAACCTCTATTAAAAAGATGCTTGTCTTAGATAGAGAGGAGGAAGCCCCAAGGCTCTCCTGAAATCACAATAAGAATGATAGAATCAGAAAGTAGAAACCTCTATGAAATCCTACTTACATCTTGCTCCCTTTGTTTCTCTCACTAAAAGAAAGCCTAAGCACAAAAACAGATGCACGTATGCACGCTTTCTTTCTATCTCTTTTTGTCAATATATTATACTCTCTATATATACAACTATATATGTTGTATATACAACATATATACAACTATATATGTAATATAATAATAATATAATACAACTATATATGTTGTATATGTCAATATACAACACTATAACAGAGCAGAGAAAAGCATATGCTTCTGCTCCCAGATAGCACCTCTGCTCATGTGACCGATGAGTGAGCAAAGGGGAGTTGTAACAAGTGAGGTCATGTCCCAATGGACCATTGTTCCTCCTGAGTTCCATTGTGACATTTCTCTGAGTGGCTTTTAATCTATGTTGAGCCTCTGAAATTACTTCTGATTTTCTAGATATGTTTTCAGTGGCTCTTGGACAACCGGTTCCATAATCAGAGGGGCACCCAGGGAATTTTGGAGCATAGACCTAAAGGTTTTTGAAGGCTCCTCTCACACACACAAACACTATTTCACACACATTTTTAACGTGACCACACCACCTGGGACAGACTAAAAAGGATTTGGGGACCCCCAAGGGGACTGGATGCCCTGGACTTCAGCCCGGAAGTCCAGGGGTAAGAGCGCCTCTGTCCATAGCCATGATAACCAAAATACTTTAGACTTATGACTAGAGAAAAAGAATGAGAAGGAATCAGAAAACCCTCTTTCTTTATTTTTGGTGGCAGCTTTGGTCTCCTGCCCAGATTGTCCAATTATTAAAAGTCACTCCTCAGAGCTAACTGCAGGGCCGGTGTTACCATCAGGCCAACTATGGAGCTGCTTAGGGCGCAGAACTCAGAGGGGCACAGAATGCAGACCTTAGAGGGGTCGCAAATAGTCTGGCACCGGCCCTGGCTAACTGGCCTACCCACAATTCTAAGTTGGCATTTCAAAGTAGTGCTAATGGACTGACAAGGCCACAACACCTATTTGCATGGCATTGCTTTGTTTTGCCTTCCCTCTGGGTCATATGATTAGTGCTGCTTATAGCAGATTCAAGCTATATGCAGCATTGTGCAACCCTCTTTTGAATGTAACATGGTAATAGCTTTCCTTCTCCACCGAGAGTTGAGAATTAAGTTGAGCACAAAAAAGTTTACATAGCAAAATAATTGAGAAAATGGCTCCCTGTCTACAATCTAAAAATAAACACAACTGAAACACCATCAACAGCAATGTGAGAAATTTTACTTTCCAAGCCTTTACACCCCCAGATTCCTCCAAGAAGGGTTTTCTCTGCTACCACCGGCAGTTCCAGGCAGGCTGGATGCCTGAAATAAAAGTACTTGAGCCCCCAACTCACACAAGCAAGTTCAATTGTGCTGCTGCTGCTGCTACTACTTATATACCACTTTTCAACAAAAGTTCTCAAAGCGGTTTACACAGAATTTTAAAAAAAATTAAGATGTTTTCCTGTCCCCAAAGGGCTCATAATTTAAACAGGAAAATAAGGTAGACACCAGCATGCTAATATGGGTTGTGAGCAACCCCCTACATTCCAGAAACTTTCAGTAGCATGATCTAAAGTGGAGTGGCCCCTTCAGAATGCAGTTTGTTCAGTACTAAAGATGTTATTCACTTCACCCCTCAACTAATTTTTAATTAAGATATATGGCATAGAGTTTGTGTTGGAGGAAATGACTTACAATGAAATGAACCTATGTCTAGGTTCTGGCTACATGTTGGTCAGTGAGAGACCTATAGAAACATGGTGCTGAGCGAGCAAGCTAGAAGCATTCTGTGGAGAAGGAGGAAGTCACTCCCAGGAAGTTTCTGAGTACATTCAATCAACTGAGGGGCCATAGCGGCAGAGATCATCAGGAATTAGTAGGAGACCCTGACTGACTATCTCTACTCCCAATGCCCTAGTTGTCATTAGGGTTACTGGTGCAAAAGGTTGATGCCATGCGGAGCTGAATCTCCAACAGATTGCCAGTTATTGACAGGAGACTTATAGGTTTATAATTTTAAGGATCTAGTTTAGAACCTTTTTAGCCTACTTTCCAGTAGGCTTATGAGATCACCCGGCATTCTGTGTCTGTGTGTGTGTGTTTGTCCATCCGTGTGTTCCCGCCCCCCATCAACTTCGCAACACCTGGACCAATATGAACCAGATTGGGTAGAGTTGTAGGGACACATAGGAACACCTCAACAGCATAGTCTGAGATGATGTCATCCCCCCCAATCAAGGATGGAGGACACGTAAACCTTTAGGCGCATGTGAGCTAACTTGTGAACCGCCTAACCTCTTTGAACCAAATTTGCTACAGCTGTTGAAACACAGGGATTTCCAAATGGCATGCCAAATGGCATCCAAATGGCATCCCCCTGCTAACTTGGCAAAGAGGCACATTTTAACGTGGTGATTCTCTTTATTTAGCAGGGGGAAAGTAACTGGCCCTATTCACCCCAGCACAGTACCTCCAGTGACTGTTGCTGGTGTCTATCTTGTGTTGCTTTTTAGATTGTGAGCCCTTTGGGGACAGGGTTCCATCTTATTTGTTTGTTATTTCTCCGTGCAAACCTCCCTGAGCCATTTTTGGAAGAAATCAGATGAATGAATGAATGAAAGAATGAATGATGTCATCCACTCCAATTCGGGTTTGGTATTGGAGTCGCCTAGGCTTGTGGTGCTGGGTAACTTCAATGTTCATTTCGGGATCAATTTGGCCGGGGCGGCACAGGAGTTCATAGCAGCCATGACGACTATGGGTCTATCTCAGGTGGTCTCGAGACCGACACACATTGCAGGTCACACGCTTGATTTGGTCTTTCACTCTGATCAGGGTGGTGTTCTGTGGGTGGGGACTCCTGTGATTTCCCCATTGTCATGGATGGACCACCATCTGGTTAAGGTTGGATTCACAGTCATACCCCACCTTCGCAAGGGCAAGGGACCTATTAGGATGGTCCGCCCAAGAAGGTTATTGGATCCCATAGGATTTCAAGAAGCCTTGGAGGGAATCAGTGTTGGCTCTGCCGGTGATCCTGTTGATGTCCTAGTGGAGAACTGGAACAGCAAACTCACCGGGGCAGTAGACATGATCGTTCCTAAGCATCCTCTCCGACCCGCTTCAAAACTGGCCCCTTGATATACGAAAGAACTACAGGGGCTGAAGCAGCGATGTAGACAACTAGAGCGCAGGTGGAGAAAGACTCTGCTTGAATCTGACAGATTGCAACATAGAACTCATGTGATAGAACTGCTCAGGTGATATGTGCGGCAAGGAAGCGATTCATTTCTACCTGTATTGTATCCGCAAGTTCACGTCCAGCGGAGTTGTTCATGGTTGTGAGAGGACTAGTAGGTGCCGCTCCTCCCTTGAATCGGAATCTGAAACCATCGATTACCCGCTGTGATGTGTTTAATGAATTCTTAGTGGAAAGAATCTCTCGTATTCAGGCCGACTTGGATTTTGTCTCCACACTTACTTCAGTATCTGCTGTGGAGGTATCCAGCGACTCCTCTTACGTGGTTAGGTTGGATCAGTTCCAGTTTGTGACTCCTGAGGATGTGGACAAACTGATTGGAACGGTGCGGCCCACCACCTGTCCTCTTGACCCTTGCCCAACATGGCTTATACTATCAGGCAGGGGGGTTGTTGTAGAAGACCTGGTAGAGATCATAAATGCATCTCTGAGGGAAGGTAAGATGCCTCCTAGTCTTAAGGAGGCAATTATTAGACCGCTTCTGAAGAAGCCTAGCTTGGATCCCTCAGAGCTGAGTAACTACAGGCCTGTCTCCAACCTTCCGTGGCTGGGCAAGGTGATTGAGAGGGTGCTGGCCTCCCAGCTCCAGATGGTCTTGGAGGAAACTGATTATCTAGACCCATTTCAAACTGGCTTCCAGGCTGGCTATGGGTTGGAGACTGCCTTGGTCGGCCTGATGGATGATCTCCAATTGGGAATGGACAGAGGAAGTGTGACTCTGTTGGTCCTTTTGGACCTCTCGGCGGCTTTCGATACTATCGACCATAGTATCCTTCTGGAGCGTCTGAGGGGGTTGGGGGTGGGAGGCACTGCTCTGCAGTGGTTCCATTCCTACCTCTCGGGCAGGTTCCAGATGTTATCTCTTGGAGACTGTTGTTTCTCAAAATCTGAACTTCGGTACGGTGTCCCTCAGGGCTCCGTATTGTCTCTGATGTTGTTTAACATCTACATGAAACCGCTGGGAGAGATCATCAGGAGATTTGGTGCAGGGTGCTATCAGTATGCTGATGACACCCAATTTTTTTCTCCATGTCGGCATCATCAGGAGAGGGCATAACCTCCCTAAATGCCTGCCTGGAGGCAGTAATGGGCTGGATAAAGGATAACAAACTGAGACTGAATCCAGATAAGACAGAGGTACTCATTGTGCAGGGTCGGAACTCGAGAGACGATTTTGATCTGCCTGTTCTGGATGGGGTCACACTTCCCTAGAAGAAACAAGTACGCAGTCTAGGGGTGCTTCTGGATCCAAGTCTCTCCTCGGTGTCCCAGGTTGAGGCAGTGGCCAGAAGTGCCTTTTATCAGCTTTGGTTGATATGCCAGCTGCGTCCATTTCTGTGGACGCAGCTGGCATATTGAGATAGACGACCTCAAAACAGTAGTACATCTGCTGGTAACCTCCAGACTGGATTACTGCAATGCGCTCTATGTGGGGCTGCCCTTGTACGTAATCCGGAAACTACAGTTGGTCCAGAATGTGGCAGCCAGGCTGGTCTCTGGGCCATCTAGGAGAGACCATATTACTCCCGTGTTGAACGAGTTACACTGCCTGCCGATATGTTTCTGGGCAAAATTCAAGGTGTTGGTCATAACCTATAAATCCCTAAACAGCTTGGGCCCTGGGTAAGAGAACGTCTTCATCATGAACCCCACTGCCTGTTGAGATCATCAGGAGAGGTCCATCTGCATTTGCCACCGGCTCGTCTGGTGGCTACTCAGGGACGGGCCTTCTCCGTTGCTGCCCTGAGGCTTTGGAATACACTCCCTGGTGAAATAAGAGCCTCCCCATCTCTGACAACTTTTAAAAAGTCTTTAAAGATGCATCTCTTCACCAGACTTTTAACTGATATTGTTTTGATTGTTTTAATGTTTTTAGAATATTGTTTTAAAATTTTAAATTGTGTTTTAAATTTCTGGCTTTTAATTTTTGTTTTTAATTAATGTTTTACTTTTTAATCTTGCTGTAAACTGCCCAGAGATGTAGGTTTTGGGCAGTATAAAATATTCATCATTATCATCATCATCCCCCAGTGAGGCACTACCTTTGCGTGGTTGTGGGGCTTGTGTGCTCTGATGAAGGTGAGAGCTATGCCAGAGGTCCAACCATACTGGACTGGTCTCACCAGAGGAGCCAAAGAGTGCCTCTCCCATCAACAATATGGTGATACATAACTTTAATAAATCTATACCGGATCGGTCGTCGCCTGGGTCAACAAGGACTGTGCCAGATGCTATAGTCCCTGGACATCTGGTGGCAAGTGGGCAACAGGACTCAGGATCTTCAGTTGAGCAACCAGGGCTGGAGACAGCAAAGTTACTGGAAGAAACGTCGCTTAACCGGAAAAAAAAAAACTAAAAATGCCAACAAGGAAATAATGATCTGCTATTACAAGTATAGTCCAACTAGAAGAGGTTATTTTAAAAGAATGTACCAAATTTGGAAAGAGAAGCATCCAGACACAGAAATAACAGAACAAAGGCTAGCAGACCAGAGAAGATTCACCATCAGAAAGAAAGTATTCACAGGAGTTGAGCTGGAAGAACTGCAAAGAGCAACACAGGCTAAAGATATGGAAGAAGAATTATCACCAATTGGAAAAGTTGCTCAGGCGCAGGTGGAGGAGGTGTTGGAAATCGAGGATGCCACTGTTGCTGAACTGTTTCAAAATCAAAAACAGGAAACCTCCCCTTTGCCTTTCCTTCTCTAATCTGCTCATGGGGGGGTGGGGGCGGAAGCGGCGGTGGCTGGGGCGGCTGGTTTCCAGCGTCCCAATTTTACCATAGATTATGGCCACTGGCGGGGGCAAAGAGGCGGGAGGGGTAAGCAAGCCCTCCCGCCCTTACAGTGAGACCCCCCCACCTGGACCCGGACCGGCCCAGTCCGAACCGGTCCGGCAGTTCGGAGGCCATTAGAATGGCCTCCAGACCGGTTCGGACACACCCCTAAGACCTGCATTATTCTCCTCGAAGAGTTGTATTAACTCTTCAGTCCAGCGCCCCCTGCTGGCTGATGCTGGAATATCCAGCCAAATGTGGCCTAGATCCAATGGGGACTGTGCTTATGTTCTTAACCCACAAAGCAGGGGTTCTCCCACTTGGGTCCCCAGACACTGTTGGACCATCACTCCCATAATTCCCAGCCACAATGGCCACAGGAGATCTGGGGTTCTCGCATTCCCAGATGGCCAACATGGAGAATCCCAGCCATAAGAGCTCTGCAAAGACCTTCTGGTGGAAGAGGCCATGGCAGGACCAGAAATCTCCTTGCTTTCCCCTCTGAAAAATGCATTCACAAAAGGCAAGAGAGAAAGCATTCTGGCTCTGCATACTGAAAAATAGCAGTGTTTCTTTTCAAACTGGCGAGCCCTCCCTTTGGAATAATGAGAAGGATCAATTGCACGATGGCGATTCAGGGAGATTAAGCATCCCAGCCTTGTTCAGGAGCTGTGCGTGCTCCCGTTCGGTGAGCCTGTGCGAGGGGACAAGCAAGGTCGGTTTGGGAGAGAGGTGCTGGCATGGATGGTGCTGTCCCACCCTGCTCTGGTGCCCAGCACTTTACCCAGGTGGGAGGAAATGCTGCCAGAGGCAGCTCCTCCCCCTCCGATCTTGCTGGTCATCAAGAGGACCGGATCACCAAATGGGAGCACCCACCACAGCTCCCAGCTAGGGTGGGCTGCTTGGCCTGCCCCGATCATGTGGATCTTGGAGATTCCCAGATGGAGACGGAGAGCTGGCGATTCCAGACGGAGTATTTGGTGAACCTGTTCCACTTGCACAGATGAAAGATGCTCCCTGAGAACTTGAGCCCTCCACTCGCCCATCTGCTTGCAAAACCCAAAAGGACCTTCCCATCCATTCCCTGCTCTGGGTGCTGCTGGAGGGGAGGAGATGTGGGGGGGCCCTGACTGAGATCATGCAGGGGCTCTACTCAGCAGCAGCAGCAGCAGCAGAAGGTCTGGGGAGGAGACCCACCTGAAAGGGCACCCCCTTTTCCGCCATGAGGAAAACAGCCTCTTCCAAAGTCTAAATTCATCGAAGGCTAAGCAGATGCTTGGACTTCCCACAAAGCTCTCAGTTTGCTTTTGGACAGCCAGCTTTGGGGATATTTGAATACAAGTCAGTCTGGCTTTTGGTTTAGGGCCACCACAGGAAGTCTCCACTTGCATGAAGTATCAGCATCCAGAGCAGGGAAAGCTGAAGGCGGAAAACGGAATCAGCAGGACATGCATTTCAGTTCTCCAGGGGAGAGCTCCAGTTCTCAGCGGGTCTCCATCCTCCCTCCCTGGAAGTGGAACTTCTCTTTCAGGTCTCACCCCATACACAACGGCCGGGGTTCCCTGCACTGAATCCCCTGATGTGGCTGGACTACAACTCCCATTATCTTCTGCTGCCGCAATGTCCTTTGTGGCAGTGGATGATTGGGGGAGTTGTAGCCAGGGGTGAGACATCTCAATTTGGGGGGGGGCAGCGGATGCACCGCATGGCATATGGGAGGCCTCGGGGTAGTACGCATGACTGGTCCCCTTTGCTAAGCAAGGTGCACCCTGGTTTGCATTTGCATGGGAGATTCCAGGTGAGCAGGGCAAGACTTTCCCCTTAGGGGATGGGATGCCACCTGCATGCAGAATAAGCACCACCACTTGGGGAGCGGTTCTGCTCTCCCACAGTGGCAGCGGCAGCAAGCCCCGCCCCCGAGGAGGAGGCGGAGGAGAAAGAGGAGGGGAGGGGCTGCTGCAGCCAAGGCCAAGCTGGGGTGGGCGGGGCAATGGGAGGAGCCAGCGGGGCGGGAACTCGGCCCCGGGAGGAGGAGTTAGAGCGTCCTCCCTCTTCGCAGGCAGTTTCCCAGGCTGGGTGGGGGCGGGAGGAGGGCGGGGCTTCAGGGGGCGGGGCACATCCCCACGCGAGGAGGAAGGAAGCCACGCCCCCTTCTCAGTCCGGTCAGGCGGCCCCTCACGGGAGTGGGAGACAAGACCCCCGAGAAAGAGGAAGGGAAGGAGGGGGAGCCACGCCCCCCACAGAGCACACACACCCCGTCCTGAGCACCGCCCTCTGCAATGGGGGGGCTAAGAGGGAGACCCAGGGGCGTAACTACCATTAGGCAGGGGGAGGCAGTCATCTCGGGGCCCCACTGCCTTGAGGGGCCCCCCAGAGACACCTCACATTGATGTGAATACCCGGTTCGACTTGGGTCCGCATTTTAGCCAATCAAACAGAATCAAGGGAATCAATCAGAGGCTTTATTGCTTCGCGATAGCAAGGTAGACAATGTAGCTCACGCATCGCATTGAATACAATGAGTTACAGCTAGAGATGTTCTATTTATACAAACAACAACATGAATGCAAAAAGGCTCTTGACCCTAATGCGCATACCAACTGAGACCTAACCCCTTTCAAGCACGCATGCGTGACTTGACTATCGTCCATCAGGTGATTTCCCTAATATGGTTAGATCCGCTCTTTCTTCAGCGTTAGCATTTCAAGCGTTTCTCATGGGAACCTAGCTTGGTTAGCATTGCAATTGCTACTATGCAAGCTAGAGAGATAAGAGTAGTGACGGCTATTGTTAAAGCAATGTTGCAGAGTCTGTGTCCTTGGCCTTGCTGAGGTTTCTCTGAGTTAGAGCTTTTGCTTTCAAAGGAGAGTTTCTTTGGTTTACTAACAAAATGGAGTAGCTTTGGTTTACTAAAACACATCAATTCCCCCCTGAAACAATTAGATCATCCTGAATCTTCAGGATGCTTCAGGATGCCCTCATTAACGCTTGTAAGGGTACGGATGTGTATTTAGGTCCCAAACTGTGGCGGGGTCTAAAAGCTTTCATAAACAATTGAATTAAAGTTGGAATGCATTGCAAGCAGCAACATGTGATTATCAATAAAAGACAAATACATACGATAATTATGATTATCTTCTGTGCCCACAATCCCCAGTTGGGTAACCAAGAAGTGAGCCATGCCCATATATCCATAGGGTTTTCCTTGCCCATGTTATGCCATATTTGAAGTTGATCTTTAAGATTTTGAACATGAGCAGCGATAGATCCAGTCTCATTGACATAAAAACAACAAACCTCACCTAGAACTGCACAAGCTCCTCCCTCTTGAGCTGTGAGAATATCTAAAGCTCTACGATTTTGCATGACTACTTCTCCTAATGAATTTATCTCTGTACCCATATCAGTTAAGGCTAACAGAGTCTGGTTAAATGAGAGTTCGATTTGTCTGGAAATATTTATTATAGCTTTTTCTAGTTGATTTACTCCTAACCTAGGTAGTATGGTTCTTGTCCATTGATGGAACTTTGTGTTTCGTGGAGCTAAAGGATTTGGAACATACTTGATTTTGGCTTGTCTTCGTGTTCTGTGTAACAAGCTTCCAAGATTAAGAACTTGTGATGCATTAAGTGAAGGTTTCACATAAATGGTAGGTGCTAAATGGGCTGGTGCACATCTGCCTGTCCATCCTGGGGGTAATGCACGATAGGCTCTGTTCCCACAGACCCAATAAAGGCCTGCAGGTAAGGCAACAATTAAGTTGTTTCCTGAACGTGGTAGATTGACATCATGGCTACACAAATCCACAATGTCTTTACCTGTATTGCTAAACAAATGCTTCCATGTTTTTGACACTTTCTCTGGATAAGCACATGCAATAGTCACCCAGATGTCAAACCAAGGCGTGTGCGTGTTAAAACTAGAGCCTTCACAAACATGATCAGTCTGGTTTGCCTGTTGACAAAGGCCAAGACCTTTTGTAAGATATATGGAAGAATTATAAAGGTTCAGGGCTTTTGAAACAGTGATCCACTCTGAGTCTGTGAAGTTAAGAAAAAGAAATTCTCTAAGAGAAGTAGGTATTCCTAAATCAAGAGGAATATGAAAACACTCTAGTTCGTTCTCTCTGTGTTGAGAGAACCATGTTCCGTCTGTGCTGTTAAAGGACACTATATGTGTACAGCTGTGGTAGGGATTAACTCCCAAAAACTTCCCTGTACCATTTCTATTTTCAATGCAGATAGGATGTAAGCCGTGGCTTGAAAGCTTAATATCCGGGATACCAAGGGCATTTCTGTTGAGAGTTTCCCTTTTAGTGCATCCATAGCAATTATAACTAATGCTTCTTCCCTGGAAGTGAATTGTTTCTCTGTGTTTTCCCCAAGACCAATATGTAGTGTAATTTGAAAAATATTGGGGCTGTTCTGTGGTTTGTGGATAAGTAATCCACCAGCCAAGTGTGACTGGAATGGCCACTACATTTAAAATATCCCCTTCTGTGCTTGCCATGTGACTGCATAGCCAGCAGTCATTTAAGTTGGCAATGTCAGCTGAAGTCTGTAAAAGTGGAGCGTGTGGGTGTTGAGTTGACCATGTACACAAGAAATAACATGATAAACACCAAAAGAGATACATCCTCCCTTTGTACAGAAAAAAAATTAAAAGGAGAGGGAAAGAGAAAAAAAATATAAAAATATTGTTCTTTGCAAGAAAAATGTTTGGGAAAATTAAAAGTGTCCTTCATCCATTGCTTCCCACACTGCCAGAGTGTCTTCAAGGGAAAGAGGCTCTGGTGGGGGTTTTGGTGGTGGCTGTTTGCGTAAAGTGAGTCTCAGGTCACTGTCCAGTTGTTGTTGTTGTCTTCTGGTTCCTTCGCTGGGGTAGGCGCGAATCTCACTCGGGTGTGATGGGTCCAAGTCTTTGATCCAGAGAGACGAACTGCAGTTTGGGTCACTAGGAGCACTGTAAACGGGCCCGTCCACCGTGGCTCGAGGTTAGGCTTCTGCCATTTCTCAAGGTACACCTGATCGCCTGGTTGGAAAGGGTGTTGTGGTCCCTCTAGTGGCGGCCGTTGCGTTGCCTGTAAATGAGAAGAAAGAGAAGACAAGGCAGCCGCAATGCCAACTACATGTTGTTTCAGCAATTCTTCTCCCCTGACATGTAAGTCAGATACATCAGCAGATAGAGGATTTAGAGAACACACTCTCCCATACAGGGCTTCAAATGGTGAGAGCCCACTACGCCCCCGCGGTGTGATGCGCATGCGAAAAAGGGCCAGAGGCAAGGCGTCTGGCCATTTTAGCGATAGTTCTTGACATATCTTCCTCAGGTGTGTCTTCAAGATCCAATTTGAGGCCTCTACTCTCCCGGAAGAAGTGGGCCGCCAAGGTGTATGTAAATGATAGCGAATTCCCAAGGCTGTGGCTACCTCCTGTATGACTGTAGAGGTAAAATGTGGTCCTTGATCCGAATCTAAATGTCTAGGCAGTGAAAATCTCGGTATAATGTCTTGTAGAAGCCTCTTGGTGACTTCCTTTGTCTTGTTTGTCTTACAAGCAAATCCTTCTGACCACCCAGTGAAATTGTCAATAAACAATAGCAAGTGCTTATACATTCCAGCTCTAGGCATGTCAGTGAAGTCTAATTGCCAAGAGTCACCTGGGGCTGTTCCTGTCCTGAGCAGACCGCGTGGTCTTGCTCTCCTTGGTGGAGCTGGATTGTTCTTAATACAAACCACACATGCATTGACAGTGGTGGCTACCATTGCTCTCAATTGAGGGTGGTAAAAATATGTGACCAAGAGCTCATATAGTCTGTCCCTTCCCAAGTGTGTAGTCAGATGGGCTTGCTTAACTAAGGCCATGGTGGTGCCATATGAAAAGAACTGTTGGCCTGAAGTATGGACAGCTCCATTCTCAGTTTGAGTCCATTCAGGGTTTTGCAAAAGGTTATTTAAAGTAGACACGTCCTCTCCTGTCATTGGGAAAGGGTGATCTTGAGGCTGAAGTAAGGGGAAAGCTGGAATAAGTGGTAACATGATTACTGTGGGTGGGGGTGGCAGCAGAGCTGCTGTTTTGGCTGTGTGAACTGCTCTGGTATTGCCTTGGGCAATCTCAGTGTCCTTTCTCTGATGCCCTGGACAATGCATAACTGCAACCTTGCTTGGTAAAAGTATAGCATCTAGAAGTCCCAAAATCTGGCCACCATGCTTTATTGGTGACCCATCAGTGGTAATTAACCCTCTCTCCCGCCAGATGGTGGTGTGCGCATGTACTACCGAGAAGGAATATTTTGAATCAGTGAAGATATTGACCTTCTGGTCCTGGGCTAACTGCAAAGCTCTAGTCAAGGCGATCAGTTCTGCCAACTGAGCTGAGGTCCCAGGGGGTAATGAGTTAGCTTCCACTGTAGCATGTATGGTAACCACAGCGTAGCCAGCCCTCCTGACCCCATTGTCCATAAAACTGCTCCCATCTGTATAAAATGTGAGATCTGCATCTGATAGTGGAATATCAGTCAGGTCTGGCCTGGCTGAGCAATGATAGTCCAGAAACTGCTGACAATCATGCAAAGGAAGGTCTTGTTCTGACATGTTTTGCAGTAAAAGGGTAGCTGGATTTAATGCAGTGCAGTGATGAATGGAAAGTTCTGGAGACTTGATAAAAATAGCTTGGTACTTAGCCATGCGTGCAGGTGTCAGCCATTGGTTTGCTCTGTTCTCCAACAATGTAAGAACTGAGTGTGGAACATACAGTTTAGTCTGGGAACCTAGGGTGAATTTCAAAGCTTCTTCCCAAATGACAGCTGCTGCGGCCAGGGCCCTCAAGCAAGGAGGCCAACCTTGGGCCACGCCATCAAGTTTGGAAGAAAAATATGCAATTGGGCGATGATCCTTGCCCAGGGTTTGTGTAAGTATCCCAGATGCTGTTCCCTGACTCTCAGAAGCAAATAAGTAGAAAACCTTGTTGTAGTCTGGCAGTCCAAGTGCTGGAGCACTCGCAAGAGCTGCCTTTATCTTCATGAAAGCAGACGGGCAGTCTGCTGACCATGTAAAGCTGTCATTTTCTCCTCCAGAAAGTGCATCATACAGAGGTTGGGCTAAAGCTGCAAACCCATGAACCCATTGGCGGCAAAAATTAGCCATTCCAATAAAGGAACGTAACCGGCGGCGATTGGAGGGTGGGGCTATTCTGCAAATGGCCTCTTTTCGCTCTGGCAAAAGAGACTTCTGTCCTTGGCTGAGTAAAAGCCCCATATATTTAACTTGGGGTAAGGCCACCTGCGCTTTAGATTTTGATGGATGAAAGCCTGCATCCGCTAGATGGAGCAAAAGTGAAGTGGTAAGGATCAAATTGAGCTCCTTTGAGGTTGTGGCTAGGAACAAATCGTCTAGAAACTGCAGCAACACAAAATCCTTGCCTTCCTCGCCTTCTGGGGGTGTCCACCTACCCAATTCCTCCCTCAACGCATCGCTGAACAAATGGGGCGCAGAATTTAGCCCTTGTGGCAGACGAGACCATTGGAGCCCGACGTTTACATGCGTTTACATCCTTCAAGTCCAGAACAGTAAAAGTAGTCATTTGTGGTGGCACAGCTGTCATTATAGTGTGTGGATTTGGCAAAATTGTGTGTAGGGGTTCCACACAGGCATTTACTGCCCTTAGGTCTTGTACCAGGCGCCATCTACCGTCTGATTTTGGAATTGCAATGATTGGGGAATTCCAGGCACTTTGGCTAGGAACTAAGATTCCATTGGCTATAAAGGCATCAACAATTGGTTTTAATCCTTCTGCGCCTCCCTTCCTTAAGGGATACTGTGGTATTGCAACAGGCTGGGTGTTTGGTTTCAATCGGATTGTCACTGGTTGGGCATACTTTGCTTTGCCTGGCACTCCCTCCTTGGCCCACACTGTCTCTGGTACTTGTAAATCAATCAATGGTGCAAGCATGGGTGGGAAAAGACCCATCACTCTAGCTTGAACTGCCCAGGTTTCTGAATCAGGAATTTCCATGGTGATTTGGTCTGGGGCGAAAGATAAGGTAGGCCGCATGGCACACAATAAATCTCTGCCCAATAGATTCACAGGGCACTGAGGCATGTGCAGGAAGGAATGTTGTCCTTGTGACCCTGCGCATTCAAAGGGTATGGCTTCCAAAAAGTGATGTTTTGCTGAAGCACCCGTGGCTCCTTCCACAAAGGTGGAACGGCTGCTTGGGGTAGCCCCTTTTGGAGTAATTAAGACTGAATGAGTGGCGCTGGAATCTACTAACATTGAAACAGTCTGAGCATTTGCTCCAGAGCCCACTCTGCAGGCCACCAGGGGTTCTGTGGGTGAAAGTGTTCGGCAAGTCCCCAATACAGCTGTTTCCCCCGGCCTGTCCTATCTGGAGTTCCTTTGTTGATAGGGACTCTGGGGACTAGACTGGTAGGGCTGTTGTTGGGATTGGAACTGCTGGCCCCCCTGCTGCTGGGGTTGAAATTGTTGTGGTTGAAACTGCTGTTGCGGCTGAAATTGTTGGAACTGCTGCTGTGACTGGAAATGCTGCTGTGGCTGGACAGCCGAGGCTGTCTGCCAATAGGGCATTTGCTGCATTTGCTGTGGAAATGGCTGCGGCCCTTGAAACCGGGTCGGACAGTTCCGGACCCAATGGTTTGGATTTCCGCAATGGCAACAATATGGAGATCCCTGTCGAGGGGATGCTCTTCCCGGCCCCTGCTGGGCCCCCTTTCCTCGACCAGCATATAGGATATGTGGTTTACTTCCTCCAACTTTCTTCTTCTTCTCTTTTTCTTTCTCCTTCTCCCTTTCCTTCTCCTTCTCTTTTTCTGACTCTGGGTCTGGGTTCGCTCTCTGTGTATAGACACGGTAGGCTGCTTCCACTAAAGAGTCGAGGGCCATGGTTAAAGGTGCATCTAACTTATTCAGCCTTTTTCTAATGTCCTGGGCACTCTGAGCCAAAAATGCTGCTCTCAAAATATGTTCTGCTTCTGGAGATTTAAGGTCCAGGGACATGAATTGGCGAAGGCATTTTTCAAGCCTTTCCAGAAAGTCTCCTGGCGATTCGTTTGGACCCTGAAAGGTCTGATGAAGTCTGTTCAGATTTGTATGTCTAGGCACACAAGTGTTGAAAGCCTTCAGAAAGAGCTGGCGAAAAGTGTCCAAAGCGGCACTCCCAGCATCAGTATTTGGATCCCAGTTAGGATCCTGCAAGGGATATAGTTCTGCTGCTGCAACAACTGGTGTCTGACGGGCCCCCATGTTAGTGGCTAACTGGGTAGCTTTCTGCAAAAGGAGGCGTCGTTCCTCTGCTGTAAGCAAAGAGCCAGCCATTTGCTGGATATCTGCCCATATAGGTTTGTGAGTAGCAAACACAGACTCAAATAGACTAGAGCAGGCTACTGGGTCTTCTCTAAGTGATTTAGTTTGCAGCTTCCAATTCATTAAATCTGCAGATGAAAAGGGAACATGGACTAATGTTTGGTTCCCTGTGGCAGTTAAAGTTTCCCTCAATGGGGCTAAAATTGGGACTCTGCTGCTGCTTTTACTCCTAGTATGCCAGGCAACGGGGCTGGTTTTGGGGTTTGTAAGGGAAACGGTACCGCTGTTACTAGGCACAATAGCTAAATCCAAGGCTTCCAAATCTTTCTTTAAACGTTGCAATGGTGTTGTTCCCAAATCAACCAAACCTATGCCCGCCCCCGTTCCCAAAGGTGTCAAAGGTGTAGGAAGTGGCCCCAATGTATCTTCCCCCTCTAAGTCAACCAAACCTATGCCCTCCCCCCTTCCTGGAGAGGGTGCTCTCTGTACATCTGGTACATTGGGAATTTGAAGCAGCTGAGGCTGGGGAATAAGTTGAGGTTGTGGTGGGGGTGGGTAAATAGGTTGAACACAATCATCTTCTGGACATTCATAGGGCTTGGGATAGGGTGGAGGAGGGGGAGGTGCGGAAGGGGTGAGGGGAGTGGAAGGGCAAGACTGTAAGGGAAATAGTCCAGAAGAATTCCCTGCAGGCATTAGCCCACAGTCCATGGCTAACAGAGGTCTGCACCATAATTCCATGAATGGCTGAACATAACGGTGTTCTTCATACTTTCCATTTTTTGAACAATATACCAACAAATAGTATTTTTAAGCCCGTTATGATAATGGGCGCTAGCTTTCTATCCCGTCTTTTCTGTCTCTCTCTCTCTCTTTCTGTCTCTTCCCCCCCTTGTCCCCTCTCTCTTTTTGTTTTTTGTTTTGTTGTTGTCTCTGTTTTTGTTCTTCCTTATTTTGCTTTTACTTTTTTGGGGGTGTGTGTGTGGATGAATAACGGCCAAAATGGCCCATGAGAAGGTGGCCGCCCCCGCCTATCGCCCTCCCGCGCACCCAGCTGCCGGAGCCCACCTTACCCGCTCCAGCCCGAAGGAGAAGAGAGGAACTCGGAAACAGAGCTATTCTCTGTGTTAAGCTGCTGCCTATACTGTCGCAATGGACGCAATAGGCGTCCTTTGCGTCCATAGCGGCAGTTTGAGCAGTGACTTAGCACAGAGAGGAGCTCTGCTCGTGAGCTCCTCTCTTTTCCCTCGGGCTGGAGCGGGTAAGGTGGTCTTCAACAGCTGGGAGGGCGATAGGCGGGGGCGGCGACCTTCTCATGGGCCATTTTGGCCCTTAATCTTTTTGGGGGGGGAGCGGGGAAGGTGATTTTGGACAGCTGGGAGGGCGGGTGAGCAGGCGGCGGCGGCGGCTGTGAGCGGGCGGGGGCCTCGTTGGCGGCTTCGCCGCCACCTCGCCCAGCTTCCCTGTCCCCCGTCTCGGTCTTCCCCCGCCTCCATTGCCCTCGCCTTTTTCAGGGCGGCCGCTTCTGGTTGCCTCGGCCTCCTCTCGCCGTGCCGCAGCCTCGGCCACTTTCCCCCGCCGCCACACACCGGCTAATGGCCGCCCATGGCTGTGGGACACTGGTGTCTGAGGTCCTGTGTCCCTTGGGCTCTTCTGGGCCTGCGCTTCGCGCAGGCCCAGAACAGCCCAGGGAGGCAGGGACGCAGATCCCCAACGTTCCAAAGCCACGGCCACTCACTTAGCCTTTTATTATATAGGATTCTAAAATTAAAGATTGATCAACACTTCCTGTACGTGGCCAGTAGGTGGTGCCATCGCCAAGCTGATAGGTTGGCCACACTTCTATACAGAGACGTTTCAACATATATTTTTTAAGAGCATTGCTATCCCCTGTGAGGATCTTCCAATGCTTCAACACACATTCCAAGGGCGTGCAAGAAATCCTTTCAGATTTCGTGTGCTTGCTATTTCTGCTCCCCATGGTCTGCCCCCTAGCTTGCTTGTGCTTGGGACGTTTATTTTTGATTCAGCCGCCTCTCCTTCAGGCTCTTTGGCTTAAATTGCCCCTCCCCTCTCTCGGGATTTTGGCTTAAATTGCCCCTGCTTGGGTAATTTTGCTTTCTCCCCTCTTCTCGGGATGAAAGAATGCCCCTCCCTGGGCTTTCCCCCCCCTTTTGTTCCCCTACTTGGGCTTGGGGTACTCACCAAAGACGTCTCTGGATTTCTTGCCTCTCCCTCAGGCTCTTGCCTCGATTCCCAGATGTAGCGTGTAGTAACGACTGACGCGTCCCAGGGCCACGAGAAATCTCCTCAGACAAAGGCTGTGGTGCGCGCTGGTCCTCGTTGTCCCACGATGGGCCAAATCGTCCACCCAAGTTACATCCGACGTCACGGCACCAAATTGATGTGAATACCCGGCTCGACTTGGGTCCGCATTTTAGCCAATCAAACAGACTCAAGGGAATCAATCAGAGGCTTTATTGCTTCGCGATAGCAAGGTAGACAATGTAGCTCACGCATCACATTGAATACAATGAGTTACACTAGAGATGTTCTATTTATACAAACAACAACATGAATGCAAAAAGGCTCTTGACCCTAATGCACATACCAACTGTGACCTAACCCCTTTCAAGCACGCATGCGTGACTTGACTATCGTCCATCAGGTGATTTCCCTAATATGGTTAGATCCGCTCTTTCTTCAGCGTTAGCATTTCAAGCGTTTCTCATGGGAACCTAGCTTGGTTAGCATTGCAATTGCTACTATGCAAGCTAGAGAGATAAGAGTAGTGACGGCTATTGTTAAAGCAATGTTGCAGAGTCTGTGTCCTTGGCCTTGCTGAGGTTTCTCTGAGTTAGAGCTTTTGCTTTCAAAGGAGAGTTTCTTTGGTTTACTAACAAAATGGAGTAGCTTTGGTTTACTAAAACACATCAACATGACTCCCCATTGCCGCCTGCCCAGCCCCCAGACCCTTCAGCCACTGGCCCTCTTGGCCCCCTCTCCTGCTCCTCCTCCTGCTCGGCCATCCCAGCAGCAGGCAGGCTGCTTTTCTCCCGGGCGCCTCTCAGCTGATGGGCGGGTGGGCGGGGCTTGCAGGGAGGCCTCCGTGTAGGCCTCCGTGAAGCCTGGATTCGAGTAGGCTGGCCAGCCCCAGGAAGAAGGCTGGCAGTCCGAGTGGCCGCCACAGCTCTCTGCAGCAGACCCTCTTCCCAGGCCAGACAGCTCAGCCTTGGCCAGGGAGAAGAGCAATCCCTTGATGTGGTTCCCCCCACCCCCCCCACCCCCTACAGGTAGGGATCTGCTTGCCATAGGGCTTGGATGGGGGGTGGGGAGACGGAGAAGTCTCTGAATATTTCATTTAAAACTGATTGGGAAATGTGCTGGCTTCAAAAAACCCTCTAAAAAGCCCGATAAGTGGCTTGTTTCATGGCAGGAAATTACAAAAACTTCTGGAACAAATTTATTTATGTATTCATTCATTCATTCATTCATTCATAAATACACTTATGTTCAAGTTGTTTTGCAACCCAGGTCTGAGTGAGAACTGAGACATGAGTGAGAACTGTGACGCATGTGTTGTGCTTTTATGTTTTTTCCCCTTAGGGTCAATCTGGCCACCATGGGAATGCAGCACCTCCATTCCAGAGGAGATGTGTGTTAAAGGGCTTTCAAAGCCTCTTGTGAAAAACCTCCTGGAATCAAACTTGACTGAATTGGTTCAGAATTCTGAGAAAACAGACATAGGCTCACCCTGCATGGTTGAAAGTCTCCTTTGCTAATCTGCAGCAAGGGGCCCATTTTAACCATTAGTGTTTCTAGTGTGTTCTAGGCATGAAAAGTAGCACAGATATATAGTATTCAATGTATATCACTATCTATTGTGAAGTGTGTGTGTGTGTGTATTCAGTGAAATGTATTTCTTGGCAGCATACTTATTTTGAAATATCAGACTTAAATCCTTGGAAGCCTGGGGTGTGTGGAGGCCCTGGACTTGGGGGGGGGGGCATTTTAAAATCTCTTCTCAGGGCCCACTCCAACCTTGCTACGCCTCTGAGCACATTCGGCTCCGCTCTTAGAGCTCTGCTTCGAAAACGGAGCACAATGCAGAGAGCTTCACGATTGAAAAGGGAGCTGCATCTGCTGTCCACAGAGCCACCACCGGCTATTACTTGCTGGCAGACTGGAAGTCGCTTAGATGAACTTCAAGCTCAAATCCTTGGTTTTGCAAATACACCATATGAAAAACGAATTTTTGACCTGGAAATAGTTGTGCCTGAAAGGTATCCATTTGAGCCTCCAAAGATGCGCTTCCTGACTCCTTTTAAAAAAGGTTTTACTCCCATATAATTCTTCTCTTCTCATTTGCTCAATTTTGTACATCTGTTTTTTGTATGTTTTGAATGAGGACAGAAATGTGAGAATAAAAGCCCCCTGCTTACTGGGCAAAGAGGCACCTTATTCTCTTTGTAAACCACCCTGAGCCATTTTTGGAAGGGTGGTATAGAAATCGAATTATTATTATTATTATTATTATTATTATTATTATTATTATTATTATTATTATTAAAATATTTCTCGGCATGGGGGCCCATTTAAGAATCTTGTCTCAGGGCCCACTCCAACCTAGTTACGCCCCTGGGAAGACCCCAGGGAGACTCCCGCTCGGCCCGCCTCTCTCTGGGGAGGGCCGGTGCGGAGGCTGCTCTTTTTCTTCCCCCTCTGCCAGGTGGGGCGGAGGAGCAGCCAAGAGAGGGCGGGGCAGTGGGGAGAAGGCGGGGCTAGCCGTGCCGGGCTCCCTCCCTCCTCACCGCCCAGCCCAGCCCACTCGGCCACCCCCCTGCGAGGTGAGCAGCGGCAGCAGCAGCAAAGAAGCTGGACAGAGGGAGGAGGACGGAGCGATCCCCTCTTCAGGCTCCCTGCTCGCCCCGCCCCACCTGCTGGACAGCTGCCTGGAGGAGGTGGGCTCAGCAGCAAGCAGCAGCCAAAGCCGACAGGAAAAGAGCTCTGCAGCCCATGATGGGTGCCCCACTGGCGGCCGCCCCCACGTGCTCTGGGGCTGCGAACCCTCCTCGGTCTGTGCACCGTCGCCCTCCCGCTCCCTCCGTTCAGCCGAGCCCGGCTGTGGGGCTGCTGCTGCCTGTTGGGTCCTTGCCTGAGTGGAGAGCCTGGAGGGCAGGCCAGAGAGCAGCCGGGAAAGGAGCTCAGGATGCTGGCATCCATCCCCTGGTGGTGGGGGCTCCAGAGGGGACCCACATCCTCCTCTTGTGCTGGCCACTGAGAGGAGCAGCTGCCCTCAATTCTGTCCCTAGCAGAAGAGCAGGGGAAGGAGGAGCCCCGCAGTCTGATGAGGATGATCACAACAGGTAAAGTCAAACTCACCTGGTCCACCCAGATGATAATAATTGGTTATAATCGGTGGGATAAGGAGAGTGTTCACAGGGCCAGAGCTCATAGCCCAATCCCAGAGACACACAGGGTCAGGGATGTCCCGCAATCTTCCCTCCAGGGTTGCCCAGTCTTCTAGCAGGCCAGCCTGAAGAAGGCTCTCCGATGGCGCAAGGCAGTGAGATTCCCAAAATCTCTAGCAGGACAGGAGTAAACCTGCTGGGAGCAGAATCCTCCAAAGAATTCCAAAGCATTGGGGCCAAGCTCAGGTCTCTTTGCAGGTCACTGTCCCATATATTCATCTTGGCTTTCTGGTATCCCAGAGATAAGGAGTACTGAGAGGGAGACCCAGAGATGGATCATTTTTCCGGCAGCGGCCTCCTCCAGCCAGTTTGGAATGAGCCTCCCAGTCAGTGTTTCTGCTGCCAAACCAATTGGGGGAAAGATCAGCTTCAGCCAAGAACTCCAGAGATGCAGCCAAGCAGGAGCGGCAGCAATTGAGATGAAACCAGATCCTAACCATAAGGAGGAGGCACTGGAGGCACAATGCAGCACTGAACAAATTGCCCTCAGAGAGGCGAATGATCTCAAGGCAATTCTAATTGCGATAGACAGACCCCACTTCCCTTCCTCCTGCCCAAACAGAACCTGAAGAGGGAGCATGCAGTGGCATGCAGCCGAATCATGTTCTGTACAGTTCTAGAGACCAGGGGTCCCAACCCTGTACAAGAAGTGTACCCGTCCCATGGCAAACCTTCAGCTCAGGTACCCCATAGGAGCAACTGAGTGTGTGTGTGTGTAAATCATAAATGCGGCCGTTATGAGACAGGAGACGCCAGTCACTGACTGATATCCAGACTTTACTCATGAGTACACTCACTAAAATTAATGGGACAGGTTTACATGTCCCATTAGAATGAGTCGATGAGGAGGAGGAGGAGGAACTGAATCTGGATGCAAGTCAGGGATTGGAGGAGCCCATCTCACAACTGTCACCTTCTAAGAGTGTGTGTGTGTGCTCTCCTAAAAACACAACAGGGGGTGGGGTGGGGGCGACTCCAGTCACTGGCTCGTGGCTATTTCTGTCCCCTCCCAAGTTGCCAAGAAGCCGTCTCATGGAAGTCTTGTCCGGTCCATGTCAAGGGGAGTGCTGGGTGCGAGGCTGGGGAGAAGGAGAAGAAGGGGATGCAGAGCTTCAGCACCCAGCTGGCTGCAGCCTGGGGAGGGGCAACCTCAGCGCAAGAGGACCCGCTGGGAGCACTCCCAGTCCTCGTACTGCCTGTCGGGGACCCCTGCAGGACAGCATGCTGTGACTGCCCGTTTTCCTGATGAGCTGAGTGGGGATTCCCAGCCGGGGCAGCCCAGGATTTGTATGATGGGAGTCCATGACAACTTGGGAGACCCAAGTTGGGGAAGCCTCCAGTGAAGGGAAAGAAGGAGCATCGTGTGCTGTTTCACTTGGTGGGCTGCTGCAGAACCCCTGAATTGGCTCAGAACGATGGTCCCCAGAACGGCCCTGGAAAGCATCTGTGAAGAATTGGTCAGGCAGCATCTTTGCAGTTTTGCTTGGGAGAGGCAGCTTGTTCTGAGCCAAGTGGATTCCTGCAAGAGCAGCTGCTGGCGTCCTTTCTCCAGCCAATCCTCGTGAATCCTCCATCTTTTCCATTTCCCCCAGGACATTGTAGGACTCCGATGAATTCCTTCTCAAGCCCAAATCCAGAGGGGCTCAGCTGGACACATGGCAGTGGCCTCTGCTTCTCAAGGGGAAGAGAAGTGCAGCTCATCTCTTCCTAGGAATGGTCACGATGAAATGTACTGCATTCTAGCTGCGCACCATTTTACAAAATGAAACCCAAATCTTCCAATTAGAACTAGTTCTCAGAGTTCCATTGAAACTATCTTTGATGTAGGCATTTAATTGTGCTGGCGATAAACAACTTTGAAACTCGTTCCTTCTGGGGTGAAAAGGGTTCTTTTGAGAGCCAGCGTGGTGTAGTGGTTAGAGTGCTGGGCGAGGAGCAGGGAGATGGGATCTCCGTTCAGCCCTGAGGCTCATTGGGTGACTCTGGGACAGTCACTTCTCTCTCAGCATAACCTGCCTCACAGGGTGGTTGTGGGGGGAAGCAGAACCCTGTTCACTACACTGGGCTCCTTGGAGGAAGAGCGGGATATAAAGAGAGTGACATCAATCCATGCTGGGCACTTGGTGGCTGCTAGTCCTGATGGTTGGAGGCTACCTGTGAATACCAGCTCCAGGGGAGCAACAGCAGGAGAGGAGGCATGTCGTCATCTCCTGGTGGTGAGCTTCCCAGAGGGCTCCACTGGTGCTCTACTGTGTGGTATGGGAGGCTGGATTCAAGAGGTCTTGGGTCTGATCTAGTAAGTCTGCTCTTCTCTTCTCTCCGGGAGATGTCACTGCCGTTGGCTGAGAGCAGAAACTGCCAGCCCCACTGAGCTCTCAGAAGGTACCGAGCAACTTGTAACTCGTGCATCGTTTTCAAAAGCTTGATCTGGCAAGCTTTCATGAAACAAAACCTTGCCGAGAGAGAGTGAGATCTGGGATGAGAGGTCTGTGGTAGTTCTGGCCCCAAGCAATTGGCCCAGTCCTACAACCAAGTGCAGGAGCACTTTTGGATTTGATTATTGGCTGGTTGTTTTTGGAGTCCTTGTCTAACGGGTCGGTGTCGTGGTGGTTGTGTTGATTTTTGCTTGCTTTGGGTTTTGCAGGGATTTGACAAGCTGAACCTAAGCACAGCCCACTACACACCCCTCGCAGCTGCAATCGCTTGAAAAGAGAGACTGCTGAGTATGTGAGGCAAGATCCTCGGCAGACTCAGAGTACATCTTGCCCCTGGTCATGGCATTCAGTAACTGGAATGAGTCCGGAGCGTCTGAAACCCGCGAGCATAAATGGGGGGTGACGTTCCTCTCCCTACCTGCACGGTAAGCTCTGGGGGTGGGGTTCATGGACTGACTTGGGGATACTGGCCACGTGTCTATTCCAGGATCCCAGGACATGGGGGCGCTGCAGGGAAAGGGGGCGCTGCACTTTCCCACCCATCGCATTGAGACACATGTCTTTTTAGTCTTTTCTGGTTGCCAGCTTTGCAACCTCGCTGCAGACCTCATTGTTGTGGCATGATGTGGCCTATCTGCTGCTGTGCCATCCAGTCTAGAACTGTGTGTGTCCTTGCCTGGAAAATGATGGGTTGCCTCTCTAGAAGAGTGACAGCTTGGGTACCAAAGAGTTGATCTCTCCCATCTTGTTGTCGGTCAGCAATGCCGTGACCTTCTATGCTGTCTGGAAACCCTGGTTGCTCCCTCCTGCAAGTCTGAAGGTTCCAAGGGAACTCTTCTTTGGCCATTAGTTCAAACCTTCTATTTAGACTAAAAAGCATTTGAAGTCTCAAAACATGGAGCCAATTAAAACAGGGCTTAGCACATCCAGCTCTGTCCATGCTGGTCTCCTGCAGAACCTATCAGCCTAGGGAGCTTCAGCGTGGGAATTCAGTTGGCTTTGCTTTTCTTAGAGCAGGAGTTCTCCAGCCTGGGTCACCAGAGGTCATTTGAATTCAACTCCCATCATCCCCTGCCACAGTGGCCTTCAGGGGTGATGATGGGAGTTGTAGTCCAACAGCATACGGGGACCCAGTTGGAGGTCCTCAAAGAAAGAAAGTCATGTAGAGAGTTTCCAAAACTACAGTGATTCTTTGGGGTGATATTGGTTCTGACTGTAAGATCTTGCCAGACTCCATAGGTAGAGAAAACGGTCTCTTCCTAGCCATAATGGGCCATTTTCCAGCTCTCTTCTCTCTCTCTCCCTTCTGTATGGTTTTAAATAATGGCTTCTATTTTGCGTGTGGTAATTCTACAAAGCTGATGAATCTTTATATACTGCTTCTCAACACAAGTTCTCAAAGCGGTTGACATAGGTCTAAATTAAGTTAATGAACTAAATAAAGATAAATTTTATTTAAAATAAATAAAATGTACTAATGACACTTTTCTTCAGGTTGACAGGATACGCAGATTTGGATGGTCCAGGAACCTCATCTGGGAAAGGAACCATAAGTGGCTCTTAATTACCATCCGGGTCCAGTTTTGGGACAGGAATTGGAAAATCAGCTTGAACTGCTTAAGGGTCTCAAGCGACAAAGGTAGCTTTGGACCTTCATGTTTCATTCTTTCTGCTGAGATGCAGAAAGCCCAATGCATGCTAGATTCCCAGGCTGTATGCAGTGAGCACGTGAGAGACGTGGAATACACCCAGCCTTGACTGCAGGGATTCAAAGCCTCTACGTGGCCCTCCTCTGGAAGCACCAAAGCCACCAGGATTGTGGGGCAAGGCAGCCTCTGGCCCTTTCCCTCCGGCACCACCTCAAGGCCTCCGGCCGCCCCTCTTTGGACAAGGCAGGAAGCAGAGAAGAGCTTCTCGGCCATGCTGGGCACCAATGTGGGGCTCTGCCCTTTCTGAAGTGCAGGCCTCTCTGTGGGGGTGATGGGATCTCCTCACCTTGTACAGCAGGTGAGTAGAATACCACAACCTCTTCTTGGGCCTTCCTCTTTCCATCTGCGGAGAACAACAAAAGCCTGAATTACTCACAAGGCGACCCCTTTACAGCCGGAAGAGGTGCCTCTGCCCTCATCTTGGGATGGGGAGCTCCCTGCTCCTCTTCTGTCTCCCACCCTGGCCTGTAACTCTGCCTTGCTTTCCAAATGGCACATCAGCCCTCATGGTTCCCTGTGAGAGACTGGACAGGATTCTGCCCTTTGCCAGAAATGGAAGCTGGGAGCTGCTGCAGAGAAGGCACCCAGTCTACCACTGAGCGATGGGCTTAACTAGCCTGGCGGGGGTGGGGGACCTCTGGCCGGCCACGTTTGCTTGGAAGATGGGGCGCTCCTTCCCATCTGGGCTAGGCCGTGCGGGAGGGGCAGTGCTTGCTTACCTCCTCTCCGGTGCTCTCGGGGGAGCCTGCAGTGCTGGGCGGGACTGGAGTTGGCGCTGGAGGAAGGGGCTGCGGTGGTGTTCCTGGCCCGGGTCTGGTGGGCAGCTGAGTCCCCTGGATTCCAGGACAGGAAGAAAGGCGTGAGGAGGTTGCCTGCTGCATCCTGGCCCTCCGGAAGGTGAGGCACGACTTACAAATAAGAATTCGATGAATATTTATTGACCGCTTTTCAACAAGAACTTCTGCAGGCGGTTTACATAGATATAAATAAAATGGCCCCCTGTCCCCAAAGGGCTCACAGTCTCAAAAAGAAACATAAGACAGACCCCAGCAACTGCCACTGGAGGGATGCTGTGCTGTTGGGATAGACAGGGCCTGTTGCTCTCCCCCTGCATCTGGCATATGCCTTATACTCTTTGCCTTGCTTTTCTTTTTAGATTTTCTGGGAGTCTGGCTTCCTGAGGAAGAAGAAGAAGAAGATGATGATGGGTCCCTCCTGGGTCTTGGACACCTTGGCCCTTGGATGACCTGGACTGTTGGAGAGACTTATCCTGCCAATCTTGAAACCAGGTCTCTCATGTGGGTGGTTCTGTTTAAAGCACACCTGAAGGCGGGGTGGAGGGGGCATCCCCATGAAGGTCAACTGGTACCAGGGGCTCCACCGCGGCTGGTCTGTTTGGCCCTGTCATGTCTGGGTGTGACACACCCTCCAAAGAAGGGCTTCGAGGCCCCGCCCCCGTGCCATCCGATGTGCCCGCTCTGATTTGGAACCTTTCTTGGCCTCTGCAGCCAGATGGAGGCAGCTGTGGAGGCCCCTTCGCCTTTCTCTCTCAGCAACTCCTCACTGCACCGCAGCCTCTGTGGCCCCGATCAAGCCCTCTGGATGGGGCAGGTGGTTTCCTGGCCAGCCGGTGAGGCCGATGAGAAGGCGGGAGCGATGATGCCGCCGGGAGAGGGACTCGGGCTTCCGTGGCGCTTCCCTGGTTCCCAGGCGGGTTGCAGTTAGGGATAAAAGAATTCTCTGAAATAGTCTCCTCAGTGGTAGTCAATGCATTGGTGAATATTCTTTTCCAAGTTGGTGGCAGACTTGCAAAACCTGTCTTAAAGATCAAATGGATAGGCTAATGGCCCTTTCCCCCGGCTTCGGCTGATACGCCAGCTGCGTCCGTTTCTTGAGATGAAAGACCTCAGAACAGTAGTACAACTGCTGATCATCTCCGGACTAGATTACTACAATGCGCTCTATGTGGGGCTGCCTGTGTACCTAGTCCAGAAACTGCAGTTGGTCCAGAATGCGGCAGCCAGGTTGGTCTCTGGGACATCTCGGAGAGACCATATTACTCCTTTTTTGAAAGAACTGCACTGGCTGCCGATACGTTTCCGGGGGAAAATACAAGGTGTTGGTTATTATCGTTAAAGCCATAAACCCTTAGTATTGAAGAGAACGTATTAGTTCCTGGGTATTGAAGAGAATGTCTTCTTCACTATGAGCCCCACAGCCTGTTAAGATCATCTGGAGAGGTTCGTCTGCGGCTGCCACTACCTCGTTTGGTGGCTACTCGGGAACGGGCCTTCTCGGTTGCTGCCCCTGGACTTTGGAATGCACTCCTTGTTGAAATAAGAGCCTCCCCATCTCTGACACCTTTTCAAAAGGCACTGAAGACACATTTATTCACCCAGGCTTTTAATTAGATTGATAGTTTTGAAATTTTAATACTGGGTTTCCAATGTTTTAAATCTTTTAAATGATTTTAATTGAAAATTGATTTGATGTTTTAAATCATTTTAATTTTAAACCGCCCAGAGACGCAGGTTTTGGGCGGTATAGAAATAGTTTAAGTCAATAAAAGGAAGGGAGTAAAGTGATGGGGAGGTATATGCAGGCACAGTGACTTAACGGTGTAGCCTTAAGTAGAGCTCAAGCTTCCAGATTTCCCCTCTCCTCCCTCCCCTCCTCTCTCTTCCCTCAGGGAGCAGGAGAAATTCTGCTGCAGGCCTGTGTTTAGATCCCAGTTCAGCACTCGCAGCCTCTGTGGAGTGCTGAATTGTGTGGAGCATGTAAAGGGTCAATAGACAACAAACTAAAGAGCTGTTCTCATGGCCATCAACTGGGTAGGACATGCTCCCTGTCAGCAGTCTGGCCACCCAGCAGGGAAGTCCGCAATACAAACTGGGCTGCAGAAACAAGACACGGCTCAGAATAGTTCTTTCTATCTGGCTTGGGCTGAAAGCTGTCGACACGAAGGTTGACAAACGTTGTCTTCCAGCGGTGAATAGAAAGCTGACAGCTTCCCCTTCCTCCTCGCTATCTGAGATCGAGGGCGTGACACTCCCAACCTGTCTCAAGAGCTGTGCGATATGTCCGCATACCCACCCCACCCCACCCCCCGCCCAATCCCCAGTCACATATGAATCCAAAACTAGATCAGAGAAGAGGGAAAGGAATCCGTGGGAGGCGGGCACAGACTCTCAGTGTCATTTTACCCGGCACTTTTACCTATCAGTTGGGTAAAATCAGATGGCATTTTAAGATGGCATCAGAGTGGAAGTCTGTATCACGTCCTCTTCTGAGAATGTCTTGCCTTGCTTTTGGTTTTGATGTCTTCTATGTCTCAAAATGACAGTTTGTTGGGATTTTGTTTGGAATTCTCTGGCAGTTTTTTGATTATTGTTTTCCCATTTGTGAGACCTTGCGTGAAGGATGGGGGGAAACAAGAAAGGAAACAGAGAAATAGCCCTGAGAACTCTGTGGGGAGAAACAAGCTAAGATGCCAAAAAAAAATCTAAACTCTGAGGAGGCTGTGAGTACCTTGGAAACTTTTGAAACATCCAATAATGTTGAAGCTATACAAGATCAACTCCCAGCCTGGTCATTTGTGCCTTGAGTGAAAATTCTGGATTGATTTCTTCTATGATTTATTTGTTTTCCTGGCTGTTCATGGTATCCTCAAAAGTTTTCTCCAACACCAGAGTTCAAAAGTGTCCATACTTTTCCTGTCTTGCTGCTTCAAAGCCCAGCTTTTGCATCCATAGAGTGTCACAGGAAAAACCACTGTCCGAACCATTCGAATCTTTGTAGGTATAGACACGTCACGGCATCTAGTTATCCTTTCTAAGGCCTTCATGGCAATCCTACCAAGTGCTACTCTGTGGCATATTTCTTGACTGCTGATGGTAGATCCTAAAAGGCAGAAGCTATCCACCACTTCAACGTCTTCATTGTCAATTCTGAGTCTGGTTGCTGTACCCGTTGTCATTAGTTTAGTCTTCTTTACAGTTAGTCGTAGTCCCATTTTTTCACTGTGCTCCTTGACTTTCCCTACTAGAGGAAAAGATCATCCACATTCTCAGCTATCAGAGTGGTGTCATCAGCATAGCACAGATTATTGATGTTTCTTCCCCCAACTTTAAAACCACACTCATCTTCTTCCAATCCAGCTTCTCTCACTATAGGTTCAGCATGTAAGTTGAAGAAAGAAGGAGAAAGTATACAGCCTTGTCTTACTCCTTGGCTGATCTGGAAGCAGTCTGTTTCACCATGTTCTGTCTGGACTGTGGCTTCCTGTCCTGTGTATAGGTTTCTCTTGAGAGCAATGAGATGTTCTGAGACACCCATTTCCCTAAGGATATTCCACAACTTGACAGGGTCGACACAATCGAAGGCTTTTCTGTAGTCAATAAAGCACACATTGACTTCTTTTGGGTATTCTTTGGCTTTCTCAATTATCTAGCGTGCGTCAGCAATGATGTCTCTTGTTCCTCGGCCTTTTCTGAAACCAGTTTGAACATCCGGCATTTCTCTTTCCACGTAGGGCTCTAATCTGCATTGGATGATCCTGAGCATTATTTTGCTAGCATGTGAAATGAAGGATATTGTGTGATGGTTTGCGCAATCTCTTCAGTCTCCTTTCTTCGGTATGGGTATGTAGACTGACCTCTTCCAATCTGTTGGCTATTGTGTTGTTCTCCAAATTTGCTGGCATAGTTTGGTTAGAGCCTTGACTGATTCTTCTTCTGTTTCTTGCCATATTTCTGTAGCTATTCTAACAATTCCTGTAGCCTTCTGATTTGGTAATGTCCAGAGTGCTATTTAGTTTAGAAAAAAAGACAACTGTGGGGAGACATGGTAGAGGTCTATAAAGTCATGCATGGTGTGGAGAACGTGGATGGAGAGGAATTCTTCATAACACTAGAACCAGGGGTCATCCCATGAAATTGATTGACAGGAAATTTAGGACCAAAAAATGGAAGTATTTTTTCACACAACGCATAATCAACTTGTGGAATTCTCTGCCGTGAGATGTGGTGACAGCCAACAACCTGGATGGCTTGAAGAGGGGTTTGGATCACTTCATGGAGGAGAGGTCTATCAATGGCTACTACGGTAGTTGGAGGCCGATAGTCCACATCCAGCCTCAAAGGCAGGGTGCCTCTGAGTTCCAGTTGCAGGGGAGTAAGCGCAGGAGAGAGGGCGTGTCCTCAATTCCTGCCTGTAGGCTTCTAGTGGCATCTGGTGGGCCACTGTGTGAAACAGGATGCTGGATTAGATAGGCCTTGTGCCTGACCCAGCAGGGCTGTTCTTATGTTCTTAGAATGCTGATCTAACTTCATCTTCCCATACTAGAGCTTCTTGCAAGTAGGGAATATCTTCTCGAGTATCTTGGATGTTGTCATCCCTACTGTACAGATTTTCAGTATACTCCTTCCATCTCTGTTGGATCTTCTCTGAATCAGTGACTGTCTGTCCTTTGGCATCCCTGAACATACAAATTCAAGGTTGGAACCAGCTTCTGAGTTCAGAGATCTTTTGGAAAACCTTCCTCATTTTTCCGTGTCTATTTCCATCCTCAAGGTCTTGACAGATGTCATAGTAGTACTGTTCCTTATCTCTTCTTACAGCTTTCTGAAATTCCCTATTAAGTTCCTTCCTGAGGTCTTTCTCTTTCTTGACTTTGGCTTCTCTCCTCTTCTGGGCAATTTTGCTTTCTTCTGTTTCTTGGTCTTTGGCAGTCTCTTTTCACATTCGTCCTTAGCAACTTCTTTTTTCATTCCACAGTTCCTCTGGTTCCCTATCAATGAGGTTCAGAACTTCAAAGTGGTTCCTGATGTTCTCCTTGAAAATGGTGGCTACGTTCCCAAGGTCATATTGTGGAAGCCGGATAGCTTTGGTTTTTCCGCTTTAGCTTGACTTGGAGCTTGCACATGAGCAGTTAGTGATCTCTTCCTCGATCGGCCCCCGGCCAGGTTTTTGCTGTTATAACTGAGCTCTTCCACCTCCTTGCACCAAGAACATAATCAGTTTGATTTCTGCGTATTCCATCTGGTCAAGTCCATTTGTATAGGCGTGCTTTGGTTGTTTGAAGAATGTGTTAACAATGAAGAGATCATTGGCTTGGCAGAAACGAAGAAGTCATTCTCCTGTTTCATTTCTGTTTCCTAGGCCATGCAGTCCAACTTTGTTTTCCTCCTTACCATTTCCAACTTTTAACTTTCTTTAAAGATTCAAAAAGGTGTAATTCCATCCCAGTCTTTTATTAGGACCAAGCAGAATCTATGATTATCTTTGAACTAGAAACATTATAGTAAGGAGCGGACAACCCAAGAACGACATTGTAGAGTATTATATGTTGAATGTTTTGTAGTCATCGGCTTGGGCCTCTTCTTGCTTTTCTTTTTAATGATAATTTTTATAAATGTATTGTAATGGTGTCTGGTGTTTTTAAATAATAATCTCTTTTTAAAAAAGGTGGGGGGGGGGTCACTGGTTTGAGGTCTGGATTCCTCCTGGGACTCTGAAGGCATTTCCTCCTACTTAATAATAAGCTGGGTGATAAGCTGGGTGAAAGTGGTGGGTAGGATGACCCTGGCTGAGTCTGCCCCCACCTCCCACAGGTTCCTCTTCCTCTTCTCTTATGTAGTTGTTGATTCATACATGACTGGGGCTTGGGAGGGCACACAGCTCCTGAGACTGGCTGGGAGCTTGTCCTACGCAGCTGATGGTGTTCTTCCACGGCAGGCCCCATCAATCCTATGTGCCTTTAAAGCCCTAACGCCGCCTCCATGGTTCCGTGCACATCCCTTGGCTCCATCGCTCCGAAAGGGCCCTCCCCACTCTGAGAAAAGTGCAGGACGGTGCAGAGGTCAGCACAGAGGGAAATGGCTCTCACGCTGAAGGGTCTTTGCCCAAATGCCCCGCTTGGAAAAGAGTCAAGATGACTGCTCTGAGGTCTGGACTCCTCCGGGGACTCTGAAGGTATTTTCTTCTACTTTGGTTATTTGCTGGGTAGACCACATGCTGGGTAGGATGACCTCAGACTGAAGAGTAAATCAGCCTGTAAAGGCTCAGGGTCTCAGTCTGTCAGAATCTGCACCCACCTCCCACAGATTCCTTTCCCTCTTCATTGATGAAGTTTTTGATTCAACATTACCTGTGTGGCTTCCAGCGCTTGCAGGATTCAGTAGGCCAAACTGCGGAGCTCACCCAATCCCTGCATGGCCACACTCTGTATCCACTTCTAAAAGGAATCCAGAAAAAAACACAGACTCAACTCTGAAATCTCATCTACATCCCAGGATACTGCTCTGATGGTCCCTAGGGCTGGGCGAAGATTGAGGTGTACCTCAGCCTGAACAGGCTTCCACGGAGGGGGGATATTTGGACCACCTGATGCTAGACGGACACTGCCAGATGCCGTAGTGACTCTCTCTGTAGCATCTTTCTGTGCTCTGAAACAGTCGTAATGCCCAGTAGTGGGAGGAGGAGGAGGAGGAGAGGGCGGAGGAGTGGAGATCTCTTCCCAGGAACTGTCCTTTCCCTGACTCAGAGCTGGGAAGTCCCCGCAGCTCAGACTGCCCCACTTCACTGGAAAGCCCTAGCACAAGTGGAATGGGGGACAGATCTAGCACTCCCTCCATGGCCCAAGGATGCAGCACAGCCCTAGGGCTCCTACCTCCATTCCTCTTCCATAGGGAACATAAGACTTGCATCAAACATATGTGGACAGATTCTGGCGTGGGATGTGCTGGTTCTTTCAGCCATTGCTGCTATTCCCAGCAAAATGCAACTAGACCTTGGGTAGGCCGAGGCTCTTGAAACTGCAACAGAAAAGTTCAGGTCAGGTTTGGTACCCAGAGGGCTGAAAATGCATTTCCTCAGGGGGTAGCTGACATCCGGAGCAGCAGCAGAACGCTGTTGGAAGGATGCTGCACAAGTGCATAACTGATGCACTAGCCAGCCACCCTAACTGGTCAGCAAATTATCCAAGTCTGCAGTGGGCTTATCAGCATTGCTGAAGCAACGTCTACCTTGCTCCAGTGTCTCCCTCCGGTTCAATTGTCCCTGCCTGGGGCTATCCAAGGTCCTGACCATCCTGCCAGAATCTTGCTCACCCTCCAAGCTGCCTGAGGAATGTCCCCTCAGCTTAGACCCAAATAGCCCCACTTGACTGAAAGCCCGGCACAAGTGGAATGGGTGGCAGATCTCGCACTCCCTCCTTAGCCCGAGGATGCAGGCCCTCCCTGGGGTTCCGCCCCCGCCCCCATTCCTTTTACATAGGGAACGTACGGGAATGACTTGCGTCATACATACGGGTTTTGGTCTCAGCCTGTGATGGGGAGGTTTTCGAATAAAACTACCCATTCCTGGAGCAAGCCGAGGCTCTGGGACTTGCGACAGAAAGGTTCAGTAAAGGCTCAGTACCCGGAGGTCCCAAAATGCCCATCCCCACAGTATAGTGCTGCCATCTGTGCAGGCCCGAAGGTGGAGGCTGCTTTAAGGGGAATGGATCCCGAATCCTGAAGTCTTTTCCCTCATACTTGTATAATATGCTGGGTGGGAGGACACGGTCTGAGTTGGCACCCGCCTCCCATAGGTCCCTCTCCCTCTTCTTTGTTCTAGTTCTTGATTTCTTCATGACTGGGGCTTGGGAAGGCGCACAGCTCCAGAGACTGGCTGGGAGCTTGTCCTACCCAGTCGATGGCCATGAGAACAGCTCTTTAGTGCGCTGTCTGGTGAAGCTCTGCTGGTCCTCCCTATCGTCTGTTCATAATTACTAGCATTTTCCAGACATTACCTGCATGGCTTCTGTCACCTTCACGGTTTCCATAATGCTGTGATGGAAGTTGCCTGACCCATAGAATCCGTCCATGGATTTTCTTGCAAAGAATTCCTGTGGCAAGAAGGTTAACAATGTGCCAATTAGTGGCCAACACAAACCTGCATTCCCTAACTTTATGTCCACTTCTAAAAGCAAGCAAGAAATCAACACAGACCCACTCCTGACATCTCAGCTACGGCACGGGAATAGTCAATGTCCTCTCAGGGCTCCTGTTTTCACAGTTGAGAACACCCCCACCCCCACCAAGACTGGCAGCGCATCTGCATATAGTCGTTGGAAAGTGCATGAGCTTTCATGGTGCTCCCCAAAGACTCCTGGGAATTGCCGTTCAGTGAAGATGTGGCATAGTCTTCTTCCAATATCCTGCATCACTCTCACAGCACAACAGTCTCCAGGATCCCGCTGTAAAAGTGAAGCAGGATTCAACAAACTGAAGTCTGAAGTCCCCTTGCACAAGTGGAATGGGGGAAAGATCTGGCCCTCCATGGACCGAGGATGCAGCCCCCCCCCACCTCGGGTTCCAACCACCAATCCTCTTCCATTGGGAATATAAGAGTTGCACCAAAACGTACATGGACAGGTCTCGCCATGCGACTGACTGGTTGCTCAGGGCGATGCTCACATTCACGGTGAGAGGCACCCAGTCCTGGGGTGAGGTGAGTGTCTTGGACCCTGACAAAATGTTGATTGGGCCTGTGTGCAGCTTCACCCCAAACCTAGAACTCTATACAGTCCCCCCAGTCCTCATGTGGGCGTGACCATTTCCACAATGCAGTGCTGCTCTCTGTGCAGCCCCGGGGGTGTCCGGTTGCCCCCTTAAGGGAAAAGGAAGCCCCTTGAGCCTCTGCAAAGAGTGTGCTGAGAAGAGCAACCCCTCGCAGAGAGGGCTCCATCTCTCTGAAAGGGCCCTCCCCCTCTGAGAAAAGTGCAGGACGGTGCAGAGGTCAGCACAGAGGGAAATGGCTCTCACGCTGAAGGGTCTCTGCCCAAATGCCCCCACTTGGAAAAGAGTCAAGATGACTGCTCTGAGGTCTGGACTGCTCCTGGGACTCTGAAGGTATTTTCTTCTACTTTGGTTATTTGCTGGGTAGACCACATGCTGGGTAGGAAGTCACAGTCTGTCAGAATCTGCACCCGCCTCCCACAGATTCCTTTCCCTCTTTATTGATGAAGTTTTTGATTCAACATTACCTGTGTGGCTTCCAGCGCTTGCAGGATCCTACAGGCCAAACTGTGGAGCTCCCTTAAACCCTCCGTGGCCACAAACTGTCTCCACTTCTAAAAGGAATCCAGAAAACAACACAGACCCAACTCTGAAATCTCAGCTACATCCCAGGAATACTGCCCTGATGGTCCCTAGGGCTGGGCGAAGAGTGAGGAGTACCTCAGCCTGAACAGACTTCCGTGGAGGGGGAATGTTTGGAACACCTGAAGCTAGAGGGACACTGCCAGATGCAGCAGTGACTCCCTATGTAGCATCCTTCTGCTGCTCTTCGTTCCGTGCACTGGAAGAGTCATGATGCCCAGCAGTGGGAGGAGGAAGAGGGAGAGGGGGAGCAAAGCTCTCTTCCCAGGAACTGTCTTTTCCCTGACTCAGAGCTAGGAAGTCCCCTCAGCTCAGATGGCCCCACTTCACCAGATCACCTTGCACCAGTGCATCCAGCACTCCCTCCATGGCCCAAGCATTCAGCACACCCCTTGGGCTCCTACGCCCCAGTAAGGCTTGCATCAAAGGTACATGGACAGATTCTGGCGTGGGATGTGCTGGTTCTTTCAGCCAGTGCTGATATTCACAGCAAAATCCAACTAGTCATTGGGCACGCCGAGGCTCTGGAAGCTGTAGCAGAAAGGTTCAGGTCAGCTTTGGTACCCAGAAGGCTGAAAATGCATTTCTTCAGATGCTGGCTGACATCCAGAGTGGCAGGAGAGCACTGCTGGGAGGAGGCTGCCCAAGTGCAAAACCGTTGCACTAGCCAGCCACCCTAACTGGCCAGCCAAAGATCGAATCCTTCAGCAGGCTTGTCAACATTGCGTGCCCCTCTACCCTGTCCCTCTCCAGTTCAACTGTCCCTGTCTGCAGATATCCAAGTTCCTGGTCTTCTTGACAGAATCTTTCTCCCGTCAGAGCCGATCCTCAGCGGCAGGCTCCTTGAACTCTTGGTGCCTGTCTAGCCCTAAGTCTGACCAATTGTTGATTGGGCTTGTGTGCAGATTCAGCAAAAGCTGAAAACCCTGGAACGACCATCCCCACAGGATAGTGCTGCCATCTGTGCAGGCCCGAAGGTGGAGGCTCCCTTAAGGAGAACAGATTCCTCTTGAGCCCCTGCACTGTCTGGGAAGGCCTGCAGAGAGGGCTGGGAAGGGCAGCCCTTCCCGGAGAGCTCTTCAGAGAGGGCTTCCTCTCTCTGCAACGGCCCTCCACAGACTGAGACAAGCACAGGACTGTGCAGGGAAATGGCTGTGCAGGGAAATGGCTCTCACGGAGAAAGGTCTCTGCCCAAATGGACCCTACTTGGAAAAGAGTCAAGATCACTGCTCTGAGTTCTGGATTGCTCCTGAGACTTGAAAGTCATTTCCTCCCCCTTGGGTAATAGACTGGGTAGGATGAGACTGTCAGAGTCTGTGTCCACCTCCCACCTCTCACGGCTTCATTTCACTCTTCTCTGATCTAGTTTTTGATTCATACATGACTCAGTCTTGGGAAGGCGCACAGCTCCTGAGACAGGCTTGGGAGCTTGTCCAATCAAGCGAATGGCCATGAGAAGAGCTCTGTAGTGTGTTGTCTATTGAATCTTCATAAGGGACACAACAAAAGTGTTGCTTTTTGAATAGGGGTCTTAACACAGGCCTGCAGCAGGATTTCTCCTGCTCCCCGAGGAAAGAGAGGGGAGGAAAAATCTGGAGGCTGTGCAATACTTCAGGCTTCACGATTAACTGACTGTGCCTGCATACACCAGCACATTAGCCTATCCATTTTCTCTTGAAGAGAGAGTTTGAAAGTATGCCCTGCAAGTGTAACAGCCCCCAACTTGGAAAAGAATATTCATCAATGCATTGATTAGAAATGAAGAGAATATTTCAGAGAATTATTATTATTATTATTATTATTATTATTATTATTACTACTACTACTACTACATTTATATCCCGCTCCTCCTCCAAGGAGCCCTGAGTGGTGTACTACATACTTGAGTTTCTCCTCACAACAACCCTGTGAAGTAGGTTAGGCTGAGAGAGACGTGACTGGCCCAGAGTCACCCAGCTAGTTTCATGGCTGAATGGGGATTTGAACTCGGGTCTCCCCGGTCCTAGTCCAGGACTCTAACCACTACACCACGCTGGCTCTCTATTCTCTCAAGAGAATTCATTTTTCTATTCTATCCAATGCATTGGCGAATATTCTTCCCAGACCTGTAAATAATGTTCTTTTCCAAGCTATTTCTGTAATGTTGTGAAAGGAGAGATCTGTCTTCTTTACATTGTATGAATTGCTCCTTGACCTGCAGTGGCAATGCAAAGAAAACACAATCAAAGTTTGCTCCGGGGGATGGCGGGAGATTCAACCCATTGAAGTCTGTGGGGTAGACAAGCTCCAATAGCAAGCCTTATGCAGGCATATGCAAGTGGGCATGGGATGAGCCAAAGAAAGAGAGTCATGCTTGGCACTGACGGTTCTCCTAGCTGGCCTAAGGCTGAGGCATCCCTCAGGCTGAAAAGACTTCTACGGAGGGGGGATATTTGGACCAAGTCATGCTAGACGGAGAGTACCAGATGCGGCAGTGATTCACCTTGAAGCATCCCTCTTTTGCTTTTCTTTCTGCTCCCTGGAACAGTTGTGATAACAAGCAGGGGTGGGGGGAGGAAGAGAAGGAAAGATCTCTTCCAAGTCACTGTCCTATCCCTGACTTATGAAGTCCCCATGATCAGACGGAGACGGCTCCACTTCACTGGAGCCCTTTACACAAGTGGGATGGGAGAAAAATCTAGCGCTCCCTCCATGGCCCAAGGATGGAGCCCCCACCTCGGGTTCCAGCCCCCATTCTTAGTCCATAGGGAACATAAGGCTTGCATTAAACTTAGGTGGACAGGTCCTGGCTGCTTGGTCCGCATCTCACATTCAATGTGAAACGTCACAGGTGCTCATATGAAGCACGGTTTTCTGAACTGCAACAAAAAGGATCAGCACCGGCTCAGTACCAGGAGGGCCAGAAACACGTTTGCTCAGAGGGTGGTGGCTTCCATCCAGAGCAGCAGCAGAGAGATGGTGGAAGGAAGTTGCAGAAGTCCAAAACTGAGGCACTAGCCAGCCACCCTAACTAGCCAGCCAAAGATCCAATCCTGCACTGGGCTTGTCAACATTGCTGAAGCAACGTCTACACTGCTCTAATCTCCCCCACCGGCTCAAGGGTCCCTGTCTGGAGCTATCCAAGGTCCTGAACCTCCTGCCAAAATCTTGCTCCCCCTCGGAGTAGTGTTCTTTGGCGGCAGGCCCATTTAGCCTAAGTGGCTGTCCAATCCTGACTGTGACAGAGTTTTCTTTGGGCCTGTGTGCAGCTTCGGACAAAGCGGAATACTCTACACAGTCCCCCAGGCACCATGTGGTCATGGCATTCTACTTACAGAGGCCGGCTGCTGCTTCCTGGAGTTTCAGGAAGGAGGAAGAGGAATTCTTCCTGTGCGGAAGGGCCACATGGTTTCCATTGTCTTGTCTGCCCCACTCTGATGCTGTGTGTCAGTGCGAGTGTTTGTGGAACGGAGCAGGTTTCTCTTCTTTCTCTTCTCATATTTGATGCCATCATTTTCTTTCCCCCTTTGTGACTTGACCTGCTTCACCAGCTTGTCATCAGGAGCAGGTATACCCACCCAAACCCTGTTGCGGTATCACACTTACTTACAACCTAAGGGGACGGGGAAGATCATGATAACATGACAGACAAATATGCTATGTACATTCTCTGTCAAAAAGTGAGTTTGTTGATGCTCACTGATGTGTAGGACAAAGATTTCTAAATAGCTCTCTCTCTCTCTGTGTGTTTCATTGACAGTTGAAAACCCAGGTTCTTAAAGAGGAATTAATCCTTTGCCCCTGCTAACTGGGCAAAGAGGTACCTTCTTAACATGGTGATTCTCTTTATTGAGCGGGGGGAGAGTAACTGGCCCTATCCACCCCCAGCACAGTACTTCCAGTGACTGTTGCTGGTGTCTGTCTTATGTTTCTTTTTAGATTGTGAGCCCTTTGGAGACAGGAACCCATCTTTTTTATTTATTATTTCTGCATGTAAACTGCTTTGGAAACATTGGTTGAAAAGCAGTATATAAATATTTTGTTGTTGTTGCTGTTGTATTGAGATCTTCCGCATGCATGATTTGGTCAGGTCTGTGATCTATATGGCTTAATTTTCAAATCACATAAACTACATGTTGCATAGAATTCAGGCTGCATCCAGAGTTGATAGAAACCCATGTTTGTTTGTTTTTTAATTAATTAAAAAAAAATCAGATTTTTTCCATTTAAACTGGCTTGTGTTTTATTTTTCTTTAACCAGTTTATTTTCCAAAAGAACACAGGTCAAAGATATCATCATCACCATGAATGTTAATCATAACTCCTAATTATATTCTGTGAATTTTTTTTATCAGCAGTATATGGGGATGAGAGAGAACAGGCCTGATCCTATTCTGCAGGTGGTGAATATACAGCACTCACATACACAGTCAAGCCCTTGTGGGTGTCTGGGTGTTTCTCTCCAAGTGCAAAGACATTAGGCCCATTCACACATGATGTTCAACACTCATACAATGAGTATACACACAGGTACAATTCTGTGCACAGGTACAGTCATTCCCATGTTATGTTGAACACAGGTACAGTGTAATTCCGATCTGTACAATGCATTTGAAGGTCCTGTAACGAGGTTCAATTTTGTAATGAACCCCAGTACAGTAATTCACACCAACATGTGTACAAGTTGTACAGCATAATGTCTGAATCGGCCTAAAGAAGGACAAGGAATGACTAGAGGATTGAGGGGCATGGGATAGGTCTGAACAAGGAGCAGGAAGATGGAGGATACCTTTCCAAAGTCGTAAGAGGGATGTCTCTCACCGGAAACTGAGGACAGGTGTAAGCTCAGAGGAAATGTCCGTCAGCTGCTCCTCTGGAGCTCTGTACAGGAAGCTCCCCACTCTGGGAAAAAGAAACAGAAAAGCAGAGCATCAGTCCCGATACGCTGGGCTGAAATAAGCCGCCCATCTTTTGGGGAACCGGTTCAGATGGGGGTCCCCAGCCAGTGCTCAACCAGATGTTGTTGAACTACGATTCCCATCACCCCCATGCTACAGTTCATGGTTGAGGATGATGGGATTTGTCATTCAGCAACACCTGGAGTAACATGGCTGGGAACCCCTGCACTGTTAAGAAGAGACTTCCTTTCGCCCACTAGGAGCACTGAGGCCTGGCAGTGCGGAGGTAAAAGGAAGGGAGAGGCCACTGCCCGCTGGGAGGGACGAGGGAGGAGGCCATGGAGCCCAGGCCTCTGGGAGTGAGCCAGTCTCTCTCGTCACCTCAGAGACGTGAGGGACATCATCACTCCAGTGCCAGAATGGCCGCCCTTCTCTGGCCAAGAGCTTTCTCCATCCCTGGGGGGCGGGTGGGGCAGATCTCACCAGCCCCGTCAGAAATTCTTCCCAGCGGTTTCTGAAGGGAAAGACTATTGAAAAGAAGAGGAAGAAGCAAGAAACAGCTTCCCGCTCTCTCCCTTTCTTCTGAGAGCCACACTTCCGTTTCCGCACGAGGGAGAAAAATGAAAAATATCCCCACCTCATGCTGGCACACCATGTAGGAGGGCAACATTTTGGGGCTGGGAGAGTTTATTTTGAGTCCTAGATCCAGCTCCAGCTACAAGGACCTCGTGGTCTTCTTCTCTCCCCTCCTCGCCCTTGCAACGTGACTTTCTGGGCCAGCATAGAAACTTGGGATCAGTCCTGCAGGGAGGTCCAGAGGGCAGGTTTCCTGCGTGTCCTTTTCCAAACCCCTTCCCAGCCCTCATGGCAAAGCAAGTCCACACCACTCAGCCAGGCCTCTCCCGTCATGGAAATCCCCTCAGCTCATGGGTGAGCGTTTGGACTCTGCCGGGGAAAAGTATATCATCTTTTAAAAAACCGATTCTTCAAACAGGCGGGCTGGTGGGCGAAGCGCAACCAAAGGCAAGCAAATGGATTGGATGAGCCAGGGTGCAGCCATTTTGGCCCTCCCCTGGATGTAAGGCCACTAAGTCAGCTGAGGGCTTTAACTGCCAGCTTAGCTTAGCCTTCTGCTTGCAACAAATTCACCATGACTCCCTGTATGAATCACCTCTGTTTCCCCTGCGAAAGAAGGAAGAAAATGGTTCTTTCTTTCTGGTTCTTGGTTCTGTAACTGCCAGAGAGAAATGCAAAGCAGATTAGGCTAAAAGGGCAGAGGGATCCTGGATGTTCAAGCATGTTTGCCTGACTAGCAGAAAGGGAGGAGGACTAGCGGAGTGCGATGTGTGTGGCTTTTCCTATATAACGCTGAGGCTGAATGTGCTGGGTGTGCTTTTTGCTTTGGAAATGATTCCCTTGAGAACCATTTATTCTGCAGAATAAAAGCTGATTTCGAGATCTCCACCCTGGCTGTGTTTTATTGGCTCAACACACGCCAGGCAAGGACCCAGTTCTGGGACAACCGACTCACTCCACTAAAAATGCTCTATGACATCCAGGAGAAGACTTTGAGCTGGAAATTGGCACAAGCTTTGACATTTGGGGGTAGGATGTGAAATGCAGAGGGAGTCCGTTGTGTGCACGGACCCAGAATCACGTAGCCTCCCCGAATCCCCTTCCCTCAAAAGCAGCCAAGCCCAACCACCCATCCAAGAACGGCACCATGAGCTACGCCGCTTGGGGCTGAACTGTGGAGCTGCCGCCGGGTCGGAAGAGCTGGACTGGAGAGAGGTCAGCCGCGGAGGCCTGGTTTTGTGAGGGACGGGAGGAAAGCTTCAGAGCGCCACTGTGGGGAGAGATGGGCGAGTGGGAAGCATGCGGCCATGTCCAGGTGCTGGGTGCACATCTCCTGCCCTCAGCATGCCTGGACTCGCTCTCGGGGCCCAGCTCTGGGAGCTGCTTGCGGGTGCTCTGGCAACTGCAGTGAAGTGGATATTGACCTCCCCTTAAGGAGTCCTTTAGAACGAGGTTTTGCCTGCTTAGGAGCACATGGAGCTTCCATCTCCTGAGTCAGACCTTTGCTCTATCTAGCTCAGTATTGTCTTCACAGACTGGCAGGGACTACTCCAAGGTAGCAGGCAGGAAGCTCCCTCAGCCCAATCTTGGAGATGCCGCCAGGGATGGAACCTGGCCCCTTCTGTAGAGAAGGCACACCATCCACGACCGAGCCGTGGGCTTTCCTGGCACCGGTCAGAGATGGGGGTGGCCACGCAGCCGTAGAGGGTAGGACACCAATGTCCGCCTGCCCACCCTCAATTCCAACAGCACCCAGGCCAAGACCCCCTGGGCATGCATGAGACAGCCCACAGGCTTCAGCAAAGGGGATGAGCGCCGTGGTAAGGCAGAAATGAACACAGCCAGAAGGTGCCCTGCTCACCAACCCCACCTTGCAGCTTCTTCCCATGTGCAGAGGCAGGTTCTTGCAGGTCTTTCATGTGCTCTGATGGCCAGAGAATACAGGACCCGGGGAATGAGCCAACTTCTCTCTTCTGATTGGCAAAGCACTGTGTGGGATGGGCTTGCCACATCCGTCCTTAGCCTTATAGACAGATTTTCAAACCTCATTTTCCTACAGTATCACTCTCCTTTGAGGTGTGATACTACTGTACATCACTAGGGCCATACAAAACATTCTCCTGATGGACCTACAAGATGTAGCCCATCAGGTTTGGGGCTGGGGTGAGCTTTCGTACACACTGAAGTGATCCACACCTGGTGGCTGTTGAATCATGACCTCTAAATCCAAGCACCCAATCGTTGGCAGAGTAATGCTCAGATGCATTGTCTTCAGAAAGGTTCCCAATGGTGACATTGAGAAGCCCTGAAAAGCAGTGCATTGCTTGCAGCAGGGCCATCCCGGGGGGATGTGGGGCTGTGCACCAATTGGAACATGTGGGACCTCCTTCTCTAGCTTTTGTTCGGCCCCAAGCAAGACCAGTTTCCAGGAGCTCCTAAGATGAAGCAAGATTCAACTGCTTAAAAGTGTATGCCAGCCAATCTTAACAACATGTAGCCAACACACTACCCTGTTTCCCTGCTAAAATGAGGGAATTCCATCTCCTTGTTTTCCTGCAGCCAATTCCCCGCACAACTGAGAGTCCGTGGGGGGGGGGAGGGTAGTTAGAGGGCTGGATGAGACCTGTGTGCAAATCTTTCTCTATACAGCCCTAACGCTCACTGGGTGACCTTTGGCCAGTACAAACTCTCTCTCTCTCATCCTCATCCTCACCCTCCTTACAAGACTGTTGTCAGAATAAATGTGGGGAGGCAGAACTGTGTACACCATCCTGAAGGAAGGGCAGGATATCAGGGGCCTAAGAAAATACACATCTGTACACATGCCATATGCTTATTTATGTTGAGTATTAGCCAATGGAAGCATTACATGTGCTGTGCATGCCAAAACAGAAGGAAAAGTCACCTATTTGCAATCAGGCCAAAGATATCTATTTCCCCCAATTGGGATTTCAAACTAGACAGCAGAGTGGCAGACACGCCAACATTCCGTCTCACCCAGCACCGCCCAGCTCTGGCTGGCAGCAGTTTCCCTTTCCTCAAGCAATGACTCTTGGATCTTTTCCCGAGTTCCCTTTTCTTGATCTAAAATTGCCCCTCAAGCTTCGATGAGCCCTGTGGGGCACAGAAATAGAGTTTCAGGAACAGCATCTCACATCTATTTCTGAAAGAGATGGAATCTCTTATGGAGGCAGAACCGGAACACCTGTGGGCAAGGTGGACTCAGAATTACCAGTAGATACATTGGTTTCACAAACCTGTGAAGGAAAAGAATCCAAAGGGGGCAATTCACCCCAAACTGCCCAATGGAACTCCATGGAGCGGAATGTTCATGGACTCCAAGAGCAGTTTACAGGCAACCAGCTGGGCAGAGCTAATGGGACTCAGTATTCTGAGTAAACTTTCTTTCCCAGTTTATTAAGTCCCTTGAGAAAGAGAGAGGTGGGGATCCTTCGTCCTGCAATGAAGCTCGAAGGCTGACCCACCAAATGCCTAGTGCAGGGGTTCCCAACCTGTAAAACTCCAGATGTTGCTGGACTACAACTCCCATCATCCCCAGCTTCAATTGATGGTGGCTGGGGATGATGGGAGTTGCAGTCTGGAGTCCCACAGGTTGGGAACCCCTCGCCTCGTGGATTCTTGCCTGGATGCAGCCACATGGACACCATGGGGCATCATGGCTGGGGCCAGCATCTCCATCTTCCTCATCTTCACCTGGGCCTCCAAGACCAAGGAGGAGTGTGGGTGCACAGACGGCAAGTTGGAGGGCAGCACAATTGCTGACGCTGCACAACATCACAACTGATCAGGTGGTGGCGGCAGTTCAGTCAAAGCGTCAGCCTCCGGTTCCCATTTCCCGCCTTTGTAGAGCTTGAGCCCAAACAAGATGGCCTGAACTCTGCTCGGAAACTGGCCGGTTTCTTGTCTGCCCTCGAGAGTGTGCTGCTTGTACACTTCATGTCTGGGGTCAGGAGTTCCGCGCAAGGGGTCGCGCAGATGCTTATGCCAAGTGGTGTCTACGGCTATTCGTTTAGGGGCAAAGAGAAACTTCCTCCGTGCTTGCCCGGCATGGGGAAAGGGGGCAAAAGGGCAGTGCTTGGTTCTGCCAAGTGGCCTCAGGAGAGCTGGCTGTGGTGAGGTGGAAATGAACACAGCCCGAAGGTGCCCTGCTCACCAATGCCACCTTGCGGCTTCTTCCCAGGTGCAGAGGCAGATTCTTGCCGGTCTGACTTGCATGTGCTCTGATGGCCAGAGAATGCAGGACCAAGGGAATGAGCCAGCTTCTCTTTTGGGAAAAACAGGCCAAGGAGAGGAATGGAATCAGAGCGAAGCAATGTGTGGCTTCTGCATAGAGGAAGCGGTTGCTCAGTGTGCAGATCTCTCTTCTTATCAGAGAGGGTCAGTTTTCCATGTCCAGCTCCTCATTAAGTTGCACCAACTGGGGCGTTTTGTGTGGTCATCATTAGCTCTCAACACTTTTTAGCAGACACCTCTTTGATGGCGGCCTGTCTCCTAACCTGGGAAAGCCTCACCATCCTGAATTTCTGGTGCGTCCGTTGGGGCTGCTCTTAAAGACACAGGAGTGTGGCTAAGAAAAGCAGTTGGCCACCCTGAATGGCAGTGGCGTGCCCTGAGGGCATCTGGTAGGCCTGTGGGTCCTCTGGGTTTCTACAAGGTTGCAGAAAAGTGAAACAGGATGGGGCCTAACCCTCGGGCTCCACAACTGTATCAAATGCAAACCCCTCCCCCCATGAGAGATGTTGGAGTGGTCACTCTTTCTTTCCCATGATGCCTCTTCTTAGGAGACACCAAGGCTCCAAGAGTAGCTTTCCTACCCCACTTCCAGCACCCCAGTCCACAGCCTCTGCTGCCAGCAGTCAGCATCTCTCCCCTCCCAGCTGTCTCTGCCTGGCCGTCTCCCATCCCCCCATAGAACTGAGCTGAGAGTTCCGGCATCCATGGAGATGGAGAAACGCAAAAGATGCTCCAGAAGACAGTTGGCCAACTGCCTGCTTGCTGACCTGAAGCGAGATGGCCTTCTTCCTCTGGGTTTTGGCTTTGGCCATTACAAGCCTCATTGCCTTGGTCTATATCTACCGGAAAAAGGGCCGTTCAAGGCGGAGGAGACAGGTAAGAAGGGTCGCGTTTTGCCAAGTGAACCCTGGGTGGTGGGTCCAAAGAGGTTTCTCTTAATTGTTTGTTCACTTGTTCTTTTCCTAAAATCATTTCGTGCTGGACATCAGCCAATGGCAAATCAAAGAATTTGTATCCATTTTGGCAGGGGTTTCGGGCTTTTTGTGTTGCTGCATTCTAATTAATGTCCCCTGCCTCCTGGAGGGTTTCCATCACTAAAAAGAAGCGCGCACCCCTTTTTTGTGGTACCATTTGTGCTTCTGAAGCTTTACTCTAGAACATTTTTCCGGTGTCCTCTCTTTTTTGATACACTCTCTCTAAACTATCATCTGACATATGCATAACAAAGGTTTTCTCAACCAATTTCCTCAGAAGTCTTGAAATAGTGAAACTAGTGTCAGAAGATATTGCTTGCCTCTGTCTTTGTAAATAACATTTCTTTTTTAAATAAAGAGAGACAATGAACTGTTCTTGAGGCTTCTTGGTTCACTTTTTGTTTTAGCTTTTGCTTTGGATCCCCCTCTTTCTGTTTTAAAAACCAAAGTGCCTAGCCATTCCTTGTGTTCTCTTTGGGACTGCTTTGTTTGACAAGCCTGCATTTAGCCCTAGCTGCAGATTGTAGTCCCATGCCATTCTGCATGCAATTGGATCGTTTTAGCCAAGCATTTGGACATGTCTATCCCACTCCTCCTCTGCGGGGTCTGGTGTGGTCTACATGCTTATGGTTATCCTCACAACCACCCTGTGAGGTAGGGTGGCCTGAGAGCCAAGGTAGTGGCCCCGAAGCACCCAGTAAGTTTCGTGGCTGAATGGGGATTGGAACTGGGGACTCCCCAATCCGCGGTCAAGACGGACACCTTGCTAAGGGCTGCATGGATGTATTTGTCACAATGTCCCTTTGAAAGGAAAGCCTTGGTTCTTGTACTTGTCTCTCCTGTTCACCTGCTACACAACGTTACATGTGTCCTGCAAGTTCTGATGTGGCAAAGACAGGGAGAGGAAGGTGGGGTTGCCGTTCTCTTCTTTCCCCAGCCCACTCCACCCTCCTGCAGTCTCTCTAGAAGGGCTCGAAGAGGAGGACGGGCTCCCTGGTTCTCACCTGACTCGTGTCGCAGGGGCATCCCCTCTTGGCGGTGGGGGCCTTTCTGTCCCTGCCTTCTGATACAGTAGAGGGGAGGGCGTGGCATCCAGCGAGGACCTGAAGAACACGGCCTCAGGCAGGTCAGGACCTTGGAGATCTCCAGGCAGGGACAGTTGAACAGGAGGGGACACCAGAGCTGGAGTGGTGTTGCTCCAGCCATGTTGACAAGCCCACTGCAGGCTTTGATCTCTTGCCAGCTAGTTAGGGTGCTTGTGCAGCATCCTTCCAGGAAGGCTTTGCTGCTGCTCTGCATGGCAGCCACCATCTGAGGAAATGCATGTTGCGTCCTCTGTGTTCCGAGCCTGTTCTGAACCTTTCTGTCTCAGGTACGAAAGAAGCGGCGTGTCCGGGTGGACCATCGGCGTTTACCTAAGCGGCCCTCTAAAAAAACTGAACATCAGATGCCAGGACCTGTTCACGTAAGTTTTATGCAGGCGTAACATTCCCTCCAGCAGAAGAATGGGGGTCAGAACCCATGGGGGGTGGGCCGCATCCTTGGGCCATGGAGGGATGGAAGATCTTTCTCCCATTCCCCTTGTGCAAGGGCTCCCACTGATGTGGGGCTGTCAGTTACTGAGGTTTGGGGACTTCCTAACACTGAGTCAGGGATAGGAGGACGAAGCTATGCCTCCTCCCCGCACTTCTGGGCATCACAGCTGTGCCAGGGCACAGTAGGGAAAGCAAAAGAAGGATGCTGTGTAGAGAGCCATTGATACATCTGGCACTGTCCATCTTGCATCAGTTGGTCCGAAGAGACCCCCCTCAGTGGAAGACTTTCCAGGATGAAGTACTCCTCAGTCTTAGGCCAGCGATGGGGTCCATCCGTGCAGAGCATGTCTCTGTTCCTTGGGCTCATCCCAGGCCTACTTGCAGAATCTGGTGTAAGGCTTGTGATAAGAGCTTGTTTACCCCACAGACTTCGGTTGGATCAATCTTCATGGCCCTCCTACCGCACCCCCACCCCGAGCAAAATTTTTGTTTGGTTGTGTAAGCATTGCCTCTGCAGGTCATGGAGCAATTCATACACTCTGAGTAAGACAGGTCTCTCTTTTCAAGACATTACAGAAATAGCTTGGGAAAGAACATGACGGATAGGGTGATCGAATATTCACCCATGCATTTAATAGATGGGATAAGATAATTCTCCAGAATGTTCTCTTCAGCTCTAATCAATGCATTGGTCAGTATTCTTTTCTAAGTCAGAACTTGTGATCCTTTCAGGGCAGCCTTTCAAAATCGTGATCAAATGGGTCGGCTGGTGGGGTAGTGTATGCAGACACTGTGAATTAAGGGTGCACCTTGAAGTATAGCTCAGCCCCCAGATGCTGCTGCAGGCCTGTGTTAAGGGCCCTATTCAAGAAGCCAACACTTGTGTGCGCCTTGTGAAGTTTCAATGGATAACACACCACAGAGCTGTCCTCATGGCTATTAGTTGGTGGGACAAGCTCCCAGCCTCTTTCAGGAGCTCTGCACCCTCCCAAGCGCCAATCACATACCAGTCAAAAACCTCATCAGAGAAGAGGGAAAGGAATGCATGGGAGGCGTGTGCAGACTCTGACAGTGTCATCCTACCCAGTACTTTCCCGGAGCATAGGAGCAAAGTTGGAGGAAATGCCTTCAGAGTATCAGGAGGAATCCAGACCTCAGAGCAGTGACCTTGACTCTGTTCCAAGCAGGGGACATTGGGGCAGAAACCCTTCAGCCTGAGAGCCATTCCCCACTGTGCTGACCTTGGCATGGCCCTGCTCTTTTCTCAGTGCTGGGAGGGCCCTTTCAGAGAGAAGGAGCCCTCTCGGAAGAGCTCTCTGGGAAGGCTGAAGTTCCAGCATGCCTGCCAACATAGAACAGGGGCTCAAGGGGGTTCCTTTTTGCTTGGGGGAGCACACACACACACACACAAACACTCTGGCCTGTGCAGATGGCAGCACTGCACATTGGGTATGGTCATCCACAAATATGGTTCCAGGGCCCTTGTGCCACGTCGTTCCACCAGTGCTGTCATGCTGCTCTGAATGTCAGCCACCATCTGAGGAAATGCAGTTCCAGCCCTTCGGGTACCGAGCCTGTGCCCAACCTTTCTCTTGCAGGTGGAACAGCCTTGGCTTACGGAGTGTCTGTCACAGGGTGACTGCTACTTTAAATGTGGAAAATGGCGAAAAGAAAAACCTGCCCACCACAGGAGGAGACCTCTCAGCGTACGTTCTATGAAATCTTACCTTCCTTATAGGGATGTGCAAAAAATTTCGGGCACAGAACGATCTGTGCCCGAAATGAACAATTTCGGGTGATTCGGGGCCGAACCGAATCACCCCCGATGCCCCCCGAATTTTTTCGGGCACGAGCCGAATCACCCGAATTTCGGGCACCAAAAATTCGGGTGATTCGGTTCATGGTTGATTTTTGGCGATTTTTTAATTTTTAGTGACTTTGGGGCAGTTCGGGGGCATAGCATGGGATTTGGGCAAAAGGAGTGGGGTGGGGTGGTAGTGCCTAATGGGTGCAGGCTACCACCCCAATTTCAGGGGGATTGGGCAAAGGGCTGATTTTTGGTAAATTTCTGAAAATTTCATGTCTTTGGGGCAGATTGGGGCATATTGGGGCAGAAAGTGGGGGCTGGGGCAGAATACTGGGGTGGCGTGGTAGTGCCTCATGGGTGCAGGCTACCACCCCAATTTCAGGGGGTTTGGACAAAGGGGTGATTTTTTGAGAATTTTTGAAGTTTTGGTGACTTTGGGGCAGTTTGGGGGCAGAAAGTGGATCTGCCCCAAAATAGTGGGGTGGGGTGGTAGTGCCTCATGGGTGGAGGCTACCACACCAATTTCAGGGGGATTGGGCAGAGGGCTGATTTTTTGAGAATTTTTGAAGTTTGGGTGTCTTTGGGGCAGATTGGGGGCAGAAAGTGGATCTGCCCCAAAGGAGTGGGGTGGGCTTGTAGATAGTGCCTGATGGCTGGAGGCTACCACCCATCCCCAATTTAAGAGTGATTGGGCAGAGGGGTGAATTATGGTGAATTTATTTGTATGAGGTTTGTCTTCATAAGGTGAAGTGTGCTAAATTGATTACTTCCTCATATTATTCATAGTAAAGGAAAGTGTGAAAAAGTGAAAGTGGGGTCATGAGAGTTGTTTAATTGAAAAAAATCTCATTTGCTATGATAGAATGAGAATTCACACCTCAGAAAAACTTCTGAGGTGTGAATTCTCATTCTATCATAGCAAATGAGATTTTTTTCAATTAAACAACTCTCATGACCCCACTTTCACTTTTTCACACTTTCCTTTACTATGAATAATATGAGGAAGTAATCAATTTAGCACACTTCACCTTATGAAGACAAACCTCATACAAATAAATTCACCATAATTCACCCCTCTGCCCAATCACTCTTAAATTGGGGATGGGTGGTAGCCTCCAGCCATCAGGCACTATCTACAAGCCCACCCCACTCCTTTGGGGCAGATCCACTTTCTGCCCCCAATCTGCCCCAAAGACACCCAAACTTCAAAAATTCTCAAAAAATCAGCCCTCTGCCCAATCCCCCTGAAATTGGTGTGGTAGCCTCCACCCATGAGGCACTACCACCCCACCCCACTATTTTGGGGCAGATCCACTTTCTGCCCCCAAACTGCCCCAAAGTCACCAAAACTTCAAAAATTCTCAAAAAATCACCCCTTTGTCCAAACCCCCTGAAATTGGGGTGGTAGCCTGCACCCATGAGGCACTACCACGCCACCCCAGTATTCTGCCCCAGCCCCCACTTTCTGCCCCAATATGCCCCAATGACATGAAATTTTCAGAAATTTACCAAAAATCAGCCCTTTGCCCAATCCCCCTGAAATTGGGGTTGTAGCCTGCACCCATTAGGCACTACCATCCCACCCCACTCCTTTTGCCCAAATCACCTCAGAAGTATGCCCCCGAACTGCCCCAAAGTCACTAAAACTTTAAAAATTCACAAAAAATCAGGACTTAGCCCAATCCCCCTGAAATTGGGGTGGTAGACTCTACCCATTGGGCACTACCACCCCACCCCAACATTTTGCCCCTGGGCCCCTTTTTACCCCCCCGAATCGATTCGGATTCGGATTCGGATTAAATCCGAATCCGAACCGAATCAAGGGTGATTCGGGTGACCCAGATTCGGGCACAAAACAGAACGGGGGTGATTCGGCTCGGGTCCGAGCCGAATCACCCAAAAATCCGAATTGCACACCCCTACTTCCTTACAGAAGAGGGATGGGGGCCAGAACCCGAGGGAGGGGGGCTGCATCTGGCACTGTCCGTCTAGCATCAGTTGGTTCGCATGTCCTCCCACCCTGGAAGCCTTGTCAGGCTGAGGTGATCTTCTGCCTTAGGCCAGATCTAGGGATGGTCAGTGCAGTAGTCCCATGATCATTCCTGTGACTTAGCTGAGATTTCAGAAGTGGGTCTGTGTCCTTTTCTTGATTTCTTTTAGAAGTTGAGACAAAGTCAAGATGGCACAGGGGCTCAAGGGGATTCCTTCTCCCTTAAGAGAGCACACACACACACCCTGGTGGGTCAGGGCTAGACAAGTACCTGGGGGTCAATGGGGTCGTACACAAAAGATGCTTCCTGACTGCCTCAGGAAGCTCGGGGGGGGGGGCAAATTATGGCAGGAAGATCAGGACCTTGGGTTGCTCCAGGCAGGGACCATTGAACCAGACGGAGAGACCAGAGAGGGGTAGAGGTTGCCTCAGCAATGTGGACAAGCCCACAGCAGGCTTCGATGACTTGCTGGCTAGTTAGGGTGGCTGTCTAGCACAACAGTTTTGCGTTTGTGCAGCATCTTTCCAGCAGCGCTCTGCTGCTGCTCCGGATAGCAGCCACAGTCTGAGATCATGCATCTTCATCCCTGCGGGTACTGAGTCTGTGCTGAACCTTTCTGTTGCAGGTCCAAGATCTTTGGCTCACTATAGGACTGGGTGGATTTCTCCCGGAGCATGAGCGCTGGCTGCAAGAATTTCTCTGTGGCACGATGAGACCTATGCTGGTACGTATTATGCATTCCCTACGGAAGAGGAATGGGGGTAACAACCCAAGGGATGGCCCGCATCCTCAGGATAGGGTGGGAGTGCTAAATCTGCCACCCATTCCACTGGTGCCAGGGGGACCGGTAAAGTGGGGCTATCGGGGTCTAAATATGGGTACTTTTTATGGGACAGGGCAGTTAATCAGAAAAGAATCCCACCTCTCCTTTTCACCCTGGGGGGCTTCACACTGCTGTGCATCACAGCCAAAGCTGCACACAGGCCCAAGAAACAATTTGCTAGGGTTGGAGCTAGACTGACACGTTGGGGTGATGGGGAGTGCCACTGAAGAAAAGGCAGCTGAGCAAGATTCTAGCAGGCAGATCAGGACCTTGGATAGCTCTGGGCAGGGACAGTTGCACTAGAGGGAAAAACGGGATCAGGGTAGACCTTGCTTCAGCAGTCTTGACAAGTCCACTGCAGGCTTCGATCTCTGGCTGGCTAGCACAACAGTTTTGCCATATACTGAGTGGCAGTATACCGGTGGTCCATCTAGCTCAGTATTGTCTTCACAGAGTGGCAGCGGCTTCTCCAAAGTTGATTGTTCAGCATCATTCTAGTAGCACTCTGCGGTTCTGGATGCCAGCCACCATCTGCGGAAATGCATTTTTGGTCCTCGGGGTACTGAGCCTGTGCTGAACCTTTCTGCCTCAGATCCAAGAGCCTCAGCTTGCCCCAAGACTGGGTAGATCTTGCCATGGGAGTGAGCATCACCTAAGGAATCTGAACATCTCATGCCAACACCTACAGTGGGTATTGGAAAGAATCACCCCCTTTGATAGACCTTCAATTCTGGTTCCCTTACATCCTGAAATGAAAACACAAAGAAAATTCCCTTCACCAGCTGTACTTATTCAATGCAACCTATAGCATCCAACTGAGAAACATCACAATTACAGTCCAGAAGAAGTGTCAGAAATAAAAAACAAGAATTACTGAGATTGAAAAAGGATCAACCCCTCCCCATGTCAATATTTTGTTGAACCACCTTTTGCTTTAATAACAGCCTTGAGTCTGTTGGGATACTTCTCTATCAACCTTACACATCTAGACGGAGCAATATTTGCCCACTCCTCCATACAGAACTGTTCAAGTTCAAAAGGTGATCCTTTTTCAATCTCAATAATTCTTGTTTTTTATTTCTGACACTTTTTCTGGACTGTAATTGTGATGTTTTTCAGTTGGATGTTATAGGTTGCATTGGATAAGTACAGCTAGTGAAGGGAATTTTCTTTGTGTTTTCATTTCAGGATTTAAGGGAACCAGAATTTAGAGAATTTAGAGAACCAGAACCAGAATTTAAGGTCTATCAAAGGGGGTGATTCTTTCCAATACCCACTGTAAGACATAAGAAGTGCTTGGCATTTGAGTTCTAAATCTCTCAAATTCTGCCACATCTCTGACAATACCACCTTGCTTTTGTATTTCCTTCTGTGCTATGCTCTCGATTGGTGAATCTTGAAACCAGCCTCCACTGCAAACTCCAGCCCTGTCCACCACCAAGGCCGAACGGACCCGACCCTACTTTGTGGTAAGCACCCTCCCTTTCCAGGGAATCCTGGGCTCTCTACTCCTGTGGGATGGAGTTTGGCATTTCTCTCTCTCTCTCTCTCTCTCTCTCTCTCTCTCTCTCTCTCTCTCTCTCTCTCTCTCTCTCATATCCCCCTATTTCTCCAGCAGTATTGGGGACACTTATCTATCACACTCACGTTTCCAATGCTTCTTTATCTTCTCATTCTGTACTGCAAGATCATCTTCATCTTGCCATCCTCTTCACTTTCCATACATGTAGAGATCTCTAGTTGCTTCAGTTTCCGGGTTTCAAGGGTTGTTGCAGTGGTGGTGGTGGAGATGATGATGATGAGAACAACAACGAAGAATTACATGTGTCAACCTGACTCTGACTTGGCTGGCAAATGGCTCTTTTGTTCCCCCAGGAGACAGACCCTAACCACCCCAATCTGTCCTGTGGCCTTAACCGGAGAGCAGTGCACTTACAGCAGGTGGGCCGAGCAAAAGTCCTGAGGCGCTTCCGCAAGCTGGCTGAGGTGAGGAAATCAGAAATACACAGACCCCCACTGAGAACCAAGAGCAATGGGGCAAGTTTTTCCCTGCGCTCAGCCCCTTTGCTGAATTGTATGGCTTGGCTAAGGCAGAATTCAGGGGGTCTTGGCCTGGGTGCCGTTGGAACTGGGTGTGGGCAGGAGGAGATTGGGGCCCCCCCTCCATACTCTCCCAGTCCCAGCACAAAAGCACCACCTCCACCCTGTGGGAAGCATTGCCCCTCCAGCACGGGTGTGCCTAGACTGGGTAGAGTACTAGCAGCTTCTCCTTTTCCAAGCCAACATGGCCATCCTCATGTTCCACCATGGCCTGGGAAGCTCACGGCTCCCTGGTAGATCCCAGTAGACCCTCTTCACACCTTTCTTCCTGCCCTTGAATCCATCCAGGAGAACGTATCTCCAGTTTGTATATGAGACCCAAGAAGTGCTCGGCCTTTGAGTGATTAATCTTTCAAATTCTGCCAAATCTCTGAGAATATCACCTTGTTTTTGTATTTCCTTCTGTACTGTGCTCTTGATTGGTGAATCTTGAAACCAGCCTCCACTGGAAACTCCAGCTCTGTCCACCAGCAGGACCGACCCAACCCGACCCTACTTTGTGGTGAGCAACCTCCCTTTCCAGGGAATCCTGGGCACTCTAGTTCTTTGGGGCAGAATTTGGCATCTCTCCCTCCCTCCCTCTCTCTTTCTCAAAAGAAATGCCACAGACCTCATCTGCCCACATGTTTGAAGTATAGCCCCCTATTTCTCAACCAGTATTGGAGACACTTATTTATCTCTCAAACGTTTTCAATGCCTCTCTATCTTCCCATTCTCTACTGCAAGATCTGGCTTAGCTTCAAACTTCATCTTCCTTCCTCTTCAGTTTCCATACATGCAGGGGATCTCTGCTTGCTTCTGTTTCTGGGTTTCAAGTGCTCCTGCAGTTATGATGATGATTGATTTCATGTATATAACAGACTAGGAACATAGGAAGCTGCCATATACGGAGTCAGGCCATTGGTCCATCTTGCTCAGAATTATCTACACAGACTTTCAGCAACTTCTCCAAGGTTGCAGGCAGGAATCTTTCTCAGCCCTACCTTGGAGATGCCAGGGAAGGAACTTGGAACCTAGATGCTCTTCCCAGAGCAGCATTCTCTTCCCCGGAGGGGAATATCTTACAGTGCCCAAACTTCTAGTCTCTGTCTTGGTTGACGAATGGCTCTTTTATTCCACCAGGCTCCCCAAAACCAACAGGTCTGCCTTACCTGTGGCCTCGACCCCACAACAACATTTTTAAAAAAGAAAGGGAGGTTCGAGACATTGAAACGCTTCCGTAAGATGAATGAGGTGAGGAAATCAGAAGTAAAGAGAGTACCAAGTTCTCTGGGACAAGCTTTTCCCTGCGCTCTGCCTCTTTGTGGAAGCGTGTGGGTTGTCTAAGGCAGGCCCCAGTAGGGCCTTGGCAGTCTGGAAAGTGGGGAGGAGGTGAGAGCTGGTCTTGTGGGCGCCTCGGGGACACCTTGCCCCCTTGGAAGAGGACAGCAGCTCCTTCCAAGCACAAGTGCAGATTACTCCATTTTCAAAGTCTGCATGCCTTGGTGAAGACCAGGGAGTCAGTGTGGAGGAAGCGCCTCTTGGGAAGTGTCGCCTCGGTGTGCAGCAGCTGTGAAAAGGACAATTTCCATGCAAAGGTTCACCAGGAAGGGGACTGAGAACAGAGCTGCTAATATCATCACCCCTTGAGACATCCACATTTGGAGTCATACTCTGTACAGTTCTGGTCACCATATCTCTCAGAGGACATTCTGGAGGTATGAAAGGTACAGAGGAGGAAACCGAGAGGATCAGGGGGCTGGAGCACCTCCCTTATGAGGCTCAGTTTCCACATCTGGGGCTTTTTAGTTGAGGGGAGAAGGCAACGAAGGGGAGCCATGATCGAGGTTTATCAAATGATGGTGTCTAGAATGTGGAGAGTGAGAAGAATTTCTTCCCCTCCCATAAGACTGGAACCAGTGGCCATCTCATGAAAATGATTGCCAAGTCATTCAGGACCAGCAGAAGGGAGTCCTTTTGGACACAGTGTATCATGAATCTAGGGAATTCTCTGCCACGGGATGCGGTGCTGGCCACCAGCTTGGAGGGCTTTAAAGGGGACTCTGGCCATTTCACAGAGGACAGTCCTATCCATGGCCACTAGTCTGGACAGCTGCAGGCCACCTCCAGGCTCAGAGGCAGGATGCCCCGGAGTAGCAGTTGCAGGGAGCCGCGGCAGGGGAAGGGGCAGGCCTTCACCTCTGGCCTGGGGGCTTCCCAGAGGCAGCAGATGTCCAGGGTGGGAAACAAGAGGCAAGACAGGATAGCATTTCTTTCCTGAAGGATCTCCTCTGAAAAAGGGCAGGGTCAGGGAAGACCCCCTCCTTGTGCAGCCATTAAAACTCATCTTCACTCATGAATCCCTTGTCTGGGATGACATCCTCATGTCTCTCTCTTTTCTACCTTTAGAAGAAGAGCAGGAAGAGGAAAAGGAAAAGGCCATATGATCCAGGAGAAGGCCCAAGGTAACTTTGTTTGAAGCTTTCCTGATGTGTTAATCTCCACCTCGAAAGGAAGGCCGGGGTGGTGTGGGGGATTTGAAGCACAGCCAGAGCTTTGGTCCTCCCAGACCAGGACTGGCATCAACAACTAGCAGCAGCTCTGCAGGGTCACAGGCAGAAAAAATAACTTGGCCCGGGGCAGAAATCTCTTGTGGGGTCTTCCGCGATGCATCAAGGTGGTTCATGCCCTCCGGCATCCGGACGAGTCTCCCTTTCTGGCCTGGGGTTCTGGTGTGGCCTCTCCCTGATCCACCTTTTGTCCACAAGGGGGTAACGTTCTTGGATGGGGGAGCATTTGTTCACCTGAGTAGTGGCCACCCTGCGCCATGGGAAGGGGTACAGGTTGGTCAGCTCCACGGAGATGTTGGAACTAGGTCTGAGGCCGGGCCTGAAAGCCATGGGGCTGGGATCGGAGCTTTCCTGGATCTGAACGGGCGGAAGCCTGCAGAGCAAACCCGGGCCAGCCGCAGGGACTGATTCCTTTCCTCCTCTCTCTTTTGCAGGATCAAACGGAGGAGAATCCGGCCCTAGTGACGTTTGTATTTCATGTTATTACATATACTTCTTGTTCTTATAGATCCAAGTCAACTTGTACAAAATCCCCCTCCCCTTGGCCTCGTGCGGAGGGGAGGGAGTTTGTCCCAGCCCTGCCCCGCACGAGGCCCAAGAAGCGGGCCGATTGGCTCCCTTGAAATTGGAGGCGTGGTCTGGGCCGTAATCGGCCGATCCATGCCCCAAGCTCTTCAGTTTTGCCTTGGCAATCCCCTCCCTCCCTTCCTTCCCTGATGCAGAGCGGGTCTAGCGGCTGGTCGCCCATGGGGGCCGAGTAGGAATTTTTTGCTCTCAACGCATTGGCCACCGTTGGGGTTTTTTTCGCCTACTCCGTTCTGTACTCAGGTGTTTAGTTAGAGTTAGAGTTGGCAGTAACAGTGCGGGCTGAGGGGTAAGTTGAGGGTTAGAATATCGGTGAGCACCCTTGGATCTTTAAAGGTTGATTGGTCAATTGCTCCTTTGTGGCCTGTGCGGCACGGGGAGAATAGATTGCCATGAAACCTGCTTCAGGACTTCACCAACCTTTGGGCTGTGCAGTCCAGGGTGGGTGAAGACCTTGAAGTATCCAGATCCCCTCTTCTAACGGGGGCGGTTGGCTCTGAAGGAATTAGGCGGGGCGTACCTGCCTGTTTCCTGAGCCAGGGTGTGTCGCCCAGTGAGGCGATGGGTAGGACGTTAGAGTCCTAGCCCGAGCCTAAGGGCCCGCACTGTTCTCTAAGGGTGATTAATCACCTGGCGTTCTAGTCCGCCAGGTCTGTTGTTTCTTTAATAAAATTGTGGTCCTTTCACCCATAAAAAGTCTACGTGTCTTCTTGGGCTGGGGTCTGGTGACAACCTACTATTTGTTTCTTTATTTACGTCTACTCCTACTTGGATTGATATGCTGTTGCTATACTGGAACTGCATTTGACCTGACCACTGTGAAATTGCCTTCCGCTGCCATTGGTTCACCATATTTAAAGCAGCAAGTAGTTCCAAAGGACTTGCTTCTATGTCTTCATCCTTGTTGACCATCCACACTTTTTATAGTACCTGTATAAGTCTTTTCAAAAAGAAAGCTGGTTTACTAGCACAGAAAGGATCAGTTTGAGCAGGTTCATCAATGTCCTTGAAGGTGGTCTTTGTGGGCATGAAGCCAAATGTGAAGAAACTGAATTGGTTCCTATGCTAATATCGAGGTGAAGCCTGCTTAATTTCTAAGGACATCTTTGTGCCCTGGTTTGATAGACTTGTTTCTCTCAATATATTTCATTATTTATTTATTATTACTATTAGTATTAATAAGGTATTGTTGTTCTTGAATAAAATCCGTTACTAAAAACATTTTCCTCCAGTATGTGTCTCTTTTGAGGCTTCATAGTATGGTATGTCACTCAAGGTAAAGCACAGGGCCATAAAAAACATTCTCCGGAAGGACTGACATGATGAAGCCCATCTGGGTTAGAATGGGGGGAGCTTTCTTCCACACTGGCTGCCGTTGGGAAATGCCGAACAGGTTTTTAGCACTTTGCCCCTTGTTTACCCACTCTGGCATCAGATGCTTTTCTTCCTCTCTTCTCTTTGGACCAGCAAAACAAAGACCCGAAATTCAAGCACCCAATCTTGGGCAGAGAGTCAGGCTCAGGGAATCTGGCAGGTTGTTTTGTCCAGATTCAGCCGGAGAAACCTCCCTGAGATCTCTGCGCAGGAGAAGCGTCTGTGGTTTGGGTCTAGGTTAAACACTGGCCTGCATTCATTGTGCACATGCAAGTTCCGGGTAACTGCAGTGTGGTTATTTCTATTAGAAATGGATGGTGTAAAAAACAAACAAACCCCAAAGCAGAATAAAGCACCAGGGTTGCCCTAATCATGTGGATAATGGGGAGAAAGGTATGTGGTGTGGGGGTGAGGGACGGCCATGCACCCTACAAGAAACGAAAAAACGAGTCTCTTCAAAATAGCTGTAGAAATTAGAATGAATTGCAAAACCACATCATATGCCGGAATGCACCACATATCTGGGGGAGGAAGAGGCTGCCACAGGGTCTCCCCAGTCCCTAACGAGGCCATCCAAGGCTGCAGCCCGCGTGGGGCAGGACCCTTGTTTGGAGTGACAAGGACACTTCCAGAGGTCTGGTGGGCAAAGGATGTGTTTTCCCCTCCCCACCCTCCCCAGACCTTCCCCAAAACCAGCACAGAGAAGGCCCCGTCCTTCGTGTACGACAATTGAAATTCAGCAGGGCTTGGCACATAGAGCAGGGTATTCCCAACTGATCTTGCGTGCTGGGAAGCTTCACTTGGCAGAAGGCCGTGTTTCAAGGAGCCGGGGCCCAGACATGGCTGCTGTGTGAGATGGGTATGCGAAAAGATTGTTCCGGGAGCTGGAAGGGATGAGGTCGTAGCTCAGTGGTCGAGCGGATGGAGTCCTACCTCAGTGGTGGCTCTGGGCACGCAGAAGGTCCCAGATCCCATCCCTGCTGTATTCTCCAGGTAGGCTGGGGAAGAGTTCCTGCCGGAAACCTTGGGAAAGCCGCTGCCAGTCAGTGTAGCCCATCCCAAGCTAGATGGACCAAGCATTGGGGGATCATAGGGCTGTAGCTGAGTGGGAGTGCATCTGCCTTGCAGGCAGAAGGTCCCAGGTTCCATCCCCGGCAGCATCCCCAGGAAGGCTGGGAAAGCGTCTTCCTGAAAAGCTGGATGGACCAGTGGTCTGATAGGGCAGCTTCGTAGGAGTGAGAGGACAGACAGTAGAAACCTTGGATGCCGAGAAGGGAGAAGGAGTGAAATCAAGGATGGGTTCCCTGGTACAGCCATGGAGCTGTTGTTGGTGCTGACCCAGAGAAACAGGCTTTCTCATCTGCCCTCCTCATCTGGCCAATGGCATCACCTCTACCAGATCTGCATTATTCTCCTCCAAGAGTTGTATTAACTCTTCAGTCCAGCACCCCCTTCTGGCTGATGCTGGAATATCCAGCCAAATGTGGCCTAGATCCAATGGGGTCTGTGCTTATGCTCTTTCCCCACAAAGCAGGGGTTCTCCCACTTGGGTCCCCAGACACTGTTGGACCATCACTCCCATAATTCCCAGCCACAATGGCCACAGGAGATCTGGGGTTCTCGCATTCCCAGATGGCCAACATGGAGAATCCCAGCCATAAGAGCTCTGCAAAGACCTTCTGGTGGAAGAGGCCATGGCAGGACCAGAAATCTCCTTGCTTTCCCCTCTGAAAAATGCATTCACAAAAGGCAAGAGAGAAAGCATTCTGGCTCTGCATACTGAAAAATAGCAGTGTTTCTTTTCAAACTGGCGAGCCCCCCCTTTGGAATAATGAGAAGAATCAATTGCACGATGCCGATTCAGGGAGATTAAGCATCCCAGCCTTGTTCAGGAGCTGCGCGTGCTCCAGTTCGGTAAGCCTGTGCGAGGGGACAAGCCAGGTCGGTTTGGGAGAGAGGCGCTGGCATGGATGGTGCTGTCCCACCCTGCTCTGGTGCACAGCACTTTACCCAGGTGGGCGGAAATGCCGCCAGAGGCAGCTCCTCCCCCTCCGACCTTGCTGGTCATCAAGAGGACCGGATCACCAAATGGGAGCACCCACCACAGCTCCCAACTAGGGTGGGCTGCTTTGCCTGCCCCAATCATGTGGATCTTGGAGATTCCCAGACGGAGACGGAGAGCTGGCGATTCCAGACGGAGTATTTGGTGAACCTGTTCCACTTGCACAGATGAAAGATGCTCCCTGAGAACTTGAGCCCTCCACTCGCCCATCTGCTTGCAAAACCCAAAAGGACCTTCCCATCCATTCCCTGCTCTGGGTGCTGCTGGAGGGGAGGAGATGTGGGGGGGGGGCTGACTGAGATCAGGCAGGGGCTCTACTCAGCAGCAGCAGAAGGTCTGGGGAGGAGACCCACCCGAAAGGGCATCCCCTTTTCCGCCATGAGGAAAACAGCCTCTTCCAAAGTCTAAATTCATCGAAGGCTAAGCAGATGCTTGGACTTCCCACAAAGCTCTCAGTTTGCTTTTGGACAGCCAGCTTTGGGGATATTTGAATACAAGTCAGTCTGGCTTTTGGTTTAGGGCCACCACAGGAAGTCTCCACTTGCATGAAGTATCAGCATCCAGAGCAGGGAAAGCTGAAGGCGGAAAACGGAAGCAGCAGGACATGCATTTCAGTTCTCCAGGGGAGAGCTCCAGTTCTCAGCGGGTCTCCATTCTCCCTCCCTGGAAGTGGAACTTCTCTTCCAGGTCTCACCCCATACACAACGGCCGGGGTTCCCTGAATTGGGTCCCCTGATGTGGCTGGACTACAACTCCCATTATCTTCTGCTGCTGCAATGTCCTTTCTGGCAGTGGATGATTGGGGGAGTTGTAGCCAGGGGTGAGACATCTCAAATTGGGGGGGGGGGGGGCGGATGCACTGCATGGCATATGGGAGGCCTTGGGGTAGTAAGCATGACTGGTCCCCTTTGCTAAGCAAGGTGCACCCTGGTTTGCATTTGCATGGGAGATTCCAGGTGAGCAGGGCAAGACTTTCCCCTTAGGGGATGGGACGCCACCTGCATGCAGAATAAGCACCACCACTTGGGGAGCGGTTCTGCTCTCCCACAGCGGCAGCGGCAGCAAGCCCCGCCCCCAAGGAGGAGGAGAAAGAGGAGGGGAGGGGCTGCTGCAGCCAAGGCCAAGCTGGGGTGGGCGGGGCAATGGGAGGAGCCAGCGGGGCGGGAACTCGGCCCCGGGAGGAGGAGTTAGAGCGTCCTCCCTCTTCGCAGCCAGTTGCCCAGGCTGGGTGGGGGTGGGAGGGGGCAGGGCTTAAGGGGCGGGGCACATCCCCGCACGAGGAGGAAGGAAGCCACGCCCCCTTCTCAGTCCGGTCAGGCGGCCCCTCACGGGAGTGGGAGACAAGACCCCCGAGAAAGAGGAGGGGAAGGAGGGGGAGCCACGCCCCCCATAGAGCACACACACCCCGTCCTGAGAGACCCGCCCTCTGCAATGGGGGGGCTAAGAGGGAGACCCAGGGGCGTCACTACCATGAGGCAGGGGGGGGCAGTCATCTCGGGGCCCCACTGCCTTGAGGGGCCCCCCAGAGACCCCTCACCTGACTCCCCATTGCCCCCTGCCCAGCCCCCAGACCCTTCAGCCACTGGCCCTCTTGGCCCCCTCTCCTGCTCCTCCTCCTGGTCGGCCATCCCAGCAGCAGGCAGGCTGCTTTTCTCCCGGGCGCCTCTCAGCTGATGGGCGGGTGGGCGGGGCTTGCAGGGAGGCCTCCGTGTAGGCAACCGTGAAGCCTGGATTCGAGTAGGCTGGCCAGCCCCAGGAAGAAGGCTGGCAGTCCGAGTGGCCGCCACAGCTCTCTGCAGCAGACCCTCTTCCCAGGCCAGACAGCTCAGCCTTGGCCAGGGAGAAGAGGAATCCCTTGATGTGGTTCCCCCCACCCCACCCCCACCCCCTACAGGTAGGGATCTGCTTGCCATAGGGCTTGGATGGGGGGTGGGGAGACGGAGAAGTCTCTGAATATTTCATTTAAAATTGATTGGGAAATGTGCTGGCTTCAAAAAACCCTCTAAAAAGCCCTATAAGTGGCTTGTTTCATGGCAGGAAGTTACAAAAACTTCTGGAACAAATTTATTTATGTATTCATTCATTCATTCATTCATAAATACACTTATGTTCAAGTTGTTTTGCAACCCAGGTCTGAGTGAGAACTGAGACATGAGTGAGAACTGTGACGCATGTGTTGTGCTTTTATGTTTTTTCCCCTTAGGGTCAATCTGGCCAACATGGGAATGCAGCACCTCCATTCCAGAGGAGATGTGTGTTAAAGGGCTTTCAAAGCCTCCTGTGAAAAACCTCCTGCAATCAAACTTGACTGAATTGGTTCAGAATTCTGAGAAAACAGACATAGGCTCACCCTGCATGGTTGAAAGTCTCCTTTGCTAATCTGCAGCAAGGGGCCCATTTTAATCATAAGTGTTTCTAGTGTGTTCTAGGCATGAAAAGTAGCACAGATATATAGTATTCAATGTATATCACTATCTATTGTGAAGTGTGTGTGTGTGTGTGTGTGTATTCAGTGAAATGTATTTCTTGGCAGCATACTTATTTTGAAATATCAGACTTAAATCCTTGGAAGCCTGGGGTGTGTGGAGGCCCTGGACTTGGTGGGGGGGGGGCATTTTAAAATCTCTTCTCAGGGCCCACTCCAACCTTGCTACGCCCCTGAGCACATTCGGCTCCGCTCTTCGAGCTCTACTTCGAAAACGGAGCACAATGCAGAGAGCTTCACGATTGAAAAGGGAGCTGCATCTGCTGTCCACAGAGCCACCACCGGCTATTACTTGCTGGCAGACTGGAAGTCGCTTAGATGAACTTCAAACTCAAATCCTTGGTTTTGCAAATACACCATATGAAGAAGGAATTTTTGACTTGGAAATAGTTGTGCCTGAAAGGTATCCATTTGAGCCTCCAAAGATGCGCTTCCTGACTCCTTTTAAAAAAGGTTTTACTCCCATATAATTCTTCTCTTCTCATTTGCTCAATTTTGTACATCTGTTTTTTGTATGTTTTGAATGAGGACAGAAATGTGAGAATAAAAGCCCCCTGCTTACTGGGCAAAGAGGCACCTTTTTCTCTTTGTAAATCGCCCTGAGGCATTTTTGGAAGGGTGGTATAGAAATCGAATTATTATTATTATTATTATTATTATTATTATTATTATTATTATTATTATTATTATTAAATTTCTCGGCGGGGGGGCCCATTTAAGAATCTTGTCTCAGGGCCCACTCCAACCTAGTTACGCCCCTGGGGAGACCCCAGGGAGACTCCCGCTCGGCCCGCCTCTCTCTGGGGAGGGCCGGTGCGGAGGCTGCTCTTTTGTTTCCCCCTCTGCCAGGTGGGGTGGAGGAGCAGCCAAGAGAGGGCGGGGCAGTGGGGAGAAGGCGGGGCTGGCCGTGCCGGGCTCCCTCCCTCCTCGCCGCCCAGCCCAGCCCACTCAGCCACCCCCCTGCGAGGTGAGCAGCGGCAGCAGCAGCAAAGAATCTGGGCAGAGGGAGGAGGACGGAGCGATCCCCGCTTCAGGCTCCCTGCTCGCCCCGCGCCACCTGCCGGACAGCTGCCTGGAGGAGGGGGGCTCAGCAGCAAGCAGCAGCCAAAGCCGGCAGGAAAAGAGCTCTGCAGCCCATGATGGGTGCCCCACTGGCGGCCGCCCCCACGTGCTCTGGGGCTGCGAACCCTCCTCGGTCTGTGCACCATCGCCCTCCCGCTCCCTCCGTTCAGCCGAGCCCGGCTGTGGGGCTGCTGCTGCCTGTTGGGTCCTTGCCTGAGTGGAGAGCCTGGAGGGCAGGCCAGAGGCCGGCAGGGAAAGGACTCAGGATGCCGGGTGCCACAGACCTCAGGAGAGGCCTCATCCATCCCCTGGTGGTGGGGGCTCCAGAGGGGACCCACTTCCTCCTCTTGTGCTGGTCACTGAGAGGAGCAGCTGCCCACGATTCTTTCTGTCCCTAGCAGAAGAGCAGGGGAAGGAGGAGCCCCGCAGTCTGATGAGGATGATCACAACAGGTAAAGTCAAACTCACCTTGTCCACCCGGATGATAATAATTGGTTATAATCGGTGGGATAAGGAGAGTGTTTACAGTGCCAGAGCTCATAGCTGAATCCCGGAGACACACAGATGTGTACACAGGGTCAGGGATGTCCCGCAATCTTCCCTCCAGGGTTGCCCATTCTTGTAGCAGGCCAGCCTGAAGAAGGCTCTTCGATGAGGCAAGGCAGTGAGATGCGCAAAATCTCTAGCAGGACAGCAGTAAACCTGCTGGGGGCAGAATTCTCCGAAGAATTCCAAAGCATTGGGGCCATGCTCAGGTCTCTTTGCAGGTCACTGTCCCATATATTCATCTTGGCTTTCTGGTATCCCAGAGATAACGAGTATTGAGAGGGACACCCAGAGATGGATCATTTTTCCGGCAGGTTGGAAATGAGTCTCCCAGACAGTGTTTCTGCTGCCAAACCAATTGGGGGAAAGATCAATTGAAGCCAAAACTCAAGAGATGCAGCCAAGCAGGAGCGGCAATTGAGGTGAAACCAGATCCTAACCATAAGGAGGAGGCATTGGGGGCACAACACAGCACTGAACAAATTATCCTCGGTAAGGTGAATGATCTCAAGGCAATTCTAATTGCGATAGACAGACCCCACTTCCCTTCCTCCTGCCCAAACAACCTGAAGAGTGAGCATTCAGTGACATAGCAATAGCAATAGCAATAGCACTTACATTTATATACCGCTCTATAGCCGGAGCTCTCTAAGTGGTTTACAATGATTTAGCATATTGCCCCCAACATTCTGGGTACTCATTTTACCGACCTCGGAAGGATGGAAGGCTGAGTCAACCTTGAGCCCCTGGTCAGGATCGAACTTGTAACCTTCTGGTTACAGGGCGGCAGTTATACCACTGCGCCACCATGCGCCGAATCATGTTCTGTACAGTTCTATCAAGCAGGGGACGCAACCCTGTACAAGAAGTGTACCCGTCCCATGGCAAACCTTCAGCTCAGGTACCCCATAGCAGCAACTGAGTGTGTGTGTGTGGATCGTAAATGTGGCAGTTATGAGACAGGAGACGCCAGTCACTGACTGATATCCAGACTTTACTCATGAGTACTCTCATTGAAATTTATGGGCCAGGTTTACATGTCCCATTTCAATGAGACAGATGATGAGGAACTGAATCTGGATGCAAGTCAGGGATTGGAGGAGCCCATCTCACAACTGTCACCTTCTAAGAGTGTGTGTGTGCTCTCCTAAAAACACAACAGGGGGTGCGGTGGGGGCGACTCCAGTCACTGGCTCGTGGCTATTTCTGTCCCCTCCCAAGTTGCCAAGAAGCCGTCTCATGGAAGTCTTGTCCGGTCCATGTCAAGGGGAGTGCTGGGTGCGAGGCTGGGGAGAAGGAGAAGAAGGGGATGCAGAGCTTCAGCACCCAGCTGGCTGCAGCCTGGGGAGGGGCAACCTCTGGGCAAGAGGGCACCCTGGCAGCCCTCCCAGTCCTCGGACCCCTGCAGGACAGCATGTTGTGACTGCCCGTTTTCCTGATGAGCTGAGTGGGGATTCCCAGCCGGGGCAGCCCAGGATTTGTATGATGGGAGTCCATGACAACTTGGGAGACCCAAGTTAGGGAAGCCTCCAGTGAAGGGAAAGAAGGAGCATCGTGTGCTGTTTCACTTGGTGGGCTGCTGCAGAACCCCTGAATTGGCTCAGAACGATGGTCCCCAGAACGGCCCTGGAAAGCATCCGTGAAGAATTGGTCAGGCAGCATCTTTGCAGTTTTGCTTGGGAGAGGCAGCTTGTTCTGAGCCAAGTGGATTCCTGCAAGAGCAGCTTTCTCCAGCCAATCCTCGTGAATCCTCCATCTTTTCCATTTCCCCCAGGACATTGTAGGACTTTGAAGAATTCCTTCTCAAGCCCAAATCCAGAGGGGCTCAGCTGGACACATGGCAGTGGCCTCTGCTTCTCAAGGGGAAGAGAAGTGCAGCTCATCTCTTCCTAGGAATGGTCACGATGAAATGTACTGCATTCTAGCTGCGCACCATTTTACAAAAAGAAACCCAAATCTTACAATTAAAACTAGTTTTCAAAGTTCCATTGAAACGATCTTTGATGTATGTATTTAATTGTGCTGGCGATAAACAACTTTGAAACTCGTTCCCTCTGGCTTGAAAAGGGTTCTTTTGAGAGCCAGTGTGGTGTAGTGGTTAGAGTGCTGCGCGAGGAGCAGGGAGATGGGATCTCTGTTCAGCCTTGAGCCTCACTGGGTGACTCTGGGCCAGTCACTTCTCTCTCCGCCTAACCTGCCTCACAGGGTGGTTGTGGGGGGAAGCAGAACCCTGTTCACTACACTGGGCTCCTTGGATATAAAGAGAGTGACATCAATCCATTCGGGGCTCTCGGTGGCAGCTAGTCCTGATGGCTGGAGGCTACCTCCAGGCTCAGAGGCAGGGCCCCTGTGAATAGCAGCTCCAGGGGAGCAATAGCAGGAGAGGAGGCATGCCGTCGTCTCCTGGTGGTGAGCTTCCCAGAGGGCTCCACTGGTGCGCTACTGTGTGGTACGGGAGGCTGGACTCGAGAGGTCTTGGTTCTGATCTAGTAAGGCTGCTCTTCTCTTCTCTCGGGGAGATGTCGCTGCCCTTAGCTGAGAGCAGAAACTGCCAGCCCCACTGAGCTCTCAGAAGGGACCGAGCCACTTGTAACTCGTGCATCATTTTCAAAAGCTTGATCTGGCAAGCTTTCATGAAACAAAACCTTGCCGAGAGAGGGAGATCTGGGATGAGAGGTCTGTGGTAGTTCTGGCCCCAAGCAATTGGCCCAGTCCTGCAACCAAGCGCAGGAGCACTTTTGGATTTGCTTATTGCCTGCTTGGTTTTTGGAGTCCTTGTCTAATGGGTCGGTGTCATTGTTGAAGAGAATCTGTTTCATGGTGGTTGCAAGATTGGTGTTGATTTTGGTTTGCTTTGGGTTTTGCAGTAATTTGACAAGCTGAACCTAAGGACAGCCCACTACACACCCCTTGCAGCTGCAATCGCTTGAAAAGAGAGACTGCTGAGTATGTGAGGCAAGATCCTCGGCAGACTCAGAGTACATCTTGCCCCTGGTCATGGCATTCAGTAATTGGAATGAGTCCGGAGCGTCTGAAACCCACGAGCGTAAATGGGGGGTGACGTTCCTCTCCCTCCCTGCACGGTAAGCTCTAGGGGTGGGGTTCATGGACTGACTTGGGCATATTGGCCACGTGTCTATTCCAGGATCCCAGGGCATGGGGGCGCTGCAGGGAAAGGACATCGCTTTCCCACCCATCCCATCGAGACACATGCCTGTTTAGTCTTTTTAGTCTTTTCTGGTTGCCAGCTTTGCAACCTCGCTGCAGACCTGATTGTTGTGGCATGATGTGGCCTATCTGCTGCTGTGCCATCCAGTCTAGAACTGTGTGTGTCTTTGCCTGGAAAATGATGGGTTGCCTCTCTAGAAGAGTGACAGCTTGGGTACCAAAGAGTTGATCTCTCCCATCGTGTTGTCGGTCAGCAATGCCGTGACCTTCTATGCTGTCTGGAAACCCTGCTTGCTCCCTCCTGCAAGTCTGAAGATTCCAAGGGAACTCTTCTTTGGCCGTTACTTCCAACCTTCTATTTAGACTAAAAAGCATTTGAAGTCTCAAAACATGGAGCCCATTAAAACAGGGCTTAGCACATCCAGCTCTGTCCATGCTGGTCTCCTGCAGAACCTATCAGCCTAGGGAGCTTCAGCGTGGGAATCCAGTTGGCTTTGCTTGTCTTAGAGCAGGAGTTCTCCAGCCTGGGTTGCCAGAGGTCATTTGAATTCAACTTCCACCATCCCCTGCCACAGTGGCCTTCAGGGGTGATGATGGGAGTTGTAGTCCAAGAGCATATGGGGACCCAGTTGGAGAACCTTTGAGAAAGAAAGCAAGTCATGTAGAGAGTTTCCAAAACTACCGTGATTCATTGGGGTGATATTGGTTCTGACTGGAAGATCTTGCCAGACTCCATAGGTAGAGAAAACGGTCTCTTCCTAGCCATAATGGGCCATTTTCCAGCTTTCTTCTCTTCTCTCTCTCCCCCTCCCCTATAGTTTTTAATAAGGGCTTCTCTTTTGCGTGTAGTAATTCTACAAAGCTGATGAATCTTTATATACCGCCTCTCAAGTTCCCAAAGCGGTTGACATAGGTCTAAATTAAGTTCATTAACTCACTAAAAATAAATTTTATTGATTTACAATAAATATAATGTAGTAATTACACTTTTCTTCAGGTGGCAGGATACGCAGATTTGGATGGTCCAGGAACCGCCTCTGGGAAAGGAACTGTAAGTGGCTCTTAATTACCAACTGGGTGCAGTTTTGGGACAGGAATTGGAAAATCCGCTTGAACTGCTTAACGATCTCAAGCGACAAAGGTAGCTTTGGACCTTCATGTTTCATTCTTTCTGCTGAGATGCAGAAAGCCCAATGCATGCTAGATTCCCAGGCTGTATGCAGTGAGCACGTGAGACACGTGGAATAGACCCAGCCGTGACTGCAGGGATTCAAAGCCTCTACGTGGCACTCCTCTGGAAGCACCAAAGCCTTAATTCGATAGTGCTATGACTACAAACACTTATCTACCACCTTTCAATGGGATGCCATTGGGAACATCTGTCTGGTGGTGAAATAGCCACCTGGTGGTGGTGATTCCTGGAACTCTCTTCAACTTGAAATGCAGGTTGGGTAGGAGTGATGACCCTGGGCAGATGGGTGTAGAGGAGGCATTGTGTTTCTCTCCCTCAGTCTAGACAACAGCTCCTTCACCCTTCTCAGCAAACAGGGTTTCTCCAGGCTTGGACCTGTCTACTCATCCCTAGGAAGTGGCCCTATCAGACCAGTGGTCCTTCCAGCTCAGTCTTTTCCTTCCTGACTGGCAGCAGCTCTCCAAGATTTCAGGCAGGAGTCTTTTCCAGCCGACCCAAGCGGTGATCTTCCCCTGAGCTCCGCCCCTTCCTCCTTCCGGGTCAATATTGTGCCACACCCATCTCACACAGCAAGCATGGATGGGCCCCAGTTTCTGGAAGGACTTGTTATGCCGAATCGATTCTTGCAAGTATAGGTCCGCAAGAACAGGTTGCAGCATATCCCTGGTATGCCTTGAGGCTGTGCAAGGAGGAAGTTTGAGACCCCCTTTCCCCTCAGAAGCAGAAGGGGTTGTGACTGCTGTGAGGGAGTATTCTGCAAGCGGAGACATTGCCTGCTCTTTCAGTTACAGCCTACTGTTCCCCTCTTTGCCACTGAGCCCCATGAGCTCTGCCCAGCTAGTTGCCTGTCAATTGCTGAGAGTCCATGAACATTCTGCTCCAGGGAGTTACATTGGGGCAGTTTGGAGGAGTAGCCCCCATCTGGCTTCTTTTCCTTCAGAGTCTGGTGAGACGTATCTGCTGGTTATCTTGAATCCACCTTGCCCACAGGTGTCCCAGTTGTGCCTCCATGAGGAGCATTGCATCTCTTTCCGAAACAGATATGTAATAGTGCTGCTGCTGAAACGATATTTCTATGCCCCACAGGGCTCATCGAAGCTTGAGAAGCAATTTTAGATCAAGAAAAGGGAACTAGGGAAAAGAACCAAGAGTCAGTGCTTTCGGAAAGAGAAACTGCTGCCAGTCAGAGCTGGGCGGTGCTGGGCGAGACGGAATGTTGGTGTGTCTGCCAATCTGCTGTCTAGTTTGAAATCCCAATTGGGGGACATATACTGTATTTCGCCTAAATTGATTGCAAGTAGGTGACTTTTCCTTCTGTTTTGGCACTGACCACCCAAGCGATACTTCCATTGGAGGTCGCAATGTGGCTAATACTGAACATAAATAGGTATCTGGGATGTCCACAGGCATGTATTTTGTCATGCCACTGATATCCTGCCCTTCCGTCAGGATGGTGTGCACGGTTCTGCCTCCCCACTTCTATTCTGGCAACAATCCTGTGAGGTAGGTTAGGATGAGAGAGACTGAGTATCTGGCCAAAGATCACCCGGTGAGCATTAGGGCTGAGTAGAGGAGGATTTGAACCCAGGTCTCCCCTGGTCTCCCCCAGAACTCTCACTATGCCACTGCTCGGGCTCTCAGTATTGGCTGCAGGAGAACAAGGAGGTGGAAATCCTGCTTTTTAGCAGGGCAACAGAGTAGTGGGTTGGCTATGCATTGTTAAGATTGGCTGGCATGAATTTTTAAAGCGTCGAATCTTGCTTCCTCATAGGGGCTTCTGAAAACTGCCTTTCTCCGGGGCCTAGCAAAGCTAGAGAAGGAGGTCCCAATCGCTCCTACAGCCCCACAGCCTACAGCCCCACAGCCCAGCCAGGTCCCACTCGCTCCTACAGCCCCACAGCCCAGCCAGGTCCCACTCGCTCCTACAGCCCCACAGCCCTACAGCCCCACAGCCCAGCCAGGGACAGCCCTGCCTGCCTCCTCTGCACTGCTTTTCAGGGCTTCTCAATGTGACAGTTGGGACCTTTTCTGAAGGAGATAATGCACCTGAGCCTGACTCTGCCAAAGACTGGGTGCTGAGATTTGGGGGTCTTTGTTTTGGCCCTGAAAAGAGAAGAGGGGAAGAAAAGCATCTGATGCCAAAGTGCTCCAGTGTGGGCGTGCAAGGGGCGAAGTGCTAAAAAGCTGTTTGGCATTTTCAAACAGTAGCCAGGGTGGAAGAAAGCTCCCCCCAACTCCAAACCAGAAGGGCTGCATGGTGTCATTCCCCTGGAAGAATGTTTTGTATGGCCTTGGTGACATATTGTACAATAAGCCTCAAAGGAGAGAGGAGAGGAAAGCTGGTCTTGTGGTGGCAAGCATGACTTGTCCCCTAAGTCCGCCCTGAATGCATATGAAAGGGAGACTAGAAGTGTGAGCACTGCAAGAGATTCCCCTCAGGGGATGGAGCCGCTCTGGGAAGAGCAGAAGGTATCAAGTTCCCTCCCTGGCTTCTCCAAGATAGGGCTGAGAGAGATTTCTGCCTGCAACCTTGGAGAAGCCGCTGCCAGTCTGTGTAGACAATCCTGAGCTAGATGGACCAATGGTCTGACTCAGTATATGGCAGCTTCCTATGTTCCTATGAGACAGATACTGGAAGGAAATGTTTTTTTAGTCATGGATTGTATTCAAGAACATCAACAACAACGATAATGAATAGTGGTCAGGTCAGATGCAGTTCCATTATAGCAACAGCATATCGATCCAAGTAGGAGTAGATGTAAACAAAGGAACAAACAGTGGGTTTGTACCAGTTAAGACTTGGATATATATACGAAGAAGAAATATATGTAATAACATATCCCAGGCAACAGTTCTGTCTCAGCAGGGCCAAGTGCATTTCTGCACGACTCAGATCTGCTCTTCAGTTTTCCAACAGACAAGCCCATGATAAGGGGCATCAAAGAAGATCGTCATCAAGGCAGCTTGTCAACCTCTGAGGGAAACGCTAAAGAGATTCTAAAAGAGACTGATGGCCAACTAGGATGAAGAAAGACAAGGAAAAACCCTTCCACAGGAGCAATTGCTCTGGACCTACAGGTGCCTTAAATATGGGGAAGAGACCCCAGCAGGAGGTGTTTCCACAGGGCTGAGGTGGTCAAATGCATTTGCATTTTAGCAGCAGCAAATCAATACAAGTAAGAACACAAATACATAAACAAAGAGTAGGTTCGCACAAGTTTTTATATATCTCATTCCTACGCAATCATAAATTAAGCAAATAATACTAAATAATATAATGAAAATAGTTAAGTGAAGTACAAATGTCACGATGGCCAGCTTCTCCTCCGTTTGATCCTGCAAAAGAGAGAGGAGAAAAGGAATCAGGCCCTGCGGCTGGCCAGGGTTTGCTCTGCAGGCTTCCGCCCGTTCAGATCCAGGAAAGCACCCATCCCAGCCCCATGGCTTTCAGGCCCGGCCTCAGGCCTAGTTCCCACATCTCCATGGAGCTGACCAACCTGTACCCCTTCCCATGGCGCAGGGTGGGCTCTGCTCAGGTGAACAAATGCTCCCCCATCCGAGAACGTTTCCCCCTTGTGGACAAAAGGTGGATCAGGGAGAGGCCACACCAGAACCCCAGGCCAGAAAGGGAGACTCATCCGGATGCCGGAGGGCATGAACCATCTTGATGCATCGCGGAGGACCCCACAAGAGATTTCTGCCCTGGGCCAAGTTATTTTTGCTGTCTGCAGAGCTGCTGCTAGTCATTGATGCCAGTCCTGGTCTGGGAGGACCAAAGCTCCGGCTGTGCTTCAGATCCCCCACCCCACCCCAGCCTTCCTTTCAAGGTGGAGATTTACACATCAGGAAAGCTCTCATGGGAAGCACAGCCACGGTCCACTGATCCAAAGAGTTGCTTCCAGAGGAGGTGAGTGTGGCGGAAGAGCTGAAGGCAGCACACAACACACTTCTTGGAGGACTCTCCCCTGATCTCCTTGGAACGTACCCGTCCTCTCCTGCGCTTCAAACAAAGTTACCTTGGGCCTTCTCCTGGATCATATGGCCTTTTCCTCTTCCTGCTCTTCTTCTAAAGGTAGAAAAGAGAGAGACATGAGGATGTCATCCCAGACAAAGGATTGATGAGTGAAGATAAGTTTTAATGGCTGCATAAGGAGGAGGTCTTCCCTGACCCTGCCCTTTTTCAGAGGAGATCCTTCAGGAAAGACATGCTATCCTGTCTTGCCTCATGTTTCCCACACTGGCCATCTACTGCCTCTGGGAAGCCCCCAGGCCAGAGGTGAAGGCCTGCCCCTTCCCCTGCCGGGGCTCCCCTGCAACTGCTACTCCGGGGCATCCTGCCTCTGAGCCTGGAGGTGGCCTACAGCTGTCCAGACTAGTGGCCATGGATAGGACTGTCCTCTGTGAAATGGCCAGAGTCCCCTTTAAAGCCCTCCAAGCTGGTGGCCAGCACCGCATCCCGTGGCAGAGAATTCCCTAGATTCATGATACACTGTGTCCAAAAGGACTCCCTTCTGCTGTTCCTGAATGACTTGGCAATCATTTTCATGAGATGGCCACTGGTTCCAGTCTAATGGGAGAGGAAGAAATTCTTCTCACTCTCCACGTTCTGGACACCAGGCATCATTTGATAAACCTCGATCGTGGCTCCCCTTCGTTGCCTTCTCCCCTCAACTAAGAAGCCCCAGATGTGGAAACTGAGCCGCATAAGGGAGGTGCTCCAGCCCCCTGATCCTCTCGGTTTCCTCTTCTGCACCTTTCATACCTCCGGAATGTCCTCTGAGAGATATAGTCACCAGAACTGTACAGAGTATGACTCCAAATGTGGATGTCTCAAGGGGTGATGATATTAGCAGCTCTGTTCTCAGTCCCCGTCCTGGTGATCCTTTGCATGGAAATGGTCTTTTTCACAGCTGCTGCACACTGAGGCGACACTTCCCAAGAAGCGCTTCCTCCGCACTTACTCCCTGGTCTTCACCAAGGCATGCAGACTTTGAAAATGCAGCAATCTGCACTTCTGCTTGGAAAGAACTGCTGTCCTCTTCCAAGGGGGCAAGGTGTCCCCGAGGTGCCCACCAGACCAGCTCTCACCTCCTTCCCACTTTCCAGAGTGCCAAGGCCCTACTGGGGCCTGCCTTAGATACCCACACGCTTCAGCAAAGAGGCAGAGCGCAGGGAAAAGTTTCTCCCAGAGAACTTATTACTCCGTTTGGGGCCCGCGTGATTCTGATTTCCTCACCTCATTCCGCTTCCAAAAGCGTTCCAATGTCTCAAACCTTCCTTTCTATTTAGGGAATGCAGTTGTGGGGTCGAGGCCACAGGTAAGGCAGACATGTTGGGTTTGGGGACCCTGGTGGAACACACGAAAGTGACACTTTGCAGTGGAGGCTGGTTTCAAGATTCACCAATCAAGAGCACAGTACAGAAGGAAAAACAAAAGCAAGGTGATATTCTCAGAGATTTGGCAGAATTTGAAAGATTCATAACTCAAGTGCCGAGCACTTCTTGGGTCTTATATACAAACTGGAGATACGTTCTCCTGGATGGATACAAGGGCAGGAAGAAAGGTGTAAAGAGGGTCTACTGGGATCTACCAGGCAGCCGTGAGCTTCCCAGGCCATGGTGGAACATGAGGATGGACACGTTGGCTTTGTAAAAGAGAAGTTGCTAGTACTCTACCCAGTCTAGGCTCACCCGTGCTGGAGGGGCAGTTCTTCCCACAGGGTGGAGGTGGTGTGTTTGTGCCAGCTTGCAGAAGCGCCTCAGGACTTTTTCTCGGCCCACCTGCTGCAAGAGCACTGCTCTCTGGTTTGGCCCACAGGACAGATTGGGGTGGTTAGGGTCTGTCTCCTGGTGGAACAAAAGAGCCATTTGCCAGCCAAGTCAGAGTCAGGTTTACACATGTAATTCATCGTTGTTGTTCTCATCACCACCACCACTGCAACAACCCTTGAACCCCGGAAACAGGCTTTCTGCTGGAGAAATAGGGGGATATGAGGGGGGAGGGGTAATCCCAAGCACCATCCCACAGGAGTAGAGAGCCCAGGATTCCCTTGAAAGGGAGGGTGCTTACCACAAAGTAGGGTCGGGTCCGTTCGGCCTTGGTTGTGGAAAGGGCTGGAGTTTGCAGTGGAGGCTGGTTTCAAGATTCACCAATCAAGAGCATAGCACAGAAGGAAATACAAAAGCAAGGTGATATTCTCAGAGATTTGGCAGAATTTGAGAGATTAATAACTCAAATGCCGAGCACTTCTTGGATCTTATATGCAAGCTGTTATTGAAGTTTGGCTGAGTAGGGTGAAACTTGCAGAGTCTGTGCCTGCCTCCCACGGGTGTCTCCCCCTCTTCTCTGATGATTCCTACGTGACTGGGGCTTGGGACTGGCTGAGAGCTTGTCCGACCCAGTTGATGGCCATGAGAACAGCTCTCTTGAAGCTCTGCTGGTCCTCCCCAGCTCCGCGATGTTAACAACGGCATCATTTCCCAAACACTACCTCTATGGCTTGCAGTATTCTGTAGGATGAGCTGCTTTGTCTGCCCCATTCTTCGGTGGAGTTTTTTGCAAATACCCATGGTGAGAAGGTAAATGACAACAGGTCAAGTAGTGGCCAACGCAATCCTGCCTTTCCGCACTTTGTGTCAAAGACATCAAGAAAAGGACACAGACCCACTTCTGAAATCTCAGCTCCATCATGGGAATACTCAACGTTCTCTCAGGACTGCTGTTTTCACAGTCCAAATCAAAGACTGAATGGTACAGGAATCCTGTTCTCCTTGGGGGGGTTGTGCATGTTTTTGGTGTTCCCCAACTAGCGTGTGAGTTGAGGGCTGGGTCGTCGGAGGGGAGGGTCCCGTGGGAGGCGGACACAGGCTTTAAAGGCATTTCCTCCGATCTGGGTTATTTGCTGGCTGAGTGTGCTGGGTAGCATGGCCCTGCCAGAGTCTGTGCCCACCTCCCCCGGGTTCATTTCCCTCTTCTCAGATCTAATTTTTGATGCATACGTGACTCCATAGTGGGAGGGCGCACAGCTCCTGAGACTGGCTGGGAGCTTGTCCTAGCAAGCTAATGGCCATGATGAGTACAGCTCTGTAGTGTGTTGTCTATTGAACCTTCACAGACACTCTACCAGAACCCCCTTGCACAAGTGCAATGGGGAAAGATCTAGCACTCCCTACATGGCCCAAGAATGCAGTCCACCCCTCGGTTCCAACCCCCATTCCTCTTCTATAGGAGACTTAAGCCTTGCATAAAATGCATATGGATAGGTGTTGGCATGAGATGTTCAGATTCCTTAGGTGATGCTCACTCCCATGGCAAGATCTACGCAGTCTTGGGGTGAGCTGAGGCTCTTGGATCTGAGGCAGAAAGGTTCAGCACAGGCTCAGTACCCCGAGGACCAAAAATGCATTTCCACAGATGGTGGCTGACATCCAGAACTGCAGAGTGCTATTAGAATGATGCTGAAAAATCAACTTTGGAGAAGCCGCTGCCACTCTGTGTAGACAATACTGAGCTAGGTGGACTAATGGTATACTGCCACTCAGTATATGGAAAAACTGTTGTGTACGTACGAGCATAGGTCTCATCATGCCACAGGGAAATTCTTGTAGCCAGCACTCACGCTAAGGGAGAAATCCACACAGTCCTGGAGCGAGCCAAGGCTCTTGGACCTGCAAGAGAAAGGTTCAGCACAGGCTCAGTACCCGGAGGGATGAAGATTCATGATCTCAGACTCTGGCTGCTATCCGGAGCATCAGCAGAGTGCTGCTGGAAAGATGCTGCACAAATGCAAAACTGTTGTGCTAGACAGCCACCCTAACTAGCCAGCAAGATGTCTAAGCCTGCAGTGGGCTTGTCCACATTGCTGAGGCAACCTCTACCCTGCTCTGGTCTCTCCGTCTGGTTCAATGGTCCCTGCCCGGAGCAACTCAAGGTCGTGATCTTCCTGCCATAATTTGCTCCCCCTCGGAGCTTCCTGAGGCAGTCAGGAAGCATCTTTTGTGTCCGGCCCCATTGACCCCCATGTGCCTGTCTAGCCCTGACCCTATCCAATGGTGTATTGGGATAGTGCGCAGCTTCCGCCAAAGCCAAATACTTTGCATAGTCCCCCTGCGCCATGTGCAGATGGCCATTCCCACAGTACAGTGCTGCCCTCTCTGCAGAACCGGGGGGTGTTTGTGTGTCCTCTCTTAAGGGAGAAGGAATCCCCTTGAGCCCCTGTGACATCTTGACTTTGTGTCAACTTCTAAAAGAAATCAAGAAAAGGACACAGACCCACTTCTGAAATCTCAGCTACGTCACAGGAATGATCATGGGACTACTGCACTGACCGTCCGTAGAGCTGGCCTAAGGCAGAGGATCACCAAAGACTGGAAAGGCTTCCAGGGCGGGCGGACATGCGAACCAACTGATGCTAGATGGACAGTGCCAGATGCAGCCCCCCTCCCTCGGGTTCCGGCCCCCATTCCTCTTCGGTAAGGAAGATAAGATTTCATTGAACGTACGCTGAGAGGTCTCCTCCTGTGATGGGCAGGTTTTTCTTTTTGCCATTGTCTACATTTAAAGTAACAGTCACCCTGTGACAGACACTCAGTAAGCCAAAGCTCTTCCACCTGCAAGAGAAAGTTTCGGCACAGGCTCGGTACCCAGAGGGCTGGAAATGCATTTCCTCAGATGGTGGCTGACATTCCGAGCAGCAGGAGAGCACTGGTGGAAAGATGCGGCACAAGGGCACAACTGTTGTGCTAGCCGGCCACTCTAACTAGCCAGCAAGAGATGGAAGCCGGCAGTGGGCTTCTCGACATTGCTGAAGCAACGTCTACCCTGCTCTGGTGTCCCCCACCAGTTGGACTGTTCCTGTCTGGAGCTATCCAAGGTCCTGATCTTCCTGCCCGAATCTTGCTCCCCTCAGAGCTGCCTGAAGCAGTGTTCTTCAGCAGCAGGCTCCTTCACCTTATGTGATTGTCTAGCCCTAACCCTGACAAATTATTTGCTGGGCCTGTGCGCAGCTTCAGCCCAAGCCAAAAACTCTGCACAGTCCCCCTGGACCCATATGTGTGGATGATCATACCCACTGTGCAGTGCTGCCATCTGCACAGGCCGCAGTGTTTATATGTGTGTGTGCTCCCCTAAGGAAAAAGGAACCCCCTTGAGCCCCTGTTCTATGTTGGCAGGCATGCTGGAACTTCAGCCTTCCCAGAGAGCTCTTCCGAGAGGGCTCCTTCTCTCTGAAAGGGCCCTCCCAGCACTGAGAAAAGAGCAGGGCCATGCCAAGGTCAGCACAGTGGGGAATGGCTCTCAGGCTGAAGGGTTTCTGCCCCAATGGCCCCTGCTTGGAACAGAGTCAAGGTCACTGCTCTGAGGTCTGGATTCCTCCTGATACTCTGAAGGCATTTCCTCCAACTTTGCTCCTATGCTCCGGGAAAGTAGGATGACACTGTCAGAGTCTGCACACGCCTCCCATGCATTCCTTTCCCTCTTCTCTGATGAGGTTTTTGACTGGTATGTGATTGGCGCTTGGGAGGGTGCAGAGCTCCTGAAAGAGGCTGGGAGCTTGTCCCACCAACTAATAGCCATGAGGACAGCTCTGTGGTGTGTTATCCATTGAAACTTCACAAGGCGCACACAAGTGTTGGCTTCTTGAATAGGGCCCTTAACACAGGCCTGCAGCAGCATCTGGGGGCTGAGCTATACTTCAAGGTGCACCCTTAATTCACAGTGTCTGCATACACTACCCCACCAGCCGACCCATTTGATCACGATTTTGAAAGACTGCCCTGAAAGGATCACAAGTGCCGACTTAGAAAAGAATACTGACCAATGCATTGATTAGAGCTGAAGAGAACATTCTGGAGAATTATCTTATCCCATCTATTAAATGCATGGGTGAATATTCGATCACCCTATCCATCATGCTCTGCACGGATGGACCCCATCGCTGTCCTAAGACTGAGGAGTACTTCACCCTGGAAAGTTTTCCACTGAGGGGGTCTATTCGGACCAACTTGTGGAATGGAAAATTCCTTATTGTTCTCTACTGTTGAAACTGTTGAGTCTCTTATCTACCAAGGACAGACAGGGTGGGGGAAGTGGGTACGGATGTTGCAAACTGCATTAGCATAGGTGTCGAATGATAGGCTTATTTCAGACTGTAACTGTTCTGTTTCTTGGAATGTAGATGTATCTTCTCTTAATTTGCTTATCTGTCTGCTGAGGAACCAAAACTTAAGGCAAAGTCCAGCCTCAAGGCAAACACATGTGTAAATGTAATAAACTAATTGGTCCCTCGGGCTGAATGGTGATGCCCAGCTGTTTAACAATGCCAAGGCATAAAATCCCAAGGCACTGGGTATTTGGCGCGTTTTTTCCTGGTAGGCCGCGAGGCGCCAGGAAAAGCCACCAGCGCTGGTTTGGGTTCAATAAATGATGACTATTGCTTCCTTCAATCATCCTTGTTCGTCTGGTTTGTGGTAACTGGGGTTCTCCCAGGTAACAAACTGATGCAAGATGGACAGTGCCAGATGTGTCAATGGCTCTCTCCACAGCATCCTTCTGTTGCTTTCCTTGCTGTGCCCTGGCACAGCTGTGATGCCCAGAAGTGGGGGGGGGGGAGGAGGAATAGTTTCCAAGTCACTGTCCTCCTATCCCTGACTCAGAGTTAGGAAGTCCCCAAACCTCAGTAACTGACAGCCCCACATCAGTGGGACCCCTTGCACAAAGGGAATGTGAGAAAGATCTTCCATCCCTCCATGGCCCAAGGATGCGGCCCACCTCCCATGGGTTCTGACCCCCATTCTTCTGCTGGAGGGAATGTGACGCTTGCATAAAACTTACGTAAACAGGTCCTGGCATCCGATGTTCAGTTTTTTTAGAGGGACGCTTACGTAAACTGTGATAGTCCACCCGGACATGCCGCTTCTTTCGTACCTGAGACAGAAAGATTCAGAACAGGCTCGGCACCCAGAGGACGCAACATGCGTTTCCCCAGACGGTGGCTGACATGCCGAGCATCAGCAAAGCCTTCCTGGAAGGTTGCTGCACAACCACCCTAACTAGCCGGTGGGAGATCAAAGCCTGCATTGGGCTTGTCAACATGGCTGGAGCAACACCACTCCTGCTCTGGTGTCCCTGCCCGGAGATCTGCAAGGTCCTGACCTGACTGAGGCCGTGTTCTTCAGTTCCTTGCTGAATGCCATGCCCTCCCCTCAGCTGTATCAGAAGGCAGAGACAGAAAGGCCCCCACCACTGAGAGGGGATGCCCCTGCGACACGGGAGTCCTGCGCTTCAAAGGGGTTGACAACTGTCTATATCAAAGGAATGAAGTGTTCTGTAGCACATGTAGATTGGGCTCCTGTGATGTGGCGCAGCGGAAGGAGATGCTGTGACAATCCAGTGTCTTGGGCCAGACGCATTTCGACAGACACAGTCTTGGTCCACCCGGCGTTAAATCGTGTGGCCAATCAGAAGCCTGGTCTTCCCATGTCATTATTTCAAAACAAGCCCTGGCCAGCCGCAGGGACTGATTCCTTTTCTCCTCTCTCCTTTGCAGGGTCAGACTGAGGAGAAGCTGGCCGCAGTTATTTGCTTGATTAGTTTGTTATTTTCTATTCCTACTTGTATTGCTCTGTTGCTACAGTGCAACTGCATTTGGACTAAGCATTGTGGAAACTCCTCCAGCTGTGATCTGCTCCCAAGATCTCAAGCAGCAGAAGGTCCAGAGAGGATTTGCTTCTGCAGGAGGGTTTTCCCTTCTGCTTCTTAATCAAGGTTGACTAGGGCAGAAATGCACTTTGTTCAGCTGACACAGAGTTGTTGCAGTATTGGATGGTCTGTTTGGTTATGACGGAGAATCCTGAACTGTAATGGGTGGTGGTTGCCGTAATGGTAACTTGTCTGTGTTTCTACCACTGGCAACAGGTATTCTGGGCTGGATTTCAATACCTTTGAGCCTGGGCAAGCACACAAGTCTTTCCAGAACGAAACCTGCTTTACTTGCACAGAAAGGATCAGCCTGAGGAGGTGGTCGATCAATGCCCTCCAAGGTGGTCTTTGTGGCTGTCAAGCAAAAAGAGTGAGAAACTGAGTTTGTCCCAAGTCTAGGATTGATGTGAAACCTTCTTCATTTCTCAAGCCATGCTCATGCCCGGGATATATTGTTACATATAGTTCTTCTTATATATCCAAGTCTTTACTTGTGCAAACCGACTGTTTGTTTGTTTACGTCTATTCCTACTGGTGTTGATATGCTGTTGCTATAACGGAGATGCGTTTGACCTAAGCGCTGTGAAAAATACCTTCTGCTGCAATCTGTTCACAGTATTTACAGCAGCAGTAGGTCCAGAGGGCTTGATTTGATTGTCGATTTGCTTGTTATGGAGAATCCTGAACTGGAATCTGCGGTGGTTGCCCTCATGGTATTGATGTGAATACCGATTCGTCCCTGGGTCTGCCTTTTAGCCAATCAAACAGACTCAGTGGGGATCAATTAGAGGCCATTTTATTTGCTGCTGCAGCCAGCAAGGTAAATCAATGGCTATTGCTCTGCATTGAAATACAAATTGGTTATAGGTGCATCTTACATTTATACAGACAATCTGAATGATGTTGACACCTTAGACATAGTATACTTGGCAACAAAATGGTGGACTAAGTATCTAGTACGCATGCGAAAGATTCATTGTTCATCTGGTGATCACCCCTTAATTGGTTACATCCTGTTTTCTTTAACTGTCAGCAAAGAACGGTGAGAACCAAGTTTCTTTAGATACAATTTAGTGGAGAGAGATAATCATGTGAGGCCGTGTCCTTGGGCTGGCCTGAGCTGGGCTGGGGTTACTTTAAGTTAGAGTGAGGTATTCTAAGGAAAATGGAGTTACTTTGGTTTTCTAAAACTCATCAATTCCCCCCTTAAACACTGCATCATCCTGAATCTTCAGGATGCCTTAATTAAGGTTTGTAAAGGTACAGCTATATGTATGGGTCTTACATTGTGGCAAGGTTTAAAGGTTCTCATAAACATTTGGATTAAAGCTGGAATGCATTATAAGCAGCAACATGTTGATTATCAATACAAAGAAAATACATGCTATAACTAGAATTATCTTCTGTGCCTATAAATCCATAGGCTCTCCATATTAGTTAGATGAAAGTTCTAACTGTTTGGAAATATTAATAATAGCTCCTTTTTAACACAAACTCTTAGATGGAACTCTGTGTTTCGTGTGGCTAAAGGGTTTGGAACACATGTGGTTTTGGGATGCCTTAAACATTTGTGATGCATTAAGCATAGTTTTTACAGAAATGGTATGTGCTATGGCAGGCACATTGCATACAATATTCTAGAGCTACAAACATAATTATATAATTCTATACATCACACACACATCCTTAACGACCCATATCTGGCATGATTTGATATAGATAAAAAGTTTTACACATAGCAGCAAAGTGTACATATAAAGATTATACAACTTACAGCAAGCAAGATGATTTTAAACCATCTTTATCCCAAATAAAGTATCAATAACAGTCTTGCATTGTGGAACCAGGTGCTTCTGGTGATTAATGGATTATCAGTTTGTGGAAAGCGATAGCGATGACAAGTCATGTATAATCACACTGATTAATACAAGTGTCTATAAAATTGCAGGTAAAGCTTGGGCCAGCTTAATGTCTTAGATCACAAAGGGATCAGTAACTTGGGGATAGGTGCAGACTTGCAGGTAAATGCTCTGGTTGAAACAATGAGATGATTGGCACAATATATAAGTGAAACAAATAAGGAAATGACTGGAGAGCAAGCATGTGAGGCCCATGATCTTACAGCACAGGAGATAGCAAGGTTTTCAACATAATGATAGCACATAGTCACTACAAGAAAGTAATATAAGAAAGTGGTGCAAATCATCAACTCCCGCCCCCCTTAGTGTCCTCTAAAGTCTGTCATGGCCAAAAAGGAAGCCATGGAGAGCTTTAGAATTCAAAATCTAAAAGTCCTTGGTAAGGAAAAATATATTTTAGTCCTACAGTTGAGAACCAAATGCTCTTGTAAAACGTTGCAGGATTTTGGCTATCCTGATCCGTGTTGTTTTGGCTTGTTTGGCTAGTGTCCACAGACAAGCTCAAATGTTCATGTGTGTGGGAGCCTTGACTCCCTCCCCTTGTGGGCAATCTGAAATCGTGTCTTTGGCAGAATTTGAAATAGTGTCTTTGGCAAGGTATCTTACCCAGGTAGGATGGTTCCAGGGCTTTACAGCTTGGGGGAGTGCTGTTGCATGTATGACTCCAGAGAAAAGTGAACAAATTGGCTTGCTTGTTTGTTGTCTATTCCTCTCCTACAGCACTTAGGAGCAGGAAGATGAACTGTGCATTAGGCCTTCTTCCTCGAACACAGGACAGGGTAGTAGATGGACGTTCTGTCACCATTGGGTTGGGTTGGAAATGCAGATAGGGACTGCCCCCGGGTAGCTGCTGCTGCTGCTGGTTAGTTTTCCTGGGTCACTGTTGATGGAGACTCCCTTGGGATCACATTCTGGCGATGGATCCAGGTATTCCTTCCATCTGGGGAGGACCAATCCTTCTTGGAAAGACAATTCAAGGCACTGTTGGTTGCAAACCTGTTTACTTGAGAGAAAGACAGGCAAGTGAGTTGCCAATTCCCTCCCCCCCCCCACCATGTAGGGACAGCATCCTGAGACTAAGTCTCTGGGTGCCAACCATTAGCACAAAAGGAATAGTCAAGTTTTCAAGGCAAATAATACAAAGGATGGACAAAACCTGAGGCTAATTCAATTTGGTCTTTTGGCAATTCCCCCCCCCCCAATTTATATTTTTGTTTTCCTGTTTGCCTTGGGCCCCCCTTTCCCTGAAGATCAGAACAGGGGATGATGTCTTCATTTGAGGCTTGGTGGCCAGGCGTGAGGCTGTGTGTGGGAGCCGGTGCTTCTTGGAGGCTGGCTGGCTTGTGTTGTAGGCTGGTTTCTGATCACGAGAACAAAACAGCAATCCTGGGCAAAAGCAAGGCAATAAAGTCAAAAAGAAAAAGGCATTCACATTTTTCACCTCCCTTGTGAGTTTGGGGTTTAGAGGAGGCATTAAAGCCTTTCAGGTCAATCACAGTCACTGCTAACAAAGTCCAGTTTCCATGTGGCATCTCACATTCTCTTCTGCATCCTGTTCTTCCTCTTTACAACAACCCTGTGAGGCAGGCCAAATCATTTGAGTTGTAGGCTCTGTGTCGCCCAGCAAGTGTCTTGGCTGAATGAGGATTTGGACTTGGGTTTTCCCGGTCCTGTTCCAGCACTCTAACCACTGCACCACGCTGGCTGACAATCATACTTACAGTCCTTTGTCAGGGCAATCAATCTCCATCCAGTATAACTGACTTCATCGTCAGTAACGTGTAGATAGTTGTGGTGTCCCCGTTCTCCATCTTTAGCCTCATAATTAACCAGTCACTGATGGATTCAAGTTTGGGTTTGACATTTCTGTAAAGCGAAAACAACCTCTCGAGACAAGGAAAAAGATAGCCCACAGTCAATCCCTGCCCTCTGTTTACCCACAGCTTGGGCATTACCTGACTTGGTATGTCCAGTGAGATACTACTATACCTTGGTAAAGTAGGATTGTTTACTACACAAATTACACAGGCTGTTGCCACATGTTCTGCAAAAGGGTACATCCAAGAGGCACAAAAGTGTCTTTGTATTGACTAGGAAAAACCAAAGGATTGGTTCTGCAAGAATTCCACATCCATCTGCTGTTCTTTACCAGCCATCCTCTTCTAAATGCGCCCCCTGCTGTGGTGCAAAGTCAATGTCCTTTTTCTGAATATGTGGGGGGGGGGTTGTGCCAAGATGGTTAGCACAAGAATCAAAGTTGCTTGGAAACAGGAATGGAAGGAGCAGCGGTTTTAACTGCAGCATCTGCCATCCAATTACCCTTTGTCACTGGGTCATTTCCCTCTGGTGACCTCTGCTATGGATGACTGCAACCTCTTCTAGTAGTGTAACAGCATTCTAGAGTTCTGATATCTGTGTCCCATATTTTACTTCCTTGTTTCCCACTGTTAAAAATCTTCTTTCTTTCCAAGTGGCCCCATGAGTTGTGTAAAAATTACCTTGAAGGTGATGAGCTCTGCAAGCTGTGCTGACTGAGATACCTGGAGAAAGAGCATGGTCAGTCACTTCTCCATAGCCAGCTTACGTTGTCCATCTTACATGAAGCTGCCTCCATCTGTGTACAAATCAATGTCTGCATTTTGGAGAGGTTGATCTTTAAGATCAGGACGGCTTGGCATAGATGCAGTCCACAGCTTGCAAGCAATCATGTTCTTGGTCTTCTGTAGTCTCAAAAGGAAGTAAAGTAGCTGGATTAAGAATAGCCATGGAAACCCCAGAATTCCCCACCAAAGTCACATGATATTCGGTCATGTGTGAGGGAGTCAGCCATCTACTGCCCCAGACTAATCCCTTTTAGCTGGGAAATTTCCAAGGTGAATTGCAAACCGGTGCTTTGGAACTCCTTGCCACTTGCAGGATTGGCAAAACAAAATTCCTTTCATCAAATCTCATGTCTGGGATTTTAAGATTCAGCTGCTGTGAAGGCAAAGCAGGGCTGGTGGTGAGACAAATTTAAAAAAAATTTTTGAACCTTAGACCATTTGATCATTAGTTCTCAGTTTACATCAAATTCAGCTAGCAGGAATATTGCATAGATTTTGCAAAAACATGACAGTAATACAATTAGACTCATTTATCTTAAAATCCATTTTTCCTTCTCACCCACAATTAATCTGGCTGGAACACAAACTGCTTTACAGAGAACCTCTTTCCCCCTCCCATCTGGAAATGGGCGGAGTTATCCTTGTTCATCAGGGATCAGCTCAGTTGTGAGCAAGAATTTGAAAGGGAAACTTCCGGTTTAGAGTTTTGAGCTCACGGAAAATGGTAAGAGACCATCTCAAGGAAATCAGTAAACATAACATCTAAAGGCTTATGATACTCGGTAGTGGCAGAAATATCACAATTAACTTGATATAAGAATGAATGAAATAGAGCTTGCTCTCATGCCTAATGCATTTAGCCATAAGCAGCACTTTTGCAGAGGTGGGAAGATTCAGCCCTCAGTTGGCCAGCTGACCGCTGAAAGTTCCCTGTGTTGCTCAGGCCATGACCAATTTTATGTTCAATTAATATAATAACTGTGAATTTTGGAATTCAATGTCAGAGCAAGTTTGGTCTGGAACAGTTTACAGAAAGGAAAAAAACACAAACATGTCACTAGTATAAATACATTCACAAATACAACAGAATAAACAGAATAAATACAACAGAAACCTCATCTTCACAGAGATGAGCTATAAAATTGATGTGGGTTGAATTCCTATACAGAACCAGAGCTTTGGGCTCCCTCTCAGAAACATGCACAGACACACACACACACATAGAGAATTGTCTTGTGTATTTCACAGAACAAAGGACTAAACAAAGAAAACTCCATATGAGTCACAAGGAATTTTATAACATTTTCAATCTGTTAGCCATAAACTCAGTTAAGAAAGTAGCTTAAATAGAACAAATTTATCACAGCCATCCATAAAAACAACCTGTAATTCTATATTACCTTTCCACATCACAATCTTATAACTTACTGGTGCTTTTCAAGCATTTTTCTTTTTGTTGTTGTTAACAACCTCCAACCAAAATCCTTTTACGTATTTCCTTCTAGGTTTTTTTTCCCCTTTTGTCTGCAATTCCCATATGCATTCCTTCAAAACTCCATTTTCTTTTCTCTTTTCCAACTGAAGTAGTTGAAGAGAGATAGAAAAGAAGAAAAAGAGAACAAAAGCAGCCTTTTGTTCAGAGAAACTTTTGCAGCTAGAACAGTGTTATCTTTTGGCTTGGTTACAACAGGACAGTGGCAGAGACTGTTTGCAGACTGTTTGCAACACACGGGCAAAGCTTGGAAGCAACTTGGAAACAGAACACAGAGAGAGAAATGATTTTTGCAAAAGACAATCATTCTTCCTTCCTTAACACTTATAAAACAGAGGCAAGTGCAAAAGGATGTTATTTTTGGAGTCAGGAGGCCTCTGACTCGAGTTCATAGTGGCCAAACTTTCATACGAAGGCATTTCAAAACATGTTTTCTAAGAGCACTCTTTGCTCCCATGATAATCACCCAATTTTTCAACACACGCTCCAAAGGTGTACATGAAATCCGTTCAGATTTTGTGTACTTGCTATTTCTGCTACCCATAGCCCCCCCTTTGAATTGCTCGGGCTTAGGCTGTTTATTTCCTTCCCAGGCAGCCCTACTTCGGCTGTGGGGTTGTTGTTTTTTGTTTGTTTGTTTTTCTTCTCTCTCTCTCTCTTTCCCCCTTCTTGAGCTGAAAGATTAAACCGCCCCTGCTTGGACTTTTTGGCTTAAATTGCCCCCCCCCTCGGGATTTTGGCTTAATTTGCCCCTGCGTGGGCAGCCCTTCTTCGGCTGTAGGATTTCCCCCCTTTTCTCGGGCTGAAAATTGCCCCTCCCTGGGCTTCCCCCCCCCTTTGCCCCTCTTCAGCTGAGGAGAACCAAAAGACGTCTTTGGATTTCACTCTCTTACTCACTCACTCTCTCTGTTCACACTTTCATTCACTCTTGCCTCGATTCCCAGATGTGGCGCGTTGTGACGACTGGTGCATCCCGGGCCCATGAGAATCCTCCACAGACAAAAGCTGTGGGGCGCGCTGGATCTCACTGTCCCGTGACGGGTCAGACTGTCCACCCAGAGTCACATCCGACTGTCACGGCACCAAATTGATGTGAATACCGATTCGTCCCTGGGTCCGCCTTTTAGCCAATCAAACAGACTCAGTGGGGATCAATTAGAGGCCATTTTATTTGCTGCTGCAGCCAGCAAGGTAAATCAATGGCTATTGCTCTGCATTGAAATACAAATTGGTTATAGGTGCATCTTACATTTATGCAGACAATCTGAATGATGTTGACACCCTAGACATAGTATACTTGGCAACAAAATGGTGGACTAAGTATCTAGTACGCATGCGAAAGATTCATTGTTCATCTGGTGATCACCCCTTATTTGGTTACATCCTGTTTTCTTTAACTGTCAGCAAAGAACGGTGAGAACCAAGTTTCTTTAGATACAATTTAGTGGAGAGAGATAATCATGTGAGGCCGTGTCCTTGAGCTGGCCTGAGCTGGGCTGGGGTTACTTTAAGTTAGAGTGAGGTATTCTAAGTAAAATGGAGTTACTTTGGTTTTCTAAAACACATCAGTATCTTGCCTGCGTTGCTGCCTCTAGCAATGGGCTTTTCTAGGCTGGATTTCAATATCTTTGAGCCTCCGCAACTGCTTCTGCAGAAGGGTTTCTCTGCCCACCCTCCTTGTGAAGCCTGCAAGTAGCACAAGGGGCGGAGCGTTCTCTTTCCCCTCCCCATAGGCCACATTCAAAGCCTGCAAGGGTCCTTTGTGGGACGGGGCGGGGGGGAGAAGAGGCTCTACTTCCAGTCTAGGTGAAACAGCACTGTAGGTTGGGTGCTTACCACATCGTAGGTGCTAATGGCTGCGTCCACTGTGCCGGGCGGGGCTGGAGCTGTCACTGGAGGCAGAAGCTGTAGTGGGGTGGTGCTGCTGGTCCCAGTCTGGGTGGCGGCGGCAGAACTGGCCTCCGCAGAGTCCCCTGGATTAAGGAAGAAGAAGACAGGCGTGCCGAGGGCTCCTTCTGTGCTCTGGACTCCAGAACAACCGGGGGGGGGCGCCAACCCCTCCCCACTTTCACGAGCGCCAAGGCCCTTCTGAGGTCTACCTTCGAGGGCCCACATGGCTTGACGAAGAGAGTGGATGGGAGACGACGCTAAGCAGCAGCCTCAGTTTCCAGCCTGGTGTCCATCGGATGCTTGGGGATGGCCCCATGGGAAAGGAGTCGCTGCTGCTAGTCGAGGCTCACCATTACTGGAGCGGAAGTGCTTGCCACATCATTGGTAGTGCAGGGGGAGGCTGCAGTGATGGCGAGGGGCAGAGACAGTGGGGGCAGGGGCTGCTCACGAGGTAGACATGGTGCTTTGCAGCTGGGACTGGGAGAGGACAGACGGGGGGACACCAATCTGTGCCTGCCCACCACCAATTCCAACAACCCCCAGGCCAAGGCCCCCTGGGCTCTGCTTTAGACAACCCCCCCACACACACACCTCTTTCTTTCCTTATTGCTGGCTCCTGCTGTGTCGCATTGAGTCCAGGGCTATGTGAAGGGAAAATGTCCGGGTGGTTCAAGATCCCCCTTAACTGCCTGAAGTGACGCCTCTGCCCTCATCTTCGGATTGGAAGCTGCCCCCTCCTCTTCTGATGCCCCCTCATGCAACTCTGTCCTGCCTTCCAAATGGCACATACGCCCTCTTGGATCCCTGTGCAAGACTGGACAGGATTCTGCCCATTTCCAGGGATCGAACCTGGGACCTCCCTGAAACTCTGCTTCCCAGAATAGGTACTGGGAACTGGTAGTAGGGATTAAGGATTTCAGGGTCACCATGCACATTTGGAGAGAAGTACATGAAATGTACATACAATTCTTTTAATAATTTGTTTTCATAATTGTTTTATGCTACTGCTTTTATTTCTGTTTTATGCTACTGCTTTGATTGTTTTGTGTATTTTCACCTGTGCTGATTTTTAAATATTGTGTTGAATTTTGTACACCAACTAGAGATGTACATATCAGGCAGTATAGAAATATGATAACTAAATACATACATAAATAAATAGCACCAGAATGACTCCTTTTGATTTATAATACTAGAACAGTCTGGAAAAGGGTGGGGAGGTATTCATGGTGGTTTAAATCAAATTTTTAAAAACAAAATAATATCTATAGAAAATAAATGACGGCAGCATCTCCTCCACCCAGGGCTCGGAGAGACTCCTGCCTGCAACCTTGGAGAGCCACTGCCCGTCCGAGCAGCTTGACGGATGAATCGGGATGAGGCAGCTTCCTAGGTTCCTCTCTAGATCCTGAAGTTTACCACTGCTTGGACAAGCCCCATAAGAAGACAACTTCCTCCTCTGGGATATGAACACCTGTCTGAGTTCACTCCCAGAAGTGCCTCTCCCAAGGCATGGGTGATCTTTCTGCTGGCCATTGGTCCCGCAAGCACAGCACTGACTGCTCTGTCTGGCAGTGGCTCTCAGGCCAAGCCAAGTCCTTCTGGGGCCTGCTTCCTGAAACCCTTTCATGGAAGATGCCCGGGATGGACCCTGGCCTCTTCTGCAGAGAAGACACGCCATCCGTGACGGAGCCATGGGTTTTCCTGGCCCCGGTGGGAGATGGGGGTGGCCACCTTGCCCTGGAAAAGGAGAAGCTGCTGCTACCAGTATGGGCAGACCAGTGCTGGAGGGGCAGAGCTTCCTGCATGATCCCGGGGAGCGCGAGGGGAGGCTGCAGTGATGGCGAGGGGCAGAGACAGTGGAGGCAGGCAGGGGCTGCTCAAAGGGTGGAGGGTGGGAGATGGGGGCAGCCATGTAGCAGTAAAGGGGACGGTCCAATGTCCACCTGCCCACCCCCAATTCCAACAGCACACAGGCCAAGACCCCCTGGGCATGCATGAGAAAGCCCACAGGCTTCAGCAAAGAGGATGAGTGCAGGGAAAGGTTGCCCCAGCGCGCTTAGTTCTCAGTGGGGTTTGCTTCTGATTGACTCACCAGCTTCCTGAAGCTGGCCAAGATTTTGAATGGGCCCTCTTTCCTACGTTGAGGCCGATGAGCCCTTGGGTCCAGGCTTGGCCACTTCTCTCGTTTCCGAGCCTGAAAGGTTCAATGTCTGATCTGTAACTGAAGAATCAAAACTGCATTGACCAATAACACATCAGTCTTTCAGGGAAGGTAAGAAATGGGGAAACCTAATCTCCAGATTGCTAGGTTTTCTATCATCATGGTGGAATTCCAGCTACCGCCACAAGGGAGTTGCCAGGGATTAGCTTTGCCTACAAATCCCACCCTCCACTGTGACACCAGACAGGCTACAGGCTACATTATGACATCATGAGGTTCACCACTGAGCATCACTGGAAGCAGAGAGACAAGTTACTCATCCCTCTCTTCAGCCCATTCATTTCAATCCTCCATGCATGGTGTGGAAGGAGCGGACGGAGAGACATTTCCCTCCCTCTCTCACCATACTCGAACCCGGGGGCCTCCCCTGAAACTGACAGCCACGAAATGTAGGATGCCACTCCAGGCCTGGGAGTGCCACCCACATGCTGCAGAAGAGCAGGCAGCTGAATGGCGTGCAGGATCGGTGCCACGGTCATCCCCAGGGAGACCGCAGGAAGGCGAGTGGGGGAAACCTGACTGCAGGAGACGGGCCATCTCCCCCCACCCCCCTCGTCTTCTTACCAAGATGGGAAAGAGGGAGGGGGCCTTTCCCAATGGGTGGTTCTCCTTCCTGAGCTGGGGTAGAGTGTTGCAGCAGCAAGAAAGTGAGCTGTCTGCCTGGTTTCCAGAACAAGCCCCAGAGAAAGGCTTAAGCTCACTTTCCTTGGGAGACCAACCAAAGAGGCACTTGGGGAGATCAGAATAGAACCGACCGACTCACACACAGGAAACAGAGCCCAGGAACAGGAAGGAGAAGAGAAACTCCTAGCTAGCCCCACCAGCCCAGAGGAAACTACAGTGCCCCCTCTGGCTGCAGAGCAATTGCATGATGCAAGCGATGCACAGTGAGTTGGGCCGCAGCTGTTGCATATCGCAGCGGAGAGCAACTGGCCCTATCCATCCCCCGCACAGCATCCCTCCAGTGGCGGCTGCTGGTGTCTACCTCCTGTTTCTTTTTGGATTGTGAGCCCTTTGGGGACTGGGATCCTTCTTTATTTTTTATAATTCTCTGTGCAATCCACTTAGACACCTTTTGTTGAAAAGAGGTATATAAATATCCTTAGTAGTAGTAATACACAGAGTAATATAGAGAAATGGGCTTCATTAAGTATAGATAAAAGACAGCCAGAATCTGGATGAACAATAATCAGGCCAGGTCGAAGCGCCAATGAGTGAGTCACGGCCTCGGATGCCAGCAGTCCGAGTCTCTCCCCTCCCAGCTCTCTCTGCCTGCCCTCTCGGGAGTGTCCCCCCCTCCAATACCACAGCGCTGGGAGTCCCAGCATCCATTGAGATGGAGAAAGGCCAAAGATGCTTCCAAAGTCAGCGGGACTCAGAGAGCATCTTCTCCCCGGTGCTCCTCCAAGGCAGGCACCTCCTGGTGGCTTTCTCTCTGGAGGCGTTCACACACCTTCCGTGATGAACCACATCCTTGCTCTGTTTAGACACATGATTTTTTTTTGCATATTCCAAGAAGATCGGATCTCAAAATGGGATCGCTGTCAACTGACAAAGGCCAATGCTGGCAGATAGGGCCACGTTTGGCAAAGCGGAAGCTGGGGATGGAGGGAGACGCTTGGCGGGAGGTGAAAGGGCTCCCCAGTCAACGGTTTCCACTCACTGAAATCACTGCGGTGTGAAAGACGCAAATGGGAGTCTCTTGGATACCCCTCTTCTCCTTTTAGTGACATGCCAAGCCCATGACTGGCTCCTCTTCATTTTGAATTGTCCTGCATTTTGTATCAGGAGGGAGATCAGTGTTGTGATTTTTCATCTCCAGGGTCCCCTGAATGCCGCCAAATCATCTTTTCCCAACTTGGCTCCTTTGGGACTTGATACGAACCCTGAGGCACCATAGCAAGGCAAGGGCCTCTGGCTTTCCTGATGCTGTGGATTGCATATGGAGGTGAAAGGGCTTTGGGTGGTTATTTGTAAAGAATGTAAAAATCTGGAATAGCTTGAATTGTGTCTATATCGCGAATAAACACTTGCATTAGAGACTGTGTGCTTGGTATTTGTCATTTTATGGAACTGACACAATGACTCATCAGAACAAAGCAAAGTTTCAAAGAGTCCAGCGTAAATCGTAAATCGCTGTCGAGTCCAGCTTTAAATAGTAAATTCTGATTTGAAATGCACACTGGAGCAGATCAAACATAAAAGAGAACTGACTCAGTCAGAGGAAGGGAAGTAGAACTTGTCCTCCTGCTGGAATGGATGTCTGCTTGCTGCAAAGAAAAGCAGTCATCCCACCTGCGGTGTGTGGAGTGGGGCTACCATCGTCCGTTCTGCCGCAGTCTCCTCCTCCTCCTCCTCCTGCATGTGTGGGGTGTAGCGAGAAGGAGGGAAATGGGGGCGAAGCTTCCTCAAGTGGAATATCCTTTCAGTCCTCCAATTCCGGTCATTTCATTAGAATTGCCACTTTTAGAAAGACAGCTTGAAGGACATCCCGAAGGGGCAGGGCGGGGCCAAGGAAGTGTCCAGACGGAGAAGAAACACAAAAGGAAAGGTGTGACGGAGCTTCTGTGGCTCACTTGGAAGTCGCAGGAATCCCAGGCCAAGCCCAGTGCCCTGCGCAGAGGAGGGAGAGCAGCCCAAATGGGTCAATGGCACAGTCCAAATTCTGCAGCCTCTTAATAGCAATAGCAATAGCACTTACATTTATATATCGCTTTATAGCCGGAGCTCTCTAAGCGGTTTACAATGATTTAGTATATTGCCCCCAACATTCTGGGTACTCATTTTACCGACCTCGGAAGGATGGAAGGCTGAGTCAACCTTGAGCCCCTGGTCAGGATCGAACTTGTAACCTTCTGGTTACAGGGCGGCAGTTTTACCACTGCGCCACCAGGGGCTATTGGGCACCAGCTATTGTTGCCATTTGCCAGTGCCTTGGGCGTGTGCATGTGCCTAGGCCTCTCTGTGTGTAGGCTGGCCAGCATTGTGTAGTGCTTAGAGTGTGGGACTTGGACCGGGAGGAATCCCCGAGTTCGAATCCCCATTCAACCATGAAATTGTTTGGGTGACTCTAGGCCAGTCATGCATCTCTCTGCCTAACCTACTGCACAGGGTTGTTGTGAGGATAAAAGTAAGCTTGTACACCGCTCTAAGCTCCTGGGAGGAGGAGTGTGATAGAATTCTAAAATAAAATTAAATAAAATAAAAAATGCCATGAGCCTATAGTGCCCCCATGAAAGCAAGAAACTATGGGGAATCATAAGACCTATTTGGTGCCTGGATCAAATGGCCGTTGCTGCACAACACAGGACGGGAAGAATCGCATCCTGGAATTCTGTCCAGGTACAATACGGCAAGATGAAGTGGACCCTGGGACTGAAGGGAGGGCGGGAGCTAAAGGACAGTCAGGGAGTGACTGTCACCGGCAAAGGTGGCAGCAATAAAAGACGGGGAAATGTCAGACATCGTGGGTGCCTGTATCAAATGGCCTTACTGCTCAACACAAGACAGGAAGAATGACACCCTGGAATTCCACCTAATGAGAGCAGCTTCAGCTGTAATACGGCAAGATGAAGTGGGAAGATGTGGAGGAAATAAGATTAAAAGAAGCACCCAGAACTGGGGCCAGAAAGCAAACAGGGAGATGACTAGAGAAAGACCGGAGATGCAGAGAGGAGCTGGACCCCTCCCAAGGATCAGGGCTGAACACACCTCTTGGTAGACGGGAAGGCGTTGCCAACCCCGGGGCTTTGCCCTTGGAGGAAGGAAAGGTGGGAAGCACCCTCTTGTTTCCTCCCGGAGAGCTCAGCCAGCCTCCCAAGGTGGTGCAGTACAGCAGAAGGGGAGGGGCCCTTGCAGCCCCAGGCAGAGAGTGCACAGTGCAGGGGGGCGCCAATTGTCCGGCCCTCCGGCTCTTGTTGAGCGACAACTCCCATCCGGCCCAGCCACAAGCTTTGGATGTGTTTAGAAAACCAACGAAACTCCATTTTTGCCTAGAAGACCTCATTCTAACTTCAAGTAACCTAGCCCAGCTCAGGGACATCACTGCCTCTCATGATTAACGTCATTATCTCTCTCCAGCTAAATTGTATCGAGGAAACTTGTTAACACAGCTAAGGTTCCCAGGCTAGAAAACAGGATCTAGCCAACTAAGGAGTAATCACCCGATGAACAATGAATCAGGCATCCGCGTGCGTACTAGATACTTGGACCACCATACTGTGTCTAGGGCGTCAGCACCATTTAGATTGTCTGTATAAATGTAGGTGCACCTGTAACCAAACTGTAATCGGTTTGAGAGCATGAGCCTACTGCTTACCTATTGCTATCTGCAGAAGCAATAAAGCCTCAATGAATCATTCCCAATCCTTGTGTCTGACTGACTGGTTACGTTGACCCAGGAACGAGCCCCATCCACATCAGTATGGTCGCTCAGCAAGAGCTGGAGGGCCAGATTTCCCCTCCCCGGCACAATGTCAGGGCAAATGAGCAAGAGAGGTGTTTGTGATCTGGCTCTCCAAAGCCCAGGAAGCCTGACGGAGCCCTTGCTTGACATGGCCCCCCTTGCGATGGGGATCTGGAATGCTGAGCGTTGGCCTGACTGATGGTGGGGATCTTTCTCTCCCAGTTTATCAAGTCCGTTGAGAAAGAGAGAGGTGGGGACACAGGAACATAGGAAACTGCCATATACTGAGTCAGACCATTGGTCTATCTAGCTTAGTATTGTCTTCACAGACTGGCAGCGGCTACTCCAAGGTTGCAGGCAGGAATCTCTCTCAGCCCTATCTTGGAGAAGCCAGGGAGGGAACTTGGAACCTTCTGCTCTTCCCAGAGCGGCTCCATCCCCTGAGGGGAATCTCTTGCAGTGCTGCTCACCCATCAAGTCTCCCATTCAGATGCAACCAGGGCAGACCCTGCTTAGCTATGGGGACAAGTCATGCTTGCTACCACAAGACCAGCTCTCCACTGTCCTGCAATGGAACTCGAAGGCTGACCCACCAGGGGCCTAGTGCAGACGTTCGGCAACTTGGGGAGTCCTGCAGGCTTCAAAACCGTGGCCTCCCGGAATCTCATGTCAGCCCAAATCCTGCTCTGGGAGTCATGGAAGGTGAAGCCTGAGGGAGGAGGGGGAGACCTGGGCAGGAGAGGTGGGGACCGCCAGGTGGGGGCATGAGCCAAGTGGGAGGGGGAGCAGTGGGGGTGGGGGGGCTTGCTTCCCAGGAAGCCTGCCCAGGACTGCCTTTGCCTTTGCTTCCCCTCCCTCTCCTGCCTCCCCTGCCAGGCAGAGAGCCACTCTCTCCCTCTCCCTCCTTCGAAGGACCTCAGGCTGCTTCTCTCACTGCCCCCCCCCGCCCCCCAACACTGAATGCTGAGAGGAAAAGTGCACACGACTTCTGCCAGGGAAAGGAAGAGGTCCATTGGCCCCGGGTGGAGGGCTGCTTTAAGGACACCCATTTTAAAGAAAAGCCCTGAAGTCATCTCCGTGGAATTTGGCCCAGGCCCTGTTTGAGCCCAAACGAGATGGCCTGAACTCTGCTCTGGAACCGGCCCCTTGCTTGTCTGTCTCAGAGAGAGTGCTGCTGGCACAGGTCACGACTCAGGGCAGCCTGTAGTTGAGCGAAATGTGTGGTTCCGATGTGTGGCATGCTGGCCAGCAGATGCTTCTGCCAAGTGGTGTTTGCGGCTATTAATTCAGAGTCAAAGGGAAACGTCCTCCATGCTTTCCTGGCATGGGCAGTTCTGCCAAGTGGCCTGAGAAATGAACACAGCCAGAAGGTGCCCTGCTCACCAACGCCACCTTGCAGCTTCTTCCCAAGTGCAGAGGCAGATTCTCGCAGGTCTGACTTGCATGTGCTCTGATGGCCAGAGAATACCGGACCCGGGGAAAGAGCCAGCTTCTCTTTTGGGAAAAGCAGGCCAAGGGGAGGAATGGAATCAGAGCGAAGCAATCTGTGGCTTCTGCATAGAGGCAGCGGTGGCTCAGTGTGCGGATCTCTCTTCTTATCAGAGAGGGTCAGTTTTCCATTTCCAGCTCCTCATTAAATTGCACCAACTGGGGCGTTTTGTGTGGTCATCATTAGCTCTCAAGACTTTTTAGCAGAAACCTCCTTGGTGGCGGCCTCAGCCTGTCCCCTAACCTGGGAAAGCATCACCATTCTGAATTGATGGTGTGTCAGGGCTGCTCTTAAAGACACAGGAGCGTGGCTAAGAAAAGCAGTTGGCCACCCTGACTGGCAGTGGTGTGCCCGGAGGGCAGCAGGTAGGCCTGTGGGTCCTCTGGGCCTCCCCAAAGGTGGGGCACTCTTTGTTAATTCGGTGCCAAGACAGGTTGGATTCTGCACCCATATAGATCACACAAAGCCCGTCCATGCCATGCATTTCCTTAGTCTGATTTCAGTGAAAGCATATGAAGTGCCTGAAAACTGTGACAGGTTGCTGAAAGGTGAAAAAGGATGGGGCTCAGCCCTCAGGCTCCACAATGGTTTCAGATGCAAACCCACACACACACACACACACACACACACACACACCCATAAGAGATGGAGTGGTCTCTCTTTCTTCCTCACGATGCCTCTTCTTCAGGCACCCCAAGGCTCCCAGAGTAGCTTTCCTACCCTAGTTCCAGAACCCCAGTCCACAGTCTCTGCTCCAGCAGTCAGCGTCTCCCCCCTCCCAGCTGTCTCTGCCTGGCCGGTGCCCATCCCCCCATAGAACAGAGCTGGGAGTTCCGGCGTCCATGGCAAAAGATGCTCCAGAGGACAGTTGGCCAACTTCAGCCTTACTGACCAGACGCTGAGATGGCCTTCTGCCTCAAGGCACTGGCTGTGGCCATTCAAAGGCCCATCTTCTTGGTTGTGGCCTATGTCTGCAAACCTATTTGGGGTTCCCTGCTGAGGAAGGTAGGAAGGGTCACCTGGTGCCAAGTGGGCCCTGCGGATGAAGGGAGGGCGGGAGCTAAAGGACAGTCAGGGAGTGGCCACCGAGCAAAGGTGTGCTTTAGCAGCCTCACCCCTCCTCTCCATCTTGCTTGCAGGCTCTCTCCTCATCTTTCCGGCTGCCCCCAGGGAGGAGCTGTGTGACTTCTGCCTCTCCTTCTAGCAAGGTCTAGCAAGCCCAGCATCCTGTTTCCCAAACAGTGACAGATCTTTAAGAATGGGGGGTTTCATAGGGATGGTTGTCCTGACCCAGACATGCATCTACCTAGTGAGGGGGAAGAGAGTCAGCCATGAGGACAGCATTTCCTCCTTTGGATGCCAAGTGGATTGATCTCGAAGAGAAGTCCTCAGGGTCTTGGAAAAGGAGTATGGGCAAAGAGTGGAAGGGGCTAATGCTAAATGGGCCAGGTCCAAGGGAAAAGAAGCCGGTCTACTGGCTTTGCTGCAAGAGACAGTGTGAGAGGGAATCTGAGATGGGCTTAGGGGATCCAAGAACCTTGCTGGATCAGGCCCAAGGCCCATCCGGTTCAGCACCCTGTTTCCCGCAGAGGCCCACCAGATGTCTTGGGAAGCTGCCCCCCTCCTGCTCTTGCTCCCCTGCAACTGGTGTTGAGAGGCACTGTGTGAAAAGGTCCTTCCTTGGATCGGTCCTAAATTTCCTGGCAGTCCGTTTCATGGGAGAAGCTCTGGTTCTAGTCCTGGGAGAGAGGGAGAGAGATTTCTCTCTGACCACTCAGCAGGTGGCATCCATAGGATATTTCCCAGGGTGTTCAAGCTGTGCACAGGATGCTGAGGTGTGGCCTCTGGCTGCCATCCAGGGATCTGGGTGTGATGCCATCACCATGCCGAGGACCCCAAGGGGATGGGGCCATAGTTCAGTGCTGGGGCATCTACTTTGCATGCAGAAGCTCCCAGGTTCCATCCCTGTCATCTCCGGCTATGGCTGGGAAAGAAGCTTGGAGAGCGGCCACTGCCAGACTGTGTCGGCGATACGGAGCTAGATGGACCACTGGTCAGACTCGGTAGAAGGCAGCTGGCTATGTCGCAGTGTCTCCAGCTCTCGCTCTCCTTTCCATCTGATTCCAAGGGCTGGAAGTGAGGCTTGAGCGGAGTGGTGGGCTGGCAGCAGGTCTACAGCTCTCGACCGGAGAGAAGTGCTGCTGTCAGTCAAGCCTGTGGGGATGCTACTGGTGGGGATTGGTGCAAGAGAGCTCATAGGAACCTGGGGCCTTCTGCACGCTCAGCAGCGCTTCTCCCACGGAGTAGGGGCCCAAGGGGAACTGGGATGGTCGAGGCTGAGGTGCCAGGAAATAAGCGCTGTCTTTCTTTCCTTGGTCCATAGGAGCGTATGAAGCCAGACCCCCTGTGGCAGCTGGAGCATCTGGGGGAGCTTGCTCGGAAGGAGGTGAGGAGCATCTTGAATGGCATCGTCCAGCCTAGAGTGGAAGACCACCCAACCCCTTAAGCAAGGGGTTTGGAAAACAAGGTTGCCCTTCTTTGAGCACCCTTTTCCGTGGGGTTTGGTCAAGACACAACACGGAATACTCGTTGGCTTGGTCTCATCCATGCATTAGCAGAAAGCAACTGCAGTTGAGTTGTATTGCTGGTGCAATTTTGGAAAAGGCAGTTGTGGCCAATGGGGAGGCCGCTGGCATAGTTAAAGCAAGGGGCTGGGGGGAAGGCTCCAAGAGGATCCTCTTCCCTGCTGGGTCGTTGGCCAGGGTGGAGTTGCAGCAGTCTCAGGGGTCAGGGTAAAGGCAAGAGTGCAAGGAGGAATCCAGACCTCAGACCAGTGACCTCGACACATTTCCAAGTTGGGAGCATTTGGGCAGAAACCCTTCAGCCTGAGCGCCATTTCCCACGGTGCTGACCTCTGCACAGTTTTACTCTTTCCTCAGTGTTGGGAGGGCCCTTTCCGAGAGATGGAGCCCTCTGTGAAGAGCTCTGTGCGGAGGGCTGCACTTCCCAGTACTCTCTGCAGGCCTAACAAGATGGTGCAGGGAACAAAGGGGTCCTTTTTCCCTTCAGGGAGCATCCCCACCCACCCCCAGCCCGGTCCAGATGCCAGCACTGTACCGTGGGGAAGTTCATCCCCAGATGCATCCAGGAGGACTGTGTAGAGTATTCTGCTTTGTCCGAAGCTGCACACAGGCCCAATGAACAATTTGTCACAGTCAGGACTGGACAGCCACTTAGGCTAAATGGGCCTGCCGCTGAAGAACACTACTCCGAGGGGGAGTGAGATTCGGGCAGGAAATTCAGGACCTTGGATAGCTCCAGACAGGGACCCTTGAGCCGGTGGGGGAGACCAGAGCAGTGTAGACGTCGCTTCAGCAATGTTGACAAGCCCAGTGCAGGATTGGATCTTTGGCTGGCTAGTTAGGGTGGCTGGCTAGTGCCTCAGTTTTGGACTTCTGCAACCTCCTTCCACCATCCCTCTGCTGCTGCAATGGATGGGAGCCACCACCCTCTGAGCAAACGTGTTTCTGGCCCTCCTGGTACAGAGCCACTGCTGATCCTTTTTGTTGCAGTTCAGAAAACCTTGCTTCGTACGAGCACCTGTGACGTTTCACATTGAATGTGAGATGCCGACCAGGCAGCCAGGACCTGTCCACGTAAGTTTAATGCAAGCCTTATGTTCCCTATGGACTAAGAATGGGGGCAGGAACCCGATATGGGGGCTTCATCCTTGGGATATGGAGGGAGTGCTAGATTTTTCTCCGATCCCACTTGTGTAAAGGGTTCCAGTGAAGTGGAGCCGTCTCCGTCTGAGGTGGCTGGCTAGCGCAACGGTTTTGCACTTGGGCAGCCTCCTCCCAGCAGCGCTCTCCTGCCACTCTGGATTTCAGCCACCATCTAAAGAAATGCATTTTTGGACCTCCGGGTACTGAGCCTTTGCTCAACCTTTCTGTTGCAGGTCCCAGAGCCTCAGCTTCCTCCAGGAATGGGAGGTTTTATTCGAAAACCTCCCCATCACAGGCTGAGACCAAAACCCGTATGTATGACGCAAGTCATTCCCGTACGTTCCCTATGTAAAAGGAAGGGGGGGTCGGGACCCCAGGGAGGGCCTGCATCCTCGGGCTAAAGAGGGAGTGCGATATCTGTCACCCATTCCACTTGTGCCGGGGTTTCAGTCAAGTGGGGCTATCTGGGTCTAAGCTGTGAGGACATTGCTTCATGCAGCTTGGAGGGTGAGCAAGATTCTGGCGGGAAGATCAGGACCATGGGCAGCCCCAGGCAGGGACAACTGAAGTGGAGGGAGAGCCCGGAGCAAGGTAGATGTTGCCTCAGCAATGTTGATAAGCCCACTGCAGGCTTGGAGCATTTGCTGACCAATTAGAGTGGCTGGCTAGTGCAACAGTTTTGCGCGGATGCAGAATCCTTCCAACAGTGTTCTGCTGCTGCTCTGGATTTCAGCTGCCCTCTGAGGAAATGCATCTTCAGCCCTCTGGGTACCCAACCTGACCTGAACTTTTCTGTTGCAGGTTCAAGAGCCTCGGCACACCCCAGAACCTCGCCAAGATTGGAAGTATCAGCCAGAATCTGTCCAGGTACGTTTGCTGCAAGTACAAGGTTCCCTGTGGAAGAGAAATGGTGGGTAGGAGCCCAAGGAGTGTGCTGCATCCTTGGGCCATGGAGGGAGTGCTGGATCCACTTGTGCAAGGGGTTCAGGCGAAGTGGGGCCGCCTGAGCTGAGGGGACTTCCTAGCTCGGAGTCAGACAGTTACTGGGTAGTGATCTCCGCTCCCCCTGCCCCTCTTCCTCCTCCCACTGCTGGGCATCACGACTCTTCCAGGGCACAGAAAGAATAGCAGCAGAAGGATGCTACAGAGAGAGTCACTGCTGCATCTGGCAGAGTCCCTCTAGCTTCAGGTGGTCCAGATATTCCTCCTCTGCGGAAGCCTGTTCAGTCTGAGGTACTCCTCACTCTTGATGTAGCTGAGATTTCAGAGTTGGGTCTGTGTTGTTTTCTGGATTCCTTTCAGAAGTGGAGACAGTTTGTGGCCACGGAGGGTCTAAGGGAGCTCCGCAGTTTGGCCTGTAGGATCCTGGAAGCGCTGGAAGCCACACAGGTAATGTTGGATCAAAAACTCCATCAATGCAGAGGGAAAGGAATCCGTGGGAGCAGGGGCATAGCAAGGTTGGAGTCGGCCCAGAGACAAGATTTCAAAATGGGTCCTTTGCTGATATACACACACAAACACACTTCACAATATATAGTGCACTCACACTCACATCCCCATTATGAATACGGTGAAGATCTAGTTCACATTGAATCTAGGTTTTTTTACGCTCTGCTACTGCCGATATCCAAGAGAATCAACCTAATTCATAGGGGGTGCAACACGGGCGGGCAGGGAGTCATGTGACGTGCCTCTGGGGGTCCCCTCAATGGCAGTGGGGCCCTGAGAAGACTGTCTCCCCTTGCCTAATGGTAGTCACGCCCCTGTGTGGGAGGCAGGTGCAGACCCAGACAGACAGAGACCTTTAGACATTTCAGGCTGAGCTACTCCTCAGTCTGAGCTCATCCTACCCAGCATATGGTCTACCCAGCAAATAACCCAAGTAGGAGAAGTGGGTCTGTGTTCTTTTCTGGCTTGCTTTTAGAAGTGGACATGAAGGTAGGAAATGAAGGTTTGAGTGGGCCACTAATGGGCACGTTGTTAACCTTCTTGCCATAGGAATTCCTTGCAAAAAACCCTACGGCAAGATTCTATGGGCCAGGAAACTTCCATAAGAGAATTATGGAAACCATGAAGGTGATGGAAGCCATGCAGGTAATGTCTGGAAAATGCTAGTAATTATGAACAGAAGATAGGGAGGACCAGCAGAGCTTCACCAGACAGCACACTAAAGAGCTGTTCTCATGGCCATTGACTGGGTAGGACAAGCTGCCAGCCAGTCTCCGGAGCGGTGCTCCCTCCCAAGCCCCAGTCCTGAAGAAATCAAAAACTAGATCAGAGAAGAGGGAGAGGAACCCATGGGAGGCGGGTGCCAACTCAGACCGTGTCCTCCTACCCAGCAGATTACCCAAGTAGAAGGGAAAGACTTCCAGGTTCCAGAAGGGATCCAGACCTCAGAGGAGCCGTAATCTTGATTCTTTTCCAAGTGGGGACCTATTGGGCCGAAATGGCATGAGAGCCGTTTCCACCTGTGCTGACCTCTGCATAGTTTTACTCTTTTCTCAGTGCTGGGAGGGCCCTTTCAGAGGGATGGAGCCCTCTCTGGAGAGCTCTCTGGGAGGGATTGCACTTCCCAGCACTCTCTGCAGGCCTTCCGAGGTGGTGCTTTGGCTCAGGAGGGCTCCTTCTGCCTGAAGGGAGACCCCACCCTCAGGGTGCAAAGATGGCAACACTGCATCTTGGGAATGGTCATCCCCACATGGTTCAAGGGGGACTGTGCAAGGTATTTGGCTTGGGCTGAAGCTGCACCCAGGACCAATCCACAATTTGACAGGCTTAGGGCTTTAAAGGTGCATAGGGTTGATGGGGCACTGAAGAACACTGTCGCAGGCAGCTCTAAGGGGGAAGAAAATTTTGACAAGAAGATCAGGATCTTGGATAGCCCCGGACAGGGACAGTCGAACTGGGAGGGGACACCAGAGCAGGTTAGTTGTTGCTTAAGCAATGTGGACAAGACCTCTGCAGCCTTAGGTCTCTGGCTGGCTAGTTAGGGTTTCTGGCTAGTGCCATATTTTCACACATGTGCTGCATCCTTCCAGCAGCGCTCTGCTGCTGCTCTGGATGTCAGCCACCACCAGAGAAAATGCATTCCCAGCCCTCTGGATACCAAGCCTGTGCTGAATCTTTCTGCAGACCAACCAAGAGCCTTGGAGCATGAAGGGACTGGGGACATCTGATCACAACTGTGATCCTGGGTCACTGCCAGTCACAGAAGACATTCAGGTATTGTTTGGGTAACCTCCTACTCCTTACAGAAGAGGGGGAAGGACCAGCAGAGCTTCAACCGAGGGCACACTAGCTGCTCTCTTGGCCATCAGCTGGGTGGGACAAGCTCCCAGTCCCTCTCTGGATCTGTGCGCCCTCCCAAGCCCCAGTCATGTATGGATCAGAAACTAGATCAGAGAAGAGGGAAAGGAACCTGTGGGAGGTGGGGACAGAAGCTGACAGGGTCCGGCCACCCAGCACAGCATATGACCCAAGTCGGAGGAAATGCCTCCAGAGTCCGAGAAGGGATCGAGACCTCAGAGCAGTGATCTTGAGACTTTCCCAAGCGGGGGCCCTTTTGACAGTAACCCTTCAGCGCGAGAGCGATTCCCCACTGTGCCGACCTCTGCACAGTCCTGCGCTCTCCTCAGTGCCGGGACGGCCCTTTCAGAGAAATGGAGCCCTCTCTGGAGAGCTCTCTGGGAAGGGTTGCACTGCCCAGCACTCTCGGCAGGCCTTCCAAGGTGATGATGCAGGGCTCAAGAGTGCTCCGTTGACCTTAAGATGCTCCGGCCCCCGGGCCTGCCCAGATGGCAGCACTGCACCTTGGGAATGGTCATCCCCACATGGCACCTGCCGGACGGTGCCGGGTATTTGGCTTGGGCTGAAGCTGCACACGGGGCTAGGGCTTCAAAGGCACCTAGAACAGATGGGGCCTGCCGCGGAAGGACACTGCCTCATGCAGCGGAGCAAGATTCTGGCAAGAAGATCAGGACCTTGGATTTCTTGTAGAAGTTGTTATGAGGTAATGCAGGTTTGAATGGGGCACTCATTGCCCTGTGGTCAACCTTCTCGCTACAGGGCACTGAAAACAACTGGCCTGAAGGATGGTGCGGGCTCAGGAGCTTCCCAACAAGAATCCTCCAAGCCATGGAAGCCGTGCAGGTAATGTATGGGAAACATTCCTAACAGATTAGGGCGGGGGGGGGCAGACAAGTTCCCAGCCAGTCTCCGGAGCTGTGTGCCCTCCCAAGCCCCAGTCTTGGATGCATCAGAAACTAGATCAGAGGAGATGGGGAAGAACCCGTGGGAGGTGGGCGCTGACTCTTGACAGTGTCAGAGGGGGCAGAAGAGTGGGTCAGGTGGTAGTGTTCCAATGGGTGCCTGCTACCACCCAGATTTCAAAGAAATTGGTGAAAGGGGTGATTTTAAAAAGAATTTCTGAAGTTTGTGCATCTTTAAGCTTCCCCCCCATCGGGAATGATGGGGAATTTCAGCAGCCCCATAACTCCACTTGGGGGGCACCAGGGATGCTCTGAGCAAGTGGTGGTGTAGTGCACATAGGGTTCCAACCACCCCTTAACCCAAAACCCATGGGGCACGGGGGTTTGTTGTATCAGAGCTGTTCTTCTGAGAGTAGATTCTCTGGTCGGAATGAGAGTGGATTCAAGGTGGGTCATTCTTTCTGTGCCAAACCTTCACATCATCTCCAGCAGCAGGAAGAATCCTTCACAGCAAGTAGCCAATCTTTCCTGCCTTAGCTGGAGAATTGCAGTTTGTTCCACCAGGGTCCGGAGAACACACATCTGGCAGGTGGAGGGGTCAGATGGATATCACACTGAAAACGGAGGGTGCTGTTTAGCTCCTTTTGGAGAAGCAATATTGGGAACACGTTGGGGATGATGTTGATTATGATGAATTTCATGCAGATACCTCATTCGGCCTTGGCTGGTGAATGGCTCTTTTTCCCCACCAGGGTCCAAAGGAAAAGGCTTTGCAGCAACAAAGCATCCTGGACAAATACAGGAAGGAGGGCCGCTTCCAGAGATTAAGGTCCCTCCAGAAGCTGGATGAGGTGAGGAAATCGGTAGCACAAGGGCCCCACACGGAGAACCCAGTTCTCTGGGACACGATCCCCCTGCGCTCAGCCCCTTGTGGGTTGTCTCGGGCAGAGAGGAGGAGGGTCTTGGCCTCAGTGCTGCTGCAGTTGCGAGAGGGCAGGTGGAGATTGGAGCCGCCCCCCCCAGTCCAGTGGGAAGCTCTGCCCCTCCAACACTGGTGAGCGGAGACTGGGCAGCCTGCCAGCAGCTTCTCCTTCCCCAAGCCAACGTGGCCATCCCCTGGGATCAGCTGGACTTCAGGCGGAAACGGGAGGGTGCTGCGGAGCGTTTTGTCCCGCCCGCTCTCTTAGTCACATCATATGCCAGATGCAGGGGGAGAGCAACTGGCCCTGTCCATCCCCAGCACAGCATCCCTCCAGGGGCAGTTGCTGGGGTCTGTCTTATGTTTCTTTTTGAGACTGTGGGCCCTTTGGGGACAGGGGGCCATTTTATTTCTATCTATGTAAACCGCCTGAGGAACCTTTTGTTGAAAAGCGGTCAATAAATATGCACTGAATTCTTATTCGTAATTCGTGCCTTACCCTCTGGAGGGCCAGGATGCAGCAGGCGCCCTCCTCACACCTTTCTTCCTGTCCTGGAATCCAGGAGACTCAGCTGCCCACCAGACCCAGACCAGAAACACCACGGCAGCCCCTGCCTCCAGCACCAACTCCGGCCCCAACCAGCACTGCAGGCTCCCCCGAGAGCACCGGAGAGGAGGTAAGCAAGCACTGCCCCTCCCGCATGGCCTTGCCCAGATGGGAAGTGTTGCAGGGGTGGGAGTCCGAAGAGGAGCGGCGGGGGCTCCCCATCCAAAGATGAGGGCAGAGGCAACTCTTCCGGCTGTTAAGGGGTCGCCTTGTGAGTAATTCGGCCTTGTGTTCTTCTCCGCAGATGGAAAGAGGAAGGCCCCAAAGGAGGGGGTGGTATGCGGTCAAAGGCCCTCTGCTGTACAAGGTGAGGAGATCTCAACACCCCCACAGAGTGTCCCATATAGTCATCTTGGCTTTCTGGTATCCCAGAGATAAGGAGTATTGAGAGGGAGACCCAGAGATGGGATCATTTTTCCGGCAGGGGCCTCCTGCAGCCAGTTTGAAATGAGTCTCCCAGTCAGTGATTCTGCTGCCAAACCAATTAGGGGAAAGATCAATTGAAGCCAAAACTCAAGAGATGCAGCCAAGCAGCAGCGGCAGCAATTGAGATGAAACCAGATCCTAACCATAAGGAGGAGGCACTGGAGGCACAACGCAGCACTGAACAAATTGCCCTCAGAGAGGCGAACCATCTCAAGGCAATTCTAATTGCGATAGACAGACCCCACTTCCCTTCCTCCTGCCCAAACAGAACCTGAAGAGGGAGCATTCAGTGGCATGCAGCCGAATCATGTTCTGTACGGGTTATAGAGAGCAGGGGTCCCAACCCTCTACAAGAAGTGTACCCGTCCCATGGCAAACCTTCAGCTCAGGTACCCCAGAGCAGCAACTGAGTGTGTGTGTGTGTGTGTGTGTGTGTGTGTGTGTGTGTGTGTGTGTGTGTGTAAATCATAAATGTGGCCGTTATGAGACAGGAGACGCCAGTCACTGACTGATATCCAGACATTACTCATGAGTACACTCACTAAAATTAATGGGACAGGTTTACATGTCCCATTTTAATGAGTCGATGAGGAGGAGGAGGAGGAGGAGGAACTGTATCTGGATGCAAGTCAGGGATTGGAGGAGCCCATCTCACAACTGTCACCTTCTAAGAGTGCGTGTGTGTTCTCCTAAAAACACAACAGGGGGTGCGGTGGGGGCGACTCCAGTCACTGGCTCGTGGCTGTTTCTGTCCCCTTCCAAGTTGCCAAGAAGCCGTCTCATGGAAGTCTTGTCCGGTCCATGTCAAGGGGAGTGCTCCGTGCGAGGCTGGGGAGAAGGAGAAGAGGGGATGCAGAGCTTCAGCACCCAGCTGGCTGCAGCCTGGGGAGGGGCAACCTCAGGGCAAGAGGACCCCCTGGCAGCCCTCCCAGTCCTCGGACCCCTGCAGGACAGCATGTTGTGACTGCCCGTTTTCCTGATGAGCTGAGTGGGGATTCCCAGCCGGGGCAGCCCAGGATTTGTATGATGGGAGTCCATGACAACTTGGGAGACCCAAGTTAGGGAAGCCTCCAGTGAAGGGAAAGAAGGAGCATCGTGTGCTGTTTCACTTGGTGGGCTGCTGCAGAACCCCTGAATTGGCTCAGAACGATGGTCCCCAGAACGGCCCTGGAAAGCATCCGTGAAGAATTGGTCAGGCAGCATCTTTGCAGTTTTGCTTGGGAGAGGCAGCTTGTTCTGAGCCAAGTGGATTCCTGCAAGAGCAGCTGCTGGCGTCCTTTCTCCAGCCAATCCTCGTGAATCCTCCATCTTTTCCATTTCCCCCAGGACATTGTAGGACTTTGAAGAATTCCTTCTCAAGCCCAAATCCAGAGGGGCTCAGCTGGACACATGGCAGTGGCCTCTGCTTCTCAAGGGGAAGAGAAGTGCAGCTCATCTCTTCCTAGGAATGGTCACGATGAAATGTACTGCATTCTAGCTGCGCACCATTTTACAAAAAGAAACCCAAATCTTACAATTAGAACTTGTTCTCAAAGTTCCATTGAAACCATCTTTGATGTATGCATTTAATTGTGCTGGCGATAAACAACTTTGAAACTCGTTCCCTCTGGGGTGAAACGGGTTCTTTTGAGAGCCAGTGTGGTGTAGTGGTTAGAGTGCTGCGCGAGGAGCAGGGAGATGGGATCTCTGTTCAGCCTTGAGCCTCACTGGGTGACTCTGGGCCAGTCACTTCTCTCTCCGCCTAACCTGCCTCACAGGGTGGTTGTGGGGGGAAGCAGAACCCTGTTCACTACACTGGGCTCCTTGGATATAAAGAGAGTGACATCAATCCATGCGGGGCTCTCGGTGGCAGCTAGTCCTGATGGCTGGAGGCTACCTCCAGGCTCAGAGGCAGGGCCCCTGTGAATACCAGCTCCAGGGGAGCAACAGCAGGAGAGGAGGCATGCCGTCGTCTCCTGGTGGTGAGCTTCCCAGAGGGCTCCACTGGTGCACTACTGCGGGGAATGGGAGGCTGGATTCAAGAGGTCTTGGGTTTGATCTAGCAAGGCTGCTCTTCTCTTCTCCCAGGGAGATATTGAATAGCGTTGGCTGAGATCAGAAATTGCCAGCTCTCGAAAGGGACCGAGCTGCTTGTAACTCGTGCATCGTTTTAAAAGGCTTGATCTGGCAAGCTTTCATGAAACAAAACCTTGCCGAGAGAGAGGGAGATCTGGGATGAGAGGTCTGTGGTAGTTCTGGCCCCAAGCAATTGGCCCAGTCCTACAACCAAGCGCAGGAGCACTTTTGGATTTGATTATTGGCTGGTTGTTTTTTGAGTCCTTGTCTAACTGGTCGGTATCATGGTGGTTGTGTTGATTTTTGCTTGCTTTGGGTTTTGCAGGGATTTGACAAGCTGAACCTAAGCACAGCCCACTACACACCCCTTGCAGCTGCAATCTCTTGAAAAGAGAGACTGCTGAGTATGTAAGGAAATATCCTCGGCAGGCTCCATCTTGCCCCCGCTGTGTTTTTCCTGCAACTAGGTCATGGCATTCAGTAATCGGAATGAGTCCAGAGCGTCTGAAACCCACGAGCGCAAATGGGGGGTGAGGTTCCTCTCCCTACCTGCACGGTAAGCCCTGGGGGTGGGGTTCAAGGACTGACTTGGGCATATAGGCCATGTGTCTATTCCAGGATCCCAGGACATGGGGGCGCTGCAAGGAAAGGACATCGCTTTCCCACCCATCTCATCGAGACACTTGTCTGTTTAGTCTTTTCTGGTTGCCAGCTTTGCAACCTCGCTGCAGACCTGATTGTTGTGGCATGATGTGGCCTATCTGCTGCTGTGCCATCCAGTCTAGAACTGTGTGTGTCCTTGCCTGGAAAATGATGCGTTGCCTCTCTAGAAGAGTGACAGCTTGGGTACCAAAGAGTTAATCTCTCCCATCTTGTTGTCCGTCAGCAATGCAGTGACCTTCTATGCTGTCTGGAAACCCTGGTTGCTCCCTCCAGCAAGTCTGAAGGTTCCAAGGGAACTCTTCTTTGGCCGTTAGTTCAATCCCTATATTTAGACTAAAAAGCGTATGAGGTCTCAGAACATGAAGCCAATTAAAACAAGGCTTAGCACATCCAGCTCTGACCATGCTGGTCTCCTGCAGCCTAGGGAGCTTCAGCGTGAGAATCCAGTTGGCTTTGCTTGTTTTAGAGCAGGAGTTCTCCAGCCTGGGTCACCAGAGGTCATTTGAATTCAACTCCCATCATCCCCTGCCACAGTGGCCTTCAGTGGTGATGATGGGATTTGTAGTCCAACAGGATACGGGGACCCAGTTGGAGGACCTCAAAGAAAGAAAGCCATGTAGAGAGTTTCCAAAACTACAGTGATTCTTTGAGGTGATATTGGTTCTGACTGTAAGTTCTTGCCAGACTTCACAGGTAGAGAAAACGGTCTCTTCCTAGCCATAATGGGCCATTTTCCAGCTCTCTTCTCTCTCTCCCTTCCATATAGTTTTAAATAATGGCTTCTATTTTGTGTGTGGTAATTCTACAAAGCTGATGAATCTTTATATACTGATTCTCAACACAAGTTCTCAAAGCGGTTGACAATTTATTAATTTAGTAATGAACTAAATTAAGATAAATTTTATTTAAAATAAATAAAATGTACTAATTACACTTTTCTTCAGGTTGACAGGATACGCAGATTTGGATGGTCCAGGAACCTCATCTGGGAAAGGGACCGTAAGTGGCTCTTAATTACCATCCGGGTCCAGTTTTGGGACAGGAATTGGAAAATCCGCTTGAACTGCTTAAGGGTCTCAAGCGACAAAGGTAGCTTTGGACCTTCATGTTCCATTCTTTCTGCTGAGATGCAGAAAGCCCAATGCATGCTAGATTGCCAGGCTGTATGCAGTGAGCACGTGAGAGACGTGGAATACACCCAGCCTTGACTGCAGGGATTCAAAGCCTCTACGTGGCCCTCCTCTGGAAGCACCAAAGCCACCAGGATTGTGGGGCAAGGCAGCCTCTGGCCCTTTCCCTCCGGCACCACCGCAAGGCCTCTGGCCGCCCCTCTTTGGACAAGGCAGGAAGCAGAGAAGAGCTTCTCGGCCATGCTGGGCACCAATGTGGGGCTCTGCCCTTTCTGAAGTGCAGGCCTCTCTGTGGGGGTGATGAGATCTCCTTACCTTGTACAGCAGGGGAGTAGAATACCACAACCTCTTCTTGGGCCTTCCTCTTTCCATCTGCGGAGAACAACACAAGCCTGAATTACTCACAAGGCGACCCCTTAACGGCCGGAAGAGGTGCCTCTGCCCTCATCTTTGAATGGGGAGCTCCCCGCTCCTCTACTGTCTCCCACTCTGGCCTGCAACTCTGCCTGGCCCTCCAAATGGCACATTCGCCTTCATGGGTCCCTGGGAGAGACTGGACAGGATTCTGCCCTTTGCCAGGGATGGAAGCTGGGAGCTGCTGCAGAGAAGGTACCCAGTCTACCACTGAGCCGTGGGCTTTCCTGGCCTGGGGGGCGGACATCTGGCTGGCCACGTTTGCTTGGAAGATGGGGCGCTCCTTCCCGTCTGGGCTCGGCCGTGCGGGAGGGGCAGTGCTTGCTTACCTCCTCTCCGGTGCTCTCGGGGGAGCCTGCAGTGCTGGGCGGGACTGGAGTTGGTGCTGGAGGCAGGGGCTGCCGTGGTGTTTCTGGTCTGGGTCTGGTGGGCAGCTGAGTCTCCTGGATTCCAGGACAGGAAGAAAGGTGTGAGGAGGGTGCCTGCTGCATCCTGGCCCTCCGGAAGGCGAGGCACGACTTACGAATAAGAATTCAGTGCATATTTATTGACTGCTTTTCAATAAAAGGTTCCTCAGGCGGTTTACATAGATATCAATAAAACGGGCCCCTGTCCCCAAAGGGCTCACAGTCTAAAAAAGAAACATAAGATAGACCCCAGCAACTGCCACTGGAGCGATGCTGTGCTGTTAGGGATGGATAGGGCCAGCTGCTCTCCCCCTGCATCTGGCATATGCCTTATACTCTTTCTAAGGCCTTCATGGCCTTAGATATCCTTTCTAAGGCCTTCATGGCAATCCTACCAAGTGCTACTCTGTGGCGTATTTCTTGACTGCTGGATCTTGACTGCTGATGGTAGATCCTAAAAGGCAGAAGCTATCCACCACTTCAACGTCTTCATTGTCAATTCTGAGTCTGGTTGCTGTACCCGTTGTCATTAGTTTAGTCTTCTTTACAGTTAGTCGGAGTCCCATTTTTTCACTGTGCTCCTTGACTTTCCCTACTAGAGGAAAAGATCATCCACATTCTCAGCTATCAGAGTGGTGTCATCAGCATAGCACAGATGTTTCTTCCCCCAACTTTAAAACCACACTCATTTTCTTCCAATCCAGCTTCTCTCACTATAGGTTCAGCATGTAAGTTGAATCAAGAAGGAGAAAGTATACAGCCTTGTCTTACTCCTTGGCCGATCTGGAACCAGTCTGTTTCACCATGTTCTGTCTGGACTGTGGCTTCCTGTCCTGTGTATAGGTTTCTCTTGAGAGCAATGAGATATTTCTGAGACACCCATTTTCCTAAGGATATTCTACAACTTGACAGGGTCGATGCAATCGAAGGCTTTTCTGTAGTCAATAAAGCACACATGGACTTCTTTTTCGTATTCTTTGGCTTTCTCAATTCTCCAGCGTGCGTCAGCAATGATGTCTCTTGTTCCTCGGCCTTTTCTGAAACCAGTTTGAACATCTGGCATTTCTCCTTCCATGTAGGACTCTAATCTGCATTGGATGATCCTGAGCATTCTTTTGCTAGCATGTGAAATTAAGGATATTGTGTGATGGTTTGCGCAATCTCTTCAGGCTCCTTTCTTCGGTATGGGTATGTAGACTGACCTCTTCCAGTCTGTTGGCCATTGTGTTGTTCTCCAAATTTGCTGGCATAGTTTGGTTAGAGCCTTGACTGATTCTTCTTCTGTTTCTTGCCATATTTCTGTAGCTATTCTAACAATTCCTGTAGCCTTCTGATTTGGTAATGTCCAGAGTGCTATTTAGTTTAGGAAAAAAGACAACTGTGGGGAGACATGGTAGAGGTCTATAAAGTCATGCATGGTGTGGAGAACGTGGATGGAGAGGAATTCTTCATAACACTAGAACCAGGGGTCATCCCATGAAATTGATTGACAGGAAATTTAGGACCAAAAAATGGAAATATTTTTTCACACAACGCATAATCAACTTGTGGAATTCTCTGCCATGAGATGTGGTGACAGCCAACAACCTGGATGGCTTGAAGAGGGGTTTGGATCACTTCATGGAGGAGAGGTCTATCAATGGCTACTAGTTGGAGGCCGATAGGCCACATCGAGCCTCAAAGGCAGGATGCCTCTGAGTTCCATTTGCAGGGGAGTAAGCGCAGGAGAGAGGGCGTGTCCTCAATTCCTGCCTGTAGGCTTCTAGAGGCATCTGGTGGGCCACTGTGTGAAACAGGATGCTGGACTAGATAGGCCTTGTGTCTGACCCAGCAGGGCTGTTCTTATGTTCTTAGAATGCTGATCTAACTTCATCTTCCCATACTAGAGCTTCTTGCAAGTAGGGGATGTCTTCTAGAGTATCTTGGATGTTTTCATCCCTACTGTACAGATTTTCAGTATACTCCTTCCATCTCTGTTGGATCTTCTCTGAATCAGTGACTGTCTGTCCTTTGGCATCCCTGAACATACAAATTCAAGGTTGGAACCAGCTTCTGAGTTCAGAGATCTTTTGGAAAACTTTCCTCATTTTTCCGTGTCTATTTCCATCCCCAAGGTCTTTACAGATGTCATAGTAGTACTGTTCCTTATCTCTTCTTACAGCTTTCTGAAATTCCCTATTAAGTTCCTTCCTGAGGTCTTTCTCTTTCTTGACTTTGGCTTCTCTCCTCTTCTGGGCAATTTTGCTTTCTTCAGTTTCTTGGTCTTTGGCAGTCTCTTTTCACATTCGTCCTTAGCAACTTCTTTTTTCATTCCACCGTTCCTCTGGTTTCCTATCAATGAGGTTCAGAACTTCAAAGTGGTTCCTGATGTGCTCCTTGAAAATGGTGGCTACGTTCCCAAGGTCATATCGTGGAAGCTGGATAGCTTTGGTTTTTCCGCTTTAGCTTGACTTGGAGCTTGCACATGAGCAGTTAGTGATCTGTTCCTCAATCGGCCCCCGGCCAGGTTTTTGCTGTTATAACTGAGCTCTTCCACCTCCTTGCACCAAGAACATAATCAGTTTGATTTCTGCGTATTCCATCTGGTCAAGTCCATTTGTATAGGCGTGCTTTGGTTGTTTGAAGAATGTGTTAACAATGAAGAGATCATTGGCTTGGCAGAAACGAAGAAGTCATTCTCCTGTTTCATTTCTGTTTCCTAGGCCATGCAGTCCAACTTTGTTTTCCTCCTTACCATTTCCAACTTTTAACTTTCTTTAAAGATTCGAAAAGCTGTAATTCCATCCCAGTCTTTTATTAGGACCAAGCAGAATCTATGATTATTTTTGAACTATAAAGATTATCATAAGGAGCAGACAACCCAAGAACGACATTGTAGAGTATTATATGTTGAATGTTTTGTAGTCATCGGCTTGGGCCTCTTCTTGCTTTTCTTTTTAATGAAAGTTTTTATAAATGTATTTTAATGGTGTCTGGTGTTTTTAAATAATAATCTCTTTAAAAAAGGGGGGGGGGTCACTGGTTTGAAGTCTGGAATCCTCCAGAGACTCTGAAGGCATTTCCTTCTACTTAATAATAAGCTGGGTGAAAGTGGTGGGTAGGATGACCCTGGCTGCATCTGCCCCCACCTCCCACAGGTTCCTCTTCCTCTTTATTGATGAAGTTTTTGATTCAACATTACCTGTATGGCTTCCAGCGCTTCCAGGATCCTACAGGCCGAACTGCGGAGTTCCCTTAAACCCTTCATGGCCACAAACTGTCTCCACTTCTAAAAGGAATCCAGAAAACAAGACAGACCCAACTCTGAAATCTCAGCTACATCCCAGGAATACTGCCCTGATGGTCCCCAGGGCTGGGCGAAGATTGAGGAGTACCTCAGCCTGAACAGACTTCCGTGGAGGGGGAATATTTGGACCACCTGAAGCTAAAGGTACACTGCCAGGTGCAGCAGTGACGCTCTCTGTAGCATTCTTCTGCTGCTCTTCTTTCTGTGCCCTGGAAGAGTCATGATGCCCAGCAGTGGGAGGAGGAAGAGGGAGAGGGGGAGCAAAGCTCTCTTCCCAGGAATTGTCTTTTCCCTGACTCAGAGCTAGGAAGTCCCCTCAGCTCAGATGGCCCCACTTCACCAGATCCCCTTGCACAAGTGCATCCAGCACTCCCTCCATGGCCCAAGCGTTCAGCACACCCCTTGGGCTCCTACCCCCCATTTCTCTTCCATAGGGAACATAAGGCTTGCATCAAAGGTACATGGACAGATTCTGCCGTGCGATATGTAGGCTCTTTCTGCCAGTGTTGATATTCACAGAAAAATCCAACTAGCCATTTTGCACGCCGAGGCTCTGGAAGCTGTAGCAGAAAGGTTCAGGTCAGGTTTGGTACCCAGAAGGCTGAAAATGCATTTCTTCAGATGCTGGTTGACATCCAGAGTGGCAGGAGAGCACTGCTGGGAGGAGGCTGCCCAAGTGCAAAACCATTGCACTAGCCAGCCACCCTAACTGGCCAGGCAAAGATCAAATCCTTCAGCAAGCTTGTCAACATTGCTGAAAGAACCTCTACCCTGCTCCGGTGTCCCTCTCCAGTTCAACTGTCCCTGCCCGCAGATATCCAAGTTCCTGGTCTTCTTGACAGAATCTTTCTCCCGTCAGAGCCGATCCTCAGCGGCAGGCTCCTTGAACTCTTGGTGCCTGTCTAGCCCTAAGTCTGACCAATTGTTGATTGGGCTTGTGTGCAGATTCAGCAAAAGCTGAAAACCCTGGAACGACCATCCCCGCAGGATAGTGCTGCCATCTGTGCAGGCCCGAAGGTGGAGGCTCCCTTAAGGAGAACAGATTCCTCTTGAGCCCCTGCACGGTCTGGGAAGGCCTGCAGAGAGGGCTGGGAAGGGCAGCCCTTCCCGGAGAGCTCTTCAGAGAGGGCTTCCTCTCTCTGCAATGGCCCTCCACGAACTGAGACAAGCACAGGACTGTGCAGGGAAATGGCTGTGCAGGGATATGGCTCTCACGGAGAAAGGTCTCTGGCCAAATCGACCCTACTTGGAAAAGTGTCAAGATCACTGCTCTGAGTTCTGGATTGCTCCTGAGACTTGAAAGTTATTTCCTCCCCCTTGGGTAATAGAATGGGTAGGATGAGACTGTCAGAGTCTGTGTCCCCCTCCCACCTCCCACGGCTTCATTTCACTCTTCTCTGATCTAGTTTTTGATTCATACATGACTCAGTCTTGGGAAGGCGCACAGCTCCTGAGACAGGCTTGGGAGCTTGTCCAATCAAGCGAATGGCCATGAGAAGAGCTCTGTAGTGTGTTGTCTATTGAATCTTCATAAGGGACACAACAAAAGTGTTGCTTTTTGAATAGGGGTCTTAACACAGGCCTGCAGCAGGATTTCTCCTGCTCCCCGAGGAAAGAGAGGGGAGGAAAAATCTGGAGGCTGTGCAATATTTCAGGCTTCATGATTAACTCACTGTGCCTGCATACACCAGCACATTAGCCTATCCATTTTCTCTTGAAGAGAGAGTTTGAAAGTATGCCCTGCAAGTGTAACAGCCCCCAACTTGGAAAAGAATATTCATCAATGCATTGATTAGAAATGAAGAGAATATTTCGGAGACTAATAATAATAATAATAATAATAATTATTATTATTATTATTACTACTACTACTACTACTACTACTACTATTACATTTATATCCCGCTCTTCCTCCATAGAGCCTTGAGTGGTGTACTACATACTTGAGTTTCTCCTCACAACAACCCTGTGAAGTAGGTTAGGCTGAGAGAGAAGTGACTGGCCCAGAGTCACCCAGCTAGTTTCATGGCTGAATGGGGATTTGAACTTGGGTCTCCCCGGTCCTAGTCCAGCACTCTAACCACTACACCACACTGGCTCTCTATTCTCTTAAGAGAATTCTTTTTTTCTATTCTATCCAGTGCATTGGCGAATATTCTTTCCAGACCTGTAAATAATGTTCTTTTCCAAGCTATTTCTGTAATGTTTTCAAAGGAGAGATCTCTCTTCTTTTCATTGTATGAATTGCTGCTTGACCTGCAGTGGCAATGCAAAGAAAACACAATAAAAGTTTGCTCCGGGGGATGGCGGGAGATTCAACCCATTGAAGTGTGGAGGGGTAGACAAGCTCCAATAGCAAGCCTTACGCAGACATATGCAAGCGGGCATGGGATGAGCAAAAGAAAGAGAGTCATGCTCGGCACTGACGGTTCTCCTAGCTGGCCTAAGGCTGAGGCGTCCCTCAGCCTGAAAAGGCTTCTGCTGAGGGGGGATATTTGGACCAAGTCATGCTAGACGGAGAGTACCAGATGCGGCAGTGATTCACCTTGAAGCATCCCTCTTTTGCTTTTCTTTCTGCTCCCTGGAACAGTCGTGATACCAAGCAGTGGGGGGAGGAGGAAGAGAAGGAAAGATCTCTTCCAAGTCACTGTCCTATCCCTGACTTATGAAGTCCCCATGCTCAGACGGAGACGGCTCCACTTCACTGGAACCCTTTACACAAGTGGGATGGGAGAAAAATCTAGCGCTCCCTCCATGGCCCAAGGATGGAGCCCCCACCTCGGGTTCCAGCCCCCATTCTTAGTCCATAGGGAACATAAGGCTTGCATTAAACTTACGTGGACAGATCCTGGCTGCTCGGTCTGCATCTCACATTCAATGTGAAACGTCACAGGTGCTCGTACGAAGCAAGGTTTTCTGAACTGCAACAAAAAGGATCAGCACAGGCTCAGTACCAGGAGGGCCAGAAACACATTTGCTCAGAGGGTGGTGGCTTCCTTCCAGAGCAGCAGCAGAGCACTGGTGGAAGGAGGTTGCAGAAGTCCAAAACTGAGGCACTAGCCAGCCCCCCTAACTAGCCAGCCAAAGATCCAATCCTGCACTGGACTTGTCAACATTGCTGAAGCAACGTCTACACTGCTCTAATCTCCCCCACCGGCTCAAGGGTCCCTGTCTGGAGCTATCCAAGGTCCTGAACCTCCTGCCAAAATTTTGCTCCCCCTCGGAGTAGTGTTCTTTGGCGGCAGGCCCATTTAGCCTAAGTGGCTGTCCAATCCTGACTGTGACAGAGTTTTCTTTGGGCCTGTGTGCAGCTTCCGACAAAGCGGAATACTCTACACAGTCCCCCAGGCACCATGTGGTCATGGCATTCTACTTACAGAGGCCGGCTGCTGCTTCCTGGAGTTTCAGGAAGGAGGAAGAGGAATTCTTCCTGTGCGGAAGGGCCACATGGTTTCCGTTGTCTTGTCTGCCCCACTCTGATGCTGTGTGTCAGTGTGAGTGTTTGTGGAACGGAGCAGGTTCCTCTTCTTTCTCTTCTCATATTTGATGATATCATTTTCTTTCCCCCTCTGTGACTTGACCTGCTTCACCAGCTTGTCATCAGGAGCAGGTATACCCACCCAAACCCTGTTGCGGTATCACACTTACTTACAACCTAAGGGGAAGGGGAAGATCACAATAAGATGACAGACCAATATGCTACGTACATTCTCAGTCAAAAAGTGAGTTTGTTTTGCTCTCGTTGATGCTCACTGATGTGTAGGACAAAGATTTCTAAATAGCTCTCTCTCTCTCTGTGTTTCATTAACAGTTGAAAACCCAGGTTCTTAAAGAGGAATTAATCCTTTGCCCCTGCTAACTGGGCAAAGAGGTACCTTCTTAACATGGTGATTCTCTTTATTGAGCGGGGGGAGAGTAACTGGCCCTCTCCACCCCCAGCACAGTACTTCCAGTGACTGTTGCTGGTGTCTGTCTTATGTTTCTTTTTAGATTGTGAGCCCTTTGGAGACAGAAATCCATCTTTTTTATTTATTATTTCTGCATGTAAACCCCTTTGGAAACATTGGTTGAAAAGCAGTATATAAATATTTTGTGGTTGTTGTTGTATTGAAAGGAGAGATCTTCCGCATGCATTATTTGATCAGGTCTGTGATCTATATGGCTTCATTTTCAAATCACATAAACTACATGTTGCATAGAATTCAGGCTGCATCCAGAGTTGATAGAAACCCATGTTTGTTTGTTTTTTAATTTAAAAAAATCTGATTTTTTCCATTTAAACTGGCTTGTGTTTTATTTTTCTTTAACCAGTTTATTTTCCAAAAGAACACAGGTCAAAGATATCATCATCACCATGAATGTTAATCATAACTCCTAATGATATTCTGTGAATTTTTTTATCAGCAGTATATGGGGATGAGAGAGAACAGGCCTGATCCTATTCTGCAGGTGGTGAATATACAGCACTCACATACACAGTCAAGCCCTTGTGGGTGTCTGGGTGTTTCTCTCCAAGTGCAAAGACATTAGGCCCATTCACACATGATGTTCAACACTCATACAATGAGTATACACACAGGTACAATTCTGTGCACAGCTACAGTCATTCCCATGTTATGTTGAACACAGGTACAGTGTAATTCCGATCTGTACAATGCATTTGAAGGTCCGGTAACGAGGTTCAATTTTGTAATGAACCCCGGTACAGTAATTCACACCAACATGTGTACAAGTTGTACAGCATAATGTCTGAATCGGCCTAAAGAAGGACAAGGAATGACTAGAGGATTGAGGGGCATGGGATAGGTCTGAACAAGGAGCAGGAAGATGGAGGATACCTTTCCAAAGTCGTAAGAGGGATGTCTCTCACCGGAAACTGAGGACAGGTGTAGCCTCAGAGGAAATGTCCGTCAGCTACTCCTCTGGAGCTCCGTACAGGAAGCTCCCCACTCTGGGAAAAAGAAACAGAAAAGCAGAGCATCAGTCCCGATACACTGGGCTGAAATAAGCCGCCCATCTTTTGGGGAACCGGTTCAGATGGGGGTCCCCAGCTAGTGCTGAACCAGATGTTGTTGAACTACGATTCCCATCACCCCCATGCTACAGTTCATGGTTGAGGATGATGGGATTTGTCGTTCAGCAACACCTGGAGTAACATGGCTGGGAACCCCTGCACTGTTAAGAAGAGACTTCCTTTCGCCCACTAGGAGCACTGAGGCCTGGCAGTGCGGAGGTAAAAGGAAGGGAGAGGCCACTGCCCGCTGGGAGGGACGAGGGAGGAGGCCATGGAGCCCAGGCCTCTGTGAGCGAGCCAGTCTCCCTCGTCACCTCAGAGACGTGAGGGACATCACCACTCCAGCGCCAGAATGGCCGCCCTTCTCTGGCCAAGAGCTTTCTCCATCCCTGGGGGGCGGGTGGGGCAGATCTCACCAGCCCCGTCAGAAATTCTTCCCAACAGTTTCTGAGGAAAAAGTCTTTAAAGAAGCAAGAAACAGCTCCCCGCTCCCTCCCTTTCTTCGAACAGCCACACTACCATTTCTGCAAGGGGGAGAAAAATGGAAAATAACCCCCCTGCCCCCCATACCGGCACACCATGCAGGAGGGCAATATTTTGGGGCTGGGAGAGTTTATTTTGCGTCCTAGAACCAGCTCCAGCTACACGGACCTCGTGGTCTTCTTCTCTCCCCTGCAGCGTGACCTTCTTGGCCAGCATAGAAACTTGGGATCAGTCCTGCAGGGAGGTCCAGAGGGCAGGTTTCCTGCATGTCCTTTTCCAAACCCCTTCCCAGCCTTCATGGCAAAGCAAGTCCACACCACTCAGCCAGGCCTCTCCCGTCATGGAAATCCCCTCAGCCCATGGGTGAGCGTTTGGACTCTGCCGGGGAAAAGTATATCATCTTTTAAAAAACCGATTCTTCAAACAGGCGGGCTGGTGGGCGAAGCGCAACCAAAGGCAAGCAAATGGATTGGAAGAGCCAGGGTGCAGCCATTTTGGCCCTCCCCTGGATGTAAGGCCACTAAGTCAGCTGAGGGCTTTAACTGCCAGCTTAGCTTAGCCTTCTGCTTGCAACAAATTCACCATGACTCCCTGTATGAATCATCTCTGTTTCCCATGCGAAAGAAGGAAGAAAATGGTTCTTTCTTCCTGGTTCTTGGTTCTGTAACTGCCAGAGATCAATGCAAAGCAGGTTAGGCTAAGAGGGCAGAGGGATCCTGGATGTTCAAGCATGTTTGCCTGACTAGCAGAAAGGGAGGAGGACTAGCGGAGTGCGATGTGTGTGGCTTTTCCTATATAACGCTGAGGCTGAATGTGCTGGGTGTGCTTTTTGCTTTGGAAATGATTCCCTTGAGAACCATTTATTCTGCAGAATAAAAGCTGATTTCGAGATCTCCACCCTGGCTGTGTTTTATTGGCTCAACACACGCCAGGCAAGGACCCAGTTCTGGGACAACCGATTCACCCCACTAAAAATGCTCTATGACATCCAGGAGAAGCCTTTGAGCTGGAAATTGGCACAAGCTTTGACATTTGGGGGTAGGATGTGAAATGCAGAGGGAGTCCGTTGTGTGCACGGACCCAGAATCACGTAGCCTCCCCGAATCCCCTTCCCTCAAAAGCAGCCCAAGCCCAACTGCCCATCCAAGAATGGAACCATGAGCTACGCCGCTTGGGGCTGAACTGTGGAGCTGCCGCTGGGTCGGAAGAGCTGGACTGGAGAGAGGTCGGCCGCGGAGGCCTGGTTTTGTGAGGGACGGGAGGAGAGCTTCAGAGCGCCACTGTGGGGAGAGATGGGCGAGTGGGAAGCATGTGGCCATGTTCAGGTGCTGGGTGCACATCTCCTGCCTTCGGCATGCCTGGGCTCGCTCTCGGGGCCCAGCTCTGGGAGCTGCTTGCGGGTGCTCTGGCAACTGCAGTGAAGTGGATATTGACCTCCCCTTTAAGAGTCATTTAGAACTAGGTTTTGCCTGCTTAGGAACACATGGAGCTGCCATATCCTGAGTCAGACCTTTGCTTTATCTAGCTCAGTATTGTCTTCACAGACTGGCAGGGGCTACTCCAAGGTGGCACTCAGGAATCTCCCTCAGCCCAATCTTGGATATGCTGCCAGGGAGGGAACCTGGACCCTTCGGAAGAGAAGGCACACCGTCCGTGACCAAGCTGTTGGCTTTCCTGGTCCCGGTGGGAGATGGGGATGGCCACCTAGCCGTAGAGGGTAGGGCACCAATGTCCGCCTGCCCATCCCCAATTCCAACAGCACCCAGGCCAAGACCCCCTGGGCATGCATGAGACAGCCCACAGGCTTCAGCAAAGGGGATGAGCGCCGTGGTAAGGCAGAAATGAACACAGCCAGAAGATGCCCTGCTCACCAACTCCACCTTGCAGCTTCTTCCCATGTGCAGAGGCAGATTCTTGCAGCTCTTGCATGTGCTCTGATGGCCAGAGAATACAGGACCCGGGGAATGAGCCAACTTCTCTTTTCCAACTGGCAAAGCACTGTGTGGGAGGGGCTTGCCACATCCGGCCTTAGCCTTATAGACAGATTTTCAAACCTCATTTTCCTACAGTATCTCTCTCCTTTGAGGTGTGATACTACTGTACATCACTAGGGCCATACAAAACATTCTCCTGATGGACCTACAAGATGTCGCCCATCAAGTTTGGGGCTGGGGTGAGCTTTCGTCCACGCTGAAGTGATCCACACCTGGTGGCTGTTGAATCATGGCCTCCAAATCCAAGTGCCCAATCGTTGGCAGAGTAATGCTCAGTTGCATTATCTTCAGAAAGGTTCCCAATGGTGACATTGAGAAGCCCAGAAAAGCAGTGCAGAGCTTGCAGCAGGGCCGTCCCTGGGGGGATGTGGGGCTGTGCACCAATTGGAACATGTGGGACCTCCTTCTCTAACATTTGTTCGGCCCCAAGCAAGACCAGTTTCCAGGAGCTCTTAAGATGAAACAAGATTCAACTGCTTAAAAGTTTATGCCAGCCAATCTTAACAACATGTAGCCAACACACTACCCTGTTTCCCTGCTAATATGAGGGAATTCCATCTCCTTGTTTTCCTGCAGCCAATTCCCCGCACAACTGAGAGTCGGGGGGGGTAGTTAGAGGGCTGGATGAGACCTGGGTGCAAATCTTTCTCTATGCAGCCCTAACGCTCACTGGGTGAACTTCGGCCACTACACTCTCTCTCTCTCATCCTCATCCTCACCCTCCTTACAAGACTGTTGTCAGAATAAATGTGGGGAGGCAGAACTGTGTACACCATCCTGAAGGAAGGGCAGGATATCAGGGGCCTAAGCAAATACACATCTGTACACATGCCATCTACTTATTTATGTTGAGTATTAGCCAATGGAAGCATTACATGTGCTGTGCATGCCAAAACAGAAGGAAAAGTCACCTATTTGCATTCAGGCCAAAGATATCTATTTCCCCCAATTGGGATTTCAAACTAGACAGCAGAGTGGCAGACACGCCAACATTCCGTCTCACCCAGCACCGCCCAGCTCTGGCTGGCAGCAGTATCCCTTTCCTCAAGCAATGACTCTTGGATCTTTTCCCGAGTTCCCTTTTCTTGATCTAAAATTGCCCCTCAAGCTTCGATGAGCCCTGTGGGGCACAGAAATAGAGTTTCAGGAACAGCATCTCAGATCTATTTCTGAAAGAGATGGAATCTCTTATGGAGGCAGAACCGGAACACCTGTGGGCAAGGTGGACTCAGAATTACCAGTAGATAAATTGGTTTCACAAACCTGTGAAGGAAAAGAATCCAAAGGGGGCAATTCACCCCAAACTGCCCAATGGAACTCCATGGAGCGGAATGTTCATGGACTCCAAGAGCAGTTTACAGGCAACCAGCTGGGCAGAGCTAATGGGACTCAGTATTCTGAGTAAACTTTCTTCCCCAGTTTATTAAGTCCCTTGAGAAAGAGAGAGGTGGGGATCCTTCGTCCTGCAATGAAGCTCGAAGGCTGACCCACCAAATGCCTAGTGCAGGGGTTCCCAACCTGTAAAACTCCAGATGTGGGTGGACTACAACTCCCATCATCCCCAGCTTCAATTGATGGTGGCTGGGGATGATGGGAGTTGCAGTCTGGAGTCCCACAGGTTGGGAACCCCTCGCCTCGTGGATTCTTGCCTGGATGCACGCACATGGACACCGTGGGGCATCATGGCTGGGGCCAGCATCTCCATCTTCCTCATCTTCACCTGGGCCTCCAAGACCAAGGAGGAGTGTGGGTGCACAGACGGCAAGTTGGAGGGCAGCACAATTGCTGACGTTGCACAACATCACAACTGATCAGGTGGTGGCGGCAGTTCTGTCAAAGCATCAGCCTCCGGTTCCCATTTCCCGCCTTTGTAGAGCTTGAGCCCAAACGAGATGGCCTGAACTCTGCTCGGAAACTGGCCGGTTTCTTGTCTGCCCTCGAGAGTGTGCTGCTTGTACACTTCATGTCTGGGGCCAGGAGTTCCACGCAAGGGGTCGCGCAGATGCTTATGCCAAGTGGTGTCTACGGCTATTCGTTTAGGGGCAAAGAGAAACTTCCTCCGTGCTTGCCCGGCATGGGGGAAGGGGGCAAAAGGGCAGTGCTTGGTTCTGCCAAGTGGCCTCAGGAGAGCTGGCTGTGGTGAGGTGGAAATGAACACAGCCCGAAGGTGCCCTGCTCACCAATGCCACCTTGCGGCTTCTTCCCAGGTGCAGAGGCAGATTCTTGCCGGTCTGACTTGCATGTGCTCTGATGGCCAGAGAATGCAGGACCAAGGGAATGAGCCAGCTTCTCTTTTGGGAAAAACAGGCCAAGGAGAGGAATGGAATCAGAGCGAAGCAATGTGTGGCTTCTGCATAGAGGAAGCGGTTGCTCAGTGTGCAGATCTCTCTTCTTATCAGAGAGGGTCAGTTTTCCATGTCCAGCTCCTCATTAAGTTGCACCAACTGGGGCGTTTTGTGTGGTCATCATTAGCTCTCAACACTTTTTAGCAGACACCTCTTTGATGGCGGCCTGTCTCCTAACCTGGGAAAGCCTCACCATCCTGAATTTCTGGTGCGTCCATTGGGGCTGCTCTTAAAGACACAGGAGTGTGGCTAAGAAAAGCAGTTGGCCACCCTGAATGGCAGTGGCGTGCCCTGAGGGCAGCTGGTACGCCTGTGGGTCCTCTGGGTTTCTACAAGGTTGCAGAAAAGTGAAACAGGATGGGGCCTAACCCTCGGGCTCCACAACTGTATCAAATGCAAACCCCTCCCCCCATGAGAGATGTTGGAGTGGTCACTCTTTCTTTCCCATGATGCCTCTTCTTAGGAGACACCAAGGCTCCAAGAGTCGCTTTCCTACCCCACTTCCAGCACCCCAGTCCACAGCCTCTGCTGCCAGCAGTCAGCATCTCTCCCCTCCCAGCTGTCTCTGCCTGGCCGGCTCCCATCCCCCCCTAGAACTGAGCTGAGAGTTCCGGCATCCATGGAGATGGAGAAACGCAAAAGATGCTCCAGAAGACAGTTGGCCAACTGCCTGCTTGCTGACCTGAAGCGAGATGGCCTTCTTCCTCTGGGTTTTGGCTTTGGCCATTACAAGCCTCATTGTCTTGGTCTATATCTACCGGAAAAAGGGCCGTTCAAGGCGGAGGAGACAGGTAAGAAGGGTCGCGTTTTGCCAAGTGAACCCTGGGTGGTGGGTCCAAAGAGGTTTCTCTTAATTGTTTGTTCACTTGTTCTTTTCCTAAAATCATTTCGTGCTGGACATCAGCCAATGGCAAATCAAAGAATTTGTATCCATTTTGGCAGGGGTTTCGGGCTTTTTGTGTTGCTGCCTTCTAATTAATGTCCCCTGCCTCCTGGAGGGTTTCCATCACTAGAAAGAAGCACGCACCCCTTTTTTGTGGTACCATTTGTGCTTCTGAAGCTTTACTCTAGAACATTTTTCCGGTGTCCTCTCTTTTTTGATACACTCTCTCTAAACTATCATCTGACATATGCATAACAAAGGTTTTCTCAACCAATTTCCTCAGAAGTCTTGAAATAGTGAAACTAGTGTCAGAAGATATTGCTTGCCTCTGTCTTTGTAAATAACATTTCTTTTTTAAATAAAGAGAGACAATGAACTGTTCTTGAGGCTTCTTGGTTCACTTTTTGTTTTAGCTTTTGCTTTGGATCCCCCTCTTTCTGTTTTAAAAACCAAAGTGCCTAGCCATTCCTTGTGTTCTCTTTGGGACTGCTTTGTTTGACAAGCCTGCATTTAGCCATAGCTGCAGATTGTAGTCCCATGCCATTCTGCATGCAATTGGATCGTTTTAGCCAAGCATTTGGACATGTCTATCCCACTCCTCCTCTGCGGGGTCTGGTGTGGTCTACATGCTTATGGTTATCCTCACAACCACCCTGTGAGGTAGGGTGGCCTGAGAGCCAAGGTAGTGGCCCCGAAGCACCCAGTAAGTTTCGTGGCTGAATGGGGATTGGAACTGGGGACTCCCCAATCCGCGGTCAAGACGGACACCTTGCTAAGGGCTGCATGGATGTCTTTGTCACAATGTCCCTTTGAAAGGAAAGCCTTGGTTCTTGTACTTGTCTCTCCTGTTCACCTGCTACACAACGTTACATGTGTCCTGCAAGTTCTGATGTGGCAAAGACAGGGAGAGGAAGGTGGGGTTGCCGTTCTCTTCTTTCCCCAGCCCACTCCACCCTCCTGCAGTCTCTCTAGAAGGGCTCGAAGAGGAGGACGGGCTCCCTGGTTCTCACCTGACTCGTGTCGCAGGGGCATCCCCTCTTGGCGGTGGGGGCCTTTCTGTCCCTGCCTTCTGATACAGTAGAGGGGAGGGCGTGGCATCCAGCGAGGACATGAAGAACACGGCCTCAGGCAGGTCAGGACCTTGGAGATCTCCAGGCAGGGACAGTTGAACAGGAGGGGACACAAGAGCTGGAGTGGTGTTGCTCCAGCCATGTTGACAACCCCACTGCAGGCTTTGATCTCTTGCCAGCTAGTTAGGGTGGTTGTGCAGCATCCTTCCAGGAAGGCTTTGCTGCTGCTCTGCATGGCATCCACCATCTGAGGAAATGCATGTTGCGTCCTCTGTGTTCCGAGCCTGTTCTGAACCTTTCTGTCTCAGGTACGAAAGAAGCGGCGTGTCCGGGTGGACCATCGGCGTTTACCTAAGCGGCCCTCTAAAAAAACTGAACATCAGATGCCAGGACCTGTTCACGTAAGTTTTATGCAGGCGTCACATTCCCTCCAGCAGAAGAATGGGGTTCAGAACCCATGGGGGGTGGGCCGCATCCTTGGGCCATGGAGGGATGGAAGATCTTTCTCCCATTCCCCTTGTGCAAGGGCTCCCACTGATGTGGGGCTGTCAGTTACTGAGGTTTGGGGACTTCCTAACACTGAGTCAGGGATAGGAGGACGAAGCTATGCCTCCTCCCCGCACTTCTGGGCATCACAGCTGTGCCAGGGCACAGTAGGGAAAGCAAAAGAAGGATGCTGTGTAGAGAGCCATTGATACATCTGGCACTGTCCATCTTGCATCAGTTGGTCCGAAGAGACCCCCCTCAGTGGAAGACTTTCCAGGATGAAGTACTCCTCAGTCTTAGGCCAGCGATGGGGTCCATCCGTGCAGAGCATGTCTCTGCTCCTTGGGCTCATCCCAGGCCTACTTGCAGAATCTGGTGTAAGGCTTGTGATAAGAGCTTGTTTACCCCACAGACTTCGGTTGGATCAATCTTCATGGCCCTCCTACCGCACCCCCACCCCGAGCAAAATTTTTGTTTGGTTGTGTAAGCATTGCCTCTGCAGGTCATGGAGCAATTCATACACTCTGAGTAAGACAGGTCTCTCTTTTCAAGACATTACAGAAATAGCTTGGGAAAGAACATGACGGATAGGGTGATCGAATATTCACCCATGCATTTAATAGATGGGATAAGATAATTCTCCAGAATGTTCTCTTCAGCTCTAATCAATGCATTGGTCAGTATTCTTTTCTAAGTCAGAACTTGTGATCCTTTCAGGGCAGCCTTTCAAACTCGTGATCAAATGGGTCGGCTGGTGGGGTAGTGTATGCAGACACTGTGAATTAAGGGTGCACCTTGAAGTATAGCTCAGCCCCCAGATGCTGCTGCAGGCCTGTGTTAAGGGCCCTATTCAAGAAGCCAGCACTTGTGTGCGCCTTGTGAAGTTTCAATGGATAACACACCACAGAGCTGTCCTCATGGCTATTAGTTGGTGGGACAAGCTCCCAGCCTCTTTCAGGAGCTCTGCACCCTCCCAAGCGCCAATCACATACCAGTCAAAAACCTCATCAGAGAAGAGGGAAAGGAATTCATGGGAGGCGTGTGCAGACTCTGACAGTGTCATCCTACCCAGTACTTTCCCGGAGCATAGGAGCAAAGTTGGAGGAAATGCCTTCAGAGTATCAGGAAGAATCCAGACTTCAGAGCAGTGACCTTGACTCTGTTCCAAGCAGGGGACATTGGGGCAGAAACCCTTCAGCCTGAGAGCCATTCCCCACTGTGCTGACCTTGGCATGGCCCTGCTCTTTTCTCAGTGCTGGGAGGGCCCTTTCAGAGAGAAGGAGCCCTCTCAGAAGAGCTCTCTGGGAAGGCTGAAGTTCCAGCATGCCTGCCAACATAGAACAGGGGCTCAAGGGGGTTCCTTTTTGCTTGGGGGAGCACACACACACACACACACACACACACACAAACACTCTGGCCTGTGCAGATGGCAGCACTGCACATTGGGTATGGTCATCCACAAATATGGTTCCAGGGCCCTTGTGCCACGTCGTTCCACCAGTGCTGTCATGCTGCTCTGAATGTCAGCCACCATCGGAGGAAATGCAGTTCCAGCCCTTCGGGTACCGAGCCTGTGCCCAACCTTTCTCTTGCAGGTGGAACAGCCTTGGCTTACGGAGTGTCTGTCACAGGGTGACTGCTACTTTAAATGTGGAAAATGGCGAAAAGAAAAACCTGCCCACCACAGGAGGAGACCTCTCAGCGTACGTTCTATGAAATCTTACCTTCCTTACAGAAGAGGGATGGGGGCCAGAACCCGAGGGAGGGGGGCTGCATCTGGCACTGTCTGTCTAGCATCAGTTGGTTCGCATGTCCTCCCACCCTGGAAGCCTTGTCAGGCTGAGGTGATCTTCTGCCTTAGGCCAGATCTAGGGATGGTCAGTGCAGTAGTCCCATGATCATTCCTGTGACTTAGCTGAGATTTCAGAAGTGGGTCTGTGTCCTTTTCTTGATTTCTTTTAGAAGTTGAGACAAAGTCAAGATGGCACAGGGGCTCAAGGGGATTCCTTCTCCCTTAAGAGAGCACACACACACACCCTGGTGGGTCAGGGCTAGACAAGCACCTGGGGGTCAATGGGGCCGTACACAAAAGATGCTTCCTGACTGCCTCAGGAAGCTCTGAGGGGGGGGCAAATTATGGCAGGAAGATCAGGACCTTGGGTTGCTCCAGGCAGGGACCATTGAACCAGACGGAGAGACCAGAGAGGGGTAGAGGTTGCCTCAGCAATGTGGACAAGCCCACAGCAGGCTTCGATGACTTGCTGGCTAGTTAGGGTGGCTGTCTAGCACAACAGTTTTGCGTTTGTGCAGCATATTTCCAGCAGCGCTCTGCTGCTGCTCTGGATAGCAGCCACAGTCTGAGATCATGTATCTTCATCCCTGCGGGTACTGAGTCTGTGCTGAACCTTTCTGTTGCAGGTCCAAGATCTTTGGCTCACTATAGGACTGGGTGGATTTCTCCCGGAGCATGAGCGCTGGCTGCAAGAATTTCTCTGTGGCACGATGAGACCTATGCTGGTACGTATTATGCATTCCCTACGGAAGAGGAATGGGGGTAACAACCCAAGGGATGGCCCGCATCCTCAGGATAGGGTGGGAGTGCTAAATCTGCCACCCATTCCACTGGTGCCAGGGGGACCGGTAAAGTGGGGCTATCGGGGTCTAAATATGGGTACTTTTTATGGGACAGGGCAGTTAATCAGAAAAGAATCCCACCTCTCCTTTTCACCCTGGGGGGCTTCACACTGCTGTGCATCACAGCCAAAGCTGCACACAGGCCCAAGAAACAATTTGCTAGGCTTGGAGCTAGACTGACACATTGGGGTGATGGGGAGTGCCACTGAAGAAAAGGCAGCTGAGCAAGATTCTAGCAGGCAGATCAGGACCTTGGATAGCTCTGGGCAGGGACAGTTGCACTGGAGGGAAAAACGGGATCAGGGTAGACCTTGCTTCAGCAGTCTTGACAAGTCCACTGCAGGCTTCGATCTCTGGCTGGCTAGCACAACAGTTTTGCCATATACTGAGTGGCAGTATACCGGTGGTCCATCTAGCTCAGTATTGTCTTCACAGAGTGGCAGCGGCTTCTCCAAAGTTGATTGTTCAGCATCATTCTAGTAGCACTCTGCGGTTCTGGATGCCAGCCACCATCTATGGAAATGCATTTTTGGTCCTCGGGGTACTGAGCCTGTGCTGAACCTTTCTGCCTCAGATCCAAGAGCCTCAGCTTGCCCCAAGACTGGGTAGATCTTGCCATGGGAGTGAGCATCACCTAAGGAATCTGAACATCTCATGCCAACACCTACAGTGGGTATTGGAAAGAATCACCCCCTTTGATAGACCTTCAATTCTGGTTCCCTTACATCCTGAAATGAAAACACAAAGAAAATTCCCTTCACCAGCTGTACTTATCCAATGCAACCTATAGCATCCAACTGAGAAACATCACAATTACAGTCCAGAAGAAGTGTCAGAAATAAAAAACAAGAATTACTGAGATTGAAAAAGGATCAACCCCTCCCCCCCATGTCAATATTTTGTTGAACCACCTTTTGCTTTAATAACAGCCTTGAGTCTGTTGGGATACTTCTCTATCAACCTTACACATCTAGACGGAGCAATATTTGCCCACTCCTCCATACAGAACTGTTCAAGTTCAAAAGGTGATCCTTTTTCAATCTCAATAATTCTTGTTTTTTATTTTTGACACTTTTTCTGGACTGTAATTGTGATGTTTTTCAGTTGGATGTTATAGGTTGCATTGGATAAGTACAGCTAGTGAAGGGAATTTTCTTTGTGTTTTCATTTCAGGATTTAAGGGAACCAGAATTTAGAGAATTTAGAGAACCAGAACCAGAATTTAAGGTCTATCAAAGGGGGTGATTCTTTCCAATACCCACTGTAAGACATAAGAAGTGCTTGGCATTTGAGTTCTAAATCTCTCAAATTCTGCCACATCTCTGACAATACCACCTTGCTTTTGTATTTCCTTCTGTGCTATGCTCTTGATTGGTGAATCTTGAAACCAGCCTCCACTGCAAACTCCAGCCCTGTCCACCACCAAGGCCGAACGGACCCGACCCTACTTTGTGGTAAGCACCCTCCCTTTCCAGGGAATCCTGGGCTCTCTACTCCTGTGGGATGGAGTTTGGCATTTCTCTCTCTCTCTCTCTCTCTCTCTCTCTCTCTCTCTCTCTCTCTCTCTCTCTCTCTCTCTCATATCCCCCTATTTCTCCAGCAGTATTGGGGACACTTATCTATCACTCTCACGTTTCCAATGCTTCTTTATCTTCTCATTCTGTACTGCAAGATCATCTTCATCTTGCCATCCTCTTCACTTTCCATACATGTAGAGATCTCTAGTTGCTTCAGTTTCCGGGTTTCAAGGGTTGTTGCAGTGGTGGTGGTGGAGATGATGATGATGAGAACAACAACGAAGAATTACATGTGTCAACCTGACTCTGACTTGGCTGGCAAATGGCTCTTTTGTTCCCCCAGGAGACAGACCCTAACCACCCCAATCTGTCCTGTGGCCTTAACCAGAGAGCAGTGCACTTACAGCAGGTGGGCCGAGCAAAAGTCCTGAGGCGCTTCCGCAAGCTGGCTGAGGTGAGGAAATCAGAAATACACAGACCCCCACTGAGAACCAAGAGCAATAGGGCAAGTTTTTCCCTGCGCTCAGCCCCTTTGCTGAATTGTATGGCTTGGCTAAGGCAGAATTCAGGGGGTCTTGGCCTGGGTGCCGTTGGAACTGGGTGTGGGCAGGAGGAGATTGGGGCCCCCCCTCCATACTCTCCCAGTCCCAGCACAAAAGCACCACCTCCACCCTGTGGGAAGCATTGCCCCTCCAGCACGGGTGTGCCTAGACTGGGTAGAGTACTAGCAGCTTCTCCTTTTCCAAGCCAACATGGCCATCCTCATGTTCCACCATGGCCTGGGAAGCTCACGGCTCCCTGGTAGATCCCAGTAGACCCTCTTCACACCTTTCTTCCTGCCCTTGAATCCATCCAGGAGAACGTATCTCCAGTTTGTATATGAGACCCAAGAAGTGCTCGGCCTTTGAGTGATTAATCTTTCAAATTCTGCCAAATCTCTGAGAATATCACCTTGTTTTTGTATTTCCTTCTGTACTGTGCTCTTGATTGGTGAATCTTGAAACCAGCCTCCACTGGAAACTCCAGCTCTGTCCACCAGCAGGACCGACCCAACCCGACCCTACTTTGTGGTGAGCAACCTCCCTTTCCAGGGAATCCTGGGCACTCTAGTTCTTTGGGGCAGAATTTGGCATCTCTCCCTCCCTCCCTCTCTCTTTCTCAAAAGAAATGCCACAGACCTCATCTGCCCACATGTTTGAAGTATAGCCCCCTATTTCTCAACCAGTATTGGAGACACTTATTTATCTCTCAAACGTTTTCAATGCCTCTCTATCTTCCCATTCTCTACTGCAAGATCTGGCTTAGCTTCAAACTTCATCTTCCTTCCTCTTCAGTTTCCATACATGCAGGGGATCTCTGCTTGCTTCTGTTTCTGGGTTTCAAGTGCTCCTGCAGTTATGATGATGATTGATTTCATGTATATAACAGACTAGGAACATAGGAAGCTGCCATATACGGAGTCAGGCCATTGGTCCATCTTGCTCAGAATTATCTACACAGACTTTCAGCAACTTCTCCAAGGTTGCAGGCAGGAATCTTTCTCAGCCCTACCTTGGAGATGCCAGGGAAGGAACTTGGAACCTAGATGCTCTTCCCAGAGCAGCATTCTCTTCCCCGGAGGGGAATATCTTACAGTGCCAAGACTTCGAGTCTCTGTCTTGGTTGACGAATGTCTCTTTTATTCCACCAGGCTCCCCAAAACCAACAGGTCTGCCTTACCTGTGGCCTCGACCCCACAACAACATTTTTAAAAAAGAAAGGGAGGTTCGAGACATTGAAACGCTTCCGTAAGATGAATGAGGTGAGGAAATCAGAAGTAAACGGAGTACCAAGTTCTCTGGGACAAGCTTTTCCCTGCGCTCTGCCTCTTTGTGGAAGCGTGTGGGTTGTCTAAGGCAAGCCCCAGTAGGGCCTTGGTACTCTGGAAAGTGGGGAGGAGGTGAGAGCTGGTCTGGTGGGTGCCTCGGGGACATCTTGCCCCCTGGGAAGAGGACAGCAGCTCCTTCCAAGCACAAGTGCAGATTACTCCATTTTCAAAGTCTGCATGCCTTGGTGAAGACCAGGGAGTAGGTGTGGAGGAAGCGGCTCTTGGGAAGTGTTGCCTCGGTGTGCAGCAGCTGTGAAAAGGACAATTTCCATGCAAAGGTTCACCAGGAAGGGGACTGAGAACAGAGCTGCTAATATCATCACCCCTTGAGACATCCACATTTGGAGTCATACTCTGTACCGTTCTGGTCACCATATCTCTCAGAGGACATTCTGGAGGTATGAAAGGTACAGAAGAGGAAACCCAGAGGATCAGGGGGCTGGAGCACCTCCCTTATGAGGCTCAGTTTCCACATCTGGGGCTTTTTAGTTGAGGGGAGAAGGCAACGAAGGGGAGCCATGATTGAGGTTTATCAAATGATGCCTGGTGTCTAGAACGTGGAGAGTGAGAAGAATTTCTTCCCCTCCCATTAGACTGGAACCAGTGGCCATCTCGTGAAAATGATTGCCAAGTCATTCAGGAACAGCAGAAGGGAGTCCTTTTGGACACAGTGTATCATGAATCTAGGGAATTCTCTGCCACGGGATGCGGTGCTGGCCACCAGCTTGGAGGGCTTTAAAGGGGACTCTGGCCATTTCACAGAGGACAGGCCTATCCATGGCCACTAGTCTGGATGGCTGTAGGCCACCTCCAGGCTCAGAGGCAGGATGCCCCTGAGTAGCAGCTGCAGGGAGCCGTGGCAGGGGAGGGGGCAGGCCTTCACCTCTGGCCTGGGGGCTTCCCAGAGGCAGCAAATGGCCAGGGTGGGAAACAAGAGGCAAGACAGGATAGCATTTCTTTCCTGAAGGATCTCCTCTGAAAAAGGGCAGGGTCAGGGAAGACCCCCTCCTTGTGCAGCCATTAAAACTCATCTTCACTCATGAATCCTTTGTCTGGGATGACATCCTCATGTCTCTCTCTTTTCTACCTTTAGAAGAAGAGCAGGAAGAGGAAAAGGCCATATGATCCAGGAGAAGGCCCAAGGTAACTTTGTTTGAAGCTTTCCTGATGTGTTAATCTCCACCTCGAAAGGAAGGCCGGGGTGGTGTGGGGGATTTGAAGCACAGCCAGAGCTTTGGTCCTCCCAGACCAGGACTGGCATCAACAACTAGCAGCAGCTCTGCAGGGTCACAGGCAGAAAAAATAACTTGGCCCGGGGCAGAAATCTCTTGTGGGGTCTTCCGCGATGCATCAAGTGGTTCATGCCCTCCGGCATCCGGACGAGTCTCCCTTTCTGGCCTGGGGTTCTGGTGTGGCCTCTCCCTGATCCACCTTTTGTCCACGAGGGGGAAACGTTCTTGGATGGGGGAGCATTTGTTCACCTGAGTAGTGCCCACCCTGCGCCATGGGAAGGGGTACAGGTTGGTCAGCTCCATGGAGATGTGGGAACTAGGCCTGAGGCCGGGCCTGAAAGCCATGGGGCTGGGATGGGTGCTTTCCTGGATCTGAACGGGCGGAAGCCTGCAGAGCAAACCCTGGCCAGCCGCAGGGACTGATTCCTTTCCTCCTCTCTCTTTTGCAGGATCAAACGGAGGAGAATCTGGCCCTAGTCACGTTTGTATTTCATGTTATTACATATACTTCTTTTTATTATATATCCAAGTCAACTTGTACAAAATCCCGTCCCCTTGGCCTCGTGCGGAGGGGAGGGAGTTTGTCCCAGCCCTGCCCCGCACGAGGCCCAAGAAGCGGGCCGATTGGCTCCCTTGAAATTGGAGGCATGGTCTGGGCCGTAATCGGCCGATCCACGCCCCAAGCTCTTCAGTTTTGCCTTGGCAATCCCCTCCCTCCCTTCCTTCCCTGATGCAGAGCGGGTCTAGCGGCTGGTCGCCTGCGGGGGCCGAGTAGGAATTTTTTGCTCTCAACACATTGGCCACTGTTGGGGTTTTTTTCGCCTACTCCGTTCTGTACTCAGGCGTTTAGTTAGAGTTAGAGTTGGCAGTAACAGTGCGGGCTGAGGGGTAAGTTGAGGGTTAGAATATCGGTGAGCACCCTTGGATCTTTAAAGGTTGATTGGTCAATTGCTCCTTTGTGGCCTGTGCGGCACGGGGAGAATGGATTGCCATGAAACCTGCTTCAGGACGTCACCAACCTTTGGGCTGTGCGGTCCAGGGTGGGTGAAGACCTTGAAGTATCCAGATCCCCTCTTCTAAAGGGGGCGGTTGGCTTTGAAGGAATTAGGCGGGGCGTACCTGCCTGTTTCCTGAGCCAGGGTGTGTCGCCCAGTGAGGCGATGGGTAGGACGTTAGAGTCCTAGCCCGAGCCTAGGGGCCCGCACTGTTCTCTAAGGGTGATTAATCACCTGGCGTTCCAGTCCGCCATGTCTGTTGTTTCTTTAATAAAATTGTGGTCCTTTCACCCATAAAAAGTCTACGTGTCTTCTTGGGCTGGGGTCTGGGGAAAACCTACTATTTTTTTCTTTATTTATGTCTACTCCTACTTGGATTGAGATGCTGTTGCTATACTGGAACTGCACTTGACCTGACCACTGTGAAATTGCCTTCCGCTGCCATTGGTTCACCATATTTAAAGCAGCAAGTAGTTCCAAAGGACTTGCTTCTATGTCTTCATCCTTGTTGACCATCCACAATTTTTATAGTACCTGCATAAGTCTTTTCAAAAAGAAAGCTGGTTTACTAGCACAGAAAGGATCCGTTTGAGCAAGTTCATCAATGCCCTTGAAGGTGATCTTTGTGGGCATGAAGCCAAATGTGAAGAAACTGAATTGGTTCCCATGCTAATACCGAGGTGAAGCCTACTTAATTTCTAAGGACATCTTTGTGCCCTGGTTTTATATATTTGTTTCTCTCAATGGATTTCATTATTTATTTATTATTACTATTAGTATTAATAAGGTATTGTTGTTCTTGAAGAAAATCCGTTACTAAAAACATTCTCCTCCAGTATCTTTTGAGGCTTCATAGTATGGTATGTCACTCAAGGTAAAGCACAGGGCCATTAAAAACATTCTCCAGAAGGACTGACATGATGAAGCCCATCTGGGTTAGAATGGGGGGAGCTTTCTTCCACACTGGCTGCTGCTGGGAAATGCCGAACAGGTTTTTAGCACTTTGCCCCTTGTTCACCCACACCGGAGCACTCTGGCATCAGATGCTTTTCTTCCTCTCTTCTCTTTGGACCGGCAAAACAAAGACCCGAAATTCAAGCACCCAATCTTGGGCAGAGAGTCAGGCTCAGGGCATCTGGCAGGTTGTTTTCTCCAGATTCAGCAGGAGAAACCTCCCTGAGATCTCTGCGCAGGAGAAGCGTCTGTGGTTTGGGTCTAGGTTTGCGCACATGCAAGTTTCGGGTAACTGCAGCGTGGTTATTTCTATTAGAAATGGCTGGTGTAAAAAACAAACAAACCCCAAAGCAGAATAAAGCACCAGGGTTGCCCTAATCATGCGGATAATGGGTAGAAAGGTATGTGGTGTGGGGGTGAGGGACGGCCATGCACCCTACAAGAAAAGAAAAAACGTGTGTCTTCAAAATAGCTGTAGAAATTAGAATGAATTGCAAAACCACATCATATGACGGAATGCACCACATATCTGGTGGAGGAAAATGCTGCCACAGGGTCTCCCCAGTCCCTAACAAAACCATCCAAGGCTGCAGCCCGCGTGGGGCAGGACCCTTGTTTGGAGTGACAAGGACACTTCCGAAGGTCTGGTGGGCAAAGGATGTGTTTTCCCGTCCTCACCCTTCCCAGACCTTCCCCAAAACCAGCACAGAAAAAGCCCCGTCCTGCGTGTACGACAATTGAGCTTCAGCAAGGATGGGCACACAGAGCAAGGTATTCCCAACAGATCTTGTGTGCTGGGAAGCTTCACTTGGCAGAAGGCCGTGCTTCAAGGAGCCGGGGCCCAGACATGGCTGCTGTGTGAGATGGGTGTGCGAAAAGATTGTTCCGGGAGCTGGAAGGGAGTAGGTCGTAGCTCAGTGGTCGAGCGGATGGAGTCCTAACTCAGTGGTGGTTCTGGGCATGCAGAAGGTCCCAGATCCCATCCCAGCTGTATTCTCCAGGTAGGCTGGGGAAGAGTTCCTGCCGGAAACCTTGGGAAAGCCGCTGCCTGTCAGTGTAGCCCATCCCAAGCTAGATGGACCAAGCATTGGGGGATCATAGGGCTGTAGCTGAGTGGAAGTGCATCTGCCTTGCAGGCAAAAGGTCCCAGGTTCCATCCCCGGCAGCACCCCAGGAAGGCTGGGAAAGCGTCTTCCTGAAAAGCTGGATGGACCAGTGGTCTGATAGGGCAGCTTCGTAGGAGTGAGAGGACAGACCGGAGAAACCTTGGATGCCGAGAAGGGAGAAGGAGTGAAATCAAGGATGGGTTCCCTGGTACAGCCGTGGAGCTGTTGTTGGTGCTGACCCAGAGAAACAGGCTTTCTCATCTGCCCTCCTCATCTGGCCAATGGCATCACCTCTACCAGATCTGCATTATTCTCCTCCAAGAGTTGTATTAACTCTTCAGTCCAGCACCCCCTGCTGGCTGATGCTGGAATATCCAGCCAAATGTGGCCTAGATCCAATGGGGTCTGTGCTTATGCTCTTTCCACACAAAGCAGGGGTTCTCCCACTTGGGTCCCCAGACACTGTTGGACCATCACTCCCATAATTCCCAGCCACAATGGCCACAGGAGATCTGGGGTTCTCGCATTCCCAGATGGCCAACACGGAGAATCCCAACCATAAGAGCTCTGCAAAGACCTTCTGGTGGAAGAGGCCATGGCAGGACCAGAAATCTCCTTGCTTTCCCCTCTGAAAAATGCATTCACAAAAGGCAAGAGAGAAAGCATTCTGGCTCTGCATACTGAAAAATAGCAGTGTTTCTTTTCAAACTGGCGAGCCCTCCCTTTGGAATAATGAGAAGAATCAATTGCACGATGGCGATTCAGGGAGATTAAGCATCCCAGCCTTGTTCAGGAGCTGTCCGTGCTCCAGTTCGGTGAGCCTGTGCGAGGGGACAAGCAAGGTCGGTTTGGGAGAGAGGCGCTGGCATGGATGGTGCTGTCCCACCCTGCTCTGGTGCCCAGCACTTTACCCAGGTGGGAGGAAATGCCGCCAGAGGCAGCTCCTCCCCCTCCGACCTTGCTGGTCATCAAGAGGACCGGATCACCAAATGGGAGCACCCACCACAGCTCCCAACTAGGGTGGGCTGCTTGGCCTGCCCCGATCATGTGGATCTTGGAGATTCCCAGATGGAGACGGAGAGCTGGCGATTCCAGACGGAGTATTTGGTGAACCTGTTCCACTTGCACAGATGAAAGATGCTCCCTGAGAACTTGAGCCCTCCACTCGCCCATCTGCTTGCAAAACCCAAAAGGACCTTCCCATCCATTCCCTGCTCTGGGTGCTGCTGGAGGGGAGGAGATGTGGGGGGGCCCTGACTGAGATCAGGCAGGGGCTCTACTCAGCAGCAGCAGAAGGTCTGGGGAGGAGACCCACCCGAAAGGGCATCCCCTTTTCCGCCATGAGGAAAACAGCCTCTTCCAAAGTCTAAATTCATCGAAGGCTAAGCAGATGCTTGGACTTCCCACAAAGCTCTCAGTTTGCTTTTGGACAGCCAGCTTTGGGGATATTTGAATACAAGTCAGTCTGGCTTTTGGTTTAGGGCCACCACAGGAAGTCTCCACTTGCATGAAGTATCAGCATCCAGAGCAGGGAAAGCTGAAGGCGGAAAACGGAAGCAGCAGGACATGCATTTCCATTCTCCAGGGGAGAGCTCCAGTTCTCAGTTGGTCTCCATCCTCCCTCCCTGGAAGTGGAACTTCTCTTCCAGGTCTCCCCCATACACAACGGCCAGGGTTCCCTGCATTGGGTCCCCTGATGTGGCTGGACTACAACTCCCATTATCTTCTGCTGCTGCAATGTCCTTTGTGGCAGTGGATGATTGGGGGAGTTGTAGCCAGGGGTGAGACATCTCAATTTGGGGTGGGGGGGGCGGATGCACCGCATGGCATATGGGAGGCCTTGGGGTAGTAAGCATGACTGGTCCCCTTTGCTAAGCAAGGTGCACCCTGGTTTGCATTTGCATGGGAGATTCCAGGTGAGCAGGGCAAGACTTTCCCCTTAGGGGATGGGATGCCACCTGCATGCAGAATAAGCACCACCACTTGGGGAGTGGTTCTGCTCTCCCACAGTGGCAGCGGCAGCAAGCCCCGCCCCTGAGGAGGAGGCGGAGGAGAAAGAGGAGGGGAGGGGCTGCTGCAGCCGAGGCCAAGCTGGGGTGGGCGGCGCAATGGGAGGAGCCAGCGGGGCAGGTACTCGGCCCCGGGAGGAGGAGTTACAGCATCCTCCCTCTTCGCAGGGAGTTTCCCAGGCTGGGTGGGGGCGGGAGAGGGTGGGGCTTCAGGGGGTGGGGCACTTCCCCACGCAACAAGGAAGCCACACCCCCTTCTCAGTCCGGTCAGGCGGCCCCTCACGGGAGTGGGGGACAAGACCCCCAAGAAAGAGGAGGGGAAGGAGGGGGAGCCACACCCCCCACAGAGCACACATACCCCGTCCTGAGAGCCCCGCCCTCTGCAATGGGGGGGCTAAGAGGGAGACCCAGGGGCATAACTACCATTAGGCAGGGGGAGGCAGTCGTCTCGGGGCCCCACTGCCTTGAGGGGCCCCCCAGAGACACCTCACATGACTCCCCATTGCCCCCTGCCCAGCCCCAAGACCCTTCAGCCACTTGCCCTGTTTGCCCCCTCTCCTGCTCGTCCTCCTGGTCGGCAATCCAAGCAGCAGGCAAGCTGCTTTTTTCCCTGGCGCCTTGTCAGGATATATCTCTGTTAGGTGTTGTAGTAACATGCCTTCAGGTGAAAACTGCAAGTCACTGTATTTACTGTGATTAGTGACTAGCAACATGTGAGGCCAATTACAAGCTGCTGAGTAATGATCTGCAGTGATTGGCCAAGGCCAGTATAAGAAGGAGGCTCAGAGAAGAGCGAAGTGTCCACAATGGCAGATGCTGCTACACTGTGGTCCACCCGGCTGAACTATGTGAATGCTGTATCCATGTGCCTGATGTATATATATATTTACATGTAATGGACTTATTGAGCTGCAATATCATGTGAGTGCCTTTTCTACAATATATTCTTCAGTTTAAACCCTTGCCTATGTGTTGGAGTCTTCTAACTTTTCCACTGGGGTACTGGAATGTGACTCTGCGAGTAGGGCGCAACACCAACAGGTTCTGGGCCCAGCACGCTTCCGCTGTGCCCTGTGATGAAATGTGAAGCAGGAGAAGGCGGATTGAGTACCCCTAGTAACGTGAAGAGTGAAGTGTGGACTATGGCGTGTGGACAAACACATAACATCCCGGTAAGCAAGTTAAACGGGACAAATTACTTGGCTTGGAGCCTGAAAATGCAGATGTATCTGTGGAAAGAAGGTTTGTGGGGAGCTGTGATTAACCCCCCTGATGAACCAGATGCTGAAGAACAAAGGCTGGATGAGAAGACGTTGGCCAGCATAGTGTTATGTTTGGAAGATAACTTGCTGCTTCATGTGAGAGGCCTTGATACAGCTCTGGAATGTTGGAATGTGTTAAGAGAGTTGTTTATGCGTAAGACTGCATGTTCCAAGGTCATGTTGACTAGGAAGCTATATCGCAAGCAATTAAGAGCCGGGGAATCCTTGGAAAAGCATCTGGAATATATGCTTGCAACATTTTCTGAACTGTCTGAGCGTGGGATGGACTTTACAGACTGTCACAAAGCATTTGTGATTCTGTCCTCAAACGAATCTTGGGACACACTTGTTATGCCCCTAGAGGCTTTGGATGAGAAAGAGTTAACTGTAGACCTGCTATCTGCCCGGTTGCTGGAGGAGGAAAAGAGACGAAAAGAAAAAGCAGAGTGTCGGCTGGACAGCTGGAAAGCTTCAAGTCATGAGGAGGCTGAGACCGTCCAGAATGTGAGGAGGTGCTTCAAATGTGGTTCCCGTAAACACTTACAAAGAGACTGTAAGCAGAGATTGCCTGCAGCGCGAAAAGGAACTCGGCAACAAAGAGGCGGTCGGCACGTGAACTTGATACGTGAGAGAGACAATATGAGTAGCTCAGAGTGGATAATAGACAGTGGATGTTCTCAACACATATTTGTGGATCCTGAACTCTGTCCAGAACTGAGGCCAGCTACTGGCAAGCACGTGAGCCTGGCTAATGGCAAGTGTTCGGACATTATGGGGGAAGGAACTGTATGTATTCCAGAGTTATGTGAGAAAGTAAATGCTTTATGTGTACCAAGCATTAGGCAGAACCTAATCAGCGTTCCTCGTTGGATAATTCACATGTATATCCAACTCATTTAATATCTGTTTGTACCACATCAATTCTGTACACAGATCAGACAATGAAGCATATTCTGCTTCTGCTGTGGACGTCGCAATACTATTCTGCTTTCGCTTCTTCCATCCAATTAAACTACCTCCAAGTAATATGACATATCCTGTGGTGGACTTTCTATCTCTTACATCGCCAGCCCAGTCACTGTCCACATAGGCTTCAATTTTTAGGCTTTCATCGGGTTCCAAGTGCAACCCCTTGCTCATTGTACCTTTTAGATATCTTAAGACTCTTTTAACACCTACCCAATGTCTTTGCGTGGGTTTGGTGGAATATCTGCTTAAGATATTTACAGCTGTCAATATGTCAGGCCTTGACTACTGGGCTACGTACAATAATTTCCCAATTATAGATTGATATAGCTCCACATTTTCAAATGGTTCACTTGTACAACTGTCTTCGTTTAAGAAACCTGTCACCATTGGTGTTTCTACTGTTTTACATTGCTCCAAGTTGCATTCTGCTAACATCTGTGCAATTTTATTGTCTTGTATTAGTATGTACCCCTCGTCTGTATGGTCTACATGCATGCCAATATAGGTTTGGATCAAGCCTAAACCTTTGAGGGTGAATACCTTGCCAAGTTCCACCTCAATTCTCTTCCTTTGTCTTTCATCATGCACGAGCACTAACAAGTCATCAACATAGACCACTATTACTGTTCTATTGGTTCCTGATCCTCTAATATACATACAGGGGTCTGCAATGCTCTGTTTATAACCCAGATGTTTTAGTTCCTTATCTAGACAGCGATTCCAGTGATGAGCTGACTGCTTCAGCCCATATATGAATTTCTTTAGTCTGTACACCGCGTTAGGCTCCTTGCTTTCGTAGCCTGGTGCTTCTTTCATGTACAAAACTTCATCTAGTTCAGCGTTGAGGTATGCGGTTTCAATCTCATAATGGTATACCTTAAACCCTCTCTGCTTAGCCAAGCTCAAACATATTCTCACTGATTCCCCTCTAGTAGTAGGAGCATAACTTTCATCATCGTGTATGAACACGCGCTGCGTAAAGCCCTGTGCTACCAGCCTCGCTCTGTAAATCACTTCTCCACTCTGTGTGACTTTCTTCCTGTATATCCACTTGCATCCTAAAGCAACTTCACCTTCCGGTAATTTTGTAGGAGCAAACACATGGAGTTTTTCCATTGCCTGCGTTTCTTTTTTCATAGCTTTCTCCCATTCTCTCTTCTCACCTACAGGCAGCTCCATAACTTCCTGGTATGTCATGGGCTCCACTAACACATGTTCTATTTTGTTTATTTTAAATCTCTCCGGGGGTATTCCTTTTGTGTCCCTTTCAGACCTTCTGGGCAGTACTTCCTCTGACGCTACCTCTTCCTCATCTTCTGATTCAGAGTGTGCCTCTGTTTTAGGGAGACCGTTACTGTCAGCTATTCCCTTTTCTCTGTCTGTATCAGGTTTCACTGGTCTGTTTGTTGGCTCACTTATAGGTAGAAAAACCTCAGTATTATCGTGCACATGTTCCCAATTACTTTGTTCAGCAAACTTGGCTGATCTGGAAATAATGATCCTCTCCTTATCTAGGAATCTATACCCTTTGGTGGCTGGTCCGTATCCTACAAACCTCAGCTTCCTGCTTTTGTTCTGGTTCTTTCTCCTTAACTGCTTGGGTATATGCACATAAGCATCGCTCCTGAAAACACGCAGATGTTTAACAGACGGTTTCTTACCATATAACATGTAATAGGGAGTCTGCTGGATTGCTGAGCTCCACAGTCTGTTCACAATATAGTTAGCTGTTAGAATTGCCTCCCCCCAGAGCACTCTTTCAAGGTTAGCATCCAGGAGCAGGGCATCCTTCATGACTTGTAGTAACCCGTTTCTCCTCTCAGCCACCCCATTCTCAGCAGGGGTGTATGGATTAGTTTTTCTGTGCAATACCCCAATACCTTTCAACCAAGATTGGAACTGATGAGACAGAAACTCTGTTCCTCTGTATCTCAGCAACAGAAGTTCCAAATTTCCTTTCCACATAGGTAAGCCATTCTTTAAATCTGGCAAATACCTCTTTTTTGTCTTTTAATAGGTAACAGAACCCAAATCTGGAAAAGTCATCCACAATAACCATAGCATATTTGGCCCCTCCTTTCGTTTGACTTAGTGGCCCTATCAGATCAGCATGTACCAACTCAAATGGCCTTTTGGTTACTCTGTTACTTCTTTTACTTACTGAATAGACCTTACTTTTGGCTTGCTTACAAATAGAGCAATCAAGGTATTTAATACACTTCTTTGTATCACAGCCCTCTGCAAATTCAGGCATTTTAGTTATTGTGGAAAAACATGCATGACCTAGCCTTCTATGCAATAGATGAATACACTTGTCATGAAAAGGTATTATCATGCACAGCTGAGGCTGCTTCATTCTGCTCTAGATAATATAGGTTATTATGCATTTTTCCTTTTGCTATCACTTTGCCATTTTTGGTTATTAAGCATTCCTTATTGCTGAAATTCACTTCGTATCCAGCAATATCTAAACGAGGAACGCTGATTAGGTTCTGCCTAATGCTTGGCACACAAAGCATTTGCTTCATCACATAACTCTGGAATACATACAGTTCCTTCCCCCATAATGTCCGAACACTTGCCATTAGCCAGGCTCACATGTTTGCCGGTAGCTGGCCTCAGTTCTGGACAAAGTTCAGGATCCACGAATATGTGTTGAGAACATCCACTGTCTATTATCCACTCTGAGCTACTCACATTGTCTCTCTCACGTATCAAGTTCACGTGCCGACCGCCTCTTTGTTGCCGAGTTCCTTTTCGCGCTGTAGGCAATCTCTGCTTACAGTCTCTTTGTAAGTGTTTACAGGAACCACATTTGAAGCACCTCCTCACATTCTGGACGGTCTCAGTCTCCTCATGACTTGAAGCTTTCCAGCTGTCCAGCCGACACTCTGCTTTTTCTTTTCGTCTCTTTTCCTCCTCCAGCAACCGGGCAGATAGCAGGTCTACAGTTAACTCTTTCTCGTCCAAAGCCTCCAGGGACATAAGTGTGTCCCAAGATTCGTTTAAGGAGGACAGAATCACAAATGCTTTGTGACAGTCTGTAAAGTCCATCCCACGCTCAAACAGTTCAGAAAATGTTGCAAGCATATATTCCAGATGCTTTTCCAAGGATTCCCCGGCTCTTAATTGCTTGCGATATAGCTTCCTAGTCAACATGACCTTGGAACATGCAGTCTTACGCATAAACAGCTCTCTTAACACATTCCAACATTCCAGAGCTGTATCAAGGCCTCTCACATGAACCAGCAAGTTATCTTCCAAACATAACACTATGCTGGCCAACGCCTTCTCATCCAGCCTTTGTTCTTCAGCATCTGGTTCATCAGGGGGGTTAATCACAGCTCCCCACAAACCTTCTTTCCACAGATACATCTGCATTTTCAGGCTCCAAGCCAAGTAATTTGTCCCGTTTAACTTGCTTACCGGGATGTTATGTGTTTGTCCACATGCCATAGTCCACACTTCACGTTACTAGGGGTACTCAATCCTCCTTCTTCAGGGCTTCACATTTCATCACAGGGCACAGCGGAAGCGTGCTGGGCCCAGAACCTGTTGGTGTTGCGCCCTACTCGCAGAGTCACGTTCCAGTACCCCAGTGGAAAAGTAAGAAGACTCCAACACACAGGCAAGGGTTTAAACTGAAGAATATATTGTAGAAAAGGCACTCACATGATATTGCAGCTCAGTAAGTCCATTACACGTAAATATATATATACATCAGGCACATGGATACAGCATTCACATAGTTCAGCCAGCTGGACCACAGTGTAGCAGCATCTGCCACTGTGGACTCTTTGCTCTTCTCTGAGCCTCCTTCTTATACTGGCCTTGGCCAATCACTGCAGATCATTACTCAGCAGCTTGTAATTGGCCTCACATGTTGCTAGTCACTAATCACAGTAAATACAGTGACTTGCAGTTTTCACCTGAAGGCATGTTACTACAACACCTAACAGAGATATATCCTGACAGGTACTTGCTGATGTTTCCATATGTATAGAAGAGGCTTACACTGGGGTCCATTTCCAGCACATCTTTGGGCATATCTACCCAGTTCATATAATTGATACAGTTGGCAAACACACCCTTAGAGACTTCTCTGGTCAAAGGGTCTGTCAGCTGAATTAAGAGGGGAACATACGCTTTGGAAACTTCTCCCTTCAGGCTCTGTTTGGAGCCATCTTTAATCCCCCTCAGCAGCATCCCAAAGAGACCAATGGAGGCACCTCGCAATTCATTGTCGTCATCATCCATGTACTGCAGGAGGTGAGAGATGAGGGTCTTCACCATGGGCACAAAATCCTCCATGGCAAAGTGCTGGAACATAGCCCGGAGGGTCTTAATGGACTCTTTGGCAATGTTCCTGTCGGAATCTAAAGCACAGGTCAGCAGGGGAGAGAGGAAGGGCTCGAGAGCCTCATGCTTTGAGGAATGCTGCAGAAGGTACCCCGGCCTCCGATATTGAGGATCTGCATGAGCGGGCAGGCCTGTCCCATCCATTCTCAGAGGACATCCAGAATGCCTTGCTTCGAAATAAATAGACCAACCTCTGCATGAAAGAGAAGCTCAGTGAAGCAGGCCATCCCAGTCATTCTCTCCTTAATGTCGGCACGGAGTAAGTAGGCGTTGGCTAGTTTGAAAGTATGTTTCAGGTGCATCTTGTTAGATGCAATCAAAGTACTCATGAGGCAAAAAACACCTTCGAAGAAATTGTCTGGTGCGGCCAGCATGTCCCAACAGCCTTGCATATCCAGAAGGTTATATTCCTTTAGGTAGCCGGCACACACAATCAGGTTCTTCAGGGCTTGGACGGCAGAGCCCAGCGGGGTGACGGGGAGCTCGCCATTACTTAGTCTCTTGGACCCTCTCCTTCCTGCCCCAATGAGAAAATAGATTTGAGTGACCAGTGCAATGAGCTGGTGGGCAAACGTGCCCTGGATTGCATCCGCACACTCAGGTACGGACAGGATCGGACACAAAGCCTTTGTAGCTGCAATAGGCATGAGAGAGTCACTGTGGCGCCTCTGATAGACGTCTGAAAGAGGCTCTTCATCCTGCAGCCTCCTGAGCAGTGGCCTGATAAGCTTCTTGTTCAGATGTGGCTAGCAGGCCAGGGCCTTCCAGATCTCTGCTACGCTGTGATGACATTCCAGCGAGCATTCAAGGAGGATGTCTAAAACTCGGTTCAGGAGTTTGGAAGCTAAGTGACACACAGCTTTCAGAGTCTCCTCTTTGGTGACAGGGTCGGTGATGTGAGGAAGATGTTGGTAAATTTCCTTGACTGTCATGGGCATGTCCTCCATGTCCATCCCACATTCCTCCAAGAAGGAGCTGAGCAGCACCCCTGCCCCCCGAGAGATGGCCGCCTCTTCATGCTTGAGATGGTCTATTGCTTTGAGCACAAGCTCCGAGATCTGGCTGGGGTCCAGGTGCTCTCCGAAAGCCTTTGCCACTTTGGCAATATTGTTGAAGAAGACAGAGGGGCCAGGAACCAAGAAATCTTCTTGGAACCATTTCACAAAGGTCCCTTTTTTGTTTTTGGGTTTCTTCTCCATCTCCCTGGCCTACTTGCCCATGACAATACAATGGAGATAGTACAGGGCCTCTGCGGCCTGCATGCCAATGTCCTTCACACTGTCAGCTATGCAAAGGGACAGCAGTGCCACCAGATGTCCAAGCAAGGGAAACTCCTGGCCCAAATCAAAATCTGGGTGTTCCCAGACAAACTTCAGTAGGTAGTTGGTGCACCTAACAGCCCTTTCCTGCTCATATTTTTTGGAGGATTCAACCCATGTTTTGAATCAAAACATCCTGTCATGACCCAATATTGGTGTTTTCAGACAGCAAGCCACTGAGCATGCTGTTGCAGACATGGGCGGTCTGTTGATACAAGTCCTGTGTTTGGATGGGGTGCGTTGGGCTGCCAGCTTTCAGCTTTGTCATCTTCAGGGAGGGCAGAGAGAAGACCTTCTGGACACTTTTGTACATGAGGTCAGTTCTGAGTTCTGAGCTCAGTGGGGGCTTCAAGGAGGTCAGACACAAGGCAGTGATGATGGCCTGGTGCAGAACTCTAATGAAGCAGGACCCCAGCGGCTCTTCATCAATGATTTGTATAACACATCTGACCAGTTCAGTTTTATGGGGGACACAGCTATCTTCCTTCCGGAAGACTTCAGGAAGCATCTCTTTATTGCGTCATCCTTGTCGTCACGGTGGTACTGAGAGAAGATCTCTGATGGATTTCTGCTTGTGGCAACATCTCCTGCGAAATTGTAGCACAAAATGAGAGTGGCTCGCATGTTTCTCTCAAGGACATGTTTCTGTCACTCAGACATCTCTCGCTGCAAAGAGTGCCTTGTAAGCATCAAGTGCCTATAATCCTTAATTGTCGCCATGTTCTCAGGCAAATTGGAAAAATCCACCCGGTTGACTGCTTCTACGATTCCCTCTCCGCCCCCTTCTCATCCTGTTAACCGCAGAAGCATATTCAGGAGTTTGGAGACCAACTCTTTATGCTTCGATTCTCGCAGTTTTACCCCATAGTACTTATAATTGGAAGACTTCTCTTGGCTATGTGCTTTGGGTCCCTTTTGTGGTCCTGCTTTTTTCTGGCTTGTAGCAGAGATGTCTTCTTGCAGCTTGCCTGGGGTCTGTAGCAGGAGTCCGCTGGAGAGGCTGCTGGAGGTGAGCCAGGATGGTATCTAGGACTTGGCTCTCATCCATCATCTGCACTGCTAAAAGGACAGTTTTCCCTTTCTGCAGCTTCTTGCTGTCCCACAGATATCAGAAATGCTCATCAGAGAGTTCTGACGATAAAGGTGCTCCACCCTCTGGCAGTTTCTTTTTCGGTATTGGTCTGGTGCTCGGCTTTGGCTTAGCGGCCGGCAGCTTGGGCAAAACGACCTGTTCCTTGGAAGGCTTGCCTAGAACCCGACGTGGCTCCCTCTTGTCTCTCCTATTAGCCCCTAGATCAGACTCAGAGGGTGGAGGCTGCACCAGTTCGGGGAATGCTACTGGCTGCGACTGCTCCCTGAGCTCAGCAGATGCTGGCACAAGAGGTTTGACCTAGAGCGGCAAGCACGGGGATGTTCTCTGGGCGGGTGGATCTTGGGAACTTGATGATGCTTGAAAGCTTGGGCTTTGGATGGCCTCCCGACTCTCTGGCCAACCTTGACTAGTCTGAGGAATAGGCTTCTTGCTCTCCACACCCTTCTTCTTTAGGAGCTCCTTTAGGATAGGATTCATCCTCAGGCTGACTAATCACCTAACTTTGGTGGGCACTTTTCAGGTTTCCACACTCAGGAAAAGCTCTTTTGCAATACTGCTCTCTCCTCCTTAGCTTTGGGGAAAGCCTCCAGGCCTCTCAAAACAAGGGTCTTGAGGCTACACCCCTAGTTATGGCATCACCGTGATTTATGGCCTCAAAGGTGATGCCAGCAAACAAGAAACCTCTTGCTCAGCTGACTGAAGACAATGGGATGGCTGTGTGCAGGGGAGGCTTGCCCAAAGTAAACATGGCATTGTTGCAGTGCAGCCAATAGGTGTCTGGCCTATGCAGGCAGGGGAATGGCGGCAGAGAAGAGGCTTCTTGCTCTGCACAACCTTTTCTTTAGGAGCCCTAAAATCCTATTTGTTTGGCCTGGCCTTCCAAGGCTTGTTAAAAAAAATATTTAAAAGTATCTTAATTAGTTTTAAATGGTTTTAATCATGTTTGGGTTGTTTTAATATTGTTTTTAGCATTGTGTTTGAATTGTGGGGTTTATGTCTTTTTAAAAAGTTGTTGTCCACCGCCCAGAGCCTCTGGATGGGGCGGTTTATAAGTGTGTGTGTGTGTGTGTGTGTGTGTGTGTGTGAGAGAGAGAGAGAGAGAGAGAACAAGGTGGGGATATGAAACAAAAACCAAAACAAACAAGAAATGGGAATGGAGGATGAAGGGATAAAGATAATTATCAGTCTGGAAGAAATTACACAAATCTAAATACACCTGCCAGATCTTGGTATGAGAGTCTCCTTTGAGCATACAACAGTAAGTTGTGACTTCAGATGTAGCCAGGTCAGAGAGATCTTCCATCCACTCAGTGCGCATTAATCTTTTTGCCACTCGTAGGCAACCAAGGATTTGCCATCCCTCTCTGTCCGACTCTCAACACGAAAAAACTACTTAGTATATAGTATTCCGTGCATCACATGCAGAAATGAAATTCAGCAGAGCCAGCCCAGCGCTTCCTCAACCTCCTCCTCCTCCTCCTCCTGAGTCTCCTTTGCATTGGTCCTCCAGCATGGCTGTTGGCTGGGACTGCCGAAGCAGCAGCAACAGGGAGGGAAAGCTGGAGTCAAACTGTGCGAGGTGGTGGGGCACGGGCTGCTGAGCGGTCTCTCAGCCTTCCACTTCTCCCCACTCGGGGTCTTCTCTCCTCCTATTTCTCCTTCTTGCAAAGGGAGTAGCGCACTGCAGATTAAGCAGCAACAGCTACGATCTCCGGCAGCATGAGGCAAACAGACAGTCCCTTCAGGAAGCAGCAGTAGCAGCAGGCAGCACAGCACCACTGCCGCCCTGCTCTAGCGCTGGGAGCTTGTGCTTGGCCCCATCCAGGACTTCAAGCTCTTTCCCTGTCTCCTTTGGCCCCTCCCCAGCAGCCACCCCTCATGCTAGCACAGCCGAGAGGTATCACTGGGACTCGGGAGGAGGAGCCTCCTTGCCAGGCTTCCGGGTTTGCCTCCCTCCCTCCCACGCACCTCCCGTCTTTTGCACCCCACCCCCGGACCTCGACGCTGCCTGCCTTGCAGTGGCAACACAAGATCCTTATTGTCGTAGAGTCGGGCTGATTTGCCGCCCCTCTGATTTGCCGCCATAGGCAAGTGCCTACTTTGCCTATCCATTCATCCACCCCTGCATCTACTGATAAACTGAAGGCTTGACATACTGCAAAAGGAGAGACATGATCTGCTACCACAAGAGAAGTTTCACAAGAGAAATGAATAAGAGAAGCTTATTAGATGACGAAGAAGGATTAGTTATAGATGATGATGATGATGATGATGATGAATTCTATTTCTATACCACCCTTCCAGAAATGGCTCAGGGCGGTTTACACAGAGAAATAATAAATAAATAGGTTGTCACAAAATCTAAAATCAGAATTCAAAACTAGGTTGATGCAAGCAATCACTTCTTGCCAGAAGGGAGCTTTATATTGCAACACCACATCATATGAATTGGAGAACCTTTAGCAACATCACACAGCATCAATATAAGGGAGAAGCCGTGATATGTTTATGAAATAAACATACAGGTATCCACTAGGTGGAGAATATCTGCTGCTTCAGCTTCAATTTAAGAATTAGTGATCATTCATACGACCAGCCCAACAGGAGCAGGACAGGGCTACCCCAGGTAGAGTGGGTTGTGCGCAGTGCCAGGATCACTCTCGATCCCAGCACTCCACCCCCAGATAGATCTGCTTTCATTCCCAGGCTAAAAGTGAAGTCATAGGAGGCATATGCACTTCCTACCTCATGCCCAGGCCGTGGGGTGCTTTGGCTGCCACAGCCACCATTTCCATAGAACTGGGGGGAGGGGGGGGAGTGGCCCCACAGTGGGAATTTCCCAAATGCACCATGCTACTCACACAGTGCATTGTGGGACTCTAGGAGGTCCAGCTCCCTTCCCCCTGCTCATGATGCCCGTATCATTGGCCACTTGCCACTTTGCCATCATCTGGGCATGCAAGTGGCAGAGCCCTGAGGAGCCACCATTCATGTGGGGAAGGCCAGGTGGGCTACTGCCTTCTCCCCAGCCCCAGCTGACTTGGTCGTGTGAACGATCTTCTAGTGTAGAGGACAGGGGCGTAACAAGGCTGGAGTGGGCCCAGAGACAAAATTGTAAAATAGGCCCCTCGCTGATACAGACACTTCACAATATATAGTCATGTGACTTGCCTCTGGGGGTCCCTCAAGGCATGGGTGGCCCCAGGCGGCCGCCTCCTCTTGCCTAATAGTAGTTAAGCTCCTGTAGAGGATTTTTTGCTTCCTAGGACATTGGTCCATTCAACTGGAAGGATCTCGGTTTCCAACTCCTCATGTTTCTCAGCACATAGGAGCGATAAGTCAGACTTATCATGTGACGTATCCGCAGTATATGGATATGTTTGGTTTCGGCAGGTCAGCAGTGCAAATGATATCTTCTAAAACTTTAGGGACCTCAGAAGCACTTAGAGCAGAGTGCCCAAATCTGGAAGTTATAGTGTCATGTGTTTCAGCTGCAGGTATTGCTACTGAGCTGTCGGGCAGATCATCCTGTATGCACAAAAGGTAGGAAATTGTGATTGGTGTCTAATATCTGGTCAAGAGTTAGAAGATGATTTCTGGTCCCATTATTCTCCATAAACATAATACCAGATATTTTGACTGCAGGATTATATCAGAGAGTCATTTTGTCATGTAAGGATCAGAGTCATTATGTCAGCACAGAGCATAAACATGCTTCTCTCAAAGTCTTGATGGTAGGGGAACAGGTAGCTCCAGTCTGTTAAAATCTGGAGCCTGATTGATAGAGGCTATACAAGCAAACCTCAAGAGTGGACCATGCTGAAGGGTTGGGAAGATCATATTTTAATTTAAAGATCCAACTAAGCCAATTTGTTCTATGATGTTGTAAGATAGCTGAGAAATTAACATCCCCTTCTAGGACTGGTAACTGTAAGCTATGAAGGGAAAATCTGAGATTGTATGTCTGTATGTATGTATTTAGTAAATTTGTATTCTACCCACTACCAAAGTCTCTAGGCGGTTTACTGCATAAAACATACCAAGAATAAAACAAACCAAGAATGTAACTGTTAAAACATAAAACCAGATTCAAATATCCATAAAATCATTATGCCATATAAAGTGGCAGAAAAGCTTGAGAAAGTGTCTGAAGGGTTTTCGGGGAATGAATAAGAGGAGGAGACCCCTTAATACATAAATCAAATGGGGAAGAAGATTCATTTTAATTATGTTTATTGTACTCCAAATGCTGTTAGCTAAGGAGATCCATGTATCCACATCAAGTTTCATTTGAGTGAAAATTTATTTTGTTTACAAAAACATAAAGCAAAATAAAACAGACATTTTAAAAACGATTTAAAACCACAAGTCAAGTTAAAAGGCTTTGGTGAAAAAATGTTTCTTGAAAGGTTTCTTGAACGTTGTCAGAGATGGGGAGGCTCTTATTTCAGCAGAGAGCACATTCCAGAGTCTCGAGGCGACCACAGAGAAGGCCCGTCCCTGTGTAGCCACCACTTGGGCTAGTGGCAACCGCAGATGAACCTCTTCAGATGATTTCATTGGGTGATAGGGCTCATGATGAAGACGCCTAAAATGAGATGAAGATTCCTATTAATTAACAAGCAACTACTGCAGGTGACAATAATTCTGAAGTATTTAATATCTGTTTGGCAAATTATTAAATTCCAATTTTGAAATAAGGAGAGAGGAGAACACGTTCTCAGATGCTTCAGTTCAGACTTGGGCCAGTTAATGCAGTAGCCAGAGAGCTGACCACATTTCTGAATTAGGAGGGAAAGCAGGCATAGAAGAAACAGGACCCTTTAAAGGGGGGAGTATCATCAGCATAGAGGGCTATGTTATGCTCTAATTATTATGAATCATTATACCTTAAATGGTGAGATGTTGTCTGACTGTACAAGCCAGAAGACCTAATGCTAAATTAAAAAGGAGATAAAAAGGCAGCCTTGTCTGGTGGCTCAAGAAAGCCTGAAGGGCAATAACAAAACTCCGCTGGAAAACTTTTGAGACTGAGGCACAGAGTATCAAATGCCTATCCAGTGAATGAATTCAGGAGGAAAGCCAAATTTGAATAGAACATAATTCAAAAAAGACCAAGAAACTTTATCAAAGGCTTTCTTTGCAATGGTGCTTTCCAGATTAAACCCTACAACAGTGTCACTACCGATCTGCTAAGTGTGCTTTCATACTTCCTGTGTTGTGATACCACAGTCTCCGCACTGACATCAGGGTGCCGTTCACATTTCTGATGCCTTCCTTCAGATTTGATCTTTGCGTTATAGTGCTACAACATCACAAGTCCATTGCAGAAAAAGAGCTGCATTTTCCCATTGTAGGAGTTTGAGATTCTGGGGATCATTGCCAATACCGTCCTGACAAGCTCAAGCATTTTACCCCTGTTGTAGCATGTAATCTGGAAAGCGCCAAGAAGAGAGAGACAGCAGCAGGAATAGATTTGTCCTGGGATAGTGAGATCATTCAGTAAACTGACTGCGCCTTGTTGGCCATGAGGGGGCTGGGATATTGTTTGCGCCTTGTTAACCATGAATGAAATCCACTTGATTGGGATGTACTATTGAAGATAAAATGGACTGCAGTCTATTGGCCAGAACGGAAGCCAGGATTTGCATGTCAACATTGATGAAAGACATAGGTCTGTAGTTACAATATTTCCTAACAGGGCAAGGGGGGAGCAGTAGGCTAGTAATAATACGTGAACAGTTAGTAGCCCCTTTCACATGTATTACATTAAAAACCATGTATTTTATGAAACAAAGGGTGTTATAATGAAGAACATATAAACACACACGTGCACACAGTATAAACCCAACTCGTAATCACAGATTACTGAGTCTGTTATAGGCTGGTAATTAGGCACTAATTTACCTGTAGCTGAAGCAGGATGGGTTCTTAGGTGGAGGCAGATGCAGGCCTTCCATCTGTCCGGTCACCTCATCCTCTAGATGTAGGTAAGGAAGCAGGATGTGGGCTACAGGGATGGAGGTCAAATTTGGAGACTGCTCAGCTCCTTTAATAGTTCTGTCTCAATCCCCAGTTTCCCCCCTTCCTCTCAGACTTCTGTGGCTCCTCCTCTGGGACAAAAAGCATTATCCTGCTTCCTTTTAAAGGTACAATGTTTGGTAAGCTTGTGAAATGATGGGGGGGGGGGGTTGGTGAGATTCTGCCATATCTTTGCACTTCATCCGTAGACCTCTTTGCATGTTTGAAGTTCCTCAATTTCTGAAGTTCATTTGGAAATTTCACACAGTGGTAGAAGCTTCTTTGGGTCGAGAAAGTCGTCTTTGTCTGTAATCTTTAAAGTTTGTATGGCAACTGAAATATCCATATACTTCTCCCCAGATGGAGCTGCCATTTCACCTTTCTCTGTATCAACTGCACTGAAATACAGGTGAAACTCGGAAAATTAGAATATCGTGCAAAAGTCCATTAATTTCAGTAATGCAAATTAAAAGGTGAAACTGATATATGAGACAGACGCATTACATGCAAAGCGAGATAAGTCAGGCCTTAATTTGTTATAATTGTGATGATCATGGCGTACAGCTCATGAAAACCCCAAATCCACAATCCCAGAAAATTAGAATATTACATGAAAGCAAGAAGACAAGGATTGTAGAATAGAACAATATCGGACCTCTGAAAAGTATAAGCATGCATATGTATTCAGTACTTGGTTTGGGCCCCTTTTGCAGCAATTACTGCCTCAATGCGGCGTGCCATGGATGCTATCAGCCTGTGGCACTGATGAGGTGTTATGGAAGACCAGGATGCTTCATTAGCGGCCTTCAGCTCTTCTGCATTGTTTGGTCTCATGTCTCTCATCCTTCTCTTGGCAATGCCCCATAGATTCTCTATGGGGTCAGGTCAGGCGGGTTTGCTGGCCAATCAAGCACAGTACACTGTATAATTTTCAGAGGTCCGATATTGTTCTATTCTACAATCCTTGTCTTCTTGGTTCCATGTAATATTCTAATTTTCTGGGATTGTGGATTTGGGGTTTTCATGAGCTGTATGCCATGATCATCACAATTATAACACATTAAGGCTTGACTTATCTCGCTTTGCATGTAATGCGTCTGTCTCATATATCAGTTTCACCTTTTAATTTGCATTACTGAAATTAATGGACTTTTGCACGATATTCTAATTTTCCGAGTTTCACCTGTATATTCTCCTAAAAGTTTGATAATCTGTAGGACAGTTCTCGATCACAGCACGGTCAGCATTGCTTTCATACATGTTTTGTAGGTGGAAGAGAGACTTACATATCCTCTTTGGCATTGGTCATTTCATTTGAATGGTTTGGTTGGTGTTCTATAGTGTTCAGTTGAAAATCATTATTTTGAGTGTCATCATTTTGCAGTGATGCAATTTCTTGTGAAACTGCCAGGATGACATCAAGGGCATGGGAAATAGAAATATCTATTGAAAACAACTCCAGAATAGCATTAGCTGGATGTATCAATTTTGACATTTGTGTGTGGGGCGGGCGGGCGGGGTGTGTGTGTGTGCAGGCGAGTAACAATGATCGGGCAATGGGAGACAGTTGTCTGGGGGCCCCACTGCCTGGAGGGGCCCCCCAGAGGCACCTCACGTGACTCCCCATTGCCCCCTGCCCAGCCCCAAGGCCCCTCAGCCACTTGCCCTGTTAGCCATCTCTCCAGCTTGTTCTCCTGGCCGGCAATGCAGGCAGCAGACAAGCTGCAAAGAGCTCCTTTTCTCCCGGGCGCCTCTCAGCTGATGGGCGGGTGGGCGGGGCTTCCAGGGAGGCCCCCGTGTAGGCCTCTGTGAAGCCTGAACTCCAGTAGGGCCCAAGCCAGCCAGGAAGGAGGAGGCAGCCAGAGTGGCCACCACTGTTCTCTGCAGCAGAAGAGCCCTTGCTGCCAGGTAGAGTGTGAACTCCTTTTTGTGCTTACCTTCCCCGCCCCCCGCCCCCCATATATAGGCATCTGCTTGCCATAGGGCTTGGATATGGGGGGGAGGGACTGAGAAGTCTCTGAATATTTATTTTTAAACAGCTTGGAAAATTTGCGGGCTTAAAAAAAACTATTTAAAAAGTCCTATAAGTGGCTTGTTTCATGGCAGAAAATTACAAAAACTTGTGGAAGAAACAGTATTATATTTATTTTATTCATTCATTCATTCATTTATAAATGCACTTATGTTCAAGTTGTTTTGCAACCCAGAAGGTCTGAGTGAAAACTGTAAAGCATGTCTTGTGCTTTTATTTTATTTTATTTTTCTTGTGTGTGAACTGCTCCCCAATAACTTGCAGGGACTTCAAGGTAAATCTGGCCAACATGGGAATGCAGCACCTCCATTCCAGAGGAGAAGTGTGTTAAAGGGCTTTCAAAGCCTCCTGTGAAAAATCTCCTGCAATCAAACTTGACTGAATTGGTTCAGAATTCTGAGAAAACAGACATAGGCTCACCCTGCATGGTTGAAAGTCTCCTTTGCTAATCTGCAGCAAGGGGCCCATTTTAATCATTAGTGTTTCTAGTGTGTTCTAGGCATGAAAAGTAAAACAAATGTATAGTACTCAATGTATATCACTATATATTGTGAAGTGTGCGTGTGTGTATTCAGTGAAATGTATTTCCAGGCAGCATACTTATTTTGGAATATCAGACTTAAATCCTTGGGGGCCTGGGGTGTGCGGAGGCCCTGGACTTTGAGGAGGGGGACCCATTTTAAAATCTCGTCTCTGGGCCCACTCCAACCTTGCTACGCCCCTGTGTGTGTGTCAAGAAGTGTGCCAGAAAATGGTTGGGTAATTTTTTAGAAGTAGTCCTTTGGCTTCAGTGCTGATGGTTGCATCACATTCAGGGTCGCTATCAATGAATTTGAAAAGTTGTACTAGTAGCTATTCACTCCTAGGTCTCCATCACAGTTTTTAGAAAGCATGTTAAATCGTGGCTTTTTACCCAGGCTTTTATTTGATTCTCTCTGCTGCTGCTCCGTTTGCTCTGTATTGCTTTTATGCTTTCATTTTAAATTTTTAATCAGATTTGTTTTATATTTTTAGCTTAATATTTTAATAGTGTCCTTTTTATAATCTTGTTTTTAAACTTTGCTGTAAACTGCCTTGGGATTGCCTTTTTATAATCTTGTTTTTAAATTTTGCTGTAAACTGCCTTGGGATTGTTAATGAAAGGCTGTATATAAATTTAACAATAAATAAAATAGTTCCTTGTAACTTCAGACAATAGCTTCTATAGATGCCAAATGCCCTATCCAACATTCTTCCAAGAGATATTTCAGTTTAATGTCATTGTATTTCACTGAAATGGCTGGCTTATGAATGAAATTGTCAGAGGGAGGGTGGCGCAAGCCACAGACAGGATGGTGTGTTAGCTCAATCGCTCTCTCCATCTCAGCCCTTCTACCAGACCTAGCCTTGAGAGTTTGGCAGCTACATTTCTTAATTTGAAGTGATATTGGAGGGGAAATGTCCAAGAAAGTGTTGAAGTGGAAAGGAAAAGGAATTAGAGCCTTCCTGGATGATTTGAAGCCAGCTGGTATGTCCCCCCCCCCCCAACACCCATAATGGATGTGTGGATGACGAAGAGATCCAGGAAGAAGCTCAACTGAGTTACAAAAACAAGAAAAGCCTTTGGATACCTCCGGACAAACCTTGGCATTACAATTAATTGAACATTTGATAATGTAGCTTAATAAAGAACTACAAGTGGAATGGAGTCACACGTTTACAACGGTCCGTCAAGATTTGGCAAGTATAACTGATCAAATTAATAAGCAATTTAAGGACCTTTCACTGCAAATCTCTGATATTGGACAAACAGCTAGTAATGTCTTTGATCTGGCGATTAAGAATGCCCTAGAATTATCTGCTACTCAGAAAAAAGTGGAGGAAGTAAGAGAGACTATGGCGACTATCCATGATCGCGATAGAAGAAATAATTTAAAAATTGGGGGCATTAGTGTGATGTTGCCAAATGTGGATTTAATGAGCTTATTGATGTTATCACTAAAATGAACGAGTTGTCTTCAGACTTGCAAACTGTAGAAAGAGATCTGGAAGGAGGTCATAGGATATCATATAAGATTTCAACACAGAAACCGAGAGACGTCCTGGTGAGATTAGTTAATTTTGGCTTGAAGGACAGAGTGCTTTATAAAGAGCATCAAAAAGGGGTAATCTGGAATAATGAGAAAGTAGTATTTTTTCAAGATATCAATACAGCAACATTGCAGTGGTGTGAAGAATTTGAGCCTTTAACTGAGATTCTCTTTTCAAAAGGGATTTGATACCAATGGGGGTTTCCCTTTAAAATAATTATCTTCAAACCTGAAGGGAAGCAAGTTATTACATCTCTGGAAGAAATGCAAAAAGAAGTAGCTGGGCTAAAACGTCTCACAGAGAACTATGCAACTTAGCCTTGAGTTAACTGGGAAACAGAAGAATTTGTTTAAGATATGCATCTCTGCCAAGATTTTTTTTTTTAAAAAAAAACTCTCTCCTTTGAAACTAGGCCATTTGACCTTAGAACTGTGAAATATGGAACCTACGAGAAGCAGCTGGAAGATTTGATAAATTACTATAGTACGTGAATTTTAAAAGAGAAATTAGGAAGCAGGGAGGAGAATGCTAAGGTGGTTAGCTGGGCCGGGTGAATATAAGTAATTAGTTAAATAATCATTTGGTTATAAGGAATATTGGGCTGGAATGGAGAGAGGGTGAGCTGATGCTCCTCCCCCCCCCAAAAAAAAGTTAGAGAATTTAACTTCTCTGCAACAATATTTGCTTTTGGTCTGAGTGCACCAGGGAGGGAAGGGAGGGGGGAAAGTGGTGACAGGGAGAGGAGGCAGTTGGAGGGGAGGGTTTTCAGGGAAGGGGGAAGCATATTTTAAAAAGGAACAGTTAAATACATTATGTTGCATTCTATAGATGGATATACTAAGATAGAAATGGGTGATTTGAGAGGATTGGAACTATCTTGAATTTGGAAATTAAATCATTTCTAGCTGACACCACACAGAGCATCTGTGCGCTAGTTGGGCCCAGCCGTGTCCCCCCCCCCCCCCCGATGCTGTCATGGCTAGCTTTCTGGCTGGCCAGCCAGCCGACTGGCTGTTCCCCTCTCTGCCTGCTTCTGGTCCCCCTCCACTTTCTCCCCCCTCCTCCTGGCAGCCAGGCTAGGGCCCGCCGCTACCTCCTCCTGACCTCAGCAGCCGGGCCAGGCAAGGCGGGGCTAGCTGTTCGGCTGCTGCCTCCTCCTCATGGCGGCCTTGGGCCGCCAGCCACCCTCCTCTTCAGGCTGGCGGGGCTTTGCCCACCGGTGGTCCTCCTCCCCACAGGCCACCCTCCTCTTCAGGCTGGCGGAGCTTTGCCCACCGGTGGTCCTCCTCCCCACAGGCCACCCTCCTCTTCAGGCTGGCAGAGCTTTGCCCACCGGTGGTCCTCCTCCCCACAGGCCACCCTCCTCTTCAGGCTGGCGGGGCTTTGCCCACCGGTGGTCCTCCTCCCCACAGGCCACCCTCCTCTTCAGGCTGGCGGAGCTTTGCCCACCGGTGGTCCTCCTCCCCACAGGCCACCCTCCTCTTCAGGCTGGCGGGGCTTTGCCCACCAGTGGTCCTCCTCCCCACAGGCCACCCTCCTCTTCAGGCTGGCGGAGCTTTGCGCACCGGTGGTCCTCCTCCCCACAGGCCACCCTCCTCTTCAGGCTGGCGGAGCTTTGCCCACCGGTGGTCCTCCTCCCCACAGGCCACCCTCCTCTTCAGGCTGGCGGGGCTTTGCCCACCGGTGGTCCTCCTCCCCACAGGCCACCCTCCTCTTCAGGCTGGCAGAGCTTTGCCCACCGGTGGTCCTCCTCCCCACAGGCCACCCTCCTCTTCAGGCTGGCGGGGCTTTGCCCACCGGTGGTCCTCCTCCCCACAGGCCACCCTCCTCTTCAGGCTGGCAGAGCTTTGCCCACCGGTGGTCCTCCTCCCCACAGGCCACCCTCCTCTTCAGGCTGGCGGGGCTTTGCCCACCGGTGGTCCTCCTCCCCACAGGCCACCCTCCTTTTCAGGCTGGAACATTCCACCAGGTATCCCCATGCATCCCTACGCATCCCCATGCATTCTGGCTTAGAGAAATAATTCTATAGATTGTCAGCAAGAACTAAGAATTAAAAATGAGTGATTACTGTATGGTTTTTTCCTTGAACGTGAGAGGTTTGGGGGATGCAATTAAAAGGGCCAGGATATCTATATTAAATCCTTTAACCCAGTTGTGGTCTTTTTACAAGAGACTTATAAGATAGAGGATACTGCAGATAAATATTTTGGAAAACAGTTTTCCAAACAAAGCAAGAGGGGTTGGTATTTGATTTAAAGCTGACATTGATCTTGTTGTTGAAATTTTTTTGAAAGATAAGGATGGAAGATTTATTTTTATTAAGGAGAAGTTGCACAATAAGGATATTACTTGGGCCTCTATCTATGCTACAAATCAGAGACATATTGACTTCCTTCAGAAAACAATGAGGAAAATGAAAAGGATTGCTGGTACTAATATAGTGTTGCGGCCTGGGGGGACTTTAATATTGGTGCCACTAAGTCATCTAACGAGAATAAATCAAGATCTTTACACTATAAGAAACAAGCCTCACTATCGTTGAACTTTCAAAGATTGATGCATAAATATGAGCTTATAGATTCTTGGCAAATGCTTAATCCCTCTGCAAAAGTTTGACCTTTTTTCCAGGAAGACACCAATCTTATTCTAGGTTGGGTTATATATGGGCATCTAATACTTTGTTAACTCAATTTCATTTCATAAAATTTCATAAGGGAGAAATTGGACCCATTCTTGTTTCGGATCATGCCCCAGTGATCTTTAAATTCCATTTATTTGTTTATTTGATACATATCTATACCTCCCAAAACACAAGTTCTCTGGGCGGTTTACAAACAATAAAAGCAGCCAATAAAAGATTAAAATATTTCAAAAATTAAAACTAAAAAGTTAAAATTATTAAAACATAATTAAAACACAATTAAAGCAGTATCTAATTAGAGGAGAAAATTTTATTCTCTCCGGTTTGGCGTTTTAAAGCTAGATTACTTGTGGACAAATGGCAAAGCAACAATTGGCCCAAACATTAAGAATTTTTTTTTTTTTAATGAAAATGATAAGGAGCAAACATCATTAGTAATGAAATGGGATGTGATGAAAGCTGTTATTAGAGGGGAGTGAATTAATCAGATGAGCAGGATTAAAAAAGAATCAACACAAATGAGTGATAAACTAGAGTTGGAATTTAAACACTTATTGGCAATATTTCATAGAACAGGGTCTGTTAATACCTTTCAGCAAATATGGAAGAAAAGGAAGGAGCTAGTGGTTTTGGAAACAACAAAAATTTCTACTCAACCTGTTATGTAAAACAAAGTTATTATGAATATGGTGATAGAAATACAAGATCGTTAGCCAAGATAGTTATTAACAAGATCGTTATTAAAGAAAGTTAAGGAGAAGAGGCTTATAAAAGTAATAAAGGATGATAAAGGTCGAACCATCACTAACACTAAAGATATCAGTGATCAGTTTGTTACGTTCTTTGAACAATTATATAATTCTCATAACCCAACACAGGGGAAAATTCTTAACTACTTAGATAAGATTAGTACCCCACAACTAACTCCAGAGGATATTAAGATTTTGGATGCACCATTTACTGAGGCAGAAGTGCTTGAGGTTTTTAAAACCATTCAGAATCACAAATCTCCAGGACCGGATGGTTTGATAGGGGAATTTTTTAGCCAATTCAAAGAAATTATTATACCAAAGTTTGTAATTTTAATGAATGCTCTGAGTCAGGGAGCATGTTTCCCACCCTCGTGGTATGACTCAAAAAATAACATTAATTCCTCAAATAGGTAGAGATTTACAGGAAGTCAGCTCTTATAGACCAATTTTGCTACTTAATGTTGATTATAAATTATACAGTATACTAAATTATTGGCAAATTGACTTAAATTAATTAGTTATAAAATTGTTCATATTGATCAATCTGGATTCATTCCTAGGAGAAATCTATTTAATTCTATAAGAAAGATATTTCTCCACTAACACCTTTATTAACATATCTGGATAGTGGGGAAGATCAATATGGATTGGCTTATTTGAAGATGTTGAAGGGAAAGAATTTTTATAGAATAAAAGACGTCCATAGAAATAAGAGGTTATTCAAGAAGGTTGAGATTGAACAAGAAACAGGATCTCAAATACCATGGCTAGTATAGTTACAAATTAGATCTATATTGATGGATAGTAGCATCGATAGTTCAGCTACCCGATTTTAATACAAATAGAGATTGGAGATCCCCCAATAGGTTTGAGGAATGGACAGAGAAGCAAGATGGCGTTCTTCTGGGAAGTACCTGACAATTTGGCTGCCAGGGCTTTCCGCTCCCGTTTGGTCTAATTATCTTTCATTGGCTACATAAAGATCAGAATGCATGCAGGGTGCATCCCCACCCCCGTGGGGGGGGGGATCCGTGGAGATTCCAGGCTTGAAAAAGCCTGGAGGACCCTGGATGAACCCTCAGCAGAGACCTTTCTGCATTAAGCATCAGGCTGAACGGAGACAGGCTTAACAACATGCCTTCTGAAGAACGGCTTTTTTCTTTCCTATCAAATCTCTGAGATGACCATGGCTTTTGAGCTTGCAAGATCTTTGGCATTTCTTTTTACTTCTTCTGGCCTCCCCTTTTTTTGTCTTTATTACTTTTGAGCCTCCTACTGACTTTTCCAGAGGGAATTATGTAAACGGCATTAAGAAGAGGGTTGGCTGGGTGAGGAATGAAGTCTTACATGACCAATGTGTGATCCTACTGCTTACTGTTTTGCACAACCCAGCCTCTTATTTGAATCTGTTTTTAGTTTTACCTTGAAGAATTCCTGCGAGTGGTTTTGCAAAGCGTTTGATGCTCTAGTTACTAATTATCTCCCTGCTAACTTGGCAAAGAGGCACTTTTTACCTTGGTGATTCTCTTTATTTAGCAGGGGGAGAGTAACTGGCCCTATCCAAACCCCAGCACGGTACTTGCAGTGACTATTGCTGGTGTGTGTCTTATGTTTCTTTTGGGAATGTGAGCCCTTTGGGGACAGGGAGCTATCTTATTTGTTTGTTGTTTCTCTTTGTAAAACGCCCTGAGCCATTTTTGGAAGTGCGGTGTAGAAATCGAATTCATCATCATCATCATCGTCGTCGTCATCATCGCAGCACTGGAATTCTGGCACTGATAAAAGTGTTTTATGGCTGGTAATTAAGTTCTTTGCTCTTTGTGTGGCACTCTCTGTTTCGAACGTTTAGAAGCGTTATTGAAGTTAGGATGGAACAGATACATGAATGAGGGTTTTTTACTTTTTAATGGTTTGAATACAGTATGTATATGGAAGTTTGAATACAGAAGCTCTCTTGTGGTACAATTATGTTTATGTCTCTTGCTTGCTGCCTGGAACTTTTAGCAACATTATTGAATTTGGGACTGTAGAGACAAATAGAAAGGGGATTCTTAATTTCTGAGCTTTTGATGCCTCCTTTTCCTTATAGTATGGATTATGGTGATGGAAAAACAGGGGAAAAGAAGAAACTTTGAACGTTTCAGCATCCTTTGGGACTTGGGGACTCTCTTTATTTTCTGCTGTTGACTAATTGGATGAATACCTTCTAGCACCACTGATGGAGTATAAATATTACCCAGCATTGTAAATCCTATTCAGAAGTCTGGCCTGAAAGTCAACATTTGAAATTGGAATGATCACAAATAGAAGACCTAAGGCTTTTTATATTTACTACACGTAACCTGATAACACATTTCCCCATGCACAAGCTTTCTTTCATATGGAGCTAGTTCCGGCAGTGTTTAGTCTCCCAGCAGAGTTTCCTCTTATCTTTCTACCTGGAATGTTTTGAAGACTTTCAAGTTAACCCCTTGAAGGACTAGGAAAGACTCTTAATAGTATCTACTTATTCGATCTGAATTCCTCTGGGACTCTTTACTATATTGCTTTGATGTGGGAAGTAAATGATACCTGAGAATTAAATAATATGTTTTTCTTTCCTCTCCCCCCTTTAAATCCATTACTTTTATTATCCTTTTTTAATATTATTAAGATTTTAAATTCCTATTGGTTTATTTCAAGATAAAAATGTATACATTTAGGTTATCACAATCTATACGAATATGTTTAGTTTGTTATTTTAGCTATTATTATATGCTTATTTAATATGAACATATTCAGTTTATTCCCTCTGAAGAAATAGCAAATGTATGGTATTGGTGAATAGGGAAATCTGTGTTTAAAGGCATATAGGTGAATTTATCTGTTGAAGCTATTAGGTTGAACTTACTTATAAGAGATAGATTTTACTGAAAGCTGATTAATTTTCCCCCATTGGATTCCCTGTTATTGTAATTTCCAAAAGTATTATAGAGACTAGGGGAAATTAGTTTATACATTTATACATTTCATCTATAATTATAATTACTGTTATATTTTTGTCCTGTACATGTAATTAGTCTTTTCCAATATGAAGAACTGGTTTTATGGATTCCCTGTTAATTTAACAGCTGTTATCAAAAATTCTTGTGAAGAGGAAAATCTTTATACTAAAGGGTATTGTTTTTTCTCTATTTTTTCAAATCATGGGTTAAAACTGAAGTTTGATTGGATGGTATTGCATGAGATTATGGCACTGAAGATGTATTTGGTTTTCAGAAGATTGAGAGTTCCAGATGCAGTTATTTTTTTGTTTGATTTTTCATTGAGGAATTTCATTTTAGTATTTCATAAGATCTCCTCTTCTCTTTAAATTAACTTTTTCCCCTTCTCTCAAATTCCTCCCTGTTGTTCATCTCTTTTTAATATAATAGGTTCTAGATGCCAGTCATGAACATTTGCCAAAACGTCTCGTATTTGGTGTGCATGGGTTGGGAATTTTGTCTTGGCTCTGGGTTTAAAATATCCATACTTCATGTCTTTGCATGGTCAGTTTCTTCCTCTCTAATAATTAACTTTCTTCTTTCCTAAGCCCTTGGATTATCTGGACAGTCGAATGGGAAGTTCAAAATCATTTTTAAAAATCTTTTTCATTAGACTTTAGATCTATTTTTGTCGCTATCCCTTTTGTTTTTAATGACACTCCCACAATTGAGAATACCTTTTGAGCTTGTAAGTACTAACAGGATTCCTTGCATTTTTGTTCCTCAGTCTCTGTGTTTCCATCATTTTTGAACCTCCCATGGACTTTTTAGGAGGCAACTATGCTGTATTGTGTATTGAGAAGAGAGCCAGTAGGAAGTGATTAATGTGATCTGCTTAAGCTCTTGCTTCATAGTTTTGGCACAGAGTTCTGCATTTATGTTAATCAGCTTAAGTTCTGCTTGAGGGATCCTCCTGCTTTATTTGGTTTGCATTATGAAGGGTTTTATGACCAGATAACTACATTCTCACTTTAGAGCTTTCACTACCAGCATTGAACCTATGGAGACGAAATTTACAGCTTTCATTGGGGAAGTCTGCAGGCAGGAGCTTTTCTTTTTCTTGATCTTTTCTTATTAGAATTATGGTTCTGAAAAGACTTTGAATTTTTCTAACATTTTCTTAGAAGTTTAGTCCCCCCCACCCCCGTTTATTAGTTTAGCTCCACTAATGGAGAATTGAGAATTTTTTTAAAAAATATCATCTCTTTCTGTTAGACTCAGGATTCTGAAAGCTTCTGAATAAATAAATCGGAGTGGAGAAATTTACATGTATTGATTTTATTGATCTTTTTTAATATGCGGATCATTAAGTGTTGGATTTCTTATGTGGATACTCTATGAAGGTTTTATTTCAGTGGGTTTGCGTATTTCTTTATTATGCGACATTTTAAAATGTATTTCTAATCAATTATTCTCTTCTTTCTTTCTGGGTGCTTGAATTACTTATATTGCCTATACCTGCAGTACTTCCTGGCAAAAAGACTCCTGTGTGGCTAGAACAAAGGCGAAATGATGCAGCAAGAGAAGCTGTAGGTGTGGATGTCCCATGGTGGCTTCCATTAGCGTTCGTCATGATGTGTGTGTGCACATACAGTTCATAAGATGGCAGTGAAGAATGCCATGTTAGCAGAGTCCAAGGGCAAGTGACAAGAAAAGAATGATGGCCAGATGTTGCAGTTGGATGAAAGGCGCTCTTAGATCTCCATATCATTGAGATGATGGTTGGCTGAGTTGAAGTATCTGCCCATAGGTTGTTCTTTGTTAAGATGGCAGATTTGTGCTTCCTGAAAGATGGCTTCAAGTCTGAGGATGTTTTGCCTACATAGCGCATATGGCAATATGGACATCTGCGCTCTTTAATATATATGACAGGTGGAAGTACAGATGAGTTTCCCCCAGATGTAATAGGTTTTCTTGGTAGTGGTACTGCTAAAAGTGATGGTATTCTTTAGAAAAGTGAAAGTAATGCAGTGGCTGGATTGACAGTGGTGTGATCCAGGATTGCTGATCAGTGATTTTAGGACAGCTCTCAGTAATCGTCTGTATAGATTAGGTGGTTGATGGAAAGCAACACGTGGATGTTCTGACAGCTATTGCTGTAAGCAAATTCTGAACTTCTGGGAAAAGCTCTCAGGGTGGTGGCTGTCTTTTTATTGCCTGGTGATAGTTTGGTGAGGCAGGATGAAAGTCTACCAAAATGGGACCCTCTCTTCTTTTTGCATATTTGTTTTGCCTCTGTAGAGAATCTCTTGATATGGCTGATGTCCTATTGATCTTGTAATCGTTGAGGGTATCCACATTTTAAAAGGTGTTATTTCAGTTTCCTGATCCCTTTGAGGAATTTTGATCATGATTAATACATTTATGATATGATACATATGATACATACATTTATGATAATACATAATACATTTAATTAAGATGTTATATGATTTTTCTCTTGATATGTTTATACTTGAGTGTTTTATATGGAAAGGAAGGAAAGGTGTCATGGGAGGGTAGTCGGCTTAGCGGCACTGCCAAGGTCCATCAGTAAGTCACCTGAATGGGAGAGAAGAGAAGGAAAAATAGAATGATGCCAGCACCATTTGACTAAGGAAAGTGTTAGGGATGGGAATCACTGTAGAACTCCTAATGTACTAAGTGGAGGAGTTGTATGTGGAGCTGGTGTTAGCATTCAGGCTCTCAAAGCAAATAGTACCGTCTGCTTCCAAAGCAGTGGGTTCTTTCACAGAAAGAACCCTGTTGGACCTATGTCATTGCTGGTATTTTTTCTAGAATAATACTGTGGTAGTAATCATTTGAGGCCACGGCATATAAAAGATGCAGCTAGAAAGCAAGTCATAGGCGTAGCTTGTATTAAGTGCCATGGAAGTTAGGTGGGCCGCTCAAAACTGGCTCTGAAAATAATCCCACGTTAGTGGATTCATTTTCTAGATAAGCATCCACATTCAGAAATTTCGCCTGAATTCTGCATTAGGTCCACATTGAATTTCTGGGTCCTAGCAGGAGGAGGAGAGGGTGGCTGGGAGGGTGACATTCATAATAGGATTACTAGATTTAGATCTGAGGTCCCTGGATGTGGCCTTGAGCCTGTAGTCCTTGAAAAAGCGAGGAACTATAGGAATTTCTCTCCCAAAGGTTCCATCTTCCCAGGATGCACTGCACATGTGCATGTGGCCTGAAAAGGATTGACTTAATGCAAGAACTTGCATAAGGTTTTCTGACTAATGAAGACATGATCCCTTGGGAAGTCCAGGTCACACACATTACAGCAATATGTTTGGGACCTTTAACGCCTGAGACCAGCTATGGTACAGGGGATGGCTTTGGGTGGGGGAAAGGACTTCTACCTGCACTGTGACTCCAGGGATGTGGTTTTACCCTCCCCAATTCCTTGGAAATAGAGATTACCTTGGTTTTTTAAGATACCTTCGATTTCTTCAGGCAGCCCTTTGCTTTCTTTGATTTGGCGGAGACGACGCCAGATTTTCCTCTGGATTTCCTCCTCCTGGGGAGATGGGGAAAATGCCCAACCCACCAGAATCAGAGGCCCTTTTTGATTACATGCCACCCCCCACCCCCACTGCCATGCAGCTTAACCAGTGGCTCACCTCATACCCCATCAGTGCATCGGCCTTGCCCAGGAGGGAGTACAGCAGGATCAGTCCAGCCTCCTTAACCCTGTGGAGGGGATGATTAATGGCCCAAAGCGTGGTCCTCAGGAAGGATCTTTGCTGATCTTTGTTAAAGATCTCCCTGAAAACCTAAAATCAAGAATCAGCCTCAATTAATTCCCCTGAAGCCCAAAGATGTGCAACTTGATTCACATGCATTCAGCTCATAAGCACTGCTTCTCCTATTTTCCCTCTTCATTCCTTCCTTCTTTGATCTCCTCCACAGTCAGAACTGAGATGGCAAGGTGCTTGGGGAAGGACCTGCTCTTCTGCTCAGGCTACTCAGTAACGGACCATGTGCACTGATAGATATAGATATTCCAAACCAAAGCAATCATCATTATCTTATCAAGGTGTCATGCCACTACAGCAGGTTGAAAGTTGCATTTGCATGAACTAACATGCACTGCAGTTATTTAGCCCACTGTGTCTCTGGAGAGGTCTGTGTCAAGATGTCCTAATGCTGATTCTGGCACTTCTTGAATGCAGAAAGTGATAAGGACGCCTCTGCCCATTCTCACACTCCCAAAAAGGGGGACAATGGGCCATTCTGGCACCCAAGGGAGCCACCCAGAGGGATCTTCTTACCTCCCCAACTCTGGCGGTGTTCAGATAGGCCAGAATTCTTTCCTCCTCCTGCCATCTCCGGCTCCACAGCTCCCCAGCTTCTCTGCTGCTCTGGCCTGAGAAGGAAACATCAGGGGCTAAATATTTATACATCCTGATGACATAGGGGGTTTCTGACAGAATGGCTGGGAGTCTTTCCGGATTCCCCCCCCAAGAGGAATTGCCTGAACCCCGCCATGGCTCACTGCAGCAGTGGTCCGAAGCCAGACTTGAGAAATAAGAGGTTCGAGTCTGGTTTACGAGAGGGCCTGTATACTCATTGTCTCCATGTTTGCTCATAGGATGGGGTCTCGTGGAGAAGGGGAGATGAGGAAATCCAGCTGAATCAGCTGCTGGTCACTCACTAGCAGAGTGATCTTTGTGGAGGACACACCCTTATTGAAGCACCTTTTGAGGGACTCGGCTGAAATCAGTGGATATAAATGGACCAAGACAAAAGACCAGGGGCTATAATCTTATTTACTGGTATTTGAAACTAAGGCATTTGTTATAGAACACATAATAATCTAGAAAGCAGTGTTGGTCTCACCAGCTTCCTTACCTTTGTGGTGGAGAAGCACCTCTAGGAGCCGGTAGATTCCCTCCCTGGCGTATCTGCTCACATCCCTCCTGGAATCCATAATGCAGATTCCGAGTTTGGCCACATGGTGGCCCAAATTGGGGAGTTCTGCAGAGTTCTAGCAGGAAGGAAAATGAGAGGGATCTCTGTCATCGACATTGCTTTGTCAGCCCTTCCCCTTTTTTCATGGGCAATTGATATTCCTGGGTTGGGTAGACCAGTCATCTCTTCCCTTCCTAACGTGAATAGACAAGCAGGCCCCTCCAAGAGGGTGCATTTTCCTCTCTGTCTTGGCAAGGGGTTGGTGACAGGATGAACTGGATACCTACAGCAGGGGCGTAACTACCATTATGCAAGGGGAGGTGGTTGCCTGGGGGCCCAACCAGGGATACCTCACATGACTCCCCATTGCCCCCTGCCCAGCCCCAAGACCCCTCAGCCAATTGCCCTGTTTGCCTCTCTCCTGCTTGTCCTCCTGGCGGGCCATCTAAGCAGCAGGCCAGCTGCAAAGAGCTCCTTTTCTCCCCGCCTCTCAGCTGATCGGCAGGTGGGCGGGGCTTCCAGGGAGGCCTCCGTGTAGGCCTCAGTGAAGCCTGAACTGGAGTAGGCTTGCAGGGAGGCCCCAAGCAAGGAAAGAAGGAGGCAGGGAGGCAGGCAGAGTGGCCCCCACAGCTCTCTGCAGCAGTCCCTCTGCCCAGCCCAGCATTTGCCAGGTAGAATGTGAACTCCTTTTTGTGGTCACCCCCCTGACCATATATAGGGATCTGCTTGCCATAGGGCTTTGATATGGATGGGGAGAGACATACTCCTCCCTCTCTCCCAGCACCCCAATGAGCCACCTGTCAACCCCAGACTTCAGCCTCCCAGCCAGAGCATGACCCTCTGGCGTGGTCAGAGAAATCTGGAGTTCACCCATCAGCTTCTCCAGACCCATAGCTGTGGGCAGCGCCTGGCTCAAGGGAGTGGTGTCGGCACACAAGCCCTTCGTGGCAAATTGGAAGGGCTGGAGTGCCGACACCGCCTCGGACATCTGCTTCCACTCTGCGTTTGAGAGGTCGCAGACATCCAAGGACTCGTCCCTCGCCAGGGCAACAAGGGCTTTCTCCTGCTCCAACAGGCGCTGGAACAGGAGGAAGGTGGAGTTCCACCGCGTCTCAACATCCGAAGGGATGAGATGGCGAGGAAGCCCAAGGTCATCCTGCTTCTGGCGAAGCAGTCTCCTGGACTTCTCGCTGTGGTGGAAGTGGGCGGCCAGCTTGCGGGACTTATCCACAAGCGTGGCCGTGGCACCAACAGCAACTGGGACGGGGCGGCCCCCTTTCTCCTGGGACGCCTTCAGCTCCTTAAGGCCAAGGGCGTCCCTGACGGTCAGATGGAGCGTGTGTGCCATACACCGTATGTTCACACAGTCCATGAACGTCTCGACAGCGGTGATAACGTTGGCTCCATTGTCGGTGACAATGAAGCCGCGGGAGAGGTGTGGACACCCGCCAATCCACTCCTCTATCTGGCGGTCGAGTTCGGCCGCCACCTCCTCCCCGGTGTGCCTCGTGTCCATCGTCTCCACGTGCAGGACGGCCCACCTGTGCCGTAGTGCAGCGGGAGCCGCGCCGGACCCGGAAGCATCGCCCGAGGAGGTCCCCTCACTCTCCGGTCCCCACCAGTGGGCAGTGAGGGCCAGGAAAGAAGCGTGCATCCCACTGACACTGGTCCAGAGGTCAGTCGTGAAATGCACGCTTGTCCCGGCCGGAGCTGCACGCAGCTCGGCCGACACGAGCTCCCTGCACCGGCGGTACAGGGAGGGGACCACGTTCCGGCTGAACGTGGTCCTTGAGGGGATGACGTATTCGGGAGCCAGGTATTGGAGAATCCGGCGGAAGCCGTTGTTCTCGACCACCTGAAACGGCTGGTCATTGGTGGAAATCATCTCCCCTATGAGGCGGGTGAGGTGATGATGGTCCACGCGAACAATACGCTGGCTGCCCGACAACTGCGTCCACCTCTGGACTGGCAGTGTGGCCTGCTTGCTGGCTGGCACACTGCCGCTGCCCGCCCTAGTGGCAGATGCACAAGGCGCACTAGCGCTGCCAGCCTGTCCCCTGAGACCTGGGTGGTGACGCTCTATGTGTCTCCACATAGGCGTCGTACCCAGGTGCGCAGGGTCCCTGCCTGCCCCATCCTTGTTATGCTCCTGGCTCATGTTTAGACGCAGCCTGGGTTCTTTGAACCCGTTAGTCCAATGGTGGCTCTGCCCCTGTGCACAGGGGCATTACCCATATACTTTCACAACACAAGGCAGCTTACAATAACTGTCAGGGCCAATTAAAATACAGTAGAATACAAATAAAATGGTAACCCCAAAACAGTCAGCAAGACTGAGGCCAGACCAAAGAGATGTGCCCTCCTAAAAGCCAGCTTTCCCCTGGAAATTCAGGCTGTTAGTCATTCTAGCCTTTTCTTTCTTTTTGTCTCTGTGGTTTATCTTTGGTGTGTAACTAAGCCTCATTTCTAACATTTAGCCGTGCTTAGTTTTTTCAGTAAGGCCCTGAAGCATATCCTGCTTTGCACTGGCGGAGCTACCATAGTGCAGAAGTGTTCAAAGCGCACGGGCCGCTGCCTCCAAGGAGCCGCTGCCTCTCCTCCCCCTCCCCCCACGCATTTCAAAGGCAGGCAGGCAGTACTTGTCTTGGGCATCCCCCACTCTCCACCTTCGCTACAGGGCTGCCGCCCCCACCCCCTCCCTCCCTCCCTCCCTCCCTCCCTCCCTCACCCTTCCCATCTCGGATGATTACCATTGACCACCCCTCAGCGCCAGCCTAACTAGCTAAAAGACAGGCGCCCAAGCAGCGCAGCCCAGGAGCGGCTCTTCCCTGCAGGAAAGAGCCGCTCCTGGGCTGCATTGCAAAAGCAGCACTAATGGCTATCTCGCCATCGGGTGTTCTCTGACTATTGTTCCCTGGCCTCCCGAGGCGAGAGGCAGAGAGCTGAGAGAGCCCAGGAGCCGCCGCATGGGCGCTCTTGAGGCGGCGGAGCCACCAGAAAGCCCACAGCCTCAAGTCTCTCCCCGCCCGCCCTTGAGCGGGAATCGCCAGGCTGGGCGGGAACGAGGCTCCTGAAGGGAGGTTTTCTGCTGTTGTGAGTCTTTTCCATGCTCAGAGAGCCGCAGCGAGGCGACCGCTGCCTGCTGCTCACACAAACTGGGCTCAAAAGTTTTAAAGACGCTCAGCTGATGACATGTTCGTTGCTTCCGTGCCTTTTCCTTGAAGCTGGACAAGCACCAGCCAGAGGGCTCCAGCTTCGCGTGTGGAGGGGTGGTGGTGGTGGGAAACAGAGGAGCAGCGCCTGCCAGTCAGCAGGAAAGGATGGTTACTCGGACCAAGTAATGTCAACATGTACGTTCCCTCTCAGCACTGCGCTTCTCGGCTGGATGGGAAGGAACAAGCTCTCCTTTTCCCTTTCCTTTTCTTTCTCCCCCCCCCCCGCCCCCCTCAAGCCCTGTGAATGCCTTTCTGATGCCAGCCCCTTTAGCAGTTAAAGTTGAACTGTAACGGCAACTCCCGAATGGAGCCTCAAGGCTCCCTTCCTCAACAACTGAACTGACTCAGAAAAGATCAAAAAGCCTTGCTCGCATTCATTAAAATGTAGCACAGCCTAGGCAGGTTTCAGTGGAAAGCTCCCTTTGCATCACAATTAACGTGGCATATACTGGTTTGCAATATGCATACTGGGGAAGCAGTGTGTGTGTACACACAAAGGGGGAAGAAGAAGAACAAAAGAGACCGCTCTTTTTATCCGGGGATGATGAGGTCAGTTTGATTTTACTGACAACTATTGATGTATGTGGAGCAATTGCAGGGCAGTTCACTGCATCTGCTGACACTTTGCAGGAGAAACAGTTATGTTAACTGGCTAAAACATTCGTCCTTTTGCAAATCTTGGGGCTTAAGCACTTAACTTCAGCTGAGCTACTACTCACTGCCAGACCACACCCCCAGCATCTGACATCAGAAGTGGGGGGTGGGGTTAGCGGGGGCGCCCGCTGCGGCTGCACACGGGCCGGCGGCGGGCTAGCTATGTCCCTGCTGCTTTGGATACTTGATAAAGCATTGTTGGAGAAATCTCCAGGAGTTTGTTTGAATGAGCGGAGGCCACATCATCCATCAGGTTCAAGATTGTGACTAGGCCCAAACCAGGCCCAAATAAAGTATTTCTTCATCAGCATCCATTTGTCGACTTGATATTTTTACTGCTCGCAGCTAAAGGAGCACCTGTCCAAGGAGCTTAGCATGCGGGAAACGTTGGAAGAATCCCAAGCCGTCCTGCTCTATCGGATGCAGGATATGGGAGCAACAGTGGCGAAAGAACGGAAACAGGTTGGTAAGACACAGCAATCTAAACCCTTTCTTTAGGATTTGACCAAACAATTTGAACAAACAATGCAGCCTACCCTCCAAGTAGTACTGAGGCTAAAAGCTACAACAGCTCACAGCAGATGGTAGATGGTGAATATCATTATTACTAGTGCAGTGCAAAGGCCCTGATAAAATGTCTAGAAGGCAGTTCAGAACATTTCTGCAGTCAGACAGCACGAGCATCTTCTGCAGCGTGTTGGCAGCACTGTACTTGCAGAGAATGGTCTACATCAGTGTTTCTCAACCTTTTTGGAGTCAAGGACCGCTAAATTAGTTATGCACAGTTTCAAGGACCGCTATATTTGTGTGTGTGCAGTTTCTAGTCCCAGACCAGCAGTTAGCAAAGGGGTTTCAAGTTTATCTATTAGTACAGGCGTTCACAGGTGTTCACCACTCAAATGTCTGTAACTTGGCTCATGGGGGCCGAGGTCAATTTTTAGGGTGCTGATTATTAAAATAACACTTAATCAATCAATTAAATCAAAATGAAATTAATGAAAATGAATTTAATCAATATTTAACTTTTGAAGTTCTGGCTCAGAAGGGGGAGGGAGGAAAGGATGAGACATCATGGCTCCCTGGCACCTGAGATTTGTCCAGTCCAGATTTAACATTACCATCTTTTAAAACTAGGCTGCAACCTTACACTCCATTCTTCCAATTCTGTCTTTTCTTACTCCTCATCTATCTATTTTGCATATAAACATGCAGGCAGGAACTTGTGTCAAGTTCCTGTATACATAATATCTTGCTTCTTAAATGCATAAAAATAGTAATTTAATATTGCTTTTAAAAGAGTACTCTCTCTTACACACACAATACTCCCCCTCCAGATTTCCTCCTCTCTTCATTTGGTAATCACTGCCCTTGCTCTCCTTAGCAAATGGGACAATGCATGTTTGCTACCATAAAACCAGCTTATCAACTTAATTGATAGGAAGCTTAAAACATGACATCTCATATCATACTGGAAGTCTGTAAACAAACATCATCCAAAAAACCTTCAAGCAGTACACTCAGAACTAAAACACTCATTACCTTGAAAAGGTAATGTTATGGTAATGAACTTTACACAGCAATATGGCATCCACATTAGGAAAGTAAACCACAGGGAACGGGGTGGGAGATTTAACCCTTCATACCACACATTCATATCTCTCCAGGTTTTTACAACTGTTATGATTTTTAGGCAGAGGTTTAAGGGAGGGGGGGAGCACTATGTACTCACACATGAGTGGGAAGACTTTTAGTGGGTCTCTTCTTCATCCTTCTTTCCCTCCTTCTCTCTCCTCTATTCACCATTCCATACCTTGCTACACCCAGCCCCCACTCCATCCCCTTTCTCGTGATCTCTTTTTTCCACTGGGTTTCTCAGTTCGCACACATTGCACTTGTTCTCTCTTCTGCCTGCATGTTTGCTTTTAAAAATCCCAGTTTATGTTAGCTTCATCCCCTTTTTGGTAAGTCAGTAGCTCACCCTAGCCACCCCTTTCTTCATCTCCCTCATCCCCCCCCCACATTTTATTTCTCAGTTCACACAGATTGTACTTGTTCTCTCCTGTATGCTTGCTTTTAAAAATCCCATTTTATTTGATCTCCATCCCCTTTTGTTGCGTCAGTACATGATCAGCCCGCCCCTCACCCCCACCCCTTTCATTCTTCTTATCTTTCCCTTCTTTTTTCATTTGATCAGCACTGTTGCTTACTTTTGTTTGTTTTCTTATCTTTTGCCTGCCTGCCTTCCTCTGTTCCTCCTCTGTAGTAGTTCAGAACAGAGTTTAGGCATGCAGCACTCCAGCCAAGCCAAGCCCTCCCTCTCACTCGCCCTGCTACCTGCCTTGTGTGTGTTTCACAGGCGGCTGCATACCAGTGATGTCACTCGCTCTTGCTATCTCCTCTCATCAAAGAGACTGGAGATTAGCTGGGAGTGAGAAAAGGCTGTCTGGGACTCCGGAGGAAGACAGAGCCGTGCAGCGAAGGCTGCCTGGTTAAAGATGAGCTCCAGGGAGCTCATCTCCAGGGTGTTAAAGGACTGGCATGCTTGAAAAGGAGGGGGTGTGAAAGGACTTGCACGGACCGGCACTCAACCCCCTGGGGACCGGCAGCGGTCCGGGGACCGGCGCTTGAGAAACTGTGGTCTACATAGTGATATCCGCCAACCGAGTTGTTATTATTTATTTTGATTTGTATAAAATGGCTTCCAAAATGGCTCAGGGCGGTTTTACCTGCTGCGCGACCAGCCAATTGATACATGCAATTTTACATTTGTGAAGATTTCCAGATAAAAAAGAATATATGGGAGTGTGAAAGTGATGTGTTTTAGTAAACCAAAGCAACTCCATTTTGCTTAGTAAACCAAAGAAATTCCTTTTTGCTTAGAAAGCTAAAAAGCTCTAACTTAGAGTAACCTCAGCTGCTCAGCCCAGGGACATTCTCTGCAACATTGTCTTTAACAATAGTCGTCATTACCTCTCTCTCTAGCTAAGCAAAGTAACAATTATAGTAGCAATTGAAATGCTAATGAAACAGGCGCTTGGTTCCCAGGAGAGAGAAGATCACATGATGCACAGTAGTGTTAAGTTACGCATGCGTATTAGAAAGGATTAGGTCATCGGTTTGGGATGTGTATTGGGGGCCGGGAACTTCACATTTTGTGGGATGTATAAAAGTGTATTTCTAACTGTGCTCTGGGTATTCAATGTGATGCGTGAGCTCCATTGTCTACCTTGCTATCGCGATGCAATAAAGCCTTTGATTGATTCCCTTGAGTCTGTTTGATTGGCTAAAAGCGGACCCACGACGAGCCCAATAGGAATGTGCGAGAATGCTGACACCACCCAGCCAGATGCCCTCTACGTGCTGATTAAAGAACCAGGTCATGGCAGAGGTTTCAGGCTCTGTGTTAAAGAGTTTAAGATGGCAAACACGTCAACCCAGGCCAATAGACAATAACAGAATATCTACCTATTAATACCGATATCAGAATCCCCCCCTGAGGTCAAGAAATCAAGTGATCACTAGAGAGCGAACCTTTATTAAGCCTCATGAACATGCATCTCAAGATATTGCAAAGCAATGAATTGAGCTACATTACCGTTGGCCCTTTTGTTAGGCCAAAATTTAAGTTTAGGTTTACACATAGCAATCAGACCTAAGGAAATACAGCATCCTAAGGAAATCAGTATAATAAGTACAGCAAAGCAAATCAGCAGACATTTCCATAACTATTGCCCCACAAGGAAGAAGGTGTCATGGGAGGTTAGTCGGCTTAGCTACAACTCCAAGGTCCATCAGTAAGTCACCTGAATGGGAGAGAAGAGAAGGAAAAATATAATGATGCCAGCACCATTTGACTAAGGAAAGTATTAGGGATGGGAATCGCTGTAGAACTCCTAATGTACTAAGTGGAGGAGTTGTGTGTGGAGCTGGTGTTAGCATTCAGGCTCTCAAAGCAAATAGTACTGTCTGCTTCCAAAGCAGGGGGTTCTTTGACAGAAAGAACCCGGGGCGTAACTATAATAGGGCAAGGGGAGACAGTTGTCTGGGAGCCCACTGCCATGGAGGCCCCCCCCCCCAGAGGCTAGTCACATGACTGACTCCCCCAGCCACACACCCACCCGGGCTTCCTTCAGTTGTAATCATCCTCCGAAATTGATGTGAGTGTTAAGACCTGGAGCTACCAGAACAGCATGTCTTTCTCTAGTACCATTAAAAGACTTGCATCATCCACAATTTACAAACCCTTTAAAAATAACTTAGAATGATGTTCTATTGTGACACATAGGATATATATTATATATATTCTACTTCAGTGAGGGAGGGCCCATTTTAAAATCTTGTCTCTGGGCCCACTCCAACCTTGCTATGCCCCTGGAAAGAACCCTGTTGGACCTATGTCATTGCTGGTATTTTTTCTAGAATAATACTGTGGTAGTAATCATTTGAGGCCACAGCATATAAAAGATGCAGCTAGAAAGCAAGTCATAGGCGTAGCTTGTATTAAGTGCCATGGAAGTTAGGTGGGCCACTCAAAACTGGCTCTGAAAAAAATCCCACGTTAGTGGATTCATTTTCTAGATAAGCATCCACATTCAGAAATTTCGCCCGAATTCTGCATTAGGTCCACATTGAATTTCTGGGTCCTGGCAGCAGGAGGAGAGGGTGGCTGGGAGGGTTACATTCATAAAAGGACTACTAGATTTAGATTTGAGGTCCGTGGATGTTGCCTTGAGCCTGTAGCCCCTGAAAAAGCAAGGAACTATAGGAATTTCTCTCCCAAAAGTTCCATCTTCCCACGATGCACTGCACATGTGCATGTGGCCTGAAAAGGATTGACTTAATGCAAGAACTTGCATAAGGTTTCCTGACTAATCAAGTCATGATCCCTTGGGAAGTCCAGGTCACACACATTACAGCAATATGTTTGGGACCTTTAACGCCTGAGACCAGCTATGGTACAGGGGATGGCTTTGGGTGGGGGAAAGGACTTCTACCTGCACTGTGACTCCAGGGATGTGGTTTTACCCTCCCCAATTCCTTGGAAATAGAGATTACCTTGGTTTTTTAAGATACCTTCGATTTCTTCAGGCAGCCCTTTGCTTTCTTTGATTTGGCGGAGACGACGCCAGATTTTCCTCCGGATTTCGTCCTCCTGGGGAGATGGGGAAAATGCCCAACCCACCAGAATCAGAGGCCCTTTTTGATTACATGCCACCCCCCACCCCCACTGCCATGCAGCTTAACCAGTAGCTCACCTCATACCCCATCAGTGCATCGGCCTTGCCCAGGAGGGAGTACAGCAGGATCAGTCCAGCCTCCTTAACCCTGTGGACGGGATGATTAATGGCCCAAATCGTGGTCCTCAGGAAGGATCTTTCCTGATCTTTATTAAAGATCTCCCTGAAAACCTAAAATCAAGAATCAGCCTCAATTAATTCCCCTGAAGCCCAAAGATGTGCAACTTGATTCACATGCATTCAGCTCATAAGCACTGCTTCTCCTATTTTCCCTCTTCATTCCTTCCTTCTTTGATCTCCTCCACAGTCAGAACTGAGATGGCAAGGTGCTTGGGGAAGGACCTGCTCTTCTGCTCAGGCTACTCAGTAAAGGACCATGTGCATTGATAGATGTAGATATTCCAAACCAAAGCAATCATCATTATCTTATCAAGGTGTCATGCCACTACAGCAGGTTGAAAGTTGCATTTGCATGAACTAACATGCACTGCAGTTATTTAGCCCACTGTGTCTCTGGAGAGGTCTGTGTCAAGATGTCCTAATGCTGATTCTGGCGCTTCTTGAATGCAGAAAGTGATAAGGACGCCTCTGCCCATTCTCACACTCCCAAAAAGGGGGACAATGGGCCATTCTGGCACCCAAGGGAGCCACCCAGAGGGATCTTCTTACCTCCCCAACTCTGGCGGTGTTCAGATAGGCCAGTATTCTTTCCTCCTCCTGCCATCTCCGGCTCCACAGCTCCCCAGCTTCTCTGCTGCTCTGGCCTGAGAAGGAAACATCAGGGGCTAAATATTTATACATCCTGATGACATAGGGGGTTTCTGACAGAATGGCTGGGAGTCTTTCCGGATTCCCCCCCCAAGAGGAATTGCCTGAACCCCGCCATGGCTCACTGCAGCAGTGGTCCGAAGCCAGACTTGAGAAATAAGAGGTTCGAGTCTGGTTTACGAGAGGGCCTGTATACTCCTTGTCTCCATGTTTGCTCATAGGATGGGGTCTAGTGGAGAAGGGGAGATGAGGAAATCCAGCTGAATCAGCTGCTGGTCACTCACTAGCAGAGTCATCTTTGTGGAGGACACACCCTTATTGAAGCACCTTTTGAGGGACTCGGCTGAAATCAGTGGATATAAATGGACCAAGACAAAAGACCAGGGGCTATAATCTTATTTACTGGTATTTGAAACTAAGGCATTTGTTATAGAACACATAATAATCGAGAAAGCAGTGTTGGTCTCACCAGCTTCCTTACCTTTGTGGTGGAGAAGTACTTCTAGGAGCCGGTAGATTCCCTCCCTGGCGTTTCGGCTGACATCCTTCCTGCAATCCATTATGCAGATTCCAAGTTTCGCCACATGGTGGCCCAAACTGGGGAGTTCTGCAGAGTTCTAGCAGGAAGGAAAATGAGAGGGATCTCTGTCATCCACATTGCTTTGTCAGCCCTTCCCCTTCTTTCATGGGCAATGGATATTCCTGGGTTGGGTAGACCAGTCATCTCTTCCCTTCCTAACGTGAATAGACAAGCAGGCCCCTCCAAGAGGGTGCATTTTCCTCTCTGTCTTGGCAAGGGGTTGGTGACAGGATGAACTGGATACCTACAGCAGGGGCGTAACTACCATTAGGCAAGGGGAGGCGGTTGCCTGGGGGCCCAACCAGGGATACCTCACAGGACTCCCCACTGCCCCCTGCCCAGCCCCAAGGCCCCTCAGCCAGTTGCCCTGCTTGCCTCTCTCCTGCTTGTCCTCCTGGGGGGCCATCCAAGCAGCAGGCCAGCTGCCAAGAGCTCCTTTTCTCCCGGGCGCCTCTCAGCTGATGGGTGGGTGGGCGGGGCTTCCAGGGAGGCCTCCGTGTAGGCCTCAGTGAAGCCTGAACTGGAGTAGGCTTAAAGGGAGGCCCCAAGCAAGCAAGGAAGGAAGGAAGGAGGCAGGCAGGCAGGCAGAGTGGCCCCCACAGCTCTCTGCAGCAGACCCCTCTGCCCAGCCCAGCATTTGCCAGGTAGAAGGTGGACTCCTTTTTGTGGTCACCCCCCTGACCATATATAGGGATCTGCTTGCCATGGGGCTTTGATGTGGACAGGGAGAGACTGAGACGTCTCTGAATATTTAATTTAAAACCGCTTGGAATATTTGCTGGCTTGTTTTGCAACCCAGAAGGTCTGAGTGAGAACTGTGAAGCATGTGTGGTGCTTTTCTTTTCTTTTATTTTTCTTATGTGTGAACTGCTCCCCAGTAACTCGCAGGGACTTCAGGGTCAATCTGGCCAGCATGTGAATGCAGCACCTCCATTCCAGAGGAGAAGTGTGTTAAAGGGCTTTCAAAGCCTCCTGTGAAAAACCTCCTGCAATCAAACTTTACTGAATTTATTCAGAATTCTGAGAAAACAGACATAGGCTCACCCTGCATGGTTGAAAGTCTCCTTTGCTAATTTGCAGCGAGGGTCCCATTTTAATAATTAGTGTTTCTAGTGTGTTCTGGGCATTAAAAGTAGCACAAATATATAGTACTCAATGTATATCACTATCTATTGTGAAGTGTGTGTGTGTGTCTTCAGTGAAATATATTTCTAGGCAGCATACATATTTTGAAATATCAGACTTAAATCCTTGGGGGCCTGGGGTGTGTGGAGGCCCTGGACTTTGAGGGGGGGGGGCTTTTTAAAATCTCGTCTCTGGGCCCACTCCAACCTTGCTACGCCCTTGACCTACAGGTATGTTGCCAGAAGAGCAAACTCTGCCACACGTCAGGCTGAAAGAAGCCCATTTAGCTCTGAGATGAAAGGATAAGAGGCCTGTGAGTAACGTTGCTGCCAAGAGTAACTTTGCTACCACCACTCAGACCTCATTAGAAAGGATCTGAGACCAACTCTCACTTTCCCCCCATCTTGTTTGTGTGATAGCATAGTCCTTCTGCTGGTGTTGAGGGAGAGGAAATAAAACATACCTAAGTAACAAGTTTTATTTGTTTTTTTGCGGGGGGGGGGGAATCTAAGCGTGATGGTTACAACAAGGTTTCAGATGTACATTAGCATAGTGGTTTCAGAATGATGTTAATTTTTTATAACTTACAGCTTACAGAAATGTTCTGAGTTTCTTTCTTACTTTTCCTCCTCTCCACATAGGGGTTAGGTGCCTAACCTGATTGCTTTCTTCCTGATGTGCCTCCCCTCTCAGGACGTTCAGATCTACCCTCCGCCTCTCTGGATTTATCCTCTGCCTCTCCTTAAGCCTGACTTCTCTCTTCTCCAGAAAAGTCCCTCCTGTTCACTACTCCTCCCTTGTCCCAAGCCTCCAGCTTAGCTTCTCCCTCTTCATTGTCTGACCAATTGTCATCCAACTGATTTTTAACTATCACCTCTCTCTTACTCTGCCTGCCCCCTCCTGGAGCTTTTCCGCATGGGGCTTGGGGTGCATTCCTATGAGGGTGGGATTTAGACCAAATTCATTACTATGTCAGCAAGGTACTGTTCACCTAGCAAAGCGGAATTATACAGGTTTTATCTTTACAAATGGAGCTTAATTCAGAGTATCTGCATCCAAAAAGAGTTGCACTTCCTAAAATGTTTTCCTGGGATACTCTGTCATTCTGCAGATACGATGCTGATGTGTGGAGAGACCCCACGGATAAAGTGGATCAAGATGAGATGGAGGGGTGGCTTTGCCGAGTCTTTGCTGACATGATAGCACTCTGGGCAGACTTGTTTCCTGTGCCCTGGAATCAACTTCCATTCATTCATTTCTATTTTTTCTTTAATTTTAAAAATTCTTCCTTCCTGAAAAGCTCAACTCATTTTTTTAAAATTAAAATTAATTTGTCATGGATCTTGGCCAAGCTGTGACATGTCTCTATTGCCAGCTACAAGGGTGTTTTTTGTTTTGTTTTCTAACGTAGGAATCAATGGAAAATTATAAAAAAATTCTTAAGTTGGGGAGGGCTGGCCATGGAGCTCTTAAACCAAGCTCTGTTGTAGCACATGATAGCAGGATTCTGTGTATTAAATTTGAAGCCCTTGAGACAATGGTTTGATTTTTAATAATTTTTTAGACAGGGAGGGTGCTTTCCCTGTTGCTCTTGCACAAGGCTGCCACCTGGTGGCTGATTGCAGTCTTGTGCAAGATCAACAGGGAAATTAAAAAAGAAAAAAGTGAAATGCCCTCCCTGTCAGGAAAAAAAAAATTAAAAATCAGCCAAGTGACTGATTCGCTTTGAATTTAGTACACAGAGTCCCGCTATCCTGAGCTAGAACTGTGCCTGGTTTCAGAGCTCCATGAAATGCATCTCTGGTCTTCGGAGACCAGAGGAAGGTGCAGACAAGGCCAATCTCACTTCCCCACTTTGATTCTTGGCTTTCCCTCTGTTGCCCTCAAATCGAAGGGACAAATGTGAGCTCAAAAGGAAACAGCTCCAGAGACTGGGACAAGTCTTCAGGCCACTTCGATGCAAGGAGTCCAGCCTTCAGACTCACTCCACAAAGCAAGAAGAGAATAAGGATTTCCACTTGCTTCTCTTGCTATGGTTGCCTCCCAAAACAAGGACTCTCTTGGCCTTCAAAACCAAGTTATGCCAACCTGTGTGTGGTAATACTCACATCACAATCAGGCATCATGACACTAAAGCGGAGCAAGCTGGCGCATTGTTTGCTGGCTCGTGCTCTCTCCTGGGCATTCCTGGAGAGGATCCAGATGTTGATGTGCTGAAAGAGAAACAGCACCGCAGAATCTCATTACATGCAGCTAACATTTATTTATTTACAGTATTTAACATGGCCCTATACCACCCCAGATGCAAGTCCCTATACAGTTCACAATCTTAAAAAAACCCCTGTTAAAATATTAACCCAATTAAAAGAGTTTAGAACACAGATTAAAAACTCTAAAACCTAAAACTTTAAAATGATAAACCAAAAGCCTGACTTTATTTAGCAACTGACCCTATCCACCCCCAGCACAGTACCTTCAGTGACTGTTGTTGGTGTCTCGCTTACATTTCTTTTTAGATTGTGAGCCCTTTGGGGACAGGGATCCATCTTATTTATTTATTATTTTCCTGAGCCATTTTGGAAGGGCGGTATAGAAATTGAACAAACAAACAAACAAACAAACAGGTATGTTTCGTATAAAAGGAATGCTTGGCTTCTCAGGGCTCTTTCCAGGAAACAGGGAGTCATAGTCCTGTTTTTAAGTTCCTTTTGTCTCTGTCACGCCGTATGAACTCTTGACTATCCCCGTGCCTCATCACACAACTGCCTCCCGCATGGACTTAGTCAGGGACTCCAGTGAAGCCTCTGGTCTGGAAAGAAGGAGTCGGATTTCCTCCCATTCTCACCTCTCCTCCTCTGCCCTCTGTTTTTCTGTGGGAATCTGTCAACTGCTCATACTGAGGTGTCAGAAGCCTGTGTGATGCACCTGTGAGGGACCTATCTAGCTTTCTCATGCCCCTTTGCCTGGATTTGAAACTATTCCTCCAGCCACTCCTGTACACGTATAGCAGAATTTCTTCACAGAGCTGGTGGCAGTTCTTCCCCTATGCCCTTAGATTGGCTAAGAGTCAAGTTGAGACTGCTTTTGGGGGGAGTCAGGGTCAAGGGCAGTACTGATTTGCCACAGGGAGCATTTAAGTATCTGCTCAGCCACCTGCTCCCTAAAGTGGTGCTTTCAAGGAGAAGCTTTACCTCTTGAGTCTGTGCATGTATAGTCTAGCCCTTTGTGTCCAGGAGAGGAAGTGAGTGGCTTCCCAGAGATCTCTAGGATGGAACAGGTGAGTCTGCTCAGTTGTTTCTCTCCTGCGTCTCTTTGATTTGGGGATACTGTTCCTGATCAAGCTTTTATTCAGAGATGTGTAGAGCATATGTGATGCTGTTCAACAGCATGTTGTATGAGATTGCGCATGATGTTCCTGCCTTTTCCGTTGGGCTGCCAATCACAGAAGAGCCACAGTGGTGCATGGTGGGCATTCCCGCTGACTACATGTGGCCCAGGTGTCCATCTCTCCCTGCCGTGCTCTCCTTCCCACCTCACCACCTCTTCAATGTTCTTACCTCCAGGAGGGACAAGAGATGCTGTGTGGTTGGGGCCTCTGACAAAAAACCCCTCAGCATCAGTTCCAGATTGTCTGCTGCGAGTTTGTGCAGAGCCTGAAAGAAAAGAGAGAGCCAGTGTGTAATTGCGGCACTCCCCCCAGGCCCCGCCCTCCAGCATGTCAACAAAGAGGAACTCAGCACAGTCAAGGCGAGAGCCTTCCATCAAAGCCATTCCATGGATTCCGGATGACAAAAGAGACCAGTGACCTTCACTGGTTATGCGGCAGAGGCTGCCGGCACTCGCCCATTCTGCTGCCACTTCCACATCTCCTTCTGCCTTCTGCCACAGGCCTGTGATTGGTCCAGTGCCCCCACCCCTAGCAGCATGTGACCCAGTGGCGAGCGGGGAGTGTGCACACTGAGGGGGCTCTCCAGGCACCTTCCTGGCTTTCCCGTCTCTCGCTGCTACTCAGAAGGCACAGCAGAAGACATGGGGGAGCATGGGCCTCGTCAGCCGGGGGTGAGGACAGGAAAGTCGAGGCCACCAGCGGCCCACGGGCCATACAATGAAGGAGGTGGAAAGAGACTGTGTGAGCACCCGTGAATCACCTCCTCTGCTTTTTTTCCCTTTGCACCCCTGAAGATAGAAGGTATCTCAGGGAATTAACAATCATGGCTCCAGGAGGTGTGTTTGATGAATTCCATAAGAATGTACCTGTTTGTGGACATGTCCTGCTTGCACCTCTATGACCCCGCGAACAGCGAAGCGCAGGATCGCAGACTCTAGCTCTGGGTCAGTTGGAGGCTTGATTTTGCTGGCAGGGTAGAGGGGGAAGTTAAGTTATGCAGGGTGGGGGAGAGGCTGTCATCCTCAGGTGCAGCCCAAGGCATTTGGGAGCCTGAGGTGAGGTGCAAATTGCTGCCTCACCTTGCTCCCCCCCAAGTCCTACCTGGAGCTTTTACACACATGGCTTTTAGTTCGAATCTCCTCCAGAATAGAGAGCGTGAGTCCACATATCAGCTGGATTTACCCCAAAGTCGTTGCAGGCTATCGGGCCAGTTCAGACACGACTCTGTTCCCTCCCGAATTATGGCTTCGCATTCTGGCTTAGCCCAAATTACTGTATGTCCAGCATTAAAAAATATTTTATTTTCAGCAGCTTCCAGAGGAATCAAAACTCCGCTGGGGCCATCACAGAGCCAATACATCCCCGTTCTTTTTCCAGCCACTTGTACTGATAGTGTTGTGGGCCAAAGGGAAGACCCCTTCTTTTTTATAGGCAATTTCCATTTCCTTTTCTGCCCGTGTCTCTCCCCTTTATTTGAACTGCTCTGGGGCTTTTGAGCAGGTCTGAAGGTTTTCTCCCCTCACTCGCCCCTTTCACTGCACCCCTTTTGCTAGTCATCTTGGCTTATTGTGAAGAGAGATCCCCCTTCTCCCAGAAAAGATACCTGAGGCAGGAGACGGCAGCCATGGCATAAAGCAGGAGAATGGTAGGCCCAGACTGCACAGGGGACTTCTCCATCACAACCTGAGAAAGACCAAGGGCCAAAACAGAGCAGAGAAGCATCAATTCATGATGCTTCCTAGTAGGGGTTATTTCAGCCCACTCTTGAGCTTTCCTTCCAACCTCACCCAACCTTCCAACCTTCCTTCCAAAGCACTTGTCTATATCTTGATCGACCACTTAACTCCCTTGAGTGGGAATTATAAGTACACTGCAGTCTTGTGGCTGTTTTTAAGTGGACTTAGTGGTCCTGTTCCAAAAGGCTGCATTGTCCTACTCTCTAGCAAATCCGCAAGCCTTTCTTTTACAGAACTTTCTCAAGATAAGCTTGTGAGCTGCCCTGGGAGAAGTTTGGTGTTAAAAGGCGGAATCTACATTGGTAACACAAATGTGTTGACCTCCCAGTCCCACCCCTTATTTAACTTCCATCTTTTCACTCGATTTCTGGTCCTCTTTCTCACTCACCACGATTTCCTTTATCAGTTGTCCTTTGGTGTAGGGGAGATCCAGAGTCTCCTGGCCGCTCTTATATGCAGCCTTGCAGCAAGCACAGAGGACCGCGAGGAAATGGACATCCTCATCCTGATTGCTGGCTCTCTGAAGTTGCAAGAGAGTCAAGCAGTTAGGTAAGAGAGGACATTCTGATAGAGTCCAGCACCCATCCCGCGGTGGCTCTGAATGAGAGAGGAATTGAGGACTTTCCCACCCTGCATAGCATTCTGCTAGTGCACAGAGAGATGGCAGAACTGAAAAGGGGATGGAATCAAAAGGGGTGGGATCCTGTAGGCTACTATGGAAACTGTTCTGGGCTCCGTGGCTGCTTCTGCTCCAGTCATTTCCCCCCAGAGGCACACATTTCCTCCATTCAGTGTTTTCAGGGGATCCAGATGACACGGAGGGAAGGGCAACCCAGCACTTTCCAGTAATTCCAATGATGCCCTCTTGTCTTTTTCCACACCCTCTTTGTGGTGCAATTTGGGAGTTAAAATGCAAGGGCAGAGCCAGAATATCCAGGCACGGCACTCTGGAGGCTTCCCAGGACTTCCGTCCCTTAAAGGAAATCCTTAAATAGGCTTCTGCCCCTTGTCTCAGTTGTTTCCTGTTCACTTCTGTGCCTCTGAATCAGCCCAAGTTGCAGAAGCCACTTGGAAAGAAAGGAGTGAGGACTGAGGAGGCAGAAATGAAATAAAGGAGCAGGTGCTGAATGGGGCTTAATTCTGAGTCATCATGCAGTAAGATCATGACGGTAGGGAGAGGCATTGCTGATTTTCACAGGGAATATCACCGTGACAGTCCTATATGACATGTCATGTGGAACCACCGTTCGTGCCCACCCCCCCTCCCTTCCATCTGATGGCAGAAAAGCAATTGGGAAGGTAAAGGTCCAGAACATGGAAGCAACCTGTGGAGGAAGCACCTGGGATGTGGGGTTTTGTACCTCCTCTCTGTCCTCCATATGCCTGTGTATGATTTCCATGAGATCCTCATCCACTTTCCAGTCCTCCACCTCAGAGTGGTAGGAGCTGGAGGAGAAAAGGGAGCAGTACATGCTGCTGACCACTGAATCTGGGGGAAAGAACAGGAAGAATGTGCAGACATATTAATGCACCCATCTGTGTCCTCCTTCCAAAAAGGACCCAGGTTCTTCTCACTGAAACCCTCTTTGTTTAGGAAGAGTATAGCTACCTTGGAACCTGCTCTGCCTCCCAGCCTCACCTATTGGCCTCAATTTCTAAGATTCTCAATCCCTAAATCCCCCCAATTCCTGAGCATCTCCTCACCTCCAGACTGGTTCCAAACTGCTCTGGAGCTTTGGCTGTCCGTGTAGCCCATGTTTTCCCATCTGGAGACCCGCTCTTTTGGGCTGCCCACGGTTAGCTCCTCATCCAGTTTATGGTCCTCCAGCTGGGATTGGTCTGAGACGAGGGAGCAGTGCATACTGCTCACTGATGAATATGGGGGAAAGAACATGAAGGATGTGGAGACATATTAATGCACCCATCTGTGTCCTTCTTCCAAAAAGGACCCAGTTTCTTCTCACTGGAACCCTCTTTGTTTAGGAAGAGTATAGCGACCTGGGAACCTGCTTTGCCTCCCAGCCTCACCTATTGGCCTCAATTTCTAAGATTCTCCATTCCCAACCCCTAAATCCCCCCAAATCCTGAGCATCTCCTCACCTCCAGACTGGTTCCAATCTGCTCTGGAGCTTTGCCTCTCAGTTTCACTTTGGTCTTCCCAGACCGTCTGTGTTGAGCGGTCCACCATGACCTCCTCAACCAGTTCTAGGTTCTCCATCTGGGACTGGTCTGAGGAGTCGAGGGAGCAGTGCATACCGCTCACTGATGAATATGGGGGAAAGAACATGAAGAATGTGCAGACATATTAATGCACCCATCTGTGTCCTTCCTCCAAAAAGGACCCAGTTTCTTCTCACTGGATCCCTCTTTGTTTAGGAAGAGTATAGCGACCTGGGAACCTGCTCTGCCTCCCAGCCTCACCTATTGGCCTCAGTTTCTAAGATTCTTAACCCCTAAATCCCCCCCCCAATCCTGAGCATCTCCTTACCTCCAGACAGGTTTTCAAGTCCTCTGGAGTTTTGCCTGTGTTTGTGTGCATCCCTCCCATTCTTGAGAGCGACAGCCTCCCTCCTCCTGCAGAGATGATACCATTTTGCTCTGGGAGGGGCTGGTGGAGTGCTGATGCCAACCCCCCCCTGCTGCTCAGGTTCCTGTTGCTCTTTTGGTTTTCTGCAGCAGGCAATGAAGTGCCAGCTCTTGGGATGAGCAGCCATGGGAACTGTGGCACCCTCTTTTTTTATCTTGCTGCTTCTTTCTGGTGGACCAGACTTGGGCCTCCGGTTACGCAGGAGGGTCCGCAGCCTTTGCAGCCTAGAACCGAGTGGAAAGAAGATGAGAGGTGAGGCTTGCAGGGTCCTCCTGCTCTTTGCCCCTAGACTGAGCTTGGGCCACCTGTTAGGAAATGTTGCTCTAATATGTCCAGCCAGTAGGTGGCACTAGCCTTTGCTTAAAAGGGTCAAATGAATGGTCCAGCACCTGGACTTATGAAGATACACACACAGGTGTATTGAAGCATTAGAGCATGCCCTGAGGACAACCTCTATTAAAAAGATGCTTGCCTTAGATAGAGAGGAGGAAGCCCCAAGGCTCTCCTGTAATCACAATAAGAATGATAGAATCAAAAAGTAGAAACCTCTATGGAATCCTACTTACATCTTGCTCCCTTTGTTTCTCTCACTAAAAGAAAGCCTAAGCACAAACACAGATGCACGTATGCACGCTTTCTTTCTATCTCTTTTTGTCAATATATTATACTCTCTCTATATACAACTATATATGTTGTATATACAACATATATACAACGATATATGTAATATAATAATAATATAATACAACTATATATGTTGTATATGTCAATATACAACACTGTAACAGAGCAGAGAAAAGCATATGCTTCTGCTCCCAGATAGCACCTCTGCTCATGTGACCGATGAGTGAGCAAAGGGGAGGTGTAACAAGTGAGGTCATGTCCCAATGGACCATTGTTCCTCCTGAGTTCCATTGTGACATTTCTCTGAGTGGCTTTTAATCTATGTTGAGCCTTTGAAATTACTTCTGATTTTCTAGATATGTTTTCAGTGGCTCTTGGACAACCGGTTCCATAATCAGAGTGGCACCTAGGGAATTTTGGAGCATAGACCTAAAGGTTTTTGAAGGCTCCTCTCTCACACACAAACACTATTTCACACACATTTTTAACGTGACCACACCACCTGGGACAGACAAAAAGGATTTGGGGACCCCCAAGGGGACTGGATGCCCTGGACTTCAGTCCGGAAGTCCAGGGGTGAGAGCGCCTCTGTCCATAGCCATGATAACCAAAATACTTTAGACTTATGACTAGAGAAAAAGAATGAGAAGGAATCAGAAAACCCTCTTTCTTTATTTTTGGAGGCAGCTTTGTTCTCCTGCCCAGATTGTCCAATTATTAAAAGTCACTCCTCAGTGCTAACTGCAGGGCCGGTGTTACCATCAGGCCAACTAGGGAGCTTCTTAGGGCGCAGAACTCAGAGGGGCGCAGAATGCAGACCTCAGAGGGGTCGCAAATAGTCTGGCACCGGCCCTGGCTAACTGGCCTACCCACAATTCTAAGTTGGCATTTCAAAGTAGTGCTAATGGACTGACAAGGCCACAACACCTATTTGCATGGCATTGCTTTGTTTTGCCTTCCCTCTGGGTCATATGATTAGTGCTGCTTATAGCAGATTCAAGCTATATGCAGCATTGTGCAACCCTCTTTTGAATGTAACATGGTAATAGCTTTCCTTTTCCACCGAGAGTTGAGAATTAACTTGAGCACAAAAAAGTTTACATAGCAAAATAATTGAGAAAATGGCTCCCTGTCTACAATCTAAAAATAAACACAACTGAAACACCATCAACAGCAATGTGAGAAATGTTACTTTCCAAGCCTTTACACCCCCAGATTCCTCCAAGAAGGGTTTTCACTGCTACCACTGGCAGTTCCAGGCAGGCTGGATGCCTGAAATAAAAGTACTTGAGCCCCCAACTCACACAAGCAAGTTCAATTGTGCTGCTGCTGCTGCTACTACTTATATACCACTTTTCAACACAAGTTCTCAAAGCAGTTTACACAGAATTTTTTTAAAAAATTAAGATGGTTTCCTGTCCCCAAAGGGCTCATAATTTAAACAGGAAAATAAGGTAGACACCAGCATGCTAATATGGGTTGTGGGCAACCCCCTACATTCCAGAAACTTTCAGTAGCATGATCTAAAGTGGAGTGGCCCCTTCAGAATGCAGTTTGTTCAGTACTAAAGATGTTATTCACTTCACCCCTCAACTAATTTTTAATTAAGATATATGGCATAGAGTTTGTGTTGGAGGAAATGACTTACAATGAAATGAACCTATGTCTAGGTTCTGGCTACATGTTGGTCAGTGAGAGACCTATAGAAACATGGTGCTGAGCGAGCAAGCTAGAAGCATTCTGTGGAGAAGGAGGAAGTCACTCCCAGGAAGTTTCTGAGTACATTCAATCAACTGAGGGGCCATAGCGGCAGAGATCATCAGGAAAGAGTAGGAGACCCTGACTGACTATCTCTACTCCCAATGCCCTAGTTGTCATTAGGGTTACTGGTGCAAAAGGTTGATGCCATGCAGAGCTGAATCTCCAACAGATTGCCAGTTATTGACAGGAGACTTATAGGTTTATAATTTTAAGGATCTAGTTTAGAACCTTTTTAGCCTACTTTCCAGTAGGCTTATGACATCACCCGGCATTCTGTGTCTGTGTGTGTGTGTTTGTCCATCCGTGTGTTCCCGCCCCCCATCAACTTCGCAACACCTGGACCAATATGAACCAGATTGGGTAGAGTTGTAGGGACACATAGGAACACCTCAACAGCATAGTCTGAGATGATGTCATCCCCCCCAATCAAAGATGGAGGACACGTAAACCTTTAGGCGCATGTGAGCTAACTTGTGAACCGCCTAACCGCTTTGAACCAAATTTGCTACAGCTGTTGAAACACAGGGATTTCCAAATGGCATGCCAAATGGCATCCCCCTGCTCACTTGGCAAAGAGGCACATTTTAACGTGGTGATTCTCTTTATTTAGCAGGGGGAAAGTAACTGGCCCTATTCACCCCAGCACAGTACCTCCAGTGACTGTTGCTGGTGTCTATCTTGTGTTGCTTTTTAGATTGTGAGCCCTTTGGGGACAGGGTTCCATCTTATTTGTTTGTTATTTCTCCGTGCAAACCTCCCTGAGCCATTTTTGGAAGAAATCGGATGAATGAATGAATGAAAGAATGAATGATGTCATCCACTCCAATTCGGGTTTGGTATTGGAGTCGCCTAGGCCTGTGGTGCTGGGCGACTTCAATGTTCATTTCGGGATCAATTTGGCCGGGGCGGCACAGGAGTTCATAGCGGCCATGACGACTATGGGCCTATCTCAGGTGGTCTCGAGACCGACACACATTGCAGGTCACACGCTTGATTTGGTCTTTCACTCTGATCAGGGTGGTGTTCTGTGGGTGGGGACTCCTGTGATTTCCCCATTGTCATGGATGGAACCTATTAGGATGGTCCGCCCGAGAAGGTTATTGGATCCCATAGGATTTCAAGAAGCCTTGGAGGGAATCAGTGTTGGCTCTGCCGGTGATCCTGTTGATGTCCTAGTGGAGAACTGGAACAGCAAACTCACCGGGGCAGTAGACATGATAGCTCCTAAGCATCCTCTCCGACCCGCTTCAAAACTGGCCCCTTGGTATACGAAAGAACTACAGGGGCTGAAGCAGCGATGTAGACAACTAGAGCGCAGGTGGAGAAAGAGTCGGCTTGAATCTGACAGATTGCAACATAGAACTCATGTGATAGAACTGCTCAGGTGATATGTGCGGCAAGGAAGCGATTCATTTCTACCTGTATTGTATCCGCAAGTTCATGTCCAGCGGAGTTGTTCATGGTTGTGAGAGGACTAGTATGTGCCGCTCCTCCCTTGAATCGGAATCTGAAACCATCGATTACCCGCTGTGATGTGTTTAATGAATTCTTAGTGGAAAGAATCTCTCGTATTCAGGCCGACTTGGATTTTGTCTCCACACTTACTTCAGTATCTGCTGTGGAGGTATCCAGCGACTCCTCTTACGTGGTTAGGTTGGATCAGTCCCAGTTTGTGACTCCTGAGGATGTGGACAAACTGATTGGAACGGTGCGGCCCACCACCTGTCCTCTTGACCCTTGCCCAACATGGCTTATACTATCAGGCAGGGGGGTTGTTGTAGAAGACCTGGTAGAGATCATAAATGCATCTCTGAGGGAAGGTAAGATGCCTCCTAGTCTTAAGGAGGCAATTATTAGACCGCTTCTGAAGAAGCCTAGCTTGGATCCCTCAGAGCTGAGTAACTACAGGCCTGTCTCCAACCTTCCGTGGCTGGGCAAGGTGACTGAGAGGGTGCTGGCCTCCCAGCTCCAGGTGGTCTTGGAGGAAACTGATTATCTAGACCCATTTCAAACTGGCTTCCAGGCTGGCTATGGGTTGGAGACTGCCTTGGTCGGCCTGATGGATGATCTCCAATTGGGAATGGACAGAGGAAGTGTGACTCTTTTGGTCCTTTTGGACTTCTCGGAGGCTTTCGATACTATCGACCATAGTATCCTTCTGGAGCGTCTGAGGGGGTTGGGGGTGGGAGGCACTGCTCTGCAGTGGTTCCATTCCTACCTCTCGGGCAGGTTCCAGATGGTATCTCTTGGAGACTGTTGTTTCTCAAAATCTGAACTTCGGTACGGTGTCCCTCGGGGCTCCGTATTGTCTCTGATGTTGTTTAACATCTACATGAAACCGCTGGGAGAGATCATCAGGAGATTTGGTTCAGGGTGCTATCAGTATGCTGATGACACCCAATTTTTTTCTCCATGTCGGCATCATCAGGAGAGGGCATAACCTCCCTAAATGCCTGCCTGGAGGCAGTAATGGGCTGGATGAAGGATAACAAACTGAGACTGAATCCAGATAAGACGGAGGTACTCATTGTGCAGGGAGAGACGATTTTGAGAGACGATTTTGAGAGACTCGAGAGACGATTTTGATCTGCCTGTTCTGGATGGGTTCACACTTCCCTAGAAGAAACAAGTACGCAGTCTAGGGGTGCTTCTGGATCCAAGTCTCTCCTCGGTGTCCCAGGTTGAGGCAGTGGCCAGAAGTGCCTTCTATCAGCTTTGGTTGATATGCCAGCTGCGTCCATTTCTGTGGACGCAGCTGGCATATTGAGATAGACGACCTCAAAACAGTAGTACATCTGCTGGTAACCTCCAGACTGGATTACTGCAATGCGCTCTATGTGGGGCTGCCCTTGTACGTAATCCGGAAACTACAGTTGGTCCAGAATGTGGCAGCCAGGCTGGTCTCTGGGTCATCTAGGAGAGAACATATTACTCCCGTGTTGAACGAGTTACACTGCCTGCCGATATGTTTCCGGGCAAAATTCAAGGTGTTGGTCATAACCTATAAATCCCTAAACAGCTTGGGCCCTGGGTAAGAGAACGTCTTCATCATGAACCCCACTGCCTGTTGAGATCATCAGGAGAGGTCCGTCTGCATTTGCCACCGGCTCGTCTGGTGGCTACTCAGGGACGGGCCTTCTCCGTTGCTGCCCTGAGGCTTTGGAATACACTCCCTGGTGAAATAAGAGCCTCCCCATCTCTGACAACTTTTAAAAAGTCTTTAAAGATGCATCTCTTCACCAGACTTTTAACTGATATTGTTTTGATTGTTTTAATGTTTTTAGAATATTGTTTTAAAATTTTAAATTGTGTTTTAAATTTCTGGCTTTTAATTTTTGATTTTAATTAATGTTTTACTTTTTAATCTTGCTGTAAACTGCCCAGAGATGTAGGTTTTGGGCAGTATAAAATATTCATCATTATCATCATCATCCCCCAGTGAGGCACTACCTTGGCGTGGTTGTGGGGCTTGTTTGCTCTGATGAAGGTGAGAGCTATGCCAGAGGTCCAACCATACTGGACTGGTCTCACCAGAGGAGCCAAAGAGTGCCTCTCCCATCAACAATATGGTGATACATAACTTTAATAAATCTATACTGGATTGGTCGTCGCCTGGGTCAACAAGGACTGTGCCAGATGCTATAGTCCCTGGACATCTGGTGGCAAGTGGGCAACAGGACTCAGGATCTTCAGTTGAGCAACCAGGGCTGGAGACAGCAAAGTTACTGGAAGAAACGTCGCTTAACCGGAAAAAAAAAATACGAAAAATGCCAACAAGGAAATAATGATCTGCTATTACAAGTATAGTCCAACTAGAAGAGGTTATTTTAAAAGAATGTACCAAATTTGGAAAGAGAAGCATCCAGACACAGAAATAACAGAACAAAGGCTAGCAGACCAGAGAAGATTCATAATTAGAAATAAAGTATTCACAGGAGTTGAGCTGGAAGAACTGCAAAGAGCAACACAGGCTAAAGATATGGAAGAAGAATTATCACCAATTGAAAAAGTTGCTCAGGCGCAGGTGGAGGAGGTGTTGGAAATCGAGGATGCCACTGTTGCTGAACTGTTTCAAAATCAAAAACAGGAAACCTCCCCTTTGCCTTCACCTCAAAAATCCGAATGCCGTTTAACAGAAAAGCAACAAGAACTAAAGCAAAAAATAACTGAGCACATGAACCAAACAACCACCAGGGTTCGACTTCCAGCTCTAAAAACAGTTGCCAAAAAACAACTTGCTCAGGCATTAAAAGATGTCAATGCTGCACTTGCAGAAATAACAACCAAGAATTTGCAAGAAACAAACCAACTAATGTACAGTGCAGCAACAATAACAACACAAGAGCTCGGATATAAGATCAGTGGACCTGTCAAAAAAGAAAGCAGTAGATCACCTCAATGGAAGATTAGATTAGAAAATAAAATCACCAGGCTTAGATCAGATGCTAGTAAATTGAAAGATATGAAAGACAAGAAGCTGAAGAATGAAAACACCAAACAGTATCTGATCCAAAAATACCACCTAGATTCAAGGAAAATTAGAGAAGTCCTGGAAATAATGAAGCAGCAAATAACAGCAGTGTCAAAGAAGATTAGCAGATATGAAGCCAGAATTACACAACACAGGCAGAATCTCCAATTCCAGTTGAATCAGAGACGTTTCTACCAAAGCATAGAAGGAGAAACTGCAAGAAACCTAGAAACACCAAATAAAGAAGAAACAGTGCAATTCTGGCGGAAATTATGGGACAATCCAATAGATTATAATAAAAAAGCAGGCTGGATGAAAGAGGTCAAAAATGTAACCAACAAATGCAAGATCTAATAATAACACCAGAATTAATAAGTGAAAGAGCAAAGATAATTAAAAATTGGACTGCGCCAGGAGACGATGAACTGCATGGCTTTTGGCTTAAACACCTAACAAGCCTTCATAAACAACTATCAAAACAGTTCAATCACATTATGAAAGGCAGTGATATTGAACAATGACTAACAACTGGCAAAACTCATCTCATCATGAAAGACCCAGCAAAAGGTGCAGTTCCAAGTAATTATAGACCGATCACCTGCCTGCCAACCATGTTCAAATTATTAACTGGAATAATAGCAGATGAAGTGATGCAACACTTATTAACTAACAAACAGCTTCCAGTTGAACAGAAAGGAAATTGCCCGAACACCAGAGGCACAAAAGACCAGCTGCTGATTGACAAAATGATTTTAGAAAATTGCAAGAGAAGAAAAACAAATCTAAGTGTTGCATGGATTGACTACAAGAAAGCCTTCGATTCATTGCCTCACACATGGATACTAAAATGTTTAGAAAAAACTGGTGTCAGCAAAAACATTCAGATCTTTATTTTAAAAAGCAATGAGCATGTGGAGTACACAGTTAACAATCAATGGTGAGGCACTTGGACAGGTTAGCATTAGAAGAGGCATTTTCCAAGGGGACTCACTATCCCCTCTATTGTTTGTAATCACCATGACCCCACTTTCACAAATACTCAACAAAACAGGCCTCGGATACCAAACATCTAAAATATCCAGTCAAATCAACCATCTGCTGTACATGGACGATCTGAAGTTGTATGGAAAGTCCCAGTCAGAAATTGAATCACTGCTAAATACTGTCCGTATAATCAGTAGCGATATAGCAATGGAGTTTGGACTAGACAAGTGTGTTGCATTAATAATGAACAGAGGGAAAATAACAAAAAAAGAAGGAATAAAACTGCCCAATGGAAGCAACATCAAGAACTTGGAAGAGAAAGAACCTTACAAATACTTGGGCATTCTCCAGGCTGATAACATTGCACACACTGAAGTTAAAAGAAAAATTGGAAGTGAATACATCAGGAGAGTTAGAAAAATCCTCAAGTCCAAACTCAATGGCCGGAACACCATACAAGCCATAAACACCTGGGCTATACCTGTTATCAGATACACCGCAGGAATAATAGACTGGACCCAGGCAGAGCTAGAGACGCTAGATCGTAAGACCAGGAAAATCATGACCATCAGTCATACTCTGCACCCCGCAGTGATGTCGATAGGCTCTACCTCCCTCGCAGCTCAGGTGGAAGAGGAATGCTGCAAGTCCATCAAACAGTAGAGGAGGAGAAAAGAGGCCTTGAAGAATATATCAAGGACAGTGAAGAAGATGCACTTCAAATGGTCAAGAACGAGAAACTATTCAACACCAATGAAACAAAGCAGGCCTACAAGAAAGAACAAGTCAAGAACCGAGCAGAAAAATGTTGAAATAAGCCCCTGCATGGTCAATATTTGCACAATATAAGTGGAAAATCAGACATCACCAAGACCTGGCAATGGCTTAAGAATGGCAACTTGAAGAAAGAAACTGAGGGTTTAATACTGGCTGCACAAGAACAGGCACTAAGAACAAATGCAATAAGAGCAAAAGTCAAAAAATCCACAACAAACAGCAAGTGCCGCCTTTGTAAAGAAGCAGATGAAACAGTGGACCACCTGATCAGCTGTTGTAAGAAGATCACACAGACTGACTACAAACAAAGGCATGACAAGGTAGCAGGGATGATACACTGGAACATCTGCAAAAAAGACAAGCTACCTGTAGCCAAGAATTGGTGGGACCATAAAATTGAAAAAGTTGAAGAAAATGAAGATGTAAAAATATTGTGGGACTTCCAACTACAAACAGACAAACATCTGCCACACAATACACCAGATATAACTGTAGTCGAGAAGAAAGAAAAACAAGTCAAAATAATTGACATAGCAATACCAGGCGATAGCAGAATAGAAGAAAAAGAAATAGAAAAAAATCACCAAATACAAAGATCTACAAATTGAAATTGAAAGGCTGTGGCAGAAAAAGACCCAAATAACCCCAGTGGTAATTGGCGCCCTGGGTGCAGTTCCAAAAGACCTTGAAGAGTATCTCAACACCATAGGGGCCACAGAAATCACCATCAGCCAATTACAAAAAGCAGCTTTACTGGGAACAGCCTATATTCTGCAACGATATCTATAACAACAGCAACAACATTGACAATAAAATTCAGCCATCCTAGGTCCTTGGGAAAGACTCGATGTCTGGATAAAACAAACCAGTCAATAACACCTGTCTGACTGTGTAAATAAATAATAATTTATTATTATTATTATTATTATTATTATTATTATTATTATTATTAAAGATGGCAGCCACATGAACATCTGAGGAGCAAGTGGTCTAATTTTTGAACTGTCTAACCAATTTAAACCAAATTAGGTACAGTTGCAGTGAGTGACGCATAAGAAAACCTCAAGGGCATTGTTTGTGATGATGTCATCCACGCTGATCCAAGATGGCGGACGGACTAACTTTTAGGCTCAAGTGGGCTAACTTGTGAACCACTTAACCGATTTGAACCAAATTTATTACAGCTGTAGCGACACATAAGCATGTCCTAATGGTGTGGTGTGTGTGATGTCATTCACTTTAATTCAAGATGGTGGCCACATGAACATCTGAGGCACAAGTGCGCTACTTTGTGGACTGCCTAACCTATTTGAACCAAATTGGGTATGTTTGCAGTGAGTGACACACACAGACACCTTGATGGCAAAGCTTGTGATGATGTCATCCAATCCGATTTAAGATGGCAGACGCATAAACTTTTGAGGCCAAAGAGGGCTAACTTGTGGACTGCTTAACCGATTTGAACCAAATTTGCTGCAGCTGTAGGGACTCATAGGGACACCTCAATGGCATAGTTTGTGATGATGTCATCTACCCCAATCCAATGATGGTGGACGCGTGAACATCTGAGGTTCAAGTGGGCTAACTTGTGTACTGTCTAACTGATCGGAACCAAATTACGTACAGTTGTAGTGAGTGATACATAGGGACACCTCAGTGGTGTAATTTGTGACGATGCTATCCACCCTGACCCAAGATGGTGGAAGCATAAAGCTTTGAGACTCAAGTGAGCTAACTTGTGAACCGCTTAACCAATTTGAACCAAATTTGTTACAGATGTAGAGACACATAGGGTTTTCCAAGTGGTATAGAAATTGAATAAAAAAATAAATAATAAATGGTGTGGTGTGGTGTGTGATGATATCATCCACACCAATTCAAGATAGTGGCCACGTGAACTTAGGTGCAAGCGGGCTAATTTGTGGGCTGTCTAACCAAATTAAGCCAAATTAGGCACAGTTGCAGTGAGTGACACATAGAGACACCTCAACGGCTATCTGGTTGACTGGGTAGTTTGTCGTGATATCACCCAACCCGACCCAAGATGGCAGATGCAAAAACTTTTGAGGCACAAGTGCACTAACTTGAGGACTGTCTAGCCGATTTGATCCAAATTGGGAACAGTTGTAGTGAGTGACACACAGGGACACCTCAATGGTGCAGTTTGTAGTGATGACATCCACTCCAATCCAAGATAGCAGACATATGAATATTTGAGGCACAAGAGATCGAACTTGTGGACCTTGATTTGCACCAAATTTAGTCCAGATGAAGAGACAGTGAAAGGAAAGTAGGCTGATTGGGTTTTGCTAGATCAACTTGTTTATAAAGTGTTTTAAGCCAGCTTTGGGGAATACAGCCAAAAATATCAATATGGGTGAACAATGAAGTGAGAGGTTTTACTCACCAGTGAACATTAGATTTGAACAATTCAGAAGGAATTGACCTGGAGCCATCTCAGATTTTAACCGTGCTATAAAATTGAATATCTCCGTCTCTGAGACTGGTTTCTACTCAGGCAACCCTTCAGTGGGGAACTCTGATTTAACATTCTGAATAGGGAACCGGCTGGACAGCACACTTTACCTTTAATTCTCTGGCAGAACCATTAAAAGTGGGGGGAAATGTTCCCATGTGATTTCAGGAATCGTTTGCTATGTCATAACCAGTAAGTGTTGCTGTGATCATTTGCCAACACTTTACTGTTCTTATTTATTGTGGCCATTATCAATATTTGCCAGCTGTTTTTTTCTGCTGTTTTCTTTCTTGGTTAAGAGATTCTTATAATTTTTCCTCAGCTGAACATGGGTATGTGGTAATACTTTGACACTAGAAGCTCTGTATTGCTAATATTGATCATGAACATTCCCTTCAGTTTTATACAAAGCGGCAGACCTCCCCTTAGCCCAGATTAGCGGAGCGAGTGCTCCGCTAACCCCGGAATTTTGGTCGTGTGTTGCCATGGCATGGCTCTGCACTGTGGCAAAACACAAGTAGACCCCTGGCGGAGAGCGTAATGCAGCCTCCCGGCTCAGGGGTCTCTCCAGCATGCTCTGCGCACTCGCGTGACGCCGTGTGGCCCCTGATCCCTTGCCCGCTCTGTGACAGAGCCGGCAGTTGGTTCGGCCGCCCAGGGCTACTTCCCTCATCCTCTGCGGGGAGAGCGGCTTAAGCCCGCTCTCCCCGCAGAACGCTATCTGGCGGGTCTCACTGATCGTGAGACCCGCCTCAATCTCTATCAAACTAATGATTTCCCCTTATTGAGTTGAAACATCCAATTGACAAGGTAATAGTCAAACGTTTATAGAGAACTACAATCACGGTATCGTAAGCTACTAATGCTGAGACTAATGAATCACTTTCTATGGCTTTAATGATAAAAGAGCAGGACATTTTAGTAGAGCATATTGTCAAGTTTAAATGACCACCTAAATCTCCTTGAATTGATATTTTCAAGAGCTTTAAGATAGGCTCACAATACTTTTTGTGGAAAGGGGAGACTGGCACGTTCATTCTTAATTTCAATGGTCTGCTGATGGTCACTAAAGACCTGGGTATTTATTGTTAAGCTATTGACAGTCATTTGACTTGGAGATTACCATCTCATCAATAGATCAACTTCCTGCTAGAGTGCTATAAGTATATTTGCCAGTAAGGTCTCCACAAGTGGAGCCATGTAAGTGTCTCAAGCGACTCCTCAATTTAAATTGAAATCATGTAAAACCTGCAGCATTGATAATATTGTCTTTAGAGTTTCTCAGCTTTACTCCAAAGTCCTCATCATTTCCTCCTGCTTTATTAGACTTAGAGGAATAAAAGATATAATCCGTTCAAGCATTGAAATCTCCAGCCATGACCACGTAAGCTGATGTGTGTTGAATTCCTGACTTCAATAGACATTGTTCTTGATTAGTCCAGCAGGTCCCCTTACAATTTTTTGAATTGGCAGGTTGGAGAAATATAACTAATAATCAGAGAAATATGTCTAATTTTAACAATAAAAGTTATTGCTACTGCCTAAATAAGCTAGTGTGGCATTTAAAGTAGAAGCTAGAACGTTGGCATCTCATCCACATGGTCTATGTTTCTGCTCGGCTGCAACTGCTTCTAATGTCAAACCCTGATGCCTATTTAATTCTATTCTATTTTGGGCCCAAGTTTCTTGAAATCATAATATATCAAACTGATGTATATATTCTAAGAACTCATTGAAGCTATTCTCACGAGCAGCAAAGACCAGGCGAGGGAAGCCCATCCCGGTTTTTGCTGCTCTTGAGAACCGCTGGGAGCCACACGACTCCCGGTGGTGGCGCAGCAGTGAGGCCTCTTAGGTAGCCCACCACTTCACGCACGTTTTGGCCGCGAGTGTGCCCAAACACCGGGCTACATGATCGTGTGCCTGCTGCAGCTGCTTGCAGCCGCGGCGGACAAACTCAGGGGGGAGAGGGGCTCCCAGGAATGCACCGCGCACTTGCACAGTTATGATTGGGGCCCTGGGGGTGGGACACCATGCGGCAGTGCTTCCCTGCACCAGACCCCCGGAGCTGCTGGGCAAGGCCTGGCGAGGCACAGGTGGCCCGCAGGAGAGCCAACACCCATCTGGGAGGGCGATTTGCACGCCCAGAGACCTCACTGTGTTCCTCTGTGGGGAGGTAAGCGCTTTCAGGCTTCCTCCCCGCATAAGAAGGTAGCCCTTCTCGCCCATCGTGAGATGGGCTTCATTATTTGCTGTCTTATTAGCCCATCCAGCTAATTCCATGAAAGAAAGTAGAAATAACTGGAATATGTTTTGGATCTTAGATTGTCTACGTGTAGGTTCAGTTATTCCTAGCTGATTAACGTAGGTACTGCCATTCTTCTGAGTTTTGGGGTTTATTCTGATTTCTGAGCCTTCATTTCAGTAAGTGATTTCATAGGGTTTGAGCTCAACCTGGTTAGTTATGTTGGGGACTTTGGCTGCTATTCTTGAAGGAGCATTGATTTTAAATTAACTAATACTGAGTCAATTTCCTTTGGAGAAAAATGGCTACTGACATCGATTTACTTTATTATTCTTATCAATGGTAATTTGTGGATGTACTACTGCACGTGTTTGTGGATTTTCTGAAAAAACGGTCAAATCCTCTTCAGTTGTCTCTTCATTTCTTTTACTAACGCATTCTAAAGACACTGATCTATTTATAATAGCTTGTTGTTCAATTAAAGCAAGATGGAGAAGGATTGAAATAGTTGTTGTTCTTCAGGTTCTGGGCTTTCTATTTGCAAAGATCTATCACTTAAAACCCTTTTTGACAGAACTTGTTTCTGGACTCAGAATTGCTTCTTTACCTGGATTAATTAGTGACATTCTTTTCACGTTAGGAGGAATCTTGATAGTGTTAGTAATGCTAGGTGGTTGTTTAGCTAAATTACTTATAGAACTAGATAAAGGTTTTACAAACCTCGCCAGGCCTCGCCCCGCTGCTCCGGGGGTCTGGTGCAGGGAATCACTGACGCATGGTGTCCCACCCCCAGGGCCCCAATCACGAATGTGCAAGTGCGCGGTGCATTCCTGGGAGCCCGCCTCCCCCCTGAGTTTGTCCGCCGCGGCTGCAAGCAGGCACACTGCAAGCGAGGCACACTCGCGGCCAAAACCTGGGTGAAGTGGAGGGCTACCTAAGAGGGCTCACTGCCGCGCCACCACTTGGAGTTGTGTGGCTCCCAGTGGATCTCACGAGCAGCAAAAACCGGGATGGGCTTCCCTCGCCTGGTCTTTGCTGCTCGTGAGAATAGCTTCAATGAGTTCTTGGAATATATACATCAGTTTGATATATTATGATTTCAAGAAACTTGGGCCCAAAATAGAATAGAATTAAATAGGCATCAGGGTTTGACATTAGAAGCTGTTGCAGCCGAGCAGAATCGTAGACCACATGGATGACTTGCCAGCGTTCTAGCTTCTACTTTAAATGCTACACTAGTTTATTTAGGCAGTGGCAATAACTTATATTGTTAAAATTAGACACATTTCTCTGATTATTAGTTATATCTCTCCAACCCACCAATTCAAAAAATTGTAAGGGGACCTGCTGGACTAATCAAGAACAATGTCTATTGAAGTCAGGAATTCAACACCCATCAGCTTACGTGGTCATGGCTGGAGATTTCAATGCTTGAACGGATTATATCTATTCCTCTAAGTCTAATAAAGCAGGAGGAAATGATGAGGACTTTGGAATAAAGAGTTTCTAAAGACAATATTATCAATGCTGCAGGTTTTACATGATTTCAGTTTAAATTGAGGAGTCGCTTGAGACACTTACATGGCTCCACTTGTGGAGACCTTACCGGCAAATATACTTACAGCACTCTAGCAGGAAGTTGATCTATTGATGAGATATTAATCTCTAAGTCAAACAAGTGTCAATAGCTTTACAATAAGTACCCAGGTCTTTAGTGACCATCAGCAGACCATTGGAATTAAGAATGAACGTGCCGGTCTTCCCTTTCCACAAAAAGTATTGTGAGCCTATCTTAAAGCTCTTGGAAATATCAATTCAAGGAGACTTAGGTGGTCATTTAAACTTGACAGTATGCTCTACTAAAATGTCCTGATCTTCAATTTTTTAGAAATATATATCTTTATTATTTCCACGGTTTCTTTCAAGATGATGATGATATTCCTTTCTCTTCCCCAATGGTTTTATTATTTGTTATGAATACTTTATAACAATACTTTGAGAAGCTTAACTGAATGAACAGTTTGTGATGCAAACAATTGGAAGGAAATTGTGAAGGATTAGATATACCTATAGGGGGGAGATCTCACTGTCATAGTGTGTGATAGCTCATGCTCCCAGTTGTAGGTTATAAAGATCAGTTATGGCTGAATTTAGTCTCCCTCTTCATGAAAGGATATCTTTCCATTTATCTCTCCGGTTGGTTTGTTTATTTTTTCATTATATAAGGAGGGGGACTATTAAAGGCTTAGCTGATTTCTGTCAATTACTTTATTGTGGCGTTTTGTACACCTGTTTAGGACGAGATGGGAATTTTGATTATTTATTGGTGGATATGTGGCTTTGTATTTACAATACACATACTATTTCTGTTATGGCAAAACTAGCGTGTTTTTTAAAAATTGTTTTCTTCTCCATTGATCAATCTTGTTTGGAATCGTTTGAATATATAGTTGCCTAATAACTAATTAAACTCAGGGGGAGTGTTCTGTGAGAGGTTTAGGTTCTATTTTCTCTGACGATTAGATTTATAGTTGAGCTTACAGATACTAATATGATTTTTGTATTGCTGTCTTCTGAACCTCTCATGGATTTTTTAGGAGGTAGCTGTGCTGAACTGCGTTTGGAGAAGACAGCCAGTATGAAGTGACTGATGTGATCTATGGTGTGCTTTGGGCGCAGAACCATGCAGAACCAGCTTATCTTCTGTCTGAGGGATCCTCCCCCTTTATTTTATTGGAATTATATAGTGCATTGAAGCACATTTAAAATTACATACTAAGACATATTTGAGACGTACATTTGAGATACATTTAAAACTACATCTCTATTTTAGAGTTCTTATTAGCAGGATTGAATTCGTGAATTCCGTTTAGATTCCTTCATCTCTTATTTATAACATTGAAATTTAAGTAGAAGATAGGTGCAACTGAACTTTATAACATTTGGTGGTGGTCTGCTGCTGAGGTTCCTGCAGTAAACCTGTTATACCCTTGTTTTGATAGAACAAGGATTTTAAAATTCACTGAACTCGTTTTTGGTTTTGCTAGATTTGTGGATTTTTTTTTTAGACAGGGAGCCATTTTCTCAATTATTTTGCTAATTTGCTAATAACTGCTTTGAAAACTTTTTGGTGCTCAAGTTAATTCTCGACTCTCTGTGGAAAAGGAAAGCTATTACCATGTTACATTCAAAAGAGGGTTGCACAATGCTGCATACAGCTTGAATCTGCTATAAGCGGCACTAATCATATACCCCAAAGGGAATGCAAAACGAAGTAATGCCATGCAAATAGGTGTGGTGGCCTTGTCAGTCCATTAGCACTGTGGTCACTGCTTTGACATGCCAACTTAGAATTGTGGGTAGGCCAGTTAGCTAGGGCCGGTGCCAGACTATTTTGCGACACCTCTGAGGTCTGCACTCTGCGCCCCTCTGAGTTCTGCACCCTAAGTGGCTGCCTAGTTGGCCTGATGGTAACACCGGCCCTGCAGTTAGCACTGAGGAGTGACTTTTAATAATTGGACAATCTGGGCAGGAGACCAAAGCTGCCTCCAAAAATAAAGAAAGAGGGTTTTCTGATTCCTTCTCATTCTTTTTCTCTAGTCATACTTCTAAAGTATTTTGGTTATCATGGTTATGGACAGAGGAGGCGCTCTTACCCGTGGACTTCCGGGCTGAAGTCCAGGGCATCCAGTCCCCTTGGGGGACCCCAAATCCTTTTTGTCTGTCCCAGGTGGTGTGGTCACGCTAAAAGTGTGTGTGAAATACTGTTTGTGTGTGAGAGAGGAGCCTTCAAAAACCTTTAGGTCTATGCTCCAAAATTCCCATGACCTCTCTTATTACACCTCCCCCTGCTTACTCATCGGTCACATGAGCAGAGGTGTTTTCTGGGAGCAGAAGCATATGCTTTTCTCTGCCGTGTTATAGTGTTGGATCACTATATTGACATAAAAAGAGAGAAAGAAAGCGTGCACATGTGCATCTGTGTTTGTGCTTGAGCTTTCTGTTAGTGAGAGAAACACAAAGGGTGCAAGATGTAAGTAGGATTTCATAGAGGTTTCGACTTTCCGATTCTATCATTCTCTTTGCGATTTCAGGACAGCCTTGGGGCTTCCTCCTCTCTGTCTTAGGCAAGCATCTTTTTAATAGAGATTTTCCTCAGGACATGCTCTGATGCTTCAATACACCTGTGTGTGTATCTTCATGAGTCCAGGTGCTGGACCATTCATTTGACCCTTTTAAGCAAAGGCTAGTGCCACCTACTGGCTGGACATATTAGAGCAACATTTCCAAGCAGGTGTCCCAAGCTCAGTCTAGGGGCAAAGAGCAGGAGGACCCTGCAAGCCCCACCTCTCATCTTCTTTCCACTCGGTTCTAGGCTGCAAAGGCTGCGGACCTTCCTGCGCAAGCGGAGGCCCAAGTCTGGTCCACCAGAAGGAAGCAGCAAAAGATAAGAAGAGGGTGCCACAGTGCCCATGGCTGCTCATCCCAAGAGCTGGCACTTGATAGCCTGCTGCAGAAAGCCAAGAGACCACCAGGATCTTGAACGGCAGGGGAGTTTTGGCATCAGCACTCCATCAGCCCCTCCCAGAACCAAATGGTACCATCTGTGCAGGCAGAGGGAGGCTGTCACTGTCAAGGATGGGGGAGAAGCACACAAACTCTGGCAGTGCTTCAGATTCCCAAACAAGCACTCTGAGAATCATAAGCTGCCAGAGACTCAGGTGAAGGAAGAGAAACCACCAAAGTCAGTGGACAGCTCAACAGAGAGGGTCTGAATATGGGAAGAAATGGGCCACACAAAAACAGGCATAGCTCGAGGGCACTTGGAAACCAGTCTGGAGGTGAGGAGATGCTCAGGATTGGGGGTGGGGGGGGATTCAGGGGTTGGGAATGGAGAATCTTAGAAATTGAGGCCAATAGGTGAGGATGGGAGGCAGAGCAGGTTTCCAGGTAGCTATACCTTCAGGAGAGCCCTTAAAACCTATCTGTTTGGCCTGGCATTTCAGGGTTTTTAATTTAGGAGAGCCCTTAAAACCTATCTGTTTGGCCTGGCATTTCAGGGTTTTTAATTTAGTTCTAATTGTTTTAATCTTAACCTGGTTTTCAGGGTTTTAATTGTTTTGATAGTTTAATTGTTTTTTAAGATGTTTTTAAATTTGGTGTTTATATTTGTATTTCTATTTTAATTGTTTTTAATGAATTCTGTTTTTTAATTGTAAACTGCCCTGAGCCAGCTTGGAAGGGCGGTATAAAAATCGAATAAATAAATAAATAAAATAAATAAAATACTCTTCCTAAACAATGAAGGTTTCAGTGAGAAGGAACTGGGTCCTTTTTAGAAGAAGGACACAGATGGGTGCATTAATATGTCTGCACTTTCTTCCTGTTCTTTCCCCCAGATTCATTAGGCAGCAGTATGCACTGCACCCTCATCTCCTCAGATGAATCAGAGCTGGAGGACCTAAAACTGGGTGAGGAGCTCATGGTGGACCGCTCAACACAGACGGTCTGGGAAGACCTGAGCGATACTAGGAGGCAAAGCTCCAGACCAGATTGGAACCAGTCTGGAGGTGAGAAGATGCTCAGGATTTGGGAGGGATTTAGGGGTTGGGAATGGAGAATCTTAGAAATTGAGGCCAATAGGTGAGGCTGGGAGGCAAAGCAGGTTCCCAGGTCGCTATACTCTTCCTAAACAAAGAGGGTTTTAGTGAGAAGAAACTGGGTCCTTTTTGGAAGAAGGACACAGATGGGTGCATTAATATGTCTGCACATTCTTCATGTTCTTTCCCTCATATTCATCAGTGAGCAGTATGCACTGCTCCCTCGTCTCCTCAGACCAATCCCAGCTGGAGGACCTTAAACTGCATGAGGAGCTAATGGTGCTCAGCCCAACAGAGCGGGTCTCCAGATGGGAAAACATGGGCTACACGGACAGCCAAAGCTCCAGAGCGGTTTGGAACCAGTTTGGAGGTGAGGAGATGCTCAGGAATTGGGGGGATTTAGGGGTTGAGAATCTTAGAAATTGAGGCCAATAGGTGAGGCTGGGAGGCAGAGCAGGTTCCCAGGTCGCTATACTCTTCCTAAACAAAGAGGGTTTCAGTGAGAAGAAACTGGGTCCTTTTTGGAAGAAGGACACAGATGGGTGCATTAATATGTCTGCACATTCTTCCTGTTCTTTCCCCCAGATTCATCAGTGAGCAGCATGCACTGCTCAGTCGTCTCCTCAGACCAATCCCAGCTGGAGGACCTTAAACTGCATGAGGAGCTAATGGTGGTCAGCCCAACAGAGCGGGTCTCCAGATGGGAAGACATGGGCTACACGGACAGCCAAAGCTCCAGAGCGGTTTGGAACCAGTTTGGAGGTGAGGAGATGCTCAGGAATTGGGAGGGATTTAGGGGTTGGGAATGGAGAATCTTAGAAATTGAGGCCAATAGGTGAGGCTGGGAGGCAAAACAGGTTCCCAGGTCACTATACTCTTCCTAAACAAAGAGGGTTTCAGTGAGAAGTACCTGGGTCCTTTTTGGAAGAAGGACACAGATGGGTGCATTAATATGTCTCCACATTCTTCCTGTTCTTTCCCCCAGATTCATCAGTCAGCAGCATGCACTGCTCCCTTTTCTCCTCCAGCTCCTACCAGTCTGAGGTGGAGGACTGCAAAGTGGATGAGGAGCTCATCAAAATCATCCACAGGCTTATGGAGGACAGAGAGGAGGTACAAAACCCCACATCCCAGGTGCTTCCTCCACAGGTTGCTTCCATATTCTGGACCTTTACCTTTCCAATTGCTTTTCTGCCATCAGATGGAAGGGAGGGGGGTGGGCAGGAACGGTGGTTCCACATGACATGTCACATAGGACTGTCACGGTGATATTCCCTGTGAAAATCAGCAATAACTCTCCCTACCGTCATGATCTTACTACATGATGATACTCAGAATTAAGCCCCATTCAGCACCTGCTCCTTTATTTCATTTCTGCCTCCTCAGTCCTCACTCCTTTCTTTCCAAGTGGCTTCTGCAACTTGGGCTGATTCAGGGGCACACAAGTGAACAGGAAACAACTGAGACAAGTGGCAGAAGCGGAGAACAGAAGCCTATTTAAGGATTTCCTTTAAGGGACGGAAGTTCTGGGAAGCCTCCAGAGTGCCGTGCCTGGATATTCTGGCTCTGCCCTTGCATTTTAACTCCCAAATTGCACCACAAAGAGGGTGTGGAAAAAGACAAGAGGGCATCATTGGAATTACTGGAAAGTGCTGGGTTGCCCTGCCCTCCGTGTCATCTGGATCCCCTGAAAACACTGAATGGATGAAATGTGTGCCTCCGGGACAAAATGACTGAAGCAGAAGCAGCCACCCAGCCCAGAACAGTTTCCATAGTAGCCTACAGGATCCCACCCCTTTTGATTCCATCCCCTTTTCAGTTCTGCCATCTCTCTGTGCACTAGCAGAATGCTATGCAGGGTGGGAAGGTCCTCATTTCTTCTCCCATTCAGAGCCACCGCGGGATGGGTGCTGGACTCTATCAGAATGTCCTCTCCTACGTAACTGCTTGACTCTCTTGCAACTTCAGAGAGCCAACAATCAGGATGAGGATGTCCATTTCCTCGCGGTCCTCTGTGCTTGCTGCAAGGCTGCATATAAGAGCGGCCAGGAGACTCTGGATCTCCCCTACACCAAAGGAGAATTGATAAAGGCAATCGTGGTGAGTGAGAAAGAGGACCAGAAATCGGGTGAAAAAATGGAAGCTAAATAAGGGGTGGGACTGGGAGGTCAACACATTTGTGTAATCAATGTGGACTCCGCCTTTTAACACCAAACTGCTCCCAGGGCAGCTCACAAGCTTATCTTGAGCAGGTTCTGTAAAAGTAAGGCTTGCGGATTTGCTAGAGAGTAGGACAATGCAGCCATTTGGAACAGGACCACTAAGTCCATTTAAAAACAGCCACAAGACTGTGGAGTACTTGTAATTCCCACTCAAGTGAGTTACAGTAAGTGGTCGATCAAGATATAAACAAGTGCTTTGGACGGAAGGTTGGGTGAGGTTGGAAGGAAAGCTCAAGAGTGGGCTCTGTGACGTTCGTGTGCGTGCGCAATGCACTCCTGGGAGGTTTTGCAAGCAACGCCGGGGAAGGGGCGGCAGGGAGGTATCCTGCCACCCCAATTACTCGTAAGTTTATGGCGCAAAGCGGGAAAGCAGCAGGAGGGGTAAGTAAACCCTCCTGCCGCGCTTAAAGGTACCCCACACCTCATTGCCGGACCACAGTTGGCAGTTCCGTGCACACCCCTATTTCTCAAGTCTGGCTTTGGACCACTGTTGCAGTGAGCCATGGCGGGGTTCAGGCAATTCTTCTTTGGGGGGAATCCGGAAAGACTCCCAGCCATTCTGTCAGAAACCCCCCATGTCATCAGGATGTATAAATATTTAGCCCCTGATGTTTCCTTCTCAGGCCAGAGCAGCAGAAACGCTTGGGAGCTGTGGAGCCGGAGACGGCAGGAGGATGGAAGAATACTGGCCTATCTCAATGCAGCCAGAGTTGGGGAGGTAAGAAGATTCCTCTGTGTGGCTCCCTTGGGTGCTAGAATGGCCCGTTGTCCCCCTTTTTGAGAGTGTGAGAATGGGCAGAGGCATCTTCATCACTTTCTGCATTCAAGAAGCGCCAGAATCAGCATTAGGACATCTTGACACAGACCTCTCCAGAGACACAGTGGGCTAAATAACTGCAGTGCATGTTAGTTCATGCAAATGCGACTTTCAACCTGCTGTAGTGGCATGACACCTTGATAAGATAATGATGATTACTTTAGTTTGGAATATCTACATCTATCAGTGCACATGGTCCGTTACTGAGTAGCCTGAGCAGAAGAGCAGGTCCTTCCCCAAGCACCTTGCCATCTCAGTTCTGACTGTGGAGGAGATCAAAGAAGGAAGGAATGAAGAGGGAAAATAGGAGAAGCAGTGCTTATGAGCTGAATGCATGTGAATCAAGTTGCACATCTTTGGGCTTCAGGGGAATTAATTGAGGCTGATTCTTGATTTTAGGTTTTCAGGGAGATCTTTAATAAAGATCAGCAAAGATCCTTCCTGAGGACCACGATTTGGGCCATTAATCATCCCCTCCACAGGGTTAAGGAGGCTGGACTGATCCTGCTGTACTCCCTCCTGGGCAAGGCCGATGCACTGATGGGGTATGAGGTGAGCCACTGGTTAAGCTGCATGGCAGTGGGGGTGGGGGGTGGCATGTAATCAAAAAGGGCCTCTGATTCTGGCGGGGTGGGCATTTTCCCCATCTTTCCAGGAGGTGGAAATCAGGAGGAAAATCTGGCATTGTCTCCGCCAATTCAAGGACAGCAAAGGGCTGCCGAAGAACTCCAAGGTCTCTATGAAAACCAAGGTAATCTCTATTTCCAAGGAATTGGGGAGGGTAAAACCACATCCCTGGAGTCACAGTGCAGGTAGAAGTACTTTCCCCCACCCAAAGACATCCCCTGTAACCTTAGCTGGTCTCAGGTGTTAAAGGTCCCAAACATATTGCTGTAATGTTTGTGACCCAGACTTCTCAAGGGATCATGTCTTGATTAGTCAGAAAACCTTATGCAAGTTCTTGCATTGTCAATCCTTTTAAGGCCACATGCACATGTGCAGTGCATCCTGGGAAGATGGAACCTTTGGGAGAGAAATTCCTATAGTTCCTCGCTTTTTCGGGGCTACAGGCTCAAGGCCACATCCAGGGACCTCAGATCTAAATCTAGTAATCCTATTATGAATGTCACCCTCCCAGCCACCCTCTCCTCCTGCTGCCAGGACCCAGAAATTCAATGTGGACCTAATGCAGAATTCGGGTGAAATTTCTGAATGTGGATGCTTATCTAGAAAATGAATCCACTAACGTGGGATTATTTTCAGAGCCAATTTTCAGCGGCCCACCTAACTAACTTCCATGGCACTTAATACAAGCTACGGCTATGACTTGCTTTCTAGCTGCATCTTTTATATGCTGTGGCCCCAAATGATTACTACCACAGGACTATTCTAGAAAAAAATACCAGCCATGACATAGGTCCAACAGGGTTCTTTCTGCGAAAAAACTCACTGCTTTGGAAGCAGATGGTACTATTTGCTTTGAGAGCCTGAATGCTAACACCAGCTCCACATACAACTCCTCCACTTATTACATTAGGAGTTCTACAGTGATTCCCATCCCTAACACTTTCCTTAGTCAAATGGTGCTGGCATCATTCTATTTTTCCTTCTCTTCTCTCCCATTCAGTTGACTTACTGATGGACCTTGGCAGTGAAGCTAAGCTGCCTACCCTCCCATGACACCTTCTTCCTTCCCTCCCATGACACCTTTCCTTCGTAACATGAACGTAATATTTATTCGGTCCTTGACCAGCAGTATTACAGGTACAGACATAAAAACATAAACTATACATTAGCACATATTTTACAAAGAATATAACAGTATTTAGCCGCAGTTCTAATTTTATCTTCATCACATAGAGAAAATAAAAACCTCAATGAAACATCATCTGCTCTTCCATTAAAATTTATCAGAAGGGGAGAAAGTAGCTTTCCTCTGGCTTCATCATAGAAGCTACAATGTAAAAAGGCATGTGCTATTGTTTCAACACAGCTCTTATCACAAGGACATACACGATTCACCAGGGGAATTCCTGCATATCTACCAAACAGAACTGCAGACGGAAGGACATCCAACCTGGCCAGCATCATGGCTCGTCTATATTCAGGAATCGTAACTACCTGGAGATAGAGGGCCAAATTAAATCCACTCAATTGGTCACCCAGGAACGATCTTTTAGATATCTGGGAAATTTCATATTGCAATTCAATGTCCATTAGGCGTTGAATAATTTGGATACGAGCTCTGTCGTAACCAAGCTCCTGTATGGCCTCTAAGGAGTAGCCACAGCGGGCCAGCTTATCAATGGCCTCAGTGTGCCATCTAAATTTAAAGGAGTCCTGTTTTAGAAAAGCAACCAAACCCTCCTGCAAATAATAAATTTTTAACCAGTAAAGAATAATGACTCTCCATAAGCATGTCTGTAGCCTAATCATTCCGACCTCTCTTCTCAGAGCCACCGTGGGGGCACATCTGGGAACAGCCAGTACAGCTCTTAAAATTTTTGACTGCAGTGCCTCCAACGGGTCAAGATTTTTAACTATGCCCAACTGAGCTCCATAAAAAAGTTGAGGCAAAACCTTTGCCAAGAATAGACTTGTGGTTTTAAATTGTTTTTAAAATGTCTGTTTTATTTTGTTTTATGTTTTTGTAAACAAAATAAATTTTCACTCAAATGAAACTTGATGTGGATACATGGATCTCCTTAGCTAACATCATTTGGAGTACAATAAACATAATTAAAATGAATCTTCTTCCCCGTTTGATTTATGTATTAAGGGGTCTCCTCTTATTCATTCCCCAAAGATCCTTCAGACACTTTCTCAAGCTTTTCTGCCACTTTATATGGCATAATGATTTTATGGATATTTTAATCTGGTTTTATGTTTTAACCAGTAAATTCTTGGTTTGTTTTATTCTTGGTTTGTTTTATGCAGTAAACCACCTAGAGACTTTGGTAGTGGGTAGAATACAAATTTACTAAATACATACATACATACATACATACATACATACAATCTCAGTTTTTCCCTTCATAGCTTACAGTTACCAGTCCTAGAAGGGGATCTTAATTTCTCAGCTATCTTACAACATCATAGAACAAATTGGCTTAGTTGGATCTTTAAATTAAAATATGATCTTCCCAACCCTTCAGCATGGTCCACTCTTGAGGTTTGCATGTTTAGCCTCTATCAATCAGACCTGTGTTGGGCTCCAGATTTTAACAGACTGGAGCTACCTGTTCTCCTACCATCAAGACTTTGAGAGAAGCATGTTTATGCTCTGTGCTGACATAATGACTCTGATCCTTACATGACAAAATGACTCTCTGATATAATCCTGCAGTCAAAACATCTTGTATTATGTTTATGGATAATAATGGGGCCAGAAATCATCTTCTAACTCTTGACCAGATATTAGACATCGATCACAATTTCCCACCTTTTGTGCATACAGGATGATCTGCCCCTGACAGCTCAATAGCAATACCTGCAGCTGAAACACACTATAACTTCCAGATTCTAAGTGCTTCTGAGGTCCCTAAAGTTTTAGAATATATCATTTGCATTGCTGACCTGCTGAAACCAAACATATCCATATACCGTGGATACGTCACATGATAAGTCTGACTTATTGCTCCTATGTGCCGAGCAACATGAGGAGATATTATTATTATTATTATTTTTACATTTATATCCCGCTCTTCCTCCAAGGAGCCCAGAGCGGTGTACTACATACTTGAGTTTCTCTTTCACAACTGAAAGTAGGTTCACAACTGAAGTAGGTTAGGCTGAGAGAGAAGTGACTGGCCCAGAGTCACCCAGCTAGTTTTATGGCTGAATGGGGATTTGAACTCGGGTTTCCCCGGTCCTAGTCCAGCACTCTAACCACTATACCACGCTGGCTCACCAGATCCTTCCAGTCAAATGGACCAATGTTCTAGGAAGCAAAAAATCCTCTACACTAGAAGATCATTCACACGACTAAATCAGCTGGGACTGGGGAGAAGGCAGGAGCCCACCTGACCTCCCCCACATGAATGGTGGCTCCTCCTGGCTCTGCCACTTGCATGCCCAGAAGAATGGCATGGTGGCAAGTGGCCAATCGCACGGGAATCAAGAGCAGGGGGGAGCGAACTGGACCTCCTAGAATCCCACAATGCACTGTTTGAGTTGCATGGTGCATTTGGGAAATTACCACTGCGGGGCCACTCCCCCTCCCTCCTCCCCCCAGTTCTATGGAAATGGTGGCTGTGGCAGCCAAAGCACCCCACAGCCTGGGCATGAGGTAGGAAGTGCATATCCCTCCTACGACTTCACTTTTAGCCTGGGAATGAAAGCAGAACTATCTGGGGTGGAGTGCTGGGATCGAGAGTGATCCTGGCACTGCGCACAACCCACCCTACCTGGGGTAGCCCTGTCCTGCCCCTGTTGGGCTGGTCGTATGAATGATCACTGATTCTTTAATTGAAGCTCATCCAATAGATTTTCTCCACCTATTGGATACCGTAATGTTTATTTCATAAACATATCACTGCTTTCTCCCTTATATTGATGCTGTGATGTTGCCAAAGGTTCTCCAATTCATATGATATGGTGTTGCAATATAAAAACTCCCTTTTGGCAAGAAGTGATTGCTTACATCAACCTAGTTTTGAATTCTGATTTTAGATTTTGTGACAATCTGTAATTAATCCTTCTTCGTCATCTAATAAGCTTCTCTTATTCATTTCTCTTGTGAAACTTCTCTTGTGGTAGCAGATCATGTCTCTCCTTTTGCAGTATGTCAAGCCTTCAGTTTATCAGTAGATGCAGGGGTGGATGAATGGATAGGCAAAGTAGGCACTTGCCTATGACAGCAAATCAGAGGGGCGGCAAATTGGCCCGACTCTAAGACAATATGGATCTTGTGTTGCCGATATGGATCTTGTGTTGTCGGCAATATGGATCTTGTGTTGTCGGCAGTCAGCGTCGAGGTCCGGAGATGGGGTGCAAAAGACGGGCAGTGTGTGGGAGGAAGAGATGCAAACTTAGAATCCTGGCAAGGAGGCTCCTCTGCCCGGGTCCCAGTGATACCTCTCGGTTGTGCTAGCATGAGGGGTGGCTGCTGGGGAGGGGCCAAAGGAGACAGGGAAACAGCTTGAAGTCCTGGATGGGGCCAAGCACAAGCTCCCAGCCCTAGAGCAGGGCGGCAGTGGTGCTGTGCTGCCTGCTGCTACTGCTACTTCCCCAAAGGGACTGTCTGTTTGCCTCATGCTGCCGGAGATCGTAGCTGTTGCTGCTTAATCTGCAGTGCGCTACTCCCATTGCAAGAAGAAGAAATAGGAGGAGAGAAGACCCCGAGTGGGGAGAAGTAGAAGGCTGAGAGACCGCTCAGCAGCCCTTGCCCCACCACCTCGCACAGTTTGACTCCAGCTTTCCCTCCCTATTGCTGCTGCTTTAGCAGCCTCAGTCAACTGCCATGCTGGAGGACCAATGCAAAGGAGACTCAGGAGGAGGAGGAGGTTGAGGAAGCACTGGGCTGGCTCTGTTGAATTTCATTTCTGCATGTGATGCATAGAATACTATATACAAAGTAGTTTTTTCGTGTTGAGAGTTTAACAGAGAGGGGTGGCAAATCCTTGGTTGCCTACGAGTGGCAAAAAGGTTAATGAGCACTGAGTGGATGGAAGATTTCTCTGACCTGGCTTCATCTGAATTCACAACTTACTGTTCTACGCTCAAAGAAGAATCTCATACCAAGATTCGGCAGGTGTATTTAGATTTGTGTAATTTCTTCCAGACTGATAATTATCTTTATCCCTTCATCCTCCTTTCCCATTTGTTTTTGGTTTTGTTTTTTTTTCATATCCCCACCTTGTTGTTGTAATGATTTGTTTTAACATGGAAAAATTTGTGTAATACAAATAATATTTTTCTTTAAAAAACTTTTAATTGCTTTAACTGTTGTTTGATGGTTTTATTTGTTGTAGCACTTGTAGAAATGTAATAAACAAAACTATTACATCTCTCATTTATATGTTTGCAGGAATGGCTATTGTGAGTTTGACTTAGATTTAAATGCTTGAGTACCTCAAGCACAGCCCCGATAATGCAATAATTTATAAATATTATTTTCAGTTAGAATACACATAACTTTGTTGATTTAACTCACCCAAGACCCTTGGTTTCATTGTTACTGGACACAACATGATATTTTCCAGAATAACTAAATTTCTGGGCACAACTCAAAGTGTATAGTAAACACTAAACAGCTTGGCACCTGGCCAGGGTCATAGCTACAATGCAGACAGGGGGGTTGAATGTTTGGGGGCTGCACGTGTTTGGGGGCCACCTGCCCCCTCCCTCTACTGGGTGCTCAGCCACAACTTGCACTGGCCATTGCTGGCAGCTGTGCCTGTTTGGTGAGGGAGAGCTTCCCCAATGCCAGCGAGAGCAAGTCTGCCTTAAAAGGGCCCACCTATTCTCACTGGGGTCAGGATGTCACTGCCTCACTGAGCAGGCATGGCAGCCACACTGGCTTGATGGCATCATGAGGCCACATTGGCTAAAATGAGAAAGGCCCTTCAAGAGCTCTTAGCATTCTGTAAGCCCTGGAAATGCAAGCTCTTGAGAGGTCACAGGGCCATTTGGGTTTTCTTCTGATATTTCTCTCTCTCCCCCTTGTTTGTTTTTCTTTCCGTTTACAAGCTTATCTGTTCTATGTACCCAGGGAGCTCCCCACTCATTCTTGAGTAGTCCTTTTTTGAAAGACATTCAACCACCTGCATTCACTATTAGAGGGAATGAGAATTCTAGCTCCCATAAATGTTTAATATTCTTAACCCTTTTTCCATAACAATGCTAGACTAACAAACAAATTTGCCAGATAAATAGTTAAAGCACAGTTCATGAGGATACTTGTGTTAAGGTTGACACTACCAAAACCCAGGCCATTAATTACAGTCTATTAGCCCATCATGGCACAAGCGGTACAGCAACCAGCCTCAGAATTGACAATGAAGACATTGAAGTGGTGGATAGCTTCTACCTTTTAGGATCAACCATCAACGGTAAAGGATCCAGCAGTCAAGAAATACGCCGCAGACTAGCACTTGGTAGGGTTGCAATGAATGCCTTGGAAAGGATGTTTAGATGCCGTGACGTGTCTATATCCACAAAGATTAGAATCCTTCGGACAATGGTTTTTCACGTGACACTCTATGGATGCGAAAGCTGGACTTTGAAGAAGAAAGATAGAAAAGCATTGACGCTTTTAAACTTTGGTGCTGGAGAAGACGTTTGAGAATACTATGGACAGCTAGGGAAACAAACAAATGCAGCCTAGAACAAAACAATTCAGAATTTTCACTTGAGGCACAAATGACCAGGCTCAAACTATCATACTTCGGACACATTATGCAAAGACCCAGCTCCCTTGAGAAGTCCATAATGCTGGGGAAAGTTGAAGGAAGGAGAAGAAGAGGACGACCAGCAGCAAGGTGGATGGACTCGATTACAACAGCAATGAATGCACCAATGAGAGTCATTAAAGGCCAAGTTGAAGACAGGTCATCCTGGAGAGAATCTATCTATGTGGTCGTGAAGAGTTGACAGCTACTTGATGGCACTTAATCAATTAATCAATCATTAGCCCATCATACTATTCTTAGACAATAGTTCTATAATACAGAACAATAAATAGAATAGAATATATTTTAGGTAACTATAAATGGTTCAAGCAACTCAGAAAGCCTGTTTAGCCTATGGCTGCAATAAAAGAACTACTGTTACAACCCAGAAAGCCAGGACTATAGGTACATCCGTTGTTTTTGTAATCCTACAGAGTTCTATATTTGCAGCCCCCAATATTATCTGTTTAGCATTTAGCCGTTTTATGTGACATGATAACAGACCTTCAGATGACTGAAAACTGCTACACTATTTCTGAATTCTTGAGCTACATGAGGCTGCCCCCTGAATAACACAATGTAGGCATTGTATTTTTGAGGGAGGAATAATGGCCAAGTTCCAAAGAACCATGTGACTAGTTCCACACACCCAAGAAGTGGGCACGTTCTCAAAAAGTAGCCCCCTGGACTTCCGGTGGGCTCTTCCGGCTGAAATGGCAGCTTCCCCGTGTGCTCCGTGGGCCCCCACCTGCATCCTAAAAATCCGGTCCTTTAATGAGCTCATTAAGTACTGATTATCACCTTCAGAGAAAGCTCACATCTGTAGCTACCTATTTCGCATATCAGATGGCTTGCTGAAGCTCCAGCCCCTGCTATATTTGACTTCAAACAAGGGACTATCGAGCAACAGGTCCTCCTCGCTTCTCCCTCCCCCTCCAGCCGAATCTTTCTTATCTCCTCTTCCCTCCTTATCTCCTGGGACACAGAGACTGTTATCATTGCCATTGTTATTCTGCTTCCTGAGAGAGTTGGTTGGCATCCCTGGCTGTTTCTGAGAGAGCGGGAAGGTGCAGATTTGCATACTTGGAGAGACGGAGGAAGGAGGGCCGCACCACTTGGCAGAATAACAGTTGTGGGATTTGAGGTGGAGGAGATCAAGTAAAGCTCCTTTGCTGTCTCAAAATTAGTCTTTGGAGCGGGGGGGTGGGATCCTCTCCTGTCTTTGCTTTTTCTCCTGAATAACTCCTTGAGAGATGAGAGCCCAATGGAAGAGGACAAAAAGAGAAGGATCATTTGCCATTGTTTTAAGTGGGCAATATAGAATTACGGAGGAGGAATTGGCTTAGTCTACAAATTTAAATATCTAAAGCAGGTTACAATAAATCATCAACACCCTCCCCTCAGCCATTCTTAATAGTAGAGCAAGAAGAGGACAGAAGGAAAGAGGGCGGCAACCTGGAGTCAAGAAGTAAACGTAAGGGAGTCCCCAAAAGTGGAACTAAAGCAGTCCCCAAGATGTCAAGCTCAGACAGCACGGCTGAGGAAGGGGTAGATACCAAAGCCCTCTTCTCCCTTCTTAAGGAAGTGGCAAGTGCCACTCCCTTCTTAAGGAAGTGGCAAGTGACAAATGGGTCAGGAGGCGATTAAGGCAGAGATAGGTGAAATCCGGACCTCCATGGAACAGCTCACTTCCAGGGTACAAGAAACTGAGGAACGCATCTCAGCAGTAGAGGATAGAGCCTCCATTATGGAGGCCTCTCCTACAAACCAATCATGAACTGGCATCTTTTAGAGATAAGCTGATTGATCTGGAGGGTCGCAACCGAAGAAATAATCTGCGTTTAGTGGGGGTGAAAGAAGGCTCAGGAGACCGCAACATGATTGACTTTGTCACCACTTTACTACATCAAGCCTTGGACCACCCCAATGACTACAAACTTGAGACTGAGAGAGCTCATAGAGCCCTGGGGTCCACCCCAGCAGGAGGTGCTCCACCTCGGGCCATCATTTTCAAACTGCTGAGATTTACAACCAAAGAAGTTCTCTTAGCAAGGGCCAGAGAGAAAGGTTCTCTTTGATGGGGCCCAGATAACAGTCGGATCTATCTATTTCATGATTTCCCAAAGGCAGTCATGGATCAAAGGAAGAAATTTCAACGCTGCAGGATTTGGGCTGGAGAAAAGAATGTAACCTGCTTTTTCAAATATCCTGCCATTCTTTGCTGCATCCAGGAAGGCAGAATGCATTGCTAAAGCGACCCGGCCCAAGCTGAAGCTTTCCTGTGGAGTTTGCAAGCAAACGGCTGACTCTTATTTACATAGGGTTTCTCGCAAGCAATCTTTCCTTTCTCTCTTTACAAGGAGTCTGATGTGTCCTATTTCTTCTCAAGTTTGAGATGCTGGTTTTTCTTTCTTCCTCTTAGGCTTAAAGTGCTAACTTTGAGTATCGTTCGGATGTGTGCTGGAGGCTCCAAGGGAGCTTATGCAATGTTCAATAGGTCAAGGGCTGCTGAATACCCAGGAGTGGTCAACCAATATCCTGCCATGAGCATAATGTTCAATCTTATGTTTTTCACCTCTGGGCGGGGAGAGACTTGTTCTTTTGGTAATATCTGGACATTGTGTGTGCATGTACAGTCGAGCAGGGGTCTTTCCAAGACTGCTTCTGTGAAGATGCAAGTCACTAACCCTGGAGATTCGGCTGCTGTCGGGCCTTTCGACGATGATGGCAAGAACAGAGACTACTCCTGGATAACTACTGGCCTTTGCAGAGAGTGGGCGGAAGCTAGAGCGATAGATCACTAGGAGGGTGAAGTTGATTCCAAGTTTGGAGTTGTTGTATGTTAGTGTCGTACTGGATGTGGGATGGGGGTGGGTGGGTAGTAACTGGGAATTTGCCCCATAGCTGGCCCTTCTGGAAAGTCTAATAATGTTTTCCTCACTTTTCTTTTGCTTCTATCCCCCAATTCTCTCCTTTTTGCTATTTTTCATTTCCCCACTCTACTGTCTCATAACCACCTTTCTCACCATTGCTTTCACACCTACAAATGCTAGAATGGTTAACCCGACATACATTGTGTTTTACAAGAGCTCGAATCAAGTGTTTTCTATTCTGTTTTCTAATATACTTATGTTGAGTTTTGATGAAGACCTGTTTTGGATGGTATACAAGGACCCCCTCCCCCCCGCTGATGCACTGGAACGGAACTTCCCGAATGAGACTTGTCCTCTGGCATTAGCTGTGGGACTCCAGGTCATGGGCCTTAATGATTCAAGATCGGGAAGGGTGAGCCTGCGAATGAGACCAGCTGGGTCTAGAATATTAAGTGCTAGGGCTATAGATTCTCGGGCACTGTATGTCCTTAAAATATGAATTTTAAGGACATACATTAATACATACAGGACATATGAATTTAATTACCTTCAATGTTATGGGACTAGGAACACCACAAAAAAGAACCCAAATTCTTAGGTATTTAAAGAGACAAAATGTAGATGTGGCCTTCCTACAAGAAACACATATGGCAGCAAAAGACATTCACAGGCTTAAACGGAGCTGGGTGGGCCATGTTTTGGGGGCGGGGTCCTCTTCAAAGTCAAGAGGGGTGGCAATCCTAGTACATAAGTGCATCATGTTCAACCCCCTTAATGTAGAGGCAGACCCCCTAGGAAGATTTATCATTGTGGAAGCCCAGATTGAGCCAAAAACCATCCTTTTGGTTAATGTGTATGCCCCAATGAAGATTGCCCCTCTTTTTTACAGCTTTACACGCTAAGCTTCTTGCAAGGGAGAACAGTAACTTAATTTAAGGAGGAGACTTCAACGAGGTTCTGAATCCTCTAATAGCAATAGCAATAGCACTTACATTTATATACCGCTCTATAGCTGGAAGCTCTCTAAGCGGTTTACAATGATTTAGCATATTGCCCCCCAACATTCTGGGTACTCATTTTACCGACCTCGGAAGGATGGAAGGCTGAGTCAACCTTGAGCCCCTTGGTCAGGATCAATCTTGTAACCTTCTGATTACAGGGCGGCAGTTTTACCAGTGCACCACCAGGGGCTCTGCTCTAATGCAGGGATCCTCAACGTTGGGCCCCCAGATGTTCTTTGACTTCAACTCCCATAATCCCCAGCCAAAGCCACTGGGCCTGGGGATTATGGGAGTTGAAGTCCAAGAACATCTGGGGGCCCAACGTTGAGGATCCCTGCCCTAATGGACAGGAGCACAGGGCATTCTGTGTTATCTAAATCTCGTGTTCTGTTAAATAGTTTTATGAAGGACCTTAGCCTCTACAATGTATGGAGATTACTACACCCCAAAGACAGGGACTTTACTTTCCTATCAAAACCCCATAAGACAAGCTCTAGGATTGACTTCTGGCTCTTGTCCCCAATTTTGGGGAAACAGGTAATTGCATGTGATATTGGCCCACTCATTATCTTGGACCATGCACCTGTGGTGTTAAAAATACAATTGGCAGACAGTGGAGACCAGAAGCAGAAACATTGGAGACTAAATACATCCCTGTTAAAGGACCCCAAATTCATTACAATGATTGGATCTGAAATTCAAGAGTTTTTGAAGTTTAGTAGAAAACCTGAGACTAGCTTGGAACTTCTTTGGGATACCCTCAAGGCTTACTTACGAGGGAGAATTTTAGCCTTTGCCTCATATTTTAAAAAGGAACAGCTCAAGAACATTAAAGAATTGGAAGAGAAACTCAAAGCGGCTTGGTTGGAATACAATACCAGCCCAGCCCCTCGTTCCTACTCTAGTCTCCTGAAGCTACAATATGAAGTGAATCTATTACATGCCAGGCAGGCTGACTTCCTTCTAGCTTGCTCCAGGCAAACGTACTGGGAATCAGGAGAAAAAGCTGGCAAACTACTGGCCTTTAGAATCAAACAAATACAAAATCGTTCCCATATAGCAGGCATCAAAGACAGTAATGGGCATTTACATACTGATAATAAGGCAATTAATGCAGCATTTGAAAATTTTTACTTAGCACTATACAATCATATCCCCTCCTATGGGTGTGAAGAGATCCAACTTCCTAGATAAAATTCAGATTCCGACCCTCACTGATACACAAGCCACACATCTTGCCGTACCCATATCCTTGGCTGAAATCCAGGAAGCAATTAAAAAAATTAAACCTGGAAAGTCTCCAGGCGAGGATGGGTACCCGTCTGATTGGTACAAAACATTCTCTGATAACCTAGCCCCACTACTGGCTGAGGTGGCCACCGAAGCTGCAAATACACATGAATTGCCTAAAACGATGTATGTAGCAAATGTGTCTCTTATACCAAAGCCACAAAGGGACTTGCAACAATGTGAAAATTATAGACCAATATCATTACTGAATGCTGATGTCAAAATCTTTGCTACAATCTTGGCAACCCGTCTTAATAGCTGTGTACATACAATTATACATCCAGGACAGGTTGGCTTTATCCCTAAGCGGCAGAGAGCAGATAATGTACGTCTGGTTCATAATCTTATCCACATTACATCCCGTAGGACTGACCAGGCTCTGCTGCTGTCCCTTGACGCTGAAAAGGCCTTTGATAAAGTACATAGAGACTTCCTCTTGGCAACTCTTGAGAAATTTAGATTCCCTACCTCTTTCGTAAATTGGGTGCGGACAATCTATAAAATGCCTTCAGCTAGGATCAATACTAACGGCCAACAGACGGGACCCATCTGCCTTCAGTGTGGGGTCAGACAGGGCTGTCCCTTATCTCTATTGCTCTTCGGCTTGGCCCTTGAACCTCTGGCTTGCTCAGTGAGGCAAAATGCAGGTATTAAGGGGATCAAGGTAAATGGACAAGAACATAAAATTGCATTATATGCAGATGACACCCTCTTGTTTCTTTCCAAACCACAGGAATCCGTCCCTAAACTTTCCCCCTTGCTCCCCCTTCTTTCCTCTCTGTTGAAGCAGCGAGTAGCTGCTGAGCTTAGAGACAGAACACAGGCATCATGATTTTAGCAAAATGCAATCATCCCTTCCTCTGAATCATAGTCCTCGGGGACCGAATCAGGGAGTACCTTTGAGCATAGTGATGCTCCACAATTTTACCAGCTCTTGAGCAGAACAATTGCAAAATTGTTTGGTAAACATATGAGCCTTCTGAGGGCCACAGTATTACTCCTGACAGTACCTAGTCATTCTGCTCTTCCTGAGCTCAATTTTCCCCATACTGATTCCAACCCTTAAGAATACTCTGCAACGGGGTGCAAGACGTCTCTTTGCGCTTCGATACACAGGAACCCATTGCCCTCTCGTTCCGGTCTTATCTTTGATAGTCTTAGCCAGTTTGGTCTTCAAGTCCTAGGTCCTTCTTTCCACGTAGGCTGAGCTTTGAGGATGATGAGGGGTATGAAATTGCAGTTTTACCCCAAGAGCTTTACAAACTGTCTGGATGACCTGTACTTCACTCGACAACAAGCTCTCCTCTATGATTAGAGTGCTGTATTTCATTCAATAACAAGCTCTCCCTTGCTACTGCTGAGATTAGTGGGCACGACATGAAGAAAAACAAAAAGAGGATTAGATCTCCTTTAGAGGGGCAGCCTGACAGGCAAAAGAAGAAGCTGAAAAACTTAAAGATTGATCAATATTTAACGACTTTGGGAAATGTAAGTACTGACCTACCTTTGGAAAATAGATACTCGGAGCTAATTGATTTGTGTGAAAACATTACAGCTGAGCAGACACACGACACACTTTCGCTGCGTAGTAACGAACTGTCTACTGATTTACTAAATTTGCCAACAGCTGGAGGTTCTCCAGCTCTGCAGGAATTTTTAAGGACTTATAAGCATATTAATTATTATTATTATTATTATTATTATTATTAACACAGGCAGGAATCTTTGACCAACTCTCCAGAGGTGAAGCGGGTTCCTTTGAAGCACTGTCCTGTGGACAGTGACGCTCTTTTAAAAGCTTACAATATTTCAGCTGAGTCGTTCCTTTTCGTTTTAAAGAAACTGTCAGCTCTGGAAACCTCTTTAGCCAAGGTCATAAGTCTCTTAATTCCTAAAGAAACTCATGGCAAGCAACAAGCTTCAAGGAAGCGGATGGAAGTTGACAAACAATTTTCAAGTTTAGTCCTAGAGAAGGAAACTGTTCAACTTAGGTCTTCTGGGGGAGGGAGTTCAAATTTTTCAGACAGAGTGCTGCAGACAAAGATGGTGTCCCTCTCAATAGTATGGAACCCCCTAAATAGTAACCATTGGATGAATAAATATTATGCAAGGATTTCTCTGAGTAAGCTGTTGCATTTTAACATTTCACAAGTGGATATTCTATCTTATCAAAGGCTTCCTAGTAGAAATTTTAGGACCATGAGGCTTGTTCTAACTTTTGGTAATGATGTGATTCTGTTAGCTCTAATTAGAATGTGACACTTTTGGGGCAGGTTTCAGATTTATCTACATAAGTAGTAGAGGTACATACCTGCTGTCAAAAACCATGTGCTTGTGTTTACAAACCAATGCACGTGGCTGGAGGGTGACGTCACAGGGGCGTGGCGTAGCAGCTGTCAAAATGCACTTACATCAGCGGAAATACATCAGCGGAAACCTCCACGTGGCCAGAAAGTGTCATAAGTAGGGGTACACCCTCACCCCCGGAGGTTTGCCCCCCACCCTCCACCCCTACTCCCAGAATATGTCCAGACATGTCCCAAAGGTGGGCATGTGACCCCTCTACAAACACAGGTCCGGGTGGCCATTTTGTGTAACTTTTTTTTTTTTTGCTGCAACAGGGTCAACTGACCCCTCTACAAACACACCAAGCCATCTTGGACCAATAGGAACAGGTTTCAGAGCCCAGAATTGTCTGTATGCACAGGCCTGATAACGGTCAGGCGGCCATTTTATGTAACTTTATTGGCTGAAACGAGGTCAAGTGTCCCCTCTATGAACAAAACTCACCACCCAGGGCCTATGAACAAGTCTCCACCACTTTGCCAGCATGGCTAACAAATAAAGTCAAGGAAGCTTTAGAGGGGAAGAAGACTTCCTTCAGAAATTGGAAGGCCTGCCCAAATGAAGAGAACAGATAAGCAACACAAACTCTGGCAAAATGAAATGCAAGGGGTAGGTGAATAGCCTGTGTCTCTCTGAGCCATCCTGATTTTGCAGACTCACTGTTTGTGCGATCATGGGGTCCCCAGAGAGATCACTGGAGTCAGCTTGTACCCCTGACAGTTGTAAAACTCAGCCCAAGAAAGCATTCTATTAGCACAAGTTCTGATGATGATAAGTTTCCACCGAAGCCCACTAATTTCTTTTCTTCTCACAAATACGCACATGCATACTTTTTCTAAAGCAAGACTTTTCTCTGTCCCTCTCACAATATGAACATTTCTGGAACATATATCCTTTGGTTGCAAACCTAAACACACAACAGTTACCTGGGAGTAAGCCCTCATGGGTGCATTAAGGCTTTGACTTAGAAACTGTATAGAATGGTTGCAATCTCGTCTTATATGATTTAAATCACTTCACAGAACTTAATTTTAATGATTTAAATCTCAATTTAAAGCACCATTTTCTAGTAAAAGTACATTCTTGTTGTCGAATATAACCTTAGTACATATTCAGAGGTGTAATCCGTATTCAGACATCATAATACTGTTTCATTTGGGCAACCAGACCTTGCATTTCTTTGTTGCAGTGTTTGCATTTTTGCACACATGCCTGACTTACCCACATGAACAGAAACTTGATTAAAATATTCCCAAGTGAGGTCTCTTTTAAGCATGCAACCATGATAGATGTTTCCCTTCTAAAATGGAGGATACACTTGGAAAAGGTTTCCTCCATGTTCCTGTTGCTTGCCCAGATCTATTCCGACCTCCCCAGATCTTCTTGTCATCCCTTGGCCTTCTTTATCCTGATTCAGACACTATTCTGTGGCAGTGTACACAAGCTGCCATGAATTACTGTACCTGGGTTCATTTTAAAAATTCAGACCGGGATACAGGCCCTTAAAGTGCACGGTACAGATAGGATGTATAATGCTGTACCTGTGTAACATTTGAATGACTGTACCTGTGCACAGATTTGTACTGGTGTGTACACTCATTGTACAATTGTTGAACAGAATGTGTGAATGGACCAACAAGTTCACAGAATATAATTAGGAGTTATGATTAACAATCATGTTCATGATATCTTTGATCTATGTTCTTTTTAAAAAATAAATAAATTGGTTTAAGAAAAAAAATCCAACTTAAATTAAAAAATCTGGATTTTAAAAAAATCATTGTTTTCTATCAACCCTGGCTGCAATTCTATGCAACATTTACTTTATCAGTTTTGAAAAATTAAGCCATATAGATCACAGACCTGAGAGAGAATTTATGCTGAAGAGCTCTCCTTTCAATACTACTATCAGTCACCAAAGTTTTTTAAAAAACCAAAATAACCAGCCAACAGCTAACAAAAAAACTGGTATAATCAAGGACTATAGAGAGAGGTGCAGCTACTTGAATATTTTGGACTTGCCTGGTTTCTAAGCTTGGAGGAAACTGATTATCTAGACCCATTTCAAACTGGTTTTCGGTCGGGCTATGGGGTGACTGCCTTGGTCGGCCTGATGGATGAGCTGCAATTGGGAATTGACAGAGGAAGTGTGACTCTGTTGGTCCTTTTGGATCTCTTGGCAGCTTTCAATACTATTGACCATAGTATCCTTCTGGAACGTCTGAGGATGTTGGGGGTGGGAGACACTGTTTTACAGTGGTTCCACTCCTAACTCTCGGATAGATTCCAGATGGTGTCGATTGGAGACTGTCACTCTTCAAAATCTGAGCTTAAGTATGGTGTCCCTCAAGGCTCCGTACTTTCTCCAATGCTTTTTAACATCTACACGAAGCCGCTGGGAGAGATCATCAGGTTATTTGGAGCCAGGTGTTACCAGTATGCTGATGACACCCAGATCTACTTCTCCATGTCAACTTCTTCAGGAGCTGGCATATCCTCCCTAAATGCCTGCCTGGAAGCAGTAATGGGCTGGATGAAGGAGAATAAACTGAAGCTGAATCCAGATAAGATGGAGGTACTTATTGTGCGGGGTCAGAACTCCAGAGATGATTTTGATCTACCTGTTCTAGATGGGTTCACACTTCCCCAAAAGGAACAGGTTCGCAGTCTGGAAGTACTTCTGGATTCACACCTCTCCCTGGTTTCTCAGGTTGAGGCGGTGGCCAGCGGTGCTCTCTATCAGCTCTGACTGATACGCCAGCTGTGCCCGTTTCTCGAGATCAACTACCTCAAAACAGTGGTACATCTGCTGGTAACCTCCCGACTTGACTTTTGTAATGCGCTCTATGTGGGGCTGCCTTTGTATGTAGTCCGGAAACTTCAGTTGTTTCAGAATGCGGCAGCCAGGCTGGTCTATGGGTCATCTCGGAGAGAACATGTTACTCCTTTACTGATGGAGTTACCCTGGCTGCCAATAGGTTTCCGGACAAAATATAAAGTGCTAGTTATAACTTACAAAGCCCTAAACGGCTTAGGCCCTGGGTTTTTAAGAGAGCGTCTTCTTCATTACAAGCCCCACTGCCCATTGAGGTCATCTGAGGAGATCCGTCTCCAGTTACCGCCAACTTGTTTGGTGGCTACACAGAGACGGGCCTTCTCGGTCACTGCCCCGAGATTGTGGAATGCGCTTCCTGCTGAGATACGATCCTCCCCATCTCTGGCAATTTTCAAAAAAACACCTGAAACCCCATCTTTTCACCCAAGCTTTCTCAGCTTTCTCAGCTTCCTAATATTTTTGGGATTTAACTTCTGGATTATTTTTAAATTGTTAAATTGTTTTTAAGTTTTAAATTGTTTTTAACTGGTTTTATGTTATTGTAAACCACCCAGAGACGAAAGTTTGAGGCGGTATACAAATTTGATAAATAACAACAACAACACTAGTTGGGCCTTTACTACCCAGTTAGCAAGGCCCCGGGATCCCCAATGTGTGGTGGTACAGGAATACATGTACTCATTTTTAATTAATTTCTGAAACTTGAAGGCCTCAGACAGATCATTATAGAGTTTCAGGACTGTCTTCTGGTAATCAGTAACTCCCACGGCTTGTTCAAAAATCTGCACAGCAACATTTTTAAGGACATAAAGAAAACTAGCCATCACCCTCAGCCATTCATATGGTCTTTCCCACACACCACCAGATTTGGTGGAGCGTCAGCATTGCCCGGCTCCTCATCAGCGAGTTCTAAAAACAAGAACATGATAAAGTTAGAAAACTATACATTAGCCCACCCCACAAGGATTATTTATTTAGATATGTATACCCCCACCCTCTGCAGTACTCTACTGCTCAGGGGTGGATCAGAGGCTCTTATTTCAACAGAGAGCACATTCCAAAGTCCAGGGGCTAGACCAGAGAAGGCCCATTCCTGAGTAGCTGCCAGAAGAGTTAGCGGCAGCCACAGGCGAACAAGAACATTAATAAAATAGCTACAATGTAAAATAAGACTAATCAAGTTAAACAAATTAAACTAAACAAATTAAAAGACCAGAGTAAAACCACAATTTTTAAAGTTTCAAATTGAGTCATTTAAAATGCCAGAAAATTGAGAACTATCAAAACTACATCCTCTTTAAAAGTATGTGTTTTTAATTGGTTGCTAAAAACACCAAGTTTTTTATTCTGAATGCTTTAAAACTAGTGCCCCAGGTGAGACACAAACTCACAAGCATGGTGTTGTGCTTTTGTACAAATTCCCTATGCTATCCATTGCGCGTGTGGAAAAATTCTAGTTATTAATAATTCTCTAAAAGTCACCTTAAAAACCTGGGTTTTCAATTGTTGATGGAACACACATTTTAGAAATCTATGTTCTACACACCAGTGAAGAGGAATGAGAGTAAAAACTAACTCACTTTTTGATTGAGAATGTAAATAGCATATTTGTCTGTAACCTTATTGTGTAACCCCATCTCCTTATGTTGTAAGTGTGATACTGCCACAGAGTTTGGGCTGTTCCAGATTACAAGCTGGTGAAGCAGTACCAGATGCATTAAAGCAGGACTGCATTCTGACAAAGGGGCCCAGAATCAAGCCACATTCTATTTGAGGACCCCAGTTCTCACACACTCCCCAGGGGTCAGCATCCAGAGCAAATAGGTTAAACAGAGTTGCACCACACACACACCCCCTGGATTTTCACAAGAGCACTTTTGCAGAAAAATTTCCATTCAGACAGAGGTGTCATACCATTTATGTGTGTGTGTGCAAATGTTGCACACAAAAACCGGCATTCCTCCATTCAATAGCACAACACTAATCTGGAGCACAAGCTCCAGACTTTACGACCAGTTTGAACAGTCTGGCACGCAGATGCTTTGATATCAGCCAGGGATGCAGTTGGATGAGTCTGTTTTAAAAACTAGAACCTGTTCACTTGGCTACAGAGATAGAGGCCTTGTAAAAATACTTAAGAACCTGACAATGGAACAAGCTAGCTCTTGAACACAGGGCAGCTAGAGTTACTATAAGACTTTTCTGACACCACACTCACTGGAGAAAGTAATGAATGGGTAATACAAAGGGCAAAGTGTCATGTCAAGTTACACTTACAACATAAAGAACATGAATGAATGCAGATTTGTAACGTATTAAGAATATGATATTCTACGTAGAGTGTCGGACACAGTAGTGTATGTGCTTGAGAAGGCACATTTTCATATCATAGTTTAGTGTTGTCCAAAACCATGGGTAGATTGTGTCTACATCTGAAAAAACAAAAGCAGCAATATAATGGATCAGTCATTTCAATGTGGTTGCTAACTGCTCAGTGTAAAGTAATATTTCCCCATTAAAATAAACCCGTTATTTCCTCAAAGTGCAGATAACTACCCTTGCTAACTTGGCAAAGAGGCACCTTTTAAACGTGGTTATTCTCTTTATTTAGCAGGGGGAAAGCAACTGGCCCTATCCACCCCCAGCACAGTACCTCCAGTGACGGTTGCGGCTGTCTATTTCATGTTTCTTTTTAGATTGTGAGCCCTTTGGGGACAGGGATCCATCTTATTTCTTTATTATTTCTCTGCCCTGAGCCATTTTTGGAAGGGCAGTATAGAAATCAAATGAATGAATGAACTACCACTCAAGCCTCCCAAAGGGAGAGCTGAACAGATATGGCTTAGCATACCTAATAGTCACAGCACATCTCCCTAAAACTCTGCTCCTCCAGAATAGGAAGCCATGTGCAACTTCTCAATAGGACTGCCATGTGCAACTTCTCAAGTGGCAGGCTGTCCCCAACACATGGCTGTTTTCTACAGATGGCTGCTTCTACAGAGAAACAATATGTAGTAGGCTACTCTGCTCCACTCTGTGGAGTTCTCTCTTTTGCCCTAAAGAAATAATCACTCCTTCAAACCAACACATTCATCATAAACTTTTGTGGACCAGAATCTGCTGCATCACAGGCATCTGATGTATGGGATTGCTAATTCGCAACAGCTCATGCTGAAACTAGAAAATAAAACATGGCCCCTCAGTGGTTTGGGAAAACCTTTGAAACCCACATGCCTAAAAGGTAAACTAGCAAAATAAAAAGTTATTTATATATTTTTTATTTTTTTATTTGTTAAATTTCTATACCACCTTTCATCAAAACAATTTCAAGGCGGTTCACAAAAAAGTTAAAACAAGACTACAAAAATTACACAATTAAAATATTAACTAGAATATACAAATACTGATCTGATTAAAAGTTTAAAAAAGAAAAACAAGCAGACTAAAAATGTAAAAGATACAAAGCAGCAGCAATGGAAATAATCATATGAAAGCCTGGGTAAATAGATATTGCAGGCCTGAAATTTAAGCTAAGGGAGGAAAAAATAAACCCAGCACAGGTTTGGGGAAGCTCTCTTTACCTGAGCATTCCATGCCCCAGACTTTTATATCCCAACACTTTCAAATATACAAGTTCAGTTTTTAACTTTGTCTAATTTGCTGTGTGTAATGTGGTCATGGAATCCTCACCAACTGCAGACTACCACCCCACTTAGTCCCCCAATACCTGAATATGCTATTTATTCATAAATAAATATGCTATTTTATTGGTGAAGGTGAAGATACCCAGAGCAAAGCTCATGCTGAGGAGGAGTGCATGAACCCACATTTGAACCTACAAAACTGGGGGTGCTTGGGATTCAGGCTTTCATGGTCACCACTTACATTCTGAGATAAGTACATAAAAATACAACAACCCCCCCCCTCCCGCAAATGACTCAGAACATTAGAACTGGCTGGGGGGGAAACAGAGGTGGGGGTTAGGATAATTAATGGTGGCTTAAAGCAAAATTAAACACAAACAAACACAACAATATCTATAGAAAATAGATGAAGACTACACTAAGTTTGAGATGTTAAAAGCAGCAATAAGACCAAAAAAAATGCACAGAGCTTTACAGTTAAGGTTGCAAGCCTATACAGACTTACTGGGGAGACAAGCTAATTGATACAAATGGTACTTACTTCTAAGTAGGCATGCATAGAATAGTTTGCATTATAACCCACCCACCCCCGCTGTCACGGTGGGCGGGGTGGTGCAGCTGTCACTCTCCAGGCACGTGCATTTGTTTGTAAACAGAAGCACATGGTTTTTGACAGCAGGTATGTACCTCTACTACTTATGTAGATAAATCTGAAACCTGGCCAAAAAGCGTCAAATTCTAATTAGAGCTAATGGAATCACATCATTACCAAAAGTCAGAACAAGCCTCATGGTCCTAAAATTTCTACTAGGGAGCCTTTCATCATCATTCTTTATTGCGGTCATAGACCAATACTTAGTAAAACATACATACTTGCAAGAAACTCAGCATAATAAATCACACAGATTATAACGCAATATTAACAGATTAGAATTAAGGCAGATGTGATGAAGTCCAGATAGATCTTGCTGATAGCCAAAGGGAGCAGAGCACCCTCCATTACAATCATAAAACAAAAATCATGGAAAAAAGAAAGCAAAACATTATTGGAAACCTAAGCGGATGTTACAAATGATATAACAGTACCTAGCCATTTTGCTGATTAGGTCATCATCAAGACTGGACAATAAATACTTCAAATAAAAGTCATCCGAATGCCCAGGAAAACGTTGCAGCAAAGGGGACACTAATCTTAAGCGGGTGTCCCTATAGAAATTACAATATAAAATGGCATGCACACTTGTCTCCACTTGACCAGACCCACAGGGGCAAAGTCGAGCAGAGAAAGGGGTACCTTTAAATCTTCCCTTCATAACAGCAGATGGAAGCGCATTTAGATGGGCGAGCATCAAAGCACATCTGAATTTAGGAATGGTAATTAGACTCAGATACCTAGCTGGTTTGATGTTAAGCATTTGATCCCCAAAAAAGACATTCTTAGGCAAGGAAGCAACTTCTTCCTGCAGTTCCATATCCATGATACGTTGTTTGATCTCAGTCCTGGCTCGATCATATCCCATTTTGATAATCTCACCCTGAGAGAAACCATAATGAGCCAATTTGTCAATAATTTGGGTCTTCCACTTGAATCTGAAACAATCAGTCTTAATAAGGAGGGCCAATCCTACACAAGAGAAGACAAATTTTAACCAGAATAATATGATATTCCTCCGATAACAAGTTTCCAATCTAATAATACCCACCTCTCGTCTTAATGCAACATTAGGCACGCATCGGGGACTAACAATATAGATCTCAGATATTTGGACTGCAGGGCTTCTAAAGCCACAAAGTTGGTAACAGGTCCTATTTGGGCTCCGTACAACACTTGAGGTGGACTTTAGATACAAATAGTTTAACTGCAGCGGGGATATAAGAACCCCCCCTCGAGAAATAAAAAGATGTAATTAGATTAGTGGTTAGCTGTGCTGTCAACAAAGTAGATTTAAGGTGGACATTGCATGACCCTGATGAATGAAAAACCACTCCTAGGTATTTAAAGGAGTTGACGTGTGCAATCCTATGACCATTGATGGACCAACAATATTGCCTAGATTGTTTTGCAAAGACTAAGACTTTAGTTTTTTCATAATTTATCTCAATGAATTCTTGGGAACAAAATTTTGAAAGAAGGCCCAAGGCACGTCTCAAACCAGTTGGGGTTTGGGACATGATTGCCATATCATACGCATATAAAAGGATAGATACATGCTTATTTGCTATTTTGGCAGGATGCGTAGAAGGTGTAGATACAAAAGGGACCACCGAGTTAATGTATAGATTAAATAATAAGGGAGCCAGGATGCAACCCTGCCTCACGCCCCTGTATGTAGGTATCGCAGTCAAAAGGGACCCTAGTGCATTGCAGCGAACTTTTAGAAAGGTGCCTTCATACAAGGAAGAAATCAATAATAGCAACCTTTTGTCTATCGAGATATCCCACAGTTTACGCCAAAGCCTTTCATGGGATATATGATCGAATGCGGATTTAAGATCGATAAAGGTGACATAAAGTCCGGAAGCTGGCTTACTATAATATTTTTCAGATAAGAGTTGTAGAGTGAAGGCGTGCTCCAGGGTAGACTGGCCTGCTGGAAAGCCAGCCTGCTCCGGGGCCAGAACATCATTTGTTTCAATCCAATCCACCAATTTATAAAACAGAGGTTTAGCATAGATCTTACTAATCACATTTAGAAGGCTGATTGGGCGATAATTTTTAGGGTCATCTCTGTTGCCCTTTTAATAAATGAGTATAATAATGGCTACACCCCAATCACGGGGGATATTAGCCGTAGAGTCGATGTAAGAAAAGAGAGAAGCAAGCAGGGGTACCCACCAATCAAGATTAGACCGCAGCGCATCAATAGTAATAAAGTCGCTTCCTGGGGCCTTGCCTCTAGGAAAAGATTTAATAAGCCTTTCGACTTCGGGGCACGATACAGGGTCCCAACTGGGAATCACAGTATTATTTAATTCGTTGATGATATTAACATCCATCCCACTAACCCTTTTATAGAGGAAACGAAAATGCTCTTCCCAGGCAGCAGCTGAGATACAATAAGAGGGGGAGGACAAAGCTTTGCCCATTACGGGTGAGATCAGCCTCCAGAAGATAACTTGGTTCTTTGATCTAGCCGCCTCAATTAATTTGGCCCAGTTTTCTCTGGCGGCTTTAAATTTCTTATCTCTAATTAGCTGTTTGTATTGTGATTTATTTATTTATTTGAGATCTCCTGCTTAGAGATTAACAAGGGATTAGCAACATGGCTTTTAAAGACCCTTACCAAATCCCTTTTTGCATTCAGGCAGTCAAGATCGAACCACGGCTTAGATGGAGCCTTGAGGTGATTACTAGAATGAGATCGAGATTTAACCAGCACAGGAAGTAAAAGAGCCAAAATACCATGATAGATGGAGAGAGTAGAATCCCTCTCCTGAATGGTATGTGGGGCTAATATCGCTTCTTGCAAACCGCTAGCTTTGTCTGAATTCAGTATTGCAGAGAAACGAAAGGCACATTCTTCTGCCCATTTAGCTCTGAGGGGCCCATGCTCCAATTCTAAATGGGACAGCTGTCCATCCACCAAATGGATTGAGCCAGTCAACCATAAGCATAGCTCAAAAGGAGAATGGTCACTTTCCGGGCGAGGGACCACCAGAAAAAAGCTGACAAACGAAGCCAAATTACGTGAGATAGCCATATAATCAATCAAAGAAGGATTGGAACCAGACCAATGGGAGAATTCAGCAGGAAAATCTGTTATAACGGAGCCATTAAGGAGATGGAGATCCTCCTTATGGCATAGGGACAGGGGATGGAAACCACGGTATTAGACCTGGGGTCCTTAGAGTACCTTGTAAGCAAGGGGAATGGAATAGGGATATCGGCAGGTTGGTATTGAAATTTATTACAGAGAGTGTCGATATCAGAACCCAAACGAGCATTAAAGTCACCAACAATTATCACAGAAGTCCCCCAAAAAGCTGCTCGAATAGAAGCTATAAAGGCCTCTAATTTATGCCATATCTCGTCTATATTTGTACAGGAACCAACAGGAGGTACATAAACAGAAATCGCTATTATATTAAACGTTTTCAGGCTAATAAGTACGGCAAGGGCTAGCAAATCCAATTGTCCAATTAGGGACACTTTACCCCTGAGCATGGTGGAAGTAAGAATTGCCAACCCCCACCCCTTTGGCCTACCCTTTCCTGTACCTGGTACTGCATCTAAAGAGTGCACCAAAAAACCAGACAAAGAGATGTTACCGATAATCCATGCTTCCTGTAGGAAAAGAATATCAAAACTGCTTATAAAGGAGCGGAAATCTGAATCACAGATCTTGTGTTTCCAACTGGCCACTTTCCAGGAAAGCACCCTGAGTTACACCGTGAACCCCACAAGTCAATTTTGTCTAGAGTGAGGGCACTCTTTGTCCAGAGCATTAGCACTCTCCAGCACAGGAGGGGATCTTCGTAAGGATTCGCAGTTAGTAGCCGATGGCAAGTCCAGCACAACAAGGGGTCTTGATAAAGATTCCTGTGTAGTGTCAACTGGCAGATCACAGAGAGGATTGGAATCCCCTTGAGAGACCAGAACATCCGAACTCTCCATAGGATTGTTAGTGGAGGACATATGGGTAGGGTCCAAGGTGGACAGTAAAGCATCAAAGCGCGGATCACTGAGCATGCCTGCCCACCTGTTTTTCTCCATCAGAGCATTCTCTTGAATGGCTATATCAACCAGCTTCAGTACCTCTGAGCTATATTTAGAGACATGAGAGGAATGTGAGATACAAAGTGAATACAGCTCTTTAGAATGAATAGAGGGATCATTAATTGTCCGAGTTGAAACAGGAATTGAAACCAAGGCATTTTTCTCTGTGTTGTTTCCCAGCGGAGCCAAATTATCCACTGTCTCAGTCAATGGTAAAGAACTCTAATGTAATTCAGAGGAGATCATATCAATGAGATCGGGAGAGTCATTAGGTCTAAAAGAATTAGTTGCAGCTGTAACCAGACAGGTGAGCAGCTCTTGCCTTCCTTGTTTAAGCTCAGCCAGCTGTGAAGACTCAAAGGGAGTGGAATGTCCTTGAGAGTCAATAATGATAAGTGAATCATTTGCAGGATTCAGGCTATTAGCTGCACCGAGACATGAACATAATCTTGCATGACATAAATTGGTCTTTTTTGCTCTCTCTTTGATCTTCTGTGCATAGAGAGGCATTGGCTGGAGATCAACGAAACATCTTTGAGTTCTAATGCCATATCTAGTCAATAGCCGGTTTGAGCGAAGCAACATCGAAGGAAACCTGGCAGTTTTAAACGTGATCATAATCCTTTGATAAGAATTAAAATCAGGTAGATAGTTGTAATGGACTACATCCTGATATGAAATGGGTGTTAAAAGTCTCAAAGAGCGAAGTATGGCTTCCTTGTGATGCCATTTAGAGTAATTTATGGGAATTCTAGAAATCAGAAGCGTGATACAATTTGATTGCAAAACATAACAAGACTTGTTAATACATTTCTCAGGAGATGCAAAGACAAATTATCTTGTTCCCATTTGCATGGGAAGAGCCCTTGATGTAAAGGCACAATTGCATTTTTGGGGGGAATAACTTTGTCTGGAGAATTTTTGTTTACAAAACAAAGATAAAGAGTCCAGTTTCTTTTGAAGAGAATGCAGGTTTTGCAGCACATGTTTAAGGGTATTTGCAGTAAGATTACAGAACTGAGAGAGGGTGGCATTTAGATTTCCAATGTCTTGTGAAGCTTGAGCTTGAGCTATATCAGTCTGATGAGAAGCCGTAGCAGCCCTCTCATTAGGCTCTGAATCTGGGTCAATTGAAGACTCCTATTCAACGAAGCTGGTATATGGGAGGCACTTACTTTAGTAAGTAAAAATTCATCCATCCAAGATTGTTTAGGACGGTGATCCTCCTCCACATTGCCAGCTGCAGGACTGAGACGAGCTCTCTTCTTCCTCGTCATAATGTATGAGAGATTTGAGCAGTAAAACACAATTAGCAAAAAACCAATCAACTAAAACATCTGCCCAGGGATTAAAAGGTATTTAAAAAGTATTTAAATAAAATAAAATAAATACTATAAAGATAGGGACTAAAAAAGGAAAAAATAACAGTTACAATGATGAGAAGTGGGGGAGCTGAGGAAAACACGTCCATCCACCATCAGATCTAAGCCCCTCCCCCTTCAGTAAATTCAGGTTTTCTTCCCTGAGTGGCCCTAGGAAGCCTTTGATAAGGTAGAAGATCCACTTGTGAAATGTCAAAATGCAACAGCTTACTCAGAGAAATCCTTGCATAATATTTATTCGTCCAGTGGTTACTATATAGGGGGTTCCATACTATTGAGAGGGACACCATCTTTGTCTGCAGCACTCTTTCTGAAAAATTTGAACTCCCTCCCCCAGAAGACCTAAGTTGAACAGTTTCCTTCTCTGGGACTAAACTTGAAAATTGTTTGTCAACTTCCATCTGCTTCCTTGAATCTTGTTGCTTGCCACGAGTGTCTTTAGGAATTAAGAGACTTATGACCTTGGCTAAAGAGGTTTCCAGAGCTGACAGTTTCTTTAAAACGAAAAGGAACGTCTCAGCTGAAATACTGTAAGCTTTTAAAAGAGCGTCGCTGTCCACAGGACAGTGCTTCAAAGGAACTCGCTTCACCTCTGGAGAGTTGGTCAAAGATTCCTGCCTGTGTTAATAATAATAATAATAATAATAATAATATTATTATTATTATTAATATGCTTATAAGTCCTTAAAAATTCCTGCAGAGCTGGAGAACCTCCAGCTGTTGGCAAATTTAGTAAATCAGTAGACAGTTCGTTACTACGCAGCGAAAGGGTGTTGTGTGTGCTACTGTGCTACTGGGGACGTGCTATCGCCCTCTGGATCAAAATGATGACAGTGACTGGGAGTTGCAGGAGGAAATCAGGGAGGCGTCAAGGAGAGGCAGGGCTGTAATAATGGGTGATTTCAACTACCCACACATAGACTAGGTAAATTCACATTCAAGTCAGGACAAAGAGGTCAAATTTCTAGATACGCTAAATGACTGTGCCCTAGAACAGTTGGTCATGGAACCAACCAGAGAGAAGGCGACCTTAGATCTAATTCTGAGTGACACCCAGGACCTGGTGCGTGATGTCAGTGTCATCGACCCTTTAGGGAACAGTGACCACAGTGCCATCAAATTCAGCATACATGCGGGGAGTGAATCACCAAGGATGTCTAACATGGACATTTTGAATTTCAAAAGAGGAAACTTCTCCAAAATGAGGAGTATGGTGAAAAAAAAGCTGAGGGGGAAAATCAGGAGAGTCACTTCGCTCCAGAGTGCATGGAGTTTACTCAAAACCACAATACTAGAAGCCCAGTTAGATTGTATACCCAAAAGGAGGAAAGGTACCACTAAGTCCAGGAGGATGCCAGCATGGCTAACGGGTACCATCAAGGAAGCCATAAAAGGGAAGAAGACTTCCTTCCGAAATTGGAAGGCCTGTCCAAACGAAGAGAACAAAAAGGAACACAAACTCTGGCAAAAGAAATGCAAGGTGACAATAAGGGAGGCAAAAAGAGAGTTTGAGGAACATTTAGCCAAAAGTGTCAAGGGGAATAACAAAAACTTCTTTAAGTACATCAGAAGCAGGAAACCTGCCAGGGACGCGGTTGGGCCATAGAAAATGAGGGAGTGAAAGGGATTATTAAGGAGGATATGGAGGTTGCAGAGAAACTGAATGAGTTCTTTACATCTGTCCTCACGGCAGAGGATACTGAGCATATACCTGTTCCTGAACCAGGCTTTTTAGGGATGGAGGCTAGAGAGCTGAGTCAGATAGAAGTGACAAGGGATGATGTTCTAAACTGTCTGGAAAAACTGAAAGCTAACAAATCACCAGGGCCAGATGGCATCCATCCAAGAGTCCTCAAAGAACTCAAATGTGAAATTGCCGACCTTCTTCCTAAAATATTTAATTTATCCCTGAAATCGGGCTCTGTACCAGAGGACTGGAGAGTGGCAAATGTAATACCGATTTTCAAAAAGGGATCCGGGGAGATCCGGGAAATTACAGGCCAGTTAGCCTAACATCCGTTCCAGGCAAATTGATGGAAAGCATCCTCAAGGATAAAATTGTAAAGCACCTAGAAGAACAGGCCCTGCTCGGAGTGAGCCAGCATGGCTTCCACAAAGGTAAATCTTGCCTCACCAACCTTTTGGACTTCTTTGAGAGTGTCAACGAGTGTGTGGATCAAGGTGATCCAGTTGACATAGTATACCTGGACTTCCAAAAAGCTTTTGACAAAGTTCCTCATCAAAGGCTCCTGAGGAAACTTAGCTGTCATGGGATAAAGGGACAAGTACATGTGTGGATTGCTAACTGGTTGAAAGACAGGAAACAGAGGGTAGGTATAAATGGAGAGTTTTCACAATGGAGGGAAGTAAGAAGTGGGGTCCCCCAGGGATCTGTACTGGGACCGGTGCTTTTTAATGTATTCATAAATGATCTAGATTCTAGAAGCAGGGGTAAGCAGCGACGTGGCCAAATTTGCAGATGATACCAAACTCTTCCGGGTAGTGAAATCTCAAACGGATTGTGAGCAGCTCCAAAAGGATCTCTCCAAACTGGGGGAGTGGGCGACAAAATGGCAAATGCAGTTCAATGTTAGCAAGTGTAAAGTGTTGCACACTGGGATGAAAAACCCCAACTTCAAGTATATGCTGATGGGATCCGAGCTGTCGGTGATGGACCAGGAGAGGGATCTTGGGGTTGTGGTTGACAGCTCGTTGAAAGTGTCGACTCAATGTGTGGCAGTTGTGAAAAAGGCAAATTCCATGCTAGGGATCATTAGGAAGGGGATTGAAAATAAAACGGCTAACATTATAATGCCCTTATACAAAACTATGGTGCGACCACACTTGGAGTACTACGTACAGTTCTGGTCACCACATCTTAAAAAGGACATTGTTGAACTGGAGAAGGTACAGAAAAGGGCAACCAAGATGATCAGGGGACTAGAGCACCTTTCCTATGAGGCAAGACTACAACACCTGGGGCTTTTTAGTTTAGAAAAAAGACGACTGCGGGGAGACATGATAGAGGTCTATAAAATCATGCATGGTGTGGAGAAAGTGGAGAGAGAGGGATTCTTTTCCCTCTCACACAACACTAGAACCAGGGGTCACTCCATGAAATTGATTGCCAGAAGGTCTAGGACCAACAAACAGAAGTACTTTTTCACACAACGCGTGATCCACTTGTGGAACGCTCTGCCTCAGGATGTGGTGACAGCCAACAACCTGGATGGCTTTAAGAGGGGTTTGGATGACTTCATGGAGCAGAGGTCTATCAATGGCTACTAGTCGGAGGGCTGTAGGCCACCTCCTGCCACAAGGGCAGGGTGCCTCTGAGTACCGGTTGCAGGGGAGTAATGGCAGGTGAGAGGGCATGCCTCCTGACTGTAGGCTCCCAATGGCATCTGGTGGGCCACTGTGCGAAACAGGATGCTGGACTAGATGGGCCTTGGGCCTGATCCAGCAGGGCTGTTCTTATGTTCTTATGTGTCTGCTCAGCTGTAATGTTTTCACACAAATCAATTAGCTCCGAGTATCTGTTTTCCAAAGGTAGGTCAGTACTTACATTTCCCAATGTCGTTAAATATTGATCAATCTTTAAGTTTTTCAGCTTCTTCTTTTGCCTGTCAGGCTGCCCCTCTAAAGGAGATCTAATCCTCTTTTTGTTCTTCTTCATGTCGTGCCCACTAATCTCAGCAGTAGCAAGGGAGAGCTTGTTATTGAATGAAATACAGCACTCTAATCATAGAGGAGAGCTTGTTGTCGAGTGACATACAGGTCATCCAGACAGTTTGTAAAGCTCTTGGGGTAAAACTGCAATTTCATACCCCTCATCATCCTCAAAGCTCAGCCTACGTGGAAAGAAGGACCTAGGACTTGAAGACCAAACTGGCTAAGACTATCAAAGATACTGGCCTGCCCTGGCCAGATGCTCTACCCTATGTGCTCTTATCTATAAGAAATACTCCAAATCGAAAACATGGATTAGCACCCCATGAAATTGTGATGCGAAGGCCACTAAGGGTGGGAGTCGAACCCAGGGGTAAAGTTAGTACAGGACAGCTTGGTCCAGCTAGACCAAGATATTGTACAGTCTTGTGTAAACCTGACTAAAGTGTTTATGTCTCTCCACTCACAGGTAAAAGAGGCTCATATACTTCCAAGCACTGAGGCTTGTCATCTTTGAAACCTGGTGTCATGCCTCTGTCCTCAGATTGTGAAGAGGAAGGGAAAGCTGGCAGTCCACCAGCAGCTGCAGGGGAACCTGAAGGGCAGAGTCCGGCTGTCAGCCCACAGCAGATACCTGAGGCAGGTCCAGTTGAAGCTTCAGGACAAATGGAACCATCAGAGATAGCACTCGTAGACAGGGAATGGAGAGCAGGACACTGAGGTAAATGGTGAAGCACCTTTGCATCCTCGCGAGAGAAGACTGATGAGACGCAGACAACAGGTGGAAGAACTCAGGAGAAGTAGATGCCTGCTCCACAAGCCAGATCAACCCTGAATCTGTGTCAGCTGGCCGAAGGTGGAGAGCAATTAAGCCCGGCTATAAATCAAGTCCGAAAGCTGCAGCTAAACGCTGATAGCAACACGTCTCTTTTTCCTGGGTATGTCATCACATGCCTGTCCATGCCAAAGGGGGGTTACCCATGATCCCTATTCCTTTAAATAGTACTGAACTGTCTGCTTATGATTATGCTACATGGGGAACGAAGCCAAATACCACCTGGGCAGATATGCAAGATGAGACTTGTTTGTGCCTATATGTGCAGCCTAAGGAAGGAGAGTTTTGTTTCCAGTGTAATGGCACAGGTTATAAAGTGAGAAATAGCTCCTGTGAAGTCACCTTTGTAAAGAATGGGGCTAACATAAACGGCTCTTACAAACCAAATGTCATTCCTTTTGATTACTCCATTCAAGGCTATTATGAACAGATAGCCCTCTACATCCAAACCTGCAACACAGGATATATGGCCCTGGTGGGACACTCTTTTGTATGTGGCAATAGAACCTATAGGACTTTACCTCCAAACTGGTCTGGAAGATCTTATGTAGCTCAGTTATGGCCTACAGTTACAATTACCCAACACTATCCTAAAGAAGGAATGCGAAATCAGCGGGATTTGGGCTCTGCCCAAGATATAGTGGGCAACAGAACCCCTTTAACAGTGGCTGATGCAATAGGATGGTCCTTCCTCCCACCGGTAGGAGTGGCCAGAGTTGGAGGTGCTGTTATTAGGCTCCAGGCAGTAGTGGAGGTTTTGGTCAATGAAACAGGAGAAGCCTTTCTTTCTTTGGCAAAGGAACAAAGGAAGATTAGGCAAATGACCCTGCAAAATAGATTGGCTTTGGACTACTTCTTGGCTTCTAAGGGTGGTGTTTGTGCCCTTGTAGGGAAAGAATGTTGTATATATATTCCTGACAATTTTGATGAAACCTTTGACCATATGCAGAAGACCCAACAAGTGGTCTATGTACCCCCAGATCACACTGGGGATACTTGGTCTCGGTTCATGGTCTTGGCTGCCAGATTTGGGAGCCCAGGGAAGGAAAAAATTAGCAGTTTGTTTTATTATCCTAATTTCCATTGCTTTATTATTATTATTATTATTATTATTATTATTTACATTTATATCCCGCTCTTCCTCCAATGAGCCCAGAGCAGTGTACTACATACTTGAGTTTCTTTTTCACAACAACCCTGTGAAGTAGGTTATGCTGAGAGGATGTGACTGGCCCAAAGTCACCCAGCTAGTTTTATGGCTGAATGGGGATTTGAACCCGGGTCTCCCCGGTCCTAGTCCAGCACTCTAACCACTACACCACGCTGGCTTTTATATGTTGGGGTCATGTTATTGAAATGCTGTATGCAAACTCTAAACAGATCTGATGCTATTTATGCCTGCCTCACTCGAGCTGAACTGCACGAAATTCCTACCAAGTTGCGCAAACATGAGGCATGCCTTCAGATGTGTGAAGTGCAAAAGTGAGGCTTAATGTATTCACATGGAGCCTCAAAGGCGGGGAATGATGAAGAAAAACTTTATTTGGGTCTGGTTTGGGCCTAGTCAAAAATCTAGGCAAGGCCTGTAAGTTTGGATTTCAGTGCTCCTGAAGGGTTGCTATGGTAACACAATGTATCATTGTGCTGTTTGGAGGGAATTGAAGGAGATGGGATGACATAAGAACTGCTGGCAAATGGTGATTGGTGCACACTCTCAGTATAGTCCGATGTCTGACCTTTAAAATAATTGGGTAACTGGTTATGTTGTATGCCCCTGATTGGGGGGAAATTTATTGCATAATGTTGAAATGTTATTCTATTATGATTGTTTCAGACAGTGTGCTGTAAGCCCTTAACTGGTGAGCCTATGTTTGCATTAAGATATGTAAATGTTTAAAGCACTTTTGCCAAGTCTACTGCAGGCACCCGGCATGTTGTGATAATAAATCTTGAACCTAATGGATGGTGTGGCCTCCACTCATTCAGACAAACTCCTGGAGATTTCTCCACAATGCTTTATCAAGTATCCAAAGCAGGACATGCTTCAGGGCCTTACTGAAAAAACTAAGCATGGCTAAATGTTAGAAATGGGGCTCAGTAACACACCAAGGATAAACTGTAGAGATAGAAAATGGCTTGAATGACTAACAGCCTGAATTACCAGAAAAAATCTAGCTTCTAGGAGGGTATATCTCTGGTCTGGCCTCAGTTGTGCTGACTGTTTTTAGGTCACCGTTTTATTTGTATTCTACTGTATTTTAATTGCTTCTGACAGTTATTGTAAGCTGCCTTGTGTTGTGAAAATATATGCCTAATGCACCTGCGCAGTAGTCTCCCAGGTCAAATTCTTGTTGCATTTCTATACTGTGTTTTTGTGCTGAGACTCCAGGGGTGGTGAAGTACAAATTAAAAACAAAATAATGAAACAACCAAAGGATTCCATTCAACACACATGCACAGTTAGCATTGTTGTGTATTTGGAAGTTGATCTTCTTCCTCTCTCCCTCCCACCTGAAACATGGAAATAGTCTTCTGTCGTTACCACCTGTTATTTATGGCTCATTTTATTGTTTGTCTCCCCCAGCTCCTAAGCAGCAATGGCTACATCTCTCTGCAAAGGCCAAAACACCACATGTGTTTTGCACCAATTTCATCAGCATTTTAATTAATTTTCCAGGCCACACAGTTTTATTTTATGTATTTTGCTGTCCAACCAGAAAGATGAGATTTCCTAAAATGTCACTATATTCTGTCTGTTTGTAAATAAAATTAGACAACAGGTACTAGTTTCCTCATAGCCGGTACAGGTTGTAAGTAGGGGGTTCAAACTCACTCTGTACAGTATTGGTAGATAGTTTTAGGTATAGTTTTAATGTCAATTGTGCTTATTGTATTATGTTCACACGCTTGTTTTCTTTTGTTCAACCTGTATTGGGGTTGTTTGCTGGTCTGTGACTGTGTACACAAAAGGATTGGTTTCTGTCATGCCTGATTTGATCCTTAGTGAAACCTTATTACATCAAAGAACCCCGGCAAGTTATTATCCAAACCCAAAATTTCCACCAAAGCCAAAGAAGGAAGGAAGGAAGAAATCAGAAATTGAAATGTAAAGACATACATTGGAATTGTAAGAGCTAGACATGGTTAGGGGCTTACACCTGCCCAGTAGGAGTTGTGAACTTCTTTTTTAAACAGACTATCATGCCATATCACTAGTAGTTTATGAAACTTTCCTCAGTAGCATTAGGGGGCTACTTTTTGAAAACATGCCCACTTCTTGGGCGTGTGGAACTAGTCACATGGTTCTTTGCAACCTAGCCATTATTCCTCCCTCAAAAATACAATGCCTACATTGTGTTATTCAGGGAGCAACCTCATGTAGCTCAAGAATTCAGAAATAGTGTAGCAGTTTTCAGTCATCTGAAGGTCTGTTATCATGTCACATAAAACGGCTAAATGCTAAACAGATAATATTGGGGGCTGCAAATATAGAACTCTATAAGATTACAAAAACAACGGATGTACTCATAGTCCTGGCTTTCTGAGTTTCTTGAACCATTTATAATTTGCTAAAGTATATTATATTTATTTATTGTTATGTTTTATAGAACTATTGTCTAAGAATAGTATGATGGGCTAATGATTGATTGATGGATTAAGTGCCATCAAGTTGGTGTCGACTCTTAGCAGCCACATAGATTCTCTCCAGGATGACCTGTCTTCAACTTGGCCTTGAAGGTCTCTCAGTGGTGCATTCATTGCTGTCGTAATCGAATCATCCTTGCTGCTGGTCATCCTCTTCTTCTCTTTCCTTCAACTTTCCCCAGCATTATGGACTTCTCAAGGGAGCTGGGTTTTCGCATAATGTTTCCAAAGTATGATAGTTTGAGCCTGGTCATTTGTGCCTCGAGTGAAAATTCTGGATTGTTTTGTTCTAGGATCCATTTGTTTCTTTTCCTGGTTATCCAGAATATCCTCAAAAGTCTTCTCCAGCACCAAAGTTCAAAAGCGTCAATGCTTTTCTTCCAAGTCCAGCTTTCACATCCATAGAATGTCATGGGGAAAACCATTGTCTGAAGGATTCTAATCTTTGTAGATATAGACATGTCACGGCATCTAAACATCCTTTCCAAGGCATTCATTGCAACCCTACCAAGTGCTAGTCTGCGGCGTACTTCTTGACTGCTGGATCCTTTACCGTTGATGGTTGATCCTAAAAGGCAGAAGCTATCCACCACTTCAATGTCTTGTGCTTGGCCCCATCCAGGACTTAAAGCTCTTTCCCTGTCTCCTTTGTCCCCTCCCCAGCAGCCACCCCTCATGCTAGCACAGCCGAGAGGTATCACTGGGACTCGGGAGGAAGAGCCTCCTTGCCAGGCTTCCAGGTTTGCGTCCCTCCCTCCCACGCACCTCCTGGCTTTTGCACCCCATCCCCGGACCTCGACGCTGCCTGCTTTGCAGTGGCAACACAAGATCCATATTGTCTTAGAGTCGGGCTGATTTGCCGCCCCTCTGAGTTGGCGCCCCTCTGATCTGCTGCCATAGGAAAGTGCCTACTTTGCCTATCCATTCATCCACCCCTGCATCTACTGATAAACTGAAGGCTTGACATACTGCAAAAGGAGAGACATGATCTGCTACCACAAGAGAAGTTTCACAAGAGAAATTAATAAGAGAAGCTTATTAGATGACTAAGAAGGATAGTTATTGATTGTCACAAAATCTAAAATCAGAATTCAAAACTAGGTTGATCTAAGCAATCTCTTCTTGCCAAAAGGAGCTATTATATTGCAACACCATATCATATGAATTAGAGAAGCTTTAGCAACATCACAGCATCAATATAAGGGAGAAAGCAGTGATATGTTTATGAAATAAACATTATGGTATCCAATAGGTGGAGAAGGCCAGCGGGGCTTCGCCTGCCAGCCATCCTCCTCCCCGCCGGCCGCCCTCCACCTCTGGCTGGAACGTTCCACAAGGTATCCCCACACATTCTGGCTTAGAGAAATAATTATATATATTGTCAGCATGGACTAAGAATTAAAAATGAGTGAGCACTGTACTGTTGTTTCCTTGAACATGAGAGGTTTGGGTGATCCAATCAAAAGGGCCAGGATATCTAAACATATTAAATCCTTTAACCTAGTTGTGGTCTTTTTGCAAGAGACTTATAAGATAGATGGTATTGCTGATAGCTATTTTTGAAAACAGTTTTCTGCTCAAGGGACAAACAAAGCAAGAGGGTTTGGTATTTTATTTAAAGCTGACATTGATCTTGTTACTGAATATTTTTTTTGAAAGATAAAGATGGAAGATTTATTTTTATTAAGGGGAAGTTGCACAATAAGGATATTACTTGCGCCTCTATTTATGCTCCAAATCAGAGACAGATTGACTTCCTTCAGAAAAAAAGGAGGAAAATGAAAATGTTTGCTGGTACTAAGATAGTGTTGGGCGGGAGACTTTAATATTGATGCCACTAAGTCATCTAACGAGAATAAATCAAGATCTTTACAATATAAGGAACAAGCCTCACTATCATTGAACTTTCCAAGATTGATGCATAAATATGAATTTATAGATTCTTGGTGAATGCTTAATCCCTCTGCAAAAAGTTTTACCTTTTTTTCAGGAAGACACCAATCTTATTCTAGGTTGCCATATATGGGCACCTAAAACTTTGTTAACTCATTTTCATTTCATAAAATTTCATAAGGGAGAAATTGGACCTATTCTTTTTTTGGATCAAGCCCCAGTGATCTTTAAATTCAAATTATTTATTTACTTATTTATTTATCTATATAATACATTTCTATACCACCCAAAACGCAAGTTCTCTGGACGGTTTACAAACAATAAAGGCAGCCAATAAAAGATTAAAACATTTCAAAAATTAAAATTAAAAAGTTAAAATTATTAAAACATAATTAAAACACAATTAAAACAGTATCTACTTAGAGGAGAACATTTTATTCTCCCTGGTTTGGTGTTTTAAACCTAGATTACTTGTGGAGTGGGTGGCAAAGCAACAATTGGCCCAAACATTAAGAATTTCTTTTAATGGAAATGATAAGGAGCATACATCACTAGTAATGAAATGGGATGTGATGAAAGCTGTTATTAGAGGGGAGTGCATTAATCCGATGAGAAAGATTAAAAAAGAATCAACACAAATGAGTGATAAACTAGAGTTGGGGATTAAACACTTATTGGCAATATTTAACAGAACAGGGTATGTTAATACCTTTAAGCAATAGAGAAGAAAAGGAAGGAGCTCATGGTTTTGGAAACGACAAAAATTTCTACTCAACCCATTTATGTAAAACAAAGTTATTATGAATATGATAATAAAATTACAAGATGGTTAGCATATAAATTAAAGAAAGTTAAGGAGAAGAGGTTTATAAAAGTAATAAAGGATGGTAAAGTTTGAACCATCACTAATACTAAAGATATCAGTGATCAGTTTGTTAAGTTCTTTGAACAATTATATAATTCTCATAACCCAACACAAGGGGAAATTCTTAACTACTTAGATAAGATTAGTACCCCACAATTAACTCCAGAGGAATCAAAATTTTGGATGCAGCATTTACTGAGGCAGAAGTGCTTGAGGTTTTTAAAACCATTCAGAATTACAAATCTCCAGGACCAGATGGTTTGATAGGGGAATTTTTTAGGGAATTTAAAGAAGTTATTATACCTGAGTTTGTAATTTTAATTAATGTTCTACGTCAGGGAGCATGTTTCCCACCCTCGTGGTATAACTCAAAAAATAACATTAATTCTTCAGATAGGTAGAGATTTACCAGGAAGTCAGCTCTTATAGACCAATTTTGCTACTTAATGTTGATTATAAATTATATACTAAATTGTTGGCAAATTGACTTAAATTAATTAGTTATAAAATTGTTCATATAGATCAATCTGGATTCATTCCTAGGAGAAATATATTTAATTCTATAAGAAATATATTTCTCCACTAACACTTTTATTAACATATCTGGATAGTGGGGAAGATCAATATGGATTGGCTTATTTGAAGATGTTGAAGGGAAAGAATTTTTATAGAATAAGAGACATCCATAGAAATAAGAGGTTATTTAAGAAGGTTGAGATTGAACAACAAACAGGATGTCAAATACCATGGCTAGTTTGGTTTCAAATTAGATCTATATTGATGGATAGTAGCATTGATAGTTCAGCTACCCGATCACTTACAATTTTTGAGAAATTTGAGGAATGGACAGAGAAGCAAGATGGCGTTCTGCTGGGAAGCACCTGGCAATTTGGCTGCCAGGGCTTTCCGCTCCCGTTTGGTCTAATTATCTTTCATCGGTTAGATGAAGATCAGAATGTGTGTGGGGCTTGTTCCCCACCACCCCAGGGTGGGAGTCCGGGGAGATTCCAGGCTTGAAAAAGCCTGGAGGACCCTGGATGAACCCTCAGGAGAGACCTTTCTGCATTAAGCATTAGGCTGAACGGAGACAGGCTTAACATCATGCCTTCTGAAGAACAACTTGCTATTTATCTATTTTTTTCTTTCCTATCAAATCTCTGAGATGACCATGGCTTTTGAGCTTGCAAGATCTTTGCCATTTCTTTTTACTTTTTCTTGCCTCCCCTTTTTTTGTCTGTATTACTTTTGAGCCTCCTACTGACTTTGCCAGAGGTAATTATGTAAATGGCATTAAGAAGAGGGTTGGCTGGGAGAGGAATGAAGTCTTACATGACCGATGTGCGATTCTACTGCTTAATTTTTTGCAGAACCCAGCATCTTATTTCAATCAGTTTTTAGTTTTACCTTGAAGAATTCCTGTGAGTGGTTTTGCAAAGCGTTTGATGCTCTAGTTACTAATTACTCTCATTTTGAACTCTAATCATAGCACTGGAATTCTGGCACTGATAAAAGTGTTTTATGGCTGGTAATTAAGTTCTTTGCTCTTTGTGTGGCACTCTCTGTTTCAAACGTTTAGTAGCATTATTGAAGTTGGGATGGAATAGATAAATGAATGAGGGTTTTTTAGTTTTTAATGGTTTGAATACAGTATGTATATGGAAGTTTGAATACAGAAGCTCTTTTGTGATACAAGTATGTTTATGTCTCTTGCTTGCTGCCTGGAATTTTTAGCAACATTATTGAAGTTGGGACTGTAGAGACAAATGGAAAGGGGATTATTTTCTGAGCTTTTGATGCCTCCTTTTCATTTTATTATGGATTATGGTGATGGAAAAACAGGGGGGAAGAAATAACTTTGAACGTTTCAGCATCCTTTGGGACTTTGGGACTCTCTTTATTTTCTGCTGTTGACTAATTGGATGAATATCTTCTACCACCACTGATGGAGTATAAATATTATCCAGCATTGCAAATCCTTTTCAGAAGTCTGGCCTGAAAGTCAACATTTGAAATTGGAATGATCAAAAATAGAAGACCTAAGACTTTTTATATTTACTACACGTAACCTGATAACACATTTCCCCATGCACAAGTTTTCTTTCCTATGGAGCTAGTCCAGGCAGTGTTTCCTCTTATCTTTCTACCTGGAATGTTTTGAAGACTTTCAAGTTAACCCCTTGATGGACTATGAAAGACTCTTAATAGTATCTACTTATTCGATCTGATTTTTTCTGGGACTCTTTACTATTTTGCTTTGATGTTGGGAAGTAAATGATAAGTGAGAATTAAATAATAGGTTTTTATTTCCTTCCCCCCCTTTTAAATTCATTACTCTTATTTTTAATTCCTATTGCTTTATTTCAAGATAAAAATGTATACATTTAGGTTATCACAATTTATACTAATATGTTTAGTTTGTTATTTTAGCTATTATTATATGCTTATTTAATATGAACATATTCAATTTATTCCCTCTGATGAAATAGCAAATGTATGATATTGAAGAATAGGGGAATCTGTGTTTAAAGGCATATAGGTGCATTTATCTGTTGAAGTTATTAGGTTGAACTTACTTATAAGAGATAGATTTTACTGAAAGCTGATTATTTCCCCACCCCATTGGATTCTTTGTTATTGTAGTTTCCAAAAGTATTATAGAGACTAGGGGAAATTAGTTTATACATTTATACATTTAGTCTGTTGTTATAATTGCTGTTATATTTTTGTCCTGTATGTGTAATTAGTATTTTTCAATATGAAGAATTGGTTTTATGGATTCCCTGTCAAATTAAAAGCTGTTATCAAAAATTCTTGTGAAGAGGAAAATCTTTATACCAAAGGGTATTGTTTTTTCTCTATTTTTTCAAATCATGGGTTAAAACTGAAGTTTGATTGGATGGTATTGCATTAGATTATGGCACTGAAGATGTATTTGGTTTTCAGAAGATTGAGAGTTCCAGATGCAGTTATTTTTTTTATTTTTCACTGAGGGATTTCATATTAGTATTTCATAAGATCTCTTCTTCTCTTTAAATTAACTTTTCCCCTTCTCTCAAATTCCTCCCTGGTGGTCATCTCTTTTTTATATAATAGGTTCTAGATGCCAGTCATGAACATTTGCCAAAACGTCTCGTATTTGGTGTGCATGGGTTGGGAATTTTGTCTTGGCTCTGCGTTTAAAATATCCATACTTCATGTCTTTGCATGGTCAGTTTCTTCCTCTCTAATAATTAACTTTCTTCTTTCCTAAACCCTTGGATTATCTGGAGAGTCCAATGGGAAGTTCAAAATCCATTTTTAAAATCTTTTTCATTAGACTTTAGATCTATTTTTGTAGCTATCCCTTTTGTTTTAAATGACACTCCCACAATTGAGAATACCTTTTGAGCTTGTAAGTACTAACAGGATTCCTTGCATTTTTGTTCCTCAGTCTCTGTGTTTCCATCATTTTTGAACCTCCCATGGACTTTTTAGGAGGCAACTATGCTGTATTGTGTATTGAGAAGAGAACCAGTAGGAAGTGATTAATGTGATCTGCTTAAGATCTTGCTTCATAGTTCTGGCACAGAGTTCTGCATTTATGTTAATCAGCTTAAGTTCTGCCTTAAGGGATCCTCCTGCTTTATTTGGTTTGCATTATGAAGGGTTTTATGACCAGATAACTACATTCTCACTTTAGAGCTTTCACTACCAGCATTGAACCTATGGTGACAAAATTTACAGCTTTCATTGGGGAAGTCTGCAGGCAGGAGCTTTTCTTTTTCTTGATCTTTTCTTATTAGAATTATGGTTCTTAAAAGACTTTGGGTGATGTCCTATTGATGTTGTAATCTTTGATGGTATCCACATTTTAAAAGGTGTTATTTCAGTTTCCTGATTCCTTTGAAGAATTTTGATCATGATTACGGATACATTTAATTCAGATGATATATGATCTTTCTCTTGATATGTTTAGGGTGGAAGGATGTATAGTTCAAGTATGAGTGTCTCATACGAAAAGGAAGAAAAGGTGTTGGACTTCTGGTTCCAGAACACTGAAGGGAGGACGCACTAGAAGCAGCTCTGGTAGTAGTTTTTTGCCGATATGTCTAATTCTTTGCTCCGATTAAGATAAAGGAAAATTTATTACCTTATCTTGTTTGCTGGACTTTGCTGGAAACTGGGCTGACCATAAATCTTCTCTAAATTGAGACAACTGTTGTCAAGAACCTTGATAAGACATTCTCTGTTTTGCCTCAGCTGCGTTGCTAATAACTGAGTCAGCAATGGTCAAAAATAAAAGACTTCGACAGAGCTCTTCTTCTAGTCTAATGCTGGGAGATTCTCCAGATTTTGCAGAAGGTGAACAAAATGCTAAGCAATCCTGTTTGGATGATTATTTTATCTGCAGAACTGATGTTTCTCAATCCCCTTTGGGAATAAGGCAAAATAAAGTACAAGAACCCCAGGTGATAACTTTGCTGGAGGATGTTGGCAGCAATCCAAAGAATCCTGAAGATAAGACCTCAGCTAGCCCAGCCAAGCCTATATCAGAATTAAGCTGGCTAACTACTACTCTCTCTCAATTCTATAAATTGACTGCTAGCACCTTAAAATTGATATTGGAGAATATGCATAAGCTTGATAGGCAGTTGAGTAAACTATCACCCCTATCACCTCTATTACAACAGACTGGCAACTCTTATGATGTGTGCTCCTAATTCCAATTACTTTCTGCCCCATTTGGCAATGTTTAAAGCTGAGGATAGATCTCAGTCTTTCCTTCAAGCAAGTTCAGAAGCACATCTCTCCAAATCCAATTATGTGTTGCAGCCTAATAATGTTATGCTATCAATATCAAAGATCCCAATAAACAATAACAAATGGCACCATAAGGCAGCTATAGTTCTATTGCTTTATTGACAAGGAATAAATTTATTTATTGTTCGTTCTATTGCTTTATTGACAAGGAAGTCTATTACATATGATGACATTATGTATTGTAAATTTTTACCAGTTTCAAATTGCTGTAAAAGGATTATGTTGACTTGTAGAGCGGGAATGATTCCATCGATCCTTTTACGTTCCAACAGATATCTTGCCAAATATGGGATCAGAGTAACTAGATGTTTTAAACATCTACATATATTGCATTGGAAGCTTAGATCTAGAGATGAATAGTCTTTTTTGATGGCCCTGAAACTGTCCATCAAAGAAAATGCACCTGCAACTGTACTTTAAAATCACAGAACCCTGGGAATGATAAAGATGAAGCTGAACGCTCGTTTAGCCATCTTTCCCCTTCAGAAACTGTTAAGCTGACAGAACAAATACAAAGGATACAAGACTTTATCAATGCCTCCTTCTATGCCTTAGCCTCTCCTTTAGATGAGGACATAAAAGAGACAAATCTAATGGAGGTGGTATCTCCTAAGTTGTTTGCATTCTGTCATCAGGAAAACCAGGAACTTCTGTCTAAGTGCATGGAAAATGAAGGCCCCCAGTGGACTAAATCGCACTCTACAGATACTCAAATGCCAATATCTGATAATGCTGACCTAAAGGGGATCTCTCCTTTCTGCGCCGTCCCCCTTTTAGACTCCGGTTTGGTCAATAAGGCACTTACCAATCTTGTTGAGACGGCCCTAACTGAATATACACAGGAGGAGAAAAATAAGTGGCTGGGAATACTGACTGATCCTTGTTTTGACGGATTAAACACACCTCTGAATCTACCAACAGTGCTCATCCCCCCATTACTTCTTTAGGCTCAAATTCCCCTTCTGGTTCTCCTGTTTGCTCAGAAACACTGGCTGCGACCAAATTGGTGGACCAGCAGACACAATTGCGGCCTTACGAGCAAGTTGGGGGAGGCAACTCTGCGCCAGAGCTAATTAACCAAATGATTTTAGCAGTTTTGGTCCCCACGAGCAGGAGGTAGAGGAGACTCCGGCCTCTGGCGATAGAAATTGACTTATAAGTGTAAATGTAAAATGTCAAACTTTATTTTGGTCGTAGACCAGCAATACAACAATATTAAAATAATAATGATAATAATAATATGATAATATAAAATCAGACTACTTATAAGTGCTGCTCTTAAGTTAAAATTGTTAAATTGGAATATTGCTGGGTGGAGGAAATGCTCTGCTGATCCCAGTTTTATTTTATGCCTAGCAACTTACGATATTTTACTTTTACAGGAGGCTTGGGCTGTGAGTCCTTTTGAAGTGTCAGGCTATACAACTTTTTCTATAGATGCCAAACCAGGTATAAGAGCTGATCGCGCCAAGAGAGGAATTGCTGTCTTAATTTCAAACAGGTTCAGCTTAAGGTCATTCCAAATTGGCAGATTAGATGATTTAGCGCTTGCAGTTCTCATTGATGTTCGTGGTGCTAAAATCTTGGTGATTTCGGTCTATATCCCGTCAGAAGGGTCCAGCTCTATGATTTATGATGTCTGGGATAAGTTAGAGGATTTTATATCCTCTCTCGAAGCAAAGTATCCTGGCTCACAGATTTTAGTTGCAGGGGATTTTAATGCCTGGCTTGGGTCGGATAATAACTCCCTTTTGAATAGATTTCATTGTCATTTTGAGGACGATTTTGTTCCTTTCCCACTGCTGTCTAGACTCTCCAGAGATGCTAGATTAAATTTGAGAGGGTTTAGACTACTAACGATATGCTACCGGCTTGATCTTCATATTGTAAATGGTGCTATAGAGTTGGATCATCCAGCCCATTTTACTCATTGGACCAGCAATAATCCTTCGTTGATTGACTATATGGCCATTTCCCGTCATATGATACCCTATTTGGCTTTTTTCAGGGTGATTCCTCACCCTGAAAGTGATCATCTTCCCCTTGAGTGTTGCTTTTGGATAACTGACTGGACACCTGTCCTAGACTGTGTAAATGCCCATGGAAAAACTGAAAATTTGGTTCCAGGTAGAAAGTGGACAAAAAACAGTGCTTTGCAAGTTTCTGCTTTGCTGCACTCTGCGGAGATGTCTAAATGGCGGGACTGGATTTTAAAATTATCCCCCGTTCATCAGATGGAAGACATGCTTGGTTACTATGAAAATATTGTGAATCGTATTCTCCTGGCCATGTCAAATTCTAATAAGGTGTCTATGCACCCAACCCAACTCCCATCCAAGTGATGGTATGATAAAGAATGTCGGGCAGCAAAAACGGAATTGGTGGGAGCTTTTAAAAGCTTTACTATTGACCCTGGTAGCTTTCCTAGAGTGGAGGTTGCAGAAAAGAAAGCACAGTATAAACAACTAATTAAGAGGAAGAAGGAGGTATCAATCAAAGAGGGTTGGAAACTTTTGATAGAGGCAGCCAAGGAGAGAAATCAGATTAGGTTTTGGAAATTGGTGACCCCTGCATTAAATAAATCAACACCTTGTCTCCCACCATGTATTTCTGTTGAAATCTGGGAAGCCCACTTTCGTACGTTGTATCAAAAACCAGCCATCAAAGTCAGTGGTAGCACTGACTTTGAACAGCAACTCCAGACTTTGGATACCCCAGTGTGGGCCCCTGTAACACATGCAAAGGCAGAGAGGCTGATTAGTTCATTCCCTTCGGGGAAAGCCCCTGGAATTGACAGTATCATTCTAGAAGCTCTTAAAGCAAATATAACCTGGTGGGTCCCGCTCCTCTCCTCTCTCTTCACGGCTATGGATGTAACAGCATTAATACCAAATGAGTGGAAAGTAGCTATAGTGGTCCCAATTTATAAAAAAGGACTTAGGAGCGATCCAAGAAATTATCGTCCAATCAGCTTGCTAAGCTTAATTAGCAAAATATATGCTAAACATCTGTACTTAAAGCTAAAAGATTGGCTTGAGGAAAGGGATATCCTGGCTCTAGAGCAGGCGGGCTTTAGAGAAGGGAGATCCACTTTGGATCATGCCCTGGTTCTTCAATTTCTGTTGGCTAAGTATTCAACGAAATCACATAGAGGACTTTTTGCAGCCTTTGTTGATTTAAAATCAGTGTTCGACCTTATCCCTCGAGAAGGACTCTGGAAAAGATGCTGGGCATCGAGAAAAGACTGCTCTTGTTAATTTTTACTTTATATTCTGGTTCCACTCTAAAGGTATGTTACAACCTCCAAGAGGCTTTGACTGCTGCAATACCCTCAGATAGAGGGGTCCACCAAGGATGTATACTGGCCCCTACGCTATTTAACCTGTATATCAATTCTATAGTCTCTTTTATTTCCTCCCCTTCCACGCATCCTCCCAAGATCGCGAATAGGCATATCTCCATTCTATTATATGTGGATGATATGGCGATTCTTTCGCTAACACCTATTGGCCTAAAGCGTGTTCTCCTTCTGTTAGATAAATACTGTGCACAGGAGAACTTGAAGATCAATTATCAAAAGACAAAAGTCATGGTCTTTGCTAACCGGCCCAGAGGGCATCAGTGGTCAATAAGCTCACATAGGATAGAGCAGGTTAAGTCCTTTAGGTATTTAGGAGCTCTATTTCATTCTTCCTGTTCACGTAAACCTCACCTCGATTCGGCAGTTTTAAAGGCCAAACCAGTAGTTAAATCAATACTCTCTTACTATTACACTAAGGGTAATACTATTACACTATTACACTATGTTCTGGCTGTGGTCAAACTATTCTTGGCAAAGGTTTTGCCTCAACAGTTTTATGGAGCTCAGTTGGGCATAGTTAAAAATCTTGATCCATTGGAGGCACTGCAGTCAAAATTTTTAAGAGCTGTACTGGCTGTTCCCAGATGTGCCCCCACGGTGGCTCTGAGAAGAGAGGTCGGAATGATTAGGCTACAGGCATGCTTATGGAGAGTCATTATTCTTTACTGGTTAAAAATTTATTTTTTGCTCGAGGGTTTGGTTGCTTTTCTAAAACAGGACTCCTTTAAATTTAGATGGCACACTGAGGCCATTGATAAGCTGGCCCGCTGTGGCTACTCCTTAGAGGCCATATAGGAGCTTGGTTACAACAGAGCTCGTATCCAAATTATTCAACGCCTAATGGACATTGAATTGCAATATGAAATTTCCCAGATATCTAAAAGATTGTTCCTGGGTGACCAATTGAGTGGATTTAATTTGGCCCTCTATCTCCAGGTAGTTACGATTCCTGAATATAGACGAGCCATGATGCTGGCCAGGTTGGATGTCCTTCCGTCTGCAGTTCTGTTTGGTAGATATGCAGGAATTCCCCTGGTGAATCGTGTATGTCCTTGTGATAAGAGCTGTGTTGAAACAATAGCACATGCCTTTTTACATTGAAGCTTCTATGATGAAGCCAGAGGAAAGCTACTTTCTCCCCTTCTGATAAATTTTAATGGAAGAGCAGATGATGTTTCATTGAGGTTTTTATTTTCTCTATGTGATGAAGATAAAATTAGAACTGCGGCTAAATACTGTTATATTCTTTGTAAAATATGTGCTAATGTATAGTTTATGTTTTTATGTCTGTATTTGTAATACTGCTGGTCAAGGACCAAATAAATATTACGTTCACGTTACAAAGGAAAGGTGTCATGGGAGGGAAGGAAGAAGGTTTCATGGGAGGGTAGTCAGCTTAGCTACACTGCCAAGGTCCATCAGTAAGTCAACTGAATGGGAGAGAAGAGAAGGGAAAATATAATGATGCCAGCACCATTTGACTAAGGAAAGTGTTAGGGATGGGAATCACTGTAGAACTCCTAATGTAATAGGAGTTGTATGTGGGCTGGTGTTAGCATTCAGGCTCTCAAAGCAAATAGTACTGTCTGCTTCCAAAGCAGTGGGTTTTTTCGCAGAAAGAACCCTGTTGGAGCTATGTCATGGCTGGTATTTTTTTCTAGAATAGTCCTGTCATAGTAATCATTTGAGGGCACAGGATATAAAAGATACAGCTAGAAGGCAAGTCAAAGGTGTAGCTTGTATTAAATGCCATGGAAGTTAGGTGGGCTGCTGAAAATTGGCTCTGAAAATAATCCCACATTAGTGGATTCATTTTCTAGATAAGCATCCACATTCATAAATTTCGCCCAAATTCTGCATTAGGTCCACATTGAATTTCTGGGTCCTGGCAGCAGGAGTAGAGGGTGGCTGGGAGGGTGACATTCATAATAGGATTACTAGATTTAGATCTGAGGTCCCTGGATGTGGCCTTGAGCCTGTAGTCCCTGAAAAAGCAAGGAACTATAGGAATTTCACTCCCAAAAGTTCCATCTTCCCAGGATGCACTGCACATGTGCATGTGGCCTGAAAAGGATTGACTTAATGCAAGGTTTTCTGACTAATCAAGACATGACCCCTTGGGAAGTCCGGGTCACACACATTACAGCAATATGTTTGGGACCTTTAACTCCTTAGACCAGCTAAGGTACAGGGGATGCTTTTTGGTGGGAGAAAGTACTTACTTCTACTTGCACTGTGGCTCCAGGGATGTGGCTTTCCCTTCCCCAATTCCTTGGAAATAGAGATTACCTTGGTTTTCATAGATACCTTGGAGTTCTTCAGGCAGCCCTTTGCTGTTCTTAAATGTCCTTAAAGTGACGACACCAGGTTTTCTTCCTAATTTCCTCCTCCTGGAGAGATGGGGAAAATGCCCACCCCGCCTGAATCAGAGGCCCCTTTTTGTTTACAGTAAAGGGCTCGGGCTGTGTGCCATCCCCCACCCCCAATACCATGCAGCGTAACCAGTGGCTCACCTCATGCCCCATCAGTGTATCAGACTTGCCAAGGAGGGAGTAGAGCAGAATCAGACCAGCCTCTTTAATCCTGTGGAGGGGATGATCAATGGCCCAAAGAGTGGTCCTCAGGAAGGATCTTCGCTGATATTTGTTAAAGATCTCTCCAAAAACCTAAAATCTAGAATCAGCCTCAATTAATTCCCTTGAAGCCCAAAGATGTGCAGCTTGATTCACATGCATTCAGCTCATAAGCACTGTTTCTCCTATTCTCCCTCTTCATTCCTTCCTTCTTTGATCTCCTCCACAGTCAGAATTGAGATGACAAGCTGCTTGGGGAAGGACCTGTCCTTCTGCTCAGGCTACTCAGTAAAGGACCATGTGCATTGATAGATGTAGATATTCCAAATTAATCATCATTGTCTTATCAAGGAGTCATGCCACTACAGCAGGTTGAAAGTCGCATTTCCATGAACTAACATGCACTGCAGTTATTTAGCCCACTGTGTCTCTGGAGTGGTCTGTGTCAAGATGTCCTAATGCTGATACTGGCGCTTCTTGAATGCAGAAAGTGATGAAGACACCTCTGCCCATTCTCACACTCTCAAAAGGAGGGACAACGGACCATTCTGGCACCCAAGGGAGCCACATAGAGGGATCTTCTTACCTCCCCAACTCTGGCTGTGTTGAGATAGGCCAGTATTCTTTCCTCCTCCTGCCATCTCCGGCTCCACAGATCCCCAGCTTCATTGCTGCTCTGGCCTGAGAAGGAAACATCAGGGCTAAATAGTTATACATCCTGATGACATAGGGGGTTTCTGACAGAATGGCTGGGAGTCTTTCCGGATTCCCCCCCAAGAGGAATTGCCTGAACCCCGCCATGGCTCACTGCAGCAGTGGTCCGAAGCCAGACTTGAGAAATAAGAGGTTCGAGTCTGGTTTACGAGAGGGCCTGTATACTCATTGTCTCCATGTTTGCTTATAGGATGGGGTCTAGTGGAGAAGGGGAGATGAGGAAATCCAGCTAAATCAGCTGCTGGTCACACTAGCAGAGTCATCTTTGTGGAGGACACACCCTTACTGAAGAATCTTTCAAGGGACCCAGCTGAAATCAGTGGATATAAATGGACCAAGACAGGAGACCAGGGGCTATAATCTTATTTACTGGTATGTCAAACTAAGGCATTTGTTATAGAACACATAATAATCTAGAAAGCGGTGCTGATCTCATCAGCTTTCTTACCTTTGTGGTGGAGAAGCACCTCTAGGAGCTGTTAGATTCCCACCCTGGCATATCGGCTCACATCCCTCCTGGAATCCATGACGCAGATTGCAAGTTTGGCCGCATGGTGGACCAAACTGGGGAGTTCTGTAGAGTTTTGGCAGGAAGGAAAATGAGAGGGATCTCTGTCATCTACATTTCTTTGTCAGCCTTCATGGGCAATTGATATTCCTGAGTTGGGTAGACCATTCATCTCTTCCCTTCCTAACATGAATAAACAAGTAGGTCCCTCCAAGAGGGTGCATTTTCCTCTCTGTCTTGGCAAGGGGTTGGTGACAGGATGAACTTTATACCAACAGGTATATTGTCAGAAGAGCAAACTCTGCCGCACGTCAGGCTGAAAGAAGCTCATTTAGCTCTGAGATGAGAGTCCTGGGAGCAGAGGCGTAACGATAGGGGGGGCGGGGGGCACGTGCCCCGGGCGCCACTTGCTGGGGGGGCACCAAAAAGTGCCCCCACTGATCCCTGAAAATTTCTGGAATTTTTTTTTTTTTTGCTGCCGAAAATTTTTTTTGCAGCCGCCGCCACACAGACCGACCAAGCGACCGACGAGCAGCCAATCGTCCGCACCAGAGCAGATAAACCCAGCGGGCGGCGGCCGCGAAGTGGGGGAAAGGGCTCTGCGCGGCTGGATCGGGGGTTGTTTGCCTTCGCCTGTCTCCCTCTGCCTTCCCTCTCGCCCTGCCCACCGCTCCGAGGGCGCCCCGTGCAGCCACTCACTGGGTTTTTGTTTGGTGTGCTTGTTTGGAAGTTTCAATGCTTCTCGCTTGCGAGCTGGACTGAAGTGAGCTTGGAACAGAAGAGCCGCTTCTGTTTCTCATCTTCGTTTTTATTTTATTTTGGCTTTGGGGTTGGATTTACTCGCCAACCGCAGGAAGAAGAGAATCCGAGGGGGAAAAAGAAGGGAGGGAGGAGGGTTGGTGCAACGCAGCTTCCACGGTGAGAGCTCTTTTCCTTCTTTGCAATTTGCAAAACAAGCTCTTTGGGGGGGAAAGGGGGGGGACCTGACTATTTGCAAGGAAACACTGGGAAATGCAGATTTCAGGCCGATCCCCTTTCACAAACCTGGTGGCTCTCCCCTCCACTGTTCCAAGGGAGTGATTGAAAGCGGGGGACTTCAGGGCGATTTATTTGGGGCGGGGGAGTATTGAGATTGCTGGGGTGGGAACTGATCTCTCGGTTCCTTCTGGCTTTGGAGGATTACTGAGTGCTCCTTCCCCTTGCGGATGACTTTACAAGGGAGGGAACCCCTCGCTCCGCGCCATTGGGGGCTGGTGTTATTTAAAAGGGCAGAAATCTGCCCTCAGGTTGAAGCGATTCCTGCAGCAGCTTGGAGCAGCTCACACTGCCATGATTTATTTGTGCGGGTATCCATACATGCAGCAATGCACAGCTTCAGCAACGTGTTCCTGAGGACTGGGATGGGAGCAACCCTGCAACTTAGATCCTGACAAGCCTGGATCTAAGAAGGAGCAACTTAACTCGGGCTTGTTTGCAGTGCTGCTTCTTAGGAACAAGGCAATCTCGTCTTTGGCCCCCTTCTTTTAATTTGTGCAGTTGGAATGCTCTGTCGGTGCAATTCAGAAGTGAGCTAATGCCCAGTGTAAATCTATTTTATGCGGGGTGTGTGTGTGGGGCGGGGTGTGTGTGGAATCTTCTCTCACAAGATTGTCTTGTGAACAGAGCTTTTGACATCTGCTCTCTCTCCCCCCTTCACTCCCCCCCCTTCTTTTCTTTCTTTTTGGTTTAACTTTGTCACTGCGTTGGAAGTAGCTGGGCTTTGTTGGTGTTTTTAAACCCCTAAACTTCACCCCACCCCAGTCCTTTCTATAAAGACGGATCACCTAGCCCTAAATGTAGGGTGGGGGGAGAGTTCATATGGAGGTGTAAAGACAGTGATAGGAATGGGGTGTGTTAAAAGGCCCCTAAAACAAATTGTAAAATATATGTTTCTCCATGCCATTCCCCTAACCTGTAGAGGGATGTCTGAACTATTTGCATTGAATGTGAGAAAGTCTGGCTGTCATTGTAGACTTTTGCTCGAATAAAGGACTCTCCCCTCTGGATTCCCCCCACTCCACCCCACACACACACCGCAGTATTATTTAGCAACCAGAACATTTCTCCCTTTTGCCAGTGAATGGACTTTGGCTTTTGGAAATCAGTAGAATTGTTAGCACATAACGTGCCAACAAATACTGAAATCGGGCAGAAAGGGGACACTGAATGCATTGTGGTCGCCTTTCTCGTTTAACTGTGCTCTTCTTGCGAGCAAAAGCTTTGGATTCCCCCAACTCGCCTTGCCCCTTGTCTTGTTAATAGTAGCTGGATGCATCGATATAGGAATGAGTTCTCTGGGCAATAAAATCCCGGAGGCTGTTTGTGATGCAGAAAGAGAACAAGGAGGTGGGGTGGGCAGCCGGAGAGCGCTACTTTGTAATTCATGAGAGGGGGATGTCAGTCAGATGTATGTTGGGGGGGGGGCGGGGGGCGCCATTTCAGTGCTTGCCCCAGGCACAGTTTTCCCTAGTTACGCCTCTGCCTGGGAGTAACTTTGCTGCCAAGAGTGCTAGTGCACAGAGAGAGGGCGGAACTGAAAAGGGGATGGAATCAAAAGGGGTGGGATCCGTAGGCCACCATGCAAACTGTTCTGGGTTCCGTGGCTGCTTCTGCTCCAGTCATTTCCCCCCAGAGGCACACATTTCATCCACTTAGTGTTTTCAGGGGATCCAGATGACACGGAGGGCAGGGCAACCCAGCACTTTCCCGTATTTTCAATGATGCCCTCTTGTCTTTTTCCACACCCTCTTTGTGGTGCAATTTGGGAGTTAAAATGCAAGGACAGAGCCAGAATATCCAGGCAGGGCACTCTGGAGGCTTCCCAGGACTAGCGTCCCTTAAAGGAAATCCTTAAATAGGCTTCTGTTCTCCGCTTCTGCCCCTTGTCTCAGTTGTTTCCTGTTCACTTGTGTGCCTCTGAATCAGCCCAAGTTGCAGAAGCCACTTGGAAAGAAAGGAGTGAGGTGAGGACTGAGGAGGCAGAAATGAAATAAAGGAGCAGGTGCTGAATGGGGCTTAATTCTGAGTATCATCATGCAGTAAGATCATGACGGTAGGGAGAGGCATTGCTGATTTTCACAGGGAATATCACCGTGACAGTCCTATATGACATGTCATGTGGAACCACCGTTCGTGCCCACCTCCCCTCCCTTCCATCTGATGGCAGAAAAGCATTTGGAAAGGTAAAGGTCCAGAATATGGAAGCAACCTGTGGAGGAAGCATCTGGGATGTGGGGTTTTGTACCTCCTCTCTGTCCTCCATATGCCTGTGGATGATTTCGATGAGCTCGTCATCCACTTTGCAGTCCTCCAACTCAGACTGGTAGGAGCTGGAGGAGAAAAGGGAGCAGTGCATGCTGCTGACTAATGAATCTGGGGGAAAGAACAGGAAGAATGTGCAGACATATTAATGCACCCATCTGTGTCCTTCTTCCAAAAAGGACCCAGTTTCTTCTCACTGAAACCCTCTTTGTTTAGGAAGAGTATAGTTACCTTGGAACCTGCTCTGCCTCCCATCCTCACCTATTGGCCTCAATTTCTAAGATTCTCAACCCCTAAATCCCCCCCAATCATGAGCATCTCCTCACCTCCAGACTGGTTTCCAAGTGCTCTGGAGCTTTCCCTCTCAGTATCGCTCAGGTCTTCCCAGACCGTCTGTGTGGAGCGGTCCACCATGAGCTCCTCACCCAGTTTTAGGTCCTCCAGCTCTGGTTCGTCCGAGGAGACGAGAGAGCAGTGCATACTGCTCACTGATGAATATGGGGGAAAGAACAGGAAGAATGTGCATACATATTAATGCACCCATCTGTGTCCTTCCTCCAAAAAGGACCCAGTTTCTTCTCACTGGAACCCTCTTTGTTTAGGAAGAGTATAGCGACCGGCGAAGCTGCTCTGCCTCCCATCCTCACCTATTGGCCTCAATTTCTAAGATTCTCCATTCCCAACCCCTAAATCCCCCCCCCCCCCAATCCTGAGCATCTCCTCACCTCCAGACTGGTTTCCAAGTGCTCTGGAGTTTTGCCTGTTTTTGTGTGGCCCATTTCTTCCCATATTCAGACACTCTCTGTTGAGCTGTCCACTGACTTTGGTGGTTTCTCTTCCTTCACCTGAGTCTCTGGCAGCTTATGATTCTCGGAGTGCTTGTTTGGGAATCTGAAGCACTGCCAGAGTTTGTGTGCTTCTCCCCCATCCTTGACAGTGACAGCCTCCCTCTGCCTGCACAGATGGTACCATTTGGTTCTGGGAGGGGCTGATGGAGTGCTGATGCCAAAACTCCCCTGCTGTTCAGGTTCCTGGTGGTCTCTTGGCTTTCTGCAGCAGGCTATCAAGTGCCAGCTCTTGGGATGAGCAGCCATGGGAACTGTGGCACCCTCTTCTTTTCTTTTGCTGCTTCCTTCTGGTGGACCAGACTTGGGCCTCCGCTTGCGCAGGAAGGTCCGCAGCCTTTGCAGCCTAGAACCGAGTGGAAAGAAGATGAGAGGTGGGGCTTGCAGGGTCCTCCTGCTCTTTGCCCCTAGACTGAGCTTGGGCCACCTGTTTGGAAATGTTGCTCTAATATGTCCAGCCAGTAGGTGGCACTAGCCTTTGCTTAAAAGGGTCAAATGAATGGTCCAGCACCTGGACCAATGAAGATACACACACAGGTGTATTGAAGCATCAGAGCATGTCCTGAGGACAATCTCTATTTAAAAGATGCTTGCCTTAGATAGAGAAGAGGAAGCCCCAAGGCTGTCCTGAAATCGCAAAGAGAATGATAGAATCAGGAAGTAGAAACCTCTATGAAATCCTACTTACATCTTGCTCCCTTTGTTTCTCTCACTAACAGAAAGCCTAAGCACAAACACAGATGCACGTATGCACGCTTTCTTTCTCTCTCTTTTTGTCAATATACTAAACTCTGTATACAACTATATATGTTGTATATGTCAATATAGAACACTATAACACGGCAGAGAAAAGCATATGCTTCTGCTCCCAGAAAGCACCTCTGCTCATGTGACCGATGAGTGAGCAAAGGGGAGGTGTAACAAGGGAGGTCATGTCCTAATGGGCCATTGTTCCTCCTGAATCCCAGTGCGACGTTTCTCTGAGTGGCTTTTAATCTATGTTGAGCCTCTGAATTTACTTCTGATTTGCTAGATACGTTTTGAATGGCTCTTGGACAACCGGGTCAATAATGCACCACCTAGGGAATTTTGGAGCATGGACCTAAAGGTTTTTGAAGGCCTCTCCCACACACACAAACAGTTTTTCACACACACTTTTAGCGTGACCACACTACCTGGGACAGACTAAAAAGGATTTGGGGACCCCCAAGGGGATTGGAGGCCCTGGACTTCAGCCCGGAAGTCCAGGGGTAAGAGCGCCTCTGTCCATAACCATGATAACCAAAATACTTTAGACTTATGACTAGAGAAATAAGAATGAGAAGGAATCAGAAAACCCTCTCTCTTAATTTTTGGAGGCAGTTTTGGGCTCCTGCCCAGATTGTCCAATTTTTAAAAGTCACTCCTCAGTGCTAACTGCAGGGCCGGTGTTACCATCAGGCCAACTAGGGAGCCGCTTAGGGCGCAGAACTCAGAGGGGCGCAGAGTGCAGACCTCAGAGGGGTCGCAAAATAGTCTGGCACCAGCCCTGGCTAACTGGCCTACCCACAATTCTAAGTTGGCATTTCAAAGTAGTGCTAATGGACTGACAAGGCCACAACACCTATTTGCATGGCATTACTTTGTTTTGCCTTCCCTCTTGGGCATACGATTAGTGCCACTTATAGCAGATTCAAGCTATATGCAGCATTGTGCAACCCTCTTATGAATGTAACATGGTAATAGCTTTCCTTTTCCACCGAGAGTTGAGAATTAACTTGAGCACAGAAAAGTTTACATAACAAAATAATTGAGAAAATGGCTCCCTGTCTACAAAGGGCTCACAATCTAAGAATAAACACAAATGAAACACCAGCAACAGCCATGTGAGAAATGTTACTTTCCAAGCCTTTACACCCCCAGATTCCTCCAAGAAGGGTTTTCACTGCTACCACCAGCAGTTCCAGGCAGGCTGGATGCCTGAAATAAAAGTACCTGAGCCCCCAACTCACACAAGCAAGTTCAAGTGTGCTGCTGCTATTACTACTACTACTTATATACCACTTTTCTACTAAAGTTCTCAAAGTGGTTTACACAGATTTATTTATTTTTAATTAAGATGGCTTCCTGTCCTCAAAGGGCTCACAATTTAAACAGGAAAATAAGGTAGACACCAGCATGCTAATATGGGTTGAGGGCAACCCCCTACATTCCAGAACTGCTCAGTAGCATGATCTAAAGTGGAGTGGCCCCTTCAGAATGCAGTTTGTTCAGTACTAAAGATGTTATTCACTTCACCCCTCAACTAATTTTTAATTAAGATGTATGGCATAGAGTTTGTGTTGGAGGAAATGACCTACAATGAAATGAACCTATGTGTAGGTTCTGGCTACATGTTGGTCAATGAGAGACCTATAGAAACATGGTGCTGAGCGAGCAAGCTAGAAGCATTCTGTGGAGAAGGAGGAAGTCACTCCCAGGAAGTTTCTGAGTACATTCAATCAACTGAGGGGTCATAGCGGCAGAGATCATCAGGAAAGAGTAGGAGACCCTAACTGACTATCTCTGCTCCCAATGCCCTAGTTGTCATTAGGGTTACTGGTGCAAAAGGTTGATGCCATGCGGAGCTGAATCTCTAACAGATTGCCAGTTATTGACAGGAGACTTATAGGTCTATAATTTGAAGGATCTAGTTTAAAACCTTTTTAGCCTACTTTCCAGTAGGCTTATGACATCACCCGACATTCTATGTCTGTGTCTGTGTGTTTGTCCGTGTGTTTGTCCATCCGTGTGCTCCCGCCCCCCATCAACTTTGCAACACCTGGACCAATATGAACCAGATTGGGTAGAGTTGTAGGGACACATAGGAACACCCCAACGGCATAGTCTGTGATGATGTCATCCACCCCAATCCAAGATGGTGGACACGTAAACCTTTAGGCGCATTTGGGCTAACTTGTGAACCGCCTAACCGCTTTGAACCAAATTTGCTACAGCTGTTGAGACACAGGGATTTCCAAATGGCATCCCCCTGCTAACGTGGCAAAGAGGCACATTTTAATGTGGTGATTCTCTTTATTTAGCAGGAGGAAAGTTACTGCCCCTATTCACCCCAGCACAGTACCTCCAGTGACTGTTGCTGGTGTCTATCTTGTGTTGCTTTTTAGATTGTGAGCCCTTCGGGGACAGGGTTCCATCTTATTTTTTTGTTATTTCTCCATGTAAAACTCCCTGAGCCATTTTTGGAAGGCCGGTATAGAAATCGGATGAATGAATGAATGAATGAATGAATGGATGATGTCATCCACTCCAATTAGGGTTTTGTGTTGGAGTCGCCTAGACTTGTGGTGCTGGGCGACTTCAATGTTCATTTCAGGACCAATTTGTCCGGGGTGGCTCAGCGGTTCATAGCGGCCATGATGACTTTGGGCCTATCTCAGGTGGCCTCGAGACCGACGCACACTGCAGGTCACACGCATGATTTGGTCTTTCACTCTGATCAGGGTGGTGTTCCGTGGGTGGGGACTCCTGTGATTTCCCCATTGTCATGGATGGACCACCATCTGGTTAAGGTTGGACTCAAAGTCACACCCCACCTTTACAGGGGCGAGGGACCTATTAGGATGGTCCGCCCAAGAAGGTTATTGGATCCCATAGGATTTCAAGAAGCCTTGGAGGGATTCAGTGTTGGCTTTGCCGGCGATCCTGTTGATGTCCTAGTGGAGAACTGGAACAGCAAACTCACCGGGGCGGTAGACATGATCACTCCTAAGCGTCCTCTCCAACCCACTTCAAAACTGGCCCTTTGTTATATGAAAGAACTACAGGGGCTGAAGCAGCGAGGTAGACGACTAGAGCGCAGGTGGAGAAAGACTCGGCTTGAATCCGACAGATTGCAACATAGAACTCATTTGAAGACCTATGCTCAGGTGATACGTGCGGCAAGGAAGCGATTCTTTTCTACCAATATTGCCTCTGCAAGTTCATGTCCGGCGGAGTTGTTCAGGGTTGTGAGAGGGCTAGTGAGTCCCCCTCCTCCCTTGAATCAGAATCTGGAACCATTGATTACCCGCTGTGATGTGTTTGATGAATATTTTATGGAAAAAATCTATCGTATTCGGGCCGACTTGGATTTTGTCTCCACACTTACTTCAGTATCTGCTGTGGAGGTATCCAGCGACTCCTCTTACGTGGTTAGGTTGGATCAGTTCCAGTTTGTGACTCCTGAGGATGTGGACAAGCTGATTGGAACACTGCAGCCCAACCACCCAGGTGGGTTGTTGTAGAAGGCTGGTAGAGATCATAAATGCATCTGTGAGGGAAGGTCGGATGCCTTCTAGTCTTAAGGAGGCAATTATTAGACCGCTTCTGAAGAAGCCTACCTTGGATCCCTCAGAGCTGAGTAACTACAGGCCTGTCTCCAACCTTCTGTGGCTGGGCAAGGTGACTGAGAGGGTGCTGGCCTCCCAGCTCCAGACGGTCTTGGAGGAAACTGATTATCTAGACTCATTTCAAACTGGCTTCCAGCTGGCTATGGGGTGGAGACTGCCTTGGTCGGCCTGATGGATGATCTCCAATTGGGAATGGACAGAGGAAGTGTGACTCTGTTGGTCCTTTTGGACTTCTCGGCGGCTTTCGATACTATCGACCATAGTATCCTTCTGGAGCATCTGAGGGGGTTGGGGGTGGGAGGCACTGCTCTGCAGTGGTTCCACTCCTACCTCTCGGGCAGGTTCCAGATGGTGTCTCTTGGAGACTGTTGTTTCTCAAAATCTGAACTTCAGTACAGTGTCCCTCGGGGCTCCGTATTGTCTCTGATGTTGTTTAACATCTACATGAAACCGCTGGGAGAGATCATCAGGAGATTTGGTTCAGGGTGCTATCAGTATGCTGATGACACCCAAATCTATATCTCCATGTCGGCATCATCGGGAGAGGGCATAACCTCCCTAAATGCCTGCCTGGAGGCGGTAATGGGCTGGATGAAGGATAACAAACTGAGACTGAATCCAGATAAGATGGAGGTACTCATTGTGCAGGGCCAGAACTCAAGAGACGATTTTGATCTGCCTGTTCTGGATGGGGGTCATACTTCCCTAGAAGAAACAAGTACGCAGTCTAGGGGTGCTTCTGGATCCAAGTCTCTCCTTGGTGTCCCAGGTTGTGGCAGTGGCCAGGAGTGCCTTCTATCAGCTTTGGCTGATATGCCAGCTGCGTCCATTTCTTGAGATAGACGACCTCAAAACAGTAGTACATCTGCTGGTAACCTCCAGACTGGATTAGTGCAATGCGTTCTATGTGGGGCTGCCCTTGTACGTAGTCCGGAAACTACAGTTGATCCAGAATGTGGCAGCCAGGCTGGTCTCTGGGTCATCTAGGAGAGACCATATTACTCGCATGTGAAGGACTTACACTGGCTGCCGATATGTTTCCGGGCAAAATACAAGGTGTTGGTCATAACCTATAAATCCCTAAACAGCTTGGGCCCTGGGTATTTAAGAGAACGTCTTCTTCGTCATGAACCCCACCGCCTGTTGAGATCATCAGGAGAGGTCTGTCTTCATTTGCCACTGGCTCGTCTGGTGGCTACTCAGGGACGGACCTTCTCCGTTGCTGCCCCGAAGCTTTGGGATACGCTCCCTGATGAAATAAGAGCCTCCCAATTTCTGACAACTTTTTAAAAGTCTTTAAAGACACATCTGTTCACCCAGGCTTTTAACTGATATTGTTTTGATTGTTGTAATGTTGCTTTTAGAATATTGTTTTAAAATTTTAAATTGTGTTTTAAATTTCTGGCTTTTAATTTTTGTTTTTAATTAATGTTTTTCTTTTTAATCTTGCTGTAAACTGCCCAGAGACGTAAGTTTTGGGCAGTATAAAAATATGCATAATAATAACTATTATTATTATTATTATTATTATTATTATTATTATTATTATTATTATTATTATTATTAATGGCAGCCACGTGAACATCTGAGGAGCAAGTGGTCTAATTTGTAGACTGTCTAACCAATTTAAACCAAATTAGGTACAGTTGCAGTGAGTGACGCATAAGAAAACCTCAAGGGCATTGTTTGTGATGATGTCATCTACGCTGATCCAAGATGGCGGATGCACTAACTTTTAGGCACAAGTGGGCTAACTTGTGAACCACTTAACCGATTTGAACCAAATTTACTACAGCTGTAGGGACACATAGGCATGCCCTAATGGTGTGGTGTGTGGTGATGTCATTCACTTTAATTCAAGATGGCGGCCACATGAACATCTGAAACACAAGTGCACTACTTTGTGGACTGCCTAACCTATTTGAACCAAATTGGGTATGTTTGCAGTGAGTGACGCAAACAGACACCTTGATGGCAAAACTTGTTATGATGTCATCCAAGCCGATTTAAGATGGCAGACACATAAACTTTTGAGGCCGAAGGGGGCTAACTTGTGGACCGCTTAACTGATTTGAACCAAATTTGCTGCAGCTGTAGGGACACATTGGGACACCTCAGTGGCATAGTTTGTGATGATGTCATCTACCCCAATCCAATTTGTCCGGGGTGGACACGTGAACATCTGAGGTTCAAGTGGGCTAACGTATACTATCTAACTGATCTGAACCAAATTACGTACAGTTGTAGTGAGTGATACATAGGGACACCTCAGTGGTGTAATTTGTGATGATGCTATCCACCCTGACCCAAGATGGTGGAAGCATAAAGCTTTGATACTCAAGTGAGCTAACTTGTGAACCCCAACCAATTTGAACCAAATTTGCTACAGATGTAGAGACACATAGGGATTTCCAAATGGTATAGAAAGCAAATAAATAAATAAATAAATAAATAAATAATGGTGTGTTGTGTGATGATGTCATCCACCCCAATTCAAGATGGTGGCCACGTGAACTTCTTAGGTGCAAGCGGGCTAATTTGTGGGCTGTCTAACCAATTTAAGCCAAATTAGGCACAGTTGCAGTGAGTGACACATAGAGACACCTCAATGGCTATCTGGTTGACTGGGTAGTTTGTCGTGATATCTCCCACCCCGATCCAAGATGGCAGATGCATAAACTTTTGAGTCGCAAGTGCACTAACTTGAGGACTGTCTAGCCGATTTGAACCAAATTTGAACAGCTGTAGTGAGTGACACACAGGGACACCTCAATGGTGCAGTTTGTAGAGATGACATCCACTCCAATCCAAGATAGCGGACATATGAACATTTGAGGCGCAAGAGATCGAACTTGTGGACCTTGATTTGCACCAAATTTAGTCCAGATGAGGAGACAGTGAAAGGAAAGTAGGCTGATTAGTTCTTGCTAGATCAACTTGTTTATAAAGTGTTTTAAGCCAGCTTTGGGGAATACAGCCAAAATTATCAATAGGGTGAACAATGAAGTGAGAGGTTTTACTCACCAGTGAACATTAGATTTGAACAATTCAGAAGGAATTGACCTGGAGCCTTCTCAGATTTTAACTGTGCTATAAAATTGAATATCTCCGGCTCTGAGACTGGTTTCTACTCAGGCAACCCTTCAGTGGGGAACTCTGATTTAACATTCTGTATAGGGATCCAGCTGGATGGCACATTTTACCTTTAATTCTCTTGCAGAACCATTAAAAGTGGGGGGAAATGTTCCCATGTGATTTCAGGAATCGTTTGCTATGTCATAACCAATAAGTGTTGCTGTGATCATTTGCCAACACTTTACTGTTCTTATATATTGTTGATGTATAGTAAATCAGAAATGTATAGAAGTTCACAGCTTGACATAAGCAACGCCATTATGTTTAACTAGACTCAAGGATCTGCTCTGCTAGAAGGATGCTTACTACTGTGTATTCCCTCTAGTAGTTTTCCATCCCCCACAGGTTAGAGCAGGGATTCTCAAACTTGGGTCCCCAGATGTTATTGGACTTCAACTCCCATAATCCCCAGCCCCAGTGGCCTTTAGTTGGGAATTATGGGAGTTGAAGTCCAATAACATCTGGGGACCCAAGTTTGAGAATCCCTGGGTTAGAGTGACCATGGATTTAGAATGTAGAACAATTTTAAGATAAGGCTGTCTGTCTGCCTGCGTGCATGTTTGTGGTTTATTCCCTAATCTTAGCAAGTCATGATGACGTATTTGCTATGTAGTTGAACAACATGTTGTTCTGGAGAACAATTATTTAAGAGTATAAAATGTATGCTCTCTGTATGGTCCTTTGTCTTGTTTTGAGCATGAGCCAAACAATACCATTACTACTTGAGAGTAAATAAACCTTTGATCTTGTTATCTCATCTGGGCTGATGATTATTGGGCTCCATCTGCCCAGGAACGAACCTCCTTATTGGGGACAAGGTTACCCTAATGCATTTTCAATATTTGCCAGCTGTTTTTTTCTGCTGTTTTCTTTCTTGGTTAAGAGATTCTTATAATTATTCCTCAGCTGAACATAGGTATGTGGTAATACTTTGACACTAGAAGCTCTGTATTGCTAATATTGATTATGAACATTCCTCTTCAGTTTTATACAATGAGGCAGCCCTCCCCTTAGCCCAGATTAGCGGAGCGAGCGCTCCGCTAACCCAGGTATTTTGGTTGTGTGTTGCCATGGCACGGATCTGCACTGCGGCAAGACACAAGTAGACCCCCGGTGGGGAGCCTAATGCAGCCTCCCGGCTCAGGGGTCTCTCCATCATGCCCTGTGCGCTCACATGGCGCCGTGTGGCCCCCGATCCCTTGCCAGTTCCGTGATGGAACCGGCAATTGGTTCGGCCGCCCAGGGCTGCTTCCCTCATCATCTGCGGGGAGAGTGGCTTAAGCCCGCTCTCCCCGTGAGACCCGCCTCAATCTCTATCAAACTAACGATTTCCCCTTATTGAGTTGAAACATCCAATTGACTGGGTAATAGTCAAATGTTTATAGAGAACTACAATCACGGAGTCATAAGCTACTAATGCTGATACTAATGAATCACTTTCTATGGCTTTAATGATAAAAGATCAGGACATTTTAGTAGAGCATATTGTCAAGTTTAAATGACCACCTAAGTCTCCTTGAATTGAAATTTTCAAGAGCTTTAAGATAGGCTCACAATACGTTTTGTGCAAAGGGAAGACCGGCACGTTCATTCTTAATTCCAATGGTCTGCTGATGGTCACTAAAGACCTGGGTACTTATTGTAAAGCTATTGACAGTCGTTTGACTTGGAGATTAATATCTCATCAATAGTTCAACTTCCTGCTAGAGTGCTGTAGGTATATATGCCGGTAAGATCTCCACAAGTGGAGCCATGTAAGTGTCTCAAGTGTCTCCTCAATTTAAACTGAAATCATTTAAAACCTGCAGCATTGATAATATTGTCTTTAGAGTTACTCAGCTTTACTCCAAAGTCCTCATCATTTCCTCCTGGTTTATTAGACTTAGAGGAATAAAAGATATAATCAGTTCAAGCATTGAAATCTCCAGCCATTACCACGTAAGCTGATGGGTGTTGAATTCCTGACTTCAATAGACATTGTTCTTGATTAGTCCAGCAGGTCACCTTACAATTTTTTGAATTGGCAGGTTGGAGAGATATAACTAATAACCAGAGAAATATGTCTAATTAGTGGGCCCGGGCCGACGGCCGCCGCCGCCATTCTCCTGGGTCAGCTGGGCTGCCAGGACACATTTTTGCCTGGCACACCCAGGAGAATTAAATATATAGATTTTAACAATAAAAGTTATTGCTACTGCCTAAATAAGCTAGTGTGTCATTTAAAGTAGAAGCGATAATGCTGGCAAGTCGTCCACATGGTCTACGTTTCTGCTCGGCTGCAACAGCTTCTAATGTCAAACGCTGATGCCTATTTAATTCTATTCTATTTTGGGCCCAAGTTTCTTGAAATCATAATATATCAAACTGATGTATATATTCCAAGAACTCATTGAAGCTATTCTCACGAGCAGCAAAGACCAGGCGAGGGAAGCCCATCCCGGTTTTTGCTGCTCGTGAGAACCACTGGGAGCCACACGGCTCCCGGTGGTGGCGCGGCAGTGAGGCCTCTTACGTAGCCCACCACTTCACTCAGGTTTTGGCCGCGAGTGTGCCCAAACACCGGGCTACCTGATCGTGTGCCTGCTGCAGCTGCTTGCAGCCACGGCGGACAAACTCAGGGGGGAGAGGGGCTCCCAGGAATGCACAGCGCACTTGCACAGTCGTGATTGGGGCCCTGGGGGTGGGACACCATGCGGCAGTGCTTCCCTGTGCCTGACCCCTTCTGGCACAGGTGGCCCGCAGGAGAGCCAACACTCGTCTGGGAGGGCGATTTGCACACCCAGAGACCTCGCTGTGATTCTCTGTGGGGAGGTTAGTGCTATCAGGCTTCCTCCCCGCAAAAGTGGGTAGCCCTTCTCACCCATCGTGAGATGGGCTTCATTATCTGCTGTCTTATTAGCCCATCCAGCTAATTCCATGAAAGAAAAAAGAAATAACTGGAATATGTTTTGGATCTTAGATTGTCTACGTGTAGGTTCAGTTATTCCTAGCTGATTAACATAGGTACTGCCATTCTTCTGAGTTATGGGATTTATTCTGATTTCTGAGACTTCATTTCAGTAAGTGATTTCGTAGGGGTTGAGCTCAACCTGGTTAGTTATGTTGGGGACTTTGGCTGCTATTCTTGAAGGAGCATTGATTTTAAATTAAATAATACTGTGTCAATTTCCTTTGGAGAAAAATTGCTACTGACATCTATTTACTTCATTATTCTTATCAATGGTAATTTGTGGATGTACTATTACATGTGTTTGTGGATTTTCTGAAAAACCATCGATCCAATCCTCTTCAGTTGTTTCTTCATTTCATTTACTAACACATCCTAAAGACACTGATCTATTTACAATAGCTTGTTGTTCAATTAATGCAAGATGGAGAAGGATTGAAATAGTTGTTGTTCTTCAGGTTCTGGACTTTCTATTTGCAAAGATCTATCACTTAAAACCCTTTTTGACAGAACTTGTTTCTGGACTCAGAATTGCTTCTTACCTGGATTAATTAGTGACATTCTTTTCATGTTAGGAGGAATCTTGATAGTGTTAATAATGCTAGGTGGTTGTTTAGCTAAATTACTTACAGAAATAGATAAAGGTTTTACAAACCTGTCTTCAAAGACTAGACTAGCTACTGCTCTGTAACTAGACAGATCTTTTTCTCTTTGTATCACACTCTCAATTGCACTTGCAAAGTTTAACAAAAATATTTTCCTATACAATTAATCCTGTAGAATTTCTTTACAGTTTAAATCAATGGTCCAACATACAAGAGAAAACTCAAATGATGAACCACACTAGAAAAGGGCTTCCATTATGAAATAAACCCTTTCTAAGGAAATATAGTAAGAAAATTTTGATTTCTATATTGTATTGTATGGGAGAACTAATTTCAAGATTATTCGCTTCATAAATAATTTAACACTTAGCTGATGGATCATATTTAAAAGCAAGTTTTCTTGTTTTTAATTTTCAGATTTAGAGTGATTAGTTCAGATTTCCCATCCTCTTAGTTAGTTACTGATAAAACAAATCCAACTTGACCTGAATTTCCCTTAATTGGTCATAAATAGATTGAACAGTTCTTGCAAGCAAGAGAGTCTGCAATCCTGCAATGATAACACAAGGCTTATAAGGTGATTTGACCCAGTTCAGCTCTGAGAGAACAGGGGACCGAGCTGCAGTATTCACATTTTTATCAAGGTCTAAATCAGATTCCAGAACTTCATTTCTCACAGGAATCTCCATTTTTTAGTTGCTCAGATTCTTCCTTTTAATAACTGATCAATTTAGCTTTATTTTCCCGTTCAAGTATCAGCTGGGCTGGTCCCTTTCCTATCTCTTTTTTATTCTTCCATTTAAAACCAACTATTGGCACAGTGGGGATATCAAATCAAATCTTTATTGTTACGATCATTCAACCAGCAAAACACAAAGTACAAAAGCTTTACATAAAAACGAGCTTTACATAAAAGCGAACTTGGTCAAATAAAATAATAAACTGTTGAAACATAGAACAGAACCATAACACCCGAGTGCATCCATTACATAAAACAGAGGGCTCCATGCATTGTAATAATATAATATTTAATTCAATCCAACCCCATATCTCGCTTCTCAACATTTCTTATCCTAGTCTTATTAGCCAGAAAACAGTACTTCGCCATGTTATAAGATACTGCATCCCAACGGTCTGTCAAAAGTAATTCCAGATAGAACTGTTCAGAACAACTGGGGTATGCTGTTAAAAAAGGACTTATATCTCTCTCCCACAAAGTTTGATAAAACTGGCAATTCAAGATAACATGGGCCGTTGACTCCACTTCCCCAGAACCACAAGGGCAGACACGCTCCTTATAGGGGATCTCACGGTATCTCCCCACCCAGACAGCCGTTTCTAAGGCATTACACTGGGCCAGCGTCAGAGCCCTCCGGAAACTAGGTACTAATATTTTATTAAGGTATCTTGCTGGGCCAGACAGTGATGTTTGATTACCTAAATAGGTGTCAACCCCTATCTGGCTTCTGTCCATCTGTTTCTCCATATCCATAATGCGTTGGTGCAGACATGATCTCGCTCTCCCATAGCCCAAGACAACCAAAGCATCGCTGGAGAAGTCATAGTAATTCAACCCCTTCTCCACATAAATTTCCACCTAGACCTATATGTATCATTCAACACTAAGGGTGCTAGTCCTACTGGCTGAAAAATCAACTTCAGCCAGTATTCAAATATTACCAGCCAAACACTTGCCTCCACCCGAACCCAGCCCGCTTCCAATCATAGAAATACATTGGGGACACCCCGGGGTAGTTGGAGCACACTTCTCAAAAACTTTGATTGGATTGCCTCCAGCCTGTCAAGGTTGGAATAGATACCTAGCTGCACTCCATAAAGGAGCAAAGGCCAGACTTTGGCCGAAAAAAGTTTAAGGACAGCCGGAACAAACTCTGTACCTTGCCTCCTATGAAAGGAGTTAATAGCAGCTGCTGTCCTCGAGGCATTTTGCATTATATATTCCTTGTGCGCATTCCTCCTAGTATTGGTCTGGAAGACTATACCCAAATACTTAAACTGTGATCCCTGTTCAAGTCTATGTCCATTCAACATCCAACACCGCTTCTTAAGTTTGTTGGCAAAAGCCATCATCTTGGTCTTTTCATAATTTATGGTGATCGCCTGTGAATCACAGTAGGACACCAGAGCATTAAGGGCTCTCTTGAGGCCAGTTGGGGTCCGTGATAAAATCACCATGTCATCCGCATATAGGAGTATATTCAAGTGTCTATTGGCCAGCTTAGGGGGGGTGAAAATCCTGGTTATTCATCTGAGTAACTAAGTTATTAATATAGAAATTGAATAACATTGGGGCAAAAATACACCCTTGCCTAATCCCTCTACTCGTTCTGATTTCATTTGTAAGATGCACTTTGTTACTGCAACGCACCCTTATTCTTGAATTTTCATGCATCTTAATTATTAAGAGTAACAACCTCCTATCAGTGGATGATCTTACCAATTTCCCCCACAGTATTTCCCTTGAGATTAAATCAAATGCATATTTAAAATCTACGAACACAGTGTATAATGTAGAATTTGACTTTCCTGTATATTTCTTGGCTAAATGTTGAAGTACCAAGGCTGGGTCTGCTACCAAATGACCTGCCCTGAAACCATTTGCTCCTCTGCTAGGATTGTTTCTGTGTCAAGCTAATCTACCAGATGATTATACAAATGTCTAGTGTACAGCTTAGTCACTATGCTAAGAAGACTGATAGGGTGGTAATTCCCTGGCAGCTTCCAATCTCCCTTCTTATATATGGGGACCACGATAGCAACTCCCCAGTCTTTTGCTACACATGCTGTCCTGTCAGTATAAGAAAACAATGCTGCCAATACAGCGGTCCACCATTCCAAATTGCAAGATATTAACTCTACCGATATATAATCAGCACCAGGTGCTTTTCCTGGTTTTAATTGTTTGACAAGCGAAGCATTTTCTGCACACAGTACCAATGGCCATTCAGTTAAGGTGTCAGCATTTAGCTCTGGAACCTCAATATTTACTTCCAATTTCCTATACAACTTACAAAAATGCTCTTCCCAGGCTGCTGCTGTTATTTGACAACCAGACCTTAAAGGACGCCTGCTCTGTCATGCAATAATATGCCAGAATAAAGATGAATTTTTAAGTTGAGCAGCCTCTATTAACTGATTCCACACAACTCTATCCGCTTCCCTCTTTTTAGTTTTCAGTAGCTGTTTATAATGCCTCTTGGCTTGTACCAAAGAATACAATGGCATTAAACAGAGCTTTCAGTGGGGAAATGGCTTGACTACAAAGCCAGAGGTTGTCAGTTCACATCCCCGCTGGAATATTTCCCAGACTATGGGCAACGCCTATATTGGGTAGCAGCAATATAGGAAGATGCTGAAAGGCATCATCTCATACTCCGTGGGAGGAGGCAATGGTGAACCTCTCCTGTATTCTACCAAAAGAAAACCAAAGGCCTCTGTGGTCGCCAGGAGTCGACACCGACTTGATGGCACAGTTTACCTTTATTAGCTTAAACAGAGGCAGTCAAATCACAACCCAGAATATGAGGAACATTCACCAGATCGTAATGGAGTCATGAACACAGCATTAAAAAGAGTCAGAGTTAATAAATGGGAATAAAATAAGAAGTTATCACATGGGTGCCACACTGGTGTCAACTGACTGGTATACAGAAGATTAAAAACGTCAAGTTCAACTTAAGATTTTATTCTGCTGGGCTGGCTTTAGATCCACAGGCAAAGAGCCCTTTTGCTCTTGCCCTTTAGATCATGCCTCTGGCAGGCCCAGGCTTCTGAAATGCCTGAGGAAAGGGTGCAGAAGTAGGAAACAAACCCTCAGATTCTGACCAGGTGGCAAACTTTCCTTCCTTCTTCCCTCCACACCATTGAAACGATAGAATAGTGTGCAGCCTCCTGTCATCATGACTTTTACATTTGAAAAGCCTTTCCATGAGGTATTTGAGTTCACATAGTTCACACGGTTCAGCTGAATTATCTCTCCCCCCCCCCAATGTGGAGATAACAAAGAGCCTGGACACCATGTTTCACTGAAACAGAAACTAACTTTAATTTTGCCTTCCAAAACCTCCCCTTTCTCCCTACCAGTGCCACTCCCCACTAGTGTCCCTGAACTATATATGATTACCCCACACCCCACAGACAAACATTCAGCTGCTCCCCTCATAATATGATTCTGCTACCTGGCTGGTTGTTGCTGGGCTAGTCCAACTGCCTGTCAAAGAATTGCCGTGCTGGGTGAGCAGGTGACTGGCTCGGCTCTTGCTATGCCCAATCTCAAGAGCAATGAGTGACTTGTAATGGGTGCATTGACTCCTCGTGTACCTGGCCACAGCACCAATAGACACCTTGGCTATGGTGACAACATAAGACTCAGCTTCCCCTGCTCCCAGATATGCCCACAACTGCCCCAGTTTCTCCAGAGCCTGACCACACTTGCAGGCAGCAGCAACAGGGCAGAAGGGATGAGAGAGTGCTGCTGTACCTATTTGGCAGAGGAAGGCCACCTGCAGTTTCACAACAGTGCAGGCAGTCGAAGAGTGCTCACACTGGGGCTGGTATTAATAAGATCACTTAGGAAATTCTCTTTTGTGGTTTTAAATAGATCAGCTGGGAAAGTGTTTTATTTCCCCCCTCTTCCACCTCTGGAGCCTTGTGAACTAAACAGCTAGTTTTCATCCAGTTGTCTCACAAAGCAAAAGACAGTTTGGGATATAAAAGCAGGAAAGAGAGAGAGAGAGAGAGAGAGAGAGAGATCCTGCAGAAGATGCTGGGACATTAAAGGCACTCCTTAAATGCCTGCAACCTTGGTCCAGCATGGCTGTCTAAGCCCTCACTCGTTTCTCCCCTGTCACCCTGCTCAGTTTTGGCTACCTGGCTTGGAATTGGATAAAAAAAAGTAAAAAGGTTAAAACAATTACAACAATTTAAAACTTAAAACAACGTTAAAATGATTAAAAACCATCAAACTATTAAAACAGTATCTAATTAAAAGCCTAGCCAGGTTAAGTGGCACAGTAGGGAAATGCTTGATTAACAAGCAGAAGGTTGCCGGTTCAAATCCCTGCTGGTGCTATATCGGGCAGCAGCAATATAGGAAGATGCTGAAAGGCGTCATCTCTTACTGCACGGGAGGAGGCAATGGTAAACCCCTCCTGTGTTCTACCAAAGAAAACCACAGGGCTCTGTGGGTGCTGGGAGTCGAAATCGACTCGACGGCTCACTTTAATAAAAAAGCCTGGGTGAACAAATGTGTCTTGACTGCCTTTTAAAAAGTTGTAAGAGATGGAGAGGCTCTTATTTCAGCAGGGAGCACGTTCCAAAGCCTCAGGGCAGCAACGGAGAAGGCCTGTCCCTGAGCAGCCACCAGACGAGCCTGGCAACTGCAGACGAACCTCTCCTGGTTATCTCAATGGGCCGTGTGGCTCATAGCTAAGAAGATGTTATCTTAAATATCTTTATCACTGCACTGCACTGCAGCTAACTCAGAGACTCAACCTACACTCTCCACCCCAATCACCTGGTGAACAAATCACCAGGGCCTGATGGCATCCATCCAAGAGTCCTCAAAGAACTCAAATGTGAAATTGCTGACCTCCTTGCTAAAATATTTAACTTATCCCTGAAATCGGGCTCTGTACCAGAGGACTGGAGAGTAGCAAATGTAACACTGATTTTCAGAAAGGGATCCAGGGGCGATCCGGGAAATTACAGGCCGTTTAGCCTAATGTCCGTTCCAGGCAAATTGATGGAAAGCATCCTCAAGGATAAAATTGTAAAGCACCTAGAAGAACAGGCCCTGCTGGGAGTGAGCCAGCATGGCTTCCGCAAAGGTAAATCTTGCCTCACCAACCTTTTGGACTTCTTTGAGAGTGTCAACAAGTATGTGGATCAAGGTGATCCAGTTGACATAGTCTACCTGGACTTCCAAAAAGCTTTTGACAAAGTTCCTCATCAAAGACTCCTGAGGAAACTTAGCTGTCATGGGATAAAGGGACAAGTACATGTGTGGATTGCTAACTGGTTGAAAGACAGGAAACAGAGGGTAGGTATAAATGGAGAGTTTTCATAATGGAGGGAAGTAAGAAGTGGGGTCCCCCAGGGATCTGTACTGGGACCGGTGCATTTTAATTTATTCATAAATGATCTAGAAGCAGGGGTAAGCAGCAATGTGGCCAAATTTGCAGATGATACCAAACTCTTCCAGGTAGTGAAATCCAAAACGGATTGTGAGCAGCTCCAAAAGGATCTCTCCAAACTGTGTGAGTGGGCAACAAAATGGCAAATGCAGTTCAATGTTAGCAAGTGTAAAGTGATGCACATTGGGACGAAAAACCCCAACTTCAAGTATATGCTGATGGGATGGACCGGGAGATGGATCTTGGGGTTGTGGTTGACAGCTCGTTGAAAGTGTTGATTCAATGTGCGACAGCTGTGAAAAAGGCAAATTCCATGCTAGGGATCATTAGGAAGGGGGTTGAAAATAAAACGGCTAACATTATAATGCCCTTATACAAAACTATGGTGCGACCACACTTGGAGTACTGCGTACAATTCTGGTCACCACATCTTAAAAAGGACATTGTTGAACTGGAGAAGGTACAGAAGAGGGCAACCAAGATGATCAGGGGCCTAGAGCACCTTTCTTATGAGGCAAGACTACAACACCTTGGGCTTTTTAGTTTAGAAAAAAGATGACTGCGGGGAGACATGATAGAGGTCTATAAAATCATGCATGGCGTGGAGAAAGTGGAGAGAGAGAGATTCTTTTCCCTCTCACACAACACTAGAACCAGGGGTCACTCCATGAAATTGGTTGCCAGGAGGTCTAGGACCAACAAACGGAAGTACTTTTTCACATAATGCGTGATCCACTTGTGGAACTCTCTGCCACAGGATGTGGTGACGGCCAACAACCTGGATGGCTTTAAGAGGGGTTTGGATGACTTCATGGAGGAGAAGTCTATCAATGGCTACTAGTCAGAGGGCTGTGGGCCACCTCCAGCCTCAAGGGCAGGATGCCTCTGAGTACCAGTTGCAGGGGAGTAATGGCAGGAGAGAGGGCACACCCTCAACTCCTGCCTGTGACTTCCAGCGGCATCTGGTGGGCCACTGTGCGAAACAGGATGCTGGACTAGATGGGCCTTGAGCCTGATCCAGCAGGGCTGTTCTTATGTTCTAGGGGGAGGACCATGTTACCAACAACAATTCGTTGATTTATTCTTGCGCAAGAACCCGAGCGCCCCCCCCCGCCAGAGAAATCATATACGGAAAAGGGCTTTAGTTATCAACAAATCCTTGAACTGCAGAATGAGCCTTACACACCATTGAGAACACCTTGCAGACTTCCTGGTAAATGACTCAGTTCACTGGGCTTCCTTGCAGTAAACAAGGGGTGAAAGGGCCATTGCCTTGCAGTAAACAAGTAGGATTGCTCAGAAGTAAATGAGTCAGTTCCATGGCCTTCCTCTTAAGTAAGTGACTGTTCTCTCTCTCTCCCATGAACTGCTCCATTGCCGTGTAGTAAACAGATGGGATTGCACAGAAGTTTATTTATTTATTTATTTATTACACTTGTCTACCGCCCCAAACCTGTGTCTCTGGGTGGTTCACAATGACAAAACAGCTAAAAACACATATAAAAACACATAAAAGCAATTAAAAACTAACAATTTAAAAATCAGTCACAGAATTAAAACCTATAAATTATCCAGAAGCTGAAAAAGCCTGAGTAAAAAGATGGATTTTAAAGTGTTTTTTACAAATTGTCAAAGATGGGGAGGATCGTATCTCAATAGGGAGCACATTCCATAGTCCCGGGGCAGCAACCGAGAAGGCCTGTCTCCGTTTGGCCACCAGACAAACTGGCAGCAACTGGAGATGGACTTCCACAGACAACCAAAATGGACAGTGGGGCTCATAATGAAGAAGAGGTTCTCTCAAATACCCAGGGCCTAAGCCATTTAGGGCTTTATAAGTTATAACCAGCACTTTGTATTTTGCCCAAAAACCTATTGTCAGCCAGTGTAACTCCATCAGTAGAGGTGTAATGTGGTCTCTCCGAGATGACCCAGGGACTAGCCTGGCTGCCACATTCTGAACCAATTGAAGTTTCCAGTCTACGTACAAAGGCAGCCCCACATAGAGCGCATTACAGAAGTAAAGTCTGGAGGTTACCAACAAATGTACCACTGTTTTGAGGTCATTGATCTCTAGAAACGGGAGCAGCTGGCCTATCAGCTGATAGAAAGCACCCCTGGCCACTGCCTCAACCTGAGAAACCAGGGAGAGGTGTGAATCCAGAAGTACTCCCAGACTGCGAACCTGTTTCTTTTGGGGAAGTGTGACCCCATCTAGAACAGGTAGGTCAAAATCGTCTCTCGAGTTCTGACCCCGCACAATAAGTACCTCCATCTTATCTGGATTCAGCTTCAGTTTATTCTCCCTCATCCAGCCCATTACTGCTTTCAGGCAGGCATTTAGGGAGGATATGCCAGGTCCTGAAGAAGTTGACATGGAGAAGTAGATAATTTAGTTCAATGGGGAAGCACAGCTCCTTCTGTTCTGCTTGCACAAGCAAGAGCAACTTCTAGGAAGTTGCAACTTCTAGGAAGCCATTTGCAACTCAGCCAGCAAAGAGAACAGGGACGGCAGGAGAGTTCTCCTGCCGACCCCTTGAGATGGGGGGATATTTGGCAAGAAGGGGGAGGCAGGGGACCTTTGGAAAGCTGCAGGGGGCGGCCGCCAGCCGAGGGGGCTTAGCTTGAAGGGGGCGGCAGGGACTGGGAGCGATCCTGCCACCCGATTACATATAGGAATGGAGGAGCCCGAGCTGCGCCAGCGGAGATTGAAGCCGGCGGCACCCTGCCGCCCGATTACTACAAGAATTACGGTGCCTTAGATGGAAGGGGTGAGTAAAGCCCCCCCCCGTTTTTATTGGAACCCCCTACCCCAGTGCCAGACCGGTTCCGTGCACACCCCTAATCTGTTGCAGCGTGTGATCTGGAAATGCCCTAGACCAGAGCAGCAGCTGCAGGGATGCAAGAACCCCCAATCTAGAGGGACGGAGGGAGCCGTGGATGTCCCCCAGAGATGTGTGACTAGGGGGCATCTCCCCCCCCCCCGCGTGCTCAGTTGTACCTACACCTTGAGCTGTGCCTTTCCTCTCCTCTTTAACTCAGAATGCTTTGTGTTTTGTACATGCCTACTTCTTTTCTTGGCCTCCTGTGCATGTGTGCCAACCAATAAGACTTTTCCTGCCAAGGATTTCAACAACCATCAGATTTCCAACCAAGCCACTTCACCTTTTGATCTGGGTACCACCCAATATTAGCTGAAGTACCACCACTGGTATGGGTAATCGCTGGCTGGAAAAAACTGGTCTAATATTTGAGAAGTTTGGTAAAGAAAGCAAATAGTGTTTGGCAAGTGGGCAAGTGTTTGGCGGCAGCAAGAATTCTGATAGCCAAATGCTAGAATTCAAGGATATTGCCAAGCACATAGGAAGATATGGTGCATTGTGCTAATGGCGAAAATAAGTGCACCCATCAATATGAAAAATGGAAAAGCTAAAGCTATGACCATATTTGAAAGTGACTGGAGTTAAAAGGTTCTGGAATAATAAATCAGGAAAACCTGAGTGGAATGATATTATCAAAAAGTGTAAGAAATACTGATTGTGTATAGAATATAGTTATTCCAAATGCAGTTAGTTTGGCCAGTCAATAAAAATAAAAATATAACAACCAAGTATATGAAGGCTGAATAATCCCGCTCCCCTGCCTTTTCTCTTCTCTTCTGTTTGGAAGGCTGGTTGGTACATTCTTTTTTAAACTGTTTGGCACTCTAAGAATCAGGAATGAGATGCTTCTGTAATGTTATGAATTTTAAGCTCGTATTTGATTGTGTGTACACTTTGTCTCAATAAACAATTTCTTCGTTAAAAGCACTGATCTAACAACACCTGATGGGGCAAAATTCCAGTGGAAGCCGTTTGGAAAGAGACAAGGCCAGAGCAGGCAATCAAAAAGAGATCCAGTGGGAAGACTCCTCTGTGGACAGATACTTCAGAGTCACAAAAGGCTTTACTTTTTAAATTACTGAAAAGTCTCATGGCAAACTAACAATTCACTGGTTTGAGAATTACTGTTCTGCATGTATATGCTGCCACCTACAGCCAGACATTATGTACCAGTATCATAATTTCTGTTTTTCTCTAGCAAATGTGGAAAACAAAGTAATCCAGTATAACAAAGTGTCGCTGTTTTAAACCTCACTTTACAGTTAATCAAATCTGAGAGCTAATGAATTATTTTTCAAGAAAAATAAATTCCAGACAGAACAAAGCAAAGTTATTTCTTGTTCCGAATAGTTAGAAGCCTGTGTTGGATTCCTGGACAGTTTTTGAAAGTCTCAGTGTGGCTAACAGTGAAATCACACATTTATAAGAACATAAGAACAGCCCTGCTGGATCAGGCCCAAGGCCCATCTAGTCCAGCATCCTGTTTCGCACAGTGGCCCACCAGATGCCACTGGAAGCCACAGACAGGAGTTGAGGGCATGCCCTCTCTCCTGCCATTACTCCCCTGCAACTGGTACTCAGAGGCACCCTGCCCTTGAGGCTGGAGGTGGCCCACAGGATGTGGGTTTCCAAACCGGTGCTGGCTGCAGTACCACAAATGTGGGGCATTCATAAGGGAACACTTGTGGGTCAGAGGAAGAGATGGTTAACATGTCCTGCATCTACCTCTCCTCCCATTTTCCCCTCACCTGAGTTTAATTCCAGTTTCAAAGCCTGGGGGAGAGGGATGAGTAAATGCAGTGGGAAGGAGAATCAAGGACGTGGGGATGTGTTAAAACAACTGGAGTTTTAAAACAGCTGGAGGCTTTACTGTGGGTGTATTGCGAGGCTTTACTGCAAGTTCAAAGTTGCCCAAAACAACCAATGCAAAAAGTGGATTTTTTCTTCTCTGGATATATATTGGGCTGCACGTTAACATGCAATGAAAAACCCAAATCATGTGTGAAGCACTTCTCGATAGCTCACAGGGACTTTGGGGTAAATTTATCCAATATGTGAATGCACACATTAGGACATAAGAACAGCCCTGCTGGATCAGGCACAAGGTCCATCTAGTCCAGCATCCTGTTTCATACAGTGGCCCACCAGATGCCTTTGGGGACCCCACAGGGAAGAGGTATGTGCATGCCCTCTCTCCTGCTGTTGCTCCCCTGCAACTGGTATTCAGAGGCATCGTGAATAGACAGCCTCCAGTCTAGTAGCCATTGATAGACCTGTCCTCCATGAATCTGTCTAAGCCCCTTTTAAAGCCATCCAAGCATCTCGAGTTTCTGCTTCTGTGAGTGTCCTGGAGCAGTATGCCACTGGTTTCAACTCTCCTTCATGATCTTGCAGTAACACTCCTTCTAACTACTAGCTACTAGCACCAGCACGGATGACAGTGTGATGACTGACATCATAGAATGCTAACACTGGGGCCTCTGTTAAAAGTTCTTTTACTCTTCTTGAGGCTTCATCTTGGTCCCCTCCCCCATACCAAGCAGTGTTTACCTTTAAGACTCCATTTAAGGGGTATAGCATCTCTGCTAACTTCAGTAAGGATCTTCCTAGATACTGTAATGCCAAGGAATCATCGCAACTCAGCTAAGAACATAAGAAGAGCCCTGCTGAATCAGGAACAAGGCCCATCTAGTCCAGCATCCTGTTTCACACAGTGCCCCACCAGATGCCTCTGGGAGCCCGCAAGCAAGAGGTACAGGTGAAACTCGGAAAATTAGAATATCGTGCAAAAGTCCATTAATTTCAGTAATGCAAATTAAAAGGTGAAACTGATATATGAGACAGACGCATTACATGCAAAGCGAGATAAGTCAAGCCTTAATTTGTTATAATTGTGATGATCATGGCGTACAGCTCATGAAAACCCCAAATCCACAATCCCAGAAAATTAGAATATTACATGGAACCAAGAAGACAAGGATTGTAGAATAGAACAATATCGGACCTCCAAAAAGTATACAGTGTACTGTGCTTGATTGGCCAGCAAACTCGCCTGACCTGACCCCATAAAGAATCTATGGGGCATTGCCAAGAGAAGGATGAGAGACATGAGACCAAACAATGCAGAAGAGCTGAAGGCCGCTAATGAAGCATCCTGGTCTTCCATAACACCTCATCAGTGCCACAGGCTGATAGCATCCATGCCACGCCGCATTGAGGCAGTAATTGCTGCAAAAGGGCCCCAAACCAAGTACTGAATACATATGCATGCTTATACTTTTCAGAGGTCCGCCATGATCATCACAATTATAACAAATTAAGGCTTGACTTATCTTGCTTTGCATGTAATGCGTCTGTCTCATATATCAGTTTCACCTTTTAATTTGCATTACTGAAATTAATGGACTTTTGCACGATATTCTAATTTTCCGAGTTTCACCTGTATGTGCATGCCCTCTCTCCTGCTGTTGCTCCCCTACCTCCAGCTACCTAGCTTGGAGGTTTAATCCCAGCAATGGCTTCCACTTTCTTGGCATCTGGGCTCACCCCAAGTTCATCCATATGGCATCCCTGATAGGTGAGCTCTGTCTGGCACAGAAGGCACTTGCTTTCATTCAACTTTAATCCAGTAGCTTTTATAGTCTCCAAGACTTTAGCAAGTCTCTCATCATGCTCGTCCTTGGTAACACCATAAACCATAATATCATCCATAAACACAGAAACCCCCTCCTGGTTTTCCAAAACCTTAGAACAGCTCTGGAGCACTAGAAATCCCCAAAGCTGTGATGAACATTGTTAGTTTGGCACAGGAAGGTTCCAACCGGATCTGCCAGAATCCCCTGGCTGCATCCAGCAATGAAAATACTCAGACACCTGCTAGGCGCGGAAGGGTCTCGTCCACTGTGGGGAGGATGTATTTTTCTCTTTTCACAGCTTTGTTCAGCTGTTTTAGGTCCACACATATACAGACTGTGCCATCTTCATTTGGTACCGGTACCTTTACTTGCACGCCAGTCACTACGTTCTCTGATTGATTGAATAACTCCACATCTAACCATTCTCTCTAATTCAGCTTTCACTTGTGAAGTAGTAGAACTGATATTGTTCTGGCTGTAGGGATGGCATAAGGAACTGCCCCGTCCTTGAGTCTTATCTGAATTGGTGCTGTCTTTAGGGTTCCTTCCTCATCATGAGGCTCTGTGGAAGGTTCTTCCAGGAGGCTTTCCAGGCCCATTGCAGTAGCTGTGTCCCAGCTCAGAAGACAGTTGGTTGGAGAGGAGAGCTGGTCTTGTGGTAGCAAGCATCGCTTGTCACCTTAGCTAAGCAAGGTCCACCCTGGTTGCATATGAATGGGAGACTTGATGTGTGAGCACTGTAAGATATTCCCCTTAGGGGATGGAGCTGCTCTGGGAAGAGCAGAAGGTTCCAAGATCCCTCCCTGGCATCTCCAAGATAGGGCTGAGGGAGATTCCTGCCTGCAACATTGGAGAAGCCGCTGCCAGTCTGTGAAGACAATGGACCTATGGTCTGACTCAGTATATGGCAGCTTCCTACGTCCCTATAAGAACAGAGCACATATATTTTGTATTCCTTGCCTCTGTATTGGGTAGTGGCTGTAAAATGCCCCATGTAATTTAGATTCTGCCCTCCAGGGCCAGTGAGGCATGTAGATGTCTGCTGGAGATGAGGTGGGTTGCAAAAACAAACAAACAAAAACAAAAAGACCGGATACAACTCCTGTTAGGCTCTATCCACTTTTTCTACACTATGCCTGATTTTATAGGCCTCTAACATGTCTACCCGCATTCATCCTTTTTCTAAACTAATAAGCCCCAGGGGTTGTAGCCTTGCCTCATAAGCAAAGTACACTAGGCCCTTGATCATCTGGGTTGCCCTCTTCTGCAACTTCTCGGATGCTGCTATCAAGGCATCTCATTGGGTTATCCTCATCACGTGCTCCTGGGCAGGACTATGTAAATTTCTAACAGAAAAGGTCCTATAGAGCCGGGCGGGGATAACCCCACCCCAGTTCTTATAGTCCTGCATTGCTCCTGGCAGGTTGTTGATCGTTGTCCCTCATGATAAGGTTTTTTTCCTAAATCTATTGTCTTAAGTGTCTTAAGTGTTGTGAGTTGTTTGTTTCCCTCGCGTTTCCTTCATCGTACTAAAAAACAACAACAAAGTTCCATTTGTTAGTGTGGGTCGGTGTTTCGTCTCCCCACCCACCCTAACTACCCTTGCCCCCTGTGTATGGAGCAAGCAGGAAGGGGTACTAAGTGTAGAAAAGGGTGCTTAAACGTGTTAGTTCCAGCGGGACGCGCTACAGCGCAGTTCCCCAGGACCGTTAGAATACCCGGTGCTCTGCCCCCAACTGCTGCTCGGCCCGCTGAGGGAAGCTCCCCGATCCTTCCTGTTTCTAGCTCGGCGGACTGGTCTCCATCCGAGGGGGCAGTGCGAGAGGCTGTTGCTGACTCGACGGACTGGTCTCCGTGTGAGCAGGCAGCGCGGGAGGCTCTCTGTTCGTTCGCGCCTCTGGGAGACGAGAACAAGAGCAAAACGGAGGGGAGTGAGTGCGCTGGCCGTCCGAAGCGCCTTACGCAGCGTTTCTAGCAGCAGAGGAGAAAGATCAAGCGCCCTTTAATTTGTTGACCACACGACTCAGATCAGGAACTCTGCGCCTGGTTCCAGACCTCCCCCCCATCGCAAGCAGAGATACGGGCGATTGCGGAGGGAAACAAAATGGAGGCCTGTTCGAGCGCAATGCAGTCCTCCCAAGATGGCGGCCGCGCAGAAGGAGCGGGAGAAAAGCCCGCCAAAACCCAGAACGCAACCCAGCAACCTTTGGTGAGGTCTGATCAGGGCATGGGGGTGCGGGGACTTCTAAGAGGGATACCCCTTCCTCCATCCCAAGACAGGTTCCCCCTGAGTGGCAGGCCTGGCTAAAGAATGCCATAGTGGATACCGTTTACCAACTAAAGCCGACTAAAAAATCTAGAAGATCCAAGAAGCGTAGGCGCCCTTCCTCCTCCTCTTCTGAAGAGTTCTCTGATTCTAGCTCCTCAGAGCAATTACCTAGAAAAGCAAAATCAAAAAGAAAGCATATAAAAAAATCCAAAAAACCTAGCAAAAAGCCTATTTCTATACATTCATCTGAACTCTCAGGGGAAGATTCGGGGGAACATACTGCTAAGGAGGTACGCCCTATAAAGCAGAGAAAAGTACCCAAACCATTGCCTCTTGAGGAAGAGGACGTAGCGGAGGCCCCAGTGGGGCTGGAAGGGGGCGGACAGGACCCGGATCAGGGCCCATGCCCTGATAGAGAGGAGGGGGAGTGGTCGGGAGCCGAGGAGTTCGAACACTCACAGAGGTCCCAACGCTTATTCTCCCCGGAGGACTTTAACCCCCTCATGACCAAGGTACTAAACACTATTGGTCTTCAACCTAAAAGTGCCATAGAACCTAGTCAGAATCCAAAAGGTGATATAGTTTTCCCCAGGGCCAGACCATGTGATATATTACTGCCTATGCCAGATTCTTTCATGGAGACCATTAAGGCGGAATGGGCAACGCCAGGCATTAATAAGAAGCCTCTTCCCTCCGCTACCCGCTTCTATTCATTCCAACAAGAACCGGCGGATATGCTGAAAACGCCCAGCACCGATGCCCCCATCTCACAGCTGGTCAGTGGCTCCCTGATACCCAGAGACGGTGAGGGATCGTTAAAGGACATGTCGGACAAAAAGGCGGAATCCGCTTCCAGGAGAGTTCACGATAATTCCTCCCTGGCCACGCAGTCCTCTGCCGCGGCTTCGATGGCCGCAAGAGCCAGTTTACTGTGGCTCAATGATCTGATAGATGACATTCCACCTGACCCCTCGCGCCTTAAGCAGCAGCTGGTTAAATTACAAAGAGCACAAGCCTTTGTGGCTGACACCACTCTGGATTCTATCCGTTATTCTTCAAGGGCCTCAGCGGCAGCCGTAGTGGGAAGGCGCCACTTGTGGCTAAAAGGCTGGCAAGCGGATCTTACTTCTAAAACAAACCTTTCCTTGCTACCATATGACGGCGATAAACTGTTCGGAGACTCGGCTCTCAAAGATGTACTAGTAGAATCAAAAGACAAGAAAAAGGCCATGCCAACTGCACCGAGAAAGGGAGACAAGCAATCTTTTAAGAGGCCTTTTCAGCCCTTTCGGACCTTTCGCTCCCCCTTTAGGGGGCGGGATAGAGATTTTAGGGGCTCCAGGGGTGCCTGGTCCCGCCAACGCTTCACTCCCAGGAGTTCCAATAACAGACAAGCTGCCAATCAGGGAAAGCAGCAAGGGAAGCAGCAATTCTGACTTGGGGGATCCCAACCTGGGGGGGGGGGCATCTGTTGAGATCCCTCCCCTTGTGGTCCCGGACAGTGAAGGACACCTGGGTCCTCAACCTGATCGAATCGGGTTACAGAATAGAATTGGACTCCCTTCCTCGACCATGATTCCTTCTTACTCCTCGCTCTCGCTGTTCTATCAAAGATGCAGAAGTTACAGCCGCCATCCAGCATCTTCTGGACATAGGGGCAATAGAGAGAGTCCCAGCGGGTCAGGAGGGGAGGGGAGTTTACTCTATTCTGTTCACCGTGCCCAAGAAGGACAGCTCCCGGAGGGCGGTGCTAGACTTAAAGCACCTAAACAAGTACGTGAGGGCACGGAAATTCCGGATGGAATCCCTTCGGTCAATCATGGAATCTCTCCAGCAAGGGGACCTGCTCTCTTCTATAGACTTAAAAGAAGTGTATCTACACATCCCAATCCATCCAGAGAGCAGGCGCTTCCTTCGCTTCAAGTACGCAGGAGCCGATTTTCAATACAAGGCCCTTCCATTCGGCCTGTCATCTGCCCCCAGAGTTTTCACCAAGGTACTGGCACCCGTCTTAGCCCACCTACACCTACGGGGGGTGCACATTTTCGGGTACCTGGATGACCTTCTTTTGAAATCCAACTCCCCAGAGTCTGCAAGGGCCGACCTGGAAGCGACCCTATCCACCCTGGAACATCACAGGTTTCTGATAAACAAATCCAAGAGCCAACTGACCCCCTCTCACAGGATTCAACACCTAGGGGTCGTCACCGCGGAATCATGGGAGCGTCATTTCCACAAACTCTACAGTCAAACTGATCCTACAGAAGCTAAGCTAGAATTAAATACCTCTGACCTTTCCTATTGGGGTCGTCATAGATACGCTGCAAGGTCGAATCTACCTTCCGAGGGACAGGATTCAAACCCTGATCTCAGAGACCCGACTGGCTTTTCTGTCATGGAAGTTTCCACTACTGTCTCTGGCGAGGCTATTGGGCCTGATGGTCTCTACCCTGGAAGTGGTCCCGTGGGCAAGGTTCCACCTCAGGGAGCTGCAGTGGTTCCTTCTATCCTTCCAGAAGTACATCTCGAGGAAGCGGAACATCATGGTCCACCTTCCATCCAAAGTCAGAATAGCGCTTCTGTGGTGGAGCTCCGCTCACAACTTGTCCCAAGGGAAGCGTTTCATCGAGTTTCCAAAATTGATAGTGACAACAGATGCCAGCAACAGGGGCTGGGGAGCCCACTGCCTCCAGTATTCAGTCCAAGGCAAATGGGACAAGGAGGAACAGACCCACTCAATAAATTGGCTGGAGCTCAGAGCCATAAGGCTCACGTTGCAACATCTTCATGCACTGGTCAGAGACAAAGACGTCCTGATAAAGACGGACAACACGACTGCAAAAGCCCACGTCAACTGGCAAGGGGGGACGCGTTCCAGGTCCCTATTCCAAGAATCGGTCATCCTGCTGTCGTGTGCGGAACGACACTTCAAATCGATTACTGCACACCACGTGAAGGGGGACCTGAATTCCATTGCAGACTGGCTGAGCAAGGAGGATCTGCTTCCGGGAGAATGGGCACTGAACAGCCAAGTGTTCGATCAGTTGGCACACAGGTGGGACCGCCCGGAGGTAGACCTGTTCGCGACCCCTCTCTATGCGAAACTGGAAAAATACATCACCAGGTTCCATTGCCGGACAGCGATGGGGACGGATGCTCTATCCCGCCAATGGCCCAGGGGCGTCCTGTATGCGTTTCCTCCAATACCTCTCCTAACACGAGTTCTGCGACAAATCAGGGTACAAAGGGCAGAGGTCATTTTGGTGGCTCCCTGTTGGCCAAGAAGACCATGGTTCGCAGAACTGATCTCCCTGGCCGTGGACCGCCCATGGCATCTACCAGTGACACCAGATCTGCTACTTCAGGGGCCAGTCCAGCATCCCAATCCGGCTTGGTTTCAACTAGCCACATGGAGACTGAGTGGCGACTGCTGACTGCACAAGGCATTCCGCAAAAGGTTACTGACACCATTCTGGCCTCTCGTCGTTCATCTACAAACCGGGCCTATCAGTATACATGGCGGATGTTTCTACGTTGGTCAAACAGACACCAAATCCCCAGGGGTCAAGCGACACTGAATCACCTTCTGCAATTCTTACAGGATGGACTTGATAAGGTCCTGAAGCCAAATATACTAAAGAGACAGGCAGCGTCTTTACTTCCAATGCTGTCAAAAGAAGGAGCTGCAGTTTCAACCCTCCAACCATTACTGAAAAGGTTTCTGCAGGGAGCAACGTTGCTGTCGCCACCTGTAGTTCATCGATTCCCTTCCTGGGATCTGAACCTTGTTCTGAGGGCATTACAACAGGCGCCCTTTGAACCTATCAGGTCGATCCCTCTGAGGCTGCTGTCTCTGAAGCTGGCCTTCCTGGTGGCGGTGACTTCAGCCAGACGGGTTTCCAAATTGAGGGAACTATCAGTGCACAAGTCATACTGTATAATCGCCCAAGATTCCATCCGACTCATCCCGGACCCGTTCATTCTCCCGAAGGTGCTTTCTGAGTTTCATATGGCACAGGACATTTTTCTTCCATCATTTTGCCCGCATCCTACTCACCCTCGTGAGAAGTTGTGGCATAAGCTGGACGTTCGACGGTGCTTGAAGCAATACATTAAAAGAACTGCGGAATTCCACAAGACGGACTCACTGTTTATATCATACCTGCCAACGTCCATGGGAGAGGTGGTGTCTTCCAGATCAATTGCCAGGTGGATCAGGGCGTGTATCTCACTAGCATACGAGACTCAAAAAGTGCGCCCACCGGATAACATCTGGGCCCACTCCACCAGGTCATCGGCTACATCAGCGGCCTTCGCCACCAATGCCCCCATTCAGGAAATATGTAAGGCAGCAGTGTGGAAGAGTCCCTCCACGTTTATAAAGCATTATAGGCTTGACCTGTATGCCTCCGCCCAGGTGGCATTTGGGAGGCGGGTTCTTCAGAGGGTACTTCCCCAGGAGTAGAGCAGCTGGTGGGTTCCCTCCCGGAGACATACTGCTTGGGTATGTCCCAATGAGATGCCTTGATAGCAGCAACCGAGAACGGAGCATTGGTCACTTACCGTGAAGGCTTCTTCTGGTTGCTGCTGTCAAGGCATCTCATCCCACCCTTCTAGTTTTTTACTGTCTATTCATAAATTGCTGCTGTTCTACTCCATGGGAATCATATTGTCTCATCTGTTTTTAATATGGGGACAGCTGGAATTGACAGGGGTATCATCCTTTCTGTTTTTTCCTGTACCATGTTTGGCGATTGTGTTGTTATTACTCTCTGTCTTCCGTAACTCGGCCTATAAGAACTGGGGTGGGGTTATCCCTGTCCGGCTCTATAGGACCTTTTCTGTTAGAAATTTACATAGTCCTGCCCAGGAGCACGTGACGAGGATAACCCAATGAGATGCCTTGACAGCAGCAACCAGAAGAAGCCTTCACGGTAAGTGACCAATGCTCCGTTTTCCAATTCTACAATGTCCTTTTTTAGATGTGGTGACCAGAATAGTACACAGTGCTCCAGGTGTGGCCGCACCATAGTTTTGTATAAGGGCATCCTCTATAATAAAACCCTTGAGTGTGATCCTGTGTCCTTTTCCGGCCTGTGTCTTTCTCGGCCGTTCTGGGCATGCGCAGAGCGCATGCCCAAAACGACCGAGAAAGATACGGCCGCAGGGACACGGCGGCCATGTTGGTTCACGGCAAGCGGCGAGGGGAAGCCGGCCGGGGAAGTGATGCCGGCTGGGAAAGCGATGGCGGTGCCGGGGAAGCGGTGCAGGGAAGCAGCAGGGAAGTGGTGCCGGGGAAGCGATGCTGGACGGGGAAGCGATGGCGGCGGCAAGTGGGGCCCAGGGCGGCGGCGGCCACAGTTGGTGGTTGCGGGGCCAGCCGTGGAGGTGAGTCAGCGGGCCTGGCCAGGCTGGGCCGCAAGGAGAAGGGAGCAGGCGAGAGCGGCTCAAAGGCAGACACCCGACTTAGCCCGGCAGCACTCAGTTTCCCAGCAGCAATACGGAGCAGGGAAGGCGGCCCGTTTCCCTCCTAGCGCCCGTTAATCTAACGGGCTGAAAATTCTTTAAGAAGAAGACTGGCCCCGCTGGCGGCGGCTGCGACGGGGACTGGGCCCGCTGGCAGCCCAAGGTGAGGCCAAAAGCAGCACCCCCCCCACTAGAGCCCGTTATTAAAACGGGCTTACAAATACTAGTTATAATAATATCAGTTTTATTTTTCAGTCCCCTTCCTAATAATCCCTAGCATGTAATTGGCCTTTTTCATAACTGCCACACATTGAGGACTCTTTCAATGAGCTGTCCACCATGATCCCAAGATCCCTCTCCTGGTCAGTCACCGGCAGCTCAGATCCCATCAACGTATACTTGAAGCTGAGGTTTTTCATCCCAATGTGCATCACTTTACACTTGCCAACACCGAACCACATTTGCCATTTTGTGGCCCACTCACCCAGTTTGGAGAGATCCTTTTGGAGTAGTTCCTCACAATCTGTTTTGGATTTCACTACCTGGAAGAGTTTGGTATCATCTGCAAATTTGGCCATCTCGCTGCTTCCCCCTGCTTCTAGATCATTTGTGAATAAATTAAAAAGCACCAGTCCCAGTACAGATCCCTGGGGACCCCACTTCTTATTTCCCTCCATTGTGAAAACTCTCCATTTATACCTACCCTCTGTTTCCTGTCCTTCAACCAGTTAGCAATCCACACATGTACTTGTCCCCTTATCCCATGACTGCTAGATTTCCTCAGGAATCTTTGATGAAGAACTTTGTCAAAAGCTTTTTGGAAGTCCAGGTATACTATGTCAGCTGGATCACCTTGATCCACACACTTGTTTACTCTCTCAAAGAACTCCAAAAAGTTCATGAGGGGAGATTAACCTTTGCGGAAGCCATGCTGGTTCAGCCCAGCAGGGCCTGTTCTTCTATGTGCTTTACAATTTTATCCTTGAGGATGCTTTCCATCAATTTGCCTGGAACAGATGTTAAGCTAAGCAGCCTGTAATTTCCAAGATCCACCATGGATCCCTTTTTGAAAACCAGTGTTACATTGGCTACTTTCTAGTCCTCCGGTACAGAGCCTGATTGCAGGGATGAGTTATATATTTTAGCAAGGAGGTTGGCAATTTTACATTTGAGTTCTTTGAGGACTCTTGGATGGATGCCATACAGTCTTGACGATTTGCTAGTTTTCAGTTTTTCCAGATAGTTTAGAACATCGTCACTTCCATCTGACTCAGTTCTTTAGCCTCCATCCCCCAAAAGCCTGGTTCAGGAACAAGTATATGCTCACTATCCTCTGCTGTGAAGATGGACACAAAGAACTTATTGAGCTTCTCTGCAAGCTCCATATCCTCCTTAATAATCCCTTTCACTCCCTCGTTGTCTAATGGTCCAACCGCCTCCCTGGCAGATTTCCTGCATTTGATGTATTTAAAGAAGTTTATGTTATTCCCCTTGATGCTTTTAGCTAAATATTCCTCAAACTTTCTTTTTGCCTCCCTTATTGACACCTTGCATTTCTTTTGCCTGAGTTTGTGTTTCTTTCTGTTCTCTTCATTTGGACAGACCTTACAATTTTGGAAGGAAGCCTTCTTCCCTTTTATGGCTTCCTTGACTTTGCCTGTTAGCCATGCTGGCATCTTCCTGTAGGGATGTGCATGGACCGGTTCGGAGGCCATTCTAAAGGCCTCCAGACCGGTCCGGACACGGGGTGGTTCGGTTCGGGAAGATAGGGTGGGGGGTTCCAATAAGGACGGGGAGGGCTTTACTTACCCCTCCCAACAACCGCGCCGTATTTTATTGAGCAATCGGGCGGCAGGATATCTCCCTGCCGCCCGCTTCATTCCCCGCTCGGCAGCTCCTCCTTTTGTATACAGAATCGGGCAGCAGGATATCTCCCTGCCGCCCCCTTCAAAACCCCGCTCGGCTGGCGGCCGCCCCCTTCAAACCCCTTGCCGCCCCCAAGACCCCTGCCGCCCCCTTCTTGCTAAATCCCTTCCCATTGCAAGAGGGCGGCAGGAGAACTCCCTGCTGTCCCCTTCCCCTTTGCTGGCTTGGCTGCAAATGGCTTCTTAGAAGCCATTTGCAGCCAAGCCGGCAAAGGGGATGGCAGGGAGTTCTCCTGCCGCCCGTTTTCTAAAAGGAACTGCTCCTTTTAGAAAATGGGTGGCAGGAGAACTCCCTGCCGCCCCCTTTTCCAGCTTGGCTGCAAATGGCTTCTAAGAAGCCCTTTGCGCGCACGCGCGCAAATGGCTTCTTAGAAGCCATTTGCAGCCAAGCCGGAAAAGGGGAAGGGGACGGCAGGGAGTTCTCCTGCCACCCTCTTGCAATGGGAAGGGATTTAGCAAGAGTAAAGGTTTTGAGTAAACTCCATGCATTCTGGAGCGAAGTGACTCTCCTGATTTTCCTTTTCAGCTTTCTTTTCACCATACTCCTCATTTTGGAGGAGTTTCCTCTTCTGAAATGCAAAGTCTCTGTGTTAGACTTCCTTGCTGATTTTCTCCATGCATGTATGCTGAATTTGATCGCACTATATCCTCTTTGATAGAGGAGAAACTTGAGTGGTGGATTCATCCCATGTGAGTGCCACAGCTTGGCTCACATTCCTGAGGAGAGTCAGTTTGACTGCTGGTCTTGAATACAAGATTCAGACTGCTTAGGATTTGCGAACAGGGGCCGGGGCTTGGCAAGCAGATAACAAGAGTTTAGTGGGATCCTCTGTGGGGAGGCACACAAGTAGTGTCCCTTCATCACAGGAGAGACATCTAGTGCAAGAATAAGGAGAGTACTACCCAACTTCTGTAATTTACTTGGAGGACAGCAGTAAAAACCATTAATTAGCTGTACCCATTACTTAGCTTCAAGCCACATGTACTCTAAATAGCCAATAAAACTAATTATGAAGATAGAATGCCAGCAGGGGAGGGGCTGCTTCCCAGTGTATTGCACAGAGTCATATATTATGAAGATCGCATGTATGACTATCTGCCTGAGGGGCAGAAGTCGTGGGTGTGTGCTCAGTGCAAAGAGCTCTTGGCTCTCAGGGAACACGTTTGTTCCCTTGAAGCCAAGGTGGCTGACCTGGGGAAACACAGGGAGGCAGAGAGGTGTGTGGATGAGACCCTCAGGGATGTGGTAGAGGCATCCCACTTCCAGGCTGATGGCACTTCTGCTGTCATGGAGGATGAGGGTCTCAGGGAAGGAGGACATCAGTCTGAGGAGGGAAACACTCTCTTAGCAGGGGCCCCTTCCTTGTGTGATGCGCCCATTTCCTCTCACACAGAGGATACTACTCCACCTGGTGGGGGACTCCTAGTAGTGGATGATTCAATCATTAGGGATATAGAGAGCTGGGTCTGTGACCCGCATGTAGACCACACTGCTACTTGCCTGCCTGGTGTTAAGGTTGAGGAGGTCATGCTGCATCTAGGTAGGCTGTTAGGCAGTGCTGGGGAGGAGTCAGCTGTTGTGGTGCACATTGGCACCAACCATGTTGGGAAATGCAGCCGGGAGTTCCTGGAAGCCAAATTTAGGCTACAAGGTAGCACACTGAAGTCCAGGACCCCCAGGGTAGTATTCTCTGAAGTGCTACCTGTTCCACACGCAGGGACAGAGAGACAGGCGGAGCTGAGGGGTCTCAATGAGTGGATGAGATGGTGGTTCTGGGAGGAGGGGTTTAGATTATTTAGGCACTGGGATACATTTGGGGGGAAGCAAAGCCTGTACAGAAGGGTTGAGCTCCACTTAAACCAAGATGGAACCAGACTGCTGGTGCTTAAAATCAAGAAGGTCAGAGAGCAGCTTTTAAAATAATGCCTGGGGGATTGCCGGGAGGGACTGGGTGGTATCTTCTTTGGCCAGGAAAATCCCCTAAAGTATGAGGGTGAACATGTTTCAGATAAATCTTCAACTGTCCACACATAGACTGGATAAGTTAATATTCAGTTAATGACAGAGAGGCCAAATTTCTAAATGTGCTAAATGACCGTGCCTTAGAACAGTTAGTTGTGGAACCAACCAGAGAGTTGGTGATTTTGGAGTGGTGCCCAGGACATGGTGCAAGATGTCAGAGTTGCAGAACCACTAGGTAGCCGTGACCATAGTGTGATCCAATTCAGCATATATGCAAGTGGAAAATTGTCAAGGAAGTCCAACACAGATGCATTGGATTTCAGAAGAGGAAACTTCTCAAAAATGAAGGGACTGGTAAGAAGGAAGGGAAAGTTGAAAGGGAAAGACAGGAGGGTCAAATCACTCCAGAAAGCATGGGACCTATTTAAAACCACAGTACTAGAAGCACAGTTGGAATGTATACCAAAAAGGAGGAAAGGTACCACCAAGTTCAGGAGGATGCCAGAGTGGCTAACAAGCAGAGTCAGGGAAGCTATAAAAGAGAATTCTTCCTTCAGAAAATGGAAGTCCTGCCCAAATGAAGATAACAGGAAGGAACATAAACTCTGGCAAAAGAAATGCAAGGACACAATAAGGGGTGTAAAGAGAGGTTTTTTGAGCATATACAGTAGCTAGAAGTGTCAAGGAGAATAACAAAAACGTATTTAAATAAATCAGAAGTAGAAAACCTGCCAGGGTGGTGGTTGGCCCCTTAGTTGATGAGGTGTGAAAGGGATTATTAAGGAGGATACAGAGATTGCAGAGAAGTTGAATGAGTTCTTTGCATCTGTCTTCACGGCAGAAGATACTGACTATATACCCTCTCTAGAATTGAGCTTTTCAGATTTAGTGGCTGAAGAACTGGGCCAATTTGAGGTAACAGAGGAAGATGTTCTAAACTTGAAAAGCTAAAAATTAACAAATTGCCAGGGCCAGATGGCATCCACCCAAGAGTTCTGAAGGAACTCAAATCTGAAATTGCCGATCTCCTAACAAAATATATAACTTGTCCCTAGAGTCAGGCTCGGTACCAGAGGACTGGAAAGTAGCCAATATAACTCCAATTTTCAAGAAGGGATCCGGGGGGAACTGGGAAATTACAGGCTGTTCAGCTTAACTTTGGTGACAGGTAAATTGATAGAAAGGATACTAGGACACAATTGTTAAACATATAGAAGAAAAGGCCTTGCTGAAAGAGAACCAGCATGGCTTCTGCAAGGGAAAGTCGTGCCTCACTAACGTTTTGGAGTTCTTTGAGAATGTCAACAGGCATGTGGATAAAAGTGATCCAGTTGACATAGTACACTTGGACTTCCAAAAAACCTTTGATAAAGTTCCCCAACAAAGGCTCTTGAGTAAACTTAGCAGTCATGGAATAAGAGGACAGGTTCATGTGTGGATTGGTAACTGGTTGAAGGACAGGAAACAGAGAGTAGGAATAAATGGAGAGTTTTCACAATGGAGGTAGGTAGGAAGTGGGGTCCCCCAGGGATAGGTACTGGGACCAGTGCTCTTTAACTTGTTCATAAACGATCTAGAAGTTGGGGTGACCAGCGAAGTGGCCAAATTTGCAGATGACACTAAAGAAATTAGGGTAGTGAAATCCACAATGGATTGTGAGGAACTCCAAAAAGATCTCTCCAAACTGGGTGAGTGGATGACAAAATCACAAATGCGGTTCAATGTAACCAAGTGTAAAGTGATGCATATTGGAGCAAAAAACACCAATTTCACATATACACTGATGGGATCTGAGCTGCCAGTGACTGACCAGGAGAGAGATCTTGAGGTCGTGGTGGATGGTTCATTGAAAGTGTCAACTCAGTGCGCAGGAGCTGTGAAAAAGGCTAATTCCATGCTAGGAATAATTAGGAAGGAGGTCGAAAATAAAAAATGCTAATATTATAATGCCCTTGTATAAATCTATGGTGTGGCCACATCTGAAGTATTGCGTGCAGCTTTGGTCATCGTATCTTAAGAAGGATATTGTAGAACTGGAAAAGGCGCAGAAGAAGGCAACCAAAATGATCAGGGTCCTGCAGCACCTTCCTTATGAGGCTAGGCTACAGCATCTGGGGCTCTTTACCTTGGAAAAGCGGAGACATGATTGAGGTTATAGAATTCTGCATGAAGTGGATAGAGATAATTTTTTCTCCCTCTCTCACAATGCTAGAACCAGGGGTCACCGCATGAAACTGAAGGTCGGGAAATTTAGGAGCGACAAGAGGAAGCACTTTTTCACGCAGCACACAATTAATCTGTGGGATTCTTTGCCATGGGATGTGGTGATGGCCACCAGCTTGGATAGCTTTAAAAGGGGCCTGGACAGATTCATGGTGGACAGGTCTATCAATGGCTACTAGGCTGGTGGCTATGGGCCATCTCCAACCTCAGAGGCACTATGCCTCTCAATACCAGTTTCAGGGGAGCAACAGCAGGAGAGAGGGCATGCACATACCTCTTGCTTGTGGGCTCCCAAGAAGCATCTGATGGGCCACTATGTGAAACATGATGCTAGACTAGATGGACCTTATGCCTGATCCAGCAGGGCTGTTCTTACTTTTTTAGGCAAGCAAAGGGTTAAAGGGAGCAAGAGGCAACTCCTTGAGCAGCTGGGAAGGCTGTGGAATAGCAATAGCAATTCCCACACACGTTCCCCCCCCGCCTCCCGACAGAGAGGAGACTTGGTTTTTCCGTCTTGCCTGCATCAGCGTTGCCAGGAGATCTGGTGAGTGTAAAGGGTATGCAGGGAGAGCAATGCAAGGGGGGTGTCGTGGGGCTAGGATGTGCCCAGGAGGTGAGCTCCGGAGTAGAGCGGAGTAGTGGAATAGCAGCTATTTGCCCCGCCCCCTTGCATCTGACATCCGACACAGGAGGCATGGATTGGGGCATGTGCGCTGGCCCAACGGGGGGGAAACCGGGGGGGGGGGGGCTGGCTGTACTATTCCTCCCAGCCACCTGTAAGCTCACTATGCCACTGCCTGGGCTGGCTGTTTCTTTTTCTTCCCCTCACAGGAGTGTTTTGACCTCCACAGCTGTTTAGCAATTTCCTGAAGCCCCAGTAAAGTTTCTTGACCCTGAATCTGGCCCATGACCAGTTCTAAATTCCTTATAATCTGCACTGCCCCTTCTAGGGTTAGGTTGCCTTCCATCTGCAGCTTCTGAGATAAGTCTTTATCCAAAATGCCCACAACTAATTTATCTGTAATAGATTTATTTATTTATTTATTTATTTATTTATTTATTTATATTTATATGTCGCCCTACTCCCAAAGGACTCAGGGCGGCTTACAACAATAACATATAACACAATTATATAAATACATCTTACATAATATCATAACCCCAATCCCATACAGTCAGGCCTGTAGCCTGAGCATGCGCAGAGTTGGGTGCCTAGAGTACTGGACTCCTGGGAGATTCCCGCAATACACTGTGTTCATCGCACGCTGCATTGTGGGATATCCAGAGGCAAGGATGAATTGTCCCAGTTTCTGGAGATCTGTGCTGCTCCAAGCAATGTGAATTGTGTGGGAGTACGATCAGCACTCCCACCACCAAGGATCATAGGCGGGGGGGGAGGGGAGGGGAGTACCACACAGCCTTCTCCCCCACCCACCCACATGATCGTGTGCATAGCCTTATTATCGTCTTCTTGCTCATGCCATCTGCATTTTGTTCGGTTTTGCCCATGACAAATCCTAGTTCGTGAGATGTCTCTTGTCCACACAAGTAGAAAATGACATTTTCCAGTCAGATTAGTCAGCCCACCATGAGAGGTTGTGGTGGCTTCATCCAGAATTAGAGATTCTCTTGAGGGTGGGCGTCATGGTTAGTGTGACCAGCTTTGTTGGCCAGAATATTGATCCCTCTCCCCCTCCATACATTAACTGAATGGATGGTTGGAATGTGAAAAGAGGTATTTCCTGTGGCTAAAAGCAGTCTCAGCTGGACCTGCAAGACCTAATTCTATGTTCTGCAGCTATCTAAGGTTTAGCACTGACAAAATGATTTATGCAGTCATGCTGCAGCATAGCCACTTGGAAATGCTTGTGATCACCACTTCAGTACTCCTGCAAGCAACAAATACCAAGCGATTCTTCCATTTTTAACATTCTTCTTTTAAATTACGATGTTAACATTGCATACTATTTGTAAATGTTGAAGAGTCACGGTAGAACTTTTGATTTTGAAAAATATTTAATAATTAATGCACCAGTTCAATAAGTATAATCTATTAACTGACATTGGTCATATGCTATTCTGCCCAATAGTTTTATGTTCTGATTGGTTGTTTGCTATTACATGAATGAGTTAATTTTAATCAAATCTAATTTAAAATTTGATCTCATCACGGGCAAATTTCTCATTTTTTTTAAAAAGGAAGCCTAGACAAGGAAAAAGTACAGTTTTGTTTTTAAAAGCATCTTATAGTTTAATGTGGAATTTAAGCTTTCCTTTCACATCACATCAGAAGGATGGCATTCCTTCTTCTTGACCTCTGCGTTAAAGGCACTATGTGCAAAGACATATATTTCTTAGGCTTTTAGTCATGGTATTTATGCCAAATTGGCATCATTGATGCCAAATTGGCATCATTTATACCAAATTGGCATCAAAAATGATGGGTGGAATGACAGAGAACATTTGGTTCTATGTGCTAGCCTTTCCCCTCTCTCTTTATGTTTGTTCCCTTCCATCCCATCTTCCCTCCTCTATCTCTTTCTTTGTACCTTGAGAAGTCCCCTCCTCCTCCTTCTCCACACTAGTTTTTTCTGGCCCTCTGCATCTTCGTTCTTCTTTCTTTCCTTCCATTCCATCTTTCCCAACACTTCTTCCTTCTCAGGATTCATTTTGGCTGTTGGTGACAAGTGTTGCTTTTGTGTGTCATGCTTGTTTTTGTTTTTCCCCATTGTGGGCAGCTGCATTTTCAACTGTGGTCTGGAGCAGGGATTCTCAATGTTGGGCCCCCAGATGTTCTTGGACGTCAACTCCCATAAACCCCAACCAAAGGCCACTGGGGCTGGGGATTATGGGAGCTGACGTCCAACAACATCTGGGGACCCAACTTGAGAACCCCTAGTCTGGAGTATTATGATGCAGTTTTCTAGATGGTCAGCAGATGTCATTGGTTCACATTAGCACTGGGAAAAGGAAAGGAGCTGGAAACTTGAAACACAAAATAGTAGAACTTTGCTGGCTATTTGCCTTTCCAGAGGCCTGGTTCTCCAATAAAAACAATGGCATTTTAATTCTGAAGTGACTGTTTTTCTTTAGGGTGAATGTAGCATATGCCAGGTCTGAATTTTCTAAACCTTTAAAAATCCTAGAAGTTGAAGGGAAGTATGAATTTTTGGAGTTTGAGCAACCAACCTACAACACACAATTGAAAATTATATACGTTAGATTAGTCCATTAAATTTTGCATGCACCAATTAACCAGTATATTCACCATTAAAAATTAATGCGCTGGGTTCCGTCCCACTGTTACTCTCTCCCTCCAGAAAGCTGGTTAGTGCTATTGCAATTATTTATTTTACATTTTTTTACATCTTATATCCCGCTCTTCCTCCAAGGAGCCCAGAGCGGTGTACTACATACTTGAGTTTCTCCTCACAACAATCCTGTGAAGTAGGTTAGGCTGAGAGAGAAGTGACTGGCCCAGAGTCGCCCAGCTAGTATCATGGCTAAATGGGAATTTGAACTCAGGTCTCCCCGGTCCTAGTCCAGCACTCTAGCCACTACACCATGCTGGCTCCCACTACATCATGCTGGCTCCAATTAGCCCCACACTGGGGCTGTGTGTGAGCAGTGTCAGCTGCTGCATGTGGGCACCAGTGTTCCCTCTAATGGGGATTCCCAGATGTTGTTGACTACAACTCCCATAATCCCCAAGCAAAGGCTATTGCAGCTGGGGATTCTGGGAGTTGTAGTCAACAACCTCTGGGAATCCCTGTTAGAGAGAACACTGGTGGGTACATTGTTACAATAAGGAAAGGAGTATGTGGTATCTTTTTACATATTTTTAAAGCTATTTAAGGATGGTAATTTCTCACCACAAATTATTGCAGCTCAAATAATATCCTGTCTGGAGGTGCATACAGAATGTTTATTTATATACTGAGATTGATATAGTTCTTTTTATCCCTAAAGCAGAGGGCAGTTAACAACACTCCTCAATCTCATTAATTTTCCTCAAGTCATGTTACTATTCTTCCTATGTTGCAGATGGGAACTCAGATGGGGAGCTACATATGCTCATGATCACCAAATGAGTCCAACCCTGACATGACATTTGAACCCAGGTCTCCCAGCCAGGACCATCCTAACTATGAAGAAACATGAAGCAACTGCTTGATGCAGCAAATTATAAAGCAGGTGTCATTGCCTCTCTTCAGTCTCTATCCTGTATATCATCTGAAATGGGGGGGGGGGGAGATCTCCATCATTTTGACTTTATTCTTCCAATGTGAAAAAGTCTCTTAAAAGAAGTACTAGTACTCTGAGCTTCAGTTGGCCATGGCTCCAGTGCTCTTTCCCTTTCATAACTGGCTTGCATCTAAAGCAATTCCATTAGCACTGGGAGCCTTTCACAGCCACTCTCCAGTTTCAGATAGATTTTCCCTGGCTTTATCTGGAGATGCCAGATAAAGAAGAATAGTAGAAAATAATGACCAACAATACTCTGACTCAATATAAGGTAGGGATGTGCGAACAGGTTCGATTTCGATATTGGACTGAAACACACACACACACGGCTTGGTTCAATATCGAGCCAAAACCCCACCCCCCGCCTGTTTTAGGGTAAAAACAGAAATATAAGTCACCGTGGCCGCTCCAGGGGGGCTTCTCCAAGGCCGGAGGGTGTCTCCAGAGGTTCCCCCGACAGCCTCTGTTAATGGCCAGATCACCTGGTTCGGGCAGTCTTCGGCCTGTTCCAGGCCTATCCTCCATTGCGGTGGCCATTTTGGAGGCTGCTGCACATGCCCAATGGCCTCTGCATGGCTAGGTCCATTTTAAAAATCACGAATTCCCCAAACCAAACCAATGGGGTTCGAGGTACACAAAACTGAACATGCCCGGTCCGGTTCGAGTCTGGTCCAGACTACAACCAAACTGGGCAACCCAGTTTTATGGACACCCCTATTATAAGGCAGCTTCAGGGGTTCAAATTTGGCCAGCTTCCAGCATTCCAAATTTGGAAATGGTGCTTGAGTGTGAGGTTTCTCACTTTATAAGGCAATTAATTTATATTTGTACACCACCCCAACCTTCTGTCTCTGGGCAGTTTATAGCAATATTAAACAAATAAGAGCTGAAAACAATTTAAACCCACAGGTCTAGTTAAAAAGCTTGGGTGAATAAATATGTCCTTAAATGCTTCTTTAAAAATTGTCAGAGATGGGGAGGCTCTTATTTCAGCAGGGAGCGCATTCCAGAGTTTGGGGGCAACAACAGAGAAGGCCTGTCCCTGTGTAGCCACCATTCGAGCTATTGGCATGCAACTGCAGACAAACGTCTCCAGATGATTTCAATGGGCGATGGGGCTCATAGTACTTTCACAACTAGTATAATGGTTAGAATGTATATGTCACTTTATTTTGTGTGTGTGTGTGTGTGTGTGTGTGTATTTGTATGTTTAAGTTTATGTTTATTGATTGATAGTATAAGTCACCACATTCATACATATATTTTGATAGGCCGATAGTTAAAACTGATTTGAGGAGAGAATCCTTGGCACTTGAGTGAGCATAAGTATAAATGCTTATCTTGGTGCAGAGCTTGGGCTACCGCTGTACATTCATAAAAATAGCTAACTATACATTTGAAATTACCTATAATTTCTGAGCCATTCACCCTACAAATTCAGAACACTTAACTGCTTAGGAGGATAGGATTGGAGGTGTGATAACCAAATACATGTCCAATAAGTAAGAAGAATGTTGCATGTTAGCTATTGTGCAGAGAAAGAATTGTAGTTCATGGCAGTGGCGGTAAAAAGGGATGCTGTTTAAGCATCATCAGGTTTTACGAGCAGTGCTTTCAGGGTCTCTGCATGCAATCTGACTTTTGCCTCTCATGATCAAACTAGTGATGAACGAATGTAGTACCACTAGGTGGCAGAATTGGCAAGTGAAATTCCAGAATATTAATTGTTTGGGGAACAAAGTAATAGGCAATTACAGGATAGTCCTAGTGTATTTTGAAGTTTATAAAAGAGAAAGTATCCATCTCTTTTTTAATAGGAATTTCCTTTCCCTTATTATGGGAAATGATCAGGCGGCTTCGGAAAAATGAAATTGAATGTAAAGAAACTAGAGCTGGGAATGTTGCTTGCCCTTTGACATCAGACTCCAGTTATGCTCATACAGCATAAGTCAGTAGTTCCCAACCTGGGAGCCACCAGATGTTGCTGAACTAGAACTCCCACCATTCCCAGCCACAATTGTACCTGTGGCTGATGGGAGTTGTAGTTCAGTGACATCTGGAGGCCTCCAGGTTGGGAACTACTGGCATAGGTAACATCAGGTGTGTGAAGATATAACAACTGGCCCAGTCTAGCAAATAACACATATGTAGTGTCTAATGGTAATTTTAACAAAGGTCAATAAAATACAGTTACTGTTGCTTCAAAATATTTCCTGCAGCACCTGTTGCTAATTCCGGTGGTATATTGAATGCAAAATTTGGTGAGGGCTTTTTTGTTTTTGTTTTGTGGTGTGTTTTGATGCTGATTCTCAATTTCCTTGGAAATTTGAATAGTTTATATAAGTGGGATAAAGGATCTTCTTGCATTATACATGCTTACTATAGACAGCTGGTTATTTAATTGTTTATTTACTGCAGTGCATTGCTATATTACCAAGTCAAGTTTACAACAAAATGAAACTAGATTAAACTGAACAATGTGGTGTAATTCCTCCCAAGCTCCATATGGAGGTGTTCAGGAGAAACTACATCCCCCAGGCACTCCTACGGTTCCCAGCCACTCTGCACAAGTACCCGGCTTTCCCTTTGTCACTCCCCGCCTACCCCCAGACACTAACAAGAATCACCACAGCTGCCCAGCTTTCCCTGTGCCAGGGCTGGGTAGCATTAAAGGGGCCCGTGATGGACTGCTTCCTTGTGGTGGGGGCCGGGAATTCTAGATGTGCATAGTCCTATCCTAGGCTACATCCTAATCTTTTCTGGGAATCAGAAAGAACCAGGGCTCTGATCATTCCACAAAACTGGCCATTGTTTTATTGTGAATATGATTACATGACAAATGCTCTTGCTCCTGCCTGCATTTAAATCTTGATGGAATGAGTTTGCACTAATGTGTTCAATATGAGAACATGGTGGCTGACATCCTGACTAACCAACCAAGGGCACAGCAAGAGCTGCATCCTCCCAGCAAAAGGCTGCATCCTCCCAGCAAAAATTCAGCCAAAGGCTTTTACCACTACCTCAGCATGTGCACCGGGGTGTGTGTGTATGTGTGTAGTGATTTCTCTTTGCTCTCTGCATTCAATAAATATGTCTTTAAGGGCTGTGCAACCCGCAGGGACATATTCTTAGATGTCATAGAGCACTTCCAGAAGTAGAAAAGATCAGCAAAAATTGCTCCCACACCCATTGAGGAAGTGGGAAAGCCTACAGCTGCATTAAGAGTAGCCTCTCACTACATCCTCGTTTGATTAGTCAGCTTAGAAGCTGGTAATTTGCAATTTATTTTGTTACTGGATGGATGAAAACTCCAACTGCCATAACCATTTTCTTTTTAAAAGGTGGCATATTTGCAAAGTGAAAATAACTCTTTCTGTTGTTGTTCTGCCCCTTTAGGCCTACCTATCGGGAATACTGCATTCACCCCTATGTCCGAAATAGTAGACTGGGAATGCAGATAGCATCTATATTTGAAATGCCAGCACCAGTGTAAACCTTTCCCATTTGATATGCCTTGGGTACTCTGCCCAGTCAAGAGACCTTGCAGTACTATCATATCTCTTGCTATACCAGCTGCCTCATGTTTTGATTTTGATTGATTAAGTGCCTTAAAGTCAAGCTGCCAGTGGTGTTGCAGTGGGTAGGGGTCACCATGAGTCACTCACCCTCCATGGTCAGCTCAGGGTAGCTGAACAGGTGGAGGTTGGCCTCGGTCTGAGGCTGAGAAGGTCCAGGAACAGGGAAATAGAATGACTTACTCTTGTCCTCCTCAAGTCTCAGACTGGGGGGGTGGGGGTGTCACACTTCCAAGGGGGTTTGAGGGGGATGGTGAGAATGATCTGGCTAGGCTAGTAGCAGCCGATGCAACCACTTCCTCCTCTCCTGCCACAAAAAGATCTTCTTCCCTAACAGGGCAGGACCTCCCCGCTAGTTCTACTTCAGTCATCACTAGCGGGTGCGCTGTGGGACAACCCTCCTCCCAAAAGGAGAGCCTGCATGCAATGGGGATGACTCAGGGTGTAGGTCCCTTTTGCCGTCACCCATGACCAGCATCACCACCACCACCCAATTGCCAATCTGCTCCTGGCTCTGTTTGCACTCTCCCGGACATCTTGGGTCTTTTTTTTAATTCAAGCCATAACTCTTGTTTTTGTGTGGGGCGGGGTGGTGGTAAAATAAGCACCTTTAAGGTGGATGTTTTATAAAGGGTATGAGGTGGCTATTTTAAAAAGGGTATGAGGCTACACACAGTGCTTTCTATAGTACTGTAGTGCAGACACAGAAGCTAGAAAAATTAAATCCCCCCAAATAAAGAAGCAGGCTTGGGGGGGGCTTTTTTTGGAGGGGAGTGAGCAACAATGGGGTAATTGGAAGAGAAAGGGGATTACTGTGGCCTCTCCTAGCTCACTCCTCCTTTCCTTCATTTGTAGGACCCCCTAGTACCTAAAATCTCTTCCTCAAAGTAGACCCTATTTAAATATGAACCCTAACCTGACCAGGGGAGGGGTGGGGTGGGAGGGGCTTGCCTTCTGCTGTCTTCTGCTGGAGACTGGCCAGGTGGGCTGAGAAGTCACCGGGACTCAACAGATGGGGGTAGAGTGGGCAGGCGGGCATCCACCCACCCAAATAAATAAATAAATAAACTTGGGGGGAAATACCCCCCCAAAATCAGCAGTGAAACAGGCATAGAAAGCCTGGGAGGCTGGGTACCAGAACACACCACCCTCCAAAGCAAAAAATAAAATTAAAAATTAAAAAGTGCAATTCAAGCACTGAACAGCAGCAAAGGTGCAGTTTGCAGCTGCAAAAGAAAAGTGGAGGAAACAGCACAAGACCCCAGTTATTAAAGCTACTGGAGACTGGCTACAAGCAAGAAGAAGAAGAAAATGCACAGAAGAAAACATTCAAAGCAGCACCCAGTTAAAGCCACTGGGCCAGGCAGGCACCACCACCAGGCTGCTCTCTGTGGCTGCTGCATTCTCTCTGACTGATCCTTCTTCCTCCTGGGCATTTTCTGGACTACGAGATTTTCAACAGTTAAAGCATTGCAAAGTATGACGGAATAGTTTAAAACTGAGAGTAAAGGGTTGTTCAATGCTTCATTGCAGGCTGGTGGCCATTCATATTTTCTGTACACTGCAACTGTTTTCAAAGTGTCCATATTATCCTTTAAATGCATTTAACTGTCCCTCCTCCTCCTCCATTTGGGCCAATGGAGTTGCGAGGAGGGTGTGACATAACAACATTTCTTTTTTAAAAAGAAATTCTCAGCTGCCTTGCACAAATCTGCCAGCAGGGGGAAGTGCTGTTCCAAAACAAAAATCAACTTTGTCTTGCATCATTCCAGCTTTGTGCAAGCAAAACCCAGGGGAAATTTTATTTCTTTAAAAAAGAGGGGGAGTGGGGTGCATGAGGAGATCCTGTGGAGTGACAAAACAAGGGAACTGCTTATTGGTGGGGAAGCGAAAGGGAATCCTGTGGTGAGCCAGGAAGGGAAACTGGAAGGGAAACTATTTTGCCTCCAGCAAAATAAATAAATAGGAGTGGGGAGGCAAGCGCTCCTCTAGTGAGGGCTGTGGGATTGCACAAAAGTAAACAATTCAGTCAAATGGACTTCCTCTTCAGTAAAAGTGCACAAGAAAGGGTTGGATTCAGAAATCTGCTCAGCTGCACTAGTATGAGTCTGGCCAAAGTAGCAAATTAAAAGGGGACTGCACAAAAGAACCCCGGTGGAAAAATAATAATAAAACACTCTGATCTCCTCTCTCCCCATCCATGTGGTTGGGCAGTAGCATAAGTGAAATTTGGAAGAACATCTCCCCAACACAAATCTCCTGGAGATAAGAGAGGACCCAGCGCCAGCCCTCTGAGAAGCCGATCATTTGGGAAGGGGAGAGCTGGGCAGAGGGCCGGGGAAGAGAGAGGGGCGAGCCAGGGCAAGCTTCTGCCTATGAGGGACTCCTTGCCAGAAAAGAAAAGTGGCTCCATAGAAAACAACAAATCGTCACACTGATTTTAAGCATCCAGACAAAACTACATTACAACGCACAAAGTACGGGTCAAGCCTCCTAAAATGGAAAAATACAGCTATTTTCCTGCAACACATTTGCAACATTATAGAGCTAAATTGCAGCAATAAAATCTGAAACAAGGCATCTGATATGTGAACGGCACCCTGCTGACAGCATAGGGACTGTGGTGTCACAACACAGGAAGTACAGAAGCACACTTCGCAGATAGGTTGTAGGGGTTAATTTGGAAAACGTTTCTTCTTCAAGAGAGGCACACTATAAGGCTCCAGTCCCAGTCCCCTTAAATACATTTTGAAACTCTCTCCTTTGGCCTCCTCCCTCCCTCCCCCCAGCCAATGGGGACACAGTTGCCCATGAATACATTTGATCTGTATAACAAGGCAACCAAAAAGCATGCAAGCCAATCAGAAGCCAGTGCCAGAAAACCAATCAGCAATGGAAAAACAGGCCTCCAAAATGGGAGTCGAAACCCTTGAAACATTGCAAGTCAAAACAAGGCTGTTTTGTTTCAAGCTTGAAACAGGCTCTATATTTGAAGGGTGTTTTGTTTCAGGTTCAAAACACTTGAAACGTTTTGCACATCCCTAATAAGATTTATTTGTGTGTATGAGGGAAGCAGCTATACAACAGGTTGCCAGTGGTGTGTATGGGGGGGGGAGAGATTTGCATAGGATGTCACCAATTGAGAGACTTCAAGGAAGTCCTTGAGGCTATTCACACGGTTTGCAAAAATCAGGCTAAGGGAACCTAGCCCAATTTTTACAGCCCATGAGAACCACCAGGCTCAGCTGCGAGCCCAGTGGTTCCTAAGCGGGTCACCCGCTTCTGTAGCTTGGTGCTTAAAGCGAGCACTTCGCAAACCCGGTTTTAGCAATTGTGAGTTGCCACGGCACCGCTCCGCAGCTACTCACAAGTAGACCTCCCAGAGCGTACTCGCACTGCGCATGCTGGAGCTTCCGGAGGCTGATCGGCCCCCGCTCCCCCCAGCACCCGCCAGCTCTGTGATGGAGCCAGCAGTTGTGTGAGCGGCTGCTTCGGCCGCCCAGAGCAGACTGTCTGCTCTTGTGCAGGGAGAGCAGGCTAAGCCCCCTCTCCCCGCTCACCCTCCCCAGGCGGGTCTCTGTGATCGTGAGACTCACCTCCTTGTCTCCCAACCTAGCCTACCTCATGTGGTTGCTGCATAAGGATAAAAGTGGGAGGCATCAAGTATGCTACCCTCAGCTGTTTGCAGGAAGGTAGGCTAAAAATTATATAAACACATATCATTCTGATGGCAGCCTGAACAGGGCAAATGAGAGAAGGGAGTAGTTTATGGGGGCCCCCAACCATTTAGGGCTTTACTAATTAGATTCTGCCACTTAGGGCAGAACCTTGAGATGTGTCCAGAAAAAGACTGGGCACCAGTATAGTCACTGGATAGAAGAGACTTCTGCAGGGGTGGGCAGTTCAGAAAGTGAGATGAAGCAGTCATCTCAAGTGGCATCTTTTACCAAGATGCCCACCCCCCCGATTGACCTGCCTCCTCTGCCACTCCCCATCCACCACCATTGGAGCAGCATTTTGCCAAGTGATGGCACCGTTACTGCTTTTATAAAATGAGAATATAGATTGTAGTTCCAGATTGTCAATATATTTATATTTTGGATTAATATTAATATAGATAAAGTCATAGAGTATATATCTGGGGTGTGAGGTTTTTTTTGGGGGGGGGGCTCTTTTTGTTCACTGGTTACTGCTCTGCAAACAGCTGCCCATAAACGGTGCTCTCTTGCTTCCTCCTGCTACTTAAAAGTATCCTCCTACTAAGGCCCTCACAAGGCTAGCACTGAAAAGAAGGAAGAGAAAGGAGAAATGATGTACAAAAGACATTCTACAGGGCATCCCCTGGAGGCTTTACAGACAGGGCTTCTACCCTGAATCTCCTTTGGGAGAAAGAGTGTGCATTCACACACCAACCAAACGTACCCCAAACTCCCAACGAGATCCTTGGACCCACTCCACACACAAGCCGGGCTTTGTCTTGCGAATTCTAGCTTATCTCGAGGTATTTCCGTTTTTTTTAAATGCTGGTTTTAAGCTAGTTTTTCTGAAAACTCCAAAGCAAATAGGGAGAGGCACTGACATAGAATCATTAGCATGATAAGAGGGATACTGTCTTTGAAATGCAGATGTAGCTCTTTAGTAATCTCTCCCCCATCCCAGTTGGCTAGAAGGAAAACACAGAGGCATGCCATGTGAACTTGTAAAAACAAAACCCGAGCAGAGGGGAGGGGCTGCTTCCCTCAATGCCGCAAGTGTGATTCAAGGTGGCTTCGCTCAACATTTACCCCGCAGCATGAAGCCACATACAAATAACTCCCTGGAGTTTTTCCAAATCATAATCGAATGCAGCTTTGCTATACTTAGGCCGTGGGTGGGGGCACATAGGAACATAGGAAGCTACCATATACTGAGTCAAACCATTAGTCCATCTAGCTCAGTATTGTCTATACAGACTGGCAGTGGCTTCTCCAAGGTTGCAGGCAGGAATCTCTCTCAGCCCTATCTTGGAGATGCCAGGAATGGAACATGGAACCTAGATGCTCATCCCAGAGTGGCTCCATCCCCTGAGGGGAATATCTTACGGTGCTCACACATGTAGTCTCTCTTTCTTATGCAACCAGGGTGGACCCTGCTTAGCAAAGGGGACAAGTCATGCTTGCTACTACAAGACCAGCTCTCCTCTCATATGCTGTTCATATGAGGGAACCATTTACAGTGACGTCAGGGTAGCAACAGAAGGTGTCATTCATAAAGCCAATGTCACTATTCTGCTTTGCTCCTGACAATTCACAGTTATTGTGCATTTTATTTATTTATTTATTTGACATATTTATATCGCACCCAAAACTTGCATCTCTGGGTGTCACGCCCTCGATCTCAGATAGCGAGGAGGAAGGGGAAGCTGACAGACTTTCAGCCAATGCAGGGGTGCCTGAGGGGCAGAGCCCAGCTGTCAGTTCCCAAGGGACGGCTGAGGAAGCTCCGGCTGATGTTTCAGAGCAGGCACAGCAGTCAGAGCAGGCACAGCAGTCTGAGGCAGCAGAGACAGCAACGGACAGACTAGAAGATGAGCTGTGCAGACAACCCCCACTGACTCCACAGCAACGGCGTGTCACAAGGCAGAGAGCACAGCTGGAAACTATCAGAAGGAGTAAATGCCTCTTGCAGAGGGCTGATAAGCCTTGAATCCCTGCCAGCTGAGAGTTATCAGCTTGGACTATAAAGCACATCAGCAGCTTTCTGTTAGCTGCTGGAAGACAACATTTGTCAACCCTTGTGTCGACAGCTTTCAGTCTGAGCCTGATATAAAGAACTATTCTGAACCACATTTCGTTTCTGCAGCCCAGTGTGTATTGTGGACTATCTTCCTGGACTTCCCTTCTGGGTGGCCAGATTGCTGACATTGGGTGGCTCACAATAAAATACAAACAACAACAAAATAAGGCTAAAACCACAATAATTCAAAATTTAAAACAATGTTAACTATCAAAACAGTATAAAATTAAAAGTCTGGGTGAACAAATGCATCCTTTAAAAGTTAGCACTTTGGTACAGTGTTCAAAACGGCTTAATGTAAGGCACTTCCTGTCGCAGTAAAACCATCCATCTGAGAAATTTCCTATACTCTGTGGAAAGGACAGCACAATCGGTTGATGCTCTGTAGAGCATCCTCTGTAGTCAACGGTGCTTTCATCATTTCCTCTTTCATTTCCTTCCCTTCATTCTAGCCTAGTGAGGAAGGTGAATACTGCGCTTGCAGGTGGAGGTGGGTGTTTTCACATCTCTAAATGCATTACTACTGAAGTGGTGGTGGCAACAAAAAGGAGGCACACAAGGGGCCAAGGCAGCATTTGATGCCTGGTCTCAGGTGTGTCAAGAATTTGGGCTACCACTGTGCCACACGACTGGCTATTTGTCATCTTTGTCATACCACTGCGCTTCTAGCAGTCCATTCCCATTAGGAGACGGTGGGTCATCCCCATTAGGAGGCAGTGGGTCATTTTATTCTGCACCAGCTAAAGCTTTGGAATTGGATAATGATTAGGTAAATTGATGTGTTATATTTCTTGGAATATAATATGGGTTTGAACATCTATGTCTTGTAAGGTGGGGATGGGGAACCTATCTTGGTCACTGCCATAATAGCTCATTTCTAAGCTAATTGTAGACAGACATTTTGCTACAAATGAGGTCCCCTAGTTCCACTGAACTCCAGAACCTAGTTCTACTGAACTCCAGAACCATGTTCCACCGCTACACACAAACACACATTAAACATGCTCGCTTTGTCATTGTTCATACAAAACAGCTGCAATGCAGACTGGCTACTGGCTGCTGTTAATGACTGTTTCAATTCCTGTTTCTTTTCTAACAGCTTCCTTTAGACGAACAAGTCTCAAAATGATCAAACAGAAGGAATTCTGTGGCTTGCCAAGTAGTGTTTCTGGCAGAAGGGACTGACTTCTTATAGTATAATTCAGCCTTGTAAAATGTATCTCACGTTACCCATACAAATTTTCCGTTGCCTGGCAGCAAAGCTTTGCAAAAGAAGCCCAGCAGACATTTGATTGGGCACCATGGGGTTTTGAAGAAAGCACCACAGTTATTTCTGCACTAGTATGAGAGTATTGGGTCTACGTTTGGACCAGTACTTCATTGTTTTTTGTTTGATTGTTTGATTTGTTTTCATTTGTTTTTATTCATGTGAACTACCTCTATAAAAACAAAATAAATAACCCATTAAAACAATTGTGTGTTTCAGTCTGCATTTGTCATTGATTCATTTCATTGCATAAATAAGTGGCTCTTCTTTCAGAAAACTGACTTAGGGGTGTAGCTGTAATTGAACGGGGGCTGTGGGATGTCCCTGGGCCCCTTGGGAGGGACCCCATCAGCTGGATGACAGCTTTCTTTTTGCTCTTCCCTTCCTGCTTCACCAAAGGAGGAGGAGGAGGGGGGAAGGAGCTAATTTTCACTTGTCCCAGGGCCCACTCCAACCTTGCTATACTCTGAACTGACAAGATGACTGGTACATTCAGCAGATTCAATGGTTACGTTTTTATGGGACTGTACCACTGGTGTGGGGGGGGGGGAACTAGGCAGAGTACTTCTGCTTGACATGCTTGTTTTTTCTGTGTGTAGAGAGTTATCTACATGAAAGAACATTCAGATGTGTGCTATTTCCTCAACTGTAAACTGCATTGGTATCATTCCAGAACATTCTAAGTCACTGGGTTCTAGTTCTGCATGTATAAATCCCTGCGAACTGGGTAGCGCGTCACCTTTCAAAGTGGTAATTCTCCTTATATTTAGCAGGGGGAGAGCAACTGGCCCTATTCAACCCCAGCAGTTTCCCTCCCTCCAGTGGCTGTTGCTGGGGATGTGCAAGATGGCTCTATTCGAACCATGGTTCAAATTGAACCGGCCTGGTTTGGCCAGTCTGAGTTTGAACTGGCTGCCAAGTCTGAACTGGCTGTCCGAACCAGTTTGGGGATATATTTGTAAAGGGACATTCCCTATGCTAAGGTGGGGGCAAGAGAAAGGGTACTTTGTAACTTATCCAAGGAGGCAGCAGGGGAGGTGGAGACATTGGTGGTGGCAGTGGCATAAAATATAAAGTCATGAACTGGCAAGTTTCCAGCCATTTTAAAAATAAGATGCTTTTAAACATTTCAGAATCGTTAAATTCAAATAATTTTAAATCCAATCCAATCAAGTCACCCCATTATAGCTAGCTAACCTTTTTTCTTGGTTCTCTCCCTGGTACTTTTTGTATAAAGGATCTCATATAGTAGGATTGGGCAAGACAGTAGGCTAGATTGACAGACAGCTTGCCTCAAAATAAGGCAGCTTCATAGAGGTTGGATTGGATGTTTGGATGTTCAAAGTTATGCAGCCAAGAGAAATGAGGTGCTAATGTCCAGTCTTAAGAACTCCAGTTGCAGGAAATAACAGAAGTAACTAAAGCTTAGAAGTGATGGAAAGGACTCTAATGGGCAGTTCAAGACACGTGCCAGCAAAGGAGTGACGAGCAGGTACTGTAGGTAAACTAGCTCAGAGATAAATACCTATCACCCCTCATTCTGTGGTGGAATGTGGCCTGGGCTACTGAAAAATGAATACCAAAAGTCATTAAGCACTGGTTAAATAATTACTGTACCACCACTAAATAAAACTTTGATGAGTGATCCGCAGATCCGTTCACTGTAAACTCAAGTAGAAACCTACTCATTGTATCTTTATTCCACCCACTGTACTTCACCTCCAGCTCAGTGACCCTCCAGTGACTGTTGCTGGTGTCTATCTTCTGTTTCTTTTGAGATTGTGAGCCCTTTGGGGACAGGGATCCATCTTATTAATTATAAATTATCTGTGTATACCACATTGGAAGCTTTCATTGAAAAGCAGTATATAAATATTTGTTGTTGTTGTTCATTACACAGTGAAGTTGTTGACCACACAGCGGCAGAATTCTGGACTGTACCACTTTAAACTACAGATGGGTGGAAGGGTCATATTTTTGAATGCTCCTCCACATAAAAGCTTCTTGAATATAGGGGAAGTTGCACATCAGGAAGTCGGGCCTTCCTTCCTCTTAATATGCTAGTTTATTCCATGAAAGACAATGTTTTGATTTGATTTGATATGAAATGAGAGAGCATTAAAAAATATTACCTACTTGCAATCTGAAGTGGTACAATCTATAATTCTACCACCTCTGTCAACCACCTCATTCTAAATGATGTGAAGATTAGCTCCTACTTCACTCATCAAATGATTTTTGAGGATTTTAAAGATACAGTATATGTAAGAGGTTGTTGATTTTTACCCACAATAGGTAAAACAGCAGAGCACTAAGGAATGAGCACACACTCCAGTTACAGAGTAGGTAGCAGAGGATGGTTTGGATATTGCAGCTATTTAGAGAAAACACATGGAGATCCTTGTATGACTAAACACTAAACATTTATTGGTTAAATACACTTAGATAGGAAAGACCTATATCTAATCTAAAGGACTACATCGTGGATAGGTAAGGAGAGAGAGAGAGAGAGATGTTTCCATCTGCTCTCTAGGAGGAAAGGAAGGATTGTGACTCAGCACAGGAAGTGCTGCAGAGTCAGTTCAGGGGTCATAGAGTAGGGACAGATAGGGAGACCCTGACTCACCGTCTCTACTCCCAATGCCCCTAGTGGTCATTAGGACAGTTGGTGCAAAAGGTCGATGCACTGGAAGTTCATCTCCAACAGTATAATCATTTCTACCTTACACCACGCAGGGCTGGATGGAGCTATGGGAGATGTCAACTGGACTCCTGTTCTCCCAGTAGCCTATTGCACATGCTGGGGAGAGAGGCCAAACAGAGCACTACTGAAGCCTTTGGGGATCATCAGCTCATGAGTGCTGTGCCCACATGGCTGTGGATTGTGTCCCCAAATGAATTAACAAGAAATTTCCTTATACTTTTAGCACAGATTGGCAGTATGCAAATAGATTGATTTCCTAATGGAGCCTGGGTAGCTAGGCTCAAATTATGTAACACGCCCTCAATATGAACTGCAAAATTACCCATGCACTTTCTGTATGCCTATATATTGATCTGTCTGTCTGCAACAATGGCACATTTCACCTTTCCTCAGCCAATTCACATGGCTGACACATTTTCTGTCTCTACATGCTGTTTATATATAATTCCATTTAAAGGAAATTGGTGCATCTGTTCTCTTTGGGGTAGTTTTGAGTTACTATTAGGAAAATATATATATTGTACCAAATATAGGAAACATGGATGTCTTGGGGTCAGTATGAGGTGGTATTATAGATGAACTGAGACTAACAACTGAAATATATATCTGCTCATTGGAAGGTTGGAACTGGCTGTGTTTCATTTGTGATACATCTGTTAAGTATGACCAAAGCACTAAGAAGAACTAAGAATCACCTGTTCACATCATCCTTGTGGTGCAGTAAGATGTGGGTTACATTATGTTGCTTGTGTTGCTCTTTGAATCTGCAAAGAAACAATATTTTACTGCCTTGTCATGAGCACAGCTCACAATAAAGCTCACAATCAGTGAATGTTTCTGCTCAGCAGGACTGTCCTTAGAGAGCCCTGGCAGGGTGTGAAAGCTCGGGCAAATCAGCTGGGGGGGGCGCCCTTCCAGTTGATTTTAATGGGGATTAAGAGAGCAGGGCCCAGGGTGGTCACCCTGTGTGCTGCCCTAAGGACAGCCCTGATGCTCATTTCACTACAATGGCGAAGCAATACTACTACTCCTATACTACTCCTATATGGATTCAAAGAATAACATGAGCATTGTAGGTGTAGCATATGTGATGAATGGGTTATGTGAATTGACCCAGTTCACAATAAAAGGTACACAATAATCTATATAAATTAAACTAGACTGCTTTCAGGGAGATAATGCCGCTACTCTGTAGATCAGCTTCTTGTGAAGATTTGGGGCATTTTCTAAAGCATACATGGACCATAAATCTTGCTGTGGAACCAATAATCCATTCCCCATGCTTTTTGTTGATCTGTCCCTAGACTTGGTATCTTCCATTAGTCCTGGAAATTGTGCAGCCTTCACCCCCACCCCCGCAATGGTTTGTTTGACTGAGTGTGCTTTAAACAAAACAGAACAAAACACTGAAGAGCAACTGCAGGAGATAGTCAAAATTGGGACTGCAGAGCACAGGAAGGGAAAATTTAACCCTTTGCAGGCAAGCTGTGGACCTGATGAAAATGCCCAATGAAGCTATATGTTCACAACTATTTGGCACCAATAGGAGCTTCTCTCAGAGATAAATAGCATCTTGAGGGGTATTGGTGTTGGGGGAGATTTCATCAGGACTGCAACATCAGGACTCTTCTTGCATACCATGGTCCCAATCAAAATTATCCCCCACCTTGCAGCTGCTATTTAGGTTATAAGAAAAACAGCTGCAAGACCAAACTATGAGCTGGGTCTCACAAACAGTGAGAACCGGTTTGGGGAGCTAAGCAGGGAGAGCGAGCTGGGGAGACTGAGGAGACCCCCAGAGCCGGGAGGCAGCTTTTCGCCTCCTCTCCAGGGGTCTACTCATGAGGAGCTGCACTGCAGTGACTCGCGATCAGAAAGCCCAGGTTAGCGGAGCGCTCGATCGGGAAGCCCAGGTTAGTGGAGCGCTCGCTCCGCTAACCCGGGCTTAGGGGAGGGCTACAAAAGCGGGTGACCCGCTTTGACTTAACAGGGCTTGGCTGCGAGCCTGGTGAATCTCACAATCGGTGGAAAGCTAAGCACCCTTACCTCACTTTCCACTGATCGTCAGAATAGCTCCATGAGTGCTCCCAGTTTGAGTGCTTCCAGTTATATCTAAATATTAAACAGCAGTTCAAGCTGCAGCTGGAATGCAATATAAATGATGATGCATCAACAGGTTTTCATGGGTTTAGTTGCTTTTGTTGCAACTGCCTCTAATAGTTGCCAGCTCCTGACCTGGTGAAAGCACCTGTCAGTTTGATACTCTAGCAAGAAACATTATGAAGGAGTCACAATTCCTGCCAATAATAATCACTGGACTCTTAATTGATCTACTTTGTTAATAGGTGACTATATAAACTTTTGTTTGAGGATAGGTTGGCGCTTTATTCATGTTCATTTGGACCTTATTAACCTTCCTGCTCCCTGCTTCTCTTTGGAAATGCATCTCCCTTGTAGAATCACAAACTTCAGCTATAGCCAGAATTCCAGGTGGCTGGATAGAAATGTTATTCAAATGAACCAAGAGGGGAGCCTGGGTCCATGTAATTTCCCCATCTGATTCAGGCAAAAATTAAATTTGGCAAGCTCTTAATATACCAAGAGGAGAGCCTCCTGGGCTGCATTATTATCTCAGAAATGCTAGTATACATCCAGTCAGTCCACTGACTTCAATGATATTACATCAATGCAGTTGATAATAGAACCTTCTCTGTTTGCTTTCAGTAATAATCCAACAGGAAGTAAAAATTGCTTAATGCAAAGCATGGAAAATTACATTTTTAAACAAGTCACATTATTTTTATTATGGAGAGGATATACTCTGGTTGGCAAGAAGAGTGACGATTTCTATAATAATTGTAATAAACAACAAGAACGACAAGCCTCATGGCACCCAAAGACTAACAAATTTATTTTGCAAAAAGAATTTGTGAACTACTGCCGACTTCATCAGATGGATTAAATGTTATTCTCATTTGTCAATTGGGTATTAGGCCAGGGGCAGGGGGAGGTAAACAGCGGGACCAAATGGCCCTGAAATGCAAGTAGTATAAGGCCCCCTCAGACATTATAAAATAACTCTAAATCAAGATGTGGAGGAGGGGATTGGAGCACACACCGGCTTAGACATCCTCCCAGCTGCTGATGTGGCCATGCCATCAACTCTTCTCACTTTTTGGAACTCTGGCTGGCCAGCATTCTAAGCCATGGGGAGGAACTTTCCCAAGTTCATCACTTGTCTGTGCAGAAAAGGCATGGAGGATTAGGGGGCAATACTAAGAAATGCACGCACACAGTAGGCAGGTGTTTTGCATCTGTTTCCCTCACAAACACAAAGTCACCTTATGTAGATTTAACTAAGAGTTTATTCAGAAACAACTCCTTTCCCCCCTTTTCCTCCCAGTTTCCTCCCAGTTTTAGGGCCAGATGCTCTCCCCAAGTCAAATAAAGAGAATCACCAATTTAAAAAGGTGCCTCTTTGTTCAGTTAGCAGGAGCCAGCGTGGTATAGTGGTTAGAGTGCTGGACTAGGACTGGGGAGACCTGAGTTCAAATCCCCATTCAGCCATGAGACTTGCTGGGTGACCCTGGGCCAGTCACTTCTCTCTCAGCCTAACCTACTTCACAGGGTTGTTGTGAGGAGAAACTTAAGTGTGTAGTAGTACACCACTCTGGGCTCCTTGGAGGAAGAACGGGACATAAAATGAAATAATAATAATAATAGTTATTATTATTATTATAAAGGTTGTCAATTCTTTATAATAATGATTGTTTGATCCCCCCCCCCGCACCCAATGCACAGCATTCATATAATAGGTGTCTTCAGTGGAATTCAGGCTTATCCCAGTCTGGCTGCTAATACAATATGAAGGTTTTGTATAGTTTCTCATGAAATGGCTAACCTGCAGGATTTGGATGTGGGACTGGTCAGCTACGAAACTGATTGGGTATCAGTGGGCAAGGAACAGTCTCCGGGGCCTCGTTCCTTGAATGACTGCCTGTGTTCCTCCTATTAAGGAGGGAATCATGTGCATATTATTATTCACATGTATAGCCTGCCCTTCATGGGCAGAACTACCATTAGGCAAGGGGGAGCCCCACTGCCTGGAGGGACTCCCCAGGGACACCTCACATGACTCCCCATTGCCCCCTACCCAGCCCCAAGGCCCCTCAGCCACTTGCCCGGTTTGTGCTCTCTCCTGCTTGTCCTCCTGGCCTGCAATGGAACTATGGAAGCAGCAGACAAGCTGCTAGGAGCTCCTTCTCCCGGCCTTGCAGCTGATTGGCGGGTGGGCGGAGCTTCCAGGGAGGCCTCCATGTAGGTCTTAGTGAAGCCTGAACTGGAGTAGGCCTGCAGGCCCCAAGCAAGCAAGCAAGGAAGGAAGCAAGCAAGGAAGGAGGCAGGCAGACAGACAGACAGACAGAGTGGCCCCTACAGTTCTCTGCAGCAGACTCTGCCACTCAGCCCAGCATTTGCCAGGTAGAATGTGAACTCCTTTTTGTGGTCCCCCTCGCCCCACATATAGGGATCTGCTTGCCATTGGGCTTTGATATGGAGTGGGGGAGACTGAGAAGTCTCTGAATATTTAATTTAAAACAGCTTGGAAAATTTGCTGGCTTTTAAAAAACCCATCCAAAAAGTCCTATAAGTGGCTTGTTTCATGGCAGAAAATTACAAAAACTTCTGGAACAAACAATATTATATTTATTTTATTCATTCATTTATAAATGCACTTATGTTCAAGTTGTTTTGCAACCCAGAAGGTCTGAGTGAGAACTGTGAAGCATGTGTTGTGCTTTTATTTTATTTTATTTTTCTTGTGTGTGAACTGCTCCCCAATAACTCACAGGACTTCAGGGTAAATCTGGCCAACATGTGAATGCAGCACCTCCATTCCAGAGGAGAAGTGTGTAAAAGGGCTTTAAAAGCCTCCTGTGAAAAACCTCCTGCAATCAAACTTGCCTGAATTTGTTCAGAATTCTGAGAAAACAGACATAGGCTCACACTGCATGGTTGAAAGTCTCCTTTGCTAATCTGCAGCGAGGGGCCCATTTTAATAATTAGCGTTGCTAGTGTGTTCTAGGCATTAAAAGTAGCACAAATATATAGTACTCAATGTGTATCACTATGTATTGTGAAGTGTGCGTGTGTGTATTCAGTGAAATGTATTTCCAGGCAGCATACTTATTTTGAAATATCAGACTTAAATCCTTGGGGGCCTGGGGTGTGCGGAGGCCCTGGAATTTGAGGGGGGCCCCATTTTAAAATCTCGTCTCTGGGCCCACTCCAAACTTGCTACGCCCCTGCTGCCCTTCCTCCAAGGGATATCCTCACAAGACTCCCGTACACAAGAGGCGGGAGTGTAGCTGTAATTGAGCAGATAGGTTCAAAGAACCCGGGGCCCCTAGCTCCTGAGGGCCACCCAGCTCCACCCTGCCCTATTTTATCTTCATTATCTCCCTCACTCCGAGGGGCCACCACCAGGGAGAGGGGCGAACATGGGTCCCCCTTCCCCTAGCTACACCCCTGCTGTGAGGGCAATGTACACAGGCTACTTCCTCTCATCCTCACAATCCAGGGAGGTAGGTTAGGCTGAGAGAGTGTGTGCCTGGCCCAAGACCACTCAGCTTCATGGCTGAGTAGAGATTTCAACTCAGGTCTCTCCAGTATCCTAGCCCAACATGCTAATCATCACACCACACTGGCTCTAAAAGGTGAGCTGCCACACTGGCTTCCTCAACTTTCTCAGCCTTAGGCCACAATTCTAAACACAATTCACTAGGGAGAAAGGCCCTTTGACTGCAGGGAGGCTGACTTCTGAGTAAACATGCCTAGGATTGCTCAGCAAGAGTCTTTATTCTAAGCGATGCAACACTTTTGGATAGGACCATCTTACCTTGATTTACTTTTTCATATTGCTCCTTAGTAGGTGGATTCTTCAGAAATCTTCCATGACTCATTTTGCTCCACTATCACCCAAAATAACAAGGTTCTTCTCCCCCCACACACGTTGAAATACAAAAAACAGAAAAGTCCATTGACTAATGGATGACTGGATGCTGACACCACTGTTTCCAAGGAAACCTGCCAGCTCGCGCAAGCTTCCAAAGACACGTTTTCAATCATAAGCATCAGATAGCACTTGGGAGCGTCTTCAGACATAACATATATGTCATATCAATTTGAAATGCATCTCTCTCTTATCTTGAGTTTCTTGCTCCATAACAACCTTTGAGAGAAGCTTCCAGCCAGGCCTTTGCCTTGCATGCATTTGACTTGGGAAAGGGGGAGAAAGGACTACAAGTCATGCTCTGGGTTACCCACTCTATGCTTACATGCTGGTTTTCCTGCTGGCTTCAAAACATTCCCAAGCAGTAAAGCACAAAACCACTTGTGGCAACAAGCACAGAAATATATCAGTTCTGCAAAAGGTATAGCCCTATTCAGACACTGAGGCTGTTCTCATGAGCAGCCAAGCCCAGGCTGGTCGTGAGAACCACTGGGATCCACGCTGATCCCGGCAGCACTGCAGTGGCAAACCTGCCTATGGAACCCACAGATTAGCTGTGGTTAAGGGCGTGAGCACACCCTTAACTTGAGCTAACAGCTCATGTGCAAATGCCAGCTACTCCCAGCCAGCACTGGCACAGCATCCCGGAAGCTGGGATGACGCACCCCAACCTCCACAGCTGCTGCCTGGAGCAGCAGAGGATCATCTAGGCACGTGATCCACATGCCCAGCAACGTCTTGGTAATCGTCTGTGGAGGAGGTAAGGTTATGCAGCCTTCCTCCCCTCCCACCCTCTCAAATGGTTGTGTGAGTGGGCCCATTAGGTTGCATGAGCATACAGGTGTCTGTACACAAGTACATATATTTGTGTGACTATATTCTGTATATGCTTTCATTTGAAAAGTGAACCTGGGTATGGTCCTCTTCAATTGCAGGGTACAGATCAGAAGTGTACTGCCGTATGTGCATTCAGCATAATGTGTAAATAGGGTTCATATATCTGTATGAATGCCTGGATATCTGGGAGTGCTGGTAGACATGTCAATGCAACCATTCATCTGCCTATTAGGATGAGAAGTAACTTTAAGCAGCAAATATCACACAGCTGGTGCTAATCTGGTCCTGCTGACAGAGTCTGACTTGGCAACTGGTGGCTAGGATTTGGGCCTGAAGGCGGTGAGTTTTGCGTGGATGCTCTTTGTGATGAGCTACCTGAGGCCGCAGAATGAAGGAATGGCAGTTTGTGTTGTTTTTCCCAGTTCCCGGCATAGTCTATCATCTTGGCAGTCTGTTGGTTCCTCCTAATCTGGCATGTTATAAAGATTTCAGGGTTAGACAGGGGGCATAGCAAGGTTGGAGCAGGCCCTGGGACAAATAATGAAGATGGACCCCCCCTTGTGCTGCCGACCCGCCTCCTTCTTCAGAGAGATTCAAGGGAGAGAGTAGAGAGTAAGTTTTCACCCAGCTGGCAGCCCCCCTCAGGGACACAAGGACATCTCTCCCCCCCCCCCCCCGCATTCAGTTGTAGTTACATCCCTGGAATTTGAGTTGGGTCACTGCTGGCAATTGTTTTGTTTTGGTTTAATTTTGGCTTTTTGGCATGTAGGAACATCCCATCCCTAGTGTACAGCCGCAGGCTTATCATCTCAGTAACAAGTGGGTCTTAGTTTGCCAGTGTAGAATCCAGAGGAAAGAGTTGTGGTATGCAAGGACAAGGCAGTGGAGTAGAATCAGGAATATTAATGGTTTATTGAAATAGCTATGGAAGCTCTTCATACACACGGGTAAAACCGGGGCTAAGGAAGCCCAGCCCAGTTTTGCATGCACGTGTATACTGCCGGGATCGGCACCATGGAGGCAAACCCACCTATGGAGCCACCCTCCAAAATGAGGTTAGGAGAGTGAGTGCTCTCCTCCTAACCCTGTTTCACTGATCGTCTGCCAGGGCTGTCAGGCTGAGGCAATCTTGGGGAGGGGAGGGGGGATCCCCATAATGCACCACACACTCACATGGTGCATTATTGGAGCTCCGTGGAACAGGGCAATGTGGGGTGATGCGTCCTGGCAGCCCGGCCCTCCAAGCTACCGGCAGTAGCTGGTAGTTATCTGGGCGGGCAATCCGCCCACCAAAGAGAAGCCTGATGCTCTTGTGCAGGGAGGTAAGATCTTTAGGGCTTTCTCCTCGCTAACCCTCTTGCCCTTTCTCAATGCTCATGAGAAAAGGCTCATTATTTACATACAGGAAAGTGCAGTCTGCTGTCAGTGCTCTTGCTGCTGGCTGTTTGTTAAGCCCTGCATCTACTCCAGGACTGGAATAAAAGTAACTGAAAGCCCATTCAAAAGCTGGCCTGGATCAAGGAATGGATTAAGCAAAAACACCACAGCCAGATTCTCTCAAGTGTTTTCATGTCCATCTGCCTGCCTCCATCCTCATTCTAGTCAGGCCCCACCCTCTTTGGGTCTGACTTTTTAGCTCAAACCCTGGCCTGCATCGAACACTGTCTTTGGTTTTACCCACATGCCCACCGGCCCCAGAGCTCTATTCAGCTCTGGCCCAAACCCGCCAAGACTCATACCAGCTCCCCTGTGTTCAGCTGCCTACAGCACTTGGAGCCCAAAGCTGAAAGTCTGTTCAGCCATAAACTTTCTGGGCATTCTTGGGCAAGCCATTGTTTTGACAGGAGTCCTCCCATCCCTAATGGGAGCCTTAGTGACCTACCTCACAGCATTGCTGCTCGCTGTGTGCAACAAGGATTGTGGAGTATCTGGATACACACTGTGCCATGGAAATGATTCATAAAACTGTAATATTACATTTCCCAGCTGAGCTCTCAAAGAGTACAATACCTGCGCCTGTGTTTTAAACATTGGCTGAAATAAACATCTGCTGAAACATTGTAATGTTCCGTGGGGGTGGGGGATGTGTTTGTATATGCAGACTAACTAACTGCCAGTTTGTGAAATCAAACAGCAGTTTTGCACATTTTCAGTACATACAATAGAAAATGCTTCAGTCTGTATTCCACTACAGGAGTGCCTTGCTTTAGCATGTGTCACTTAATACTCTCAGCATGGACCACTGCAATGACTGGTTTATTTTAAAATGCTAAGCATCTACAATCCTATACCTACTTGCCTGGCATTAAGCCCCATTGAACCCAGTGGAACCTGCCCTGCTAACTGGGCAAAGAGGCACCTTTTAAAAGTGGTGAGTCTCTTTATTTAGCAAGGGGAGAGCAACTGGCCCTATCCACCCCCAGCACAGTATCTCTCCACTGACCATTGCTGGTGTCTGTCTTCTGTTTCTTTTTTGATTGTGAGCCCTTTGAGGACAGGGATCTGTCTTATTTATTTACAATGTCTCTGTGTTAACTGATTTGGAAACTGTAGTAGTAGTTGTAGGCAATATTTATATGGTCAAAGATTTCTCAACACTTTCCCTAGCATTCATTAACCAAACAAGATTCTCAGATGCTTGAGCTATAAAACTTCTTCCAGAGATCCAACACAGGTGTCCTGTCTCAAATCTTCAGACAACAGGATAACTCCCACATATTCCACCCTGAGATTCTTGGAGGAAGGGCAAGATGCAAATATGATAAACAAACATACAATAAAAATAGCTGCTATTTAGGCACATTGTTGCAGTTCTGGTGATAGCACATTGTGCTCTGGATTGCATAGACCAATCTGCATGCATGTGGGTGTGTGCAGGTGGGGGCAACCTGTGAAGTGATCATCTCTTATGGGGTGAAGTAGCTTTCTGGTTCTCTCTGTGAATCATCCCTTGGGATGTTCCTTTCAAGGATCCTTCTGATTCATAAGTGTTTGTATACATTTTGCCTATTCACTCTCCCTTCACCAGCATATTTTTGGTGTTTTATGTTGCTATCCCATGCATAGGAGTAAATCCTATTGAACTCAGTGGGCCTAATGTCTAATTAAGGATTAACCATCATATACACTCATTCAGATGGTTGAGTGCCTACCTACCAGTTTGTATGCGAAATAGGATCACTCCAACATATGTTAGTTGCTACACACTTGTGGGACTTCCTCCTAACAAGCACACGATCACAAACAGGAGAGCCCACAGCTCCTGAACTTGGATACGACACTTCTCCTATACTGGTAGTGAGAACCAGCCTATAGAGCTGTACATGTGTGGGTTTTTTGTTTTAAATCTTCAAGTGGCCCCGGGAAATTCCAGGATCTTATGGAAGCTTGAGGGCACCAAGATATAAAAATGCTAGAATAACTCATTTCATTGACTAGAAAAGGCAAACTCTTATATTTGCTGCTACATTTTGGGAGGGGGTTTTTGGGGGGGGGCACTGCCACCATCCAATCATAGCTATAAAATTCTGGATCTCCCCATTGTTTTCTGTGGGTAACTCATTTCTGCCCTGGGGAAGAATACAGAAAATATCTAAAATGGTGGTTCCCTACCTGGGGGCCTCCAGATGTTGCTGAACTAATACTCCCATCATCCCCAGGTACAATTTATTGTATCAGGGGTTGATGGGAGTTATAGTTCAGCAACATCTGGAGGCCCCCAGGCTGGGAACCACTGATCTAAAAGAACTAGAAATCCAGCAGACTGTGTGAGTCTGTACATTAAGTCTGTGACTGAGAGCAAACGATACAAAGAATGTTGAAAGTTATATTTGGAAGGGAAACAAGTTGTTTGAGTAAGAACTAATATGCCTACTTTCCTTTCACTGTCCCTACAACTGGACTAAATTTGGTCCAGATTGGTTAGGCAGTTCACAAGTAGTCCACTTGCACCTCAAACATTCATGCGTCCACCATCTTGAATGGGATGACACTATCACAAACTGCATTTTTAATGTCCGTATGTGTCCCTACAAGCTGGCCCTATGTGTTCCTACACCTGTTGCAGATGTGGTTCAAATCGGTAGGCAGTTCACAAGTTAGCCCAATTGTGGCTCAGATATTCATGAAGCCACCTAATGGTGCAGCGGGGAAATGACTTGACTAGCAAGCCAGAGGTTGCCAGTTCGAATCCCCGTTGGTATGTTATATCGGGCAGCAGCAATATAGGAAGATGCTGAAAGGCATAATCTCATACTGTGCAGGAGGAGGCAATGATAAACCCCCTCCTGTATTCTACCAAAGATAACCACAGGGCTCTGTGGTCGCCAGAGTTGACACTGACTCGATGGCACACTTTACTTTACCATCTTGAATTGGAGGGGGGTGTAGACAACATCATCACAAATCACGCCATTGAGATGTCCCTTTGTGTCACTCAATAAAATTGTACCAAATTTGGTTCAAATTGGTTAGGTGGGCCACAAGATAGCCCTTTTGCACTTTAAACATTCATGCGTCTGCGATCTTGGATTGGGGTGGATGGCATCATTACAAACTATACCATTGAGGTGTCTCTATGTGTCACTAACTACAACTGTGCCAAATTTGGTTCAAATCAGCTAGACAGTCCACAGCCCACTTGCACCTCAAACAACCACTTGTCCGCCATCTTGAATCACAGTGGATGACATCATCACAAACTATGCCATTGAGATGTCCCTATGTGTCCCTACAACTTTACCCAATTTGGTTCATATTGGTCTAGCACTGCGAAGCTGATGAGGGTGGGGGACACACACACAAACACACAGACAGATGCATGCATAAAATGCTGGGTGATCTCATAAGCCTACCGGAAAGTAGGCTAAAAATGCAGGAAAATTGAGTCTAGGGGTAGGGAGAGGGCCTGCTCAAGATGAAATGAATAGTGGGCTTGTTCATACAATTGTTTGAATCTAGGCTTAATTGGGGGAGCGGAGGAAAGGTTGTGCTGTCAAGTCAGTGGTGCTATTCTTACGATCACAAAAATCGGGCTAGGAAAATTCTAGCCCGATTTTTGTGATCGTCAGAACCACCAGGCTCACAGCCGAGCCCGGTGGTTCTGGAGCGGCTAACCCGCTCCTGTAGCCCGCCCCTTAGCCCAGGTTTGCGGAGCGAGCACTCCACAAACCCGGGCTATCTGCTCGTGAGTAGCCACAGCGCGGCTCCATGCCGCAGCTACTCGTGAGTAGACCCCCGGCCGGGAGGCTTAAAAGCAGCCTCCCAGCTCGAGGGTCTCCCCAGTATACTGGGGCTTCCAGGGGCAGCGCGGCCCTCGAGCTCCCCAGCCCCCGCCGGCTCCGTCTCGGAGCCAGCCATCGTGTGGGCAGCTGATAAGGCCACCCAGGACTCCCTGCTCACTCGTGAGTGGGGAGAGCGGCCTTAACCCGCTCTTCCCGCTCACCCCTTAAAACCGGGTCTCCCTGATCGTGAGACCCGGTCCACTGCCAACTCTTGGCAACCACAAAGCCATGTGGTTTTCTTGGTAGAATACACAAGGGGTTTACCATTGCCTCCCCACTGCTTTATGAGATGATGCCTTTCAGCATCTTCCTATATCGCGATACAGGAGTTTCCTATAGTCTGGGAAACACACCAGCGGGGGGATTCAAACCAAAAGCCTCTTGCTCTCTAGGCAGGTTACTTCCCCACTGCGCCATTAGGTGGCTTAGGTTTAGTGTGGGTTACTGATATTAGTGTGATAGTGTGAACCCACGCCAAGGTAGTCTGTGACCCAAGATGAATCTGAGATTTCCAGCTTTGCATGGGTTCACACAACCTTGCGGATGTTCCCACATTATATATAGGTTCAAATTTTGTGATTCAGTTGATTTTGTGAACTGGACCAGTACATATCCTAGATACCATGTATCCTTGGTAGTAGGGTTGGGAAGATGCATGCCATGGAGGTTAAAGATCTCCCCTTCCTGTGCTATACAGGAATGTTTCAAACACCCTCTCACTGCTATATAGCAATAAAATGCTCAGGTTCAAAGCTGGCAACCAGCCAAGGGACTGGAGGAGACATAAGGTGCCCTTTTTCTCCTCCTCCTTCCTGAAACAACACCACCTCCATACACCCTGACCCTGGTCTGAACAGCACTACATGACTCCTATTCCAGGCTGCAAGTAGAACTGAACAGGCACATTCCTCTTAGAGGCTGAGGAAGTACTTGAATTATGGCAGTGGCGGGTGGAGGGTGGTCTTACTGAAATCTACAAGCCACACACACCTTTAGCTGCATATATATAGTTTGTTTGTTTGTTTGTTTCTATGCTGCCCTTCCAAAAATGGCTCAGGATAGTTTACACAGAGAAATAATAAATAAATAAGATGGCTCCCTGGCCCCAAAGGGCTCACAATCTAAAAAGAAACATCAGATAGACACCAGCAACAGTCACTGGAGTCCTGTGCTGGGGGTGGTCAGGGCCAGTTACTCTCCCCCTGCTAAATAAAGAGAATCACCACATTAAAAGGTGCCTCTTTGCCAAGTTAGCAGGGGTAACTTTGCCAAGTTAGCCCTTCTTCTAGTCCTCACAAGACACATATTCAGCTCTGTTCCTGTAGGGCACTGTACAAATTCACATATAGACACATTCTTGTATGTCTAATAACTGCTGGTCTATAACTGAAATAAATTCAATGCAATACATATAGAAATATTTGATTATGGGGAGGGGAGAAAAGGATACATTTAATGTGCTTGTAAGGCTCTAAGGGGGAGGAAGTGTGTTCCTGGCCTTTCTTGAACCCAGAATTACAGGATGGGAACAGACAAGGTCAGCGTCAGAGTAGGCCAGGGGAGGAGATTATTTCATCACCGCAGACCTCCTCCCAGCTTGCTGCATCCTCCAGGTTCTCTCTCCAGGGGAGCTTCCAACTTCCATGCTCAAGAGCAGCCCTCATCATCAGCTGCCTTGGCTTTAAATGCCCCAGTACGGAGCTGGCAGGGCTTGCAGCCTACTCTAAGCCCCACCCCTTCCTGGTCTCACTTCCTGCCATGCCCAACGTGGCTGCCCTACTGGAGCTGTTTCCTGTCTCGCCTGCTCAACCCCACCAGACCAGCATGGAACCATTTCACCCCTGCTCCCTTCAGGGGAAGACAGAAGCCCCAAAGGAGGGACACCATGCTCTCTGCTGGACTCCACAGGGCCATGCAGGCAACCAGGTAAGGCGGCATCCCGACAGTGCTAAAAGCAACCAGCTCCTACTCCTATTTAACTTAGGGGCTAGCAAACCTTTAGGCTGGTATTTGGAACCAAAGCAGTGGGCTGCTGGATTCAGCCCCTTCTCACTCAGATGAAATGCTGCCCTATTCCATTCCTCTGGACTGCTTTGGCAAATTTCACCAGCACTCCTCCTGATGTACTTCCTTCAGTTCCTCTACTTAGAGTGGCGGGAGGCAGAGCTGCATCAGTGTGGGATGTTTGAAAATTGCTGCTGGAAGAGGACTGAATTCTGCTTTTTGCCATCCAAGGAAAGGTGCAAGAACTTCTTGGAATCAAAGTCTTTTCTGGGGCTGCAGCCATTGCCACAACCTCCCAGATGACCCTGTGTTTTTTCAGGGAGAAAACACAAGCATTTCTTCCGGTATTGTGTTTTAAACAGACACTGTGTCACTGCATCTGTCTTCTCACTAGAAGTAAAGGACTAAGGAGGAGGGCTGGCAAAGTGGCTTGAAGCAGTTCAGTCTGAATCAAATCACTTTGCGAGTCCAAAGTTCTGAATTGAATCAGTGGCAGCCCTGAAGACTGAAGCAGTCCACAAATCTAATTGGAGCTGCTTCCCACAGCCCTAGTTGAACTGCTTCAAAAGAGCAGAACTAAATGTACATTTTCATGAGCTTTGCTTTTTGGTAATTATTACCCTCCTTTCCCCTCCAAAGAAACAAAAAATTATCCCCTGCAGCAATAGCCCTGTTGCTCTTTCTTTGGCTCCGTTTCTGAGAAGTGGAGTCCAGAAAGGGACATATTCTTCACTGCTTGGCTAATTCAACAGAGCATCACCCAGGGAAGGGATATCAGCTGAGATGACCCAGAATAGCAGTGGTGTATAGTGGATTTCTTTCACGACTCAAACTCTTATTAATAAGCGAAATGTCTGCACCATTTTGACTCCACACTGTGACAGGAATACCATTCACAGGGATTTGATCCTGTCTGTCCTCCTGCTCCTCCATTAATTCTATGTCAGAATTTTCAGGAATTTGGTCTTGGTTTTCCTGTCTTCTGTGGTGGGCTGGAATCCAGGATACGTGCCAAACTACCCTCAATTTTCTCTCCCCTTGAAATAATGCAGTTCAAGATTACATGGTCACTTTCTCCCCAGGCTCTCACCATTGTCACTTCATCAACCAATTATTCCTTGTTGGAAAGAATTAATTCTAGGATAATCTATCCGCTTGTTTATTCCTCCATGTGATGGAATTGTCAGATGAAATTGTCAGCAAGGCAGGTCAAGAATGTATTGGACCTCTTACTCTCAGCAGCTAGACTCTGAGCAGGTATCAGAATAGTTGAAGACCATTATTACCACTTTGGTTTACCACTTTGAATGTTTGGTAATCTCACTTAGGAGTGTTGTCGTCTGTGTTTTCTGCTTGGCCTGGTGGTCTCTAGTGCACTTTCACAGTGGCATCACTCTCCTTTGATTTCCACCCAGCCATTTTCGACTGGGCTTTCATGCTCAGATTCATGGGTTTCTGTGCAGGTGTTCTTTATGTATTATTTATGTGTTTGAAAATTCTTTACGTATCATGCAACTCAGGCGCCCTTTCTATTAGATCTGTTTCTTTTGAACAATTTTTACTCTATTACAATCATGAGTCTTTCCCCACCAAGTTTCAGTGGTGCCTATCAGTGTTGGAGATGCAAACACCAGAAGGCATTGAATCTCTACACCAGCAGTCCTATTAATCACTAGGGGATCCTCTCTGTCTACTCTCTGTCTCTGACCTGATTCCCCTTTGTTAGACTGATACTCTCAGGTTTCATCTCCCACCTGAGATGTCTGTCTTCTAGGGATGCACACAGAACCGATTTTGCCGGATTGGCTTGAATCCAGATCAGATTTGAGCTGGCCCAGTCCAAGTTTGGGCTCAGCCGAACTGGGTCTGGTCTAGTCCAGCCATCGAGCCAGCTCATGGGCCGTCTTGGGAATATTCTTGTACAGGGGAATCTGGTTAGGATCCACACAAAGATATAGTTTAAAGGTTAGCAAGGCTCCCACCAAGCATATTCTTTGTGGTCTGCATGAGATGCAACACATGTCTTGCCAGAAGTCCTTCATGTTAGTGTAGGGTGTGGTCCAGGAATCCCAACCTTTCCCAGTGACCTTTCCCTTTAGTAGCTAATTCTGAACACATTTATTTATTTATTTATACATACATACATACATACATACATTTTATATCCTACTCTTCCTCCAAGGAGCCCAGAGCAGTGTACTACATACGTAGGTTTCTCCTCACAACAACCCTGTGAAGTAGGTTAGACTGAGAGAGAAGTGACTGGCCCAGAGTCACCCAGCAAATATCATGGCTGAATGGGGATTTGAACTCGGGTCTCCCCGGTCCTAGTCCAGCACTCTAACCATTGCAGTAACCTAATCTGAATGTATGCAAAGCATGTGTAATAGTGGCCAGATCTTCATTCTCCAAGAAAGGGTGCAGCTGGACTAAAGTGTAGTGGCTAGAGTGCTGGATTAGAACTGGGGAGACACGAGTTCAAATCCCCATTCAGCCATGTTACTTGCTGGGTGACTCTGGGCCAGTCACTTCTCTCTCAGCCTAACCTACTTCACAGGGTTGTTGTGAGGAGAAACTTAAGTATGTAGTACACTGCTCTGGGCTCCTCGGAGGAAGAGCAGGATATAAAATGTAAAAAAAGAAAAAAGAACATGGGACTCAAGCAGCAATGTGAATCAAGGAGTACTCCCAAATGGCAAAACTGATTCTTTGAGGTGCAGGGAGGGTGCAACCCTGTCCCAAACAGCCTGTCTAAGCCCAGATCAGCCATTCCACCTGACCAATTGTACTTTTTGTCTTTTCTGTAAAAGACAAAACATTGTTCCTTTTTCCTGGAGCTAAGGGAATCTTGCTGTGCCAAAATTCCAGAATGCCTGTCAGCATTTAGATTCATTCGGAAAGAAATGTCCCTGAATATACAACTGCATTACGGCCACGGTGGCCAATACTTCTGGCAAGTATGTTACAAGCCAGTTAGAAAATTAGTTTTGTTGTATAAGGCTAATGGAGAGGAAAGGGGAGACTGCAGGAAGACGTGCTGTGGACTGAATTACCTCATACATTGGACTTGTGTCATGGCATACCCTTGCATTGGGGGAGCATTCTCACCAATAAGCAAGTGACTTTGACTTGAGCATAGAGCAGGGTCAGTGACTAGAGTCTGGCCTCCTCCTGAGTGTAAGCCTCCCCTGCCCCGCTCCATTGCTAACTAAGAGGAAAAGGAAGGTTGTTCTAGAAATGGAGTCCATCTATCTATATAATTCTCCTGGGTGTGCCTTGGAATGTGCGTCCCAGCGCCCAGCTGATTGGCTGGGCGGTGGATGGACCTGATCGGCTGAGGCACACCCAGGAGGATTGGTCGCCGTGGCAGCAGCAGGCCTGGCCACAGATGCAGTGGTGGGCCCAGCCCAGCCGCGGAGGCAAGGCCCAGGAGTGGGGGTGGGGGAGAAAGTAGGGGAGGCTGAAGTGGTGGGGCGGAGGAGAGGCGGCTGGGCCTGGAAGTGGAGACTGGGGCAGAAGGTGGGGTGGAAGAGGTAACTGCTGGCCCCGAAGAGCGCACAGATGCTCTGTGCAAGGCCGGCTAGTACTTTATTATTGTCTTTATTTTAAGCTGCCCAGAGCAGCAGTGCGCTGGAGGGGTGCAAATAAAATAATTATTTTAATTATTATAAATCAGTGATTCTCAAACTTGGGTCCTCAGGTGTTATTGGACTTCAACTCCCATAATCCCCAACCAAAGGCCACTGAGGCTGGGGATTATGGGAGTTGACGTCCAATAACACCTGAGGAACCAAGTTTGAGAATCCCTGCTATAAATGAATGACATAAGAAATGGTAATGGAAATTACTGGCATGCATCTTTGGAGGTGGTACCTTGCCTTGGCCCAACTGTCCCCTTCCCTTTTTAAAGTTGGCCCAGAAAAACTAGTTGCTGAACAAGGGCATAGTAAACACCTGATGCTACAGCAGATGAAAATAGCAGATGCCTCCTACTGGATACAGTTTAAGGCTGAAGTACTTCTAATACACAGCAAGATATCCAGGGGTGGACTTCAAGAAACAAAAGGCATTTCAAGATGTGGTGCACTGATGTACGTGACAACATATTGACATAAATGATTTTCCTTTTCTGTATTCTGATTCTGAAAATATCAAGCCTGTTGAAACTCTCTACCTGTGTTGGTCTACTGCCATCTCCATGGTGACTGCTTGTTGTATAGCAGTACCTTGAATGTTGATTCTCTTGCCATTTCTTCTTCTTCTGGTGCATTTTCTCTCTCTTAAAGACAAAGACATGAGATTGAATAACATACAGATGATAATCGATACCATGACTAAAAGGTTGCAGCCAAAGAATTGGCAAGTTAGTGTAACTCACTGTGTGAAATCCAGCTCCCCTCTTACCATTCTTTCTTGGACCTCCTTGCCCTGCTTCAGGCTGCTGGGTCATAATGATTCCTAAATGATTTCAACAAGTTTAAAGTTCATTGACATGCATCTCTAGTCACACGGGTATTGCTTTTCTGTCAAGTGACCCCCCAAAGACAGAGGGCTGCATCTAAACATAGTGACTACATGGGCAAGGAGGCTGATTGCATCAGTCTGATTTCCCCCAGGTTCAGCAGTCCCTTTCCTTCCTGGCCACAGCCCCCAGATATGTGGGACTGACTCACATGAGAAGAGCAATTCCCTTGCAGATAGAGGCAGGAGAGGGCATTGGGTAGTTTGTTAATAGGGGTGTGCATTTTGGAATTTTCTTGTTTCAATTTGTATCTGAATCGAAACACCCCTGTTTTGTTTTGTACCCAAATTTTCTGAATCCGAATCACCCCTGTTTTGTTTTGTAGCCGAATTTTCCGAATCCGAATCGATTTGGATTTTTAAAAAGGGTTCCAGAGCAAAAAGAGTGGGTGGTGGCTGTAGTGTCCAATGGGTTGAAGCTACCACCCAAATTTCAAAGGAATTGGGCAAAGGGCTGATTTTTTGTGATTTGTTGAAGTTGATGTGTCTTTACGATTTCTCCCATAGGGAATAATGGAGGTTTCCGCAGCCCCATAATTCCACTTGGGAGGGTACTGGGGTTGTTCGAGGGGTTGTGTCGTGCACATAGGGTACCAACCACGCCCATACCCACAAGCCCGTGGGGTACCGGGTTTTGTTGTTTTTGAGATGTTCAGTGTAGATTCTCTGGTAGCATATGGGATTTTCAGTGAAAAACAAGAATCCACTCTCATATGCTACCGGAGAATCTACACTCAGAACACCACAGAAACAACAGAACCCAGCACCCCATGGGTTAGCAACCCTTCCCCTGGCCAATGTAGGGTCAGTAAAGAGTGGCAAGAAGCAAAAGAGTCATGGGGAACAAGGAGGAAATTGTCAGCAGGTCAGCCCATGATCTAGGTCACCGATCAGAAGGCTGGAAGGGTGGGAAATTCAAAGAGATGTCAAACACAAAATGGAGACTCACTCAGAGATCACCACAAAATGGAGGTCCAAAACAACAAAACGTTTTGTAGCCGAGACATTTTGTTTTGTATACAAAACTTTTGAATTTGGAAAATGGGTGTTTTGTTTTGTCTACAAAACACCTGAAACAGGCTGTTTTGGGTACAAAACGTTTTGTATCCGAAACGTTTCGCACATCCCTATTTGTTAACTCCTAGGGTTTCCTGAAGTAGCTCTCCAGGCTTTCAGGCTTCCTTCTCCCTCCCTTTTCTTCCAGCCAGTACTTTCAGTCTGATTGGCTGACTGAGTGGGGGCATAGCCCTACCTTTTAAAATATCTCTCTGAGTGGTCAGGCTTTCTTTTAATTTCTCTCCAGTTTCTTCCCACACAGCAGCCTCTCTTGCAGCAAAATTCTCCTGGAATTCAGAGGATAAAACCCATTTTTTGGATGTGTATTTTTGTACAAGCTGCCTATTCTGTGACTGACTTAGTCTCCTCAAGTCACTATTTTATGCTGGTAGCTCTCAAGGTTCCAGCCAAAAAGAAAGTAGCTACCTTAAATTTGCCCATCCCTCCTCTAAAGTGCCCCCAAGATCAAATTCCAGCAGTGACAATTGTCTACTGATTGCCTTAAATTTACGATTGGGAAGGCCTAACTCAAGAAGGTGAGACAAGCCTGCACAGTGTAACTCACTGAGCTGGATGAGGCCCACCACTCATGCCTTACGACTTGTCAGGTGCTCTACAGCTCTGTATGCAGAGGCAGGCAGCCAAAGCAGGAGGTTTGTTGAATACACAGCAGATGGCTGCTGGATTATGCATTTGGCTTGGTGGGTCACAAGTTGTGAAAGTCTGAGTTAAGATCTGTGATTTCGGTTATGATGCTTGTGGCTGCATCAAAACCAACAAGTAGCCTTTGCAGGCCCAACTGTGAAGATGAGACAGAGAGAGATGTATCCTTCACTGTACCATAGTTATGGCCCTTTTTGTATGGCAGCCAGAATAACAGTTGCAAGAAAATTGAGGACGAAACACCAAAGCAAAAGTAAAAATCCTTCCAAGTCAACTATGAAGTCCAAGATATTATTGTTATTTAGATGCTGCTTTTCAACAAAAAGTTCTCAAACTGAACATAGCAAAAAGAATGAGTAGATGGTTGTCTCTCCCAAAGGGGTCATTCTAAAGAGAAAATATCATTATTTATTTATTATTTACATTTTATATCCCACTCTTCCTCCAAGAAGCCCAGAGCAGTGTACTACATAATTAAGTTTCTCCTCACAACAACCCTGTGAAGTAGGTTAGGCTGAGAGAGAAGTGACTGGCCCAGAGTCACCCAGCTAGTTTCATGGCTGAATGGCGATTTGAACTCAGGTCACCTTGGTCCTGGTCCAGCACTCTAACCACTACACCACGCTGGCTCTAAAGGAACTAAAGCAGCAAACTAAAGGAACTAAAGCAGCAGCAGTCACTGGAGAGTCACTGCTAATAGGGACAGATTATTTCCCCCCTACTAATGTAGAAAGCCGCTACTTTGGAAAGGTCCTTGGCCTAGCAACAATCCTATGCACACTTACCTAGGCAGTGCCATCCCTAGTGAGGTGTGGAGTTGGGGGTGAATCAGCATGTGTGGGGCCTCCTTAACATTTTATTTCTTTACAGAACCATACTGATTGATGACATACAGTGTAAATAGTGTGAGTGAGGTTTTTGGACATGTCCAACCAGCTTGGACATATAATGCATTTCTAAAGAAATAAAAATAAAAAGCACATGTGCTTCACAGTTCTCAGACCTTCTGGGTTGCAAATCAACTTGAACATAGTGCATTCATAAATAAATAATATATATTGTTTGCTCTAGAAGTTTTTGTAATTTTCTGCCATGAAAAAAACCCACTTATAGGACTTTTTGGAAGGGTTTTTAAAAAATACAGAAAATCAACAATTTGTCCAATCCACTTCTATTTAAATATACATATTCCCCCCACCCTGCCCTACATCTCTGCTCAAGGCCAAAGCCCTATGCCAAGTCATTCTAGGTGATCTAAAGGCTGGGGCTGAAAGCGGGGTGTTTTACCCTTTTTTATGAAGGTAAAGGGCAGATTCTTCCATATTGGAGTGGAATGATTGTCTAAGGCCAGGTAGTGGTGGTGATGGTGTGTTTGAGCTTCAGTTCCAGACATTTTTGTAATGTTCTGCCATGAAACAAGCCACTTGCAGGACTTTTTGAATGGGGTTTTTTAAATTAAAAAAAAATTAAAAACCAACTATTTGTCCACTCCACTTCAATTTAATGGTACATATTCCTCCCACACTGCCCTACATCTCTGCTCAATACCAAAGCCCCATGGCAAGCCAGTCCCTAAATATTCAAGGTGGGGGGATAACCACAAAAAGGAAATCACATCATATCTCCATTACTAAGGCAGGGCAGGGCAGGGCAGAGGGTCTGCAGAGAGCTCTGGTGCTGGACACTCTCTGCCTACCTGCCTGCCTGCTTCTTTCCTGAGCTTCAGGGAGGCCTGCATGGAGGCCTCTCTGGAAGCCCTGCCCACCCACCGAACAGCTGAGAGGTGGGGAGAGAGGGAACTCTAGCAGCTTGCCTGGGAGTCTTCCAAGCTGCACACAGACACAAAAGATCAGCTGCAGAGGGAGAGCTTAGTGGCTGGGACTGGGGGAGAGAGGAGGGCAGGCTGCACTGCAGTGTGCCAAGAGTGGGGCCTGTGCCAGCATGGGGCTTGCGGCAATTGCCCTGGTCGCCCCACCTTAAGGATGGCCCTGTACCTAGGAATAACCTTGCTTCTGAATGACAAAGTAAGTCACTACTGGAGATCTGTTTGTATTTTTGAGAATAATTAAAAGAGCCATAAATTTATTTTCTAAAAGTGTAACTCGCTTTTCATTTTAAAACCCCCAAAGTGGCTTACAAAAACAGATATGACAATACAAAAACCACAGATAAAAGTTGATGATACAAGTTTAGTATAAAGCATAGAGAAATAAGCGTCACAAACCCAGTTTTATACAGCATTAAAAGGATGCAACATGTTTTACTTGTGCATGTTTTATTTCTGTTATGTTTGATATTGTATTTCTCCAGAGTTTCTAGAAGTCAGAAAATACTTCTAATTCTTCAGTAGTTAGATCTGTCAGTGTTGGCACCCCTGGCCCAAGCGGCATCTTAGGTGTTCAGCAAATTTGAATGTACTGTTATAGCACTGCTTACTTGGTGATGCTCTTTCTAACACCTTTTTTGAAAATAAAAAGTGTGATGAAGCTGAGCTGTGCAGTGCAGTCTCTATGACACATTCAAATTAATCCTTGTGAACATTACTTAGAAACCTACTGGGGATTTCAGATTTCAGGTCCAGACTCTTGAGTGCTTGGTTTCTTGTATAAGGACCTACCTTGAAGATTAAATTGCTCTGACCCTCTGAAGCTACTCATGTGGTCACTCTTAATACAGAAGAGAGAGTGGATGCAAGGCATTTGTAATGCAAACTAGCATTTTGGCTGGGATGAGTTTTACATTTGCATTATAAAACCTAGTGAAGCAAGAGCAGCTAGGCAAAAAAGGGATAAACTTAGAGTTCCCAGTTCAAATCACTCCTCTGCCACAAACGTTCTGTAAGTCAAGGGTGAGCAACTCGAGGCTCAACTGTTAATTAACAGAGGCTCAACAGAGATGTAAGTTTGGGCGGGTCATAAATTTAATAAATAAATAAATAACTACAACTCCCATCATCTCCAGTAATGTCGCTTGGAATGATGGGAGTTGTAGTCCTTATTAAGTGCCGACATATCGGGCAGCAGCAATACAGGAAGATGCTGAAAGGCATCATCTCCTACTGCGCAGGAGGAGACAATGGTAAACTCCTCCTGTATTCTACCAAAGAAAAACCACAGGGCTCTGTGGTCGCCAGGAATCAACACCGACTTGATGGCACGCTTTACCTCTAGTCCTACAACAGCTAAACAGCCTTAGGTTGGCCACTCCTGATCAGCCACACTCTCTCAGCCGTCGCCCTCTACAATATAGTGATAACTAGCTGACCCTGCACAGGGCATCCAGTAGTGCACTTGCCTTTTGGTCTGTTGTGTGGCGTGCTGTAGTTTTGTCTTCTTTACTGCATTGTTGAGTTCTGTTTTCTCTGTAGTGGGTGCATGGCTCATTCATGGTTTTCTTGTCAGATAGATTGTGTTAGTGTCTATCCATTGACCGTGGTCCAGCGTCCACGGGTCTCTTATGTCATTCCTGTTTGCTGGTCGAAGTGAGTGTTGAAGGTGTTTTGCCCTTCCAGTGGCCAAAGTGAGTATTGGGGATATTTTTGTTTGTTTGTTTGTCTTGTCTTGATGGGGCTGGTTTTTTTTGGGGGGGGGTTGTTTTGTTTTGTTGATGTTGTTTGTCTGTGCTGCTCAGCCACCTAGTCTTGCAGTGTGTGCTCCAGGGTGTATATTTCTCTGTAGACGCAGTTCGTGCTCTCTTGCTTTGGTGATACCTCGGTGAGTGAGTACAATGACTGGACCCGAGATAGTCCTATGTATAGTCGTCCATGGCTGAAAACTGGTTCTTGTAGGCAGAGCCATATTTTATCAAAGGTTTGTCCTTGTGACTTGTTGGTCATGGCGAATGCAAGTCTGACTGGGAATTGTCTTCTCTTAAATTTGAAAGGCATATTTGTGTCCAGTGGTATAAGTGGGATACGTGGTATGAGCACTGTTTCTGTGTTTTCAGTGTCAATTATAACTTTTGCTTCTATTATGTTTTGTTGCAAGTGTGTTACCGTGAGACGTGTCCCATTGCACAGTCCGTTCATGGGTGCCAGATTTCTTAGTAGCATGATCACTGCTCCTGTTTTAATTGCAATTTGTGTGGTGGCATTCCTGTTGGGGTCAGGCTGTTGAGAAACTCTTCTGGATAAGCTAGGCGATCTTCTTCATGGTCGCTGACAATGCTATCTACACTGTCATAGCTTACTTCTTGGCCTGGTAGACACTCGAGTACTCGATTGTTGAGTTCCAGGGACATGTGGTTTGTGACTGTGAGAATGGCTCTCCCCTTGAGTTGCTGTGGTGTCACTGTTGTGAAGTCTGTGTCCCCATATAGTTGTTCCACGGGGTCCTGTATTGGTGGATAGCATTGTGCTGGTAGCATGATAGTTTCTCCGCTCTTACCTTCGCCCACATCCAGGAGCCATTGTGCAAACTCTTTCTCATTGTGTTGAATTTGCATGTTTTGGGTAAGCTGCAGTACCTGAATGTGTTTCCAAATGTGTTGTTTTTTTAGGCAGCTTGCTACAGTCAGAGATCTTGATCTTCTCATGATGACTGGCAGGATTTGCCGGAAATCTCCTCCCAGTAAGATGGTTTTTCGTCCAAATGCCTTGGAGGATTTTGTGAGGTCTTTGAGGAGCCGATCTACAGCCAGGAATGCGTGTGCATGTGTCATGGGTGCTTCATCCCATACTATTAATTTTGTGTTGGTGAGGTGTCTGGCTTCCATTGAATTTGGTTTTATATCGCAAGTGGAACTTGTGTTGAGGGTTAGTGGTATTTTGAACACGGAGTGTGCGGTTCTACCTCCAGGTAGTAAAGTTGCTGCTATTCCCGTTGAAGCAACAGCTGTAGCCTGGTGTCCTTTGGCTCAGATTGTGTGTAATAGTGTTGCATATAGAAATGTCTTTCCTGTTCCCGCTGGTCCATCTAGGACAGGGTTTCTCAACGTGTGGGTCTCCAGATGTTATTGGACTTCAACTCCCATAATCCCCAGCTCCAGTGGCCTTTGGCTGGGAATTATGGGAGTTGAAGTCCAATTACATCTGGGGACCCACACGTTGAGAATCCCTGATCTAAGAAGTAACATTTTGGAGTATCTGTTGATTGACCATATATCGCTTCAAGTATAGTTTTTGCAACTATTTGTTGTTCTCTGTTCAGTTTACTTGTATATCTTTCCGCTGCAGCTTGCTCTTCCAGAATATCAAAGGAATGCTGACTGTGAATCGCTGCTGGTAGATGGACATCTGGCAGATTTAGGCTCTTGAGGCTCAATCCGTAAGTCTTCAGAAGAGTTGCGATTTCTGAGAGTGCATATTGTGGGCCAGTGTCCTCTGAATATCTATGGACCAAATCTTCACATAGGGTCTGCTTGTGTTGTCTCCAAAGTTCAGGCACATCTGCCTCTCCAAAGGCACAGATTATTGCGAAGAGCATTCGTAGGGAGTGTGGCATTTGTGTCTGAGCCGCCTCAGTGAGTGTTTCATGCCAATTTCTATCCCCTTCCAGAAGTCCCAGGTCTCTGCATGTCTCTTGGAACCTTTCACAGAGTACCCTGTTGACAGTCCTAAGACTCTTGAATCCCATGGCACCCCTATTTCGGGTGAGTAGCATGCGCAGATAGAATCTTTCAGTATCCTTGATGCTCACTACCGGCATTCTTCAAATAACTCCTTCCCCTCCTCATTGCCGTCTTTTCCATTTTGTGTGGATCTTATCATAGACATAATGCTTTGGGATGTCTGTGTAAGTATAGTTGCATGCTTGTTTATCTTCCTGATTGCGTTGGAACCATGCAGTTAACATGGTGCGTCTTGTTGATACCATAGCAATAGCCTGCTCTTCTTGGCCTTTGTGATAGATCACTTGCTGTTGTTCTGGCAAATGAACTGGTAAGCGGATTATGGTGTGTGACTGTCATGGTGAACTCATTTATTGGCCATATGGCCTCTGGGGCACTAACATATCTTCCATCAAGAAATGTTGTGATTTCATCATGAGTAAGCACTCCTGTGTTTTTCTCCATTTCTAGTTTGACTGATGCGGCATCATGTCCTTTGTACACATATTTGTACAGGTACTTGATGCTCTTGACAGAGGCACACACTTCAACGTTGATATGTGCGTATTATACTTCTGTAAAGTCCAGTGATTATATGGCACAACTCAGAGATTATCCACGTCATATTTTCCGACTCTCTCCGGAAGTGTCGTCCGCCTTCCGTAGAGAGGGTATCCATTCACATTCTCCTCTGTGCTGTTCCTCAACTCCTTTGGATAGTGTTTGCAGCATGTACCTTCCTTCATGCAAGGTGCATGTGGATTTAGTGTGCCACAGGGTCCATGGATCATGCATTTGGTCACAATTTCATACAGTCTTGGGCTGGCATGCTTATCAGGTAGCTCTGCGCTTACATATTTGTCGATATCCTCTTTGGTGCATATTTTGGAAGCTGAATCTAACGTTAGCAGTATGTGAGCATGTGGCAAGCCTCGCTTTTGAAATTCAATGACATAGATGTATGCAATGACAGTCCCCAAAATGTGGCATTTTAAGATATCTTTCAGGAGTGCTGTTAATTTCATTTTAAAGACACGCACAATTACATCTGGTCTGTGTTCTGGTCTTTGATTGCCTTGCATAGCATTTCTTATCTCTGGCCAAGTTGGGTTGCAAGTGAAAGTCAGAAACAAATCTGGCCGTCCAAACCTTCTGACTATGGCCATGGCATCTTGATAATTTTGTTGCATGTACCTGGGGCTGCCTTGGAACGTAGATGGTAATATTATCATCTTGCCTGTTTTTAGGTTCTCTTGTTTGGCTCGAGTTTCCAGCGCATCTAAGAGTCCACGATATTGTTCCACTTGTAAGTCCTTCTGATTAAGTCGGAGGTAGTTTAAGCGAGCGCCTTCTGTTCTAACGTAAGCGTCAACCACATATTGTTGGAACAATTTTCCACTGCTGTGGAGGAGACTAAATCCTCTACACACTGAGAGCCGATATGCATAGTATTGCAGTCGTGTGACTTGCTCTCACTTTGCTGATCGTCTCCCTTCCACATGTTCTATTCCTCTATGCCAGGGTTTCTCAACGTGTGGGTCCCCAGATGTAATTGGACTTCAACTCCCATAATTCCCAACCAAAGGCCACTGGGGCTGCGGATTATGGGAGTTGAAGTCCAATAACATCTGGGGACCCACACGTTGAGAAACCCTGCTCTATGCCATCCACACTCACCATACGGAAAAAGTAAAGGGTACACCATTGGATCAGTGTTGCGGTTCATAGGAGAAATGGTCTGGCAATGGTTTCCAATTGGGTAAATGCATATATCTCGATTGCTCGGTGGTTCACCATCCTCACCTACGAATATTGCTGCCACTTCAGTTGTCAAAGTTGGTGCATTGTATCTTCTTAAGTCTAAGTCTGGCTCTTCCATGAAAACCATTCTCACCTTTGTTGTTGGTGCATTTTCAGTTAGCCTATGCATTTGTTCATAAGACTGAGCAAATGGGTTGATGTTTCTTAGCATGGCATCTAATCTCTCCATGACAGTTTTTAAGCAGCCTTCGTTGTTTTGCATGCATTGATTAGTTGCTTCTCCAGCATCGAATATATACAGTTGTCCATACCCTGCCTTGTTTTGTTCATTTGGGTGCAGTGGAGCAACCTTATGGTATATCTGTCCATGAATAGAGAAGCAGTAGGGTCCTTTGCCTGGAGGTGTATTGATTGCAGCTCCCATGGAAGCCAAAGCCAAAGCTGCATTGTATTCTCTGATATGCTCTTGATAATTTTTTTGCTTCTGGTGACTGTGTTAGTAGCAGTTCTTTGAGTAAGTCTGGGGCTTCCCTGAATTCTTTGAGTGTAACTTTGCTGTCATGACAGCATTTGGTGTATTTTCTTGCACAGTTGAGCTCATCCAACCAATAATAAAGTGCACCACAGTAATGGCAGCTTGCAGTCATAGTTCCGCAGTTATGTTCTTCCAGGGTATGTTGGAAGGTGGGGGCATCTGTGAGATGTTCTGTTAATCTGTGCTGTTCTTCAAGGGTGTCTTCATAATGGAAGTTGGTGGTGTCCATGGGATGTTCTGTTAATCTGTGTTGTTTAGCTTGCCTTTCTTTGCATAATCTTTGTTCTCTTGATCCCAAGTTCTCATTTTCCTTGTTTGGTTTCTGCGTTGTCTTTGTTGTGCAGTGTGTGAGTTTTCTTTATTCGCCTCTTGTGCATTCTCTGCTTGTTGATGTGTAGTTGTTCTTTGATTAGCCTGCTCCACAGCTATTTTTTCTAGTTTTCCTTCTCCCTGTGTTTTGTAATCAGCATTGTGTGTTGTTGTGGAAGGTAACTCTCCTTTATTCCATCTCTGGTTTTTCTTCTCTGCTCTCTTCTCTCTGTTACGTAGATTTCTTTCATTTTTTCTTCTCCTTGCTTCTTCAGCAGACTCATTTGCTCGTTTTGCTCTTCTACTGGTATTGTAGGCAATTTTTGAGGGTATGTTAGTCATCTCTTTAAAATGTTGCTGTGATGTGGTGCTTGAAGGCAGAAATGTTTCTCTTAACTTTGCTCTGCGAATTCTGTCACATTGATTTCTTTCTGTTTTTCTCTGTTTTGCTTCTTCTGCTGATTCATTCTTTCGCTTTTCTATGTGTTAGGCATTGAAAACAGCATTATATGTGCTTTGCGGCTGTTGCTGTTAGGGAGTAAAAGGTTATGTTTAGTCAAAAGGGCTGTGCCACCTCACTTCATTGCTCAGTAACATGCTGCATGGAGCTGCAATGCTGAGTCTCCCACCAGCCACTCATTCCTCTTGGATGCTTACAGAGCAGCAGGTGTGTTCATCCTTGAAACCTGTTGCACAGGCAACTTCTGTTTAGGACACCCACAGGCAACTGGCCTTTTCCCACAGCACCAATTGTGCCACAAATGTGCCAGAGTGAGAATGTGTGCAAGTTGACCATCTGCCCTTAAAGGCATGTGGCTTCTCCCCATCCTAAATGTTCAGCACATCTCTACTCTCCATATCCCTGGAAGGTTATTGCAAGCAAAGAAGCAGTGGAGTGATAGGTTGTCTTGGAACTTTGTGGAAGAAAATCAGGTTATATCTGGGATTAATTTCTGTGTCACTGCCCCTTGTGGCACTCACTGCAGCAGATTCAGAACAGTTTAGTGTATGATCCTGGTGATCATTACCTAGTGATGCCTAAGAACACCAGCCTGTAAAGGGTGGGGTAGGGTGTGTGTGTGGGGAGAGCAGACCTCCTACCAGGCATTTAGTGGTTCCAGTCTCCTGAGTGACACTCTGGCTATTCCGCAGCTTTTGACACTCTCCCTCAGTCTCCATCAACTCTAACTGTCCTTCAGTCTCCATTGCAAGCAAAGAAGCAGTGGAGTGATAGGTTGCCTTAGAACTCTGTGGAGAAAAATCAGGTTCTGTGTCCTTGTGGCACTCACTGCATCAGATCCAGAACAGTTTAGTGTATGATCCTGGTGATCATTACCTAGTGAGGCCTAATGGCAGGTGCTGTGTGACTTTTTGGGGGGGGGGTGTCCCAAGTCTAACCAAAAGAGGCAACAGAATGTGCAGAACTGACTGCTTTGAGTTAGACTTTGGGGATAAGCCCACTAACTTCCAAAGCCCCACACATTTGCTGCCTGTTCTCCTGTCTCCTCCCCACCACCCTGCACTGCTGCCAGCGGGTTCCCTACACTGCCAACCGCTCCTGGAGCGAGCTCCTCTATTGTGTGGTCAAACTGCTTCCCGCCCTTCCTTGCTTTCCCCTCTATAGCACATTAGCAGAAGAAGCCCCAGAACACCAGCCTTTAAAGTGGGTGGGGGAGATAGCAGACCTCCTACCAGGCATTTAGTGCTTCCAGTCTCCTGAGTGACACTCTGGCTATCCTGCAGCTTTGGGCACTCTCCCTCAGTCTCCATCAACACCTGTGTCGACCTGTCATCCTCCACCTGTCTTTCAGTCTCCATTTCAAGTGCTTCCCGCCCTTCCTTGCTTCCAGCCTGTAAAGGGTGGGGAGGAGGAGAGAGCAGACTCCTTGCCCCATTCTGAGGCGGCCAACCACCAGCCGCCCCCTTCTCTCGAACTCGCTGGCTCCCACCCGCACTCCCCTCCGGCTGCTGCCCTCAAACTCCCTCCTCTCAGCCAACCCCAGCCAGCACTCCCTCCCAATGGGTATAGCAGGCATGCGCCCTCCCGCACTCCTCTCCAGCTGCTGCCCTCAAACAGTCTCCTCTCAGCCGACCCCAGTCAGGACGGCTGCTTTCAAACTCTCTCCTCTCAGCTGACAAACTCCTTTCTGACGGTGGGGCTGCTGCCTTCAAACTCCCCCCTCAGCCAACCCCAGCCGGCAAACTCCTTCCCGATGGGCTGCTGCCTTCAAACTCCCTCCTCCCAGCTGACGGCAAACTCCTTCCCAATGGCAGGTGGGCACACTCCTCTCCAGCTGCTGCCTTCTCAGCCAATCACCTCCTTCCTACCACGTCCCTGCATGGCCCATCTACGAGAAATAAGTATAAGAGAAGATTCCCATCTATCTGACACGGCTATTGTAAGGAATGCAACGAGGCAGTGTCACTCTCAAAAAATGACAGATAGATGATGATTAAATCCAGCTAACCGCCTTAAAAAGGATCCTCTCGACTCTGATGATCTAACCCCAGGTTCGTCAGATAAGGCACACCCCAAGTGTGCCGCACAATCACAGAACGTGCTTTCCCTTTCCCTAAAAATCTTTTACGTAGGCGCGGACCAGGGAAAACTGGGGGTAGTGAAGGTCGGTGGGAGAAATGCCCACTTTTGTTGTCTAAGTCTTGAGCCTAACGCGGCAACAGCACCCACCACTGTTACAAGTCTACCCCGAAATGAAATCAACGTTCTGTCTTTGACCTGCGTCCCGGCGCCCAGCAACAATGCCCCCTGAAATGTTTTGTAGCTCCCTCCCCAACAAGCCCAGCCACACACACACACGCTCCTCGGCGTCTATGCGGCGGCCACTGAGCAGACTGGCGAGGCAGAGAGCGCAGCTCACCACAATGCAGTAGTGTCGGCGGTGCTGCGAAGGACTGGGCGGGGACTCAAGTGGGAAGGGGGCCGGGCTGGACCCGGCGCAGGGAAGAGGCGTGTCTGGGCCGCGGGCGGCGACGGTGCACAGGCAGGCAGCTGCTACCAGGCGACAGCGCAGGCGGTGGGTGAGCTCAGCGGCGGCAGGAGCGGCGGCAGCAGCAGCTTTTCTCTGCAGCTTCTCTTCTCTGCAGGTTGCTGGATCAGCAGCCGCAACATCAGGTAAGGGCTTCCTGTTCCTGACAGGTGCTCAGCAGTCGCACTAGCAGCAGCGCATCCTCAGGCAGGTGGCAGATCCCCGGCTCCTGGGAGCTGCCTGTCAGGCTCTCCGCCCTCGCCTGGCAAAAACCCAGACAAGGCTTTTTGCCTGCTTGTCTTTTCCCTCTGTAAAGATGCGTTTGGCCGCTTCATGTGCCCTGCCAGCTCGGGACAAATCTACTCCAAGCAGAGGTCTCTTCAGGTGAAGGCAGCCAGATGGTCGAATAAGATCTTTAGCAGACACTGTCTTTATGCATCTTACGGCTGTTACAGAAAGAAATGGTGTCGAACTTCTGTAGAGATACTTGCTCAGTGATCAGTGCCAGCTCCTTTGCTGGCACCCGAATGGAAAACTGACCCAGCGTTGGATAAAGCTATGAAGTGGGGAATCATAAAGAAAATACCTGTTAAGAACTGGTGGTAGACAAATGGCCGTACTAACAGCCAAAGTGTACCAGGCTAAACCAAGGGATTGGTTTCCTATTTAATTTTCAAACTGGAGGAAATTCCTTGTATTTTGGAGGGCACTTATCTGTGTCTGGCTGTAAAGGAAATAATAAAAGGTACCAATAGAACTGCTCCTGCTTTCTTACAGCTGCTCAATATATACAGTATATAGAATGGCAGCAGTTGGTTAGGTACCTCCTCTTCACCGAGATTATTTTTTGCTGGTGATTTGAACAGCAAGACGTGTTTCAAAAATATTTATTCCCCCTCCCCATTACCCCCGAAGAGGCACGATTCTGCGACACACCTTCTTCTTCCCATTCCACCTCGCCGCCTTCTTTTGTTTAAGGGTGGCAATTGCAAGAAAACGGGGAGGGGTGAAGGGAGGTAAGCAGATTTTCGACAAACCCCACGCCCCCCAACTGAGCGAGCCTCCTAAATGCTCAGCGAGGGCTTTGTCTACGATGAAGAATTTTGATCAGTTGAGAGGAAGGAACAGCTTTTGTCATACAAGTTTGATAACGTGGCCAGCATCTGTTTGTTCCCTATACTGAGAACCAAACATGCCTTGAAGGAGGCAGAATTCAAAGAGAACACGAGGGGCCCGGCGACCCCTTTTTGTCTCGAGAGAAGTGAAGCCTAGTTTTCCTTCCTTCATTCTAAGATATCAGGCAGCGTTTTTTAGTGTGGTGCAGGGACACAAAAGCCCTCAAGACTGTAACTCTACTCTTTAAGCTCCGGTAAAAGGATCTGGAAGACTGGAGCAGTAGCATTGTGCTAGGGGCAGGAATGAGGGCAACAGCCGAGTGAGGAGAGGACACTGAAGTAGGTATACACCCCACCCCAGTTTTTTGTTTTCTATTGAAGTAATCAGCCACGGGGAAAGGGCTGACAGCAAGCAAGGGGGCTTGAAACCAACCGCAGTGAGGCAGCGGAGAACAAAGCCTATTGATGTAAGCGAAACATTATGCAAAGTGATCCTTGCCTGAGCTGCCACAGGTAAATGGTACAAACAAAAACCTTTGCCAGTGCAGTCATCTGGCACAGCCTTTTTGTGCTTCAGCAGAAACAATCTTCGGAATGAAGGCTCACTGACTCACTTGCATACAGGTTTGGGACACTGATCACACCCTACCCTTTAATGAAGGCTGCTTTATGGGAGACAGGGTTTGGGGAGAGGAGGGTGTGTGTGCCTGTGTGGGTTGTAAGAGTCTTTTCCTCCATTCAGTTTCCTGGCAGAGCAGAGGTGCTCCTAGAATTCTCACAATCCCTTTTAAATAAAAGACCTCACACTTGCCCGCATATGGATGCCATTTACATGACCTGCTTTTTGCTCACGTTTTGTAAGGGCGATTTATTTCCGATCTGAGAAGCCTGCTTCGTCATTTATCTCACAATTTTTCTTCATGTAGATGATATTCTTTACTCCTTGCTGTATGTACATGCACCTCCCACTCCAAGTGTTGACACCCCAAGTGTTGGTGACGGAACATGCAAGAAAAATATCTGTCCTTTTGTTCCGTGGCTGTTAGTTATTCCACATAATAAGTCAATTTATTTCCCTTCCTCTATCCAGTTTCCTACATTCACTATTCCAAATGTATGAGCAGACCTGTTGTTTCCCCCCTGCACCTGTGCAGACTTGGGCTTCTGGTAGTGTCTAGACGACTATGGCGCGCTGTAATTCAGCGTATCCAGTGAGGGGGAGGGGCAGATCTCCATGGCAGGAGTGATTGGTTTTCTGTAGCTGCTCTCTGGTTTCTTTAACTGAAGACGTGATCCTAGCTTCTTGGCTCTTACTTGGGAAGCCATAGAGAATATGCTGAAAGAGCACTATCTGGGTGAAAGTGGTGCTGGCATTACTTCATAGGTCCCCATGAGACTGTTACTCTTCTTAAACAGTGGCGCTATGGGCGTCACCCTTCCCTGGTGTAAAATGGCAGCAGTGGGGCCCACATGTGGCATTGCTGAGCTCCTGTAGGGCTGAAGCGATGGCATTTCCCCCCTTCATTTGTGTTAGTTTCCAATGCTCTGACACAATTCCTTCTGGATTGTGTAAATGAACCCTTAAGTTTGCACCCAACTCACTATGGCGTAGATGCAAAGCCCACAGAAATAAGTAGAAAGATCTTCAGTGTGCTTTAGATCAAGATCTCAGGGAAATATGTTAAGCAGACTATTTGAATCTGTAATTGTTCTTGTTTCCATCACCTTTGAAGGAGGTTTCTGTGCAGTATGACCCATATGGATTGGGAGGAATAATGCATTGGCATGTAACTATCATGATATTGGGGGTGTGATATGACCTGGCAGCCATATAATGTACCCACCTACTCATGTAATCTATAGATTCTGTTAGAACCCCAATAATCTCTTCCGTCATTTTTGTATTATTGCAAAGGAAGTTTGTTACCTCCATGACTGCATGAAGATGGCTTCTAAGTAAATGTGGTTTATACTGTAGTCTGGCTCCATAAATTTTTCTCCACACTTGGGAATTAACTGTTCCAAAGTAAATATCTCAGACCCAGCACAAATTGATCATCAGTTATGCTTTGGCACCCATTGTGTTTATGCAGACTCTGTGAATCTGTTCAGGGTTGGCTCCAGAGGGGGAAGCAGGGGGAAGCATGCCCAAAAAAGTGGTTGCCCCTCCACCTGACCCCTATTCCTGTTTCAGACATCTAATATGTGTGACACAGCTTGCCCACCTAGAAATGCACATTGCCCCTTATGTGCCCCTCCTTCAGTCCCTCCCGTGCTACCACTGAATCTGTTTTATATAATTTATGCAATTAACTTACTTCTGCAGCCTTGGACATATGACATTTTATAACTGTGTTAATATATGCATAACTCCATGTTGAGCCAGCCATGGGATGCCTGCCTATGTCACTGAGCAATGAACGTTGGCCATAGTTTTTCATCATAGTGTGCATCCATCATGGTTCTCTGTGCCAAACAAGTTGCCGCATATGTTGTCCTTTTGCACACAGAAAGGACCCGCCCCCTCCAAGTTTCTAGCAGCAGTTATCTTTCCCTTTCTCCTCTCTTTCCTGCAACGACACTCATAGGCAGCAAACCTGTCATGTGTCAGATGAGAGTAACACACATAACACAGAGAGGCTAGATTTGCATCGGGCACAGCAGCCTGAATGGTTGGGATTGAATAGGGCTAGCTTCCCAAGCCATCTGCCTCAGCAGAGCAAAGGGCTTTTCTATAGAGGAGGAGAGGGTAGACTTAATCGCCAGCTGTGCTGCTTAAACTGAGGGGCAGTCTGTTAAAAGGAGATTTGACGTGACGTGTATAATTGCCTTTCAGATATCAGAAGAAAGAACTAATGTTTCTGCCACGCTGGTGTAGACTACCACCGCCCTGTGCCCCATGCCAGCCGATAAGCAGATTTGAAATTTTCCTTGACCCATTTTCCCCACCCCTGATTCATTGGACCGACAAACCAATAAGCTTTATGTTGTTGTTTTCTAGCTGCCTGTGATTTGCCCAGTGAGCTAGGGGCTTACAAATGGATGGCCAAAGATATCTGTCCCTGTTCCAGCAATGGATTTGCCCAATCAGCTTGGAGCTTACAAATGGCTAAGAACAGTGTACCAGCAACTCCAGTGTGATGGACTGAGAAGGTGCTGCCCCACCCTCCCTGGTCACACAAGCGTGTTTGCATTTGTATTAAGAGTCACCAGAGTCCAAGGAGACAGAATAGCACCTCCACATGTGACAGCTGACCGATAATCTTGTGTGTGTGTGTGTGTGTGTGTGTGTGAGAGAGAAAGTGTGTGTGTGTGTATGTGTGCGCGCGTGTGTGTATGAATATATAAATTTAGCTGTGGTGTTGATTTTGTTTTTGTTTTATTTTGTACATTTGCAAATTGTTGTAAATTTTTTTATTGTTGGCTGCTTTGCGCACCCTGTGACTGAAATGAAAAAGCAGGGTAGAAGTTTTGAAATAAATATAGCATTTGTTACATGCTAACAATGTTCTGCAGAGCACAGACTGTTGTGCCGGGGCCTACTTACTACAGGTGACTAGCTAGTTTTACATAGCCATTTGCCTAGTCACCTCTAAGAAGTAAGCATTTCCTCCAGATGAGGAGACTGGGAAATTTCACAAAAGTTGGCTTTTGTGCCCTAACCCCCATCCCTTTTAAACCACATAGGTACATGTGGGCAAGTAGACTAGTGAAAATTATTGTGGATTAGATGTTAATCTGAATGTATATGCAAGATTGCCATTGTGCTTGTAATCTAAGGCTACGTGATCCTTATTTCAAAGGAGGGTTCATAGCTCCTGGGATTTTGGTGCCCTTCACTGAATCCAAATAGATTTGCAAGCAGAGGTGGGGAAGGCACCAAAGAGCTAAAATAAAAAGCAAAACCTCAAACTCTTGACCAGAAATGATTTTTAAAAAATAACTTGATATACTCACTGAAGCTATTCTCACGATCAGCAAAAAGCGGGCTAAGGGAGCCTAGCCCGCTTTCTACTGATCATGGGAACCACCAGGCTTGCCTAATTCCCCCTCCCCTTAAATGAGGTTAACGAAGCGAGCGCTCCGTTAACCTCGGTTTTTTGCTCGTGTGCTACCACGGCATGCGGGGACACATGAGTAGTTCCGAGGCTGCAGCCAGCCTCCTGGCCTCGGGGGTCTCTCCAGAATGCCCCGTGTGCTCGCTCAGGGCATCCTGGAACTTCGGGGGGGCGGGCAGCCCCCGTTCCTGCAGCCCCCACCAGCTCTGTGATGGAGCTGGCAGTCATGTGGTTGGGCAATCCAGCCGCCCAGGGCTTGGAGGCTGCTTGTGTGCGGGGATTGTGGGGTAAGCCTGCTCTCCCTGCACAAACTCTCCTGGCACTTTGCACGTGTCGTGTGAAGCACCTCTCTGTGTTTCAAAAACAACCTTCAAGGCAAAAGAGCTTTGAGATATCTTACTCAGCAATCCCTAAGGATGATGCTAGACTATACTTCTAATCTATGGCATGACTGGCATTGTGGTAGCAAACATGACTTGTCCTCTTAGCTAAGCAGAGTCTGCCCTGATTGCCTTTGAATGGGAGACTACATGTGAGCACTGTAAGATATTCCCCTTAGGGGATGGAATCGCTCTGGGAAGAGCATCTAGGTTCCAAGTTCCCTCTCTGGCATCTCCAAGAGAGGGCTGAGAGAGAGATATTCCTGCCTGCAACCTTGGAGAAGTCACTGCCAGTCTGTGTACACAATACTGAGCTAGATAGACCAATGGTCTGACTCAGTATATGGCAGCTTCCTATGTTTCTGTGGTGATTAGGGATAGCATGCATGATTGTTCTGACACAAATAGCACATGGGGAGAGCACATGAACAATTTGTCATTTCTGAATACCAGTCAGATGTTTTGATTTTCCTCCTGCCCCTCCAAATTGACTTGGTCAGGAATGGAGTGTAATGTTCCTCCTCCCTGGCTTCCAAACTCCTCCTGACCCTGGCCCCTGAGTATTCTGCACCACTGGGTGGGTGAGGTCTAGAGATCTCAACCAATGACTGTATAATGGCAGCATGGATCCTTGGAGGCCCATAACAGGGTGCCGTTCCAGAGTAAGGACGCCCTGTACTGGCATTCCCACAGTGTGACCCCTTTCTCATGACTGAGTGAGAGGACTTAAGGATGGGTGGCAGGAAGGCAGCACCTTCCCTGCAGACAAGCAGCGTGAAGTTGCTGGGCATGCAAACTGCGCACCCAGACAGTCCGCAGCTGTCATGGGCGGCGCAGAGGTGTGGGGTCGGGAGGTCGGGGCACATTGTCCTGGCCCCTGGAAATCCCACAATGCACTGCATGAGTGTGTGGTGCATTGTGGGGATCCCTACAGCTTTGGGCAGGTGCCCATCAGTGTTTCAGCACTGACTGAAAGCAGCTGGTGCTGACACATGGTCAACTGAATGGAGTTAAGGGAGTGCTCACTCCCTTAACCTCCCTTATGAGCTTGGCTTCTTAGTTGGGTTTGCTGCCGAGGCGCCGCCAGGCTCCCGTTGGTCCCCACAGGCAACCCAGCCCGGGCTTAGCTGCCCCAGTCTGGTCTTGGATGCTCGTGAGAACAGCCTCTGTATGTCCTTTTCTTTGATTTGGGATGGAGGGAGAATATTTGCAACAGTAATGAGGTTTCCTGGCAATGGAGTTACAGTGCTTTTGTCTGCAAAGAACATACTGCTCTGTTTCTTTGTATGGGTCGGTGGCAAGAAAATATGTGGAATTTAAAATCTGTGGCATGCTGGTTGTGAAAAAGAGAATTGCCAGATTAAGGCTGCAAACCTGTACACATTTTCCTGGTGTGGGGGGAGGAGGCCCATTGAACACAGTGAGACGTGCATCTGAGTAAATATGCTTAGGGCTGCACTGTACATTTCTTTGGTTCTGTTGTAAATTTCAGGCTATTTGGATCTACTGAAGTCTATTAGTGTTTGCTTAAAATGTGTTCATTTTCCCCCTTTGTGCTGATACACCACGGTCTAACAGAGTCTAGTTTAGCTCTTTGTGACACTCTCTCTCTTTAAAAAAAAAAATGGCCACCTGAAGAGCACTAGAATTGTAGCTCAGGTAAATCCACTTCTGCTGTCAAAGGAGACCTGCTAATTACATCTGTCATCTGGTCCATTGATTTTATTATGGATTGATTTCCACTGATTTGCCCATAGTTGAACAACTGACATGTTTCAAGTCTCATTTACAACCTAAATAAAAATGTGAGCTGCTCTTCACTTCACTATGTCGTTCTGTCTATCGCCTGCTACTGTGTGATACATGCTTATCAAACTTACATGCTTGAGTCTTTCCTTCACGGCTCCATTTCAGACTGCAGATGGGGAATCACAGTTTTTGAAGCTCACCCATGAAGAGAGGGGGAAAAGCCCAAAGCCAAAACCTTCTTCAGATAGAGAACTAGCACAATGGAGGGAAGGTTCTAGCCTAGTCCTTTCCTTAATGTGCACAGTGAGTGTCCTATGTTCAGGAGAGAGTAATTTAAAAAGCAACAACAACAAAAGGGAATATTTAAAATTGTGGTCTCCCACTAGCAGTCTTAGCAGTGGTCCAGTCTTAACAGGATCCTAATATGTGACTTTGTTGAATGAGTAGAGATGCCTATAGTGTAGAAGGGACCAAAGGCCCTCTAATGCAACTCCTTGAGGCTGTTCTCATGTGCAATCAAGAGGCAGCCAAGCCTGGGCCTGGCTGCACATGAGAACTGCCAGCAGCTGTGCAGCTGCCTCTGGCGCCTTGGTAGCAAACCCATCCAAGAGGCCTGCCTGTTAGCCAAAGCTAAGGGCACGGTCAAGCCCTTAACCCAAGCTAAATGCTCGTGTGTCAGTGCTGCGTCGTGCTGATGCAGGAGCAGCCTCCTGGTCAGCACTGGGTAAATCAGCAAACTTCACCACTCGCTCACACGGTGAATTGTGGGATTTCCAAGGGCTGGGATGGCGCCTCCTGACCCCTGACCCTCTGTGCTTCCAGGGCAGCCATTGTTTGCCTGGGCACATGATAAAGACCAGTTGTCTGCAGGGGAGGTAAATTTCAGCAGCCTTCCTCCCCACACACCCGGTAGCCCTTCTCATTGATCATGAGAAAGGGCCCCTTGTCTAAAGGCAGGTCACAGCGCTTGAATTACAGGAGAGCTGGAGACAGCCTGGCCCTTCTAGCTTTTGTGAGGGACCTTACATACTGAGGCTGTTCACATGTGCATCAAAGACTTGGCTGTCTAAGCCCGATCTTTGCTGCAAAGGTGCCCTTAACCCAGACTATGAATCCCTATAACGCACTGCACACTCATGCAGTGCATTATGGGAGTCCTGAGTGCCTCCCAGCCCCCAAACCTCCATGCTGCCAGGAGTAGCAGTGGCAGGGAAATCATCTGCAGAGGAGGTAGGCATTTCAAGGCTTCTTCCACTTGCCCCTTTTGAGCCCCTTTCTCCCAATTGGGAGAAAGGGCTCACTGTGTTTTAGGAAAACACGGACCCACAATTGGTCTAAAATTAGGTGGAATCTGGGCGGGGGGCAGTTTCATGACGGGCCCTCTACCTCTTTCCCCATTATTTGAGTACTGAGACTCTATCTAACAGCCCTTCACCAACTGATCTCTGAAATCCTGGCCACAAGAACAACAAACACTGCTTGTTGTACCACAACAAGCAGAGAGCCAGCACACTGTTAGAGGTATCTTAAGAGCAAATGAGACCAAGCCACATGCTGCAGGGGGACACCACATGATAAAATGAAATCCCAGAAAAAGGAACAAGCCAAGGACCCCTGCACAGAGCTTCCGGAAGCATGTTGAAGCATGTTGAGCCATGGCCCCCTTCATCTGTGTCAATGTGTGAGGAGTAACAATCTGGGCACATGGTTTAGCATTCAGATGAATGCTTCACTAATGCAAATCAATGCAGTACAATGCAGGTCAATTCACATTGCATTGGTTATGAGAAGCAGCTTTGCAGTCCTAACATGGCACCTCCTCCCCAACTGGCAGAAGCTGGCAGATGGCTGAAGTGTGTTGTGGGGAAGGGGTCTGGCAGGTGCCTGTGCAGACTATTTAAAGCCCCTGCCTTATAGGCAGACTAGCCATGAATTGAGCTTCTGATGTCAGTCTTGCATGTTTTATTCACCAGTTCTATGGGTGGCCAAGGTAGTATGGAAGAAGATGAAAATGCTTGTTTCTGAACTCAGTTTGAGTCTGCACAGTTTCTGAGTGCACCTGTGCAACATTCACAAACTATCTTCTGTTGAAGTGTAGAGATGTTAAGAGGTCGCTTGTTCCTCGAAAGAAAGGCTCCTGGCCTTTTGCTGCATTGAAGATTTAAGGAGAACCTCATAGGATCAGCTCTACTGGCAATAATGCAATTAGTTCATAATAGTTTTCAACGTTAATTCCAAAAACATCCTCTCTCTAAGGGATTTATTTTATGTCCCTAAGAAGAAAACTGGAATGCTTGCCTTTCATCAGTCTGTGAAAATACCTAAAATTTCTGAGTAATATTATTCCAGCTGCTTACTAACCAAATTAATATGGGTAGCTTCTTGAAAAAAAATTGCAGATTTTTTTAATGTCACTATATTAAAAAAAGCCAAATGGCTTTTCTTTTTCTCCTAAAGAACCCTTCAGTTGTATAAGTGAACAATGTTTATAAATGAGCAACATTTGTTCATTTAAAGATATTATTGAAGCTATTGCTTTTTAAACCAATACTGATAAAAGTGAAGAACTGACATGTTTTTACGATACAGGGATCAGACTGGTGAATCTGTTCAAAGGAAGGAATCTGCAATGTAGCCTGCTCGCATGTAGGTTTTCTTGAAAGTAAGTCCTGCTGGCTGACAGGATGAGGGAAATTGTTTAAAGTAATCTCATTGAAATTAGACAATGCCTAACTTGTCCTCTTAATTTCGGTGGGACTACTTTGAGTACTTTCTCATTCTGTCAGTCACTGAGTTGTGTGGAAATTATTGCCTAGTGAATGTGCATTGTGTATTGCACATTCTCTTCAACATTGTTTATGAAACTGAGAAGCCACATTCTGGTTTTAGAATTACTTAGAGGGCCAAACCAGGGTTGATAAAAATAGATGGTGGTGTTGTTTTTAAAATAGATTTCTAAAATTTAAATTGGATTTTAAAAAAAAATTAAATTGATTTTTAAAAAATCATAAAGAACCTAGGCCAAAGATAGCATCATGAATATTAATCATAACTTCTAATTATAGTATATGAACATGTTAACAGTAGTATATGGGGATGAGAACAGACCTATTCTGCAGGTGTTGTACATGCAGCACACACACAGTTAAGCCCTTGCTCTCCCCCAAAGTGCAAAGACAAAGAAGGTCAATGAATGAAAAGAGGATTTGGGGGGAGGGAGCAGATTTGAGCAAGGAGGAGGAGTCTGGATATAAATGCAGAGGATGGGGAGGGGAATAGAAAGTGAAACCAAAATTGAATAGAATATATTCATGCAGTCCTGAGCAAATCTTTTCCCAGTGTATCCTCCATTGTAAGTGGGAAACACCTATCATGGCAGCAGGCCATAAGAGAGACCCCATTTGGGAATATTTTCATACCTGCCAACTTTTCAAAATGAAAAAAAGGTACAAAAAAGGGCAAAAAAAAATTAACACCCCCCCCGGGCAGACATTATCTCGGGGTGTGTGTGTGTGTGTGTATGTATGTGTATATATACATACATACACACACACACACACGCACGCATGCACATTGCCTGTCTGCACACACGCACGGACATTGCCTGTCTACACACACGCACGCACGAGCGGAAATCTGGCAAATTTCTTTTTTGAAGACCCACTGGGATATACACAGCACAATGAGACATTATGAAAGCACTTGACAATATAAACAAAGTGTAGCAAGAAGGGTCTCAGAGGACATTAGTTTCCTGCTTTTCCGCCAGCTATATAGTATTTAGAGTACCTGGCAATATAGATCGTTAAATAAGCAGCTAACAATAAAAATCAAATCAGTGGTGTAATGTAGTCATGCTAGCTGGGGATAAGCAATAACTTTTTATTCCCTTCTGTCTTTAGCCCCTTGGTATGCTGTTATCTGAACTTCATTGTGGCCTTGAAACTTTTATCATACTATTATATCATTGTTTGACACCATTATAGTATCAGTCCATGATAAATACAAGCTATGCTATACCACCATGGCAAAAAACATGATAAAACTGTGGGTTTTTTTAAAGTGGCAAATCAGAAAACCTGTTTCAAAAATTTCCAAAAACAAAGAAATATCTTTCTATCTGTATTTATATAGCCACTACAACAATAAAAGCAGCAATAAAATGGAATACCACAGTATTGGGGAGCTAAGTAAAAAAGCAAATCAGCATTTAGAAGACCTGGGGTAAGAAAAAGGTCTTTGCTTGGCAGTGAAAAGACATTTGGGTAGGCAACAGGCAAGCCATCCTGGGGAGAAAGTTCCATAATTGGGGCACCACAGTTGAAAAGGTCTGCTTTGGCACTCTGATCACTCACCTAACTGCAGCATAAAGTGCCATCAGTCAGATATATTATACTCCCATTACTCACAAGGGAATCCCTAGTATATGAAGCTATCCTCATGAGCAGCCTAACCCAGGCTTGGGCTGGCTGTAGCCTGAGTTAGGCTGCTCATGTGCAGAGTTGGGATCAGGCGCTATTCCTGCGCTGCCATGGTGCCCAACCCTACTTTAAAATCTGGCCATTAGCCAGGGTCAACCATATGAGTGCAGCCTTAGTCCCGTGGCCAAGATCGTGTGTTTGCTCAAGCTGCAGGCAGCCTGAGCAGACACAGAGACCGGCGTCCAGAGCACCTGTCTCACAGGGGCATCCCCCAGTGCACCATGATCATTGCACAGTGCACTGTGGGATATCTGGAGGCCAGGACACATCGTGCACTCCACACAGCTGCACTCCAAACAGCATATCCTTAAAATACCACACCTTTCCAACAGATTTTTTAAAATCTCTCTCTCTATTTAGCTAGTTATTCTCTCTCACACACAAGCACACATGCACACACACCACAACTGCAAAGAAAGGAATCTCAATTACACAAATAAAACAATAATAAATAAACAAGATACCTCTTTTGAAAGATACACTCTACTCTTATAAACGAAGTCAAATTTTGCAAAAAGGTATCCAACTGTCGCCTTTCTTCTTTGACCCTTATATACAGTAATTAGTTAATTCAACTGACACTCCATATTCACAGACTTAGGAACATAGGAAACTGCCATATACTGAGTCAGACCATTGGTCTATCTAGCTCAGTATTGCCTTCACAGACTGGCAGCAGCTTCTCCAAGGTTGCAGGCAGGAATCTCTCTCAGCCCTATCTTGGAGAAGCCAGGGAGGGAACTTGAAACCTTCTGCTCTTCCCAGAGCAGCTTCATCCCCTGAGGGGAATATCTTGCAGTGCTCACACATCATGTCTCCCATTCATATGCAACCAGGGCAGACCCTGCTTAGCTATGGGGACAAGTCATGCTTGCTACCACAAGACCAGCTCTCCTCTCCTTCATTCTTCATTCTGGCATTCATCCACAGGGGGGATATATTAAGGAAGGGAGCTGGTCTTGTGGTAGCAAACATGAATTGTGGTAAATTGTGGTAGCAAGCATGAATTGTGCCCTTTGCTAAGCAGGGTCTGCCCTGGTTTGCATTCGAATAGGAGATGACTTGTGTGAGCACATAAGACATTCCTCTTAGGGGATGAGGCCACTCTGAGCAAAACATCTGGAGGCAGAAGGTTCCAAGTTCCCTCTCTGGCATCTCCAAGAAAGGGCTGAGAGAGACTCCTGCCGGCAACCCTGGAGCAGCTGCTGCCAGCCTGTGTAGATAATACTGAGAGATAATACTGAGCTAGATGGACCAATGGCCTGATTTGGTATATAGCAGCTTCCTATGTTGCTATCTCTCAATCCAAGTTTTTGTGTGACTCCACGAGTAGATACTGACCTTCTCTAGGACAAGCCTCTGACCCGCTTGATAGTACACAGTTACTATAGGTCTATGGCTTCAACTTGGTAGTATTACACATTGAGAGAGATATGTACAAAGGATTGCATATACGGATCTCTCCCATGATCCTTTGTTGTCCTGTTCCAAAGAGTACTGTGACACATCACTAGATGTTACTGCATGGGGCCAGTGCTCTTTTAGCATGGAATCTTCATGCAACATCTGTTCTCATTATATGGTGCTCATGTCACATTGACTTAAAGTACTTACGCTGGCCAACTCTGGTCAAGTCTCCCTTTTGCCAGCTGTTCTGTATAAAGATGAAAGTTCAGTGCTTGTGTGGGAAGGTTCAGCTGGAGGATAGCCAATGACACACATGCTGTGTGGTAGCAACCCAAATAAAGGCATCTGTGTAATTTTACAGATAGGCTTTGGAATTATCTCAAAAATGGTAACCTATTGGTGCATAATTAAACATTCATATTTTTCTCCTTGTGGAGGATAGATATGAAGAGTGTCACTGTTTTGCATCAGGGAGAAGAAGATTGTTCCTATCTTACCATTTATATGTTTTCTATAAGTTATATTTATTTTATTTATTTATTCGATTTCTATACTGCCCTTCCAAAAATGGCTCAGGGCAGTTTACACAGAGAAATAACTAATAAATATGATGGATCCTTGTCCCCAAAGGGCTCACATTCTAAAAAGAAACATAAGATAGACACCAGCAACAGTCACTGGAAGTACTGTGCTGGGGGTGGAGAGGGCCAGTTACTCTCCCCCTGCTAAATAAAGAGAATCACCATGTTAAAAGATGCCTCTTTGCCAAGTTTGCAAGAGGTTACTAACTTTTAGGGGGTTATATAACTTTATATGTTTATATAAAACCTAAGTTATATGTTTTAGCTGCTTCCAATTTGTTTTTTGCATTTATTTCACAGTGCTGGTCTTATATTTTTAAGGCCCTAGTACAGCCTGGATCTGGGATGTCTTAGAGACTGGGTCCTTCCAATATAAGGCTACTTCGACACTCCATTCAACAACTGAAGCCCTGTTGGTTATTTCCCACTCCACTGTCCGAAGTTCAAGTGGCCGTGGTGGGGAAAGGGATGTGAGACGGAGCTTTTTCGTCTGCTGCACCTGGACTGTGGAATGTCATGGGAGGACCTTCGCTTTAGCAAGTGGTTAAAACGTAGCTTTTTAAAAAAGCTATAGATTTGAATCTCTTCGTTGCTCCTGACATTTCATTTTGGCTGTTTTAAAATTTTCTTGTTACTGTTTTTATATTATTAGCTACTTTTGAATTGAGCAGTTGACATGAGGAAAATTACTTAGAGTAGTCCCATTGGAACGAAAGGTCCTTTTTATTGGGACTACTTTGAGTAATTTTCCTCATGTCAGCCATTGTTTTTAAATTTTGTATTCTAAGCCACTTTGAGAACCTTTGGCAGAAAAGTGGGAAGTAAACCTTTTTAAAATAAATCAGTCTTCTGGTTGAATGGCCAACAGGCGTTCAGTCATAACCTCATAGACAATAACTTTGTGTGAGCACTGTAAGATATTCCCCTAAGGAGATGGAGCCACTCTGGGAAGAGCAGAAGGTTTCAGGTTCCCTCCATGGCATTTCCAAGATAGGGCTGAGAGAGATTCCTGCCTGCAGCCTTGGAGAAGCCGCTGCCAGTTTGTGAAGACAATACTGAGCTAGATAGAGCAATGATCTGACTCAGTATATGGCATCTTCCTATGTTCCTAACTTTGCCTTTTTAGCTTCTTAGCTAAGAATGCGCACTAAATTGGCCTCCAGTTGCACTAGCAGTTGCCAAACTAGTTCTCAGCAATTTTGTAATTTGCAGTTATTTTTCCTTTAAAAAATGCACATACACACATACATTATGTAAACATGTTTATGTATCTTTCATTAAGCTGCACTGAAAAATTGTGTTCCATGTTCTCTGACTTCAACATCAGTAGGCACATACTACAGTCAAAAGGCCTATGAAGTCATCTCGGGCCGAAGAGGCTGAAATGATGTGTGAGGCCTCTGCTGACCACATGTGCTGTCAAGGCTAGGGCTGTGGGATTGTTAGTACACAGACCATTTCCCTACATTATAATTTTACATGTTTTAAAAAATAAGTCTGTATCCCTTTCATTATATATGTAGATGTCACTTTTCTTTTTCAACAGAATAATTCAAGGTGGCTAACAAAAGAAATGCAAAATACAAATGGGTCAAAGCAGGACAGTGGAAGGAGCCTTGTTCTCCCTCCCTCTTTGGTTGTTCAGTGATGGAGTCTACAAGGGGAGTAATTCAGTGATGGAGTCTACAAGCGGAGGGACCAGGTGAAATGTGAGCCAGGCAGACCAATGGGACGATCCTCCTCCTCCTCCTCCTCCCTCTCTCTCTCTCTCTCTCTCTGAATTGAAGAGTAACTGGCTGCTGAGGAACCCTTACTTACAAAGATATATGGGGAAACATGCAGGGAGCATTGTGCCTAATGAGAGTAAAACTTGTTCTTATCTTCCAGTGTTTTGGCCCAATGAGTGTAAACATATTATTATTGACAAGCATTTGGCACTTTCTAATTTTTTTAAGGAGAGTTTAAGTTTAAAATGTTAAATTATTAAATTTAAGCAATATTAAACATAATAGACTACATATATTTAGGTTTTTTCCAGTTCACATTGTCCTACAATGGCCAGTTTTTGCCAGTTCACATTGTCCTACAATGGCCCACAGCGTACCCTTAGGCTCCCTAGCCACGAAATTTCTGGCTGCTGGCATGTGCACTGCCCTCCTTCCATCTGCCTGGGCCTCAGGACAGGGCTCCTAATAACTTCGTGCCTTTGAATAGATAACCAGTCTGTTCTCATTTTCTAGTTAGGTTTATAGCACATAGCAAGTGAAATTGGAAATTCAAAATTTTCACGGACACTCAGTTCTGATTTGTATGCTGCTGACTTTGGGACTCCTCTTCATGTGGTGAAAGATATGGCATTCCTCCCCGCACGCATGGGCATTCCTCTCCACAACACAGATATGGCATTCCTCCCCACAACCATGCAGGTGACCTCCAGCATGAAGCCAGCAATGGGACTCCATACTGCTAGCATAGGTAGGCAAGCAATTATATATTGCATAATCCACCGTGGTGCCCTGGTTAGAGTGCTGGACTAGGACCGGGGAGACCCGAGTTCAAATCCCCATTCAGCCATGAAACTAGCTGGGTGACTCTGGGCCAGTCCCTGCTCTCTCAGCCTAACCTACTTCACAGGGTTGTTGTGAGGAGAAACTCAAGTATGTAGTACACCGCTCTGGGCTCCTTGGAGGAAGAGCGGGACATAAAATGTAATATATATATTAGCCAGCTTGTTGAGCTAGGGTGGGGGTGCACAACTCAAATGCCCCAGTGGGCTGTAACCAACCATGACTTGAGCCCTATTCAGAAGTTAAACTAAAAGATGCTGTACTCATGTAGAGCATCTGAAACGGGGCTGGACGTCTTGCCTCATCACTCACCTCCGCAGTCAGCCACTCATGGTTAATGCAATGTTCATCTGAAGAGGTGAATGCCATATCCATGATGGCAGGTGCTTCCGTGATTGGGAGGCTGGCGCATCCCATTCTCCCAGTCAGGGAAGCACCCGCCATCATGGATACCATGTTAACATCTTCAGACAAACGCTGCAGTAGCCATGAGGAGCAGGCTGTGGGGGTGAGTGATGCGGCCAGACTGGGACACTTGACCCTGGTTTAGATGCTGCACACAAGGACAGCATTTTATTTGTTTAATAGCTGGATTTGGTGGGGGGGGGGCTAATGTTCAGTGCATTATTGAATTAAAAATATTAATGAAAGCAACCCTGACCCTGCAGAGCTCTCCCCGCCCAGTCAAGAAGCCCACAATTTTAGCTAAGGATACTGGCCGGAACATAGGCCCTATTGCTGTTCAATCACTGGAGCATCTGGAGTATGTTCTAGCCCCAAGCAAATGCCAAGTCCTCTCTCCTTAAACTGCTGTTGCTTTCAGGCTACAATCCTAGGCATGCTTACTTGGGAGTGAGCCTTACTGGGCACACTGTGGGATGTATTTCTGAGTAAACATGCATAGGGTGGTGCTGTAAGGCAGTGTCTGGAGAGGAGAGGGGCCCTCTGCCTTTCTGAGGCATTCTCTGCCTGTGCCCACCAGATGCTGCCACCACCACTGCTGTTCCAATTCGCTCCACTCCATCATTGCTGCTGCTGAACAAGCAGCAGCAACGGACTCGCTCACTCTTCAGTCCACCATCCCCACATGCATCTCAAGTGGTGATGGAGGGACAGGTGAGTAAGCAGCAGCAGTGGCAGGTGGACAGAGGGTGGGGAGGGGGGCAGAGGATTTGAATGGGGGGGGTTAAGACAAAGGGAAAGAGGGATGAGGGAAGGTGTCTGTGGACTCCAGCCCAGGTGAGGTGGTGGGTGGATAGGTGGGGGGAGGCAAAGCTGGACTCAAGTGGCCAACTGCATTGAGCTGCTGCTGCTTATCAGCAGGACAGGCCAAGAGCTCTTCATGGCTCTTGCTGTTGCTTCAGGATATTCCTTTCTACAGGCCAGCAAAAAAGCTGCTGCTAGTCAATGTAGACAGTACTGAACTAGATGGCCAATGGTTGACTCTATATAAGGCCACTTTCTATGTAAATGATTCTTGCCCCTTATGAGCATACGAAACTGTGTGACACTTAGTCCAATGAACTCTTTATTATCTACACAGTGACAGCAGCTCTCCAGGGTTTCAGACAGGGATCTTTTCTTACTTTACCTGGAGATATTGGGGATTGAACCTCGGACCTCTTGCATTCAGAATATGTGCTCTACTCCTGAGCTATCTAGCTCCATCCCCTTGAAAAAGAAGAGGAGGAAGATTGTGTTAATCAGACACTTTCATGTCTTGACATCAACATAGAACATATGCTTCATATGTGAGGTCATCTGAGGAGGGGAGAGTGGAGCCCACTCCTTCACCACATGAAGAGGAGCATTGGTGGTAGTAATACATGAACCGGGGAGCCGACTTTCATAGCCTAGTGGGGCTATGTGCACAGGATTGAGACTTCAGCAATATGGTTGATCAGGTATTAATATGTGAAAGTAAGATGTTTCCTCTATCAGGGTTCAAAATAGCCATCACAGGGTATGAGGATTTTCCCATTAGTTTTATTGTGGCTTCTGCTTTTTACTAAGGAGGATTTAATGGACGTTCAGAGCTATTTTAGGAAGAACGGAAACTACTGAGTGAGCACTGTGTAGATTATGGAAGAGCAAGAAAAGCAAAGTTGGATGAAATCCCACGGAGATGTGTGTGTGTGTGTGTGTGTGTGTGTGTATTCTTTTCTATATCATCTAGACTGAAAGCCAACCATATCCACTAGTGGCGAGATTTCTTCCATGAGAAGGGATGCCAGCTAGTAGAGAGATCTTCTAACTTTTAAACCATACAAGTTAGGGATCTTCTTAACAAGATATCAAAAGTACTATTTTTTCTTTCCAGAAACCATCTGTGACCTACTTATAAATGGCTCCATGTTGTATTTATGCAGATGATTTAATGCATGTTTGAGAGCAAAATTCTTCTGTTTCTTCCCCAGCTCACATTTCACACTGTCTGATTACAGCACCCCTTGATATTCTGCATTTATCAGTTCTTACACTTCTGTGGGATAGTCTATAGTCTTGATATTTCTCACCACCACCACCTGCCCCCCCCCCAACATATATGTTTCATTGCTAGAAGGCTTATTCCACTCCATTAATTTTGGAAACATAGGAAGCTGCCTTTATACCAAGTCAGCCCATTGGTCCATTTAGCTCAGTACAGTCTACACTGACTGACAGTGGCTCTCCAAAGTTTCATTTCCCAGCCCTACCTGGAGGGACTGAGCCTGGGGACCTCTGCATGCAAAGCAGATGGTCTATTTTTGCACATGTTTTTGTTAGTATTAGAAGACCTCATCAACAGGCTAGAGATAAATTTCCCATTGTTCTATGATCAGCACCATCCTACAATCTGTTTTGAACAATCCATTTTATAACTTTGTTTATACAAGTAGGCTATTACAATATTTGCTAATATCACCCACAACATATAAATTTGACACGTACTGATTCAGACCATTGCCCCTTCTGTCTACTCCAACTGGCAGCACCTCTTTTAAGTCTCAAGTAAAGATCTTTCCTAGCTGAGCTCTGAGAGCTACCTGAGATCTTTTTTGTTTTGTTTTAAGCTGGAGGTGCCAGGAATTGAACAATGGACCTTTGCTTGCAATGAAACATGTTCTGCCACTGAGCTATGGTAATAACCACTTTAATAGAATAGGTAGCACCCAGAGTGGTACTGATGCAATGTGTGCCGGTACAAGGTGGTTTCTCCACACCATCCTCTCTACTGAAGCTTCCTGAGCCCCATGGAAATCTGGCCCTGAGCATCAGGAATGATATGGGTTGTGGGGCAGGCTGGGCTGCAGCAGGAGGGGGAAGTTCTGGAAACTGCAAGGGGAACTACTGGAAGAGGCACTGCTCTGTTGGCAGTTTCCGAGATCCCCTTCCCTTGCAGCTCCTCACACTGCAACCCATGCTATTGCTGAAGGTCCCCCCACCAACCCACAACAATGGAATTTGTTGTTGTTGTTGTGGCTTAGGTATTGGAGATCCAGCTCCAGATGGCATTGACCTTTTGCATTCATGATAACCCTTATGACCACTAGAGGCATTGGGAGTAGAGATAGTCCATTAAGGTTTCTTTCTCTTTCCTGTTTATCTCTGCCTCTATGCCCCCGCAATTGATACAATGTACTCAGGAAATTTCTGGGAGTGACTTCCTCCTTCTTCCCAAAATGCTTCTATAAGTCTCTCTCTCTCTGACCACCATGTAGCTAGCAGCTAGGGTATAGGACTTTGCTATCATCATGTACTTCTAAATAAAGAAGATTAGTTTAACCTTAAATCACTTTCCATGCTTATCATTTGCTGTTGCCCCTGAGACCCTGTTAGCTCCTGCTTCAATGGGTTAGCTCCTGAAATACTCTGCTATATATATATATTAAAGGTAGAGTGTGCTGTCAAGTTGATTTCGATTCCTGGCACCCAGGGGCATAGCTATAATTGGGTGAACGGGTTCAAAGAACCCGAGCCGTGCCCAATCAGGAGCCACCATTTGCGGCCCTGACGCCCCCCGCATCTGATGTCAGACGTGGGGGTGGTTGTTTAGTTCCTGAGCGGGGGCCGTGAGGCCCCTTCGGGAGCTAAACAAAGGCTGGCGCTGCTTTCGCAGCGCCAGCCAGGAGCAGCTCTTCCCTGCAGGGAAGAGTTGCTCCTGGCTGGCACTGCGAATGCAGCGCCAGCCTAACTAGCTCCTGAAGGGGCCGCGCAGCCCCTTCAGGAGCTAAGACTGGTGCTGCGTTCGCAACGCAGCCCAGAAGCGGCTCTTCCCTGCAGGGAAGAGCCGCTCCTGGGCTGTGCTGCAAACGCAGCACCAGCCTTTGTCTAACTGCCATAGGGGCTGCGCGGCCCCTTCAGCAGTTAAGCTGCTTCTCCCGAACGGAGCCTCAAGGCTCCATTCGGGAGCCAGACCACGCCCCTGCGTCTGATGTCAGATGCAGGGGGCGGGGCTATCGGGGCACCCGCCGCGGCTGCACACGGGCCGCCGGCGGGCTAGCTACGCCCCTGCTGGCGCCCACAGAGCCCTGTGGTTTTCTTTTGGTAGAATACAGGAGGGGTTTACCATTGCCTCCTCCCATGCAGAATGAGATGATGCCTTTCAGCATCTTGCTATATTGCTGCTGCCCGATATAGGTGTTTCCCATAGTCTGGGAAACATACCAGCAGGGATTCAAACTGGCAACCTGCTGCTTGTTAGTCAAGCATTTCCCTCCTGTGCCACTTAAGGTAGCCTGCCCATAAACCTTTACAGGTTTGGGAGCCCCAGACTCAAACTTTAAATGTTACTTATCTCCAACATTAGGGAGCTTCAGTAGGGAGGAGGGGGTTGGCACGTTGCCTCAGTGGTGCACTCTGGATGCTACCCTTTGTATTTGGGCTCCATAATATCCTACTATCCCAAATGTTCAGGTTGCGGGGACATGTTTTAAAATAAATTAAAGACATTACTGGCTATATGTAGAAACCAGAAAAGATCTGGTACACGACTCTTTGTCATTGAATTGTGTCTATGGTTGGTAGGTCTATAAATGGTATTAAGTAGTTTTTTCACGTTTTCCAAATTCTATAGCTTGTGTTAAGCTCCACAGTGTATATGGTTTCATTCCCAATCCTATAACCAAAAGTGGGGGAAGTGCTTTAAATAATTTTACTTGCTTTTTTGGGCAATTCACGATGATCTTTATATGTCTTCTGTGTATATGTTTCTTCCCTTTATCTTGCCATTTGTATCTTAATTTTACTAAAACAATAAAAATTATTTTTAAAAAATAAAAATGTAAAAATGAAAATGAAAAAGTATAGCAGACTATTTTATTCCCCCCCCCCAGTTTTATATTTGATTTGATACTAGCAATGACAATTCTGATGATTGCTATTCACGTTTAAGTGTACAATGTGGATTTGAAGCTTTTTATTTCATAAATGGCATCTATTACAAATGGTTTAGGTTATATTTAAATACTGTCTCTTATCATCTACAGTGGCAGACAAGGGTAGGACCATAACTCAGGGGCAGAACACATGCTTTGTGTACAGAAGTTCCCAGGTGCCATCTCCATCCAAAAGGATCCCAGGTACTAGAGATGGGATGGAGCCTCATCCAGGACCTAGGAACATCCTTTGTATTCAATCCTTTGTACATATCACAATGTGTAGTACTACCAAGATGAAGTCATAGACCTATAGTAACTGTGTACTATCAAGCCTATCAGAGGCTTGCCCTAGAGAAGGTCAGCATCTGCTTGTGGAATCACACAAAAACTTGAAGACTGAGAGATAGGAACATAGGAAGTTGCCCTATACCAAGTCAGACCATAGGTCCATCTAGCTCAGTATTGTCTACACAGGCTGCAGCGACTTCTCCAAGGTTGCAGGCAGGAGTCTCTCTCAGCCCTCTCTTGGAGATGTCAAGGAGGGAACTTAGCAACTTCTGCATGCAGGTGATCTTTCCAGAGTGGCTCCATCCCCTAAGGGGAATAACTTAACAGTGCTTACACATGTTGTCTCCTATTCAAATGCAAACCAGGGCAGTCCCTCCTTAGCAAATGGCACAATTTGCTAACTCATGCACTGCCAGCACCCTAACCAGTGGTGCCTGACTCAGCCTCATGTGGAGAGGTTGCCACTGCTCCACTGGCCTCTGCACATGTGCAGTTGCTATTTGAGGGGTCAGCACAGCAAGTTTGCATGTGGTAATACATGAATGGGGTTACCGAGCAGTGCCAAAGTTTTGCCGTGCTGACCCTTCAAATGGCGTCCCACGAGTCCTATTCAGACGTTATGTTGTACCTGTGCTCGGATCATGTTTGTACATACATACAAGATTTTGTGTGAATGACTGTACCTGAGTTCATTTTTAAAGGAAACCTGGGTACATATCCCCTCAAATGAGGAATACAGACAGGAATACATACACTGCTGTCTACCTGTGTTTGAATAATTACACCTGTGTACAGATCTGTACGCATGCACACTGTACACAGCTTGTACAAGTGTTGAAGGTAATGCATGAATTGGGCTACTGAGCAGTACCAAAGATTTGTGTTGCTTATGGCTGCACGGAGATGTGCACGTGCAGAGGACTTTGGGAGAGAAATACTTTGGTGGCAAACACACATAATGACTGGTTATTGAAGTAAGCCAAAGTTTGTGGACTTCTGTCTGTGTGAAGCCCAATTCAGACCTGATGCTGTATGCGTGTACAGATGTCTGTACATCTGTTTGTGTGAAGACAGTGCCTGTGTTCATTTTTAAAGTGAACTGTGGTACCAGCCTGTCAAATGTGTGGTTCTAAAAAGTGTTCTGCTGTACCTGTGTTAGTGTAATGTTTGAATCTGTATCTGTGCACTTGATGTATGAGTGACATAATGTGTGAATAAGGTCTGAATTGCAGATCATTTGGGGAGATGATTCTTAGTTTAGGTTTCAAGTCTGTTAGGAATAGTGTTGTAAACTGAGTAAAGTTACTGTGAAGATTATTTTGATGTTGGACACCCACAGGGCATTTATGTTCTGGG